>NC_091977.1:33071963-34530296 GCF_044704955.1 Pristiophorus japonicus
CCCCCCCTCCTCTCCACCCCCCCCCTCTCCTCCCCTCCCTCCTCTCCCCACCCCTCCTCTCCCCACCCCCCCTCCTCCCTCTCTCCCCCCCCTCTCATCCTCTCTCCCCTCCCTCCCGCTTCCTCCTCTCTCCCCCCTCCCTCTCCCCCCTCTCCTCCTCTCTCCCCCCCTCCTCTCCCCCTCTCCCACCCTCCCCTCTCTCCCCCTCCTCCCCCTCCTCCTCTCTCCCACCCCCTCTCTCCCCCCTCTCCTCCTCTCTCCCCCCTCCCCTCTCTCCCCCTCTCTCCCCACTCCCCCCCCCATCCTATCTCCCCTTCCTCCTCTCTCCCCCCCTCCCACCTCTCCCCCCCCTCCTCCTCTCCCCCTCCTCTCTCCTCCCCCCTCCTCCTCCTCCTCTCTCCACCCCCCATTCCCTCCTCCCCCTCCACTCCCCCCCTCTCCTCCTTTCTCCACCCCACCCCGCTGCCCCCCCCCCCCGCCACAGCCCTGGCCGAATGGGTTCCTTCTTGCATATATTCTTACAGCAGGTCCCGAATAAGCTGGGGAATGGGGAGCAACCGGAGGAGGAGATCCCTTCTCTCCCCTGCCCTCGATCCCCATCTCCGTGATCATCATAGAATCATAAAATTATGACACAGAAGGAGGCTATTTGGCCCATCGTGTCTGTGTCGGTCAAAAAAGAGCTACCCAGCCTAATCCCACCTTCCAGCTCTAGGTCCGTAGCCCTGTAGGTCATGGCTCTTTAAGTACATTTTTAATGTGATGAGGGTTTCTGCCTCAACCACCCTTTCAGGCAGTGAGTTTCAGTCCCCCACCAACCTCTGGGTGAAAATATTTTCCTCATCTCCCCTCTAATCCTTCTACCAACTACTTTAAATCTGTGTCCCCTGGTTATTGACCCACTGCTAAGGGAAATAGGTCCTTCCTATCCACTCTGTCGGCCCCTCATAATTTTATACACCTCAATTAAATCTCCCCTCAGCCTCCTCTGTTCCAAAGAAAACAAACCCAGCCTATCCAATCTTTCCTCATAACAAAAATGTTCCAATCCTGGCAACATCCTCGTAAATCTCCTTCATATGTTCTTCAGTGCAATCACATCTTTCCTGTAATGTGGTGACCAAAACTACACGCAATACTCAAGTTGTGGCCTAACGAGTGTTGTATACAGTTCTAGCGTAACTGCGCTGCTTTTATATTCTATGCCTCAGCTAATAAAGGAAAACATTTTGTATGCATTTTTAACTACTTTGCTACCTTTAAGGATCTGTGGACATACACTCCAAGGTCTCTCTGTTCCTCCACACAGCTCAGTATCCTCCCATTTAATGTGTATTCCCTTGCTTTATTGCCCCTCCCCAAATGCATAACCTCACACTTTTCCAGATTGAATTCCATTTGCCACTTCTCTGCCCAACTGACCAGTTCATCGAAAGTTTGTTACAGTTCAAAGCTTTCCTCCTCATTGTCAACCACACAGTCAATGTTTGTATCATCTGCAAATATCTTTATCATGCCCCCTACATTTAAGTGTTGAGGGGTGAGAGGAGATTCCACCCCTTACAAGGCAAGCCGGAAAACCCCCCAAAACAGCAGAGACCCGGCACGATAGGTTCCCTGCCTTTTTCTGACAGCACCCCGGCGGTTACGGCAGGGGTCTGCAGGAACACCCCACAGATTTGCAGGGCCGTTGTCCCTTTCTGAGATTTGGCTTCAATGAAGTTTCCGTTATTTGTCTTTATTTGGCAGCGCCTTGCTGTTGCTTTCAGCTCCACCCACCCGATGTTGTCACCCGATGGAAGTGGGCAGAATTTGCTGGCTGGCACAGTCACCAGATTGTATTGTATGCACCTGTGAGTAGGTTCACAGGTTTGTATGAGCCATGGCTCAATGAGTAGCACTCTCACTTCTGAGTCAGAAGGTTGTGGGTTCATATCCCATTACAGACACTTGAACACAAAAAAAATCTAGTTGATACTTCAGTGCAGAGGGAGTGCTGCACTGTTGGAGGTGCTGTATTTTCAACAAAATAGTTGTAGAGTGGCTTAGCCAGTCACATGATGTTCACAAGACTCAATAAAACCCCAGTCAGTTGGGTCTAGGTCATCCATGATGAGGTATGCAGTTGTGAACCTAGTGGATGTGTAGTGTGATTGTTAAACCTCTGTTAATAAACCAACTAGTTCTTAATAGCAATGTGCTGCTTTGAATTCTTAAGCAAGAACCCATCAAGCAAATACATTACACACAGATGAATAGTTAAAATACTCACTCTGTTCACTGGAACTTCAAACATACTGTAAATGGGATAGCCGCGGTCTGTTTAAGAACCTGAGACTGGCAAAATGAAATAGTTGATAAAGTACCTTAAGCAATTTCCTTTTTAAGAGTCCTCCCCGTTGAAAAGCACTGAAAACAAACCCATACGTGGGAATAAGTTCGCTAAAGAGATGAATTCCATGTGAGTAGTTTGTGCTGTACTGTTTATTTCAGTTTCATTTTTCTTGTATAAAATGATACTGTACATCAGACGGTGATATTTATTACGCATTGTCAGGTACAGCATTACTCGTCAGGGCTGCCCTGATTTCCCAGCCCAATGAGCACTGAGTAGATGGTGGTGGGCCTTCTCCTTGAACTGTTGCAGTCCTTCTGGCACTAATGCTCCCAAGTGATGTTAAACTGGGAATGCTAGGATTTTGACTAAGTGACAAGGAAGAAATATATTCATGTCAGGATGATGTGTGACTTAATTGGCTGCTGCGTTTCCTACATTGCCACAGTGACTACACTTCAAAAAGTGCTTAATTGGCTGTAAACAACAACAACTTGTATTTATATAGAGTCTTTAACGTGGTAAAATGTCCCAAGGCGTTTCGTAGGAGCGTTATAAAACAAAATTTGACACCGAGCCATTTAAGGAGATATTAGGGCAGATGTCAAAGAGGTAGGATTTAAGAAGCATCTTAAAGAAGGAGAGAGCATTTGAGAGGCGTAGAGGTTTAGGGAGGGAATTCCAGAGCTTAAGGCTTTGGCAGCTGAGGCAGGGCCACCCACGTTGGAGCGATTAAAATCGGAGATCAAAAGTGCTTTGACATGTCCTTAAGTCATGAAATACACCGCATATATGCAAGTTCGTTCTTTGCTTTCTTTCAGAGGGGAACTTGGAAGTGCTGGTAGCTTCTCATTCTACAACATCTTATCGCTCGTCTCTTCCTGGTTCTTGCACACATTGTACAGTGGCCCATCGAGCTGGCACCTCCTGCCAAGTAGGATGCACTGCCATCGTGTGGGAAGAGTGCCTGGAAGTGCCCACCTCGCCCTCATCTCATACAGCAGCTTGTCCACTTCGTCAGCCAGGAAACAGCAACAAAACGTCCATCCCTTGTATACAGATTTGCTTTTGCCCCTTGGGTTGCCTTTGACCTACTATTTCCCCCATCAGCCCCCCATCCCCCCCACTAGGCTGGAGAATTCTTCTCTCCCAATGTGGCCATTTTCCTTTAATTTTCCCAGGATCCCTTAAGGGGTCGCGCCCCATCATGCCGCCCCTCCATCATTTGCTCCCAGCACACTGTGCACTAAGTACTGGCAGCGTATAGAATTGATTTTAAGTGAAATGAACTTAAATTACCCCACAAGGTCAGCTTTTGGTTCCTCAGGGATGGCTGAATATAAGAACGTAAGAATTAGGACCAGGAGTAGGCCATTCGGCCCCTCGAGCCTGCTCCACCATTCAATAAGATCATGGCTGATCTTCGACCTCAACTCCACTTTCCTGCACTCTCCCCAGATCCCTTGATTCCCTTAATATCCAAAAATCTATTGATCTCTGTCTTGAGCCTCCACAGCCCTCTGGGTTAGTAATTCCAAAGATTCACCATCCTCTGAGTGAAGAAATTTCTCCTCATCTTAGTCCTAAATGTCCAACCCCTTATTCTGAGACTATAACCCCTAATTCTAGACTCCCCAGCCAAAGGAAATATCCACTCTGCATCTACCCTGTCAAGACATGTAAGAATTTTGTATGTTTCAATGAGATCACCTCTCATTCTTCTGAACTCTAGAGAATATAGGCCTACACGACAAGCGAACCCCAGGTGGGCAGAGGAAACATTTCAAAGACTCCCTCAAAGCCTCCTTGATCAAGTGCAACATCCCCACCAACACCTGGGAGTCTCTGGCCAAAGTGGAGGAAGAGCGTCCGGGAGGGCGCTGAGCATCTCGAGTCTCATCGCCAAGAGCATGCAGAAATCAAGCGCAGGCAGCGGAAGGAGCGTGCGGCAAACCAGACTCCCCACCCACCCTTTCCTTCAATGACTGTCTGTCCTGCCTGTGACAGAGACTGTAATTCCTGTATTGGACTGTTCAGTCACCTGAGAACTCACTTTTAGAGTGGAAGCAAGTCTTCCTTGATTTCGAGGGACTGCCTATGGTGATGATGATGAGTCTACTTAATCTCTCCTCATAGGACAATCCCCCCATCCCCTCCCGATATGCGGCGGGATCACATTTTCGACCCCTGTGAGTTGCTATAAGGTAACTACAGGTATAACTGACCATCAGAAGCAACTCCTATCCTGACACCAGTAAACAGATCTTCGAAACACTCCATTATACTAAAGGGATAAGGCAAGGGATGTATAAAGACAACTAGAGAATAATCATTAGAGGAAATGGTGGGTGGGGAATCTGGTTTGCCGCATACACCTTCCGCTGCCTGCGCTTGTTTTCTGCATGCTCTCGGCGATGAGACTCGAGGTGCTCAGTGCTCTCCCGGATGCTCTTCCTCTATATAAACTATAGTTTTGGTAATAACTGAATTTCATTTTCTCTGTGCATTACTTCTGGCACAGGTTAACACACCCCCGTTATGCTTTTGCCTACATTACATTAATCCAGTCCTGGGCCCATTTGTTTTAATGGAGCCTCATGATCTACTGCACTAGAAACAGCAACACAGAGGAAATTAAACCCCCCAAAGGCAAAAGTCCCCCACAGTTTTGCACAACCATACTGTTTCTAGCAATTTGTTTTATTTGTTTGGTGATACGGCTTATTTATAGTTAGATGCCACTTCTTTAGCTTTGAAGATCTCATGTTGTGGCCTGATATTCTGTGACCATGGACTCTAGCAGACCCAGCACGAGAGTTATGGAGTGACTGATGGCCCGACAGTGCCAATTTGAGTGCGTTTGTGCAGTTTCCAACTAGAAATTTAACATATGCTTTTCATTCCCCGATCATCAGGAATAAAACATTCAACACTTTAGTCATGGCCTGAGAGTACCATTCCAAGTCAGCAATTGGGAGTTTTCATTAGGTGTTAGTGACGGGACAGCCACAAAGTCTAATACTGAAACATGACACCACTCGGTCATTGTCACGTTGTGCACGGGTTTAATCCACAGAAGTTTCCTCTGGTGGCTTATGTGCTAGTGACATTGTAAATGCAGCGGGAAGATTTCAGGTTTTGTCCATTTCTGGTGTTCTAAAAGAATGCAATTATAACTTAGCCAGAACTAGCAAGCAGAGAGAAACGCTATGACTTTGCAAATGCTTCGTAAACTCTTCCCTTTACATTATGTAACACATCAGACCAAAAACCCTGGGCCTCGAAAATCCACACACTCAACACTGGATTCGGGACTATTTTGAGGGAAGACGGAGCGTTTCGGAGGTAAGATGCAGGTATATTACTGCAGTGGAAGTGGGACCTGGAAGAGGATTCCAGGCCAGGCTCAAGTTCTGAAAAACACAGGAGAAAACCTTTTTCAAGAAGTGTTAGCAGGCTTCCTGGAAAAAAAAGAGGGCCGATTTCTTATATTTATTTACTTTTTCAGCCAGGCCCGCCCCAGGGTGGCCAACTCTGATTGGACGTATTGCTGAGGGTATCACCACATGACCCTCCTGCCTCCAACCACCCCGGCTCTCATACACTCCCGCCATTGGTCGTCGGACACGTACATTCTTCATGCCAATTGAACAGTCAACAGAATGTTCGTTAACCAATTGGACGATTCTTGACTCTCAGCCTATTTTCCCATCTGCAATATGTTTATCACTAATATATGAAAGTGTTCAAAACAAATCATAGAATAGAATCATACAATCATACAGAAGGAGGCCATTCGGCCCATTGTGTCTGTGTCTGCTCTTTGAAAGAGCTGACCAATTAGTCTCACTCTTCCCTGCTCTTTTCTCTGCAAATATTTCCTCTTTAAGTACTTATTCAATTCCTTTTGAAAGTTACAATTGAATCTGCTTCCATCACCCTTTCAGGCAGTGTATTCCAGATCATCACAACTCGCTGTGTACATTTTTTTTCCTCATGTCGTCTCTAGAAAATAAAATATTTTTTAATGTCCCAATAATGTTCCTCCTGGGTTGATGGAAGCAGTGTCCAAGAGATTAATCTTTCATTCCTGGAGACTCCAGAGCAATCCTGGAGGGTTGGCAACCCTAAACTGCCCGCTTTGTCCACAAGGACTTGAGCACATAAATCTAGGCTAACGCTCCCGTGCAGTGCTAAGGGAGTGCTGCACTGTTGGAGATGCCGTCTTTCAGATGTGACATTAAACCGAGGCCCCGTCTGCTCTCTCAAGTGGACGTAAAAGATCCCATTGCACTATTTCAAAAAAGAGCAGGGGAGTTCTCCCTGGTGACTTGGCCAATATTTAACCCGCAATCAACATCACAAAAAAACAGATTATTTGGTCATTATCACGTTGCTGTTTGTGGGAGCTTGCTGTGCACAAACTGGCTGCCGCGTTTCCCACATTGCAACAGTGACTACACTTCAAAAGTTTTTCATTGGCTGTAATGCGCTTTGAGATGCCTGGTGGTCATGAAAGGCTCTATATAAATGCAAGTCTTTCTTTCATTCAGGCAGCTGACCAGTGCCACGTTACAGTAACAACAACAACTTGTATTTATATAGCACCTTTAACATACTAAAACTTTCCAAGACGCTTCACAGTACCTCCCGGCGTTGAAGCCATGAATGTAACCAGTAATGACCGGGGAGACATTCCTCGCTCGTGGTTCCTTCAACAATCGAGCCACAAAGTGAACTTCAGTGACGTTGTCGAAGAGAGCAAAGCCAAATAGGTCTGTCACTTCACCTCAAAAGTACCATTTGCCAACTTCATGCAAATGTTCAGAAAGGCACACAGTGCAAACATCTGCAACAGCAAAGAGAGCTACAAATGCAAATTTCGGCAAGTGCCTCCAATTTCCGACAATGGGGAACTACCTAGGATCCTAACCCTTTATAAAACACTGGCTTGGGCCCCAGCCAAAGTATTGTGTCCAAATTCTGGGAACCACACATTAGGAAGAATGTCAAGACCTTAGAGAGGTTGCAGAGGCGATTCACTAGAATGATTCCAGGGATGAGGGACTTCAGGTATGTGGTGAGACTGGGGAAGCTGGGAGTGTTCTCCTTGGAGCTGAGAAGGTTAAGAGGAGATTTGATAGAGGTGTTCAAAAATCATGAAAGGTTTTGATAAGACTAAACGCAGAGAAACGGTTTCCAATGGCAAAAGGATCGATAACCAGAGGACACAGATTTAAGGTGCTTGGTAAATGAACCAGAGGCAACATGAGGGGAAAAAAAATTATGCAACGAGTTGTGATCTGGAAAGCACTGCCTGAAAGAGTGGTTGAAGCAGATTCAATAGTAACTTTCAAATGTGAGTTGGATAAATACTTAAAGGGCTATGGGGGTGGGACTCATTGGATAGTTTGCTGAGTATTAAGAGTCAACTAGGTTGTGCGCTGTACAATTCAGAGGGCCCAAGTTTCCACCGACCTTTAGAGATGCGCGATTTTCTAGAATAAAAAGGGCGCCAAAAACTTACCTTGTAATTCTCCACGCTTCTTGAGACATCTTCGGGCTTGGCGCAGCGCAGCTCAAGGGGTGGGGGGCGGCAAAGCCAGGTCCCGGCACTGAAAACAGTGCCAAGATCTCTGCACATGTGCGCTAGAGTGTGCGCGCATGCGCAGTTGCTCCTGGCAGCCTGAATCTCTGCGATGCTCTGCAGGCTGTGTGGGAGGGGCCCGAAGCATGCTGTCCCTATCCCGGGTTGAATGGCCTGCCGCACAGGCCGGCCACTGCCTTCCTGTGCCGAGGGCTACAAGAGACAGGTTGGTGGGGAGAAGATTTTTGATCGGGGGGGGAGGTGCGGGGGAGCAGAAGAGTTTGGGGAGGTGGGGGGGGAAGAGTTTTGATCGGGGGAGGGGGGGCTGTAGAGTTTTGATCCAGCGGGGGGTGGGGGGGTGGAGAGTTTTGATGGGGGTGGGGAGAAGAGTTTTGATCCAGTGGAGGGGGGGTGAGAGAAAAGAATCTTCAAAGATTTTCCAGTACTTTAATATCTAGCTATCTTTACTAAATATATACTCAGTTTAATCACCTACACCCTGTCCAGTCTCACTGCTTGGGATTTAAAAAAAAAAACTAGCATTCCTGTCATAACACTGTCATATTGATGATGGTTCTTTATTGTTAAAAGTGAAGAGTTTAATGCTTTGGAAAATCCTCTAACTTCCCTTCCCGCCCCGCCACCCCCCCTCCCCCCTGAAATCTCTGGCTACCTGCGCCTGATTTCTAAAGTGTCCGCAAGGTTTTTCTGAGCGTACAACAGTGGACACATATGTTGGCCTAAGTTAGTTTAGAGTAACTTTTCACTGTGTAAACTTGCTTAAATGGCCAAAACAGGCGTAAGTGGCTGATAACACCGCCTTTTGAAAAAAAAACTGAACTGAAAAGAAACTGAACAAACTCACTGAAACTGGAGCAAACTAAATGTGGAGAATTGAGATTTTTAGGGTACTCCAAAAAAAAACTAGCTGCTCCAAAAAAATAGGAGCAACTCCTGTGGAAACTTGGGCCCATATAATTCTACCATTTTCAGCAGCCAAGCAATGGCTAACAAAAATCCAAACGGAAAGCTGAAGTCAGCATGCAGGAGATAGCATGGGCTGAGTGGACCACCCGCAGATTGTGACAGCACCACAAGATGAAAATGGAATCAGCATTTGCTTTACTGAAGAGCAGCCCTCCTAAATTTAGACTGGTCCTTTCACTGTCTGGTGGTTCAATCCAGATAGACAATGAACATTTCAAAAGGAAATAAAAGTCTTGCATTTACATAGCGCCTTTCACAACCACCCGACATCCCAAAGCGCTTTATAGCCAATGAAGTACTTTTTGGGGTGTAGTCACTGTTGTAATGTAGGAAACGTGGCAGGCAATTTGCGCACACAAGCTCCCAAAAACAGCAACGTGGTAACAACAAGATTATCTGTTTTTTATGTTGTGTTGATTGAAGGATAAACACATTGGTCAGGACACTGGGGATAATTCCCCTGTTCTTCTTTGAAACAGTGCCATGGGTTCTTTTGCATCCACTTGAGAGAGCACACGAAAGATGACACCTCTGACAATGCGGGGCTAGATTTTTGTGCTCAAGTCTCTGGAGTGGAACTTGAACTCACAACTTTCTGACTCAGAGGCGAGCGTGCTACCCACTAAGCCACTGGCTGACACGTGAAGCGAGTTAACTTTAACGGTGGACGGAGAACCACAAGACGAACCTTAAATTTAACCTGTACCTTTTTTTATATACATATCTGAACTAATATAAATGGAATAAACTAAACTGTTGTTAGTATAATAGGGTGCACTCCACCCAACCACAGTCATTGTACAGTTCATGCAGGTCAAGAATGTGCAGTATTTTAAGCTGATGCCGCAGGTCAAGTCTTTTTGGGTTAAATTTCCTCTTGTGGTCGCGAGGGGTGTTATCACCATATTGAGAAGTTGTTCAGCTGGCTTTGTGGCCACTCCACAAACTGCTCCAACATCACGTTGACAGCTCGAGAAAAGTACTGTGCAGCACAAACCGACTGTTGCAGCACAATTACTTCGAGTTATTTGTTTTCTTTCTAAAGATCTTGTCAAGGCTGCGGGGTGTGTTGGAGGGCAGGGGACGAATGGTCGCACAAAGACGTCCAGAACTGTGGTGGCATCCAAAACTAGGAGTCATAAATATAAGTTTGTCAATAACAAATCCAATAGGGCATTCAGTGGAAACGTCTTGACCCTGAGAATACGAACTCATTACCACCAGGAATCGTTGCGGTGAATAGCATAGTTCCATTTAAGCCAGATAAGTACATGCGGGTGAGATGAATAGGGGCGGAAGGCGGATCCTGTAGATCTCAAACTGAGACTGGCATAGACCCACTGGGCTGAGTGACCTGGTTCTGTGCTGTAAATTCGATGTACTTCTATGCAAAGTCACTGGTCATGGTCTTCAAGACACTTTCACGTTTTTCAATCTCTGTGAGGTATCTCCATTGTCAAGTGCGTTAGCCACTAGCGGCGAATTGGGAATCCAGATGTGGCAAATTACATTTTTAAAAATTTATTCGTGGGATATTTATTGCCCATCTTTAACTACCCTCGAAAAGGTTGTGATGCGCCTCCATCTTGAATACAACTGAGTGCCTTGTTAGGCCTGTTCAGAGGACAGTTAAGAGTCAACCACATTGCTGTGGGTCTGGAGTCACATATAGACCCAGACTAGTTAAAGACAGCAAACTAATTAGTGCGGGGGAGGGTTCAGGTGAGCGAAAATTTAAAAAGTCAAAGAATAAGGAGAGGCACTAGAGCAGGGTAGCACTGGGGGAAATGAAAAGCAGAGCATGACAGGAAAGGGCAGAATATATAAACATAAAGGTGAATCAGAAAGTGGGGTCAAATCAGGAAAATAAAAATGGTAATTTTTTTTTTTTAAAAGCTCTTTATCTGAATACACAGAGCATTTGTAACAAAATTGAGTTGACAGCACTAATAGATACAAATAGATATGATCTGATAGCCATTACAGAGACGTGGTTGCAAGATGACCAAGACTGGGAACTATATATTCAGGGGTATTTGACAATTCAGAAGGATAGACAGAAAGGAAAAGGAGGTGGGGTAGCACTGTTAATAAAAGATGAGGTCAGTGCGTGATTGAGAAACGATATTGGCTCAGAAGATCAAGATATTGAATCAGTTTGGGTGGAGATAAGGAATAATAAGGGGAAAAATATCACTGGTGGGTGTCGTCTATAGGCCCCTTAACAGTAGCTACACTGTTGGACAAAGTATAAATCAAGAAATAACGGAGGCTTGTAAAAAAGAAACAGCAATAATCATGGGTGATTTTATCCTTCATATTGATTGGACAAAGCAAATTGGCCAGGGTAGCCTTGAGGAAGAGTTCATAGAGTGTATCTGGGATAGTTTCCTTGAACAGTACGTTGCAGAACTAACCAGGGAGCAGGCTATCTTAGATCTGGTACTATGTACACAGGATTAATAAATGATCTCATAGTAAAGGATCCTCTAGGAATGAGTGACCAAAATATAGTTGAATTTCAAATTCAGTTGGAGGGTGAGAAAATTGGATCTCAAACCAGGGTCCGAAGCTTAAATAAAGGGGACTACAAAGGTATGAAGGCAGAGTTGGCTAAAGTGGATTGGGAAAATAGATTAAAGTGTAAGACGGTTGATGAGCAGTGGCAGACATTTAAGGAGATATTTCTCAACAAAAATATATCCCAATGAGAAGGAAAGACTGTAAGAGAAAGAACCATCCATGGCTAACTATGGAAATAAGGGATCGTATCAAATTGAAAACAAGGGCATACAATGTGGCCAAGACTAGTGGGAGGCCAGAGGATTGGGAAACTTTTAAAAGCCAGCAAAGAATGACTAAAATAATAATAAAGGGAAGATAGATTATGAAAGTAAACTGGCATGAAATATAAAAACAGATAATAAGAATTTCTACAAGAATATAAAAAGGAAAAAAGTGACTAAAGTAAATGTTGGTCCCTGAGAGGATATTAATGACTTGGATGAAGGGACCGAGTGTAATGTAGCCCAGCTTGCCTATGATACAAAGATGAGTGGGAATGCAAATTGTGAGGAGGATACAAAAAATCTGCAAAGGGATATAGACAGGCTAAGTGAGTGGGCAAACATTTGGCAGATGCAGTATAATGTAGGAAAATGTGCGGTTATCCACTTTGGCAGAAAAAATAAAAAGCAAATTATAATTTAAATGGAGAAAAAATAGAGAGGGGTCCTTGTGCATGAAACACAAAAAGTTAGTATGCAGGTACAGCCAGTAATCAGGAAGACAAATTGAACGTTGGCCTTTATTACAAGGGGGATGGAGTATAAAAGCAGAGAAGTCCTGCTACAACTGTACAGGGTATTGGTGAGGCCACACCTAGAGTACTGCGTGCAGTTTTGGTCTCCGTATTTAAGTAAGGATATACTTGCATTAGAGACTGTTCAGAGAAGGTTCACTAGGTTGATTCTGGAGATGAGGGGGTTGACTTATGAAGACAGGTTGAGTAGGTTGGGTCTATACTCATTGGAGTTCAGAAGAATGAGAGGTGATCTTATCGAAACATATAAGATAATGAGGGGTCTCGACAAGGTGGATGCAGAGGGGATATTTGTACTCATAGGGGAAACTAAAACTATGGGACATAGTCTCAGAATAAGGGGCCGCCATTAAAAACTGAGATGAGGAGGATTGTAAATCTGTGGAATTCTCTGCCTCAGAGAGCTGTGGAGCCTGGGTCATTGAATATATTTAAGGCGGAGATAGACAGATTTTTGAGCGTCAAGGGAGTAAAGGGTTATGGGGAGTGGGCAGGGAAGTGGAGCTGAGTCCATGATCAGATCAGCCATGATCTTATTAAATGGCAGAGCAGGGTCGAGGGGCCAATTGGCCTACTCCTGCCCCTATTTCTTATGTTCTTATTTCCTTCCCTAAAGGACATTAGTGAACCAGATGAGTTTTCCCACAATCAGTAGTTACATGGTCACCATTACTGATACTAGTTTTTCATTCCAGATGTTTTTATGAACTGAATTTAAATTCCTCATCTGCTGTGTTCGGATTTGAACTCATATCTCTGGATCATTAGTCCAGGCTCTGGATTAACTAGTCCAGAAACATAACCACTTTGCTACCATAACCCTTATTTCCGATTACTAAATAAAAAATAAGCAATAGACACTCTCATTGGGCGTGCAATCTCAATACTCCTACTTGCCCGGCGAGTTCATGGTGTACTTTAACCTTTTTGTGCGTTTGTTGGTAAAAATGGAAATGTGCGAATCAAATTTTCTCAGCAATCACGCTGATGAAGTTGAAGTACCGCTCGCAAGTACTGGACACAAACCTAGAACTAAGATGTGTTGCCTGATAAAATCCAAACTTTGGTGAAAGAGAAAGACTGCAAAGTTTCACACTGAATGATAGTAGATGTTTGTTAAGTAAGTATTCACGTGAAGTGCATTTATATTGGGGAAGAGATTGAGAGGAGATTTGATAGAGGTGTTTAAAATCATGAGGGGTCTGGACAGAGTAGATAGAGAGAAACTTTTCCCATTGGCGGAAGGGTCGAGAACCGGAGGACACAGATTTAAGGTGATTGGCAAAAGAACCAAAGGTGAAGTAAGAAATAACTTTTTTTATGCAGCGAGTGGTTAAGATCTGGAATGCACTGCCTGTAAGGGTGGTGAAGGCAGACTCTATCTTATCTTTCAAAAGAGAGTTGGATAAATCTGAAGGAAAATAATTTGCAGGGCTACAGGGAAAGGGCAGAGGAGTGGGACTAGCTGAGAGCCAGACGGGCTCGACGGGCCGAATGGCCTTCTTCCGTGCTGTAACCATTGTATGATTCTATGCCATATGTATTGTGTGAAGGCATGCAAGGTGTTTTTGACTAAACCTAGCGCAAATGGTTGAACCGGTGTTGCCGTAGCCACTCCTGTAGCTCGTCAGCGATTGCTTTTGGGACAACAGTGCTCTCGACAGATTGCTTGCAGGTTTAAAAAAATATCCACAGTGTGACAGAATGGGGAGCTTTGTGCTCGTTGCTTCCGAGCTAGGTGAATCTCCTGGCATTTTCTGGGATCAGCCCTATTTAAATATGTAGGCGAGTTCCAGCCCATATTGGCCGCTTAAAGGTAAGCGGCCAAAAGTGTTGTTAGCCTCTCAAAAGATTGTAAATGTTGGGTATTTCAGTCTTTCGAAAGATTGCAAGGGGCAAAACACAGTGGCTGGCATAATACAGGTCGGGGCAGGAATCCAATTCCCTGGGTTAGTGATGGAGCAGCCCAGCATCCAAACCCTATTTGATGGCTGGCGTGGAGATGCTGTTTCAGAAGATGGGTGCTGGAAGATGCGCCCACATCAGAGAACAACGCTGCAAAATGCCTGGCAGGAGGCGGCAGTGAAGAACATTGAGGGAGGAAGGGATCTCGACTGTCACTGGCATTAATGTTGCCGAACAGTTCTGATAAAGAGGTTTTTGTAATATATTTGCTTCATGGGTTCTTTGCTTAAGAATTCATAGCAACACATTGCTATTAAGAACGAGTTGGTTTATTAACAAAGGTTTAACAATCACACTACACATTATCAGTTCATCCACCAGGTTCACAACCATCTGCCTACTCGTGGATCCCCTGAACCCAACTGGCTGGGGTTTTATTGACATCATGTGACTGAACAGCTCGACAACTATTTTTAGTGGATGACCTAGACCCAACCGACTGGGGTGTCATTGAGTCTTGTGAACATCACGTGACTGACTAAGCCACTCACAATGCAACAGCTCTACAACTATTTTTTTGCAAACTAATAATCAAGTGCCCCCTGATTAAAGGGGGGGGGGGGGGAGATACTCCAAAAACTTTTCAAGTGCCCCCTTGTTTTTTTTGTTTTTTTGGGGGGGGATGCACTAAGAACACAAACTATACAAGCGCCCCCCAACAACTCTACAACTATTTTGAGTTGTAAACTTTAATCAAGTGCCCCCTGATTAAAGGCGGGGGGGGGGGAGGGGGCGGGGGGGGCTCACTCCAAAAACTTTTCAAGAGGCCCCTTGTTTTTTTTTCTTTTGAGGGCATTAAAACACAAATTATACAAGTGCCCCCTGGCTAAAAGGGGAGGGCACTAAAACCGACAATTTAAACAAATTAAGCTTTAGACATTGAAACAAATTAAAATTTGGTTGCCGGGGGTGATGATGTACTCCAGTCCCTCCGGCACCCACCTCTCGCAACAGCTCTACAGCTCTTTTGTTGTGAAACAAATTAAACCATTAAATCAAGTGCTCTCTGATCTGGGGGGGACACTCCAATCACTTTTCAAGTGCCCTTTTTTGGGTTTTTTTGGTGTATTTTTAGGGCACTAAAAACACAAACTTTACAAGTGCCCCCTGGCTAAAAGGTGGGGGACACTAAAACCAGCAATTAAATGAATTAAACGTTAACAAGCAACAGCTCTACAACTCTTTTGGGATGAAGACAATTAAACCATTAAATCGAGTGCCCCTGTAACAGGGGGGGACACTCCAAAAACTTTCAAACAAGTGCCCCCTTGTTTTTTTGTTTTTTGGGGTGTTTTTTTGTTTTATTTGGGGGGGGAGGTGGTGTTACTAAAAGCACAAATTATACAAGCGCCCCCTGGCTAAAAGGAAGGGGACAATAAAACCTGGCACAATAAACCAATTAAACTTTAAAACATATAAAATCAAATTAAAATTTGGTTGCCGGGGTGATGAGTTCATCAATCACTGAAAGTTGGCATGCAGGTACAGCAGGCGGTAAAGAAGGCAAATGGTATGTTGGCCTTCATAGCTAGGGGATTTGAATATAGAAGCAGCGAGGTCTTACTGTAGTTGTACAGAGCCTTAGTGAGGCCTCACCTGGAATATTGTGTTCAGTTTTGGTCTCCTAGTCTGAGGAAGGACATACTTGCTATTGAGAGAGTGCAGCGAAGGTTCACCAGACTGATTCCAGGGATGGCTGGGCTGTCATATGAGGAGAGACTGGATCAACTGGGCCTTTATTCACTGGAGTTTAGAAGGATGAGAGGGGATCTCATAGAAACATATAAAATTCTGACGGGACTGGACAGATTAGATGCGGGAAGAATGTCCCCGATGTTGGAGAAGTCCAGAACCAGGGGACATAGTCTTAGGATAAGGCGTAGGCCATTTAGGACTGAGATGAGGATAAACTTCTTCACTCAGAGAGTTGTTAACCTGTAGAATTCCCTGCCGCAGAGAGTTGTTGATGCCAGTTCACTGGATATATTCAAGAGGGAGTTAGATATGGCTCTTACGGTTAAGGGGATCAAGGGGTATGGAGAGAAAGCAGGAAAGGGGTACTGAGGGAATGATCAGCCATGATCTTATTGAATGGTGCTGTAGGCTCGAAGGGCCGAATGGCCTACTCCTGCACCTATTTTCTATGTTTCTATGTTTCTATGATGCACTCCAGTCCCTCCGGCGCCTACCTCTCGCAACAGCTCTACAACTCTTTTGTTGTAAAACAAATTAAACAATTAAATCAAGTGCCCCCTGATCTGGGGGACACTCCAATCACTTTTCAAGTGCTCTTTTTTTTTCGGGCACTAAAAACACACATTTTACAAGTGCCCCCTGGCTAAAAGGGGGGACACTAAAACCGGCAATTAAACGAATTAAACTTTAACAAGCAACAGCTCTACAAATCTGTGAGCATACTCACAGATGCATACATTACAGTCTTCACCTGAAATGCTAACTCACCTACTCTCGCCACAGAAATTGACTGACTTTGTTAAGTGCATTTTCTGTTTTTGGTATCAGATTTCCAGAACCAGCAGGTTTTTTTTGTTTTTTGTCAGTACGTTCTTACAGTCACCTTGTCTATTTGACACCCTTGCAGTAGACAGCACAGAACTGCAAATGGGATTGTGCAGACCCAGAGTCTGTGGAGGCAGTTCCACAAGTTAATCACTGGGAAGGTGTTCCTGGGTCTGCAGATATGTTGATGGTATGACAAGTGACGGGAAGCCGGTTTGGGTGCCTGCTGATTATCCTGACATACGAACAATAACAGACAGGGAAAGTCCGTCTGATCCATCCAGCCTGTCCTGCACAATTGTCATTTCTTGTGTATCACAAAATCTACACTCTCCGCCCCACCTGAAACCATGATAGCTTTGATCTTTATCCATTTTAACCGTGAAACACTGCAATTGGGATCCTTCAAAACTTAACCCCATCACTAAACTGAACTTAACTTTATAACCATCACTCTTCACTTTGATACTTGGAAGCACCCTGAGCCCCTGAGTCAGAAGGTTGTGGGTTCAAGTCCCACTCCAGAGACTGACACTCCAATGCAGTACTGAGGGAGCACTGCACTGTCGGAGGGCTGTCTTTCAGATGAGATGTTAAACCGAGGCCCCATCTGATCTGTCAGGTGGGCATAAAAGATCTCATGGCACTATTTCAAAGGAGTTATCACTGGTGTCCTGGCCAATATTTATCCCTCAATCAACATCACTAAAATACATTATCTGGTCATTATCCCATTGCTGTTTGTGGGAGCTTGCTGTATGCAAATTGGTTGACCCATTTCCTACTTTATAACAATGACTACATTCCAAAAAAGTACTTCATTGGCTGTAAAGTGCTTTGGTACTTCCTGAGGTTAGGAAAGGTGCTGCATAACTGCAAATCATTCTTTCTTTTCCTCTGTAAGTTTTATTCGTAAAAGCTCCTTTTTCACATACCCTTGCCTTTGCAGTTCCTGCTCTAAAGTCCTGTAAATACTTCAATTATAGTTGGTTTTTCAACTGCTAATGGAAAATATTTGACAAGTCTAGGTTCCATTTTAGCGTACTTTTCACAGAAAACAATAAAGTTCTCATGTTTTTAAGTTTTTAATCTACATTATGCAAAAATCAATAGCAGAATTCTGTATAAAAACATACTGCTAAACACAAAAATAGTCTCAAACCCCTCAGATGTTTTTAGAGCTTCATTGCTCTGGTGCCCCAGTGCCTGCTTTGCTCCTGCACAATTAGTCTTAGCATTGGGAGAATCCATCCTTATTCAATCCCCGTTGCTTATAGCGGGTGTGTTGCTGTTAACGTGGGCTATATGAAGTGAACGGTAAAACGAGGAGCGCTTCTCCAACATTAACCTGACATTCAAAATGCCCCCAAATCACCACGATCACAGTGGCTCATCTTTGGCAGCTCACCCCTCTGGTTTAGGAGGTCGATTGGTGTGCTGAGCATCCTCGCACTGCAGTCAGTGCTGTTGCTGCAAACTGTAACTTGTTGGCGGCCAGAGGTGAGGGTCTCTGAAAATGGTCCGCTACTCATTAGACCCCAAGAACCTCACCAAATCGTGCAAGGCAAGAGGTTACAAATTGCGTGTACATTTCAAGCCATTGAAAAATTGAGAGATTGTAGAGGGACGTGATCGGAGCCCAGGGGAGGCGTGAATTCGGGGCCCAGAAGAGGCAAGGGTCCAGGGGCAGCACGGGCCAGCCCACACTGTGATATGTGTGCGCACTAGGTCCGTGCAGCAGAGCAGGTCTCCAGTCGTCTTGGTTAATCCTTGCTACTGGACCAAGACCTAGCTCTGTCAAGCCAGTGTGGTGGCTGGCATGCAACGGCCACCTCACATTAAAAAAATCCACGTACAGGCACCTTCCGCCCGTCAAGATTTAGTTCGGGACCCTTCATTGAAACACCTGTGAACTTTTTGACGTGGAAGCAAGTCATCCTCGATTCGAGGGACTTCCTCTGATGATGACACTTCAAGAATACTCTTGAGACTGCCCAGACCATCAAAGGCATGCACATTTGCAAAGCAACCAAGCTCCTGAAGGTTGTTGTGATCAAGAGACAGTGTGCCCCTTTCCGACGCTACAATGGCGGAGTTGGCAGGTGTGCTCAAGCTAAAGCCTGGGGCTGGACACAAGGCCATTGGCCTAAAAAGAGCACAGAGTTCCTGCTGCACATGCTGAAGAATTCAGAGAGCAATGCTGAACTCAAGGGTCTGGATGTGGATTCCCCAGTGATTGAGCCCATTCAAGTGAACAAGGCTCCTAAGATGTGCTGACGGACCTACCATGCCCATGGATGTATCAACCCGTACATGAGCTCCGCTTGCCACATCGAGATGATCCTCACTGAGAAGGAACAGATTGTCCCGAAACCAGAGGAGGAAGTTGTTCAGAAGAAAAAGGTTTCCCAGAAGAAGCTGAAGAAGCAAAAGCTCATGGCACAGGATTAGATTTTACTAATTTTGCAGTAACTTCTGTATATATAATAAAGCTATTGGAAAGCAAAAAAAACCTGTTACACAGTACTAATGAAAGTGGATTAAGTAACCAAGGTAATCGCAGCTTAATGAGGTGCGAACTACTGACTGAGCGGCTGAGTCTGCCCGAAATAGCCGGAACGTTTAACGCGTTGCAAGAGGAGCCCGCCTTTGTCATCGCTATTTATAGGAAAATGGCCAACGTTAGTGAAACAGTCGCAATAACCACAGGCAGTGTCAGTAACAGGTACTGTGTTTCATCAGTCATTCTCCTGTTTCCAAATCCTGCCTAGGGACGAAGGTTGGTTTAGAATCATAGAATTACTGAAATTTACAGCATGGAAGGAGGCCGACCAAGAGCTATCCAGCCTAATCCCACTTTCCAGCTCTTGGTCCGTAGCCCTGTAGGTTACGGCTCTTTAAGTGCACTTTCAAGTAATTTTTAAATGTGGTGAGGCTTTCTGCCTCTACCACCATTTCAGGCAGTGAGATCTCTGCCACCCTCTGGGTAAAGAAATTTTGCCTCATATCTCCTCTAAACCTCCCCCCAATTATTTTAAATCTATGACCCCTGGTTGTTGACCCCTCCACCAAGGGAAACAGGTCCTTCCTATGCACTCTATCCAGGCCTCTCATAATTTTATACACCTCAATCAGGTCTCCCCTCAGCCTCCTCTGATCCAAAGAAAACAGACCCAGCATCTCCAATCTTTCCTCATAGCCAAAATTCTCCAGTCCAGGTAACATTCTCCCCTGCATCCTTTCCAGTGCAATCACATCTTTCCTGTAATGTGGTGACAGAACTGCACTTTTCTGTCTGGCACCTAAAATAGTTGCACAAGTACAGGGATTTATACCCGAGCACTGGAGGGCAGAGAATGCTATCCTAATATTCAGCAAGTGAGTGAGACACTAAGCAGGAGCTCTGTGCGAGTTATTCTGATATCTGTTGTGGGGAAATTGCTTGAGACGGTTTTATCATACGTTATCAAAGTTCACCTAGAGAGCTTAGAGGCCCTCAGGAGTAGCTGGCAAGGAGTTAGCAATATGTCATGTCTCATAAATCTACAGACATTCTTTGAAGAGATAACTAAATCTGTGTGTGAGGGCTGTCATAAATTTGTTGGATTTTCAGAAGACATTTGATAATATTTCAGAAGTGAGCCTTTCAAAGAAAGTTAAGGATCATAGAATTAACAGCAAATCAAAAGGCTGAACTGAAAAGGCTTGCATTTATGAAGAACCATATCATGTCTCAGAAGCATCTCAAAAGGAATTATTTTGAAATGCAATGACTATTGTATGTAGGCTGTAGGCCAACTCAGCGGCCATTTTGCACAAGCAAGGTTCCACAAACATCACAGTTACGGATGGTCAAGTAAGCCAGTTTGGTTCAGGGAGCGTTGCATCAGTTAATCTGCTTGAGGCACCGGAGTTAGATCAGGAGAGATTGGCAAAGATGATTCCAGGTCTTTGGAGACTCTACAATAACAACAACAACTTTTATTTATTTAGCACCTTTAACATACTAAAACGTCCCACGTTGCTTCACAGCGCCGTTATAAGACAAACCAAATACATTTTGACACCGAGCCACATAAGAAGAAATTACAGCAGATGAACAAAAGCTTGATCAAAGAGGTAGGTTTTAAGGAGCGTCCTAAAGGAGAAAAGAAAGGCAGTTTAGGGAGGGAGTTCCAGAGCTTAGGGCCTAGGCACCTGAGGCACGGCCATCGATGGTTGAGCAGTTATAATCAGGGATGCTCAAGAGGACAGAATTTGAGGAGCGCAGATATCTCAAGGGGTTGTGAGGCTGGAGAAGATTACAGAGATAGGGAGGTGCGAGGCCATGGAGGGATTTGTAAACAAGGATGAGAATTTTGAAATCAAGGCGTTGCTTAACTGGGAGCCAATGTAGGTTAGCGAGCACAGAGGTGATGGGTGATTGGGATTCTAAGCTATGAAGAGAGACTGACAGAACTTAATATGTTTCCCCTGAACAAACTGAGAGGAAATACAATCCAAGCCTATAAAATGCTGAGGGGTAATCAGGATTTTTAAATTGCATTGTGAGCACAGAATTAAAGGACATGAATATCAATTATACAAACCACAAGCAAGACCACAGATGCGATGAATAGAATATTTTTCCTAAGAATGCAGTTGACCTCCAGTATATATGTGACTTACAGTTGCATCAGCACTGGTTTAGGAATAGATGAAATGATAGAATTGTTCAAACAGTATGTGGAAAATAATGGTGCCCAACCCACTCGGACCATAGCAACGTTATATTGTCGAAAACAAAGAGTAAATAATGAATAGCATGGAAATTTAGACAGCTATAAATGGGCTTATATCTCCATTAAAACTGCAGCCATGGCAATTTTATACAAACACATTGACGTGTTTGTATACTAACACCACACAAGGAATTATCACCCGATTAGAATGGAGTATTGTTTAATTCTGGGCATCTATAATAGTCGCTGGGTAGTTCTTGTAAAAAGGGTGATCGTGAATCTGCAGACTGTTTTACGTCTCTCCTGATTCTCTATCACCCGTTTTACACTGTCAAAACCTACCTCTGATTCTGGACAATGAAACGTGGACTCTTAGAAAAAATAACTACAGGGGACTAGAATGAAAAAAATAAAACTTTCCTCTTTTTCACTAAATCCATACTCCTCGGCTTCTTGTTGAATCAGGAATCCATTGTTTCAAATGCTTTAATGTGTCAGCTGTGGCTCAGTGGGTAGCACTCTCGCCTCTGAGGTCAGAAGGTTGTGGGTTCAAGTCCCACTCCAGAGACTTGAGCAGAAAAAACATAGGCAGACACTCCAGTGCTGAGGGAGCACTGCACTGTTGGAGATACTATCTTTCAGATGAGACGTTAAACTGAGGCCCTGTCTGCTCTCTCAGGTGGATGTAAAAGATTGCGTGGCACTATTTTGAAGAAGAGCAGGGGAGTTATCTCTGTGGTTCTGACCAATCTTTATCCCTCAATCAACATAACTGTTATGTTCAGAATAACTCCACAAGATTGTGTGCTGTAAGCTCAAACTATTGTGACCTTGGTCTCTTTAATGTAACTCCAGAGTGAGGAAGCAGCATGGCAGACTGCCTTTTATACCTGCATGCCCGGGGTGTACAGGTGACACTTAGGTTTCCCGTAGGTGCGCCCCCTGGTGGCAAGTCTTACACACTGGTAAAGTTTACATACATAACAATAACAAAAACAGATTAACTGGTAATTATCACAGTGCTGTGTACAAGTTGGCTGCCGTGTTTCCCACATTACAAGTGACTACATTTCAAAAAAGTACTTCATTGGCAGTAAAGCACTTTGAGATCTCCGGTGGTCGTGAAAGATGTAATATAAATATAAGTTTTTCTGTCATTTATTAGAAAAAGAAACAAAAAGGGCTAGAATAGGGAAAAAAACATGATTCACTAAGCTTCTTTTTCATAAAACTTTCCTCTTTTGCACCGAATCCATACACCTCTACTTCTTGTTGAATCAGGAATCCATTGTTTCGAATGCTTTAACCAAGCCTATATTCATTGTAACGGCAGGCAGCAATTGCTCTGGTCTCAATAGCTACTGAAGTGGTGACCACTAGACACGAGGTCCGGCTCCCTTTCTGGTTCCATCTCTCATGGTCTAACCATGTGTAATGTATTTGCTTCATGGGTTCTTTGCTTAAGGATTCATGGCAACACATTACTATTAAGAGCTAGTTGCTTTATTAACAAAGGTTTAACAATCACACTACACATTATCAGTTCATCCACCAAGCTCACAACGTGCCTACTCGTGGATCCCCCGAACCCAACTGGCTGGGGTTTTATTGACAACGTGTGACTAACTAAGCAACTCCCAACTCAACAGCTCTACAGCTATTTTTAGTAAAACTATAAATCAAGTGTCCCCTTTAAAAGGAGACACTAAAACCGGCAAATAAACAAATTAAACTTTGGACATTAAACTTTGGTTGCCGGGGGTGATGATGCACTCCACTCCCTCCGGCGCCCACCTCTCGCGGAAGGCCGCGAGCCTACCGGTGGACAACACGTGCTCCATCTCCAGGGACACTCGAATGTAACCACGGAAGAGAGGCAGGGCTGAATGGCCTCCTCGACCGCCCGCTGCCTGGACCGGTTAATCGGCACCTTGGCCATGCCCAGGAGCAGTCCTATGAGGAGGCCTTCCGACCTGCCCGCTCTCTTCCGCACAGGATGCCCAAAGATCAGAAGCGTGGGACTGAAGTGCAACCAGAATTTGAGGAGCAGCCCCTTCAAACAATGGAAGAGGTCAAAAGCCCTACAAACCTGTGAACATACTCACAGGTCCATACATTACACCAAGTGAAGGACTTCCGATTTTGTTGATGAAGCTAGAGCTGATCTATTTTAAGAGGCTTTGCATTTTCACTGTCTGCAGAACTTTAGATCTGAATTTGTGCCCAGTAACACTATAAAATTCACAAGTGCAAATCATTCTCCCTCCCCCCCCGCCCCCCAGAGCTTTGACAGAGAAGGAAGGAAGTCTGTGTCATTAACAAAATAAAGACACTATTCATCACTGAGCATGACAGAATCCACCTGTTGCCTGACAGTATTTTGGCAGCTAAAAACTCCTCGAAAATTCCACGTTGTTACATCAAAAGAATTTCTTTTTTTTAAATGCTAGAATTCAACTCAGAGAATCCAGCCTTTTGGCACTTATATCCTCCAGCCGTAAGTCCTTGACATATCTTTCGCTAGCAGTCTACACTTCTTTCGCCACTCCCTCCATTTCAGCATCAGTGGCCCCTCTAGCCACTGTGCCCCTGTACGCTGCGATTCCTTCCCCCAGCAACATCTTCGTCATCATCTCCATCTGGGCAAAAGCGCCGTCAACGCTTTGCTCCTCAACTATGTTTTAGCCCTCCTTCCTTCTTTTTCTCTTTTGGCCTCCTGTCTTGGTGTCAACTCTTGGTCCCCTAACCTTTCCTAAAGAACTCTGAGGTGTTACTCTGCACCCGAGGAGCAGTATGGAACTTAACTGTTTTCACAATTGATTCCATGAACAGAGATCTCCAATAGAATCATAGAAATTTATGGCACAGAAGGAGGCCATGCGGCCCATCGTGTCCATGCCGGCCGAAAAAAGAGCTATCCAGCCTAATCGCACTTTCCAGCTCTTGGTCTCTAGCCCTGTAGGTTACGGCACTTCAAGTGTATAAGCAAGTACCTTTTAAATGCTATGAGGGTTTCCGTCTCTACCATCTTTTCAGGCAGTGAGTTCCAGATCCCCACCACCCTCTGGGTGAAAAAAGTTCTCCTCAACTTCCCTTCTGATCCTTCTACCAATCGCTTTAAGTCCATGACCCATGGTTACTGACCTCTCTGCTAAACAAATCACTATTTTTATTCTCATGAACATAGATTAGTGGATGTGTGTAATTAACCTGCAGTACAGATGTGACTTCTAGTTGCATGAGCACTGATTTAAGGAAAGATGAAAGTGTCAAGTACAGATAGAATTATTCAAAGAGTATGTGGATAATAACCCTGTTTGTATATCCCTGATTGCTGATAATTAAAAGTTAACCTGCATTCTAATTACGTGACACAAATTGAAGCAATTAAACAGAGCATAAGGAGCTGTCTTATTCTTAGCTGGTGTCCAAGAATAGCAGTGCTGGACCAAGCGATGTGACTTTCATGAATTGCTACTTACACTGTTATGTGCCACGGTTCCGAATGAACACATGTTGGCAGTATTTGTTTTTGCCTTGGATTGGGGCTTACAACATGTCTTTGGTTCGGTATTCACTAAGGAGGACACTAACAACCTTCCGGATATAAGAGGGGTCAGAGGGTCTAGTAAGGAGGAGGAACTGAGGGAAATCCTTATTAGTCGGGAAATTGTGTTGGGGAAATTGATGGGATTGAAGGCCGATAAATCCCCAGGGCCTGATGGACTGCATCCCAGAGTACTTAAGGAGGTGGCCTTGGAAATAGCGGATGCATTGACAGTCATTTTCCAACATTCCATTGACTCTGGATCAGTTCCTATCGAGTGGAGGATTGCCAATGTAACTCCACTTTTTAAAAAAGGAGGGAGAGAGAAAACAGGGAATTATAGACCGGTAAGTCTGACATCGGTAGTGGGTAAGATGATGGAATCAATTATTAAGGATGTCATAGCAGCGCATTTGGAAAGAGGTGACATGATAGGTCCAAGTCAACATGGATTTGTGAAAGGGAAATCATGCTTGACAAATCTTCTAGATTTTTTGAGGATGTTTCCAGTAGAGTGGACAAGAGAGAACCAGTTGATGTGATATATTTGGACTTTCAGAAGGCTTTCGACAAGGTCCCACACCAAAGATTAATGTGCAAAGTTAAAGCACATGGAATTGGGGGTAGTGTGCTGATGTGGATTGAAAATTGGTTGTCAGACAGGAAGCAAAGAGTAGGAGTAAATGGGTACTTTTTAGAATGGCAGGCAGTGACTAGTGGGGTACCGCAAGGTTCTGTGCTGGGGTCCCAGCTGTTTACACTGTACATTAATGATTTAGACGAGGGGATTAAATGTAGTATCTCCAAATTTGCGGATGACACTAAGTTAGGTGGCAGTGTGAGCTGCGAGGAGGATGTTATGAGGCTGCAGAGCGACTTGGATAGGTTAGGTGAGTGGGCAAATGCATGGCAGATGAAGTATAATGTGGATAAATGTGAGGTTATCCACTTTGGTGGTAAAAACAGAGAGACAGACTATTATCTGAATGGTGACAGATTAGGAAAAGGGGAGGTGCAACGAGACCTGGGTGTCATGGTACATCAGTCATTGAAGGTTGGCATGCAGGTACAGCAGGTGGTTAAGAAAGCAAATGGCATATTGGCCTTCATAGCGATGGGATTTGAGTACATGGGCAGGGAGGTGTTGCTACAGTTGTACAGGGCATTGGTGAGGCCACACCTGGAGCATTGTGTACAGTTTTGGTCTCCTAACCTGAGGAAGGACATTCTTGCTTTTGAGAGAGTGCAGCGAAGGTTCACCAGACTGATTCCCGGGATGGCGGGACTGACCTATCAAGAAAGACTGGATCAACTGGGCTTGTATTCACTGGAATTCAGAAGAATGAGAGGGGACCTCATAGAAACGTTTAAAATTCTGATGGGTTTAGACAGGTTAGATGCAGGAAGAATGTTCCCAATGTTGGGGAAGTCCAGAACCAGGGGTCACAGTCTAAGGATAAGGGGTAAGCCATTTAGGACCGAGATGAGGAGGAACTTCTTCACCCAGAGAGTGATGAACCTGTGGAATTCTTTACCACAGAAAGTTGTTGAGGCCAATTCACTAAATATATTCAAAAAAGAGTTAAATGTAGTCCTTACTACTAAGGGGATCAAGGGGTATGGTGAGAAAGCAGGAATGGGGTACTGAAGTTGCATGTTCAGCCATGAACTCATTGAATGGCGGTGCAGGCTAGAAGGGCCGAATGGCCTACTCCTGCACCTATTTTCTATGTTTCTATGTCTATCCTTTTCGCTGTGTATTAATAAATGAAGTAATCCCACAGTTGCAAACAGACGATAACTACATTGTGCCTGGCTAAAGTAGTGTATTATCTTGTTAAACAATATTTGACTAAACAGGGCCTGGAACTCAATGGAGAGCTGCTATCTGTGCGTCTGTGCTTGTGCTCTGATGCAATTACTCATCATGACAAAACTGCATTGATGCACATAGCTGGATTGGTGCGTTTATCGTGCCATAACAGGAGGCACTTAATCTGACGGTAGATTAAATGACCTCAATGTATGACGTCTGTGGAGCTATCAGCTGTTGCCAGCTTGGTTTCTTTGGGAGCGAAATTGGCCCCGTTTTGCGCCTCTCGTTAGTGCCTGCGGGAGGCGCGGTAATGAGGCGCTAAGGGGTTACCGACCGGGCGCAGGGAAATCATCGATGCCCGTGAACTTCCCTGGCAGTTTTGCGCTGGCGGTAACACTTACTGATTCACTCTCTTGCGCCCCGGAAATTGTGACGTCATCTGGTGCGCAGCACCCCGTTACCGCCCCGGATGCAATATTCGTTCCGCCCCCTGCAACATCAGCGGGCATCAACAACGGCAGCTGCAGAAGGCGTTACCTCGGCTGGCCGCTTGGGGAGCGCTAATTAAAGGCAGTGGTGGTCAGGTCGGGGAAAATTAATTTATCTCTCCATTCTGGTGTCGCCTGATTTCCTGAGCCCGCGCGATTACTCAGCCCTGCTCTCTCTTAGAGTGCTTGGGGCTGCTATGCATGTAGCGCAGGTGTCGTGGCTCAACACAGCCAACAGGAAAACTCATTCACCCTGGCATTGGACTTTCCCTTTAAGTGAGGAGCCTGTACAGACGGCAGCGCTGTCCGAACATTGCTGAACGCTCTGCCTATACCGCCCCTCTCACTCCCTTTAGTGCTCTAAGGGAAGTGATAGCACTTGATTTAGGACTCCACTTCCCTCTTAGAGCGCTAAAGCAGAAGATCCCATCAACTGCAAATCTTTTTCGCCCAGCGATACGTTGGCACTCCCTGAAAAGTTATGTTTATATTTACGCAATGGTGGGTGAAATGTCCACTCCACTCCTGCAAGATAAAAGTACCTCTCTCTATCAGCACCGCATGTAGTCAGTAATAAAAAGGTATAGACTTTAAATAATCATCAGAACATAAGAAATAGGAGCAGGAGTAGGCCATACGGCCCCTCGAGCCTGCTCCGCCATTCAATACGATCATGGCTGATCTGATCATGGATTCAACTCCACTTCCCTGCCCGTTCCCCATAACCCCTTATTCCCTTGTCGTTTAAGAAACTGTCTATTTCTGTCTTAAATTTATTCAATGTTCCAGCTTCTACAACTTTCTGAGGCAGCAAATTCCACAGATTTAGAACCCTCTGAGAGAAGAAATTTCTCCTCATCTCTGTTTTAAATGGGTGGCCCCTTATTCTGAGATCATGCCTTCTTGTTCTAGTCTCCCCTATCGGTGGAAACATCCTCTCTGCATCCACCTTGTCAAGCCCCCTCACAATCTTATACGTTTCGATAAAATCACCTCTCATTCTTCTGAACTCCAATGAGTAGAGGCTCAACCTACTCAACCTTTCCTCATAAATTAACGCCCTCATTTCCGGAATCAACCTAGTGAACCTTCTCTGAACTGCCTCCAAAGCAAGTATATCCTTTCGTAAATATGGAAATCAAAACTGCACGCAGTATTCCAGGTGTGGCTTCACCAAAACTCTGTATAGCTG
Organism: Pristiophorus japonicus; assembly: GCF_044704955.1. Classification (NCBI taxonomy): domain Eukaryota; kingdom Metazoa; phylum Chordata; class Chondrichthyes; family Pristiophoridae; genus Pristiophorus; species Pristiophorus japonicus. Next base: position 33,100,444 of record NC_091977.1, read on the forward strand.
TAGCAAGACTTCCCTGCTTTTATACTCCATCCCTTTTGCAATAAAGGCCACGATTCCATTGGCCTTCCTGATCACTTGCTGCACCTACATACTGTCCTTTTGTGTTTCATGCACAAGTACCCCCAGGTCCTGCTGTACTTTGCAATCTTTCTCCATTTAAATAATATCTTGCTCTTTGATTTTTTTTGCCAAGGTGCATGACCTCACACTTTCCAACATTATACTTCATCTGCCAAATTTTTGCCTACTTACTTAGCCTGTCTATGTCCTTTTGCAGATTTTTTGTGTCCTCCTCACACATTGTTTTTCTCCCATCTTTGTATCATCAGCAAACTTGGCTACGTTACACTCGGTCCCTTCTTCCAAGTCGTTAATATAGACTGTAAATAGTTGTGGTCCCAGCACTGATCCCTACGGCATCCCACTAGTTACTGATTGCCAACCTGAGAATGAACCATTTATCCCGACTCTCTGTTTTCTGTTAGTTAGCCAATCCTCTATCCATGCTAATATATTACCCCCAAACCCATGAACTTTTATCTTTTGCAGTAACCTTTTATGTGGCACCTTGTCAAATGCCTTCTGGAAGTCCAAATACATCACATCCACTGGTTCCCCTTCATCCACCCTGTTTGTTACATCCTCAAAGAACTTCAGCAAATTTGTCAAACATGACTTCCCCTTCATAAATCCATGCTGACTCTGCCTGACCGAATTTTGCTTTTCCAAATGTCCTGTTACTGCTTCTTGAATAATGGACTCCAACATTTTCCCAAGCACAGATGTTAGGCCAACTGGTCTATAGTTTCCTGCTTTGTGTCTGCCTTCTTTTTTAAATAGGGGCATTATATTTGCAGTTTTCCAAACTGCTGGGACCACCCCAAAGTCCAGGGAATTTTGGTAAATTACAACCAATGCAGAGAGTTTCACTAGATGCCATTACAGAGAAGTAATATTAGAAGACTTGCACCCACCTATTCCAGCCTGCCACTGTACTTATTCACCAAGTCTGTAATATGCTCCGAGAACTCAACCTGGAACTTGAACTGTGCATCCTACAAGAAGTTTAATTACGTAAGGCAAGTCTAAAAGTTGAAGGGCTGTGGGTTCAAGCCCCACTATAATCTAAGAAAGAAACAAATTAAAGACTTGCATTTATATAGTGCTTTTCATGACCACCAGTTGTCACAAAGCGCTTTACAGCCAATGAAGTCCTTTTTGGAGTGTAGTCTCTGTTGTAATGTCAGAAACGCGGCAGCAAGCTCCCACAAACAGCAATGTGATAATGGTCAGATAATCTGTTTATTGTTATGTTGATTGAGGGATAAATATTGGCGAGGACACCGGGGATAACTCCCCTGCTCTTCTTCGAAATAATGCCATGGGATCTTTTACGTCCACCTGAGCGAGCAGACATGGCCTCGGTTTAACGTCTCAGCCGAAAGGCGGCACCACTGACAGTATTGCACTCCCTCAGCACTGCACTGGAGTGTCAGCCTAGATTTATGTGCTCAAGTCCCTGGAGTGGGACATGAACCCACAACCTTCTGACTCAGAGGCGAGTGTGCTACTCACGGAGCCACACACAGCTAAGCTCACACTGCAGTGCACTGCACTATTAGAGACGCTGCCTTCTGAAAGAGACCCGAGGCCCGATCCGTCCGTTCAGGTGGTCGTAAGGGCCCCTTATTCCAAAGAGGGCAGGGGAGTTGTCCTGGCCAACAATTATCGTTTGAGTAACACCAACAATGCAGATTAACTGGTTATTTAACCCATTACTATTTGTCGGAGCTTGCTGTGTGCAAATCTGCTTGCTTGTTATCCGAAATATGAACAATGAGTAGACTTCAAATGGTGTTGGGGGGGGTGAGTGGGGGGTGTAAATTGGATGTGGTCAGGGATGTCCCCACTTTTTCACCCAATATTCCGTCTTATTGAAGTCAATGGAATTGAGTGGCGGGCGGGACGTATAACGGACAACCGATGTGATTCCACCGGTTTGGCGCCCCAGCCCATGTCCACTTTAACCCGCACCATTTTCAGGGTCACAGTCAAGCTGCACTGAGAGTGCTGCTAGACCCGGTACCGACGTAAGGATTCTGATTCCGTTCACTTGTGTGTAAACAGAAGATGAAGCACAGGTCAATGCCTGTGGAGCACAGCTGAAGGTTAGGAGCTGGAGACCGGCTGGTTGAAGAGGTAACTTGCGGAATCGCCATCATTGCCCAGGACTGCCAAAAATAAATGAAGAACAGATATGCTATCATTAAATTAGCATTGCTGGATCTTGAGAAAAGATACTGACCAGACAAAGCCTTGAAACTTTAACCCGACCATACAAGCACAATCTCCTTATCTCTCTTATTACACGCCCACAAGAATCTAAATGTCACAACTGGGTCACGAATGTTACAAACAGAACAATAAATCCTGCAAGATTGTTTCCTGTTGTGGACAGTGCGATTCACAGGAAGGCTGATTGCTGCCAGCCCTCCTTCAAACGCACCTTGAACTTCCGCTGACTAATCTTAGCCTCTGTAACTATGCTTAGACCATATATGCTGGTGAGCTCAGGCAACAGGCAGGCCCTTAAACAATTGGATTTTTATGGCCGACATGTTATTTTTGCAATTTGTGTTTTTTGCAATTTTTGCAAAGACGATGCAGTTTATACTGTAACGTGGGGGTACCTGATCAATCTTTCCAAGGGCGTGGCGTGAAAGAGCCATCAAATGGTTTACAGCTCCATTTTAACCTTCTTTTATGTTGGCATAACAATGCCGCGTGGTGTCAGAGAAGATGTGTCAATACTGCACAGGAATTTAACGGGTCATTTCCCCACAGCCATGACAACAATGAGTTTCTCATTGGTACAAAGGTCATTTTGCAAAACCATATATAAAAGGGACATTTTTTTTTCAGGGGCAGAAAAAAAGGAAAGAAAGACTTGAATTTGTATGTCGCTTTTCACAACATCCGGATGTCGTAAAGCGCTTTACAGTCAATGACGTACTTTTGGAGTGTGGTCACTGTTGTAATGTAGGAAACGCGGCAGACAATTTGCACACAGCAAGCTCCCACAAACAGCAATGTGATAATGACCAGATAATCTGGTTTAGATGTTGACTGAGGGTTAAATATTGGCCAGGACACCAGGGTTAACTCCATTGCTCGTTTTCCAAATAGCGCCACAGAATCTTTTACGTCCACCGGAGAGAGCAGACGGGGCCTCAGTTTAACATCTCACCTGAAAGACAGCACAGCACTCCCTCAGTACTGCGCTGGAGTGTCAGCCGAGATTTTTGTGCTCAATTACTTGGAGTGGGACTATGAACCTACAACCTTCTGACTCAGAGGCGAGGGTGCTTCCCACTGAGACACAGGAGGATGGAGGGGAAGAGAAATGTATACTTTTAGTAATGTTAACAGCACAGTGACGTTACACCAAGGTGTGTTTGCTGCACTGTTGATTTAAGGCCCAGATGTCACTTAAGGCAGCATATTAATTGCAATAAGCGACTCTGAAGTTCTTCATCACCGCTAATGAGGGAGGGTTCATTAAGCACAAATTTAATGCACCACTAATCCTAGTTACTCCATGTAAGAACATTTGGACCAGAGTGACTAAAAATTTGCTATTTTTGCCAAGTGTCTCATCAGTCAGACTGTAGGCGAGACACATAACAAAATGTATTCGATTTTCACCTGGAATCTGAAAAGTCTGCCTGTGTGGTCTGAGATGTGACAGTTTAGTGTCTCAGTTAGGATATAACTTGTCCACATGTGTGGTTACTTGATTCTTAGGTTGAGATATTCAAACCTACTGCGCGCCTCGACCTGGCCGTGTTGCTGGTAAAGTCGCTCATTTGATTCCATCACAGTTTACTAGATAAAAAGTGACTTACAAAAACAGATATAAATATTGCTGGTGGCTGTTCCTTCAGCCACCGCCATGCTCTCTCAAACTCTGTCTCCTAAACCGACGTCTCTTCAACGTTCTCGCATCCTCTCGTTGACTGTGCATTCAGTGCCTGCTGCTTTGTTCAATTTATAGGGCCTAAGCAAAAATGAGAATAATACGTGGGGCTTATCATAGTTTGCTTTTCCAAATTTCGTAACTGCGGTTGTGCAGATAGATACGCGAGCTACTCTGCAGCATCAAACACCCCACAAGCAGCAACTGAAGTTATCTGGGGACACGAAAGGAGCTGGGATTGTTCTCCTTAGAACAGAGGTAACCAGAGGACTAGGATTTAAGATAATTGGCAAAAAAAGGCCGGTGGGCGGGGTAAGATGAGGAGAATTTTTTTTTTACACAGGGCATTGTTGTGGTCTGGAGAGCACTGACTAAAAGGGTGGGTGGAACGAGACTCAATAGTAACATTCAAAAGGAAATGAAAAAGGAAACATTTTACATGACTGTGGGGAAAGAGCAGTGCGACTAATTGGAAAGCTGTTTCAGAGAGTTGGCACAGGCACGATAGGCTGAATGGCCTCCTTTATCATCTTGGTTGAAAGAGAGTTGTGCAAGTCACCAGAAAAATGTCCTGTTTTTCTTCAAAATGCTGGAAACCCAAAACAAAAACAGAAAATTCTGGAAACACACATCAGGAATCATTTTGACTGTGGGCGATTGTGTACAACGGGCGATATCGATTTAGAGGACCGTTATACATCTCCCCGATTTTCATTTCCATCGAAGTCAATGAGGAGAGGGGTATAACCGGCGGCTGAACCGATAATAGCTGTTTTGTACTATCGCCTAAAGTCAAAAATACCCCCATCAGATCAGTCAGTATCTGTATACAGAACCAAGCAGTCAATGTTTGGGGTGCCAACCCTTCATGTTCCACACTTGAGACATTAACTTCTCTGCTCTCACCGCAGATGCTTTGCATTTCCCACACTTTTTTTTCTTATTTACAGAAGTGGTTGTGCCATAGATACTGCTTGGGCAAATCTAATCTTTGAGAAACTAGAGAGTTTAATACAATTAAATTGACAAGGTGCCATCAATGGCTCCCCTGTATAAATGGTAGGTTACTGAGCAATTCCGACCAGGGAGGTCCTAGATAGAATCCCCTGGGTTTTCGTGCCCAGACTCACTCCCATTTTTCTCCCTGATCACTCCACCCCTAACGCGAGTGAAGTGGAGTGCCACAAATTATAAGCGGCCATTCAATCATTTTTCGTGCCTTAACCCAGATGTTGAAGGCCCGATTATAACCTGAAGCGTGATTCAGGTACAGCAAGGTGAGCCCCGAACCCCCTCCCCCGCTGACCTCGGCAGCGTGAGGCCCAGGCAATTTTAAAACCCAGGCTTCACGCGCATGACGTCCGTCAGCTGCCCGCCCGAACCAACGGGCAAGAGCGGAGGTTCAGGTGGCAGGTGGCCGCCGACTGGCACTAAAGGGCGTCAGCCGCCAAGGGGTTAGGTCCCGGGGAGGGGGTTTCAGGAGGGTCCCACAAGAGGATAGGGGAAGAAGTCCATGGCAAGGGGAAGCCTAAACTCCATGGCCTCACCCCTCCCTATCTCTGCAATCTCCCCCAGCCCCACAAACCCCCCCCCCCCCCCCCGAGATGTTTGCGCTCCTCTAATTCTGCCCTCTTGAGCATCCCTAATTATAATCGCTCCACCATCGGCAGTCGTGCCTTCAGCTGCCTGGGCCCTAAGCTCTGGAATTCCTTCTCTAAACCTCTCCACCTCTCTACCTCACTTTCCTCCTTCAAGACGCTCCTTAAAACCTACCTCTTTGACCAAGCTTTTGATCATCTGCCGTGATTTCTTCTTATGTGGCTCGGTGTTAAATTTATTTTTTTGTCTTATAACACTGCTGTGAAGCACCTTGGAACGTTTTACTACGTTAAAGGTGCTATATAAATACAAGTTGTTGTTGTTGTTGTTGTTGTTGAGGAGCATGGAGCAGGACTAGCGCCCTTTTTGGCCCAACAGGAAAAGTTGAAAAAAAACCCTGACCTTAAAATGGTCCCGGATTCCCTTCCCGCTGTCATCACCTGGCAGGAAAGCCACAATGGCTTCTTTACTCAGACCAGAGTTAGAATTGTAGTCGGGGCTGAATGATGTCATTTGACCCCCCGATCTGCATATTTAAAGCAGGACCCCTGGGTAACCCTTGTCGCCTGCTCGGAAATACATTACATGTATTTCAGCAGAGGGTCACTGACAGCAATGAGGAACTCTCCTTACCAAACGCACAGCAAGTGCTCCACCACTGCGCGATCAGCTAACTGACCAGGGATCAAACCTGGCACTTCGTTAGTTCATACCACACCAGGCTGTATATTTGTCTCCTGACCACCTTTATGTAAGATTCATCTTCTTATGGGATATGTTTTTGGTTCAAACTATCCCATTCACAATTGCAGAATCAAACATTTTGGGGACGATTTTTCCCCATATACAATTTAGGTGCTAAAGAGCCTCCGTGTTGGCCAGGATAGGATGTCGAGCTGCAACACCGGTTGAGCCCGCCTTTAGTGCCAGGTGCCATCTTGGTAAAGGAGATCAAACGCACGCTGGAAATGGCCACCCCTAGGATCGTTAAGGGTCTGATTGACAATTAAATTGCCTCATTAAAGAGGCTGCACAATATTTTGGTGGCTAGCTCTCCTAACAGCGACCAGCTGAACATGAGTAAACAAGTCGTTGCTGAGGATTTCGAGCGCTATGTAAAGTCATGCTCAGCTTTCACTGTTCACTTGCTGCTGGAGGTAGTCTGAGTCTGAAGAGGGCTTTTGTGACATATCGGGAGATTTTCTGGGAAACTTTGTCAAGACTTCACCAACATTTTTCCCGGAAATTCTCTGAGGAGTCCACCTAAAGAGAGTGAGAGCTGTGCTACTCTATCTTATTATAGACCTTATGGAAGTCACCAGGAAAAAGAAAGTGCTTGGTCACGGGCATCTTGCGAGGGGTCCCCCTTGGTCTGCAGGAGGAATGGGAGGAGGACTTGAGGCCAGGCAGAGCAGCACCAGCTGCTGCAGGAGAGAGGGACAAGAGGGACAGGAGGGCGAGGTGGACTCCTTTCCCCCCTACGGGTACAGGACATCCCTCCTCCTCTGGACCTCTTCCACCAGGACCTCCAGTACCACGTCCGAGAACCTGTGCGCCCTCTCCCTCGGTCCCTGAGCCATCTTGAAACAGTCTGCTGTGTGTCAGACAGCACATTCCACACCTTCAGTGGAACTGGGTGCATGGAGGCTGCAGATACCGCTCCCTGAAAATTGCTTCGAAACAGCGCTTGAGCACTAAACCTGTAGGTGCCTGTTTTAGCTCATCTCGGCATGATTAAATAGTGGTAATCATCAATTAGCCCCAAAATTGCAGGCTAAAAGCAGGCTTTGAAATAGGCATGTCTTATTAGCACAGCACCCATTTAGTATCTGGTTTTACCCGATCATCAAAATAACCCCCATTGTTTTTATACAAAAAAACTGACAGATATCATCTCATCATCATTGTTCTTGACATGTCATTTAATTGACCTTCCATTCCACAGCAATCCTTTTCTACAAAAACAACCCTGCCGTATCTTTTTCTCATAAGGATACAAAACAAAGCATCAACTGGGGAAAGTCCATTCAACCGATCCATGTGCTCCGTCCATGTACTTGCTAACTTATCCTGTGGCGAAACTCTGATTGAATATTCACAAAGCCCCCAAAGTAATCTGTACCTCGTTTATCCTGTATAAATCTTCTTATACTCCAGGGACTTGAGCACAAAAGAATCTAGAGTGACACTCCAGTGCAGTGCTGAGGGAGTGCTGCACTGTCGGAGGTGCCGTCTTTCGGATGAAACGTTAAACCGTGGCCCCGTCTGCTCTCTCAGGTAGACATAAAAGATCCCATGGCACTACCCTGTATTTTGAAGAAGAGCAGGGGAGTTATCCCCGGTGTCCTGGCCAATATTTATCCATCAATCAACATAACAAAAAAACAGATAATCTGGTCACTATCACAGTGCTGTTTGTGGGAGCTTGCTGAGCGCAAATTGGCGACCACGTTTCCCACATTACAACAGTGACTCCACTCCAAAAGTACTTCTTTGGCTGTAAAGCGCTTTGGGACATCCGGTGGTCATGAAAGGCGCTACATAAATCCAAGTCTTTCTTTTACTGATATTCTTATATATTCGGGCGGGGAGTACATCAGGCGGTACGTCCGATAGCGCCTGTTGTGAGCTACCACACGCTGAGATTTTACCTCATTGTATCGAGTTTGGAATTAGGTCAAACGCTTTGGCGTTTACACCTTTTACAGCTGTTGGGAGAGGCCAATAATTGAGCATGGTTCGCTCACGCAGTCTCAGAAATTAAGTATATTTCCCACCAGTTTCGAAATGCCTTACTTTGGGGAATAGGAACTTTCGGGGATGGTGTATTTTACTGATGGGCTGGCTCTTTGAGGTAAGGGTTCCTGCCGCAGTTAATCATACTTTTTCTTGGAAGTGTGGTGGCTAATCAGACCACTTATCTTCTTGTCAGCTAAGCACAGCCCACCCCTTGTCAACACTTTTCGCTTTGCTCATTAGTTGCTCATTAGTGGCTGAATGCAGCTTTTGTTTGCTCAGCACTGTGAAGTTTGCCAGCTCATGCTTTAGCGGGTCATTTTCTAACCTGAGTGAGTGCTTGTTTATTGGTTGGTGAGTCTCATGACCTTGTGAACATTACGTTATGCTCTCATGACATTGGGTAACAGTATTTGGCTTGTAAGTATTTATTGTGTATCATTTTTTGGATTTTTTTTTAATACTGCTAACAATCCTTGTTATTGCAAACTTCAAGGCCCGAGGGGGAGGGGGCGGAGTGGGGGAGGGGGGTGGGGGGCGAAGGATCTGGTTTTACTTTCTCCAGCTTCCATTTACAAATGTATTTCTGACGGAGAGGAAAAAGCATTTAAACAAAAAGCCAGTCATCGCAATTAACATAGAAACATAGAAACATAGAAAATAGGTGCAGGAGTAGGCCATTCGGCCCTTCGAGCCTGCACCACCATTCAGTAAGATCATGGTTGATCATTAACCTCAGTGCCCCGTTCCTGCTTTCTCCCCATACCCTTTGATCCTTTTAGCTGTCAGGGCCATATCTAACTCCCTCTTGAATATATCTAACGAACTGGCCTCAACAACTCTCTGCGGTAGAGAATTCCACAGGTTAACAACCCTCTGAGTGAAGAAGTTTCTCCTCATCTTGGTCCTAAATGGCTTACCCCTTACCCTTAGACTGTGACCCCCGGTTCTGGACTTCCCCAACATCGGGAACAGTTTTCCTGCATTTAACCTATCCAGCCCCATCAGAATTTTATATGTTTCTCTGAGATCCCCTCTCATTCTTATAAACTCTAGTGATTACAGGCCCAGTTGATCCAGCCTCTCCTCATATGTCAGTCCTACCATCTTGGGAATCAGTCTGGTGAACCTTTGCTGCATTCCCTCAATAGCAAGAACGTCCTTCCTCAGATCAGGAGACCAAAACTGAACACAATATTCCAGGTGAGGCCTCACCAAGGCCCTGTATAACTGTATTAAGACCTCCCTGCTCCAATACTCAAATTCCCTAGCTATGAAGGCCAACATGCCATTTGCCTTCTTCACCGCCTGCATAAACATTGAAAGTTAAAGAAAAAATGAATGCAAGATTGAACAACTGTTATCTATATTTATATATATATTTTGACGGCAAGATCCTTTGACGCAAGGCAGAAAATTAGTTAAGATTTTTCAATATTTTAGTACGCTGGATAGATGGGTTTACATAACAAGTAATGACTGCAATTTAATTAATCCATTAAGCCCCTCGAGTCTGTTCCACCATTCAATTAGCTCATGGCTGATCTGTATCTTAACTCCATCTACCCGCCTTGGTTCCCGAACCCTTATTTTGCTCAACACAAATCTATCTATCTCAGTTTTGAAATTTGTAATTGGCTTAATCTCAACAGCTTTTTGGGGGAAAGTTAAAGACTTTCTCATTATGTCCAATACTGTCTGATAACGCTCCTGTGAAGAGCCTTGCGATGTTTTACTACGTTAAAGGTGCTATATAAATACCAGGGGACAGCAGCATAGTGGTTATGTTACTGGACTAATGATCCGGGAGACATGAGTTCATAATCCCATCCCATCAGTAATGGTGATCATGAAACTACCGGACTAATGTCCTTTAGGGAAGGAGACCTACCGCCCTTACCCAGTCTGGCCTATCTGGGACTCTAGACCCACAGCAATGTGGTTGACTCTTAACTGCCCTCTGAAATGGCCTAGCAAGCCATATATTCAAGAAGTTGGCTCACCATCACCTTCTCAAGGGCAATTAAGGATGGACAATAAATGCCGGCATTGCCAGTGATGCCCACATCCTGTGAATGAATATAAAAAATGCAAGTTGTTGTTACTGTCAGTAATTCAGCATTCCACAGAACCACACCTGGCTTGATGCACACTGGTGAACCCAGTGACACCTGCTATTACCCACACCCTGACCCCATGATGGTCGAGGACTTGCTCACCGTGCCAGACTGGGAACAGAAAAATCTCCCAATGTGTGATGGTCATCATCATAGGCAGTCTCTCGAAATCGAGGAAGACTTGCTTCCACTCTAAAAGTGAGTTTTCAGGTGACTGTACAGTCCAATGCGGGAATTACAGTCTCTGCCACAGGTGGGGCAGACAGTTGTTGAAGGAAAGGCTGGGTGGGGCGTCTGGCTTGCCGCACGCTCCTTCCACTGCCTGCGCTTATTTTCTGCATGCTCTCGGCGACGAGACTCGAGGTGCTCAGCGCCCACCTGAATGCACTTTCTCCAATTTGGGTTGTCCTTGGCCAGGGACTCCCAGGTGTTGGTGGGGATGTTGCATTTTATCAAGGAGACTTTGAGGGTGTCATTGAAACATTTCCTCTGCCCACCTGAGGCTCGCTTGCCGTGTAGGAGTTTCGAGTACAGCACTTGCCTAGGGGGTCTTGTGTCGGGCATGCGGACAATGCGGCCCGCCCAATGGAGCTGGACGAGTGTGGTCAATGCTGCGATGCTGGGGATGTTGGCCTGATCGAGAACACTGACGTTGGTGCATCTGTCCTCCTAGGGGATTTGCAGGTAACATGCTAATGAGCAACAGGCCAAGCTTCAGCAGAGACTATTCCAGTGCTGGATTTTCGGTTCTCTATAGCCTCAGTTAGGGGCCAGAGGGGACATTAATGCGAGGGTGAGAGCTCAGTGACCGGGTGCGTGGCTTATAGCGTCCCAACGTAAAGTTCATTAGAGGCTCAACGGGGGCGCAAACCATTAGCGCCTGGCTGCTGATGATCACGCCAAGCGTGACGTATTCCTGGTGCAACGCGCACACTTGCGCCCCGGTCGGTAAATTCGGTGCGTGCACCTCATTGAGCGCCCGCCAATAACAACATCTGGAAAAAAAAGTCGGACAGGCTTGCAGAGTCGTTAAATGATGGGTACTTAAAGAGGTGAGGAAGCACTTCCCTTGGAGGTCACAGTCAGTGCAACGTTTACACACAGCACGGTCCATGAGCCTCCGAGTTTGCAGCAGCAGACAGACATAGCAGCACAGGTTGAAAACAAGTGATTTTGAAAACTTTAATGAGCGCATTACTATTCCGTGCCTTTAAGACTCGGCTTTTCCCGAGACCTGATTCAGGGTTCCGCACAAGCGCAATGGGCCCGCACAAAATGTACCGACCAAACTTTCGCTATCACCCACACAGCTCTCGTGTGGAACGGCTCATTTATCGTCCCAGTCAGTTCGTCGACCGATTCTGATGAATTTCTGGCAGCAGACGCAAACCTTTTCAAGGCGCTAAAAGTACCGCTCCTCCTGGATTAACGCCGCAACAGAGGCGCAACCGACTTTCTCCCCCCTGAGCTTAGAGGGGAGATCATGTTAGAGCTGCACTGACATCTCCATGATCCACAGACCAAAGAGAAACAGTATCAGGACCTTGTTCCTAACATTAGCAGAATCGTCTCTACAACATCTGAGCTAAAGGAACGAAATCTAAAAGCAAAAATACAATGAGCGTCCATTCCTGCCCGCACCTTTGTCACAATAATGAAAGCACACTTAAAAAGTATTAAATTGCTGACGTACAACTCCAAGCTATGCCACTAAAGTTATATTTTTAGCCTCATAATAGTGTAAATATAAAGCTGTGCCATTGTCGGTGCATGATGTATCAGAAATAATATAAACCGAAAATGCAGGAAACACTCAGTAGGCCAGGCAGCATCAGTGGAGAGAGAAACAGGGGTAGCGTTTCAGAGTTTGAGTGTTTCCAGCACTTTCGGTCTTTATTTCAAATTTCCAGCGTCCTCAGTGCTTTGCTTTTGTAGCAGAAATAATGGGCCGAAAATTGCAGCCTCGCCGGGTGCATACAATGTGCACACGCACGCACCCACCCGCAGAGCCCTTGCAAATGCCGGTTCTTGTCACACGATGTGCCCAACTCTTGCCCAGCGAATGTCCTTCAAACGCTTACGCCTGACAAAAGCAGACGTACAGCCTACTTTTACCAGCGTAAGAGTTTTAAACCATTAAAAAATTAAATTTAATCACCCATTTTTATATTAAAAAACCCTGTTCATTAAGGTAAATTTATTTGTAACCCTATTAAAACACATTGGGGGAGGAAATTGCGGTCGGAGGCTTCCTTCGGACGAACGCTTCCGACCCGAAAAAAATCTACGAAAATATCTGGTGGTCCCAGAGTAAGATAGGATTCCGGTCGGAGGCCTCCATTCACTGTGCAGCGTGCGGGGAGATGTCCTCCAGGTATTTACTCGGGTCCTGGAACCACGTGGGCCTGGACCACCAATCACGTTGGGCCAAAAATTGCGGTCTCTCCAGGTCCGGGTCCTGACAAAGTGCACACGCACCCGGCGAGGCCTCGCAAAACCGGTTCTTAGCGCGCAATGCGCATGCATCGAGAACCGGCTTTTTCGATTTGACAGATCCTATGCATTCCCGCAGGAAGGACATCTGCGGGGCAGAGATTGGGCTAATCGCCCAACTCTTGCACAGCAAATGTCCTTCACACTCTTACTCTTGGTAAAAGCAGGCATACTGACTACTTTTACCAGCGTTAAGAGTTTTAAAACAAAAAAAATAAAAAGGAATTTTTATATTCAAATCCCTGTCCATTAAAATAAGTTTATTTCTAACCCTGTTAAAACTCATTAAAAAAAAATCCACAAAATATTTTTTTTCTACAACATTTAATTTCATTCAATTTCAATTAATTTTAAATATGTGAGGTGTTTTTTTTTTATTTATTGTGCTGTGTTTCTTGTTTTAGGGCCTTAACCTCATTGATAGTAATGGGAACTCGTACAAACGGAGTTCCCACTATTATCAACGAGAACACTAGATAGTACTAAATATGGGAGTCCCTGGCCGAAGACCGCCCTTGGTGGAGAAAGTGCTTCCGGGAAGGCGTTGAGCTCTTCGAATCTCAACGCCATGAGCGTGAAGAGGTCAGGCATAGGCAGCGGAAGGAGCGTGCGGCAAATCAGTCCCACCCACCCCCCTTTCCCCGACGAATGTCTGTCCCACCTGTGACAGGGTCTGTGGCTCTCGTATTGGACTGTTCAGCCACCAAAGGACTCACTTTAGGAGTGGAAGCAAGTCTTCCTCGATTCCGAGGGACTGCCTATGATGATGATGATGATGATGATGATGAGATAGTGATTGGTGGTCCAGACCCACGTGACTCCAGAGGACATGTCCCCCGTACACTGCGCAGCGAATGAAGGCCTCCGACTGGAATCGTAGATTACTCTGGGACCACCAGGTAATTTTGTAGATTATTTTCGGGTCGGAGGCATTCGTCTGAAGGAAGCCTCTGACCGCAATTTTCCCTCCAATATAATATTCTCATTGATAATAATGGGAATTCCATTTTCACGAGCTCCCGTTACTATCAATGAGAATACCTTCCTAAAACAAGAAACACAGCACAATGAATAAAAAAAGTATAATCTCACATATTTAAAATGATTAAAATTGAATGTAAAATGTTGCGATGCATGGGATGTCACAGTTGTGTGGGGCCGAATGGTTGGGATGGGTGCTCTTTACCTTTCCGCCATTGTTCATTATAGCTTTATATGCTGACCGAGGGCCGACGTGGACACGATGAGCCGAAATAGCCTCCTTCTGCGCTGAAAATTTCTATGTCTCTATGTTTCTGATTAAATGTTTTAGAAAAAAATATATTTTTTAAATTTTTTTTTAATGTGCTTTAATAGGGCTAAGAATAAACTTACCTGAAAGAATGTCCTTTCTGCGGGGATGCGTTGGATCTGGATCGCAAAAGCAGGTTTTCGACGCATGAACATTGCGCGCCAAGAACGGGCATTTACGAGGCCTCTTCGGATGAGTGCGCACTTCGTAACTGCGGCCCATTAAAACAAATGTTTTTTTTTAATTCTAAAACATTTAATTACATTAAATTTCAATTAATTTTAAATATGTGAGGTGTTTATTTTATTTATTGTGCTGTGTTTGTTGTTTGTTGTTATTCTTATTGATAGTAATGGGAGCCTGTACAAACGAATTCCTATTTTATACAATGAGAATAATACATGATTCCAGGACCGGGAGGACATGTTCCCGTACACTGCACAGCGAATGAAGGCCTCTGACCAAAAACCTACGTTCCTCCGGGACCACCAGATATTTTCGTTAAAAAATGTTGGGTCACAGGCGTTTGTCCGAAGGACGCCTCCGACTGCAATTTTCCCCCAAAAAAGTTGTCTGACGTCTCTAAAGGAGTGTCATGTGAAAGAATAACATCCTAAAGCAAACTTCATGAATATGTGCATAGTAGACTCCGCTTATCCCGATTAACAGTGCTTGTGTTTCTAATTCAGAGGGCTGTGGATTTAAGCCTCACTCCCAAGATTTGAGCAGATAATCAGTGCAGTAGTGAGGTCGCGCTGCTTGGTTAGAAGTGCTGCCCTTTCGATGACCCTTCTGCCCGTTAAGACACTACCTGGAAAACGAGCAGGGTGTTCTCCCAGTATCTTGGCCAGATTAACCGGTCAACCGATTCATTTCCATTTGTGTGATGCTGTGTGTGGAATGACAGAATGCTTGCCTCCGTAACGGTTACTGCGCTTCTAATTAATTCTCACATCGTGAGACGTGACTGAAAGGCAATTATTTTTTTTTTATTTCAACCATCAGAACACAGTGACCGAACACTCAGCAACCCTTTCAGTTCAACAAATCTGGTGAAAACATGCAACATTTTCTTTCACACTTAGTTTTATTGCTTCCACATCTGGCTTTGCAGTGAAAACTGCAAATTCCTGACATGCTACCCTTTTCCCCTACATTCTGCATTCCTTTCTAATAAAGAGCATTCTATTTATTACTGCCGTTAAGTGATTAGACATGAAAAGAACGTTGGGGCACTTTAAAGTACAGATTAGGTGAAAGAATGTCAGTGTTCTACCTCCTTTTGTTTTCAGAACATGTGATTTTAATTTAAAAAAAATAGTTGGCCATTTAACGCAAATGTCCACATGGGAGAGTTGTTTTATAACTGTTACCATGCAGGCCGCATTTTACAATCTACCACCTAGAAGGACAAGGGCATCAGTCGTATGGGAACACCACCACCTCCAGGTTCCTCTTCAAGTCACACACCATCCTGACTTGGAAATATATCGCTGTTCCTTCATTGTCGCGGGGTCAAAATCCTGGAACTTCCTCCCTAACAACACAGTGGGAGTACATTCACCACATGGACTGTAGCGGTTCAAGAAGGCGGCTCACCACCACCTTCTCAAGGGCAGTTAGGGATGGGCAACAAATGACAGCCTGACAGCCCATGAATGAATAAAAACAGTTTGGGTTCTAACTTTGGTGTCAGTGATGACTCGGTGGGTAGCACACTCGCTTCTGAGTCGGAAGGTTATGGGTTCAAGTCATACTCCAGGGACTTGAGCACATAAATCTGGGCTGACACACAAGTGTAGTACTGAGGAAGCGCTGTACTGTCAGAGGTGCCGTCTTTCGGAGGTGATGTTATACTGCGGTCCCGTCTGCTCTCTCAGGTGGACGTAAAAGATCCCATGGCACTATTTCGAAGAAGAGCAGGGACAGATTAACTGGTCATCATCACATTGCTGTTTGTGGGAGTTTGCTGTCCGCAAAGTGGCTGCCGTGTTTCCCACATTACAACTGACTATACTCCAAAAGTATTTCATTGGCTGTAAAGCGCTTTGCAACGTCTGGTGGTCGAGAAAGGCGTTATATAAATGCAAGTCTTTCTTTCTTTCTTTCTATGTGCAACACTTCAAAATGGCAATTCTATCCCAAACAGCAGTTTGTAATCTGAACAGAAATGGCGCTATATAAATGCAAGTCTTTCTTTTTTCTTTTACTTTCACTTTTGTAGTTTTCCGCCAGTTTTCTCTCCTCTGCTGAAGACACCTGTTCTTCCTGGGTACTGATCCATGAGCTACCAGCAGCCTCCAGGGCCAGATGAGGCAGTTGAAAGTTGGAGGGACAGGGGGCTGTAGAGTTACTAAGCGGTTGGTGCATTTACTGAACCGTCAATGCGAATCAGTTGTAGTGTAATGCCTGGAATTAGGGTCCAAACGGATACCCACAGAAATCCAGTGAGTCTCCCTAGAAGTGGGAGTCTCACTCCGCTTTGCTTGGGCCTCAACACGCGACTTACATGCTCAACTTTGGCAATGGTGCGAGTGGTTTGGGCTTTGAATCGGCACTAAACCTGTGAAGTGTGAGTGAACTGCAGGACAGAGGATCAGGCTAATACATGATATTATTAAGGAGCACAGAGAGAAGGAGGGCCGGCTCCTCCAAACAGTGGAATATTCTCATCTTCATGTTCTTAAAACCCACTTGTTCGTTACTCAGCTCCACTTTGCTGCCCGGCTGAAAAAAGCCAGACCCACTGGTAGCAGCATTGTATGAGCCCAGTTCGATCATCGCCTGACTTCCGCACTCACTTCATTGTCCAACCTCTGCACAATGATCAGAAGAGGGAAACAGCTGACTTTTCTTCCTCCTAATTCAGAGTGGCTGAGGCAATCGTAACACCTTAAGGGGAAGTTAGATAAGCACAGGAGGGAGAAAGGAATAGAAGGTTATGCTGACAGGGTCAGATAAAGTAGGGTGGGAGGCGGTTCGAGTGGAGCATAAAAGATACAAAGATGGGAGGAAAAGCAATGTGTGAGGAGGACACAAAAAATCTGCAAAAGGACATAGACAGGCTAAGTGAGTGGGCAAAAACTTGTTAGAAACATAGAAACATAGAAAATAGGTGCAGGAGTAGGCCATTCGGCCCTTCTAGCCTGCACCGCCATTCAATGAGTTCATGGCTGAACGAGCAACTTCAGTACCCCTAGTTACTGAACTAGTTAGATGGAGTATAATGTTGGAAAGTGTGAGGTCATGCACTTTGGCAGAAAAAATCAAAGAGCAAGTTATTATTTAAATGGAGAAAGATTGCAAAGTGCCACAGTACAGCGGGACCTGGGGGTACTTGTGCATGAAACACAAAAGGTTAGTATGCAGCTACAGCAAGTGATCAGGAAGGCCAATGGAATCTTGGCCTTTATTGCAAAGGGGATGGAGTATAAAAGCAGGGAAGTCTTGCTACAGCTATACAAAGTATTGGTGAGGCCACACCTGGAATACTGCTTGCAGTTTTGGTTTCCATATTTATGAAAGGATATACTTGCTTTGGAGGCAGTTCTGAGAAGGTTCACTAGGTTGATTCCGGGGATGAGGGTGTTGACTTATGAGGAAAGGTTGAGTAGGTTGGGCCTCTACTCAATAGAATTCAGAAGAATGAGAGGTGATCTTATCGAAACGTATAAGTTTAGGGGGGGGGGGGGCTTGACAAGGTGGATGCAGAGAGAATGTTTCCACTGATGGGGGAGACTAGAATTCAAAGGCATGATCTTGGAATAAGGGGCCGCCCATTTAAAACTGAGATGAGGAGGAATTTCTTCTCTCAGAGGGTTGTAATTCTGTGGAATTCGCTGCCTCAGAGAGCTGTGGAAGCTGGGACATTGAATAAATTTAAGACAGAAATAGACAGTTTCTTAAATGATAAGGGGATAAGGGATTATGGGGAGCGGGTGGGGAGTGGAGCTGAGTCCATGATCGGATCAGCCATGATCTTATTGAATGGCGGAGCAGGCTCAAGGGGCCATATGGTCTACTCCTGCTCCTATTTCTTATGTTCTTATAAACACCGGCATGGACCAGTTAGGCCAAATGGACTGCTTCTGTGCTGAAAATTCTATGCAATCCCCTTCAATGCCTTTTATGCTATAACCATTATTTTAATGAAGATGCAGTTTATAAGGTGTTTTTTACACAGCGAGTGGTTATGATCTGGAATGCATTGCCTGAGAGGTGATGAGGCAGATTCAATTGTGGCTTTCAAAAGGGAATTGGATAAGTACCTGAAGGAAAAAAAATTGCAGGGCTATGGGAAAAGGGCGGGGGGTTGGGACTAGCTGAAGTGCTCTTGCAGGGAGCTGGCATGGGCCGAATAGCCTCCTTCTGTGCTGTGACAATTCTATGATTCTGTATACATAACACCTGTAGATGTTGAACTGTATATAGATTATTGTGTCCCTTTGTAAGCCTCATTAAAATTACAATGCATGTAAACACCATGAATTGCATATGGCCATGGCATTCGCTTGGTCACCTAGGATTTTGGAAATGCCAACAATGTTTCAAACCCCCCTGGCACAGCAATCTTCCGAACAAAAAATAAAAAATTATGGCCGTGACCTACCATTTGTCGTGACAGGTGTTTCCCCTCCAATCTGCTTCACTTACATATTTTTTACTGACATAAGTTTTACTTACATTTAGACGAAAGAAAGCAAGTAAAGCACCTTTCACAACCTCAGAATGTCCAAAGCAATTCACAGCCAATAAAGTAGTCACTGTTGTAATGTAGGAAACACAGCAGCCAATTTGCACACAGCAAGGTCCCATGAATACCAATATGATAATGACTAGATATTTTGCTCCAGTTATGTTGGGTGAAGGTTAACTATTGGTCAGGGCACCAGGGAGAATTCTTTGAAATAATGCCATTTTACATGAATAATACCTAAGGGAACAGACTGGGCCTTGGTTTAACGTCTCGTCCCAAGAGACAGCACCGCTGACAATGTAGCACTCCCTCAGGGTGTCAGCCTGCATTTACGCACTGAAATTTTTGGAGTGGGACTTGAACCCATACACTTCTGACTCAAAGGCAAGAGTGCTACCAAATGAGCCACAGCTGATACGATGAAGCTGTTCTACATTTTGCTTGTGCATGCATGTGTGCGCGTTTGTGCATGTGGTGGGTGGAGAGAGCAGGTGCAGTTGATTATTGGGCTAGCTGTGCATACACTGGGAGTAATGCGTGATTAAGGTTCATGTAATTGTGTAAGCCAGGGTCACTTAGGTTTTATTGAGTGGAGTGTGGGAAGAGCGGGTGGAGTGACGGAAAAGGGTACTGCCTACATTGCTCACTGATTTTAATTGCTGGGTTCACTGCTCTTGCCTGGCTTCATGTAGTAAGTGGCAGCTTCACCTTAGTGAGAGCCATGTCACATTTGGCCATCGTAGCAGATGACAATTGATGTTGAGTGAGTAAAATAGCCACATGCTATTGTTGCTAAGAACTGGGAACAAAAGTCTATCCAATTGACAAAAGTTATTGTTTGCAAGGAAAGATATGCATCGTTCCCAGGAATGATCGCAAAGACCTAATATGTCCACATTGTTTGTCTACCAAGAGAGTGAGATTTTGGAACAGTATAACAATTCAACTGTTTGGTAAAGCAAAAGACTCCAGCACTACAAATCATAATTATTGCTGATTATGTAATGCAGCCATTTGTCAGAAACCTGGCTCCAGAAAAATTAAAACACATTAACAAAAAATGTAAATATTAACTTTTACAGAATGTCAAGGCAACAGGCCAATCCAAAAGAGATTATACTTTCATCCAGGTGACATTTCTAAGTTTGAGGAAAGGACGAGATTTCTATGTTATGTGCCAAGATAACATGTCTCTCCACTAATTCCACCAAATTAACTTCCCGCAGTTCACAAAGCGTCTAGTGATCGGACACAATCCAACTATCATGTCACACACACACCAACACTAACACACACAGTACACACAAAGACACACCACAAAACAAAATCTCACAGATTCAAACAACATTGGCATTCACAAGATTAGCTACACAATCTTTATATTTGGTTAAATTACAATTACTATTACAATAGTCATTACTTTATGCAATGTGGTTTTAATATTAGAAAATATCATAAAAACATATCTTGTCAGTGAAAATTGAGAGGTGTGAATGCATCACAATCTCTTTACAGGACTTCCCTCACAAAAATAAAAACTTCAAAATTGTACACGACAGAAAACTGAACAGAAAATACATATCTGAATGTTGCTTAGACATTAGTCATATTTATGTGAATGCAAATACGTGTCATCCGTGTCTCAGTGGGTAACACTCTCGCCTCTGAGTCAGCAGGCTGTGAGGACAGGTCTCACTGCAGAGACTTGAGCAGAAAAATCTAGGCTGATACTCCCAGTGCAGTGCTGAGGGAGCGCTGCTCTGTTGGAGGTGTCGTCTTTCACGTGAGATGTTGAACCACAGCTCTGTCTGTTCAATGGTGGATGTAAAAGATCCCATGGCACTATTTTGAAGAACAGCAAGGGAGTTATCCCTGGTGTCCTGGCTAATATTTATCCCTCAACTAACATCACTAAAACAGATTATCTGGTCATTATCATGTTGGCGTTTGTGGGACTTTGCTGTGTGCAAATTAGCTGGCGTGTTTCTGACATTACAACAGTGACTACACTCCAAAAGTACTATGTTGGCTGTAAATTGCTTTGGGTTGAACTGAGGTCATGGTCGGAGCTATAATAAACAGAAGAATAGATTACAAAAGCAAGGAAGTTGTAATGAACGTTTATAAAACACTGGTTCAGCCTCAACTGGAATATTATGTCCAATTCTGGGCACTGCACTTTCAGAAGGATGTGAAGGCCTTATAGAGGGTGCAGAAAAGATTTACAAGAATGGTTCCAGGAATGAGGGACTTCGGTTACATGGACAGACTGGAGAAGCTGGGGTTGTTCTCCTTAGAGCAGAGAAGTTTGAGAGAGCAGAGAAGTTTGAGAGGAGATTTGATAGAGGTGTTGAAAATCATGAGGGGGTTTAGATAGATAGAGATAAATTGTTCCCATTGGCGGAAGGGTCAAGAACCAGAGGACACAGATTTAAGGTGATTGGCAGAAGAACCAAAAGCGACATGAGGAAAAACTTTTTTACACAGCGAGTGGTTAGGATCTGGAATGCACTGCATGAAAGGGTGATGGAGGGAGAGTCAATTGTGGCTTTCAAAAGGGAATTGGATAAGTACCTGAAGGAAAACAAATGCAGGGCTATTGGGAAAGGGCGGGGGAGTGGGACTAGCTGAGGTGCTCTTGCAGTGAGCCAGCATGGGCTCGACGGGCCGAATGGCCTCCTTCTGTGCTGTAACCATTCTATGATTCTATGATATAAATGCAAATCTTTCTTACACAATCTGAATAAGGCATTGCAGGGAAACTGCATTTTCAAAGCACCTTATTTTGTTGAGATGTCTTAAAGTGGTTCACATAATGAATTACTTTGAAGTGTAATGACTGTTAGAGGTCTGGTAAAATGCTAGCTGTAAGTAGTCAACCTGCGAAACAACTTTCAAAATATTAAGCTGCAACTATTATTCATGATGTTAGGTTAAAATTTCTGCTCTGGTTACAAACTGCTGTTTGATACAGAATTGCCATTTTCAAGTGTTGCACATCGAAAGAAAGACTTGCTTTTAAAAGGTGAGTGGAAATTTAAAAAGTCAAAGAATAAGGAGAAGGCAATGGAGCAGACTAGTACTGCGGGAAATGAAAACCAGAGTTAGATGAGGTCCTTACTACTAGGGGGATCAAGGGGTATGGCGAGAAAGCAGGAATGGGGTACTGAAGTTGAATGTTCAGCCATGAACTCATTGAATGGCGGTGCAGGCTAGAAGGGCCGAATGGCCTACTCCTGCACCTATTTTCTATGTTTCTATGTTTTCTATGTGACAGGAAGGGACAGAATATATAAACATAAAAGTGTATCAGAAAGTGAGGTCAAAGCAGGAAAATATAGTAAAAAAAACAAATTTAAAAGCTCTTTATCTGAATGCATGCAGATGAAAATCGATGAGTTGATGGCACAAATAGATACAAATGGGTATGATCTGATAGCCATTACAGAGTCGTGGTTGCAAGATGACCAAGGCTGGGGACTAAATATTCAGGGATATTTGATAATTCATAAGGACAGACAGAAAGAAAAAGGAGGTGGGGTACATAAGAACATAAGAAATAGGAGCAGGAGTAGGCCATTTCACCCCTCGAGCCTGCTCCGTATTTAATAAGATCATGGCTGATCTGATCATGGACTCAGCTCCACTTCCCTGTCCGCTCCCCATAAACATTCATTCCCTTATCGTGCAAAAATCTGTCTATCTCTGCCTTAAATATATTCAATGACCCAGCCTCCACAACTCTCTGGGGCAGAGAATGCCATAGATATACAACACTCTGAGAGAAGAACCTCCTCATCTCAGTTTAATGGGTGGCCCCTAATTCTGAGACTATGTCCCCTAGTTTTAGTTTCCCCTATGAATAGAAATATCCTCTCTGCATCCACCTTGTCAAGTCCCCTCATTATCTTATATGTTTCGATAAGATCACCTCTTCTTCTTCTGAACTCCAATGAGTATAGGGCCAACATACTTAACCTATCCTCATAAGTCAACCCCCTCATCTCCAGAATCAACCTAGTGAACCTTCTTTGAACAGCCTCCAATGCAAGTATATCCTTCCTTAAATACGGTGACTAAAATTGTATGCAGTACTCTAGTTTTTTGCCCTCACAAATACCCTGTACAGTTGTAGCAGGATGTCTCTGCTTTTATACTCTATCCCCCTTGCAATAAAGGCCAACATTCCAATTGCCTTCCTGATTACTTGCTGTACCTGCATACTAAGTTTTTGTGTTTCATGTACAAGAACCCCCAGGTCCCTCTGTACTGCAGCACTTTACAATTTTTCTCCATTTAAATTATAATTTATTTTTCTATTCTTTTCTGCCAAAGTGGATAACCTCACATTTTCCCACATTGTACTCCATCTGCCAAATTTTTGCCCACTCACTTAGCCTATCTATACCCCTTTGCAGATTTTCTGAAAGATGGCACCTCTGACAGTGCAGCACTCTCTCAGCAATGCATTGGAGTGTCAGCCTTGATTTATGTGCTCAAGTTCCTGGAGTGGAACTTGAACCCACAACCTTTCAAGTCAGAGAGAAGTGTGCTACCCACTGAGCCATAGCTGACACTCAATTGATACACACACACACACACACTTGCAAACTTCCATCTATTCTCAGTTTCAATTGAACATGCTTATCATTATTTCATGTCCTGAACAACATTATTATTCAAAGTGCTCCACAGTTCCTTAGGCCCCAAGTTTCCACATGATTTGCTCCTGATTTTTAGGAGCAACTGGTGGAGAATGGAGTATCTTAGAAATCGGAATTCTCCACATTTAAGTTTTCTGCAGTTCTAGTCAGGTAGAACAGTTTCACTTTTGAACAGAATTTTTTTTCAAAAGGGGGCGTGTCCGGCCACTGACGCCTGATTTGAAAGTTTCCACAGTGAAAACGTACTCCAAACTAACTTAGAATGGAGCAAGTGAAGATTTTTGTAGGCTTGAAAAAACCTTGTCTACACATTAAAAAATCAGGCACAGGTTACAAATTAGGCATCGGGAACGAGGTGGGGGAAGGGAAGTCATTAAATTCTACAATCAATCCTTAGTTATACTTATACAAATATTATACAAATAAATCCAACCTGAATAAAAATTTATAAGCAAAGAAAAGATTAAATAAACCATGTTCCTACCTGTGTGAAAGTGCTTCAGGCAGCGGTTTGCCGTCGGGACCGACCGACGGCAGGGGGAGGGAGGGAGAAGGCTGCAGGAAGCCTCATTACTTGAGGCAGACGTTTTCCATCGGGACCGACCGATGGCAGGGGGGGGGAGGGAGAAAGCTGCAAGAAGCCTCAGTGCTGATCATGGAAGGGCAATGTGGTTTTATTAAAAAATGTAAAAAATTGAACAGCTACAAAGAATTTGAATAGTCTCAAACAAATGCATGTGTCCCGTTTATCACAGTCTATCTTTAATTACAGAATGCACTCCCTCACCCTCACACACAGAAATATCAAGAAAATTAAAATACAAGCTTTTTCAAGGGTTCAATAAACAAATTTTCACTTTTTCTGCAGCACTTTTTAAAATGGCCGAGTGCCAATGTTTCCTTCACACTGCGCGTGCGCGAACGCTCCAACGCACACGCGCAGGGTTGCCGGCACGAAAAAAACTAATTTAAATTGTACCCGCTCCCTCCTACTTACAAAATCGGCGCGAGTGGTAGGCTCCGCCCCCTGTGCGCCGCACCAAGCAGACATCGAGCTGCAAAGTGCTCGAGAATAGCGCGTTTTTTTCAGGCGCCGTTTTCGGCGCGATAAACGAGTGCCCAGCTCGGAGGGGTGCCCGTTTTGCCACGTGTGGAAACTTGGGGCCTTAAGTCTCCAGGACACATTATCTAGGAATTGGGGCAGCGCTTCAAACCTTCACCTCCTGCCAATGATATAATGCGAACAAGTTCAGAGGTGCCTCGGTGGGTGTACATCACTCTGCTTTTTATTTAACACGGTGCAGGGTAACTGATTCAAGTAACTCTGTCTGCTTTTTCCAGCACGTAATTTGGCAAAAAAATGCAGAGTCATGACGAGGAGAATTTTCTTTTTACTCAGCGAGTTGCTGTGATCTGGAATGGACTACCTGAAAGGGTGGTGGAAGCAGGTACAATAATATCTTTCAGAAGGGGTTTGAAAGATAAAGAAAGATAGTCTTACATTTATATAGCACCTTGGATGAATATTTGAATGGGAGAAAATGTAGAGGGCAATGGGGAAAGAGCATGGGAGTGGGTCTAATTGGATGGCTCTTTCAAAAGAGCTGGCACAGGCATGATGAGCCGAATGGCCTCCTTCTGTGCTGTATCGTTCTATGATTCTTCGTATTATTGAGCTGGCTGCCCATTGTTGCTGTTAATTAACATGGTTTCGCCTCTGCGATAACATTTTACAAAACTGAATGAAGCTTTATGTATAATAGAAAATATAACCATAACACACTTTTCTGACTTGGCTGGCACCAAGATTATAAGCCACATATTCAAATAACAGGTGGTCAGGCGGCGGAGTATTACAGTGAATAAACAGCCACTATTTGTAACGGTTCCAATTTTGAACAACTCCCGGCAAATAACTAAACAGTACATTAGATAAATAGTTGTCCAGTATATCTTTAAACACTAGGCATGGTGATAACTATCACTATAGATGAGAATGTTACTTGCCACTTATTTATAACTGCTTACTGTATTTGCATAATTAGGAACATAGGAATAGGATAGGCCATTCAGCCCCTCGAGTCTGTTCTGCCATTCAATTAGATCATGGCTGATCTGTAACTTGAATCCATCTACCCGTCTTGGTTCCATAACCTTTTAATATCCTTGCCTAACAAAAATCTATCAATCTCAGTTTATCCATTTTCAATTGGCCCTTAGCCTCAACACCTTTTCGAGGGAGAGAGTTCCAGATTTTCACTCCCCTTTATGTGAAGACTTACTTCCTGACATCAGCCCTGAATGGCCGAGCTCTAATTTCAAGGTTACATAAGAACATAAGAAATAGGAGCAGCAGTAGGCCAATTGGCCCCTCGAGCCTGCTCTGCCATTCAATAAGATCATGGCTGATCTGATCTTGGCCTCAACTCCACTTCCCTGCCAGCTCCCCATAACCCTTGACTCCCTTATCATTCAAAAATCAGTCTACTTTAAATGACCCAGTCTCCACAGCTCTTTCGGGGAGAGATTTCCAATGATTCCTGACTCTCTGAGAGAAGAAATTCCTCCTCATTTCCATTTTAAATGGGCGACCCCTTATTCTGAAACTATACCCCCAAGTTCTAGATTCCCCCATGAGGGGAACCATCCTCTCTGCATCTACCTTGTCCCCTTGTTCTGGACTCCCCCCACCAGAAGGAATAGTTTGATGATATATATTGAGTAGAAGGAGATCGGAATCTGGAATGCACTGCCTGAAAGATTGGTGGAAGCAGATTCAATATTAACTTTCAGAAGGGAATTGGATATATACTGTAGTTGAAAAGAAAAAATTGCATTGACAGCGTGGGGTGGAGGAGGGAGTTGAACTTATTTGAACAGCACTTTCAAAGAGCTGGCGCACATATAACAGACCAAATGTCCTCCTTCTGTGCTGTGAGATTCGATGTACCCAATTGTTTCCAAAACATTTTTACAGTTCATGATGTTCTGGCAGTCGACCATCCGCCTGAAGTGGTGCCAGATCTCCAAGAGTGCTGCAGGTCACCGCAACCTTTTGTGCTCCAAGTCAACTTTACAAAGACCTCAGAAAAAGCTCCAGTTTTGTTATACAATTAAGTTCATCATTCAAAACTGGTCATTTTAGCTGTGGAATGGAACCAGTCCATGCCACTAAGCACCAAAGGTGATGGTACCTATCAAACACTATCCTTTCCTTGTACGGAGTGTAAATATTAACGGTGGAATTGAAAAATGAAAGTAAAAATTTGCCCTTCGCCATTTCTCTCCTGAAAGTATTGTGGATTGCAGTCCATAGGTGCCGGTCAATCTCCAGCATTTTGTTCATCTCCTTACACATGGGCCTTGGCAATGACGTACGACCATAGGGGCCAATACTGTCTCACCTCTAGCAGGGACACTAAATAGTGATTAGGAGCAGAAACTCAAGCTGGCTGCCTCTTCTCTAATCCCAGGGGCACTGAGACCCGATGAAGGAACCCGTACCACTGCTCTGGCTGAGATCACCTTCATCAGGGGGCATTCCTGGTCTGTCGCCTCTGAGTCGGAAGGCCATGGATTCAAGTCCCACTCGAGGAACTTGAGCACATAATCTAGACTGATGCTCCAGTGCAGTGCTGAGGGATTGCTGCAGTGTCAGAGGTGTCGTCTTTCGGATGAGACATTAAACCTTGGCCCTGTCTGTAAAAAGATCCCATGGCACTATTTCTAAGAAGAGCAGGGGAGGTCACCCCGGTGTCCTGGCCAATATTTAATCCCTCAACCAACACCTAAAAGACATTATCTTACCATTATCACAATGCTCTTTGTGGGAACTTCCTACATTACAACAGTGACTACAATTCAAAAGTACTTCATCGGCTGAAAAGCGCTTTGGGCCATCCTGAGGTTGTGAAAGCCGTTATATAAATGCAAATTATTTTTTTCAGCTACTCAAAGGCTAAACTAACTGAGCTATCAGAGGTGTTCCTAACTGTATATAAATAAAATAGTATTTCATATCCTGTATGGGGAAAGGTGAACAGCAGAATTACATTATCGATCTGTGCAGTAAAAGAAGTCATGTGTGGTAATCAACTCAAATTTCAAATTGGCTAGTTCTACACTATTTAAGGAGAGCCCAAAAATTAGTTAATAACTCCTCTGTATTTCTTTACAGCTGTACAAGCTCCAGTGGCAGACCCCGTCATGGGGGTCCTGTCAGTAAAAGGTGTCTCTGTTAGTATGACTGGTCTAATTCATCATTGGTACAGTTAGAGGTTGGAAATATGCCACGAGGAGATATTACATTACTGAAAATATCAAAGTTTGATTTTTCTTGAAAACAGTACGGTGTGTAATCCATGGATGGTTTAATAAGCAGCGCTGTGCATCTTATGATGAGATCACAACCTGTAGAATTACCTACCATCCCAAACATCTCTAATGTTCAGGGGCCAGGTGCTTCCTCGCAGAGGGAGAGGGGAAGATCAAAGAGAAAATTCAAACTGCTCCTCATACTCTTCCTGAAGGGAGGAAAGGAAGCGAGGTTCAAATAACTTCCCCCCCAAAACATTTTTTCACAACTTGTGATTCATGTTTAAAATTAAACTATTCATCTACACTCCCTGCTGCTACTTTCCAAGCCATTATAACAGGGGTGAATAAACCCATCCAAACCTGCCTTCATTTTGCCTCTCCAGTCAGCACTGCTCAACGGAAAGTTTTCAAGATAACAGAGAACTAACTAAAGTTAAACCAGACATGTCACTCACGAAGACGAAGCGTTAAAATACCGTGGGGAAACGGGTTTAACATTAGACGGTTAGGAGCCCAGAAAGGGAGGTCAGGTGTAACTCCCACCCGACCCCGTTCACCTGAAGAGTAACAGGCTTGAGCATGGGGTTGTCAACTCTGATTGGACAGATTCCAGGCGGTTTCATCACATGACCTCTCACCTCCAACCGCCCCGTCTCCAAGCTCACACCATGGGTCACCCCCGCCCGCTACATCCATCCACGCGACGCACCAACTTCCCAGGCCAATTGGAATGCGAACAGACTTTTTCGTTACCATCAGATGAGTCTTGACTGCCAGTCAACCATCCTTTATCCACAGCTCCAACAGTTTTTGAACTAATGAACAGTAGTGTTCAATAAAAATAAAACTTTTTCAATACCCTTCTGATTTTACTCCCAAGTTGCTTACAGTAGTGTCTGGGAGATTAATTTCTGGAGACTCCAAGACATTCCTGGAGGGTTGGAAACCAATGTTCTCTATAAGGCCATGAGGCAAGCTGCAAGGTCCCACGCAGGTCGCTCACTGACCTTGCCATTGTAAATACCGCGCATGTGCAGAAATTTAAAGGGACCACGCATTAAAAGAGACAGGCAGAACAAAGTGCAGCTTACAGGGAACATACCTACATGTAGACCAAGCTATCAAAGAAGGTTATTGAAGAACTCTGCACAAATGGGTTCATGGAACAACTAGAAATGTTTCTGGAGTGAGAATGGGTTAAGGGCAATGGTGAAACATGGGTAGATGGGGATAATGTATTTAACAGCGACAGTGTTGTTGAACCTCATGGCCTTGTCCTGATCCTAAATATTCTTATGTTCTTATGCACTAATCTGTGAAAGCTGCTTGGATTCTGAAACTACAATTACTGAAAGCTCTTCGCTGTATTCTTTTCAAAGTATGCAACCATTCAGACAGCCTCTCCACAGTAAAAACATGTTTCCTTTTCGTCCTAAAAAGATATTGATCAAGAAAGTGAAACTCAGTTGTGCTTAAAGTTTAAGATCAGTAATAATTGTTGAACTCAATAGGTGTCTGCTCTGAAGGGCTGGTTTGCTACTTTAAAGCCACAGCATTGTTCTTAATATATAATATAAAAAAAACACTCGTGAGAACTAAAGAAGGTTATATCGTTCACAACATTGTAGAAAGAAACACTTGCCTTTCACGACCACAAAATGTAACATCACCTTTTTGAAGTGCTGAAGTTGGCATGTGCTCATTACAGTTGTAATGTGTGCACATTAGGTCCGTGCAGCAGAGCAGGTCTCCAGTCGTCCTGGTTAACCCTTGCCACTGGATAAAGGCGTAGTTCTGTCAAGCCCGTGTGGTGACTGATGTGCAACGGTCACCACACGTTAAATAAATCCACGCACAGGCATCGTCCACCCTTGGAGTTCAGGATTGGAATACCGGGTCCTTCATTGAAACATCTGCAAACTCATCCCTTTTGGTGTGGAAGCAAGTCATCCTTGTTCGAGGGACCGCCTATGATGATGATGATGATGTAGGATATACAGAAGCCAATTTGTTCACAGCAAGGTCCCGCAAACAGCAACGTGATAATGGCCGGACAATCTATTTTAGTGGTGTTGGTTGAGGGATAAATATTGGCCAGGACTTCGGGGATAACTCCCTTACTCTTCTATCAAAATCGTGCCATGGGATCTTTTACTTTCACCTGCGAGGGAAGACCGGGCCTCAGTTTAACACCTCATCTGAAAGACGGCACCTCCCTCAGTACTTTCTTGGAATGTCAGCCTAGTTTTTGAACTCAAGTCTCCTGGAGCGGGACTTGAACCCATGACCCAGAGGCGAGAATGCTACCCACTGAGCAAACGCTAACTTCAGCACATCCATGGTGTCCCTGTGCTGCTGGTCTCTCTGCTCTGTCACTGGGGTCCTGACTGGTACAGAACGAGAATGTATGGGCCACAAGCCACACAATTCCTAAAACTGACCTCAATATTGTCACAGTGGAACAGAAACGGAATGAAAAACTGCTAACAGCTAGAGGATTAACCATTTGATTGATTTGTTTCCCAGCATAGCTGAATGTCACCTTGGCTTTTCCCAATCCTCCCCACAACTTGGAAACAATTAATGTGGAGCGTCGCGTCTGTCGTTTTTAATTAGTCATAATAACCCCAGCTATTATGGCACATGTGGGAAGTGCGGCGGGGGGGTGGCGATGACGTCCCCAATTGTTTAAAATGGCATTATTGAATGCCAGGAAAACAGATGCCAGAAACAGCCCTCAAGACCACTGTCAGTAGGTTCCAAAATACATCAGTCTCTGCCGCCCCCCCGTGCCCCCGCCCCCCCATCACCACTGTCACATGCACATCAATCCTTTCAATAGGCAAATCCTTGGGAGTATGGAAGGGGTGAAAAAAACATGATTTGTCCTAAGCGACCTTGTGGAAGGTTGATTGATGTAAGCCGTTATTTAAAATGTCATTCTGAAGTCAATTTTCAATGACATCTTACAGTTTAACATTCGAGTGCCTGTACCAAGAACGCAATGTGGCAGTGCTTATTTATGGCCTTGACAGCCTGCTATAAATAAAATGAGGGCCATGAGTTGAAGACATATCACTAGCAATGGTTTTTAGCTTTAGGTCCGATTTCCCCATTGCCGCTCTGCAACTTAGGAATCTTGGGCCGATGCAACTTTAAACTCACCTACACAACAGTCACTGCCCTTCAAAGCAATACAAATTGTCTGTAAAGTGCCATAAGATGTTGCTACGAGACGTGATAATGTGCGCTATATATGTGGCTCAGGTGGCAGCACCCTTTGCTCTGAATGTTGTGGGTTCAACTCCAGAGACTTGAGCAAAAATACCCAGGCTGACACTCCAGTGCAGTGCTGAGGGAGCGCTGCACTGTCGGACGTGCCGTCTTTCGGATGGGATGTTAAACCGAGGCCCCCGCCTGCTCTCTCAGGTGGATGTAAAAGACCCCAAGGCACTACTTCGAAGAAGAGCAGGTGTCCAGACCAACATTTATGCCTTAAGCAACTTCACTAAAACTGATTATCTGGTCATTGTCACATTGCTGTTTGTGGGAGCTTGCTGTGCTCAAATTGGCTGCCGTGTTTCCTACATTACGGCAGTAACTACACTCTAAAAGTGCTTCAGTGGCTGCAAAGTGCTTTGGGATGTCCAGGTGTTCATGAAAGGCGCTACATAAATGCAAGTCCTTCTTTCTTTCCTTTCATAAAGGCAAGGAAAGAGTCATGTGTGTCATTTGAAGTATTCAACCCAGCTATTCTATTTGCTCCGTTTCCTGAAGGAGCTGATCATTTCTGGGATATGGTTCTAACGATGCTGGCTCCCATCCATTACGTGGTCTTAAGTGGCCAGCCCTAATGGGCAGCAGACTTGATGTTCTGCACTCCCAGCAGGCGCCAGTGAGCGCACTTAGTGGGAAACCATGGGTCGTGTGCCAGTGATTTCTCAATTTGTGGAGCCAGCAGCCAAGGTTCCCTGCCAACGGCGATTGAGATTTATTATTTGATTATGGGGGTAATGGGGCCTCACAAGACAATCAGATCCTGTTCGTACCCGACATTCCACTGCAGTGATCACTGCATAGATATTGGGTCTGCAAACCCTGGCTGGCTTTTTCTATTCCCTCCAGTGCAGTGCTGAGGGAGTGCTGCACTGTTGAGGTACCGTCTTTTGGATGAGATGTTAAACAGAGGTCCCGTCTACTCTCTCAAGTGGACGTAAAAGATTCCATGGCACTATTTTGAAGAAGAGCAGGGGAGTTATCCCCGGTGTCCTGCCAATATTTATCCCTCAATCAACATCACAAAAATAGTTTATCTGGTCATTATCACAATGCTGTTTGTGGGAGCTTGCTGTGCACAAATTGACTGCTGCATTTCCACATTACAACAGTGACAAAACTCCAAAAGTATTCATTGGCTGTAATGCACTTTGAGACGTCCGGTGGTCGTGAAAGGTGCTATATAAATGCAAGTCTTTTTTTAATTCCTTAGCCTGGAGCGCTGAAGCTAATTCTGGCACTCCTTCCAAGTGCCCCAGCACAGACTGGGACGCCAAGCTGCCATCTTCCTGGTCCGTATGGCTCGGGTCTTTCAGAAAGAATGACTTGTAGGACCTTTAATGTCCACCGGGCATCCCAACGTGCTTTACAGCCAATGAAGTACTTTTTGAAGTGTAGTCAATGTTGTAATGTTTAAAAACCAAGATACGAGGTAAATCTTTAGAAACAGTCTTGCGATTCAATGAGAGCAAATGGGGAAACCATCAGGTACTTCTAAGCAAAGCGAAACAGTTTGATACACGGCTTGTGTCGATCATTCCGCCAGTCGATGAATGTATTTGAGCCACGAATGTACACTTGCGAACAGTAGTTCCAGCAGTCACAGACTGTGTTAAATTCTAATTTAAATGGTCGTTAAACAGTTTAATTCACATTTTCCCTGTGACTTAAGGTAACAATTATAGTTGACGGCTAGTTCAAAGTTTAGTCTTTGGTTTTAAAATATGTAACACATGGCTTTAATATAGATAATAATCTAGAACTCTGTTATGTTTGTAATGTACTTATGAATGACTCCACGAGGCAATGTGTTGTACTCAAACTGTAGTGACCTTGGTCCTTTATTCCAAACTCCAGAGTGAGGCACAAGTATGATGTGCAGCCTTTTCTACTGGGCCCTGCCATCAGGGCAGGAAACCCCCGGTCTCCACCAGTTGCACCCTCTAGTGGTGCCAGCATGCATGTACACAGTGTAAACCTTATTGACAGCACATCAAGTAAACAAGTCTCCATCTTATGCAACCACACAGTGACTACACAGAGAGTATATCCAAAGTCTAAATATACAACAAACTCTTTGTTCTTCCATCTTGTGGTACAGGTGAAGATTTGTGTTTGCGGGTGCGGCATGTTAACACAGGAGAATGGGAAGCTATCTTTCAAGCTTCCTCAGCTCCCAGATAACAAGGTAATATGCAGAGTCAAAGGGGGGGAGTTTTTCGGGGGGTCAGCGGGCACGATCGGTGGCAGGTAGGGTGGGAAAATGTGTTTTGTTTCACAGCGGGTTGGGACCCCACTGTCAAACTGCCACCACGCATCCTTTCCCAAATGTCAGGTCTGTTAACGCTGAGCAGACCTGACACTCAGCGGAGGAACAGACCATTAAGAACTATTTTGAGCTTACCTCCAGAACGTACCAAGTCGCCCACAGGACCTACGCTGCTCGGGGATCACATCAGTTAAGCAGAGTGGGAGTTGAATGACCATGGAATCATCTCATTACTTGACAGCTGCAAATGTACTATAAAAGCTCCCATCTCACAGCTGTTCACTTTCCAAGCTCAGAAGCTATTGCTTACTGCATTTGGAAGACAGATTGAGCTTTATGCCGATTGCAAGTGTTTGGAGTAAATACAACTCTATACAGTGTCACCCCATTGGAACAATCTCTTTCACCATTGACAGATCACTTCTTTCATCTCAAGTTCACCTGCCATCTATTACATCAGCATCGCTGCCCTTGAAACGATCTCACCTTGGTCCTCAGAATCCCACCACGATCAGCCCCAACACCCACATCACCGGGCACACCAGCAGCACCAACAACAACAACAGCCGTCTCTGCAATTACCTGATGCTGCACATGTCAGAGGGAATCAGCACCCGGCCACAATGCTGCCCGGGATGCCAGAGATGGCCTCACCATGGTCACATTTACTTCACTTGATGCTGTACACTCTGACTGCCACATGATGCGCCAGGTTGACACCACCCCACACCAGTTCCATAAAGCATCCCTATAATGCCCAAGCCATTCCTTTTAAACTCATCACCATTGCGGGGGGTACCGTTATGTCTCGACATTCACTGCAACTCACTAAGCCATTTCCAAAGGTACACACAGATCTGTCCAAGAACACAAAGTGTTAAAATAAAGGTTTCAATGTTTGACATCACATTAACAGAAACTTTACATGAACATTGCTAAAACACCTAAGTGCCTAACCTTGTGTGTTATTAGTTGCTATGATTGGACTAGGATGACGGTGAGTGTGAGGCGTGGGTAATGAGATGGGGAAGTGATAATGTAGATAGAGAGGGATGGGTGGAGGTGCAAGGTAAGTTGATGTGAGTAAGGATGTGCAGGAGTAGGGTAGGGAAGGCAGAGTGATGGGGATGTGATGAGTGGCACAGCAGGATGAGGTTGAGTGTGGCTTTGCTGTAACATTTCGTGATCTACTGAGATCATTGAAAGGCTTGCGCCACTGCAGCCTGGTCCTCCTGATGACATCCCTTCTTGTGTCCTCCGGTGCAATGTGCAACTGGGCTGCGTTGGTCTCCTGGGGAGGTCTCTTCTGCCCATTGGAAGTGAAGAGGATCTCCCTGCTCAGCCTTGTAATCTGGCCGATTTCCAAACCTATAGCAGCAAACATACTGCACCTGTATTTAAACTAATATGGCAGGGGGATGGGAACCAATGCAGGGAGACAGAGGGAAACAAAAAGGAGCCAAAAGCAAAAGACAGAAAGGAGATGAGGAAAAGTGTAGGGCAGAGAAACCCAAGGCAAAGAACAAAAAGGGCCACTGTACAGCAAAATTCTAAAAGGACAAAGGGTGTTAATAAAACAAGCCTGAAGGCTTTGTGTCTTAATGCAAGGAGTATCCGCAATAAGGTGGATGAATTAATTGTGCAAATAGATGTTAACAAATATGATGTGATTGGGATTACGGAGACGTGGCTCCAGGATGATCAGGGCTGGGAACTCAACATTCAGGGGTATTCAACATTCAGGAAGGATAGAATAAAAGGAAAAGGAGGTGGGGTAGCATTGCTGGTTAAAGAGGAGATTAATGCAATAGTTAGGAAAGACATTAGCTTGGATGATGTGGAATCTATATGGGTAGAGCTGCAGAACACCAAAGGGCAAAAAACGTTAGTAGGAGTTGTGTACAGACCTCCAAACAGTAGTAGGGATGTTGGGGAGGGCATCAAACAGGAAATTAGGGGTGCATGCAATAAAGGTGTAGCAGTTATAATGGGTGACTTTAATATGCACATAGATTGGGCTAGCCAAACTGGAAGCAATACGGTGGAGGAGGATTTCCTGGAGTGCATAAGGGATGGTTTTCTAGACCAATATGTTGAGGAACCAACTAGGGGGGAGGCCATCTTAGACTGGGTGTTGTGTAATGAGAGAGGATTAATTAGCAATCTCATTGTGCGAGGCCCCTTGGGGAAGAGTGACCATAATATGGTGGAATTCTGCATTAGGATGGAGAATGAAACAGTAATTTCAGAGACCATGGTCCAGAACTTAAAGAAGGGTAACTTTGAAGGTATGAGGCGTGAATTGGCTAGGATAGATTGGCGAATGATACTTAGGGGGTTGACTGTGGATGGGCAATGGCAGACATTTAGAGACCGCATGGATGAAGTACAACAATTGTACATTCCTGTCTGGCGTAAAAATAAAAAGGGGAAGGTGGCTCAACCGTGGCTATCTAGGGAAATCAGGGATAGTATTAAAGCCAAGGAAGTGGCATACAAATTGGCCAGAAATAGCAGCGAACCTGGGGACTGGGAGAAATTTAGAACTCAGCAGAGGAGGACAAAGGGTTTGATTAGGACAGGGAAAATGGAGTACGAGAAGAAGCTTGCAGGGAACATTAAGGCGGATTGCAAAAGTTTCTATAGGTATGTAAAGAGAAAAAGGTTGGTGAAGACAAACGTAGGTCCCCTGCAGTCAGAATCAGGGGAAGTCATAACGGGGAACAAAGAAATGGCGGATCAATTGAACAAGTACTTTGGTTCGGTATTCACTAAGGAGGATACAAACAACCTTCCGGATATAAAAGGGGTCAGAGGGTCTAGTAAGGAAGAGGAACTGAGGGAAATCTTTATTAGTCGGGAAATTGTGTTGGGGAAATTGATGGGATTGAAGGCCGATAAATCCCCAGGGCCTGATGGCCTGCATCCTAGAGTACTTAAGGAGGTGGCCTTGGAAATAGCGGATGCATTGACAGTCATTTTCCAACATTCCATTGACTCTGGATCAGTTCCTATGGAGTGGAGGGTAGCCAATGTAACCCCACTTTTTAAAAAAGGAGGGAGAGAGAAAACAGGGAATTATAGACCGGTCAGCCTGACCTCAGTAGTGGGTAAAATGATGGAATCAATTATTAAGGATGTCATAGCAGTGCATCTGGAAAATGGTGACATGATAGGTCGAAGTCAGCATGGATTTGTGAAAGGGAAATCATGCTTGACAAATCTTCTGGAATTTTTTGAGGATGTTTCCAGTAAAGTGGACAAAGGAGAACCAGTTGATGTGGTATATTTGGACTTTCAGAAGGCTTTCGACAAGGTCCCACACAAGAGATTAATGTGCAAAGTTAAAGCACATGGGATTGGGGGTAGTGTGCTGACGTGGATTGAGAACTGGTTGTCAGACAGGAAGCAAAGAGTAGGAGTAAACGGGTACTTTTCAGAATGGCAGGCAGTGACTAGTGGAGTGCCGCAAGGTTCTGTGCTGGGGCCCCAGCTGTTTACATTGTACATTAATGATTTAGACGAGGGGATTAAATGCAGTATCTCCAAATTTGCGGATGATACTAAGTTGGGTGGCAGTGTGAGCTGCGAGGAGGATGCTATTAGGCTGCAGAGTGACTTGGATAGGTTAGGTGAGTGGGCAAATGCATGGCAGATGAAGTATAATGTGGATAAATGTGAGGTTATCCACTTTGGTGGTAAAAACAGAGAGACAGACTATTATCTGAATGGTGACAGATTAGGAAAAGGGAAGGTGCAACGAGACCTGGGTGTCATGGTACATCAGTCATTGAAGGTTGGCATGCAGGTACAGCAGGCGGTTAAGAAAGCAAATGGCATGTTGGCCTTCATAGCGAGGGGATTTGAATACAGGGGCAGGGAGGTGTTGCTACAGTTGTACAGGGCCTTGGTGAGGCCACACCTGGAGTATTGTGTACAGTTTTGGTCTCCTAACTTGAGGAAGGACATTCTTGCTATTGAGGGAGTGCAGCGAAGGTTCACCAGACTGATTCCCGGGATGGCGGGACTGACCTATCAAGAAAGATTGGATCAATTGGGCTTGTATTCACTGGAGTTCAGAAGAATGAGAGGGGACCTCATAGAAACGTTTAAAATTCTGACGGGTTTAGACAGGTTAGATGCAGAAAGAATGTTCCCAATGTTGGGGAGGTCCAGAACCAGGGGTCACAGTCTGAGGATAAGGGGTAAGCCATTTAGGACCGAGATGAGGAGAAACTTCTTCACCCAGAGAGTGGTGAACCTGTGGAATTCTCTACCACAGAAAGTAGTTGAGGCCAATTCACTAAATATATTCAAAAGGGAGTTAGATGAAGTCCTTACTACTCGGGGGATCAAGGGTTATGGCGAGAAAGCAGGAAGGGGGTACTGAAGTTTCATGTTCAGCCATGAACTCATTGAATGGCGGTGCAGGCTAGAAGGGCTGAATGGCCTGCTCCTGCACCTATTTTCTATGTTTCTATGTACCAAGGCCCCGTCTGCTCTCTCAGGTGGCCTTAAAAGATCACATGTCTGTATTTTGAAGAAGAGCAGAGGAGTTATCCCCAGTGTCCGGAGCATATTTATCTCTCAACTAATATATAAAAACAAATTATCTGGTCATTATCACATTGTTGTTTGTGGGAGCTTGCTGTGCACAAATTGGCTGCCGCATTTCCCTATATCACAACAGTGACTACATTTAGAAAAAAATACTTAATTGGCTATAAAGTGCTTAGGGACGTCCTGGGGTTGTGAAAGGCATGAATATAAATGCAAGCAATGTTCCCTTCTAAGCTGCACGTGTGCGTGGGCCGCAGCAATCTTGAAGATGCCCAGCATCCTCATCATAGGCAGTCCCTCAAAATTGAGGAAGACTTGATTCCACTCTTAATGTGAGTTCTCAGGTGACTGTACAGTCCAATACGCGAATTACAGTCTCTGTCACAGGTGGGACAGACAGTCATGAAGAAAAGGGTGGGTGGGGAGTTTGGTTTGCCGCACGCTCCTTCCGCTGCCTGCGCTTGCTTTCTGCATGGTCCCGGCGACGAGACTCGAGGTGCTCAGCACCCTCCGGATGCTCTTCCTCCACTTCGGGCGGTCTTGGGCCAGGAATTCCCAGGTGCCGATGGGGATGGTGCACATTATCAAGGTGGCTTTGAGAGTGTCCTTGAAACGTTTCCTCTGCCCACCTGAGGCTCGCTTGCCATGTAGGAGTTCCGAGTAGAGCACTTGCTTAGGGGGTCTTGTGTCGGGCATGCAGACAATGTGGCCCACCCAACGGAGCTGGTTGAGTGTGATCAGTGCTTCGATGCTGGTGATGTTGGCCTGATCGAGAACACCGATGTTGATGCGTCTATCCTCCCAGTGGATTTGCAGGATCTTGCGGAGGCAGCGCTGGTGGTACTTCTCCAGTGTTTTGAGGTGTCTGTTATATATAATCCACGTCTTTGAACCTTATAAGAGGGCAGGTATCACTACTGCTCTGTAGACCATAAGCTTAGTGCCAGATTTGAGGTCCTGGTCTTCAAACACTCTCTTCCTCAGGTGACCGAAGGCTGCACTGGCACACTGGAGGCAGTGTTGGACCTCATCATCGATGTCTGCCCTTGCTGATAGCTGACTCCCGAGGTATGGAAAATAGTCCACGTTGTTCAAGGCCGAGCCGTGGATTTTGATGACTGGGGGGCAGTGCTGTGTGACGGGGTCAGGTTGGTGGAGGAACTTTGTCTTACTGATGTTTAGGTAAGGCCCATGCTTTCGTACGCCTCGGTGAAGGTGTTGATGATGGCTTGGAGTTCAGCCTCTGAATGTGCGCAGACGCAAACGTCGTCCGCGTACTGTAGTTCGATGA
Source organism: Pristiophorus japonicus (assembly GCF_044704955.1). Lineage (NCBI taxonomy): Eukaryota > Metazoa > Chordata > Chondrichthyes > Pristiophoridae > Pristiophorus > Pristiophorus japonicus. Next base: position 33,139,729 of record NC_091977.1, read on the forward strand.
CAGAGGATGGGATGACCTTGGATCTAGCCTGGAGGCGACGAAGGTTGAACAGGTTCCCATTGGTTCTATAGTTGAGTTCCATTCCAGCGGGGAGTTTGTTGAGTGTGAGATGGAGCATTGCAACAAGGAAGGTCGAGAAGAGCGTTGGTGCGATGACGCAGCCCTGCTTGACCCCGATCCGGACGTGGATTGGGTCTGTGATGGATCCATTGGTCAGGATCACGGCCTGCATGTCATTGTGGAGCAGGTGGAGGATGGTGACAAACCTGGTGCCCAGCAGGCACTGACAAGCTGTCAAATACTGCGTGTGCACAGCAAGGTACTACACATTGAGAACACTGGCTGTGCATAACAACAACATTTTGGAGGGAACATTGAAGACAAGTCTTTCTTTTTATCTGTGACATTTCCATCTCACACATAACCGTACTTATTGTGGTCTCTTGTGTGAGATTGTGGGGTCTCCTCCATGATGAAGAACAGACCTAATGGCCAACGTCAGAATGTTTCACAGAAGAAGTAGAATCATCTTCAACTCGTAAGATTGTCTCACGACAATCAGCTTTGTCAGATGTCCCTCCTTTATTTTTGGTGCAGTAACCGTATTTTGCCTACAACCCATGGCTTTTTAATACTTCTGACATTATTGCAACATGCAGTTACAGGTACTCGTTTCCTATGATGGTGCATCGTAAACATACAATCGATTCCTTACAATTCAAAAGTCACTTCATTCAAATTATCCATTAATTAAATTTTTTCCAAGCCCGGAAAACATGCCAAGTGCTGTTTTAATTAACTTGCATCATTTGAAATACTGGGTAATTCAAACTTTCTTGTGCAATAATTGACTTTGAATTAAGAGGAGACTGTATTGTCTGCGTTACATGGAATAATTGAAATTTCAGTAAAGGAGGAGACTGTTTCATCCATCAGGCTTGTGTGGGTACTGGCTCGCCAAGCAGAGTTATCAATTCTAATTCCATTTCGCAGTCCTTTCTCCATACCTTTTAATACTTTATCCAAGTGTTCCAACACTTAGTATTTGTAAGTACAGTTATGGAAATGTCCACAACTACGAAAGACCTCACTGTTAACGGTATATTCTTAATAAACTAAAAAACATTCACACTCTTCACATTTTAGGAGCCAAACTTCGAGGAGCGATCCTCAGGAGATCAAAAAGAATTGTATAGTTTTCCAAAATGGAGTTACTGGTATGGTTGATCACATGTTTAGTCTCATCCTATTAATGTGCAACACTGTTGTAAAAATTTATTTATTTCCAAAGGTGAAGCCCTGAGATTTTGAGGGTCAGGAATGTATACAGTTGGAATGATGACTTTTACTGAGCTGAAGAGCCATGATACGCGGGGATAAAGTAACTATCAATAATCTAAAATAAAAGCAAAATACTGCGGATGCTGGAAATATGAAATAAACACAGAAAATGCTGGACATACTCAGCAGATCAGGCAGCATCTGTAGAGAGAGAAACAGTTAATTAAATAAATCTGGTATTGGTCATGCAACTACCGGATTGTCGAAAAAATCCACTTGGGGAAGGAAATCTGCCGCCCTGACCCGGTCTGGCCTATATGTGACTCCAGATCCACAGCAATGTGGTTGACTCTTAACTGCCCTCTGAAATGGCCTAGCAAGCCACTCAGTTGTACCAAACCATTGTGGCAAAGTAACTCCCTGCCTAACAGCATTGTTGACGTACCTTCACCACACGGACTGCAACGGTTCAAGAAGGCGGCTCACCACCACATTCTCAAGGACAATTAGGGATGGACAATAAATGCTGGTCTTGCCAGCGACGCCCACATCCCATGAATTAATTTTTAAAAAGCTTTCTTACTTTTTTGGGAAATGCGATTTGTCAAAAACTGCAACATTCTCTCAATGTTATTGACCTTGTTGAAATTGGCTTTCTGAAATAACTTTTTTTCCTGAGAAATTAGACCATTTTTAATTTTAAAACCATTTAAAAAACTGCTCACTATGGAACTTATTGAACTTTGCATGATATGCGTAAACACAATTTTTGTGATGAGAACAACAAGATATAATATCACCAGGTGTCAATTCGACTACAAGTGCACGTTGTGTGAATATCAATTAACCTGCCGGAATCTTTTTTAGTTATTTAAGAGTCAGCCCCCAGGGCTACCCACAAGCCAAGACATATTGAAAGACTCCAATGTTATTACAGTGTACAACATAGACTGAACCTTGTATGCTGTACACTATTAATGTAACAAACTAGGTCAATGCATTTTAGCCATTAAACTATAACCATAAAACAATTAGAAAGAAAGAACTTGCATTTATGTAGCTTCTTTCAGGATGTCCTAAAGCACTTTACAGCCTTGAGGTACTTCTGAAGTGTGTCACTGTTGTAATGTAGGAAAAGTCCAGCATATTTGTGTACAGCTAGCTCCCACAAACACCAATGCATTTTAGTGAAGTTGGTTGATGGTTAAATATTGGCCAGGACACCAGGGAGAACTCCCCTACTCTTTTTAGCGATAGTGCCCCGGGATCTATTATGTCCACCTGAGAGAGCAGACAAGGCCTCACTTTAACATCTCACCTGAAAGACAACAGTGCAGCACTCCCTCAGTACTGCACTAGAGTGCCAGACAAGAATTGGTGCTCCAGTCTCTGGAGAGGGAGTTGAACCCACAACCTTCGAGAGTAAGCCTTGGCTGACACCAAAAAAATGACATTAAAATAACATCCTTCTTTGGGCCCCTGATGACTCACACCATTCCCGGAAGGGTGCTCAAGGATACTCAGGCCTGTGGACACATCTCTCTTGAGCTGGCCCCTTGGAGAGACTTGAGAGTAGCCTGGATCAATTCCCTCCGATTTCGACATTCTCCCTGCAAGGATGTTCCGGGCATCTACTCAAAACCACCCCCAGAAGGTCTGGCTTCATCCGCTAAGGTACTGGAAATCTGGCACTCTCTCCCGCAAAAAGTTGTTGAGGTTGGGATCAATTGAAAATTTCAAAGCGGAGGGAGATTGATAGATTTTTGTTTGGCAAGGGAATTAAGGGTTACGGAACCAAGGCAGGCAGATGGAGTTAAGATACAGATCGGCCATAATCCAACTGAATGGTAGACGAGGCTCGAGGGGCTAAATGGCCTACCGCTGCTCCTGTGTTCCTACAGCCCTGTGATACTTCTGCCAGAAGTAATTTCCTGTACACCTAAATGTGAAGCTCTAATGTTTGCATGCCTCAAAACTGCTTCCCGGAGAAATAGAACTGCACAACCTAAAGAATAATTTTGGTTTGTAAATGGCTCTCACAATTATTATATTCGCAATAAAGGAACATTATTAGACTTGTTTTTACCAGAGTAATTTCCTAGTTTCCTTGCCAGTGAAGTGAACCAATTTAGGTAAATGCATGCACATTTTTTTACTTAATGTTTTAAAATTACATATGTAACAGTAAAAGGCCTGTGTAGTGATTTCTGACTGGAAGTTAAGTGGGACAGCCAGTACTTTAGATAAGCTAATTATCCCACTGGATGAATAGGCACAACACAAGGCATCTGATTTTCTGCCATTATTTTTGAGCGCTGACTCGTGGGGCTGCAGTTGGGGAAGCAAACTTTGTTGGAAAAAGAAAGACTTGCATTTATATAGAGCCTTTCATGACCTCAGGGCGTCCCAAAACACTCAGCAGCCACTTAAGTACTTTTTGAAGTGTAGTCACTGTTGTAATGTAGGAAACGTGGCAGCCAATTTGCACACTGTAAGGTCCCACATACAGCAATATGATAATAACCAGATAATCTGTTTTAGTGATGTCAATTGAAAGATAAATAATGTTTAGAAATGGTACAAAATTGTTCCGGCTTTGCGCTGCTGTCAAATTAGTAAGGTGAATGCACCTTATGAGACATCGCCAGCTCTAATGGGTTAATGTGGAATGCATTTTAACTCAGGGACATGGATACTATAACCAGGCTGGTAAAGAATCATGACACATACTCCAGATTATGTAAACCAACCATTATCTCCTATACTAACTGGGGTCACAGGTCATACACTAATTAGGGTCAATGGCCACGTTAGCAATAGATGTTACACAGCCCCAAAATTTGCTAAGCTGCAGGTGATAGGATCCTGCTACTCAATAAAAGCCGTAAACATTACCTGCTTGTCCCAACAACCACCGCACAACCTAATAACTATTGATTTGTACAATTTTTTTTACTGAATGGGATAACACTGTTAGGGAAGGTGCTCCAACATAGTGGCTACATTTTTAAAAAGAGAACCGGTTTAAATATCAGGAGATGCAGGGATGAACATAAATGGGATTGGCTGGCTAATTTTACTGGACCGTTAGCAGAACCACAATTGGAAATAAACAGTTAAACAAAATCTTAAACAGTACTTAACTCACTAACATTCCTTTGAGTTTGAACAATACTTCAGTTCAAAAGTTGTAGTGTTCATTTAGTTCTGCAACATTTACTTCAAAATGTATGCATAAAATGATTTTAAGTGTACACACTGTGAAGTTGCCCCTCGTCATTTGTCTATCAATGCAGGCTGATCTTGCTGATCAATCACCCAGTTGCAATGATTCAGGAGCTCTTGGTGTGACACAATGCCCTTTTCAGATCATTTCTATTGATTTGTTTGTATTTATTTCATTGAAGCATCCATGTGTTCCCAAAATACAACGAAGGCATCATGTTTCAGCAGTCACTTTGTGACAAGTACTCAAAGCTGTTATGGCATAAACATCATCAATGTCTTTTTTATCCTTAGCTGCAATGGTACAATTAATAGATTAGTCGTTATAGATTCCATATCACTAGCATACTGCTGATCAAGTGCCGCGCACTATTTATTTAATAAGGTACTTTATATCCTCAGAACGCTAATCGATATTAGAGTGTTTCCAGTTCTGCATTATTCTTACTTGTCCGTATTTGCTAATCTTTAAACACCCAACCTAACTAGCCCATCGGGAACCTGCTGAGCTCAGGCGCAATGCTGGTTAGACACCCTGCCCGATTCTACTCTCCACTGAACGGGGAGGGAAATTGGGCGGGGTGTAAATGCGGCATTCCATCCGATCCCGTGGGCTTCCTGTCCGGCAAGTTGGGTTAAAATTACCCCCTTCCCCCTCCCCACCTCTCGATGTTTCAGAGTTAGAGTGTTTGAAATTCTTCTCAGATATTGCATTTTGTTCCCCTAATTTACATAGATGTAGATATTTGGACAACATTTTAGTTCCACGTTGAAAAGATGAGGCTGTCCGTTGCCATTGTTTATACACGTTCGGATAAGGATGATTTGTAGGTGTTGACCATGGGGCGGACAACTATGGACTAACACACAGGGGGATGGCCTACTATGTCCGGGGCCTCACTCAGTCGGGTCCTTATCCATGAGGTGCCTTGAGCGGGTAAAATTGTACTTTCATCTTCCTTTTCCTATTTGCCTGCTGCTTTTTCCGCAGTGGCGTGCATAGGAATTTGTGAGAAGTGTATTGCACAAGGACTCCAGACTGTTTGGTCTTTGCCAACCTTAGATGGAGATCAGATGTTCCTTCGATGGAGTCTGAACATCACTTAGACTGACATTCGCCCTAAAGATACTTAATCCACATATTGGTGGGCTTCCACACTTCATCCTGTGGCTGCTGGCAGGGAAAGTTGCACCAGTCTGTGTAGTGCTGGGGCTAGTTAACTTTAAGTCTTTTTGAAATGAATTTTAAAGGGATTGTGTCTATAAGATATTGCAAATATTCAATAACTATATTGCTAGCATCATACATTTTAACTCTGCCATAAAGCTATTAATCAACTGTCTAAAAAAATATTACCATGACGAAGATTGGAAGACAAGTAGGTCATACTACAAATTTATGGTTTCAAATTACAATTTACCATTCACTAATCTTCCTTCACGTGACAGTAGAACTACTTAACAGCAAGGTGTGTCCCTGATTCTCTTACGTAGAGTGGTTTCCCTGTCCATTGAAGAAGCTGATACTGCCTGATGGACCATCAAAATAATTTTACCAGCAAACCACTCTACAACAGTAAAGCTGTTTTGATGTTACATCCATTTCTGAGAAGTGACTTCACTGCCTCGATAGCATAGTCACAGAACATTCTGAAACTAATGTTGCCCTATTTTCCATTGGCCCAAAATTTGCTGGAACGCTGCTTTTTTTACCGTACGCATCAGATCGTATTTTTGCATCGCAAATTCTTGGAAGTGTGAGCTGATAATGGCGCGGCGAGGTCAACGGGCTATCTGGGACTTCCTGACTTCCTGAATGGTCTGTTTTCTTAACCAATGAAACCAAAGGATAGAGGAAGAAACAGAGCAAACGACGGGGAAGAAAATAAGGTGAATTAGAGTCAAATGAGAAAGAGCAATAAAGAGAGGGAAATAAAGCGAGTCGATTAAGAGAGAGAGAAAAGAGACAAGAAAGGAAAAGTATGAAAATAAAATAAACTTTTTAAAACCTTTAGTGAATTAGAAACAATTCACTACCTGCGAGAGTGCAACACCAATGTTTCATTGTTCCATTTCTGGGCCTCCCAAGATTGAGTTGCATGTCAGGACAATAAATTTTGCCATTAACAGAGTCCTTACGACATGAAATACCAGTCCTATAAGCCTGCGGAGATATTCATTCATATTAACGGTGTAAATTCAGCAATTTCATGACGCGCAATGGGGAGGCGCACAGTGAGATGATAATTATTGGTGAGGCCAATGGCTAATTGTCCCGGATAAACGGAACACATGCTGTATCTATTCCTCGCCACAAATTGCTGGGGGATTTTATGCACTAATAATGGCAGGTGCCGTGAACTCAAACCGTTAATTTTCCAGCAACTTCTGGACCAGTAAAGGGAAAATAAATGTTGTTCTGCCAAGAAATTAAGAATGTTTATATAAACCTCAAGCAGAGATATTGATGGTCACTACAGCTCCTTGTTTTTTTTAAAAAAGGAACTCGTCTTTTCATTGACGTTAAAAGATAGATTGTCACATTGCAGCATGTGACTGGTCAATGTTAGTGACATCAGCCTGCTATCACAAATGGTCCAGGAGCAACCGAGGCCACAGCAGCTATTATCATGAGGGTCACAACTGCTTAGGATAGTATAATTATAGATTTGTAAAAATAGCTTTCTGTCAACTTGGCAAACATCAACCCCTTTGAATAGGAGAGTAATCCTCTTCTTTGGCTGTTCTAGTGGTGCACAATTCATAAGTGCTTCTGCAATAATAGCTGCATGTATTCCCGTGTGGCAGAAACCGCGCTTTTATGCTGTGCAACGGTTTCTACACCGCTGGATCCACATGCAACCAGTCGCAAATGGCAATTTCTTTCTTGTTATTTTGCACAGTGGCTGGGGAAGGTGCTGTGCTGCACTTGGTCAGCCTGTTTCAGCTGTCGACGGAGGGTTGGCATTGCTGTCAGAGACATGGACCGCTATCGCCTCAAGAATCATCTGCTTTGTCACTGATGGTGGAGTTCCCATCGACAGCATAGGTTCTACAGGGTACAAGGCTGCAATGTGATACTCTCACATGACTGCAATGTCAGCTGTGGCTCAGTGGGTAGCACACTTGCCTCTGCGTCAGAAGATTGTGGGTTCCATTCCCACTCCAGGGACTTGAGCACACAAATCTAGGCTGACACTGCAATGCAGTACTGATGGAGTGCTGCACTGTCAGAGATGGCATCTTTCGGATGAGACGTTAAACCGAGACCCTGTCTGCCCTGTTAGGTGGCCATAGCAGATCCCATGATACTATATCAAAGACAAGCAGGCGCGTTATCCCTGGTGTCCTGACCAATATTTATCCATCAATCAACCTAACAAAAACAGATTATCGGGTCATTATCACATTGCTATTTGTGGGAACTTGCTGAGCACAAGTTGGTTGCGGTATTTCGCACATTACAACAGCAACTATACTCCAAAAGTACTTCATTGGCTGTAAAGCACTTTGAGACATCTGGTGGTCGTGAAAGGCGCTACATAAATGCAACTCTTTCTTTCAACGTGATATTGTCACAGGTTTTGTGGGTACAAGACTGCAATGTGATTCTGTTACGTAAAAAAGAAATAACTTGCATTTATATAGTGCCTTTCATGTCATGGTGACATCCTAAATTATTTCACAGTCAATTAATTTGTATTTTTGGAAGTGTAGTCACTGTTGCATTATAAGGAAATGCAGCAGCCAGTTTGCACACAGCAAGGACCCACAAACAGCAATGAGATAAACAAAAAACAGTTGATCTATTTTGGTGGGATTGGTTGAGGGACAAATTGAGTTCTCCCTCAGTACTGCAGGCTCTGTGCGGGTACTTAAAAACACCCAGATTGAATGCTGCATTCTAGGTCATAACATATGAAATACTAGGTTGATCTTTTATGGAATAATTACACTTTTCCGACGAGGGTTACAATTATCATGGTAAGCGTTTGGCAAACCTTGATCTCATTTGTTTACACACACAACCGAAAGCTGTGAATGACATCAAATTATCTCGGCGCATCACTCGCACATGACATTAGCATGTTGAAAATGCCACAAGATTCTTTTTCGCCTTCTCTCTTTCAAAGAAAAAAAATGTTTTTACGAAGTCAACGCTCTTCTAGACCTTTGGACTGTTCAACATAGAGTTCTGTGAATGACAACGGAAGAGAGAGAAAGGCAGGATGAAAAGCCAGAGAGGTGGGACTGAGAGACAGGCAAAATAAGACTGACAGGAGAAAAGCCAGTAATGGATAAAAGACAATTGTGGGGGGAAAATCGGTATGTAGCTGTCAGATAACAGCATCAGCAGGGAGGGATAGAGGCTTTCACAACAGTACTGGCAAACCTTTTCAGCATTAATGCCATAAATGCCATAAACACATCTGTAGTGAACAATTACTTTTTTAAAGTGAACATAATGTTTTAATCAGCTAAGCAGAAGATTTGACTGAATTACAGTAGCCTCATTCGGTGAGTGATAGCGCCCTCCAGCTATGACAGTAGAGAGTGAACTCCTTTTACCTTTTGGAACTGCAAAACCACATCTTCAGCTCCTCCTACCTTTTCTAAATGTATGTTGTTGAAACCTGCCATTCTCCCTCCCCCCTCCCCCCGCCTCCTCCACTTCTTACACATCCACTTATTTCGCTCATCATTTGATTTCTCTGGCTAATTGCTTCTGTGTGTCCTGGTGTATCTGTGGCATCGCCCTCGCTCGCTGTGTTTCTGCGTGCATGTGTCTGCGGCATGGCTGTCTCTGTCTATCGCCTTCTGGAACTTTTATATTTCTGGTCGGTCTTCAGCAGAGTGCAGCTCAAGCAGAGAACCACTACCTCAAAGCACGTCTCTCACCTTTTTTTTAACTTTTAAAACAATCTCTGATGGAGAGTCAACAGAAAGAGTTCACCTCCTTTATATGGTAGTGTACCATCCAAGAGATGTAGCAGTCTCCTGCCACTGACAGTACCCTACTAATATAACAGGGCCTTATGTTTACGTGGCTTTAACATGTCTGTCTCCTTTGGTCTGGTTCTGTGTGTCTCTCTCCCTGCCTCTATGTGGGCGCTGATGATTTCTGTGTCATCTTCTCTCTCTGTTCCACCTCTAATACTCTTCATCTGCTTGTCTGTATGTATGTGATGGAGGTGTCTTTGCCAGTCGCTGACATACCTTTCCATGTCTGTATCAGTCTCTCTCTCAGGTCTGTTTCTGTGTTTTTGTTTGTGTGTGTGTGAGAGAGAGAGAGAGAGAGAGTGATCTCTGTGTGTGTGTGATATCTCTATGGAATCTGCATCTTTGAATGTGTGCATCTGGGTCCTATCACATTCTAGAAACATAGAAATATAGAAAATAGGTGCAGGAGTAGGCCATTTGGCCCTTCGAGCCTGCACCACCATTCGATAAGATCATGGCTGATCATTCCCTCAGTACCCCTTTCCTGCTTTCCCTCCACACCCCTTGATCCCCTTAGCCATAAGGGCCACATCTAACTCCCTCTCGAATATATCCAATGAACTGGCATCAACAACTCTCTGCGGTAGGGAATTCCATAGGTTAACAACTCTCTGAGTGAAGACGTTTCTCCTCATCTCAGTCCTAAATGGTATACCCATTATCCTAAGACTGCGTGCCCTGGTTCTGGACTTCCCCAACATCGGGAATAATCTATTTGTCACCTGTCTGTGGAAGCTCTTTGCGTGTGTCTATGCTTTTTCTCCCTCTCACTCTGTCTTTGTGCCCTCTCTCACTCCCTTGCGCATGTGTCCTTTCTCTGAGTGTGCATGTGTCCTCCCCCTCTCTATGCATCAGTACAGATTCTCTCTCTCCCCTTTGTACCTGTCCTTTCTCTATTTGCCTGTGGGCTCCCTGTATCTGCCCTCACTCCCCTCCCTTCTATCACCTTACACTCAGTGTCCTGACAGTGACACCTATCACACTCTCAATCAACAATTGTCAAAATTCCTCAGTTCCTGTGCAACTCATAGACGTTCTTATTTATTTCCTCTCTACAGAACATTCATTCTTTAGCGAGTCCATTCCGCTAAATCTCTGGAGAGGGTTTTCCTCAGTGCTTTACACCTCTCCTCCACTTATTCCCCTTCCCTCTTGCTGCCCCCTGTCCCTCCAGTTTCCAACATACAAACAATATTCCTCCTTTCTCCCCCTGCTTCTGTCCTCTCCTGGGTTAAGGAAGGAGCTTTTCTCACCCGACTCTGATTTATAAATATATTTGTTTCCCTCACTCTTGTTTATTTTAGTCTCTTCATCGCAGTTTGGCTGAAAAAAATCTGACTAAAACAGAATGGATCTTTGAGAAGCCAGGTCCCGTCAGCACAAAAATTAACTCTTCCTGACCAGACTACATTATTATTAAATTGTTGTATTATCTGTCATTACAAAGTTACTGTTTTTTAATGTAAGGGGGAGGAGGTGGAAGTGTATATATTATTGTAAACATGGGAATTCATTGTCAAAAAAACAGAAACTAAGTGACAGCCCATCTTACTTCAGCCGAGAAGTACTGGAGGGAGTTCTCCACACATTTTGAAGCTGGCACTTGAATTTCTCCAGGAACTCATTGAAGCGATTCGAAGGCGGGACCCACGCCCCTGCTGTTAGCGGTTTGGGCTTTTTTTTAAATATTTGAAACTGAAACCTTTGCCAGTCTGTTAATGTGCAGAGGGTGAAGGGAAGTCTCCTTGCTCTCGAACACCCACCCGGACAACACTCGGCCACTCGCCATCTCTCCTTCCGTAAGGTCGCACAGAAACTCGCGGCACAATCCAGAGCTCACACCCAAAGCAAGCCTTGCACAACCCATCGCCTGCAGAACTTCCGCGATTCTGTTCTCCCCCTCACCACTAAAAAGAGATCGGCTCTGCAAATTCTAAAATTCTGCAGAGGTTTACTATTTTTATATATATATATATATATGTGATCAAAAGTTATATATATATAGTGACATATATATTTAAAACATACATATATATAAAGTTATACATATGTATTAAAAATTTAGATATATGTATTAAAAGTTACATATAAAAAGTTATACATATATATTAAACGTTACATATATATACAAAGTTATACATATGTATTAAAAAGTTATATATATGCATTAAAAAGTGACATATAAAGAAGTTATACATATGTATTAAAAAGTTACATATATGTATTAAAAGTTACATATAAAGTTATGCATATGTATAAAAAGTTATACATATGTATGAAAAAGTTACATATATAAACAGTTATACATATGTATTAAAACGTTACATATATGTATTAAAAGTTACATATAAAAAGTTATGCATATGTATTAAAGTTATACATATGTATTAAAATGTTAGATATATGTATTAAAAAGTTACATATGTGTATTAAAAAGTTACACATATATAAAGTTACATATATATTAAAAGTTAGACATATATATTAAAAAGTTACATATAAATAAAGTTATACATATGTATTAAAACGTTACATATATAACGTTATACATATATGTATTAAATTTACATATATAATGTACTAAAAGTTACGTAAAATTCTATTAAAAAGTTACATATAAATTACATATATGTATTACAATGTTACATATGTATGTACTGAGAAGTTGCATTTATATATTTAAACGTTACATATTAGAAAGTTGAGCAAACTGCCCCCAGCTCGCTCTGCCCCCTAGATTCGGTGCCAGTTAAAGCCGGCTGTGCATACACTCTCGCTAACTCCTGGGGCGCCTATGAAACAGCGAAGGTGCTCAGTTGTTGGAACAGTAGCCAGAACCACAACAGCAACAAACAACAAAAAAAGAATACCCGCTTACCTTCGCTTCTCCCAGCTCCTGATAGTCATCGTAATAGTCTTGGCTAGATTCGTAAGCGGAGTCCCTCTGCAGCAAGGCGGTGTAAATCAGAAAGAGAGAGATCTCCAGAATGAGCATCTTTGTGCTGGGATACAACATAAGGCGGCGTTAGAAGCGGCAGCAGCAATAATAATAATAATAATCCTCGAGCTCTTGTGCCTTTTCCTGACGGATCAAGGTGGAAGGAACGGGTGGGGTGGGGGTTGAAAATGCAAAAGAGGCGCTGAAGGTTGCACAGGTTTTAAAATCGCAGGAAAAAATGTTCTTGGACGATAGTGCGGAAAGTGAGACTTTTTTTGTGTGTGTGTGTAGAATTAAAGTTTATCCACGTGTTGCCTGGAGAAGCCGAGCTTTCACTGGGAGGACATGGGCGATCCGGTCTGAAACCCCTTCTTCTGCTGAGTGCTGGGCAATAGAGAGCCAAGGAGGGGATTTTGGCATGTTTAAGGTGCGCTCAGCCCAGCGTCCCCCTCTACTTTTAACCACGGCGCTTTCTCCACACACACACACACACACTGGCGATGTTGGATTTGATCTTCGGCTACACTATTTATATAAGGAGTTTGGCAGGGAATACGAGGGAGAGGGACACGTGCACATTCTAGCTGTACGCAACCAGGAAACGGCTCTGACAATCCCCACGTGGCTACAAAAATAACATGAAATGCACATGTCAAGTTCTGGCTTGTATCTTCTTCCACAGTCTGAAGTTCTTGACAGGTCGCTCCAGGTTGCATGAGGTTTTGTTTTACTAGTTGGTGGCCACTTGAGTTTATCAGTCTGGCTAATGCACTCTCAGAATGTCCCCCTGCTCCTTAAAGCTAAGAGAAAGAACTTGCATCTTATATAGAGAGCCTTTCGGTATCTCAGGACGCCCCAAAGCGTTGTGCAGCCCATGGAGTTACTTTTTGAAGTGCAATCGCTGTTGCATTGTAAAAAGCGGGGATGAGACGTTAAACCGAGGCTCTGTCTGCTCTTTCAGGTGGACGTAAAAGATCCCATGGCACTATTTCGAAGAGCAGGGGGTTATCCCCAGTGTCCTGGCCAATATTTACCCCTCAAATAACATCATTAAGGCATCCTACCTGGTCATTATCACATTATCACAAGCTGGCCATGTACAAATAGACTGCACATGCGACTCAACCAAGATAGGACAAGACAATTTGCGCACAGCAAGCTCCCACAAACAGCATTGAGATAATGACCAGATCATGTGTTTTAGTGATCGTGGTTGAGGGAGAGAACTCGCCTGCTCTTATTTTATTCGCACGTGCTTCTCATTATCCACTCACCTCAGAATTCATAACTTTTAAATTACAACTTGCATTTATATAGTGCCTTTAATGTCATAAAATATACCAAGGCGGGTCACAGGAGCATTATCAAACAAAATTTGACACCGAGCCACATAAGGAGATATTAGGACAGGTGACAAGATGTTTTAAGGAGCGTCTTAAAGGAGAGAGAGGTAGAGAAGCAGAGAGGTTTAGGGCGGGAATTCCAGAGCTTAGGGTCTAGGCAGCTGAAGGTGGACCATGGTGGACCAATGAAAAGCAGGTATGTGCAAAGCAACAACAAGCTTTCCTCTCCATTTGAAACCTAGTTGGTGATATCATGGAGGCTGTGTCTTGGAGATTTTCTTTTACTGCAATGTGACTGGACAGAAATAACTTTCGGCTTTGCGCAATAGGATTAATGAATAACAAAAGTAGGAAATAACAATTACCTAACTTTTTATTAGATGCATGCCTGAATGAATAAGGCTTAATTTTTATTTTTACAGACAACTGTAGCAGGAGAGGATAATCTGTTCCCACAGAGTGTTTGATCATTTGTGTCTCTACTTATAACATCCAAAGCAATACATAACTAGAAATGTGTACAGCTTTTCCTTAATTGCCCCCTCCTTTTTTCAAGGCTGTACCCATGCTGTATATAGTTCCACAGATAATGGCAGATTTCCAGCATGCCACTGAAATGGCAATTCATACATGAATCTTGATGGAGAATGTCATGGAGGCTGTATCATGGAGATTTATTTTCACTGCAATGTGATTGGACAGAAATAATTTGAAGCTCTGCGCATTAGGATTAACAAATAACAAAAATATGAAAATAACCAATTATATAACTTCCTTAGATGTATTGCTGAATGAATAATGAACCAATAAAACTTCACTTTTAAAATTCTCATCCTTATTTTCAAATCCCTCCATGGTCTAGCCCCTCCCTGTCTCTGTAATCTCCTCCAGCCCTACATCCCTCTAGATCTCTGTACGTCTCCAATTCTGCCCTCTTGCGCATTCCCAATTTCCGTCACCCGCCATTGACGGACGTCCCTTCAGCTAACGAGGCCCTAAGCTCTGGAATTCCTTCCCTAAACCTCTCTGTTTCTCTACAACTCTCCTCCTTTCAGTGGTTCCTTAAAAACTACTTTGTTGACTAAGTTTTCGGTCACCTGTCCTAATATCTCCTTATGTGACTTGGTGTAAAATTTTGTTTGATAACGCTCCTGAGAAGTACCTTGGAATATCTTACTATGTTAAAGGTGCTATATAAAAATGTAAGTTGGTATTGCTACAACTAAACCAGATGAATGAGAACTCCCATCATAGGGAATCACTAACTCTGAACCTGATGCACACTGCACATGCCTATGCAATGTGGACTCTGCACGCAGCCCATAAATATGACTCATTAAAGGGACACATTTTATTTAAACGAGATGTCTTCACCATAAAACAATCTGTAATGTAGACAGTGCTTGATAAGTTAAGCACCTATATCAAATGGAGATATAAGGGTGGCATGGTCCTTTCATTTGGATCCTTGTTATTCCTCCCGTATTTTTAGCAAGACACATTTTCCACATTGAGGGCTAGAACCTCCACTTTTGTGCCTATCACCCAAAAATGGACGATATTTCCAGCGTGGGCGGTAAAAAAGGGCTTTCAGATTGCTGGATTCTCGCCCATTCTCAAAGCACTTAGTCTCCATTTTTGAAAATGGGCATTACCGCGAGCAATATGAAATGGGCAGAAGCGTTAAATTTTTTTGACCTTCTGCCATAAAGTGTGGCTGTCCTTAGCAATGGCATGGCAATGCTCGATTTCCATGATTCAGGAGGTCAAGGGTCATCATGACATGCGCAGACAAGGAGACAGAGAGCGAGGGAGCTCAGAGACACTGAAAGCGTGTGTGGGTGTGGTGTGTGCTTGTCTAGCTGTTATGGGAGGCATGAGGGAGATTCATCAGTAGCAAAATGCCTACTAAGCACCAAGAACATAGTTGGCACCGAGTCTTTGTCCAACAAATAAGATATAACATCGAAGGGATGGAGGAGGCCCTGGACCTGGTGGCAGAGGGCTCCCAGTGGTCGCAGAGCACGGCACTGCACCCCAAGGTGCCACACCCCCATTGCCAACCACACATGAGAGCCAGCAGCAACATCTTGCTTCTGGCTCGGAGCACATTTCTACCTCGGGACCGTCCTCTCCCATATCCATCCAAGCAGCGTTTCGGCCATCACCACCCCCACCATGCGCCCCGCAATGAAGCATCACCTGAGGAGCTCTTCAGCCAGGCATCTTGGATTCAGGAGGGGAAAGAGGTGGGGAGGAGAAGCGGGGAGTGGGGGGCGGGCGGGGGAGGGGTGGTGGGAAGGGAAGGGTTAGTTTGTACAGAACTACTGATGATTTCAGACTAATGTTCGGTTTAAATGTTTTTTTATTTAACAAAATCTTGTAGCGCATTGGCTCAGATAGCTGCACCGTTACACACTGGTGATTCCTTAACATCAAAGGGTATAATGACACTTAACTTCAATCAACTTAAACTTTAACTGTCACCAAGGTGATGCCCACCATTGATGTATGACCTGCACACCCAGTACTGTGTCAGCTTGTAATTAACACCAACGTTCTTTTAGGCAAAGCGATCAGTGATCAGCTCCTGACATAAGGCTCTTGCAGCTATCATGCCACCATGAGCCCTTGCATGCAGTCTACAGGGGGTTGGGAGCATGGCTTCAGCGTAAGCCTGATTGTCTGGGTCGATGTCAGTGTTCGCCTCTCATCCTCCTCTTCCTCTCTCTGGTGAGGTGGACTGTCAGACTCATCAGGCAATTCTTGTCCCCTCCTGATAGCCAAGTTGTGCAGCATGGAGCACACCACCACGAATTGAGCTACCTGCTCAGGGTGGTATTGGAGCTCCACTCCTGAGTGGTCCAGGCATCTAAAGTGCTGCTTCAGCACTCCAATGGTTTTCTCCACGATATTGCGAGTGGCTCTGAGGTTCTCGTTGTGTCGCCTCTCGGCTTCGGTGTGGGTGTCATGCAGGGGGGTCATCAGCCAGGTGACGAGGCCATATCCTTTGTCATCAAGCATCCAGCATTGACCTTGTGGCTGATTGTTAAACAAGTCAGATACAGAGCTCTAAAGCAGGATGTGAACATCATGGATGCTGCCCGGAAATTGAGCATTCACTGCCAGTATCATTTACTGGTGGTCGTCAACCAGTTGGACATTCAGGGAGTGGAATCCCTTGCGGTCCCTGAAAACCTCTACATCCTGAAAAGGTGCCTGCATCACGATGTGCGTACAGTCTATTGCTCCCTGCACCTTGGGGAAGTTTGAAATTCTGGAGAATCCTAGAGTCCTCTCATTCTGTGCCTCCCTGGTTATAGGAAATCTGATCAAGTCCCTCCTGCGTGCATACAGGGTTTCAGTGACCTGTCTAATGCAGCGACGTGTGGAATGCTGAGAAAGTCCGCAAATGTGTTCAGCTGCGGCCTGAAAAGAACCCGAGGCGTAGAACGACAGTGCCGTGGTTACTTTGATCTCGACGGACAGTGCATTACTGATGGTGCTGGCAGGCTGCAGATCTGCCCTTATCAGCTGGCATACCTCAGTGATAACCTCTTTGTGGAAGCGCAGTCTCCGAAGGCAAATGGTGTCGGGCAAATCGAGTTAAGAAGGCTTTTACTTGTACTTGCGGGGGGGGGTGTAATGTCTGATCCTCCTCATCAGTCTGTCATATCTTACATTGAGCACATAATGCAGTGGAACGTTCCTTCGATGATGTCGAGTCTGCTGCACGTAATTGGTCACCAAGAGAGGGTGAGAAAGGAGAGGTCCCATTGCAGTAGCTCTCTGTTTTCCACCGATTGGTCACAAACAAGGAATGTCCCGATGAAGATACCTATTCAATTCCAATCGGTCACTGTATGGTCAAGATGTTTTCAGAGATGTTCACATCAACTGCAACGACCTGCAGAGTGAATCCAAACTCCACCGAGGTTGAAGCACACCAACCTTTTAAAGGATGTGACATGTGATCTAGAACATGGCGTCCATAACGCTGTGATTAGTTCCGGTTAGTTTCACTTTTTCTTTGGGCGAGCGATATTGTGGCCGATATGCCTGTGTAAGGTGGTGAAATTGATGCTGGGTGATCTCATGGCCACTAGTTTGGGTAAATATGCTCTTTACGACAAAAAAAGTGGCCGGGTGTTAATATTGAATCTCGGTTTTAATTCTGTGCGGAAAGTAATACTGGGTGATATTATGGCCGTTGATTTTGCCCATTCTGATGATTCTGCCCAAAAAAAGTGGGTGGGCGGTGATATTTTTTCCTGGCGTTAACACATGGGGAAAATAACGCTCACCGATAAGTTTCCTAAAAATGCCCGTCAGTTTCCATTTTGTGCCAAAATGGGCGAAATATGGGTGTTATATGTCATTTCAGTGGTAAAATGGACGTTAAGTGGGCGTTAGGCATGCAAAAAAAGTGGAGGTGCTAGCCCTATGTTCTGTTGGATAAAATAACTTAGGGAAACATCTTGGAGCCTTCTTGACAAGTCCTTAACGATGTACTGATTTTTCTTATCTGTAACTATTTATACCATTGAAAGTGTTAAGAGTGTATTTACATGTAATTATGCATATCCCACCTCTATATATGCAAGTGTCAGCCATGGCTCAGTTGGTAGCACTCTTGCCTCTGTCAGAAGGTTTAAGTCCCACTTGAGAGACTTGAGCACAAAATCTAGACTGACACGCTAGGGCAGTGCTGAGGGAGTGCTGCACTGGCGGAGGTCACGTCTTTTGGATGAGATGTTAAACTGAGGCCCTGTCTGATCTCTCAGATGGACTTAAAGACTCCCATGGCACCATTTCGAAGAAGAGCAGGGGTGTTATCCTCAGTGTCCTGGCTAATATTTATCCCTCAATCAACATCACTAAAAACAGATTATCTGGTAATTATCCTATTGCTGTTTGTGGGAGCTTACTGTGTGCAAATTGGCTGCCGCATTTCCTACATGACAACAGTCACTACACTTTAAAAGTACTTCATTGGTTGTAAAGCTCTTTGAAACATCTGAGGCTGTGAAAGGCACTATATAAATGCAAGTCATTCTTTTACCATTTGCAGTTTGCGGAATGGGTGAATTCAGCGCCCAGAGGAGGTATGCTAGACAGCTGCATTGCAAAACTGGCTCTCCATTTTACTATGTAATTGCTCCACCACATCTGTGTATAGGGTGAGCTTTTTACATAAGGGCCTGTCCAAAGACACCTGCTGATATAGACTAAGATCTCTCAAGGAGACCATAACAGAATTTTTTATAATACAGCAGAGGAGGACAAAGGGTTTAATTAGGAAGGGGAAAAAAAGAGTATGGGAGGAAGCTTTCTGGGAACATAAAAACTGACTGCAAAAGCTTCTATAGATATGTGAAGAGAAAAACATTAGTGAAAACAAATGTAGGTCCCTTGCAGTCAGATTCAGGTGAATTTATAATGAGGAACAAAGAAATGGCGGACCAGTTAAACAAATACTTTGGTTCTGTCTTCACGAAGGAAGACACAAATAACTTTCCAGAAATATTAGGGGACCGAGGGTCTAGTGAGAAGGAGGAACTGAAGGATATCCTTATTAGGCGGGAAATTGTGTTAGGGAAATTGATGGGATTGAATGCCGATAAATCCCTGGGCCTGATAGTCTGCATCCCAGAGTACTTAAGGAAGTGGCCCTAGAAATAGTGGATGTATTGGTGATCATTTTCCAACAGTCTATCGACTCTGGATCAGTTCCTATGCACTGGAGGGTAGCTAATGTAACACCACTTTTTAAGAAGGAGGGAGAGAGAAAATGGGTAATTGTGTACCGGTTAGCCTGACATCAGTAGTGGGGAAAATGTTGGAATCAATTATTAAAGATGAAATAGTAGTTCATTTTGAAAGCAGTGATGGGATCGGTCCAAGTCAGCATGGATTTATGAAAGGGAAATCCTGCTTGACAAATCTTGTGGAATTTTTTTGGGATGTAACTGATAGAGTGGACAAGGGAGAACCAGTGGATGTGGTGTATTTGGATTTTCAAAAGGCTTTAGACAAGGTCCCACATAAGAGATTATTGTGCAAAATTAAAGCACATGGTATTGGGGGTAATGCACTGACGTGGATAGAGAACTGGTGGCAGTTAGGAAGCAGAGAGTCAGGATAAACGGATCTTTTTCAGAATGGCAGGCAGTGACTAGTGGGGTGCTACATTGCTCAGTTCTGGGACCCCAGCTATTTACAATATACATTAATGATTTGGATGAGGGTATTGAGTGTAATATCTCCAAGTTTGCAGATGACACTGAGCTGAGTGGCGGTGTGAACTGTGAGGAGGATGCTAAGAGGCTGCAGGGTGACTTGGACGGGTTAAGTGAGTGGGCAAACGCGTGGCAAATGCAGTAGAATGTGGATAAATGTGAGGTTATCCCTTTGGTGGCAAAAACACGAAGGCAGAATATTATCTGAATAGTGGCAGATTAGGAAAAGGGGAGGTGCAACAATACCTGGGTGTCATGGTACATTGAAAGTTGGCATGCAGGTACAGCAGCCAATGAAGAAGGCAAATGGTATGTTGGCCTTCATAGCTAGGGGATTTGAGTATAGGAGCAGGGAGGTCTTACTGCAGTTGTCTAGGGCCTAAGTGAGGCCTCATCTGGAATATTGTGTTCAGTTTTGGTCTCCTAATCTGAGGAAGGACGTTCTTGCTATTGAGGGAGTGCAGCGAAGGTTCACCAGACTGATTCCCGGGATGGCAGGACTGACATATGAGGAGAGACTGAATCGACGGGACCTGTATTCACTGGAGTTTAGAAGGATGAGAGGGGATCTCTTAGAAACATATAAAATTCTGACGGGACTAGACAGGTTAGATGCAGGAAGAATGTTCCCGATGTTGGGGAAGTCCAGAACCAGGGGACATAGTCTAAGGATAAGGTGTAAGCCATTTAGGACTGAGATGAGGAGAAACTTCTTCACTCAGAGAGTTGTTAACCTGTGGAATTCCCTACCACAGAGAGTTGTTGATGCCTGTTCATTGGATATATTCAAGAGGGAGTTAGATATGGCCCTTACTGCTAAAGGGATCAAGGGGTATGAAGAGAAAGCAGGAAAGGGGTACTAAGGTGAATGATCAGCCATGATCTTATTGAATGGTGGTGCAGGCTCGAAGGGCCGAATGGCCTACTCCTGCACCTATTTTCTATGTTTCTATGTTTCTATGCAGAAGCTCTGTAGGCCAGTTCAAGCACAAGAACATTTTGTCAGTGGCTGTCGAGATGAAAGCAGCATTGAACCTTTATATGGCAGGATTTTTTCAGGCAAGTGCAGGAGACCTGCCAAAACTTCTAACCTTTAGTGCACAGTTGCATCAAGCAGGGCACATAAGCATTGTTGGTCAAGGCCAGTAATTTTATCCATTTTCCTGTGGGAAATAGTGAGTAGCAAGTATGTGGCCTTCAATTGTACAATATGGTAGAATTCCCACAAGTGCTGGGGCATGATTAATTGCACTCAAGTGGCCATATGTGTCCCTATCCCTGAGCAATGACATTCATGAATAAAAACGCAAGCATTCCATTAATGTGCAAGTGATCAGTATCCATAGAAACAGAATTAAGCATGACAATGCTTGGTAGCCTGGCAGCTTCCATGATTCCTTCCTTCTGCAGTGCCAGCATTTGTTTTAGGGCCAAGAAGATTCCTAAAATGACTTTTGGAGACCAAGGATACACACCTCGACCATGGCTCATTGACCCACTGCCTCACCCAAAGAGAAGAGCTGAGGAGACGTACAACATGAACCACACTTCACCTGGGTCATACGCAATTTGGGCATTCTCCAACAAAGAGTCAATTGCTTGAATAAATTGGGGGTGTGCTATTGTACAGCCCATTCATAGCCTCAAAGATGACTGTTACCTGTTGCGTTCAGCATGACTTTACGATGCAAAGAAGCCTCTATTGGGGCTGTGTGATTCACCAAGTGTTCCCTCCTGAATCTCACTAACAGACTAACAGCAGAGTAGATGTTTTGCTTACCACGTAGGAGTGGATGATTTAGGGTGCAATGAAGTGCAAAGTTGAAGCTGTATATTAGGCTTGGCCACCTCCTCTGCTTGGGCACCGAGAGGAAAAGAAGAAGCCATAGTATACAGTTCTTGCAGTAAGACCCCCCTTGAAATATTGCAAGGCATTGTGTAAGAATAAAAGTGTTCAGTAATAAAATTGATTCTGTGTATGTATAAATGTTGAAAGTGTAGACTTTACGAAAAGACAGTTTTGAAAGATTCAAATTGGAAGCTCCAGCTTGGTGTTTGTGTTGTGTTAATTGGAAAGCCATTAACCTAATCAAGGAATGCCTCCAGACAGACACATGGGCGAGGAGAGCCAATAAGGAACTGCCCTGGGACCAAGATCCAATCCTGGGACTTTCTGAGGAACAATGGCTTTGAGAGGCACAAGAACTCAAGCCAAAGATTTTTCTCTCTTTTCTCTTTCTCTCCTGAGCACACGGCAGACCTCCTGCTGAAGACCAGTCGAAACAGCAAGTCATGTGCTCAGCGAGCCAGCCAGAGGAAAGTGATGTATACCGTTTTATAAATCATTATTGTGACATTGTATCTGTTGTAACTAAGTCGATCCATATGTAACTGACTACTGCTGATAAATGTGCATGTGTGTGTGTTTAATAAACTGTTCCAAATAGTTTTAACATAATCAGTCTCTCTGTCAATTTAATGCCAGAGATTTAGAAATCTTACAAATTGGTGGATAATGCGGGCATCTGGCAAGACAGCTTTTTGATGATTCTTTTGAACAATTGGAAATTTCGGGAGTTGTGATTCTAACCTATGTTGTGAAGCATAACTTATAAACGATTAAACGGATCGGGAGAAGTTGTGTCTGAAAGAGCAGTCGTCTCGAAAGTTGTAACTGTTTAAGTGGGGACTCACCAGCAGTTATATTCAAAAGACACAGGATGAAGGGATCGGTCATGAACAGAAAGCCAACAATAAAAAGAAATGTTGAGCTAGTTTATCAGGAGAAGTTGTCCAAAAATTTCCCAATACAAGAGTTAAAGGCACAGGCACGGTACCTCCACAAGGGTCAACCTGCGTCTTTTTGGGGAGCTGGTGACATTTATCCAGGAGAAAGTATATAAAGGAGAGATAAGGCCAAAATGGGAAAACGGTCTTGTGGCATTCAGCACATTTTACTGTGCCCGGAGAGATGAGGAATTAATGAAGCAGGAGGCCAAAGTGATACAAGATTTTTAAAAATTGCAAGTAAAAGAGATTCAACTGAAAGAAAGAGAGAATGAAGGTATAAAACAACAAAAGGAAGATGGCCTCCAACTTGTGAAGCAATTAAAAGAGGGAGAAGTACAGCATTTAAGACAAGAAATTGGTCAATTAAACCACAGTATTAAGCAATTCGAAAGAGGGACCGAACAGGCAGCTTCATTGCTACAACAACAAAGCTCTCAAATTTAAATGCCACCGTAGCCGTTGTTGAAGCAAATTAAAACAAATTAGAGTTAAAAAAATATAAATTGGAAAAATTGAGGCTCCAGCAAGAGATAGAAGATGATAGGGGTGCATTAAGGCAAGTAATTAAGAAGCCACATAGGGAGGCAGATCACTCCCAGTGCCAACTAGAAATAGTGAGGCGAAAAAGTAAGTTAGGGGAGCAGGAGGCCCTGGTATCTGCAGTAACACGGGGAACCATAACAGAGACAGCAGAAGGGGACTAGGGGGAGACATATTGGGAAGAGGAAGGCAATCAGTATAGACCCCAGGGTGGTGGATACCTTGGAGATACAAGAGCCAATCGTAGCCGTAGTAACCACTTCTCCACAGCGTAATGCGCACGGTCACATCACCAGTAACCATACCGATTCACGGCCCATATTTAGTGCTGACACCACGGAATGTAGCCACGAGTTAAGGCCCGTTAATGATGGGGACAATCCACTGGAAGTTAATAGGAGGTGGGCAAATTTCAAGAGGGGTCACCCCGAGTTGGAAGAGGGAGATTAACACAAGTCCTCTTCTTAGACTGTTCCACTTCCCTAAAAGATAATCTGCCAGAAGCAGTCCTCCAGCCTGGCACAGCGGCCGATGTACTCATGACCAAGAACCTAAACCATTTAGGGATCCAAAACTTGAAACATAGAAACATAGAAAATAGGTGCAGGAGTAGGCCATTCGGCCCTTCGAGCCTGCACCGCCATTCAATGTGTTCATGGCTGAACATGCAACTTCAGTACCCCATTCCTGCTTTCTCGCCGTACCCCTTGATCCCCCTAGTAGTAAGGACAACATCTAACTCCCTTTTGAATATATTTAGTGAATTGGCCTCAACAACTTTCTGTGGTAGAGAATTCCACAGGTTCACCACTCTCTGGGTGAAGAAGTTTCTCCTCATCTCGGTCCTAAATAGCTTACCCCTTATCCTTAGATTGTGACCCCTGGTTCTGGACTTCCCCAACATTGGGAACATTCGTCGTGCATCTAACCTGTCTAAACCCGTTAGAATTTTAAAAGTTTCTATGAGATCCCCTCTCATTCTTCTGAACTCCAGTGAATACAAGCCCAGTTGATCCAGTCTTTCTTGATATGTCAGTCCCGCCATCCCGGGAATCAGTCTGGTGAACCATCACTGCACTCCCTCAATAGCAAGAATGTCCTTCCTCAAATTAGGAGACCAAATCTGTACACAATACTCCAGATGTGGCCTCACTGTAGTAACACCTCCCTGCCCCTGTACTCAAATCCTCTCGCTATGAAGGCCAATATGCCATTTGCTTTCTTAACCGCCTGCTGTACCTGCATGCCAACCTTCAATGACTGATGTATCATGACACCCAGGTCTCGTTGCACCTCCCCTTTTCCTAATCTGTCACCATTCAGATAATAGTCTGTCTCTCTGTTTTTACCACCAAAGTGGATAACCTCACATTTATCCACATTATACTTCATCTGCCATGCATTTGCCCACTCACCTAACCTATCCAAGTCACTCTACAGCCTCATAGCATCCTCCTCACAGCTCACACTGCCACCTAACTTAGTGTCATCCGCAAATTTGGAGAAAGTACATTTAATCCCCTCGTCTAAATCATTAGTGTACAATGTAAACAGCTAGGGCCCCAGCACAGAACCTTGCGGTACCCCACTAGTCACTGCCTGCCATTCTGAAAAGTACCCATTTACTCCTACTCTTTGCTTCCTGTCTGGCAACCAGTTCTCAATCCATGTCAGCACACTACCCCCAATCCCATGTGCTTTAACTTTGCACATTATTCTCTTGTGTGGGACCTTGTCAAAAGCCTTCTGAAAGTCCAAATACACCACATCAACTAATTCTCCCTTGTCCACTCTACTGGAAACATCCTCAAAAAATTCTAGAAGATTTGTCAAGCATGATTTCCCTTTCACAAATCCATACTGACTTGGACCTATTATGTCACCTCTTTCCAAATGCGCTGTTATGATATCCTTAATAATTGATTCCATCATTTTACCCACTACCGATGTCAGGCTGACCGGTCTATAATTCCCTGTTTTCTCTTTCCCTCCTTTTTTAAAAAGTGGGGTTACATTGGCTATCCTCCACTCGATAGGAACTGATCCAGAGTCAATGGAATGTTGGAAAATGACTGTCAATGCATCCGCTATTTCCAAGGCCAACTCCCTGAGTACTCTGGGATGCAGGCCATCAGGCCCTGGGGATTTATCGGCCTTCACACCCATCAATTTCCCCAACACAATTTCCCGACTAATAAGGATTTCCCTCAGTTCCTCCTTCTTACTAGACCCTCTGACCCCTTTTATATCCGGAAGGTTGTTTGTGTCCTCCTTAGTGAGTACCGAACCAAAGTACTTGTTCAATTGGTCTTCCATTTTATTGTTCCCAGTTATGACTTCCCCTGATTCTGACTGCAGGGGACCTATGTTTGTCTTTACTCACCTTTTTCTCTTTACATATCTATAGAAGCTTTTGCAGTCCATTTCAATGTTCCCTGCAAGCTTCCTCTCGAACTCTATTTTCTCTGCCCTAATCAAACCCTTTGTCCTCCTCTGCTGAGTTCTTAATTTCTCCCAATCCCCGGGTTCGCTGCTATTTCTGGCCAATTTGTGTGCCACTTCCTTGGCTTTAATAATATCCCTGATTTCCCTTGATAGCCACGGTTGAGCTACCTTCCCTTTTTTATTTTTACGCCAGACAGGGATGTACAATTGTTGTAGTTCATCCATGTGGTCTCTAAATGTCTGCCATTGCCCAGCCACAGTCAACCCCTTAAGTATCATTCGTCAATCTATCCTAGCCAATTCACGCCTCATATCTTCAAAGTTTCCCTTCTTTAAGTTCTGGACCATGGTCTCTGAATTAACTGTTTCATTCTCCATCCTAACATAGAATTCCAGCATATTATGGTCACTCTTCCCCAAGGGGCCTCGCACAACAAGATTGCTAATTAATCCTCTCTCATTACACAACACCCAGTCTAAGATGGTCTCCCCCCTAGTTGGTTCCTCGACATATTGGTCTGGAAATCCATCCCTTATGCACTCCAGGAAATCCTCCTCCACCATATTGTTTCCAGTTTGGCTAGCCCAATCTACATGCATTTTAAAGTCACCCATTATAACTGCTGCACCTTTAATGTATGCACCCCTAATTTCCTGTTTAATGCCCTCCCCAACATCACTACTACTGTTTGGAGGTCTGTACACAACTCCCACTCGCATTTTCTGCCCCTTGGTATTCCATAGCTCCACCCATACCAATTCCACATCATCCAAGCTAATGTCTTTCCTTACAATTGCATTAATTTTCTCTTTAACCAGCAATGCCACTCTGCCTCCTTTTCCTGTCTATCCTTCCTAAATGTTGAATACCCTTGGATGTTGAGTTCCCACCCTTGGTCACCCTGGAGCCATGTCTCTGTGATGCCAGCCACATCGTATCCGTTAACTGCTATCTGCACAGTTAATTCGTCCAACTTATTCTGAATACTCCTCGCATTGAGGCACAGAGCCTTCAGGCTTGCCTTTTTAACGCACTTAGACCCTTTAGAATTTTGCTGCAAATTGGCCCTTTTTGTTTTTTGCCTTGGGTTTCTCTACCCTCCACTTTTACGCATCTCCTTTCTGTCTTTTGCTTCTGTCTCCATTTTGTTTCCCTCTCTCTCCCTGCATTGGTTCCCATCCCCATGCCATATTAGTTTAACTCCTCCCCAACAGCACTACCAAACACTCCTCCTAGGACATTGGTTCCGGTCCTGCCTAGGTGCAGACCGTCCAGTTTGTACTGGTCCCCCCTCCCCCAGAACCGCTTCCAATGCCCCAGGAATTTGAATCCCTCCCTGCTGCACCACTGCTCAAGCCATGTATTCATCTGAGCTATCCTGCGATTCCTACTCTGACTAATACGTGGCACTGGTAGCAGTCCCGAGATTACTACTTTTGAGGTCCTACTTTTTAATTTAGCTCCCAGCTCCTTAAATTCGTCTCGTAGGATCTTATCCCGTTTTTTACCTATATCATTGGTACCAATGTGCACCACAGCAACTGGCTGTTCACCCTCCCTTTTCAGAATGTCCTGCACCCGCTCCGAGACATCCTTGCTCCTTGCACCAGAGAGGCAACATACCATCCTGGAGTCTCGGTTGCAACCGCAGAAATGCCTATCTATTCCCCTTACAATTGAATCCCCTATCACTATCGCTCTCCCACTCTTTTTCCTGCCCTCCTGTGCAGCAGAGCCAGCCACGGTGCCATGAACTTGGCTGCTGTTGCTCCCCCCTGATGAGTCATCCCCTCAACAGTATTCAAAGCGGTGTATCTGTTTTGCAGGGGGATGACCGCAGGGGTTCCCTGCACTATCTTCCTTGCACTGCTCTTCCATTCCCTATCTGGCTGTGGACCCTTTACCTGCGGTAAGACCAACTCACTAAACGTGCTATTCACATCATTCCCAGCATCGTGGATGCTCCAGAGTGAATCCACCTTCAGCTCCAATTCCGCAACGCGTTCTTTCAGGAGCTGAACTTAGTGGCTCTGCTTAATCAGACCAAGCAGCGCATAGAAGAGACCCCTAGAGCCTTCAGTAATTGCCTGTACGATATCTAGCAATGTACGCAAAACCAGGCACCCGCAAATGCTACAGTAGGAAAGAATCAGGAACAATTTAAATCAATTTTCCTGACCCAACTCCACCCTTTAGTTAAAACCACCCTGGGCATAGCCATGAGGCCCACCAATCAGTGGCAGATATAGAGAACAGCGCTCAAATAGCCTGGGAGACGGTAAAAGACCAGTTAAAGGTGCTGTCACCATCCACTGCAAATAAACCAGTGTCAGTGGTGGTGGGATCTCGAAACTACCCCTTTAAGGGACAGTGATTTAATTGTAAGAAGGTAGGCCACCGAGCAAAAGACTGCAGCAGACCCAGACCAGCACCGAACCATGTTGCTCCCAAGAGATGAGTCCAAGCGCTCTAGGGCAGATCAACGATTGGATCAATTGATAACCCTAATACAAACCCAAATTGCCACGGGGAGGATGCAAAATCATTTACCGGTGCACACAATCGCCGATACGCACTCATTAGAGAGACCCATTCAAGGATCAACCCTATGACAGGGTTCAGCCCTCAAAGATTGGTTGGAAGTGAGGTTCTGACGTGATGGTAGTGGGAGACCAGTAGTCCTTGTTGTCTTAAAAGGTGGCAGGTAGCAGATTATGCTTATCGATACTGGCTCAGCCATTACCATGATCCACACGCCATACCCTGAACTCCATGCAGCAGCGGGCAAGGGTTGTATGACCCTTAAAGGGTTTAACG
This sequence comes from Pristiophorus japonicus, assembly GCF_044704955.1. Classification (NCBI taxonomy): domain Eukaryota; kingdom Metazoa; phylum Chordata; class Chondrichthyes; family Pristiophoridae; genus Pristiophorus; species Pristiophorus japonicus. The sequence goes on from NC_091977.1 coordinate 33,168,349, forward strand.
GTGATACAAGCACCGCGTACAGGGAAGGCCACTAAACTTCAATTTGGGAGGCCTCACCTGTAAGGTCCCAGCGCCGATGCTGATGACCACCCCCGACGGAAGGGTAATTTTAGGGACTGAATGCATTGGATCAGTATGGCGTGGAGATAGATTATAATCAGGACTGTGTTTGGATGGGATTGAGAGATAAGGCAGGAGTGATAGAAATTTCAGATGCTCATTCGGTTTTTGCAATTAAAAAGCCATCTGAGTATGACCCTCCGAGGAGTGAAAATGAAGCTGTGGTAAAACTAATTCAGGAACACCTAGCGGTGTTTGCCATATACAAGCATGACTGATGAAAAATGGCAGGTGAGGAATCTATCGAGGGACCCCCCCACTCATTCACTAAACAGTACCCCATCCCAAGGGAGAGTCACCCTTACATGTGTGACACCATAAAATCACTAGTCGAGCAGGGTGTTCTTAGGATAGGCACTTTCATGACCAATTCACCCACATGGCCGGTTAAAAAGCCTGATAGCAGCTGGCGACTGACTATTGATTACAGAAAGTTAAATTCTGTAACACCAGCCTGCTCACCGATAGTAAGACAATCTCCTACCATATTATCTCAAATTCCTGCTGGTTCCAAGTACTTCTCGACCCTCGACATCGGCAATGGATTCTGGAGTATCCCTGTTAAGAGGGAAGACCAGTACACATTTGTGGTCACATTTGAGGACTAGAGCTACACCTGGTCATGCTTGCCTCAGGGGTTCCACAATGCCCCCACGATATTCCACAAAAGAATGGCTGCAATTTTAAAATACTTTTCCCGCCCTACCTGCTTGCTACAGTACGTAGACGACCTACTGCTGGCAACCGACAGCATGGAGGAGCATCTGTCCCTTTTGCACGAACTTTTGACATTGTTGGCTCAGGCGGGACTAAAGGTGAATCCCTGTAAGACTCAATTAGTAAAAGAACGGGTCATCTTTCTAGGAGTGCCCATTTCTTCCAGAGAGATCATTCTCCGACTCTCACAAGGTGGAGATAATACAGCGACTGCCATTACCCACTTCCAAAGCAGCCCTACAATCATTCTTGGGTTTGGTGGGGTACCAAAGGAGCTTTATCCCAGGCTTTGCAGATAAAGCATAGACTGATGCCCACACCCAGTCTGTGGCTAAATTAAATACTGCAGTGAGACAGGCCGCATGTCTGATCCCTCCTGATCCCATGCAACCCTTCCATTTGGAGGTCAGGGCAACAGAGCAAAGCCTCACTGCAGTTCCGTGCCAAATGCGAGCTGATCGACAACAGCCCATTGCATATGCGTCTCGAATCCTGCAGGGGGCAGAAAAGACGTATACCACATACGAGCGCCACCTACTGGGCATCTTCTGGTCAGTACATAACTTTACCTTTATTACTGGGTTACAGGCTACAATCCTGCACAGCGGACACACTCTGAAACTGTGGATGAAACCTGGAGATTCGCTAGTTTCCTCGCAGCGCCTCAGCAAATGGACATTGGAATTTATGGAAAGAGCCATTGATACCGTTTCCAAACCCACCACATTGCTGCCACAATTTCTGATCTATGAGGGGGACCCGCATGAATGTCCATTACCCCGATTAACTTTGAGACCCATCCTGTACAGAAAGAGCCCATACAGGGTGCCCCACATGCCTACATCGATGGGTCCTCATAACACTTTGAAGGATCCCCTCACACTGGATATGCTGTAGTATTGCCAGAAAGAACCATCCAGCGAAGATGCAACAGACAGTCTTCACAATATGCAGAAATCGCCGCACTTCTAACCGCTGTAAAGGAAATCTCAGATAGACCCGTGAATATTTTGTCCGATAGTGCCTATGCTATAAAGACCATGCTCTCCCTGCCCCTATACCACAAAACTGACTATTGTACAATAGACGGTCAGGCCCTGGTCCATGGGCCCTGGTTATGCCTGCTCTGGTCATACCTTAAACATCGATCCCAGCCCTGCTTCATAGGAAAGGTAGCGGTCCATTGAAAAGGGGGTCCACATAGTGAGGGAAATTCCAGAGCAGACAGAGCAGCCAAGGATGCTGCGATTGATGGGGAGATAGAGGATATAGTAGTTGAGCCCTGCAATGCTGTTAGCAAGGCCTCCCCAACATATCACCTAGATTTAAAATCCCTGCGGCAGCATATGCTGCTGTAAGCGCCTGGCACAAGGAAGGCTGACCCCTTCCTCAACCAACAGCCTGGGCTCCCAATACCATACTAGCCACTGCCCCGACTCAGATGAGCAGTTGCTGATGTTCAAAAGAAAGCCAAACGCCTGCCCAGTGGTGTGTGTTCCACCAGAGGTGGGTCAGGAACTGCTCTCCCTCTTTCACTCCCACCCCACAGCAGGCCACTATTTGGCCCTGGTAACCTTCTACAAAGTAGCATCCACAGCTTGGTGGCCTTCTATGAGGGAAACAATCAACAAATACGTGGCACGATGCCTACCATGCCTGCAACACAATCCTCCCGCGTGCACTAAGCGAGCCTTGCTTCACAGCGCGCCCCCACCTCAAGGGCCATTGACTCACCGCCAGATAGACTTCATTGGGCCACTTCCACAGGCGCAAGGCAATTTTCAGCATGTCCTAGTGGTGGTGGATGGATCGAAGCATTCCCCTGCCGCTCCAACACCGCAATCACAGCAGCCAAAACATTATTGAATCATGTGTTTTGTAGGTGGGGAGTACCAGTACAAGTGGACAGCGATCAAGGTTCACACTTTACCAGTAAAATTTTTAACCACCTGCAGGAAATGTTGGGGATAAAACACAAATTACACATTGCTCACCACCCCCAGTCACCTGGAGGGGTCAAAAGGGGGAACAGGACCCTCAAGTTAATGTTTAAAAAACTGTGTGCGGACTACCCCACTCAATGGGCTAACATGCTGCCAATGTGCTTAATGGCAATGAGGTCCACACCTCATAGAACAACACGGGTCTCCCCAGGATGGGGAGGCTCATGAGAAAACCAGGCCAGCTAACACTAACAGGGATGAATCCCCTGACAATGAAAACATGTAGTTCCAAGTGGCTGATCAGATCAATCGATTTGTGGCCAAAAAATTGGGCAAGTCAAGAAAACAAATTAAAAGGTACTTTGACAAGAAAGTATGTTCCTTTGTATATGAGGTGAGAGACTCAGTAATGATTCCAAATTATGGGAAAAGAAGCTGCCTTTGAGCCCGGGTGGTAGGGACCACCACATAAGATTATAGACCAATTGAACCCCGTGGTTTATTTGATTCAGTTACTGGGGAAAAGGGTGTTAAGTACAAGAAAGGGTTTCACATTAATCAGTTAAAAACTGCCAAAGAGTAAATGCTGCACTGATCTTGTTTCCCACAGACCATGATACGGATCCTCACGATTGTCAGGATAATACTGGCCACGACCGAAGCCGAGGGAAGATGGAGAAGTGGGAGCTGCAGCCCCCGAACATCATCAATGATCAATGTGCTTTGAGAAGCAATGGTGCACTGAAAATACGGGAAGGGGAGAGTCTCTGCTGGAGGTGTTATTGTACTATAGTAAATCCCCTATGTGGCCTACACCTTAGGTGGTGGGGACCAAGTCAGGCCATCCACTTTTCCCTCTCTCGAAGTTTAAAACCCATAAACAGCAGAATATTCAGAACCCTCTCAATGTTTATGATATGTGATCCTTGAGGAGATAAAGCATATGAGGGGTCAATAAGGATATTTCCCCCTTAAGGTGGGAAGTTCGTAAGAATAAAAGTGTTCAGTAATAAAATTGATTCTGTGTATGTATAAATGTTGAAACTGTAGACTATACGAAAAAACAGTTTTGAAAGATTCAAAATGGAAGCTCACAGAACTCCAGCTTGGTGTTTGTGTATTGTGTTAATTGGAAAGCCATTAACCTAATCAAGGAATGCCTCCAGACAGACACATGGGTGAGGAGAGCCAATAAGGATCTGCCCTGGGACCAAGATCCAATCCTGGGGCTTTCTGAGGAACAATGGCTTTAAGAGGTATAAGAACTCAAGCCAAAGATTTTTCTCTCTCTTCTCCTTCTCTCCTGAGCACACGGTAAACCTCCTGCTGAAGACCAGTCGAAACAGCAAGCCGTGTGCTCAGCCAGCCAGCCAGAGGAAAGTGATGACTACCTTTTTATAAATCATTATTGTAACATTGTATTTGTTGTAACTAAGTTGGTTGATAGGGTAACTGACGACTGCTGATAGATGTGCATGTGTGTGTGTTTAATAAACTGTTCTGAATTGTTTTAAAACAATCAATCTCACTGTTAATTTAATGCCAGAGATTTAGAAATCTTACAAGTGCAATCTGCTACAGTGAAATGTTGCAATTTCTACCTGTGTGTGTGCAGGCATGAATGTGTGAGTAAAGAATGAGGTAAGGAATGAAAAGCAAGACACTAGCCAGGAGGCTGGAGGAGGCCCCCTCTATTTCCTTTTCAGCCTCCAATAATGCTGATGGTCCTCTCTTCATAGAGTCAAGAGTAATAGATTTGATAATGCCCCAATTGTCTGCAAGCCCTGCTTCTGTTGCATTAGTCTGCAAACAAATGTAAATAAATATGTGTTGGAGAGACAATTATAAGAGAAGAGGAGTGTTCTCCAAATGCCAAGGACACCAGCCATCTTAAATGAGTTCGCTGCCATTATATTTACACATTTAACAGGTGACACAATCAGCACTTTGATATAGCTCACTTGCATAGAACAAGAATAGAACATTTGTGCATTCAATAGAATTAATATTTTGTGTTCGCTTTCTGTGGTGGTGTGGCAACTTTGGAAGTGAAGAACTATCATGGAGCGTTCCAAGATGGATTATTGTTTGCACATTTGCCTCGGCAACCTCTCAGATGCCAAAATATGTCTTTGTCACCTGTTCCAAGGTTCGGTCAAAGGCAACCTCCGTTTAGAAACATAGGCCATTCGGCCCTTCGAGCCTGCACCATCATTCAATATGATCAAGGCTGATCATTCGCCTCAGTACCCCTTTCCTGCTTTCTCTCCATGCCCCTTGATCCCTTTAGCCGTAAGGGCCATATCTAACTCCCTCTTGAATGTATCCAATGAATTGGCATCAACGACTCTCTGCGGTAGGAAATTCGCTTAACAACTCGCTGAGTGAAGAAGTTTCTCCTCATCTCAGTCCTAAATGGCCTACCCCTTATCCTAAGACTGTGTCCCCTGGTTTTGGACCTCCCCAACATCGGGAACGTTCTTCCCGCATCTAACCTGTCCCGTCCCGTCAGAATCTTATACGTTTCTATGAGATCCCCTCTCATCCTTCTAAACAACAGTGTATAAAGGCCCAGTTGATCCAGTCTCTCCTCATATGTCAATCCAGCCATCCCTGAAATCAGTCTGGTGAATCTTCGCTGCACTCCCTCAATAGCAAGAACATCCTTCCTCAGATTAGGAGACCAAAACTGAACACAATATTCCAGGTGAGGCCTCACCAAGGCCCTGTGTAATTGCAGTAAGATCTCCCTGCTCCTATACTCAAATCCACTAGCTATGAAGGCCAACATGCCATTTGCATTCTTCACCGCCTGCTGTACCTGCGTGCCAACTTTCAATGGCTGATGAACCATGACACCCAGGTCTCGTTGCCCCTCCCCTTTTCCTAATCTGTCACCATTCAGATAATATTCTGCCTTCGTGTTTTTGCCACCAAAGTTAATAACCTCACATTTATCTACATTATACTGCATCTGCCATGCATTTGCCCACTCACCTAACCTGTCTAAATCACCCTGCAGCCTCTTAGCGTCCTTCTCACAGCTCACACCATCACCGAGTTTAGTGTCATCTGCAAACTTGGAGATATTACACTCAATTCCTTCATCCAAATCATTAATGTATATTGTGAAGAGCTGGGGTCCCAGCACTGAGCCCTGCGGTACTCCACTAGTCACTGTCTCCCATTCCGAAAAGGACCCGTTTATCCCTACTCTCTGCTTCCTACCTGACAACCAATTTTCTATCCACGCCAGTACATTACCCCCCAATACCATGTGCCTTGATCTTGTACACCAATCTCTCATGTGGGACCTTGTCAAAGGCCTTTTGAAAGTCCAAATACACCACATCCATTGGTTCTCCCTTGTCTACTCTACTAGTTACATCCTCAAAAAATTGCAGAAGATTGGTCAAGCATGATTTCCCTTTCATAAATCCATGCTGACTTGGACCGATCCTATCACCGCTTTCCAAATGCGCTGCTATTTCATCCTTAATAATTGATTCCAACATTTTCCCTACTACTGATGTTAGGCTGACCGGTCTAAAATTACCCGTTTTCTCTCTCCCTCCTTTTTTAAAAAGTGGTGATACATTAGCTACCCTCCAGTCCATAGGAACTGATCCAGAATCGATAGACTGTTGGAAAATGATCACCAATGCAGCCACTATTTCTAGGGCCACCTCCTTAAGTACTCTGGGATGCAGACAATCAGGCCCCGGGGATTTATCGGCCTTCAATCCCATCAATTTTACCAACACAATTTCTCGCCTAATAAGGATATCCTTCAGTTCCTCCTTCTCATGAGACCCTTGGTCCCCTAGTACATCCGGAAAGTCATTTGTGTCTTCCTTTGTGAAGACAGAACCAAAGTATTTGTTCAATTGGTCTGCCATTTCTTTGTTCCCCATTATTAATTCACCTAAGTCCGACTGCAATGGACCTACGTTTGTCTTCACTAATCTTTTTCTCTTCACATATTTATAGAAGCTTTTGCAGTCAGTTTTTATGTTCCTGGCAAGCTACCTCTCGTACTCTATTTTCCCCCTCCTAATTAAACCCTGTGTCCTCCTCTGCTGAATTCTAAATTTCTCCCAGTCCTCAGGATTGCTGCTTTCTCTGGCCAATTTATATGCCTCTTCCTTGATCTAACACTATCCTTAATTTCCCTTGTTAGCCATGGTTGAGCCACCTTCCCTATTTTATTTTTACTCCAGACAGGGATGTACAACTATTGAAGTTCATCCAAATGATCTAGAAATGTTTGCCATTGCCTATCCACCGTCAACCCTTTAAGTATCATTTGCCAGTCTATTCTAGCCAATTCACGCCTCATGCCGTCGAAGTTAGCTTTTCTGAAGTTTAGGACCCTAGTTTCTGAATGAACTATGTCACTCTCAAACTTAATAATGAATTCTACCATATTATGGTCACTCTTCCCCAAGGGGCCTCGCACAACAAGATTGCTAATTAGTCCCTTCTCATTGCACATCACCAAATCTATGATGGCCAGCTCTTTAGTTGGTTCTTCGACATATTGGTCAAGAAAACCATCCCTAATACACTCCAGGAAATCCTCCTCTACCACATTGCTACCAGTTTGGTTAACCTAATCTATATGTAAATTAAAGTCACCCATGATTATTGCTGTACATTTATTGCACACATACCTTATTTCTTGTTTTATGCTTTCCCCAACCTCACTACTACTGTTTGGTGGTGTGTACACAACTCCCACCAGCGTTTTCTGCCCTTTGGTATTCCGCAGCTCCACCCATACCGATTCCACATCATCCAAGCCAATGCCCTTCCTTACTATTGCGTTAATTTCTTCTTTGACCAGAAATGCCACCCCACCTCCTTTTCTTTTCTGTCTATCCTTCCTAAATGTTGAATACCCCTGGATGTTGAGTTCCCAGTCTTGGTCACCCTGGAGCCATGTCTCCATGATGACAATTACATCATACCTGTTAACTGCTAGCTGCGCAGTTAATTTGTCCACCTTATTCCGAATACTCCTCGCATTGAGGCACAGCCTTCAGGCTTATCTTTTTAACACACGTTGCCCCTTTAGAATTTTGCTGTAATGTGGCCTTTTTTGTTTTTTGCCTTGGGATTCTCTGCCTTCCACTGTTACTATTCTCATTTCTATCATTTGCCCCTGTCTCCCTTTTGTTTTCCTCTGCCTCCCTGCATAGGTTCCCATCCCCCTGCCATATTAGTTTAACTCCTCCCCATCAGCACTAGCAAACACTCCCCCGAGGACATTGGTTCCGGTCCTGCCCAGGTGCAGACCGTCCGGTTTGTACTGGTCCCACCTCCCCCAGAACTGGTTCTAATGCCCCAGGAATTTGAATCCCTCCCTTCTGCACCACTCCTCAAGCCACGTATTCATCTGAGCTATCCTGCGATTCCTACTCTGACTGGCACGTGGCACTGGTAGCAATCCTGAGATTACTACTTTTGAGGTCCTACTTTTTAATTGAACTCCTAGCTCCTTAAATTCATCTTGTAGGACCTCATCCCGTTTTTTACCTATATCGTTGGTACCTATGTGCACCACGACAACTGGCTGTTCACCCTCCCTTTTCAGAATGTCCTGCACCTGCGCCGAGACATCCTTGACCCTTGCCCCAGGGAGGCAACATACCATCCTGGAGTCTCGGTTGCGGCCGCAGAAACGCCTATCTATTCCCCTTTCAATCGAATCCCCTATCACTATTGCTCTCCCACTCTTTTTCCTGCCCTCCTGTGCAGCAGAGCCACCCACGGTGCCATGAACCTGGCTGCTGCTGCTCTCCCCTGATTAGTCATCCCCCTCAACAGTACCCAAAGCAGTGTATCTGTTTTGCAGGGGGATGACCGCAGGGGCCCCCTGCACTACCTTACTTGCACTGCTCTTCCTGTTAGTCTTCCATTCCCTATCTGGCTGTGGACCCTTTACCTGCGGTAAGACCAACTCACTAAATGTGCTATTCACATCATTCTCAGCATCGTGCATGCTCCAGAGTGAATCCACCCGCAGCTCCAGTTCCACAACGCGGTTCGCCAGGAGCTGGAGGCGGATACACTTCCCGCACACGTAGTCACCAGAGACACCGGAGGCGTCCCTGATTTCCCACATGGTATAGGAGGAGCATAACGCGTGTCCAAGCTCTCCTGCCATGACTTAACCTAATTGGGCAACAACCATGATAAAGGTTACTTAATGATAAAGAAAGAGAAAGAAAAAAAAAAGAAAAGTTACTTACCAATCAGCAGCCAATCACTTACCCCCTTGGCTGTGATGTCACCTTTCGATTTATTTTGTCTTATTTTTTGCCTTCTCCCTGTAGCTGCACAAGCACGCCTCAGCAACGCACCTCTCGACTCTCTCCATGCACCTGGAACTCCCGAGCCTCTTGGACGTGTTGGGCCTTTTTATAGGCCTCAGCAACACACCTCTCGACTCTCTCCATGCTCTTTCACTTCTATCCTTGGTACTTTGCCCTTTTGCTTTATTGCAAGGTAGCTGTCTCCTCCAAATAGAACCAACCTTCACTGCAAGACCTTCTGCAGTAGGACTTTCAGAATTTAGTCACTGAATGGGGTCATTCTGCCAAAGCAAATAGCATACCTATAAATGTAACCCTTCAAGAACTGCTAGCACAGGATATCCCACTCTAAGTCTTGGCAAGCTCACCAGCACCAATTATGTGCTACGTGTTGGGAGTACTGTTGAAAAATATAATTTAGCTGACATCAGGTTATGGTGCACAACTGATTGAACAGAGGGTCTATATAACTCGTTATCATACTGAATGGTGCATTTACTCACTGACCCATTGGGCTGGATAGCTGGAAACATTCCGTGATGGTTAATATTTGCTTTTCATTTTATATTTTTTTCTAATCGGCACCCAATTTTTTTTGTGAGCCTAGGCTAAACCTAGCCCTGTATCTAAACTGGCCTATTCCAAATAGGCCCCATTTGTCTTGTACACATTTCATTCACACTCATTCATTAGTCGATCAGTTTAATTTATCCAGAACCCCTTTGTTTCCTTTAATGGCAAGCACCATCACTTGCAAATTCCCGTCCAAGTCACACCACCATCTTGACTTGGTAATATATCGCCATTCCTTCATCGTCACTGGGTCAAAATCCTGGAACTCCCAATTTAACAGCACTGTGGGAGCACCTTCACCACACGGACTGCAGAGGTTCAAGATGGCGGCTCACCACCACTTTCTCGGGGGCAATTAGGGATGGGCAATAAATGCTGAGCTTGCCAGCGACGCCCACATCCCGGAATGAATTTTTAAAAATCTCACTTAGACTTTGATGTTCTCAGCAAATGTAGATAATGATATTGGAAACACTCACTTCCATGTTATGACGAACTGTGTGAATAGCAATTGCTGCAGAACAGATAGTCTGCAGACCTGCACTAAAACATTTTTGCATGTATCACACCTGCTGCATTCTATTGACAAACCAGTTTTGAATCCAGTAAGCTAAGTTGCTATTAATTGTATGAGCCTTAATCTCCTTTAAAAGTCTTGTCTTCCAAAAGTGCACATTATTCTATACGCTGGATTGCCCTCATCACCGAGTTTAATTAACCCCGCAAGAATTTCACTAGATTTGTGAGGCATGACCTATTGCTGCTAAAACCTTGTTGCCTACTCTTTATTGCCTCTGCACTTAGGTGAGCATTGATAGAATTCCATTAAATGCTCTGGTGCTTTTCTTCCCCACTACCAATATACTCCGAGAGTGATCAGACCAGTACAATATAACCTCTGTAGACTTGAACTCCCCTGTTCTGGCTGTATTGGCAACCTTTTAATTGTTTCACCGCACTATCTATTATCATCTTACCCTTTCTAATACTCACACATCATCTACAATCTACTATTCTTAAGATTTGATGAAATCCAGTGATAACCTCTTGGAGTGCATTTTACACTGCAGCTATGGGTTTCAGACTGACAGCTACAGCTTGATTTCCAACTTGAGCAGACTCCTGACAGCATTGCTTGGCTCATAGCTGGCTGGAACTTGAACTGTTGTGTTAAGGGGAAAACTTAGCATTGGCCTGAATACATGTATCAGTGCAGAGCAGACTTCCAGCAATTAGAAAAGCAAATGTTTCGAGAACTGCGAGCGTAGAATCACTGGCTTTCTAAACATTTAAATTGAGGTTAAGAGGGTTTTAAAATGCACAATAAAGCATCCACGAGGTCCAATGGACTTTTACTCCACTTTGCGCCAGAACCAGTTCGGGCCCTCACTCCGGATTTACATCGCAAGTTTAGTCTCGATGACAAGCAGGAAATGCTTCACCTCAATACTGAACCTGCAGTGTAAATGCATTCCATTCACTTGCATATACATCTCCCACAACTTTAGACAATGGCCTAACTATACAAGCTACTGTTAGCCGATGTTCAGTCATAGCACTCTTGCCTCTGAAGTCATCCTCGAGGGACTGCCTATGATGATCTTGCCTCTGAGTCAGAAGGTTGTGGGTCCAAGTCCCACTCCAGAGACTTGAGCACCAAAATCTAGGCTGACAATCCAGTGCAGTGCTGAGGGAGTGCTGCGTTGTCAGAGATACAGTTTTTCAGAGGAGGTATTAAACCAAGGCCCTGTCTACCCTTTCAGATAGACGTAGAAGATCCCCTGCCACTATTTCAAAGAAGATCGGTGTTGTAGTTGGTACCATGAGTGGAAAATAAATCGTAATCCATAACATATTATGTCCCTTTGCAATGTGCTTCTTGCATAGTTGGAAACAGTGTGTGTCAGCAGCTTTAGAATTTTGAATATAGATTTTTAAAGCAAAAGTAGTTTGAGTAGTTAGAATGTGATGGCTCTACAAAATGTGAAGACTATTTAATAGAACAGATATTACAATTTATCCTCATCACCGTTAAAATTGCCATAGACTAGTCACAGACAACCCCTGGAAAAACCTCTGGGCCTAAAAATTCGTCGGGCGGTGGTGTAAAAGGGGCGGTTTCAGATGGTCCACCGGTTATACCCAGCGCCTGATATTCCGTTCCATTGATTGCAGTGGAATGAATATAACGGGCTGCGTATAACGGGCAGCCGATCCCACACTGCCCGTTCTGTGCCCGAGACGAATTTCTTCAGATAAGACTAAAGCATAGAAACAATGGCCCCAAGTTTCCACATGATTTGCTCCTGATTTTTAGGAGCAACTGGTGTAGAACGGAGTATCTTAGAAATCAGAATTCTCATAATTTAGTTTGCTCCAGTTCTAGTCAGTTAGAACAGTTTCACTTTGGAACAGAATATCTTTTTCAAAAGGGGGCGTGTCCGGCCACTTACGCCTGATTTCAAAGTTTCGTGAGTGAAAACTTACTCCAAACTAACTTAGAATGGAGTAAGTGAAGATTTTTGTACGCTCGAAAAAACCTTGTCTACACTTTAGAAAATCAGGCGTAGGTTACAAATTAGGCGTAGGGAATGAGGTGGGGGGGGGAGGGGTGGAAGGGAAGTCATTAAATTCTACAATCAATCTTTAGTTATACTTATACAAATATTATACAAATAAATCCAACCTGAATAAAAATTTATAAGCAAAGAAAAGATTAAATAAACCATGTTCCTACCTGTGTGAAAGTGCTTCAGGCAGGCCTTTCATGTTGGAGACAGGCAGGGGTGTGGCGTCAGTGTCTCGACGGCAGCAGCAGCAGCAAGCTTCTAGCTGAGCTGCAGTGCTTGAGGCAGGCCTTCATTCTCTTCGTGGCTGGCCGCGAAGAAGCAGCACCGGACGGACCCGAGGCCATTCGGCGATGAGATATCAGCGGCGTCAGTGGCTGGCCGGCAGCCGAAGAATCAGCAGCGGACCGACGTGAGGCTATTCGGCCATAGGATATCAGCGGCGTCAGTGGCTGGCCGGCAGCCGAAGAATCAACACCTGACACATGCAGCTCTTTATGGTGCTTGAGGCCATTCAGTCACGCTTTAGGGACGGCGTCAGTGGCTCGACGGCAGCCGAAGATACAGCAGCAGCCTTCGAGCTGTGAGGGGAACTGAGGCCATTTGGACTGGGAGAGGCAGCCACATCGACAGTTTTATATTTAAATTTGCAGAATGGGTGCTGCATTGTCAACACCACGTATTATGCAATGGTTTGCCATCAATTCACTGCATAGGAGAGAATTGATTAGAGCTCACCGCACCAGGAACATCGTACCCCGTCGGTTGATGGGCAGGAGACCTTACCCACGTCGACAATATCGAACCAGGCGCTTGTACCTGGACATGAGCAAGGCTGATTGTGTGAAAAGGCTGCGTTTTCGCAGAGAAGTTGTCACTGAGATCTGTGATATGGTGAAAGCAGATTTGCAGCCCAGAAGCAGAAGGACAACTGCCTTGTCTGTTGAAGTGAAGGTAACAGCTGCACTTTCTTTCTATGCCTCGGGATCGTTTCAGGCTACAACTGGAGATGTGTGTGCCATCTCTCAACGTGCAATACATGCCTGCGTTTACCAGGTCACGGCTGCACTTTATGCGCGAAGGAATGACTTCATCAATTTCCCAATGACCGCACAAGCAATCCATGAGAGGGCTGTGGGCTTCTTCAGGATTGCCGGCTTCCCAAAGATACAGGGCTGCATTGATTGTACCCACATAGCCTTGCGAGCACCCGTGGAGGAATCTGAGCAGTACCGAAATAGGAAAGGTTTCCACTCTATCAATGTGCAGCTCGTGTGTGACGACAAGCAGCGCATCATGTCAGTCGATGAGAGATACCCTGGCAGCACCCACGATGCGTTCATCCTACGCGACAGAGTTCTATCTGACATGTTTGAGCAGCAGCCAGAAGGGCAGAGCTGGCTACTGGGAGACAAAGGGTACGGCCTGACCACCTGGCTCATGACGCCCCTACGCGTGACACGGACAGAAACTGACCGCCAATACAACATGGCGCACATTGCGACGCGCAGCATCATTGAGAGGACCATTGACACATTGAAACAGCGATTCCGATGCCTGGACCATTCCGGAGGACAGTTGCTATACTCTCCTCAGATTGTCGGTCACTTCACTGTTGTGTGCTGCATGCTTCATAACTTAGCCATCATGAGGCACAGGAGCTGGTAGTGGAACCCGAAGACCGATGTGAGGGTCCAGTGCATGATGATAGTATTACAGAAGACCAGGATGTGGAGGATAACGACAATCAGGAAAGCATGCAAGTGCCTGATGCCGAAGCACGAGGTCGGAGAGGGCCGTCCATCGTGCCCCTTTAACGATTGCTCGAGACTTGCGCCAGCAGCTCATCCGTGAACGCTTCAACTACTGATGCCTGAGGGCTCAGCGACCACTTTTGCATATGGACATGTTTATTCTTTGCAGTTGTTCCTACGTTGTGTTGTGTTAATGGAACATGAAACAGTTTTAATGAAAAAATATTTTATTGAAAAGTTAACGTCACTCTAAGAAAATATTTTTTGTATCAAACTATACTTTTTAATATGACTCTTGAAGATCACTTAAAAACTTTAAGATCACTTATAAACTTGTAAAGTTACAAAAGTTACAAAACACTTTCTATGTGAAAGATTTTACACTCTAAGATCACTTACACTTCAAGATCACTTTTTAGATGCAAAATTAAATAATTTACAGAATGTGAGAGCATTTACACTATAAGATCACTTGAAAACCCTGAGATCACTTATATGTTGTAAAGTTACAAAACTTACAAAACAGTTTCATTGTGAAAAATCTTACACTCTGAAGAACACTTAAACTTCAGGATCACTTTTTAGGTGCAAAATTAAATAAGATACAAAAAAATGTGAGAGCATTTACACTATAAGATCACTTAAAAACCATAAGATCCCTTATAAGTTGTAAAGTTACAAAACTTACAATACAATTTCAATTGAAAAACGCTACTACAGCTACATCAAGAACAAGAACAAAAGCAGCAAAGAAAGGCTGCAACCATGTCTCATCCATATCTCAGTGAACGTTCACTTCCTCATGGGGGTGTCATTTGATTGGCTGGGCTGTGTGCCCTTATTGCAGCAGCTATCTCAACCAGGCCCTCCCTGATGGCCTGTGCCGTAATTTGCATGCCCTCCCTGACGGCCTGTGCCGACACTTGCATGCCCTCCCTGACGGCCTGTGCCGACACTTGCATGCCCTCCCTGACGGCCTGTACCGTCGATTGCACTCCCTCGAACATTCCCTCCCTAAGTTCCCGTGTCATTACTGCTATTTCTCCCGTCAGGACCGTCAACTCTTCACCTACTGCATTGACGCCACCGATGAGTGATCGGGTAAGCTCATTGGTCTTCATACCCAATGCCACAACCTGAGTCGCATCTGTTGCACGCTGCATCTCAGGAGAGCGTGTCTCCAATCTCCTTCTCCTCTGCCTGGGTCTGCCTTGTGGCAGCACTACACTGGGAGGCACGGGCACGGACGGTGGGATGCTCTGTGTTGCAAGCGGCACCACTACACAGGGAGGCGCAGGCTGGGACTGTGGGACGCTCTGAGTTCCAGACGGCTGAACTGGAGGGAGAGGCTCGGGCTGGAATGGTGGGATGCTCTGTGTTACAGACGGCAGAACTAGAGGGAGAGGCTCGGGCTGGAACGGTAGGACGCTCGGTGTTCCAGACGACAGCACTCGAGTGCAAGCCGTGGGCTGGGATGTTGGACGAATGGGTATAAACTGCTCCATGATATCAGCAGCAACACTGGGACCCGAAGCGTCGGAATCAAAACCGTAGTAGGTGGAACCAGAACCTATGCGAGAGGGAGGCGCAGGCTGGGAGGGTAGTGCACTGACTGTAGAATGCTGCATTATACCAGCAGCACCACTGGGACCCACAACATCGGAAGCGAAACCATGGAAGGTGGAACCAAGACCTATGCTAGGGGTTGAAACTCTGATGCCCCTTGATGGTGGCTCATAAACATTAAATTGGAAGCTCCCCCCTGCAGACATTTCAGTCATCGCTGCCATCATCCAGTCTGGTTCGTCCGCAGCTGGTTGTACTGGTTCTTGTTCTGTACCCTCAGGATCCTCAGGGTTGGCAGCAGCAGCATCATCATCGTCATCATCATCATCAACATCATCATCATCATGTTCTGCAAAATACATCAGAACAGTCAAATGCTTAACAGCAAGGGAGGGGGCCGGATGGGTGGCATGAGTACTCTCACACATAGCAGGCCAGGCAGCAGGTTGATTTAAAGGGCCATGATGCATTTTCAGGACTTACCCTCTTCCTCGCGTGCGGGCCCAGCTTGTGCTGTACCGATTGCTTTTCTCCATGTACGACTCATCATAGCAGCTACCCTTTGCTCCAAGGGTGTCAGTGGATGCAGATTGGGCACGCCTCCTCCTGTCCAAGTTGCCTCCCTTTTGTTGTGGGCCAATTTCTTCTGCAAAGAGTAAAATATAACTTTTTACAGAGTGTGTCAGTCTGCAAGGTGGGACATACAGATAGCCAGGTTACAATTACGATTAAATTAAAAATGGGAAATATTACTTACACTAACTACTTGACCAAGGTCGTGCCATTTCTTTTTACACTGACTTCCAGATCTCCTGGTATGCACCACTGCGCAGTAATCTTCTGCAACTTGGTTCCAACGTTTCTTCATTTCTTTTGGTGGCACTTTTATGCGACCTCTGTTGCTGGTATCTAGCTCCTGCCATCTCTGCTCAATTACGTTGATTAATATCTCCACTTCCTCATGCAAGAAATTCTTTGTTCATGGTGGACGTTGATCCATTGCAAAGTTGAATTGGCACTCTTATTTCTCCAAACACACAGTCCTTAATTTGCATGCACCAATACAGCACCGGTTCTGCAAGTTTAGCAGTGAAAAGCTGCACTCACTGATTTCAGCAGGTGATTTATTCAGCAGTGCTGCTAAAAGCACTCCCTCACACACAGAAATATCAAAAAAATTAAATTACAAGCCTTTGCAGGGGTCCAAGAAACAAATCTTCACTTTTTCTGCAGTATTTTAAAAAATGGCCGAGTGCCAATGTTTGTGTGAGACTGCGCGTGCGCGCACGCTTCAACGCGCACGCGCAGGGTTGCCGGCACCACGAAGGCTAATTTAAATTGTAGCCGCCACCTGCTACTTAGAAAATCGGCGCGAGTGTTAGGCTCCGCCCCCTGCTGCGAAGAGCGTGCAGACATCGAGCTCCAAGGAGCTCGAGAATATCGGACTTTTTTTTAGGCGCAGTTTTCGGCGCGAGAAACAGGCGCCCAGCTCGGAGGTGCGCCGTTTTCGCCGCGGGACGAAACTTGGGGCCATAGAAACATAACAAATAGGTGCAGGAGTAGGCCATTCGGCCCTTCAAGCCTACACCACCACTCAATATGATCAATAAGATGCTCTCCCTTTACAATATCTCAAGTTAGAGGTTGCTGGACTATGAAACACTTCGTAAATTTAAAGAGAGAGATTTGAATTGCCAAAAATTATTTTTCACTCGTATTTCACACCCACTAAACTTTATAGTGATTACCAAATGAATGTGTATTTAAATCTGTGATTAATTATGGTCGTGTATTCTTATAATAAGAATGTTTCTGTGCCTGTTGGTTTCAATGCTTAAAGTTATTTATGCGGAATCTGTTTTAAAGTAATTTGATTTAATACTGACGTTGATGCACTGACAGTATTTTAATATTACATTTTTCACGACCTATAAAGCTTTTTTTGTGTAGTTGTCAACATTATGATTCGGTTTAATAGCATTTTAAAGTTAGAAATCGGAATGCCTCCTTTAACCACCTAACTTGTGTTATAGACCCCTGGATTCAGGACATAGACAGCCTTGCATAGTCCAAATACTTCCACTATCACCATTTAAACCCTTTTCAGTATTAATAGCCTTGGACGATTCTTATCATATCACAGATCTATGGTTCTAGCCTTCTATAATCAGTCAAACGTCCATCAAAGTATTTTTATGATTTCTTCAGCATTTAAGCTGCAAGGCAAGAATTTATTCCATAAACATACCGCTTGGCTTAAGCTGTCATCCAGTCCTTTGTTTTGAGAACATAATCTAGCTTTTCTGCCTGCATTCACCCAATTTTGGAACATTAATCGGGCAGATAGCAGTAGAAAATGGGGTGGAGATTTGGTGCAGCACCTGACCACTCCTTTTAGTGCCTGCCACACTTTCCACTGCCTTTTATGGTGACTGTGGGATGCACCTACCTCAATCACAGTGGAACATCCTGAATGCCATTTTTTATTTAATGTATTCATTCATGGGACGTGGGCATCGCTGGCAAAGCCAGCATTTATTGCCCATCCATAATTGCCCTTGAGAAGGTGGTGGTGAGCCGACATTTCAGAGAGCAGTTAGGAGTCAACATGGAATACAATGTCGGAAAGTGTGAGGTCATCCACCTTGGGAAAAAAAACAGTAAAAGGGAATATTATTTGAATGGAGAGAAATTACAACATGCGGAGGTGCAGAGGGACCTGGGGGTCCTTGTGCATGAATCCCAAAAAGTTAGTTTGCAGGTGCAGCAGGTAATCAGGAAGGCGAATGGAATGTTGGCCTTCATTGCGAGAGGGATGGAGTACAAAAGCAGGGAAGTCCTGCTGTAACTGTATAGGGTATTGGTGAGGCCACACCTGGAGTACTGCGTGCAGTTTTGGACACCTTACTGAAGGAAGGATATACTGGCTTTGGAGGGGGTACAGAGACGATTCACTAGGCTGATTCCGGAGATGAGGGGGTTACCTTATGATGATAGAGTGAGTAGACTGGGTCTTTACTCGTTGGAGTTCAGAAGGATGAGGGGTGATCTTATAGAAACATTTAAAATAATGAAAGGGATAGACAAGATAGAGGGAGAGAGGTTGTTTCCACTGGTCGCGGAGACTAGAACTAGGGGGCACAACCTCAAAATACGGGGGAGCCAATTTAAAACCGAGTTGAGAAGTAATTTCTTCCCCCAGAGGGTTGTGAATCTGTGGAATTCTCTGCCCAAGGAAGCAGTTGAGGCTAGCTCATTGAATGTATTCAAGTCACAGATAGATAGATTTTTAACCAATAAGGGAATTAAGGGTTATGGGGAGCGGGTGGGTCAGTGGAGCTGAGTCCACGGCCAGATCAGCCATGATCTTGTTGAATGGCGGAGCATGCTCGAGGGGCTAGATAGCCTACTCCTGTTTCTAATTCTTATGTTCTTATGTAACCACATTGCTGTGGGTCTGGAATCACATATGCATAGAACATGAGAATTAGGAGCAGGACTAGGCCATTTGGCCCCTCAAGCCCGCTCCACCATTCAATAAGATAATGGCTGATCATTTACCTCAACACCACTTTCCTGCCCGATCTCCATATCCCTTGATTCCCCTAGAGTCCTAAAGTCTATCTATCTCAACCTTGAATATACTTAACGACTGAGCATCCACAGCTCTTTGGGGCAGGGAATTCCAAAGATTCACAACCCTCTCAGTGAAGAAGTTCCTCCTCTTCTCAGTCTTAAAAGGCTGACCCCTTATCTTGAGACTATGCCCCCGAACTCCAAGTCATAGTCAACATCTTCACTGAGGCGTACGAAAGCATAGGCCTTACACTAAACATCCATAAGACAAAGGTCCTCCACCAACCTGACTGCGCCACACAGCACTGCCTCCCAGTCATCAAGATCCACGGCGCGGCCCTGGACAACGTGGACCACTTTCCATACCCCGGGAGCCTATTATCAGCAACGGCAGACATCGACGATGAGGTTCAACACCGCCTCCAGGGCGCCAGGGAAGCCTTCAGTCGCCTGAGGAAGAGAATGTTCGAAGATCAGGGCCCTAAATCTGGCACCAAGCTCATGGTCTACAGGGCTGCAGTGATACCCGCCCTCCTGTATGGCTCAGAGACATGGACCATATAAAGTAGACACCTCAAATCGCTGGAGAAATACCACCAACGATGTCTCCGCAAGATCCTACAAATCCCCTGCGAGAACAGACGCACCAACTTTAGTGTCCTCGATCAGGCCAACATCCCCAACATCGAAGTGCTGACCACACTCAACCAGCTCCAATTGCTCGCACGCGTGACACAAGACTCCCAAAGCAAGCGCTCTACTCGGAACTCCTACATAGCAAGCGAGCCCCAGGTGGGCAAAGGAAACCTTTCAAGGACACCCTCAAAATTAAATGCAACGTCCCCACCAATATCTGGGAGTCCCTGGCCAAAGACCGCCCTAAGTGGAGGAAGAGCATCTGGGAGGGGGGTTGAACACCTCGAGTCTCATCGCCAAGAGCATGCAGAAAGCAAGCAAAGGCAGCGGAAGGAGCGTGCGGCAAACCAGACTCCCCACCCACCCTTTCCTTCAACCACTGTCTGTCCCACCTCTGACCGAGATTGTAATTCCCATATTGGACTGTTCAGTCACCTGAGAACTCACTTTTAGAGTGGAAGCAAGTCTTCCTCGATTTCGAGGGACTGCCTATGATGATGCCCCCTAGTTCTGGATTATCCAGCCAGGGGAAACAATCTCTCAGCATCTGTCCTGTCAATCCCCCTCAAAATTTTATATGTTTCAGTGAGATTTCCACTCATTCTTCTAAATTTCAAGAGTATAGGTCTAATCTACTCAATCCCTCCCCGTAGGACAACACTCACATCCCAGGGATTAGTCCAGTGAATCTTCGTTGAACCGCCTCTAAGGCAAGTATATCCTAAGGCAGACATTGACGACGAGATTCAACACCGCCTCCAGTGCGCCAGTGCAGCCTTCGGCCGCATGAGGAAGAGATTGTTTGAAGATCAGGCCCTCAAATCTGCCACCAAGCTCATGATCTACAGGGCTGCAGTAACACCCGCCCACCTGTATGGCTCAGAGACATGGACCATGTACAGTAGACACCTCAAGTCACTAGAAAAATACCACCAACGATGTCGCCGCAAGATCCTACAAATCCCCTGGAAGGAAAAACGCACCAACATTAGCGTCCTCAACCAGGCCAACATCCCCAGCGTTGAAGCACTGACCACACTTGATCAGCTCCGCTGGGCAGGCCACATTGTAAGTGTAGTGTCCCTGCACCTTACTACAAACGCACACGAGGCATAGATATATCAGACACGGTCACTCTGTGACCTTCACCTTTATTGCCAGGACCAAGGAGTGCCGACCCTGGGTGGGACCTCCCCTTTTATACCTGGAAACCCAGGTGAGGAGTGTCTCCCGCAAGTTCACCCCTGTGGTCAGGGTGTGCATTTCCAGGGTACAGGTACAGTGTACATGAGTTACAGTTACATGACTATGTCATTGCAAGATGGTTAAATACATGACATCACCTCCCCCCTGAAGTCTTTTTGTTTCAGAGGTTAAGTCTGTCAGGTGGTCGGCGCTCTCTCGTGGAGCGCCGCAGTTGTGACTCTGGTGGCTGAGCCTCAGCACGCGTCTCTGTCACTTGAGGTGATTCTGGCCTGTCCGGGCTGGCCGCAGGGACTGTGCATGCTGATGGCTGTCCTTGTTGCTCGTCTGCTCGCAGTGGTGTGGGGCCATCTCATGCTCTTCTTCAGGTTCCTCCGTGTCTATGCTGAACCTTTTCTTTACTTGGTCCAAGTGTTTGCGGCATATCTGCCCATTGTTCAGTCGGACCACCATGAATCTACTTCCTTCTTTGCCAATTACGGTGCCCTCAAGCCACTTGGGTCCCAAAGCATGGTTAAGAACAAATACCTGGTCATCTATTTCTATACACCTCCCCCTTGAGTTTCAATCATGAAGCTCGGTTTGGAACTGGCACTTGCAACCAACAATGTCTGCCAGGGCTGGGTGAATGAGGGACAGCTGCATTTTAAGTGTGCGTTTCATGAGGAGCTCCGCTGGCGGGACTCCCATGAGCGAGTGCGGGCGGGACCTGTAGGCCAGCAGGAGGCGCGATAAGCGCTACTGAAGGGAGGGTCCTTGGATGCGTAGCATGCCCTGTTTTATGACTTGGACCGCCCGTTCCGCCTGGCCATTGGAAGCCGGCTTGAATGGCGCTGTCCGGACGTGCTTGATACCATTGCCCGACATAAACTCCTGGAATTCATTGGTTGATGAAACAGGGGCCATTGTTGCTGACCAGAATGTCCCGCAATCCATGGGTTGCGCAAACCATACGCAGACTCTCCACGGTAATGGATGTCGTGCACGAGTTCATTATGATGCACTCAATCCACTTCGAGTATGCATTGACAACGATCAGGAGCATTTTCCCCATGAATGGGCCCGCATAGTCTACATGAATACGGGACCATGGTCTGGTGGGCCAGGGCCACGGGCTGAGTGGGGCCTCCCTGGGGGCATTGCCCAGCTGGGCACACGTTGTGCACCTGCGAACCCAGTGTTCCAGGTCTGAGTCAATCCCCGGCCACCATACATGTGACCGGGCAATGGCTTTCATTAACACGATGCCAGAGTGCTCGCTGTGGAGTTCCCTGATGAATGCTTCCCTTCCTTTCTGGGGCATGACTACCCGGCCGCCCCATAGCAGGCAGTCGGCTTGGATGGAGAGCTCATTCATCCGTCTCTGAAACGGTCCGACTTCCTCGGGGCACGTCCTGTGTGCGGGCGCCCAATCACCAGTCAGGACACATTTCTTTATCATGGATAGGAGGGGGTCCCTGTTGGTCCAGAGTTAGATCTGGCGGGCTGTGATGGGAGAGCCTGCAGTGTCAAAAGCCTCAACGGCCATGACCATCTCGGCGCTCTGCTCCGACGCCCCCTCAGTGGTGGCCAGTGGGAGCCTGCTGAGCGTGTCAGCGCAATTTTCGGTGCCTGGCCGGTGCCATATGGTGTAGTCATACGCAGCCAGCGTGAGAGCCCATCGCTGTATGCGAGCTGATGCATTGGCATTGACAGCCTTGCTGTCGGACAACAAGGATGTTAACGGCTTGTGGTCCGTCTCTAGCTCGAACTGTCTACCAAAAAGGTACTGGTGCATCTTTTTCACACCGTACACACACGCGAGTGCTTCCTCCTCGACCATGCCGTATCCACGCTCTGCCGGCGAGAGCGACCTGGAGGCGTAAGCCACCGGTTGGAGTCGGCCGTCATCGTTACCCTGCTGCAACACACACCCAACCCCGTATGATGATGCATCGCATGTTAAAACCAGTTTTTTACAAGGGTCATACAAAGTCAACAGTTTGTTGGAACACAGTAGGTTCCTCGCCTTATTAAAAGCCCGTTCCTGACAGTCCCCCCAAAACCATTCACAACCTTTACGCAGGAGCATGTGTAATGGCTCCAACAATGTGCTTAAGTTCGGCAGAAAGTTCCCAAAATAGTTCAAAAGTCCCAGGAATGATCGCAATTCCAACGTGTTGCTGGGCCTGGACGCCCGGCGGATCGCCTCCATTTTTCATTCAGTGGGCCAGATCCCGTCTGCGGCAACCCTCCTGCCCAAAAACTCGACCTCTGGGGCCAAAAACACACACCTGGTCTTTTTCAGCTGCAAGCCTACCCGATCCAATCGGCGTAGCACCTCCTCCAGGTTGTGGAGGTGTTCTTTGGTGACTCGACCCGTTATGAGAATGTCATCTTGGAATACGATCGTTCCAGGAATGGATTTGAGCAAGTTTTCCCTGTTTCTCTGAAAGCTGGCTGCTGCCGAATGAATGCCAAACAGACACCTGTTGTAGACAAATAATCCCTTGTGCGTCGTGATGGTGGTCAGTAGCATGGATTCTTCCTGAGTCATGTAGGCCGAAATGAGGTCCAACTTCGTGAACAGCTTGCCACCAGCCAGCGTGGCAAAAAGGTCCTCCGCTGTCGGGAGTGGGTATTGGTCTTGCAGCGATACTCGGTGATGGTGGCTTTGTAGTCGCCACAAATCCTAACCGAGCCATCTGCTTTGAGGACGGGAGCGATGGGACTTACCCAGTCGCTGAATTCAACAGCCAAAATTATGCCCTCTCTGAGCAGCCTGTCCAGTTCACATTCAATTTTTTCATGCATCACATACGGCACCGCTCTGGCTTTGTGGTGCACTGGCCTGGCGTCCGGAGTGATGCGTATCACGACTTTAGTGCCCTTGAACATTCCGACACCAGGTTGAAACTGTGACCCGAATTTTTGCAGGACCTGTGAGCATGGACTTCGCTCCATGGATGAAATGGCATGCACATCCCCCCATTTCCAATTCATCTCAGCTAGCCAACTCCTCCCTAAAAGCGCGGGGCCATTTCCCGGAATGATCCAAAGTGGCAGCCGGTTCTGTAATCCATTATGTGTTACCACCAAGTTTGCACTGCCCAGTACTGGGATGATCTCTTTGGTGTACGTCCGTAGCTGCGTCTCAATGCGTTCCAGATTGGGCCTGCTAGCTCTGTGTGGCCATATTCTCTCAAATTGTTGGGCGCTCATGAGTGACTGGCTAGCTCCCGTATCCAGCTCCATGTGCACCGGGATGCCATTCAGTAAGACTTTCATCATCATGGGTGGCGTTTTAGTGTATGAGCTGTAGACGTCAGCCACATGAACCTGCTGAACTTCAGCATCTATGGCTTTACCCCAGACCTCATCCTGCATTGCAGACCCCTCGTCTGTTTCCTCTAACTCGCAGATTAGCCTTGCTACTGCCTTTATCCACATCCTGGCCAAGTGTCCACTGACATTACAAATCCTACAGGTATATTGCTGGAATCTGCAGCTTCTCACAGTGTGTCTACCCCCGCACCTCCAGCATGAGGTGAGATTGAAATTGCTGTTAACAAAAGGACTATAACCAGGCATTCCTCCCTGCCAATTTGGCTGTTTCTAAGCATTCTGATGGTGGGTGTTAATGGTCCCATCGCGGGACGCATTGTTCCTTGAGATGGCGTGAATTGCTGATCCCCTTTCCATTGTCCTTGTTGCGGGCCCACCCTAGAGCCTGGGCGGTTTCAAAATACCCTTGCCTGCCTGTGGGGTCCTGAGCCGCATTCACCATGTTAACTCCCTGGTCCGTCGCCACGTTTGGACCAGGGCTGCGTGCGTAAATTAGTTTGGTCTCCTTTTCCCCTGCCATAAAGGTTTGAGCTATCAATGCCACTCCTTCTAATGTCAAGTCCTTAGTCTTTATGAGCTTCCTGAAAATGCCGGCATGATTAATGCCCTCGATGAAAAAGTCCCTTAACATCTCCCCCCTGCAGGCATCAGAGAACTTACAGAGACTGGCCAAGTGCCGCAGTTCCACCACAAAGTCCGAGACGTTTTGTCCCTCCCGACGCCGGTGAGAGTAGAACCGGTGCCGGGCCATGTGTACGCTACTCGCTAGCTTGAGATGCTCACTGATCAGCTGGCTGAGCTCTTTAAAGGACTTGTCGCTGGTTTTTGGGGTGCGAGCAGGTCTTTCATCAGCGCATATGTCTGTGGTCCACAGCTGGTCAGTAGATGTGCCCTCCACTTGTCAGCCGTTGTCTCTTCCAGCCAGTCCTTTGTGACAAAGCTCTGCTGGAGTCTTTCCATGAAGTCGTCCCAGTCCTCACCCATGCAGTAACATTCCTCTGTGCCACGGGTGGCCATCCTCGTGGTTCGGTGATTCCTGTTTCTCGTCGCCAAATATAGTGTCCCTGCACCTTACTACAAACTCACACAAGGCATAGATATATCAGACACGGTCACTCCATGACCTTCACCTTTATTGCCAGGACCACGGAGTGCCGACCCTGGGTGGGACCTCCCCTTTTATACCTGGAAACCCAGGTGAGGAGTGTCTCCCGCAAGTTCACCCCCTGTGGTCAAGGTGTGCATTTCCGGGTACAGGTACAGTGTACATGAGTTACAGTTACATGACTATGTCATTGCAAGATGGTTAAATACATGCCAGACACGAGACTCCCAAAGCAAGCGCTCTACTTGGAACTCCTTCACGGCTCACGAGCCAAAGGTGGGCAGAGGAAACATTACAAGGACACCTTCAAAACCTTCCTGATAAAGTGCAACATCCCCACTGATACCTGAGAGTCCCTGGCCAAAGACCGTCCTAATTGGAGGAAGTGTATCCGGGAGGGCGCTGAGCATCTCGAGTCGCATCGCCGAGAGCATGCAGAAATCAAGCGCAAGCAGCGGAAAGAGCGCGCGGCAAACCTGTCCCACCCACCCCTTCCCTCAACGACTATCTGTCCCATTTGTGACAGGGACTGTGGTTCTCGTATTTGGGCTGTTCAGTCACCTAAGGACTCATTTTTAGAGTGGAAGCAAGTCTTCCTTGATTCCGAGAGACTGCCTATGATGATGATCCTTTCTTAGATAAGGAGACCAAAACTGCACACAGTACTCCAGGCGTGGTTTCACCAGAGCCCTGTACAATTGTAGCAAAACTTCCTTATTCAAGTACTCTAACCCCCTAGTAATAAAGGCCAACATGCCATTTGCCTTTCTAATTGCTTGCTGTACACCAGACCAGGTAAGGATGGCAGATTTCCTTTCCTTAAGGTCATCAGTGAACCAAATGGGGCTTTTTTTAATGACAAGCCAGTCACCATGACTGATACTAGCTTTAAAAAAAATCGCAGGTTTATTTAACTAACTGAATTTAAATTCCCCAGCTGCCATGTTGGGATTTTAATTCATGTCACCAGATAATTAGCCCAGGCTTCTGGATAACTAGTCCAGTAAGATAACCACTATGCTCCCATACCCCTGCTCTGCAAATTCTGTAAAATCCACCCCGGTGAAATGGTTGTCCATGGTTGCTAGGCAGCCTGCTCCTGTTCCTATTTCTTATGTTCTTATGTAAATAGACAGAAGCTCAAGGAAAGGGCACAGCAATGTTGAAGTAATTGTACTTCAGCCATTCCTTAACAGTTTATTTTAATGTTTTTTTCCCTGCGAGTTCCTTTATGCCAACTGCTGAAAGTTATTTTTATTTTTCTCCCTCTATCATTACCGACACTAAAAGGCTCCCCCAAAGGGGATCAAGATGAGTTGTTTGGAAGAAGAAAAAGAGAAGGACTGACAAAGGTATGCTAGGTTGGTCAGACTGCAGGGCAGATGCACTGTACTCAGACCCCACACACCTGCATCTGCACACAGAGGTGAGCATCGCTTTCTGTGGTGGATGATTTGTGCCACTTGATGAAAACAACTTCCAATCCTTTCCAAGAACAATCGGTGCTTGAGCAACAACTTTAGTGCAACCATGATTTTAATGATAACTCATAGAATCATTGAAATGTATAGCACAGAAGGAGGCCATTTGGGCCATCGTGTCCGTGCTGGCCGACAAAGAGCTATCCAGCCGAATCCCACTTTCCAGCTCTTGGTCCGTAGCCCTGTAGGGTACAGCAATTCAAGTGCACGTCCAAGTACTTGTTAAATGCTATGAGCTTTCCTGCCTCTACCACTCTTTCAGGCAGTGAGTTCCAGAACCCCACCATCCTCTGGGTGAAACAAATTCTCCTCAAATCCCATCTAAACCTTCTACCTGTTAGTTTAAATATATGTCCCCTGGTTATTGACCCTTCTACTAAGGGAAATAGGTCCTTTCCATTCAATCTATCTAGGCCCCTCATTATTTTATACACCTCATTTAGGTCTCCCTTCAGCCTCCTTTGTTCCAAAGAAAACAACCTCAGCCTATCCAATCTTTCCTCATAGCTAAAATTGTCCACTCCCGGCAACATCCTCGTAAATCTCCTCTGTACCCTCTCCAGTGCAATCACATCTTTCCTGTAATGTGGTGACCAGAGCTGTACGCAGTACTCATATTGTGCTTCTCAGCACTGTCTTTCCTTGGTGCAATATGTGAAGAATGTGCTCATAACTCTAGTCTTGACTTCTCAGTGGCTGGATTGTGTGAAGAGCCTGGCTGCTCTGCTACAATCAGACCCTTCTGGGAAAGAAGTGGCGCGTTGTCTCACCGTAACTAAGTGTTGATATGGACTGGCTACAGCCCGCAATGCTCATACATGGATACTCTTGCCCTGCGTCTTCTCGGCCATATGTGCACATACTAGAGGGGGTTAACAGGAAGGCCCGCGTATGTTGCTATCCTGAGAGAAAGCATTGCTATCCGTTCCCATTTATGCCAAGGCACAGCCTATGATATTACATAGAAAATAGGTGCAGGAGTAGGCCATTTGGCCCTTCGAGCCTGCACCGCCATTCAATAAGATCATGGCTGATCATTCCCTCAGTACCCCTTTCCTGCTTTCTCTCCATACCCCTTGATCCACTTAGCCATAAGGGTCATATCTAACACTCTCCTGATTATAGCCAATGAACTGGCATCAACAACTCTCTATGGCAAGGAATTCCATAGTTTAACAACTCTCTGAGTGAAGAAGTTTCTCCTCATCTTCGTCGTAAATAGCCGACCCCTTATCCTAAGACTATGTCCCCTGGTTCTGGACTTCCCCAATATCGGGAACATTCTTCCTGCATCTAACTTGTCCAATCCCGTCAGAATCTTATACGTTTATATAAGATCACCTCTCATCCTTCTGAACTCCAGTGTATAAAGGCCCAGTTGATCCAGTCTCTCCTCATATGACAGTCCTGCCATCCCTGGAATCAGTCTGGTGAACCTTCGCTGCACTCCCTCAATAGCAAGAACGTCCTTCCTCAGACTAGGAGACCAAAACTGAACACACTATTCCAGGTGAGGCCTCACTAAGGCCTTGTACAACTGCAGTAAGACCTCCCTGCTCCTATACTCAAATCCTTTAACAATGAAGGCCAACATGCCATTTGCCTTCTTCACCGCCTGCTGTACCTGCATGCCCAGTGACTGATGAACCATGGCACCCAGGTCTCGTTGCACCTCCCCTTTTTCTAATCTGCTGCCATTCAGATAATATTCTGCCTTCATGTTTTTGCCCCCAAAATGGATAACCTCACATTTATCCACATTATACTGCATCTGTCATGCATTTGCCCACTCACCTAACCTGTTCAAGTCACCCTGCAGCCTCTGAGCATCCTCCTCACAGCTCACACTGCCATCCAGTTTAGTGTCATCCGCAAACTTGGAGATATTACACTCAATTCCTTCATCTAAATCGTTAATATATTGTAAAGAGCTGGGGTCCCAGCACTGAGCCCTGCGGCACTCCACTAGTCACTGCCTGCCATTCTGAAAAGGACCCGTTTATCCCGACTCTCTGCTTCCTGTCTGCCAACCAGTTCTCTATCCACGTCAGTACATTACCCCAAATACCATGTGCTTTGATTTTGCACACCAATCTCTTGAGCGGGACCTTGTCAAAAGCCTTTTGAAAGTCCAAATACACCACATCCACTGGTTCTCCCTTGTCCACTCTGCTAGTTACATCCTCAAAAAATTCCAGAAGATTCATCAAGCATGATTTCCCTTTCATAAATCCATGCTGACTTGGACCGATCCTGTCACTGCTTTCCAAATGCCCTGCTATTTCATCCTTAATTATTGATTCCAACATTTTCCCCACTACTGATGTTAGGCTAACCGGTCTATAATTACCCGTTTTCTCTCTCACTCCTTTTTTAAAAAGTGGTGTTACATTAGCTACCCTCCAGTCCATAGGAACTGATCCAGAGTCGATAGAGTGTTGGAAAATGATCATTAATGCATCCACTATTTCTAGGGCCACTTCCTTAAGTACTCTGGGATGTAGACTATCAGGCCCCAGGGATTTATCGGCCTTCAATCCCATCAATTTCCCTAACACAATTTCCCGCCTAATAAGGATATCCTTCGGTTCCTTCTTCTCACTAGGCACTGTCCCCTAGTACATTCGGAAGGTTATTTGTGTCTTCCTTCGTGAAGACAGAACCAAAGTATTTGTTCAGTTGGTCTGCCATTTCTTTGTTTCCCATTATAAATTCACCTGAATCTGACTGCAAGGGACCTACTTTTGCCTTCACTAATCTTTTTCTCCTCACATATTTATAGAAGCTTTTGCAGTCAGTTTTTATGTTCCCTGCAAGCTTCCTCTCATACTCTATTTCCCCCCTCTTAGTTAAACCCTTAGTCTTCCTCTGTTGAATTCTAAATTACTCCCAGTCCTCAGGTTTGTTGCTTTTTCTAGCCAAATTATATGCCTCTTCCTTGGCTTTTACACTATCCTTAATTTCCCTTGTTAGCCATGGTTAAGCCACCTTCCCCGTTTTATTTTTACTCCAGACAAGGATGTCCAATTGCTGAAGTTCATCCGTGTGATCTTTAAATGTTTGCCATTGCTTATCCACCGTCAACCCTTTAAGTATCATTTGCCAGTCTATTCTAGCCAATTGACGCCTCATACTTCGAAGTTACCTTTCCTTAAGTTCAGGACCCTAGTTTCCGAAATAACTGTGTCACTCTCCATCTTAATAAAGAATTCTACCATATTATGGTCACTCTTCCCCAAGGGGCCTCGCACAACAAGATTGCTAATTAGTCCCTTCTCATTACACATTACCCAGTCTAGGATGACCAACTCTCTCGTTGGTTCCTCGACATATTGGTCTGGAAAACCATCCCTAATAAACTCCAAGAAATCCTCCTCCACCGCATTGCTACCAGTTTGGTTAGCCCAATCAATATGTAGATTAAAGTCGCCCATGATAACTGCTGTACCTTTATTGCACACATCCCTTATTTCTTGTTTGATGCTGTCCCCAACCTCACTACTACTGTTTGATGGGCTGTACACAACTCCCATTAGCGTTTTCTGCCCTTTGGAATTCCGCAGCTCCACCCATACCGATTCCACATCATCCAAGCTAATGTCCCTCCTTACTATTGCATTAATTCCCTCTTTAACCTGCAACGCCACCCCGCCTCCTTTTCCTCTCTGCCTATCCTTCCTAAATGTTGAATACCTCTGGATGTTGAGTTCCCAGCCTTGGTCACCCTGGAGCCATGTCTCTGTGATGCCAATGACATCATATCTGTTAATTGCTATCTGCGCAGTATATTCTGACCATTAATTTTATATGACAGAAAATCAGGGGTTGGGGTTGTGCAAGTTCTTACTGGGTGATCAGGTTAGCAGGCTCCGCCATACTTCCATTTGGACTTCGCGCAAGAGGAAAGCCTAGGCTCAGATCTGCATATTCTATTCTTTCTATTTTTGCACAATAATGACTTCCATTTTTCCTCTAGTTCCTTAAGCCAAGACCTTTACAAATCTTAAGCCCTAACGGCTCATTTCCTGCATTACAATAGTGCCTGCATTCCAAAAGTACTTCAACAACAACAACAACAACTTTTATTTAGATAGCGCCTTTAGCATAGTGAAACATCCCAAAGTGTTTCACAGAAGTATTATGGAAAAAACAATTTGGCACCGAGCCGCATAAGTAGAAATTAGGACAGGTGACCAAAAGCTCGGTCAAAGAGGTAGGTTTTAAGGAGCGTCTTGAAGGAGGATAGAGAGCTGGTTTAGGCAGAGAGTTTCTGAGCTTGGGGCCTAGGCTGTAAAGCGCTTTGAGATGTCCGGTGGTGTGAAAGACGCTATATAAATCCAAGTCTTTCTTTTATTTATTTTCCAGTGTGTTTCCCCCACCCCTTCCCCGTGTTCTGTTCTTTTATTTTTAAATGTTGTTCGTCGGTAATATCTTTCCAGCCTTAACAAAGGATAACAGTTACGCAACAGGATCTTCTGTAAAGGCAAAGTCTGTGTCATGGAGGACAAATTCCGAACTCAAACCCAAATCAGACTTCCTCTGCAGGTCACCGACCAGGCCAGGATGGGCAAGATGATACTGCTCTGCACGTTGAAGACATAACAGAACTGCAGAAAACAGCAGAAGCCATAGCTAAGAAATTTGAAAACGCTGATGTGGTAAATACGGATCATTTTTATTTTCAATTTGTTCATGGGATGTGGGCATCGCTGGCAAGGCCAGCATTTATTACCCATCCCTAATTGCCCCTGAGAGCCGCCTTCTTGAATCGCTGCAGTCCGTGTGGTGAAGATACTCCCACAGTGCTGTTAGGGAGGGAGTTACAGGATTTTGACCCAGTGACGATGAAGGAACGTCGATATATTTCCAAGTCAGAATGGTGTGTGACTTGAAGGGGAACTTGCAGGTGATGGTGTTCCCATGCACCTGCTGCCCTTGTCCTTCTAGGTGGTAGAGGTTGCAGGTTTGGGAGGTGCTGCCGAAGAAGCCTTAGCAAGTTGCTGCAGTGCGTCTTGTAGATGGTGCACACTGTAGCCATGATACGCCGGTGGTGGAGGGAGTGAAAGGTGGATAGTGGTGAGCTGCCTTCTTGAACCGTGCAGTCCATGTGGTGAAGGTGCTCCCACAGTGCTGTTAGGGAGGGAGTTCCAGGATTTTGACCCTGCGTTAATTGGGCCGAAGGAGGTTAAGCTAAGAGCCTGAGATTAAAAATAACTGCTAACTGCTAACTACCACTTGTAGCTCAGTATTGCCAACCTTCCAAGATTGCCCCGGAATCTCCAGGAACGAAGGATTAATCTACTGGACATCGCTGCTAGCGAGCCGGGAGAAAAAGCATAGTGGCATTAAGAAAACATTGTGTTTTTTTTTCATTTTCTTTGAACACCTTTGTGTATTAGTTATCAAAAATTTTGGAGGTGGGGCAGGGGAAAGGCTGTTTGATTGGGCGGGGCGGTTGCAGGTGGGAGGTCATGTGATGAAACCTCCAGGAATACATATAACCGCAGCTGGCAACCGTATTGTTAACTCACTCTGTGGTGTGGGACTGAGCCGGACATTTTATAAAAGTCCTATTTTGGACTGAGTTAGTGTGGGATTTGACGTCTGTTGTGGTGTTACACATCAGAAGTGAAAAATACGTGGGATTTATAGCACAGCAACAGGCCATTTGGCCCAACAGGTCGATGTCAGTGTTTATGCTCCACACAAGCCTCCTACCCTATTTCATCTAACCTTCTCAGCACATCCTTCTACTCCTTTCTCCCTCATGTGTTTATCTAGCTTTCCCTTAAATGCATCGATAGTATTTGCCTCCACAACTCAATGTGGTAGCAATCACTCTCTGTATAGAATAGTTTCTCCTGAATGCCTTATTGGACTTATTAGTGACTATTTTATACTTATGACCCCTAGCTTTTGAACTCCTTCTCTACGTCTACCCTATCAAACCCCCTCACAATTTTAAAGACCTCTATTGGGCCACTCCTCAGCCTTCTCTTTTCTAGAGAGGAAAGAACCCCAGCCTGTTTAGTCTTTCCCGATAGTTTAGAGGAGTATTTTCATTGCATGTGAATAAATAGTCTGCAATTGGCATCAGTTGCCCTGAGCAATGGAAGGCCTGTTCCTGATTTCTATTCATTAATCTATACTGGGAAGCGTGCTTGTGGGAAAGTCAGTTGAGGTTTAACTGCGATGGTCCATGGTTGAATTACGTCGCAGGCTCACGCACGGACAATGGTAACTTGGGAAGGTACCGGGGGCTGCCAGTGCCCATACTTAAACTGAGGTCACCATCCTTAAGAGAGGAAGGGAGAAAGGTGGGTTCTCTTTTTAAAGGAAGCAGGAGGTCGAGTAGGTCGTGGAAATCATGACTGTGGGTAGGAGTGTCAGGCATCAAAATATGTTATGAATTGTGAGGCTGCCAAAACAAGCAGGGAGGGACACTATCATATTTATCCAGGAATAGCTGCCGAAGATGGTGGGTCAGATTTGATCAACCTTGAGTTAATAAATGTGCACAGATCGCTATACCTTCCAGCCTGATTGCGACCGGAGAACTTGCAACGTTTTTTTATACATTGCTTTAGCTTCAAAACAAGGAAATGTATCATCCCTGTTAGCTTTGAACATGAGTCCACTGGATAATTTGATGGAGCTGCAATGCCAGAGAGTCAGTGAGGCTATTCAACCGCTTCACCTGCTTGAGCTAAACTACAGAATGCTACATCCAGCCATGTTGGAAGTGAGAAAGGCTGGGAAATGGATTGCAGAGGTGAAAGGAAAGGAATCTGGCTCCAGCAACGACAAGGTAGGAGTTGGTGCCTGTTTTACAGGCATAAAATGGACGCAAAAAGGACCAATTTCGGGACGCAATGTCCTGTGCCCCAAGGATGCCTGAAAAACATCCGACCCAAAACTTGGTAAAGCCATTTCTCGGGGGGGGGGGGGTCCTAAAACTAGGCGTAAAGCCCTTTCCATATGCTAATGAGGGGCCTAATGCCTACTTCAGGCCCTTAACCAGAGAGGCCAGTTAGTTCCTGGTTCCATTTGTGGGACATGGATGCGGCCAAGCCAACGTCCACCACTAAAAAGGTAAGTGGGTGTTCCTTTTAATTTAGGTGGAGCCAGGAGGAGCCGGAGTGTTCCCGCCAGCCGCGATCGCTCCCCACCCCTGCTGTCCTCTCCCACCCTCCCGGGATTTATCTGAGGGCCAATGCTGATGAGGTAGGCAGCCTGAAATTGCAGCCTTGCCTCGGGTGAGCTGCCTATGGAGACTCGACAGGTGCGGGCACCTTGCCTTGAATATTTAGATGAGATCTGAGGACCAATTTCTTGCGATCCTCGGTTCCCCCGTCTTTGGGTGCAAGGATCATTCTCTGCGCTCATTTGATGCTTTAAAAGTAGCCTCAAGAAATTTTTAGGCCAAAATTGTCTTCAGAAGAAGAGCTGCACGATCATCACTGATTCTTACTTTGGTATTTATGATTTCCCCCATCATAAGAAACATAAGAAATAGGAGCAGGAGTAGGCCATTTGGCCCCTCGAGCCTGCTCCGCCATTTAATATGATCATGGCTGATTTGATCTTGGGCTCAGCTCCACTTCCCGGCTCGCTCCCTATAACACTTCACTCACTTATCATTCAAAAATCTGCTATCTCCACCTTAAATATATTCAATGACCAAGCCTCCACAGCTCTCAGGGGCAGCAAATTCTACAGATTTACGACCCTATGAGACAAGAAATTCCTCCTCATCTCAATTCGAAATTGGCGACCCCTTATTCTTAAACTATGCCCCCCATCATAGTTAATGCTCACTGAGGGAAATGTGCCACATGCGAGGGAAATTCCCACTTTGGCGAGAAAAGGTTCAGATGTTTTCTTTTAACAAATTACTGACTACACCTTGGAGATGCGTGGCTTTGAAGCTTGTGATTTTTGAGAATGGAATTTCATCAGTAGGTTGCGAATTATTGAGAAAAAAAGCACACCTATTCTCCAACTTGCCGTTAAAAAGGGAAATTTGGCTGCTTTTTTCAACGGGGAAACATCAGCTTGCAGAAGTGGGATTGCGCTGAAATGTCTAATCTTTACCTCAGTAACAGGTTCGTGAGAACTTTTTCACATTTTACTTTCACACAGGAACGGAAATAGAGATGAAGGACTTTAGTGAAACATAAAATCTTTCCTGCAAATTGTTGCACGGAAATTTGAAAACTGAAAAAATCAAAAAAATGTGCAGCATCCAGCCAACAGGTTGCAAATAATTCATACCACATTTTAATTTATCTCCCATTATTGCACTATCAGGAGACAGCATCTGTACAGTCTGTTCTTCACAAAAACTAATATAAATATAATCCTTGTGAAAAATAAGCACAAAATGAATAGAATAGAAACATTTTCTACTTATATTCTGACTAAAATGCTGCCTATTACTCAGCTACTCGCTGCCCCTTGGGAAAATCATCCGAAAACACAATGCCAGTTTCCACACGTACGCTGATGACTCCCAGCTCTACCTCACCACCACCCCTCTTAGCCCCTCCACTGCCTCTGATTTGTCCAAAAGCCAGTACTGGATGAGCAGCAATTTCCTCCAACTAAACCATTGTCTTCAGTCCCCGCCACAAACACGGTTCCCCAGCCATTAACTCCATTCCTCTCCCTGGCCACTGTCTGAGGCTGAGCCAGACTGTTTGTAACCTTGGCGTCCTATTAGACCCTGTGAAAAACCACATATCTGCTCCATCACCAAAACCGCCCACTTCAACCTACGTAACTACACCCATCTCCGCCCTGCCTCAGCTCATCTGCTGCTGAAACCCTCACCCATGCCTTTGTTACCTCTCGACCTGTCCAATGCAATGCTTTCCCGACTGGCCTCCATTTTCCACCTCCATGAGCTTGAGCTCATCCAAAGCTTTGCTGCCCGTATCTTAACTCACATCAAGTCCCATTCACGCATCATTCCTGTGCTCGCTGATTTACATTGGCTCCTGGTCTGGCAATGTGATGATTTTAAAATTCTCATCCTTTTTTTCAAATCCCTTCATGGCTTCTCCCCTCCCTATCTCTGTGACCTCCTCCAGACTTACAACTCTCTGAAATATCTGCCCCTCTCCAATTCTGGTCTATTGTGCATCCCCGATTTCCGTTGCTCCACCATGGGCGGCCATGCCTTCAGCTGACTAGGCCCTACACTCTGGAATTCCCTCCCTAAATTTCCTCGCCTCTCTAGCTCTCTCTCTCCTCCTTTAAGATGTTCCTTAAAACCTACCTCTTTGACCAAGTCTGTCCTAATATCGCCACAGTGTCAAATGTTTTCTTATAACGCTCCTCTGAAGCACTTTGGGAAGTTTTACTATGTTAAAGGCACTATATAAATGCAAGTTGTTGCTACTACGACTGAACCAGGCTAGTGGAAACTCCAACTTTTGGAATCACTAACCCCTGGCTTTGGTTGCTGCTAACATTGTCCTTGTAACATGCTCCAGGTGGGCAGAGGAAATATTTCAAGGATACCCTCAAAGCCTCCTTGATTAAGTGCAACATCCCCGCTGACACCTGAGAACCCCTGGCCAAAGACCGCCCTCAGTGGAGGAAGAGCATCCAGGAGGGTGCTGAGCACCTCGAGTCTCCTCACCGAGAGCAGGCAGCGGAAGAAGCGTGCGGCAAACCAATCCCACCCAGCCTTTCCTTCAACCACTGTCTGTCCCACCTGTGACAGAGACTGTAATTCCCGTATTGCACTGTTCAGTCACCTGAGAACTCACTTTTAGAGTGGAAGCAAGTCTTCTTCAATTTCGAGCGACTGCCTATGATGATGATGAAAGTGACTTGCAAGGGCAAGTCGGAAAAACCGGAGACCTTGCATGACCAGATCTTCTCCGTTTCCCTGGGGTGGTGGGGGGGGGGGGTTTTCTGTTGGTCTGCCTCCGTAGTTTTGGTGAGGGACTGGCAGAATCTCCGAGGCCTTTCAGCCTTGTTATGTATTTAACCCCTTGTAACCTGTATGACATCTGAACACCAGAGGGCCCACCTGTTGGAGTCCCAAGGGATCCCGGCATCCCTTGGGAGAACAGTATATAAGCAGGCCACCCACGAGGTACCTGCACTCTGGAGTATTATTAAAGGAGCTAAGGTCACACTTGCTCATTGTACACAGTATTCAGTTTCATCCTTTATTATGAGTGTACCAGATCCCATCTTGATCAATGAGCTTTTTCCATCTGTGAAATTATTAATAGACCATCTTCTGTCAATGTGAATGTTTGTGATAAATCTTCAAAATTCCAATTCTGCAGGAAGTTGAGCAGCACAGGCTTGGTGCTAATCCAAGAAGATAAAGGGACAGATTTTCAACTTGTCAGCTGGGAAATGAAAATCAAGCAGTTTCTGTAACTGGAGGCCGGTTTTAAACCTGGGTGGCAAGTTAGAAACCTACCCCAAAGATAATCCATGGAGACCCTTAATATGGACTTGCATGATGGATTAAGTGGGATCAGATGAATGTTTTTTGCTCTCATTTCTACCTGCTTATAATCTTTTAGCTACTTGATCTGTTTTTTTTGAGTATCAGTCCTTTCTTCACTGGGACTTAGATTCGACACCAGCCTGATAGATCAGATGGAAATCTCCTCGCTTTGTTGGCTGTAAGGGCTTTAACAATTAAATAAAAGTGTGTAGTAGCAACCCAGAACTCAGTGGGTGTACGACTACAGCACAAAACTGTTCCAGATTTGGTCCAATATGAGACTAAATCTCAACAACAACAACCTGTATTTATATAACGCAGTAAAACATCCCAAGGCGCTTCACAGGAGTGTTATAAATCAAAAATCTGACCCCAAGCCACATGAGGAGCAAGTAGGGCAGGTGATTTGGTCAAAGAGGTAGGTTTTAAGGAACGTCTTAAAGGAGGATAG
Source organism: Pristiophorus japonicus (assembly GCF_044704955.1). Classification (NCBI taxonomy): domain Eukaryota; kingdom Metazoa; phylum Chordata; class Chondrichthyes; family Pristiophoridae; genus Pristiophorus; species Pristiophorus japonicus. The sequence continues at coordinate 33,206,159 of NC_091977.1, forward strand.
AGAGGTGCAGAGGCGGAGTAGTTTAGGGAGGAATTCCAAAGCTTAGGGCCGAGGCAGCTGAAGGCATGGCCAGCAATGGTTGAGCGATTATAATCAGGGATGCTCAGGAGGGCAGTGTTGGAGGATTTCGGGGCTGGAGGAGATTGCAGAGTTATGGAGGGGTGAGGCCATGGACACTTCTTCAAACTTAACTCTTTGACAAAGTTTTTGGTCACCTGCCCTAATTTCTCCTTATGTGGCTCAGTGTCAAATTTTTGTTTTAGAACACCTCCTTCAGAGAGGCCACAACAATGGCTAGCCAAATTGCGTAGTTATGTTATTCTGGGGCTGATGGTTTAGGCACATTATTGAGACAAGGTAAAGAGTCTTTACAATTAATCCGATTATACCTGATGTGCGAGTGCTTGATCTGAGCAAATTGCCTGTAAACACACATGCTATCACACAAGGAATATGGAACATACATCAAATGTAACTCCTATCAACCATTTAGCACACTTTTCTTTCTTTTAGAGCATGTTCAATTTAGAATCATAGTGGGAAAAATTCAGTTGGGGCGGTAACATCCGGGAGGTGGGACATTTTGCGGCAGGTGCTCTTGCCCCTTCCGCTAAATTTGGGTTACCGCCCCCAAAAGGAAGTTGAGCGCAAAATAACGTGCTCCACTTCCTTTCTGGGGCACAAACGGGGCGGACGGGCTGGGAGCGGGACGCAGCGATCAGCAATAGCGCTGGCGTGTAGGAGGGGTTCCTTCTTTAATTAAAGGGAAGGGCCCAAGCTGCAAACGCTGCATTTTAAAAATGGGCCTCCCTGGACCACTGGGGAGCGGGGGCGCCGTGCCAACAGCCCAACACTCAAGCAGAATGCCGGGCTGACCGATCGCGGCACGGACCCCGCGTTCAAAGCACACACGGGCTGAAGGAAAAAGTGGCAAATTTATTTTTTTAAAGGCCCACACCTCTCCTTTAACGAGAGCCCCATGAGCAGCCGGTCGCCCTGTATGTGCCCCCAGAAGCTATTGCTGGCATTGCCCGGCGCAGCTTCAGGGGTGATACCCAATTTAGGGTCCGGGGCGCTAATGGGGCACTGGGGAATTTAATGGGAGTAGTTAGTGGCATTATGCGTGGGCGAAAAGTCATTTGTGCCCATTAGTGCCCCCCTGGGGGTGCTAACAGGAGACACAAACGACCCAAATTTCTAGACTTAATAGAATCATAGAATGGTTACAGGACAGAAGGAGGCCATTTGGCCCAACGAGCTCTTGACGGCTCTCTGCAAGAGCGCTTCAGCCAGTCCCATTCCCCTGCCCTTTCCCCGTAGTCCTGCATTTGTAGGAGAAGGAAAAAAAAAGAAAGGAATGCTGTCAGTGTAAGATAAAACAGAGGGGCAGACTTTCATAAAGCATCACCAGAGAGAAGAACCGGTGGGGAAGATTACACATTCATAACAGAGCCTGTCTGAGTTTCATTCCATTTAAATGAATGAAAAGAAAATTAGTTGGGCTCCATTACCGACAAGAGCTCGTCTCATTCTTTTACACCCATGTGGTTATGACAAAATCTACCCTTGAAAATTCTGGAAATGTATGCAGGTCAGCCAACACCCAAAAAAGAAAGACAGGTTAATTGTTTCTGATGGATCTGCAACTAGTTTATTTAGTCTCTTCAGGAAGGCAAGTAACCAGAAGAAAAACTTCTAAAAAAAAATTAAACGTGAAGCTCCTTCTTGCTTCCAAAGGCAATTGAGTAAAAGCATTGCGATAACTACCTAACTGTTAAGATGCAGATCAGCCATGATCGAATTGAATGGTGGAACAGGCCCAAGGAGCTGAATGCTATTCCTGTTCCAATGTTCCAATATCATCAATTACACTACTGTATCCAACTCTGAACTGTCACATTCCACAGCTTCCATTCCCATGGTCCTAATAGGACTGGAGTCATAAGGTTGATAGAGCAATTGATCTCCAATGTTGATATTTATCCTTCAAAACCACAATGTCTATCTTAGCTAGACATTCACCCAGCTCTATTTTAAAAGATTTATTTAGCATAGAATTCATTGCAAGTGGTTCTACATATGTACAAGCCTGTGGGAAAAAATGATCCTTCGACTCTCTAGTCTCACTTGAGGCTTGCTAATTTTGTACTTGTGTCCTTTAGTCCTGTGATAATAGTTTAAGTTGAACAATCTGTTTATATCACATTATCAGCATCTTAAAGAACAGGATCAAGATCCCTCTCTAATAACATCACATCCTATTTTGGATGACTGCCTGCTCAGTAATTTCAGTCTTGAAATGATATCTGAATGGTCTGCAGTATATTTGTCATATAGTTACTGAGGTCTGACAGATTTTACATAAAATACACTGAATTAGGTATCTTTACAAATGCACTTTCATATCTTGAGAGTATATTTATTTTAGAAAAGACCATTTTGTAAAGAAAGACTTGCATTCCTTGACCACCGGATGTTTCAAAGTGCTTTACAGCCAATGAAGTACTTTCGGAGTGTAGTCATTTTATAATGTGGAAAACGCGGCAGCCAAATTGCACGCAGCAAACTCTTACAAACAGCAATGTCACAATGACCAGATAATCTGTTTTTGTTATGTTGATTGAGGGATAAATATCAGCCCAGACACAGAGGATAACTCCCCTGCTCTTCTTCGAAATAGTGCCGTGGGACCTTTTACAAACACCTGAGAGAACAGACGGGGCCTCGGTTTAACGTCTCATCTGAAAGACGGTACCTCCGACAGTGCAGCACTCCCTCAGTACGGCACTGGAATGTCAGCCTAGATTTTATTTTATGTGCTCCGGTTCCTGGAGTGGGATTTGAACTCACAACTTTCTGACTCAGAGGTGACAGTGCTACCCACTGAGCCACGGCTGACACTAAGAGCAATTGCATAGGTCAACATGTTACAGGCTAACTGATCTTTTTATACACCACACAAGCCATTCTAATGACCTCTATGCCACCCTGCCCCCATATCCATCTACCTCATATATGCATCAAACCTCCACTTAACTATGTCGATACTATCTTCTTCAACCTCGCCCTGTGGCAGCACATTCTATATTCTCATTGCTCTCTGTTCCTAAGTTCTTCACTTGATCTGCAGGTGACTATCTTAAATGTAATACACTTGTTCTGGAGTCATCCAGAAGTGAAAACAGCAATCTCATTGTGCGAGGCCCCTTGGGGAAGAGTGACCATAATATGGTGGAATTCTGCATTAGGATGGAGAATGAAACAGTTAATTCAGAGACCATGGTCCAGAACTTAAAGAAGGGTAACTTTGAAGGTATGAGGCGTGAATTGGCGAGGATAGATTGGCTAATGATACTTAAGGGGTTGACTGTGGATGGGCAATGGCAGACATTTAGAGACCGCATGGATGAATTACAACAATTGTACATTCCTGTCTGGCGTAAAAATAAAAAAGGGAAGGTGGCTCAACCGTGGCTATCAAGGGAAATCAGGGATAGTATTAAAGCCAAGGAAGTGGCATACAAATTGGCCAGAAATAGCAGCGAACCCGGGGACTGGGAGAAATTTAGAACTCAGCAGAGGAGGACAAAGGGTTTGATTAGGGCAGGGAAAATGGAGTACGAGAAGAAGCTTGCAGGGAACATTAAGGCGGATTGCAAAAGTTTCTACAGGTATGTAAAGAGAAAAAGGTTAGTAAAGACAAACGTAGGTCCCCTGCAGTCAGAATCAGGGGAAGTCATAACGGGGAACAAAGAAATGGCAGACCAATTGAACAAGTACTTTGGTTCGGTATTCACTAAGGAGGACACAAACAACCTTCCAGATATAAAAGGGATCAGAGGGTCTAGTAAGGAGGAGGAACTGAGGGAAATCTTTATTAGTCGGGAAATTGTGTTGGGGAAATTGATGAGATTGAAGGCCGATAAATCCCCAGGGCCTGATGGACTGCATCCCAGAGTACTTAAGGAGGTGGCCTTGGAAATAGCGGATGCATTGACAGTCATTTTCCAACATTCCATTGACTCTGGATCAGTTCCTATCGAGTGGAGGGTAGCCAATGTAACCCCACTTTTTAAAAAAGGAGGGAGAGAGAAAACACGGAATTATAGACCGGTCAGCCTGACCTCAGTAGTGGGTAAAATGATGGAATCAATTATTAAGGATGTCATAGCAGCGCATTTGGAAAATGGTGACATGATAGGTCCAAGTCAGCATGGATTTGTGAAAGGGAAATCATTCTTGACATATCTTCTGGAATTTTTTGAGGATGTTTCCAGTAAAGTGGACTAAGAAGAACCAGTTGATGTGGTATATTTGGACTTTCAGAAGGCTTTCGACAAGGTCCCACACAAGAGATTAATGTGCAAAGTTAAAGCACATGGGATTGGGGGTAGTGTGCTGATGTGGATTGAGAACTGGTTGTCAGACAGGAAGCAAAGAGTAGGAGTAAATGGGTACTTTTCAGAATGGCAGGCAGTGACTAGTGGGGTACTGCAAGGTTCTGTGCTTGGGCCCCAGCTGTTTACATTGTACATTAATGATTTAGATGAGGGGATTAAATGTAGTATCTCCAAATTTGCGGATGACACTAAATTGGGTGGCAGTGTGAGCTGCGAGGAGGATGCTATGAGGCTGCAGAGTGACTTGGATAGGTTAGGTGAGTGGGCAAATGAAGTATAATGTGGATAAATGTGAGGTTATCCACTTTGGTGGTAAAAACAGAGAGACAGACTATTATCTGAATGGTGACAGATTAGGAAAAGGGAAGGTGCAACGAGACCTGGGTGTCATGGTACATCAGTCATTGAAGGTTGGCATGCAGGTACAGCAGGCGGTTAAGAAAGCAAATGGCATGTTGGCCTTCATAGCGAGGGTATTTGGGTACAGAGGCAGGGAGGTGTTGCTACAGTTGTACACGGCCTTGGTGAGGCCACACCTGGAGTATTGTGTACAGTTTTGGTCTCCTAACTTGAGGAAGGACATTCTTGCTGTTGAGGGAGTGCAGCGAAGATTCACCAGACTCATTCCCGGGATGGTGGGACTGACCTATCAAGAAAGACTGGATCAACTGGGTTTGTATTCACTGGAGTTCAGAAGAATGAGAGGGGACCTCATAGAAACGTTTAAAATTCTGACGGGTTTAGACAGGTTAGATGCAGGAAGAATGTTCCCAATGTTGGGGAAGTCCAGAACCAGGGGTCACAGTCTAAGGATAAGGGGTAAGCCATTTAGGACCGAGATGAGGAGAAACTTCTTCACCCAGAGAGTGGTGAACCTGTGGAATTCTCTACCACAGAAAGTAGTTGAGGCCAATTTACTAAATATATTCAAAAGGGAGTTAGATGAAGTCCTTACTACTCGGGGGATCAAGGGGTATGGCGAGAAAGCAGGAATGGGGTACTGAAGTTTCATGTTCAGCCATGAACTCATTGAATGGCGGTGCAGGCTAGAAGGGCTGAATGGCCTGCTCCTGCACCTATTTTCTATGTTTCTATGTTTCTATGTAAAACAGTTTCTCCACATCCACCCGATTGAATCCCTTTATAATTTTAAAGACCTCTAATATGCCTCCTTTATCTTCTCTTTTCCAGAGAAAAAGCCCGTCTTTCCTGACAGTTGCATCCTGTCAATTCTGGTAACAACCTTGTAAATTGTTTCTGCACTTTCTCCAGTAATTCAATATCTTTTTTGTAGTATGGAGACCAGAACTGCATACTGTACTCCAAGTGTGGTCTGACTAAGGTCTGCATAAACTTAACGTTGGGCTGAATTTGTGCCCAATTTAGCGCCTCGGCGGGGTGCAAAAATGATTTTTTTGGGGGGGGGGTAAAATGAGGCGCACAAGATTTTGTGCCCGGGCGGAACTTTCGCCAATGGTTTTGCGGCAGCGCTAAAACTTACCGCCCCGCCGCTGTCTTAACCATTGGGATGACGTAAGTCATCGTGCATTGCTGTGCTAGCACCCCGGGCGGAACTTTCGAGCATTTCACCCGATTTAGCGTCTGCCCAAGGACGGCATACGGCTTCGAGCTGGAAGAAGGCTTATTGTTGATCATTTGCAAAGTAATTGAAGAGGTCGCAGGCGTATGGGGAGGAGGCCTTACCCCCACGAGTTTACAGCGAACATCGCTCATACCTCCAGCTCTCTGAGGCACAGTGCGTTAGAAGGCTGTTCTTCCGAAAAGAAGTGCTGACAGGGATATGCCAGCTCCACAGGCAGACCGACAGCCTACCAGCGCCAACAGGACTGCGCTGCCCGTCGAGGTGAACGTGACTGCAGCACTTGCCTTCTATGCCTCCAGCTCCTTTCCGGCATCAGCGGGGCACATATGCTCCATCTCGCAGCATGCTACACATCGCTGCATTCACCACATGACTTATGCACTGTACGCACGCAGGATGGACTTCATAAACTTCCCAATGACCAGGGAGACCCAAAATGAGAGGGCTATAGGTTTTGGACAATTTGCTGGCTTCCTCAATGTTCAGGGTGCCATTGACTGCACACACATCATCCTGCGAGCACTTTTAGAGAATCCAAAGGTTTTCGTAAACCAAAAAGGATTCTACTTAATGAACGAACAGATCATCTGCGACCATAGTCAGAACATCATGGCAGTCAATGCCATGAAGCATCCAGGAAGCATCCATGATGCTTTCATCCTGGGTGAGAGCAGTGTCTCACGCATGTTCCAGCATCAATCACAAGGCCAGAGTTGGCTGCTCGGGGACAAAGGTTACGGTCTCGCCACCTGGCTCATCACCCCACTCGGGAACTCTCAGACAGAAGCCGAGCATCGCTATAATGAGAGCCATGCAGCCACACGCAACATCGTCAAACAGACAATTGGAGTGCTGAAGCAGCGCTTCCGATGCCTGGACCCCTCTGGAGGCTGCCTGCAATACTCCCCTCAGCAGGTTCATTGTGGTGTGCTGCATGCTACACAACTTAGCCATCATGTGGGGACAGGAATTGCCAATGGGGATTGCAGGACCACCTGAGAAGAAAGAGGAGGAGGAAGATGAGGAAGAGAAGGCTGGCGAGGAATCCATGCCACCACCGCCACCACAACCACAGGGGAGGCATCGTGGCGCTTTCGACGCTGCAAAAGCCTTAAGTCGGCAGCTCATAGTTGAACACTTTGCTTGAAGCGTGAAAAGCGGGTTTGAGCGTTGCCTGGCCACTGTATCCCACCATGTTGACCATTCCCGCTTTTACTCTGCAAATGAGTCACTGCACAGGAATGGGGGTTAAGGTGAACAAAAAAATGTATTAAACATTGTAACATTGTAAACTTTGTAACCTTCATTGTGATACTTAAATAAAATAAAATAATTAGCTGCATCCAGCAGTGTGATCATTCAAGAACATTATCAAAGCATAATCCAGCCGTGTGATACTGTAACATAACTAAGCTGTATCCAGCTTCAAGAACATAATCCAGCATTCCGATACTATAACATCGATTCCTGCCCCACTATTTTCTCCCACCATCTTTTGCCCCCCTTCCCTTCATCCCTCTCCCTTGCCTGCTGCTGCTTAATCAAAGTGGCACCAGGGCATGCAGTAAGGCTGCCAGAGCGCTGCTGTGTTGGGGGGAGAGACAATGGAGTCTGTGTCTGGGGACGCACTGGACCAGCTCGTGGCACGGCAGGCTGGCTTCTAACTGGCTAGCCTCTTCATCGGCGTCGCCAGTCACAGGTGGTTTGGGTGACAATCGTCGCTGATGCTTGGTTGACAACTGAGTGGGGGGAGACGGAATACTGTCATCCAGAGGAATGACACCACCTCCCGTATTCCAGGAGCCACTCTGTCGCCAACGGGGCTGGCCCTTAGCAACTGGAGCACGATGTAAAGGAACACCTTGCTGGTCTGCTTCGTGACAGTGGGGAATGCAAAGAGTATGGAGGCAGACATGGACTGCATCACCTGTCCAAGCTGAAGCAGAGCTTGTGCCTTTGATGCACCATATTCTGCAAGGGCTCACGCCACACTCTCCGGGACTCCATTGTCACTGCTGGAGGCCACCAACCTCGTGTGGGCAATGATGGCCTCGCCGGTATCATGGCTCGCAGTGACAATTTGCGACCCTACCTCCGTAATGCTCGCTTTCAGACTGTCAGTGCTTGCGGGAATCCTACCCAAGACACCAATGAGCTGACGGCTGATTTTGGATGCTTTCCCTGGACATTCCCAGCATGTCCAGTTCCAAGTCTGCCTGTCTGTCAGCAGAGCGACTTTGCCGACTCACTCTCCGGAGAGATGGCCTGCGGGATTCAACCCCAGCACTGTGTTGATGCACGCCACTGGTCCCAGGAGCCTCAGATTCCTCGAACCTCGAGAATGTCACGTCTTCCTGAGTGCTGATAGTTTAGCAGGGGTCGGTTGATGCTGCGCCAGAGTCGGGTCATTGGTATCCTCCTCTTCCTCCTCCTCCTCCAGACGATGGCCTAACGTGGAGTGGTCCCTTGAGGGATCTGGAAGTAGAAAGCAACGGACAAGTGGTTAGCAGCAGGGGAGGGGGCAGGGTGAATTGAGGAAAGTCGCAGAGCACAGGCTCATTTGAAGGACCGCCGCTCCTCCATTACATTTAGTCCAGAGACACTGCAGCACATTGCCCCATCCTGGTCCAGACACACTACAGGATATTGCCCCGAACTATCCCAGGGAGTGTGCAGGACATTGCCTCAACCTATCCTAGGCAGTGTGCAGGACTTACCCTCAGTTTTCCAGTGGGAGTCAGTGCCCCCAGTGGCAGTTGCCCGACCTGTGATGCCGATGAGACCTGCCACTCGCTCCTCGATGTCGGTGAGTGGCAGGAACTGAGGTGGACTTCAGCAATTATGAGACTTCTTTGCCTGCAAAGATGAAAGTGGGAATGGTTACAAGAGGATCCATCTGCTCTTGTGGCACAGATAGCCACCAAAGCACATATGCCATACTGTCTGAATGTAATAGAGTCCTCTGTTTAATGGCCTTGGAAGTTGCACGTGGTTCATCAGGAGGACATCAAAGTGGGGAGCCATCTTATAAGATCTCAGAAAACAATCTTAATAATGTGTAAAGATCATTCATGGCAAATTGGGTGCCACACTAAGTCTCCCTATGTGTCATGCATTTTAGGGGGCAACCCTCAGAGTGTTGAGAGGCACCAACAGCATGAGAACAAATAGCGTGTCAGATTTATCCTTGCAGTAATGAAGGAGTGCATGAATACAAATGGTACTCTGATGACCCTGGGTGAGATTGTTAAATTTCTTTTGGCACTGTGTGCCAATCCTGACCACAATGTCTGAGACAGAGACCTCCTCAGCGATGTCTCTCCAAATTCTCTTAAATATGAATGGCAGTGGTCTGGAACCACCACGAAGATACAACTCCTGCCATCTCCATTCCACAGCCCCCCACTAAAGCTTCATTAGCCTCGTGGCTGAATCGCCTGGCACGCTATCTGAAATCGTCCTCCTCCATCGTCAAATTCAAAATATAAAATGACTGATTCAGCCCCGGTTGTACTGCACATGCGCGTGCAGGATGTGGCCGCGCCCTGCATTAGCGTTTGCGACAGGACACCAGAAGGTGGAAACGCAGGGAAAATAAAAGCGCATGCACAAAACGGCAGATTGCGCCAACGCTGGAATGTTCGGCTCTGGTGCACAAAGTCGGTGGTGAAACACCGGAGTTAACGCTAATGCTCCTCGTGAACTTTCATTCGCCGAAGGTTGCTCACTCTAGTGCTAGTATGATCCCGGCACGAAATTTTCGATCCGCCGCGAATTGCGCCCGGAAATGGTCGAAAGCGCAAAAAGCCAAAAATCCAGCCCAACGTTTCCTCCCAGCTTTTGCTTTCTGTTTCTCCATAAATGAACCTCAGCAATTTGTCCGCGCACTCTACAAGCATGTTATATCTTCCTGTATTTTGGTGCAGTCCCCCACATTATTAGCGATATACCTCCACAGCCCCCCCTCCCTGCAATTTGGTATCATCTGAAAAGCACCGTATCTCCAATGCATGAGTCCAAATCATTTATGTATATGCTGAGCAACAGAGGTCCCAGAACTGACCCCTGCAGGATGCATTTCCTACTTTCTGCCAGATTGATAAATGTATCTATTTCTAACACTATCTGCTTTGCTTTTAAAGGAATATCGGAACATAAGAATAGGAGTAGCCATTGAGCCCCTCGAGTCTGTTCCGCCATTTAATACGATCATGGCTGATCTGATCATGGAATCAGCTCCACTTCCACGCCTGCTCCCATAACCCCTTATCGTTTAAGAAACGGTCTATTTCTGTCTTAAATTTATTCAATGTCTCAGCTTCCATAGTTCTCTGAGGCAGCGAATTCCACAGATTTACAACCCTCAGAGAAGAAATTTCTCCTCATCTCAGTTTTAAATGGGCGTGAACTTATTCTAAGATCATGCCCTCTAGTTCTAGTCTCCCCTATCAGTAGACACATCCTCTCTGAATCCACCTTGTCAAGCCCCCTCATAATCTTATACGTTTCGATAAGATCACCTCTCATTTTGTGAATTGCAATGAGTAGAGCCCCAACTTACTCAACCTTTCCTCAACCACATCATCCCCGGAATCAACCTAGTGAACCTTCTCTGAACTGCCTCCAAAGCAAGTATATATTTTCATAAATATGCAAACCAAAACTGCATGCAGTATTCCAGGTGTGACCTCATCAATATCTTATATAGCTGTGTAGCAAGACTTCCCTGCTTTTATACTCCATTCCCTTTGCAATAAAGGCCAAGATTCCATTGGCCTTCCTGATCACTTGCTGTATATGCATACTATCCTTTTGTGTTTCATGCACAAGTAGCCCCAGGTCCCGCTGTACTGCGGCACTTTGCAATCTTTCTCCATTTAAATAATAATTTGCTCTTTGATTTTTTTCTGCCAAAGTGTATGACCTCACACTTTCCAACATTATACTCCATCTGCCAAATTTTTGCCCACTCACTTAGCCTATCTATGTCCTTTTGCAGATTTTTTGTGTCCTCCTCACACATTGCTTTTCCTCCCATTTTTGTATCATCAGCAAACTTGGCTACATTACCCTCAGTCCCTTCTTCCAAGTCATTAATATAGATTATAAATAGTTGGGGTCCCAGCACTGATCCCTGCAGCACCCCACTAGTTACTGATTGCCAACCAGAGAATGAACCATTTATCCCGACTCTCTGTTCTCTGTTACCTGCCCTTGGCCCACTTCACTCAATACCTTTGGTTAACAGAAAGCTCTCAATCGGCGATTTAAAATTAACAATTTATCGAGCATCAATTGCCATTTATGGAAAAGAGTTCCAAACTGCTACCCTCCTTTGTGTGTAAAAATGTTTTGTAAACAGCCAGCCTTGGAGTGCCCTAAGAGAGGCTTCTATGGAAAAAATAAATCTGAAAAAAACCCACCTAAAACATTCCCAATACATCACTGACGCCACATCTTGGGCCCAAGTTTCGGGCCGCGTCTAGAACGGCGCAGCCCCGACCTGGACGCTCGTTTATCGCGCCACAAAGTGCGCCTAAAAAAAACTTCCAGAAACTCCGGCTCCTTGCAGGTCCTCTGGCCCTCGGCGCAGCACAGCACGAGCTGTGGGGGGGCGGAGCTAGGTCCCTGCGCTGAAAACAGTGCCGGGACCTCTGCACATGCGCGCTACAGTGGGTGCGCATGTGCAGTAGCTCCAGGTGCCCAAAACTGTGTGGGAGGGGCCCAAAGCACGCAGCCCCTAGCCCTGGCCGAATGGCCTCACTGGGGCTGCGTGCATAAGGCAGCCTCCCATGCCCAGCTCCTGCTTCCTCCCGAACCGACTCGACTCCCGCTCCCCCGCCCTCGGACCGGACCCGACCACGACACCGACCCGACTCCCGCTTCCCCTCCTACCCGGACCGGACCGGACCCGACCCAACCTGACCTCCCTCCCCCCGCCCCCGACATGAACCGACCTCCCTCCTCCCCCCCCTCCCCCCCGACCCGACCCGTGCTCCCGACCGCCCCCCCCCCCCCCCCACCCCCGGACCGGCCCCAACCCGATCCAACCCGTGCTCCCCCCGACCCGACCGGCGCTCCTGACCCCGGACCCGACCTGACCCAATGCCACCTACCTGTAAATCCGGTGCTAGGGACGGGCCCTGCCCGAAGTCTTGGGCCCGGCCGCCGGGCCCGGCCCGTTCAGCCTCCCCCGCCCCCGTTCAGCCGCCCCCCCACTCTCCTTTCCCCCCCCTTCTCCTTTCCCCCCTTCTCCTTTCCCCTTCTCCTCCTTTCCCCCTTCTCCTTTCCCCCCTTTCCCCTTCTCCTCTTCCTCCCCCCCTTTCCCCTTCTCTTCCTTCTCCCCCCTTCCCCTTCTCCTCCTCCTCCCCCCTTCCCCGTCTCCCCCTCCCCCCCTTCCCCGTCTCCCCCTCCCCCCTTCCCCGTCTCCCCTCCCCCCTTCCCCGTCTCCCCCTTCCCCTTCTCCCCCCTTCCCCTTCTCCCCCCTTCCCTCCCTCCCCCCTGCCTCCCTCCCTCCGTTCCCCTGCCCCCCCTCTCTCCCTCTGCTCCCCTCCTCCCCCTCCCCTCACTGTCAGAAACACAGACACTGACAGACAGAGAGTGAGAGACACAGACAGACAGACAGAGAGAGAGATAGAGACACACTGGGGGGGGGGGGGGGGCATCCCAGCACACTGTTGGAGGGCTCCCGGTGCTGCAGTCGGTAAGTAGAAAATGTTTTATTTATTGATTTAAAAAAAAAATTATTTCTTATTAATTTTTTTGATTGATTTATTGGTTGATTTATTGATGTTTTTATCATTTATTATTGATGATGGCTCTTTATTTGTAAAACTGAAGTGTTTAATGTTTGTAAGCTTCCCTTTAAACCCCCCCCCCCCCCAATTTCCTTCGCCTGATTTGTAACCTACGCCTGATTTTCTAAAGTGTAGACAAGGTTTTTTCCAGTGTACAAAAATCTTCACTTACTCCATTCTAAGTTAGTTTGGAGTAAGTTTTCACTGCCGAAACTTTGAAAACAGGCGTAAGTGGCCGGACATGCCCCCTTTTGAAAAAAAAATTATGTTCCAAAGTGAAACTGTTCTAACTGACTAGAACTGGAGCAAACTAAATGCCGAGAATTTGAATGTCTAAGATACTCCGTTCTACACCAGTTGCTCCAAAAAATCAGGAGCAACTGAGGCCGAAACTTGGGCCAAGGCCTGGCTCTAATCTTTAGATTATACCCCCTAGTCCTCGATTCCCCAATCAACGGAAATAGTTTCTCTCTATCTACCCTATTTGTTCTCCTTAATATCTTGAAAGCTTCGATCAGATCACCCCTTAACCTTCTAAATTCCAGGAAATACTACCCTAGTTTGTGTAGTCTCTCCTTGTAACTTAACCCTTGAAGTCCGCGTATCATTTAATAATCAATTCTGAAACAGATTGATTTGATTTCTTCAATTGACTTCATTTGCTTAAATCAGTTTATTTAGCTTATTATGTCTATCTCTGGTGTCAGATTATTTGATTCCTTAATCATTTATGTACATATTTATAGTTGATAGTTTCCGAAATGCATAAAGCCCATTACATTAATAAAGTGTAGTCTCTGGTGCTTTAACTATATTTTCTAAAGAAGTCTAAAAGTAAGACGCGAACGGAGCTGAACTCAGAAATTGGCGACGTGACACTGTAACAAAGAGTACTAGTGTTATGGGAGTCCGTAGCATGGCTTACTTTGAACTGTAACCTGCCTACAGACGCTGAGAGGCATGCAAAACAAACCATGCAAAACCAGTTTTGACGCAACATCTGAGATGTATGCTGGAGGGACCATGCCACGGGCCATGTTTATTTACAGTAAAAGACTTTCTTCATGTTCAACGAGTACTTTCCAACAGTGAAACATCAGGAACCTGAGCAAACCCATACAAACAATCAGTGGCCTCCTCTAGAGGAGTGGGACAGGCCTGCTTTGACTGGGATGTGTTTATTTGCTCGGCTCGAGCTAATCTCTTTGTCGTACGTATCTCTAGAGACTGAAACATACTAAGAAATAGAAGCATCCTTGTGTAAAGATGGCTCAAGTGGTTTTAACTGAACACAAGTCATGCTATTACTTTTCATTTTTTCCCCATCCATAAATGGTTCAAAATGATCATTGTTCCAAAAGTCAAATATTTTCGATGTTTAAGATCTTTTTTTTACAGTTAAAACAGGATTATTGGCTTGTTGCCGCCTCTGTTTTCACCCCGGAGGGGCGGTAATGTCGGCGGAAAGCATTTCCGGGCAGCCAGCTAGCTTCCAGCGACCCGCCAGCACATTCGGTGTTGGGTTTGATGGGGCACGGAGCAGTATCACCCAGGAGAGGCGAGTCGGAGTGCAACGCCGCTGGTTGCGACACCGGCTCGATATTTGGTTCCCGCCCGATCCGTAGAACGCTCTAGTGGGACAGCCTGTGAAAGCTGGCGGTCCAAGCTGTAGCGGCCACAGTGAGTGAAGTCATGGCGACCTGAGGTAAGTGGGATTGTTTCTTATTTTTTTACTTTTGCGATTAATGTTGATGTGGCGTCAGTTGGGAATGTTTTAGGTGGATTTTTTTCAGGTTTTTTTTTTCCACGCAAGCCTCTCTTAGGGCGCTCCAAGGCTGGCTGTTTAGCTCGGGATTTTCAGTTGCTCAGCCGGCCTAGCAGCCTAAGAGAGGTATGGAACGCCTCCCCTAGAGCTCCGCTCCACCCTCAGGGCCCAGCTGGTGAATTTTGCGGCTGGAGACGCAAACCATTTCCTGAAGCAAAATTTACCGCCCAACCCGAGTTAACACCGCAACAGAGGCACGAACAAATTTCCACCCCAAAAGCTTTCCACTGTATTGGCCTAGCTGATATTTATCCATCAACCAAATGGCGGAGCAGGCTCGAGGGGCCAAATGGCTTACCCCTGCTCCTATTTCTTATGTTCTTATGTTCTTATCTGCTCATTATCACACTGCTGTTTTTGGGAGCTTGCTGCGTGCAAATTGGTTGCCGCGTTTCCCATCTTACAACAGTGACTACATTACAAAAGCACTTAATTGGCTGTAAACCACTTTGGGACGTCCTGAAGTCATGAAAGGTGCTATATAAATGCAAGTCTTTCTTTTATTGACATTTATCCTATTTCTTCATCTTCCGGTCCATCTAGCTACCAATCAATTTATCTTATAGATTATTTGTAGCACCATAATATTCAATTAAAACCTATCAGTAATCAGAAACCCAACAGTGACGAGTTGGATGTAATAATTAAGAACCCAGTGGATCCAGCATTGAATTACTTTTGAAAATGCATCACTCATATGGTATTTGAGTATATTCACTGGAAAAAACATATGCCAAAGTCCCTGTCATGTATCAGATGATGAGATCACTAAAGTTGTCAGCTGTTGAAGGAAATAATAGATAGTCCAGTATGTGGTAAATGGAATATGCTAAAAAAGATTACCTGATTTAAAAAAGATGCAAAAGGTCTAATGCCTCCCTCTTATTTGTCCTTACCCAAAATAGTGGTCAGTGGACTTCTTGCCATTTTGGGACCTTAGTAGCAACTTTAAAACGAGTGCTGTATGGCTCAATTTCTAGATAAGTATGTAAGTCAGTACTGTAATAGATTAATTAACTCTCTCTGCTGTGATTCAATCGGGTCAAGTTTCGGCCTGAGTTACTCCTATTTTTTTGGAGCAACTAGTTTAGGATGGAGCATCTTAGAAATTGCAATTCTTGGCATTTAGTTTGTTCCAGTTCTCGTCAGTTAGAACAGTTTCATTTTAGAACAGATTTTATTTTCACAAGAGGGCGTGTCCGGCCACTTACGCCTGTTTTGCAAGTTTAGGCAGTGAAAACTTACTTCAAACTAACTTACAATGGAATAAGTGTAGATTTTTGTACGCTCAGAAAAACCTTGCCTGCACTTAGAAAATCAGGCGTAGGTTACAAATCAGGCATAGGGAACGAGAGATGGGGGTGGGGGGGGGGGGAGGGGGGGGGGTGCGGGGGGAGGGAAGTTTACAAACATTAAGCACTTCACTTTTACAAATAAAGAGCCATCATCAATAATAAATTGATAAATAAATCAATAAATAAACCAATAAATCAATCCAAATTTAAAAATTAAAAAAAATAAATAAAAATCACTCAATAAATAAAAAATTATTTCTACTCACCTACTGCAGCATCGGGGAGAAAAGAGGGGAGGGGGAGAAGAGCGGGCGGGGGGGGGGAAGAAGAAGATGGGGGTGAAGAAGATTGGGGGGGAGGAGAAGAAGATGACAAAGCCGGGCCCGGCCGAGGACTTTGGGCAGGGCCGCCCCCAGCGAGAGGCCGTGCGGGCTGGCCCCGCTGCCAGGTAAGTTGCATCAGGCCACTCGGCCCGGGATAGGGGCGACGTCCCTTCGGCCTGGGAAAGGATCGTCGTCCCGGAGACAGGAGGCGCTGGGAGGGCGGGGAACTAATGCGCACGCGCGCCGCCCTCCACTGCGCATGCGCGCAGCTGCCGGCATTGTTTTCAGCGCAGGGCTGTAGCTCCGCCCCCAGCAGCGCCGAGGTGGAATTGGGCCGACAGCTATCGGAGAATCGCGAGGTAAGTATTCACCGCAATTTTTGTTCTATAAATTAGGCGGGCCTCTCCGATGTGCGCCGTTCTAGCAGGCGGCCAAAACTTGAGCCCAATAATACTCATTCTAATTTGATATGAGGGTACCTGTTGTGGATGCTAAGTAGCATTGAGATACTGTCTATACTGAGAAATGCTACTTGTATGGAATACAGAATAGCTTGAGTGATTTTAGAAAAAGAAAGGACTTACATTTATATAGCAACTTTCATGACCTCAGGACATCCCAAAGTGCTTTACAGCCAGTGGAGAAAGAAAGACTTGCATTTATATAGCGCCTTTCATGATCACCGGATGTATCAAAGAGCTTTACAGCAAATGAAGTACTTTTGACATGTAGTCACTGTTGTAAGGTAGGAAATGCGGCAGCCAATTTGCGCACAGAAATGTCCCACAAACGCATGAAATAAATGACCAGCTCATCTGTGGTTTGAGTCAACATCTAACCTACACAGGCAGACGTGGATGGTTGGTGCATGCCAAAGTGCAGATGAGATGATAGAAGACACAAACCACCAGCACCTGCAAGTTCCCCTCCAAGTTACACACCATCCCAACTTGGAACTACATCGCCGTTCCTTCATTGTCGCTGGGTCAAAATTCTGGAGCTCCCTCCATATCAGCACTATGGGAGTACCTTCACCACACGGACTGCAGCGGTTCAAGAAGACAGCTCACCACCACCTTCTCAAAAGCAATTAAGGATGGACAGTAAATGCCAACCTTGCCAGCGACGCCCACATCCCGGAACTAATAATAAAAAAAAAGATTTTATTAGTGTCCCACAGGATGATTGCAACATTGTTATTTCTCAGAAAAAATGTGTGATGTATAAGGCTGGGGATCCTTTTGTTTTGGGTCTTAACCATAAACCATTAGACAGATAATAATCTGAATCTCTCCTACAAAGGTTTTATTGAAACCATAGTCATGAACCATAGCATGTAACTACTGGTCATAATTCAATGAAGTGCCAACTGTGTTTAATGGGCCCGATTTTCACCAGGTTTGCTACTGGGTTTTCGTCGCGATTTGACCCTCCGCGGCGAAAACACGATCGGCGGGATCCTCGGGTACCTCTTTTCGGCGGCGCTTCCACGTCCCGCCAGGGAGAGGTGCGCTGACATGCAATGACACAGATTGCATTTGCATCGTGCTTTCGGGTCTCTCCAGACCCCTATGCCGCGCCCAGTATACCGACAGGGGTCAAACCTGTCGGTGCAGCTCTGCCAGCGGCGGAAACCTGCGAAAAACATAAGTTCAAGTTTTTATTTTTTAATTAATTTTCAGCGATTTAGTAGGTAAGGGTTTTTTTTAATGTTTTTTCCAATTTGTTTTTTTGGTTTTTTTCCCTCCTCCCAAGGCCTCGCCCACAGCGCTATTGGCCCCGGACTAAAGTTGCCGAAATTCATGGTTTGTGCCACGAATCCTTGTGCAACGCCAGCTTTACCGATGACGTAAAGGCCGAAAGTTCGGTCTAAAAACGGTAGCGCAGCGAAAACGGTAATGATGGCGTAAAATTACCGTTTTTGCTGAAAACCAAAAACCTAGCGCATTATGTTATTATTACGATGCTGTTTCCCCATAGTTTTTGCTCGTAGAATAATAGAATGGTTACAGCATGGTAGGCCTTTCGGCCTGTCGAGCCCATGCCGACTCTCAGCTCGTCCCACTCCCCTGCCCTTTCCCCATAGCCCTGCAATTTTTTTTCCTTCAGATACTTATCCAACTCCCTTTTGAAAGATAAAATTCAGTTTGCCTTCACCACCCTTTCAGGCAGTGCATTCCAGATCTTAACCACTCGTTGCGTAAAAAGGTGTTTTCTCACATCGCCTTTGGTTCTTTTGCTAAGCACCTTAAATCTGTGGCCTCTGGTTCTCGACCCTTCTGCCAATGGGAACAGTTTCTCTCTACTCTGTCCAGACCCCTCAGTATTTTGAACACCTCGATCAAATCTCCTCTCAATCTTCTCTGCTTCGAGGAGAACAACACCAGCTTCTCCAGTCTATCAACATAACTGAAGTGTCTCATTCCTGGAAGCATTCTTGTAAATCTTTTCTACACCTTCTCTAAGGCCTTCACATCCTTCCTAAAGTGTGGTGCCCAGAATTGGACACAACACTTCAGTTGGGGCCGAACCAGTGTTTTATACAGATTCATCATAATTTCCACACTTTTGTACTCGATGCCTCTATTTATGAAGCCCAGGATTCCGCAAGCCTTTTTAATTGCTTTTTTCATATTAAACATTTGCAAACTATTTCTATGCCATTGTGATGAGCTTATTGTTGGATTAAGTCTTAACAGCTCTCTTCCATTTTAGTATCAATGTCTGACTAGCAAGTTAAAAATTAGTTCTGGCCAATTTTCGGGTCCATAACCAGGAGTGTGCCGACAGCAAAAGTGTAATATTTAATTTATCAACATTAGTGTCCTTTGACAAGCTATAACTTGGCAAGTCTCCAAAACAAAGAGTTGCTGATTGAACTTGTAACAACTGGTGTTAGTGTATATATATATATATGTATAAGGGCAATTTAAGTGTTTTTTTTAATTGCAAATTTTTATTTCTGAGGGGAAGTCCAATCAGTGAGGTGCCACAGCACAGTACAAAGTAACTGGGGACCATTCATTAGTTTCAATAGTGTGAGATGTTTCACATTTTACAGTGAAGAGAAATCCAGTCACTCATTTTGTTAAAAGCACAATCATGTGAGTGGGAAATGGTAAACAGCATGGGGTGACATCCTGACTGTGGACATTCGGCAGTTTCCAGCGGTACATGCTTTCATTTACTGCCCAGCTGGCAATGCTGCGCATTGCAAAAACACATAACTCTCGAACTTGCTAGCGGTGTTAATTTAAGACGCACAAACAGCCCGCACCGGCAATAACCATAGTTCAACAGCAAATGACGCACTTGACCCCATACATCAGTGGACAGCAATCACACCATTGGAACCGATTGGAAAATAGTCACAGGAGTGCAGGAACACTTCTTTCTTGGAGCAGGAGGTGTCCTTGTGACAGAGGAGGACAGTTTTCAGAAATGTCCTGAGTTCTCTGAACACGAGCATAGGAGAGAAGGCTGGGAGGGAGTTGCTTGGTGGTTGAATGCAATCTGAACAAATAAAGGAAGCAAAAAATATAGCGTCTTGGGTGACCTCAGGACACGCCAAAGCAATTTGCAACCACTTCGGTACTTTTGAAGTGTAGTCACTGTTGTAATGTAGGCAAGCATGGCAGTCAATTTTTGCACAGCAAGCTCCCACAAACACAATGAGATAAATAACTAGATAGGTTCATTCTCGGGATAGGAGCATTGCTGGCAAGGCCAGCATTTATTGCCCGTCCCGAGTTGCCCCTTAGAAGTTGCTGGTTGATCTTTTGAACCGCTGCAGCACATCTGCTGAAGGTCCTCCCACTGTTTTGTTAGACAGGGAGTTCCAGGATTTTGACCCAGCGACGATGAAGGAAAGGCGATATATTTCCAAATAAGGATGGTGTGTAACTGAGATGGGAACTTGGAGATGCACCTATTTCCTTGCACCTGCTGCCCTTGACAGGAGGCCAGGATTTGGGCGATGCTGCTGAAGAAGTGTTGGAAACTTGCTGCCGTGCATCCTGTATGTAGGACACGCTGCACCTGGTGGTGGAGAGAGTGGATGTTTAAGCTGGTGGAACATAAGAACATAAGAATTAGGAACAGGATTAGGCCATCTAGCCTCTCGAGCCTGCTCCGCCATTCAACAAGATCATGGCTGATCTGGCCGTGGACTCAGCTCCACTTACCCGCCCTCTCCCCGTAACCCTTAATTCCCTTATTGGTTAAAAATCTATCTATCTTTGATTTGAAAACAATCAATGAGCTAGCCTCAACTGCTTCCTTGGGCAGAGAATTCCACAGATTCACAACCCTCTGGGAGAAGAAATTCCTTCTCAACTCGGTTTTAAATTGGCTCCTCCGTATTTTGAGGCTGTGCCCCCTAGTTCTATTCTCCCCTACCAGTGGAAACAACCTCTCTGCCTCTATCTTGTCTATCCCTTTCATGATTTTAAATGTTCCGATAAGATCACCCCTCATCCTTCTGAACTCCAACGAGTAAAGACCCAGTCTACTCAATCTATCATCATAAGGTAACCCCCTCATTTCTGGAATCAGCCTAGTGAATCGTCTCTGTACCAAAGCTAGTATATCCTTCCTTAAGTAAGGTAACCAAAACTGCATGCAGTACTCCAGGTGCGGCCTTACCAATACCTTATACAGTTGCAGCAGGACCTCCCTGCTTTTGTACTCCATCCCTCTCGCAATGAAGGCCAACATTCCATTCGCCTTGCTGATTATCTGCTGCACCTTGAAACTAACATTTTGGGATTCATGCACAAGGAACGCTGGCGCGGCGCCTAAATTCTGCCAACGTCCGCCACGCGGCCGATGCCATCGAGTCGCTAAAAACAGCTCTGGGCCCTGACTCCGTTAGGTGCATCGAGGAGGCTCAAGCACGTGGGGAGATCCCGTCCGAACTGACCCCCGTCCGGACGGAATTCCTCATCGGCGCCAAACCCCGGAACCTCCCTCGGGGGCCGGCGCCTCACAACTTGAGCCGCCTCGGGGAAATCCCCTCCGTGCCTTTCAGTTCCGCGCGGAGGGGTTTCTTGTACGGGCTGCTCCTGCACACTCTCAACTTTGCCATCCTCGCCTGCCGTCCGGACACGCCATGGCGTACCATCTTGCCGTCCGGAGGAGGCGGGGGTCCCCGATGGAGGGCACTCTATGCAGGGGTCCTCCCACTATTCGTCGGGGACTTGGCCTGGAGGGTGGTGCACGGAGCAGTGCCGTGCAACAAATTTTTAAGCCGGTTCACGGACTCCCAGGCCGCCTGCAATTTCTGCGGTCTGGAGGAGTCCGTGTTCCATGTTTTTATTGAGTGCACAAGGTTGCAGCCCCTGTTCCATTATTTGAAGGGGCTGCTCCTGAAATTCTGGCTGCACTTCAGTCCCACTCTCCTGATCTTTGGGCACCCTGTGCGGAGGGGAGCGGGTAGGTCCGAAGGCCTCCTCGTAGGACTGCTCCTGGGCATGGCTAAGGGTGCCATCAGCTGGTCCAGGCAGCGGGCGGTCGAGGGGGTCGTTCAACCTGACTGCCTGCCTCTCTTCCGCTCTTACATCCGATCCAGGGTGTCCTTGGAGATGGAGCACGCGGTGTCCACCGGTACGCTCGCGGCCTTCCGCGAGAGGTGGGCACCGGAGGGACTGGAGTGCATCATCACGCCCGGCAACCAAATTTTAATTTGATTTTACGTTTTAAAGTTTAATTTGTTTTAATTGCCGGTGCTTTTAGTGTCCCCTTCCCTTTTATAGGGGGCACTGGGGAAAAATTGTGATTTTAGTGCCCAAAAAAAAAGAAGAAAAACACAAAAAAAACAAAAAAAAAAGGAAAAAAAGGGCCTTGTAAATGTCTGGTGTGTCACCCAGGTCGGGTGGCACGGTTTAATGTTTTATGTTTTGCAGGTATACTCTAAAAGAGTTTCATGCACAAGGACCCCCAGGTCCCTCTGCACCACAGCATGTTGTAATTTCTCCCCATTCAAATAATATTCCCTTTTACTGTTTTTTTTCCCAAGGTGGATGACCTCACACTTTCCAACATTGTATTCCATCTGCCAAACCTTAGCCCATTCGCTTAACCTATCCAAATCTCCTTGCAGCCTCTCTGATTCCTCTACACAACCCGCTTTCCCACTAATCTTAGTGTCATCTGCAAATTTTGTTACACTACACTCTGTCCCCTCTTCTCGGTCATCTATGTATATTGTAAACAGTTGTGGTCCCAGCACTGATCCCTGTGGCACACCACTAACCACTGATTTCCAACCGGAAAAGGATCCATTTATCCCGACTCTCTGCTTTCTGTTCACCAGCCAATTCTCGATCCATGCTAATACATTTCCTCTGACTCCGCGTACCTCTATCTTCTGCAGTAACCTTTTGTGTGGCACCTTATCGAATTTGGAAATCTAAATACACCACATCCATTGGTACACCTCTATCCACCATGCTCGTGATATCCTCAAAGAATTCCAGTAAGTTAGTTAAACATGATTTCCCCTTCATGAATCCATGCTGCGTCTGCTTGATTGCACTATTCCTATCTAGATGTCCCGCTATTTCTTCCTTAATGATAGTTTCAAGCATTTTCCCCACTACAGATGTTAAACGAACCGGCCTATAGTTACCTGCCTTTTGTCTGCCCCCTTTTTTTAAACAGAGGCGTTACATTAGCTGCTTTCCAATCCGCTGGTACCTCCCCAGAGTCCAGAGAATTTTGGTAGATTATAACGAATGCATCTGCGATAACTTCCGCCATCTCTTTTAATACCCTGGGATGCATTTCATCAGGACCAGGGGATTTGTCTACCTTGAGTCCCATTAGCCTGTCCAGCACTACCCCCCTAGTGATAGTGATTGTCTCAAGGTCCTCCCTTCCCACATTCCTGTGGCCTGCAAATTTTGAAGGGGTGCCGCACGATCAAGTGGACTGCTTCATCCACTGGATGTTTTAGTGATGTTGGTTGAGGGATAACTTTTGACCAAGACACTGGGAGAACTCCCTCTTCTTTGAGAGGGCAGATATTGACCACTGTAAGGTGAACATTTTCTCTGGCTTAAAATATAAAGCAGTTAAAAACATTGCCGACTGCCAACTGGGCCCTTGGCTTGACGTCTCAGTGAAGCCAAGAGGTAAGGTAATGAACACGAAGAAAACCAGTAAGGAGAATACTTTGCTTAACTACCAAGCCAGGATAATAACAGAAAGAGATCTCAAGCACTTGAAAGAACTGAGAGATGCAGAAACAAAGGAACTGGCACTGTTTGACCTGGATAAGGTGAACCAGTTGTTTTCGGCTGCGTGGCTGCTGACTTTAGCATGAATCACTTTCGCTTTCAGGAGCATCTTACTCGATAGAATTCATGAACAGAACTGGACAGCAGCACCCACAGCTGGTGTCATGCCTTATGACATATGGTGCCACAAAACTGGATCGGCACCCAATTCTGTATTTACGATCAGAGTGCAAAGAAGGCTTCAGAATGGAGTGTGGCATTATCTTCAAGTTTTTTTCATTGTAATTGTGACATCGGCGTAATAATTTATATGCTTACTGACCGCATGGCTCGCTAGTGATCGTGTTTATAAATGATTAAGAAACTCACCATGGCCATTTATTTACTCCTCAGCAAAGACATTAGTGATCAACTGGTATCCCATGTGTTTGTAAGGTGAGTAACACTTTTGAAGTCCTATGTATGAGGAATCTGTCTTTTGTGCTGAACCAACTCTTAATTGAATATCTTGAGGCTCATAAACATTAGAAACAATGCGATATTCTGTGAAGATGTCATAAGCTTGTTTATTCTCCTCTTTTCGTTCCCCCTCCCCCAAAGCTGGTGACTCCTTTCCAGATACAGTTCCATGGGTGCCCGCCAATGGGCATTATTTATGTGAGCTTTGAGAGCGAGTTTGGCGGACCATTTTTCAATGGGGAGAGTTACTACTGAGCCTCACCTGCCACACACCCACTTGCACTCTCAGAAGGGCTTGCTGGGTGGCATTCAAGGGGGGTTCTTGCCAATTTTTACTTCCCTAAGGCATGAGCCCTATGGCTAGTTGCAGCAGCTCTACTGCTGCTGAATAATATCAGCAAATTCAGCATGGACTGACTGGAGGATCAAACGTGAACGCTTTATGGTCTATATATCTAAAACTGCTGCAAAATCATGGCAGTTCATAGAACACATTCTTGAGGGCTACACAACTATGTCCAGGTATGATAAGCAGTTTTTTACGGTTGAAAAGGTCTTCTTAATCACACAATGATCAGAAGGGTGGAATTTAGAACATAAGAACATAAGAAATAGGAGCATGAGTAGGCCATTTGGCCCCTCGAGCCTGTTCTGTCATTCAATAAGATCATGACTGAGGGAGTACAGCGAAGGTTCACCAGACTGATTCCCGGGATGGCAGGACTGACATATGAGGAGAGACTGGATCAACTGGGCATGTATCCACTGGAGTTTAGAAGAATGAGAGGGGATCTCACAGAAACATATAAAATTCTGACAGGATTGGACAAGTTAGAGACAGGAAGAATGTTCCTGTTGCTGGGGAGTTCCAGAACCAGGGGTCACAGTCTAAGAACAAGGGGTAAGCCATTTAGGACCGAGATGAGGAGAAACTTCTTCACTCAGAGAGTGGTTAACCTGTGGAATTCTCTACCGCAGAAAGTTGTTGAGGCCAGTTCGTCAGATATATTCAAAAGGGAGTTAGATATGGCCCTTACAGCCAAAGGGATCAAGGAGTATGGAGAGAAAGCTGGAAAGGGGTACTGAGGTTGAATGATCAGCCATGATCTTATTGAATGGCGGTGCAGGCTCGAAGGGCCGAATGGCCTGCTCCTGCACCTAATTTCTATGTTTCTATGATCATGGACTCAGCTCCACTTCCCTGCTCACTCCCCATAACCCTTTACTCCCTTATCGCTCAAAAATCTGTCTATCTCCGTCTTAAATATATTCAATGGCCCAGCCTCCACAGCTCTCTGGGGCAGAGAATTCCATAGATTTACAACCCTCAGAGAAGAAATTTCTCCTCATCTCAGTTTTAAATGGGCGGCGCTTTATTCTAAGACTATGTCCCTTAGTTTTAGTTTCCCTATGAGTGGAAATATTCTCTCTGCATCCACCTTGTTGAGCCCTTTCATTATCTTATAAGTTTCAATAAGATCACCTCTCATTCTTCTGAACTCCAATGTGTATAGAAACATAGAAATATAGAAAATAGGTGCAGGAGTAGGCCATTTGGCCCTTCGAGTCTGCACCACCATTCAATAAGATCATGGCTGATCATTCACCTCAGTACCCCTTTCCTGCTTTCTCTCCATACCCCTTGATCCCCTTAGCCATAAGGGCCATATCTAACTCCCTCTTGAATATATCCAATGAACTGGCATCAACAGCTCTCTGCGGCAGGGAATTCCACAGGTTAACAACTCTCTGAGTGAAGAAGTTTCTCCTCATCTCAGTCCTAAATGGCCTACCCCTTATCTTAAGACTGTGTTCCCTGGTTCTGGACTTCCCCAACATCGGGAACATTCTTCCCGCATCTAAATTGTCCCGTCCCATCAGAATCTTCTATGTTTCTATGAGGTCCCCTCTCATCCTTCTAAACTCCAATGTATAAAGACCCAGTTGATCCAGTCTCTTCTCATATATCAGTCCTGCCATCCCGGGAATCAGTCTGGTGAACCTTCGCTGCACTCCCTCAATAGCAAGAACATCCTTCCTCAGACTAGGAGACCAAAACTGAACACAATATTCCAGGTGAGGCCTCACCAAGGCCCTATACAACTGCAGTAAGACCTCCCTGCTTCTGTACTCAAATTCCCTAGCTATGAAGGCCAACATACCATTTGCCTTCTTCACCGCCTGCTGTACCTGTATGCCAACTTTCAATGACTGATGTACCATGACACCCAGGTCTCATTGCACCTCCCCTTTTCCTAATCTGCTGCCATTCAGATAATATTCTGTCTTCGCGTTTTTGCCCGCAAAGTGGATAACCTCACATTTATCCACATTATCCTGCATCTGCCATGCAGTTGCCCACTCACCTAACCTGTCCAAGTCACCCTGCAGCTTCCTAGTGTCCCCCTCACAGCTCACACCGCCACCCAGTTGAGTGTCATCTGCAAACTTGGAAATATTACACTCAATTCCTTCATCTAAATCATTAATATATATTGTAAAGATCTGGGATCCCAGCACTGAACCCTGCGGCACTCCACTAGTCACTGCCTGCCATTCTGAAAAGGACCCGTTTATCCCGACTCTCTGCTTCCTGTCTGCCAACCAGTTCTCTATCCACGTCAGTATCTTACCCCCAATACCATGTGCTTTGATTTTGCACACCAATCTCTTGTGTGGGACCTTGTCAAAAGCCTTTTGAAAGTCCAAATACACCACATCCACTGGTTCTCCCTTGTCCATTCTACTAGTTACATCCTCAAAAAATTCCAGAAGATTTGTCAAGCATGATAGGTCCAACCTACTCAACCTATCCTCATAAGTCATCTTCAGAATCAACCTAGTGAATCTTCTCTGAACAGCCTCCAATGCAAGTATATCCTTCCTTAAATACGGAGAGCAAAACTGTACGCAGTACTCTAGGTGTGGCCTCACCAATACTCTGCACAGTTGAAGAAGGACTTCTCTGCTTTTATACTCTATCCCTCTTACAATAAAGACCAACATTCCATTTGCCTTCCAGATTACTTGCTTTTTGTGTTTCATGCACAAGGACTCCCAGGTCTCTGTGTACTGCAGCACTTTGCAATTTTTCTCCATTAAAATTATAATTTGCTTTTCTATTTTTTCTGCCAAAGTAGATAACCGCACATTTTCCCACATTATACTCCATCTGCCAAATTTTTGCCCATTCACTTTGCCTGTAAAAAATCCCTTTGCAGATTTTTCGTGTCCTCCTCACAATTTGCTTTCCCACCCATCTTTGTATCATCAGCAAACTTGGCTACATTACACTCGGTCCCTTCATCCAAGTCATTAATATAGATTGTACATAGTTGAGGACCCAGCACCGATCCCTGTGGCACTCCACTAGTTACTGTTTGCCAATGGGAAATTACCCTTTCATTCCGACTCTCTGTTTTCTGTATCTCCGCAGTGGATTTGGGATAGCAAGTGGCGGTTATGTTAAACTATGAAGCCACAGCTACAATTCCATGTAAGGAATGCAAGATACAATTAACAGCAGCTGAAATCAATGACTCACTGGTTTTAAGAAGCCTTCCCTCATGATTTTTGTAACCCTGGGAAAGAACCAACCATTCGTGGCATTCACAGTCACTGGCATGTTCACGGAGAACTTTCTATTCCTGAACAGATGTTTGGTCTTGGTGGGTAGCTGAAATGTCACATCAGTTCAGTTGATTCTCCTTAGTATTTGTGGAAAACCACTCATCTGACTGAATCTGAGATGAAACTGCTGTTGGTACTGCACTGTGGAATGTCAGAAAATGTCATTCTTTCCAGAAAGAAGCAGAATCTCCCAAATGATGTATTTGCTTTGTGATGTCCAGCTGCTATCTGCTTTGCAATGCTTTGGAAAAATCCAATTTCTGAGCATTAAAACTTTAATGCTCCTGTTACTTCAATGTGGCTTCCATTCTTTATGACGGTATCTTTTAACAGAGATCCTTATTATCTTCTGAATGCCATTCTGATCCAGTAAGGTAATCATCATCATCATCGGCAGTCCCTCAGAATCGAGGAAGACTTGCTTCCACTGTTAAAATGAGTCTTTGGGTGGCTGAACAGTCCAGTACGAGAACCACAGTCCATGTCACAGGTGGGACAGATAGTCGTTGAGGGTGGGACAGATTTGCCGCACGTTCTTTCCGCTGCCTGCACTTGATTTCTGCATGCTCTCGGCGATGAGACTTGAGCTGCTCAGCGTCCTCCCGGATGCACTTCCTCCACTTCGGGCGATGTTTGGCCAGGGACTCCCAGATGTCGGTGGGGATGGTGCACTTTGTCAGGGAGGCTTTGAGGATGTCCTTGTAATGTTTCCTTTGTAACACTATTGTGGCAATACTAGTATTGCGGCCCCAACCTGCGAGAGACCATCAGCGGCAGGTCGGGGCCATAAAAGGAGCGGTGAGCGGCGGCCCCTGGACAGCATGGCAGCGTACCATTTCAAGGTACAGCGTGAGCTGGTGCAGGAGGGCGATGGCAGCGAAGAGGGACATCATCAAGGTCCAGGTCGGTGATTGGAGCGTGGGCAGGTACAGAAGGAGCAGCGAGAGATTCTAGAGGGATGTGATTCTAGAGGGACCCAGGAGAGGCGTGAGTTCGGGGCCCAGAAGAGGCGAGGGCCCGGGGCAGCATGGGCCAGCCTACACTATGTGTGATATGTGTGCGCACTAGGCCCATGCAGCAGAGCTGGTCTCCAGTCATCTTGGTTAATCCTTGACACTGGACCAAGGCCTAGCTCTGTCAAGCCTGTGTGGTGATGGTGGCTGGTGTGCAACAGCCACCACACGTAAAAAAATCCACGCACAGGCAACTTCCAACCTGCAAGATGTAGTTTGGGTCCTTCATTGAAACACCTGTGAACTCATCCCTTTTTGGCGTGGAAGCAAGTCATCCTTGTTTCGAGGGACTGCCTATGATGATGACTATTATTGCAGAGCCTCTCTTAGATGTTCCAGTTGTCCTCTGCCCAAGGTTTCTTTCGTAATTCAATAAAAATAGTTGAATGATGTAGCTTCTATTCAATTGACTGATAACAATAAGATATGAATTGTTTCTTCTATACTCTGAAGGGTTGAAATTCCTCCATTCATAAAGATAATTGAAACTTGTATTTGTGTAACTTACTCGAAATAAGGAGAGCATTAATGTTCAGCAAGTTTATGGTTTTTCCCAACAAATTATAAATGTCCTCTGAAATTCCTCTGTTGTGTACACCCCTGTTGTGTACACCCCTGTTGTGTACACCCCTGTTGCTCATCATAGGCAGTCCCTCGAAGCGAGGATGACTTGCTTCCACGCCAAAAAGGGATGAGTTCACAGATGTTTCAATGACGATCCTAATATTCCAGATTCCGAACTAAATCTTCAAGGGTGGAAGATGCCTGTGCGTGGACTTCTTTAACATGTGGTGGCCGTTGCACCCCAGCCATCACACGGGCTTGACAGAGCCAGGTCTTGGTCCAGTAGCAAGGATTACCCAAGACGACTGGAGACCAGCTCTGCGGCACAGACCTAGTGCGCACTCATATTGCAGTGTGGGCCGGCCCGTGCTGCTCCTGGGCCCTCGACTCTTCTGGGCCCCGAACTCACGCCTCTCCCGGGTCCCGATCACATCCCTCTACGATCTCTCGCTGCTCCTTCATCCCTCGTGCTGTGCTTGCTGCGCTACCTGCACTGCAATCAGCGACCCGCAGTCGTCGTCCTCCTGCAGCAGCAAGCACTGCTCCCTGTAGTGGTATGCCGCCGCAAGCTGGTCCCTTCAATGGCCCCGACCTGCTGATAGTCTTGCAGGCCGGGAACGTGCTGATTTCTGGGCCAGGCCGCCGCACGCTGCTCCCTCCAGAGGTGTACACCCCTGTTGTGTGCACCTCTGTTGAGTACACCTCTGTTGTGTACACCTCTGTTGTGTACACCCCTGTTGTGTACACCACTGTTGTATGCACCCCTGTTGTGTACACCCCTGTTGAGTACACCCCTGTTGAGGTCAGTTATGAAAGATAACATCAGAACATAAAGTCCAGAGTGAAAGGGCATTCAACCCATCAAGCCCACTCCATCCAGAATGCACGTCATAGATTCTTACCCACAGCAACTCTTGATCCACTACTTTAGGGAACAAAAAATCCCTTTTCATGGCATTCCTTTGAAAAAAAAATTGCAATAACCCTCAAACTACTTCTCAACAGATATTGATGCAGCTCTGTGCCAATTCTCTTGAATTAATTATCTTCTCTAAGCATTTGTTCCTCACGTACACTATCCTGTGAGAAATAACGTTTTCTCGAATCTTTAACCTTCCCGAAGGCTTGTGCATTTTGTACTTCTGTCCTCTAATTCTATGCTCATTGTACATGATAAATAGCTTGCTTTTTTCACCTTATCTATTCTTTTCATTAATATGGAGACATTTATAATGTTTTCCTTCAGGACTCTTTTCTCCAATAAACATACGTTTAGTCATCTCTGTCTTCATAGGTTAGTCCTGTAAGAAAGACTGGTATTACAGATTCGTATATAAATTCAATTTGTAGTCATTGACCAAACTAATCTTACCCATGATGCTCTGTGGGCATGGGAATGTTAGAGGCTACTCAAATGTACGCAAAGGCAGTCAAGGTCAAATTATTATAATAACAAAATAGAAATTGGAGTTGGTCTAATCAAACCTAACAGTTAGAATACAGAAGCATAAATAAGGCCGATTCCGAGGAGATGAAAGAATTTGTAAACAAGATAACATGGACAAAGTAGGATTGATGGAAAATTACTGGAGGCAGCAGTGGCCAGGATACTAGCTCTGGTTTGAGTGACAATGGTATTTTGACCATTAGAACCAATTAACATGGTGATATGGACACTGGCCAAACAAACCTTTGATAAGAAATTGGCTAAAACATTGATACTTTGCACAGAAACTGCTGGAGTAGCACCGAACAGATTGAAGACGACGTCGACTGTGTCCGAAAGTTTCCAGAGACCTAGGCCTATGAGCTTTCGTTCAGTTATCGCCTTTTGATAAGTATACTACTGCTGTGAGCTTAATAAATGTTGATCCATGGAACAAAACATACTGACTGCTGTCTATTGATGTTGCCTTGTCCAAGAACCCTGAAAAAAATCTACAGTCCCATGGGGCTTAGAATAAACTTGGTCACACTTCTCTGAACTTTTTCTAATGCATCTATGTCCTTTTTGAGGAGAGTAACCAAAATGGCATGGCATACTCCAGAATTATTCCTGCCATTAATGTGCACAATGCCCCTTAAACCTGCTCTGCCATTCAATAAGATCATGGCTGATCATTGTAAGTGGTTTTGCCCTTGGTGGTTTTGAATCACTCCCCTTACAACAGTTCTAGACCCCGGGAATTATAGGTAGTGAACAAAATACTCAGTTATAGACAGATCTTTCAGTCTCAACGGTCACAATGCTTTTATTCAAGTTAAAATACACATCTGCTTCCAGTAAAACACATCCTTGTGGTGTAAATAAACTATAGTACAACACACAACACTGGCCCGTCTGAACAGGCCCCTATCGTGAAGTACCCACGACTAAAACCCCATTTGGATCAATAGGGCACCACCGAATCTGTCCAACAGACTGTGCATAAGCCTATGATCCGCGCAGAATTTCCCCACTAAACCCCTAAGGGTTGGTTAGGACACACGACACCCCTTCACACTATACGGTTGTCTAGAGGATGTGTGGGCTGCGATAATGCTCACCAGTTACCTCTCTGGCTTACTTGCTGCTTCTCCCGATGAGGCATATCTTCTGGTTCTGTACCAATCTGTGGCTTCCAAGTCCAGTTTCAAGGTTAGCTTCCCAGTCGAAATAGTGAGGCTTTCTTTGCTCGTAGATGGTTTCTTGTCTCTGTCCCAGACGGAGTGCTTGGTCCTTGAATGCATTGAATGAAGCAAGCAAGCGCAGAAGAGGAGAGAGAGAGAGATATGGCAGCAAACTGCATCACTTATACTTGAAAAATGCTTGCTGAATTCTCGCGCCAAAAACCAGTCCTTTGCCTGAGGCAGTCCAACTAAAGAGCAATGAATCACATCTCTGGCCTGTGACTTTGTTACTGGGCTCTTCCTGGGGATAAAGGCTCCAACGAGTCTGGGTGGCCAAATAGCTTCCTTTGTCCTGAGATTTCCGCGCTCCGGGGCTCTCAGTCATTTCGATGGCTTGAGCACTGACCAGTTTACCTGATCTCTCACTGATGGGTTACCATTACATGACAAACGGGTCCTCCATCTGCTTTCAGCCATCCCAGACTATCCCTGCCCACCTGATGTGTATTCCTGTGGAACATGCCTGGGCCTGTCCCAGTCATGTCAGCTCTTCTGAAATATGACAAAAAAGATTTTCTAAAACTTAAAGTCCAAAATGTTTACGCTGATGCTGTCGATGTTTACGCCGATGCTGTCGATGTTTATGCTGATGCTTACATCATCGACCTCAACTCCACTTTCCCACCCAATCTCCATATCTCATGATTCCCAAAAATCTATCTATCTCAGCCTTGAATATAGTCAGAGACTCAGCACCCACAGCCCTCTGGGGCAGAGAATTTCAAAGGTTCATAACTCTCTGAGTGAAGAAATTCCTCCCCATCTCTGTCTTAAAAGTCCTACCCCTTATCCTCAGACTGTGCCCCCTAGTTCTTGACACTCCAACTAGGGGAAACAACCTCTCAGCATCTACCCTGTTAATCCCCTTCAGAATCTTGTATGTTTCAAAGATCACCTCTCATTCTTCTAAACTCGAGAGAGTATAGGCCCATTCTACACAATCTCTCATCATAAGATAGCCCTCTCATTCCTCATCCCAGGAATCAATCTGGTGAACCTCTGTTACACCGCCTCCAAGGCAAGTATATCCTTCCTTAGATAAGGAGACCAAAACTGTATACAGTACTCCAGGTGTGGTCTCACCAAGACTCTATACAATTGTACCAAGACTTCATTACTCTTACTCAATACCTGCTCATGTATCTTTCTGTCATCAGCGAAGATAATAACACAGCTACAAAAGCTCTGTTCCATATCATTCATAAATATAAAAAATAGCACAGATTCCCAAACAGATCATCGTGGAACTCCACTGATTGCTTTTTTCCAGCAGAACATTTTCCATTGATCGCCAGTCTCAGGCTTCTTTTGCTAAGCTAGTTTTCAATTTGTCTCGACAATTTGTCAAATATCCCAGGAGCATTAAGTTTCTCTGCTAGCCTCAATTTTGTAATTCAAGGAAACTACATCTACTGGATTTCCCTCCTCCTTAGCAGCCTAGTTATCCCCTCAAAGAATTCCAATAAGTTTGTTAGCCATGACCGTCGTTACTTTTAAAACTGGTTTCCTACTGGTTAAATATTCATTTATATTATCCCGCAGAACCCCCTTAAGCATTTTCTCCAACCATGGATGTTAGGCTCAGCTTGTAATTGCCAAGTTCATGCCTTACTCCTTTTATTCATATACAGGGACTACATTTGCCATCCTTTAGTATTTTTCCTATATTCATGGAGTTCTGAAAAATATCAACTAAAGAATTAATAATGTTCTCCTTCAATTTTTTTTAGTTTTATAACACATTCTTGGCACACATCATATTGTTATAAAATCCCTATTTATTACAATTGGACTCTAATGTGCAACCCTCCTTTCTGAAAAATGATGTGAAGAATTAATTCACTATATCTGCCGTATCCTGATCATCAGTCATAGTTTAATACAATGTATCCTTTAATAGACTCCTTGACCTTCCTTCTACTATTAAGAAAGTTATGAAATCTTTTGCTACACAGGGAGCATTTCATGACACTCACATTCTCAGAAAATAATACATATATTAATAAGCATGTCAGCTGTGGCTCAGTTGGTAACACCACTTAACTCTGAGTTAGAAGTTGTGGATTCAAATCCCACTTGAGCCCAAAGATCAATAAAGCTCAAAAAAAAAGAAAATTTGTAATATTTTTCAGAAATTCACAAATCGCATGGTACTGAGGGAATGCTGCACTGTCGGAGGTGCCGTAAAGATGGTTCAGATGAGACGTTAAACCAAGGCCCTGTCTACTCTCTCAGGTGGATGTAAAAGATCCCGTGGCACTATTTCTAAGAAAAGCAGGGGAGTTATCCCCGGTGTCCTGGCCAATATTAACCCTCAGTCACATCATTAAAACCGATAATCTGGTCATTATCCCATTGCTGTTTGTGGGAGCTTGCTGTGCGCAATTTGGCTGCTGTGTTTCCAAGATTACAACAGTGACTGCACTTCAAAAAAAGTACTCCATTGGCTGTAAAGTGCTTTGAGACATCCGGTGGTCTTTCTTCTAAGACTTTGGAAATGAACTTTTTTTGAGGCCTCAGTAACACATTACATGAGTGGCTTATGACACTTGTCTGCCATCCAGGGACCTCAGCAATGCACGATTACACCAAGGCACATGGATGAGCCAGGAGACTTACTGAGCAGACATTTGGCATTCGTAGATGGTGCTTTAAATATTTGAACCACTTGAGGGGGGAAGGGGCAACCCTTACAATGGGGCCGAAATTCATCACTCACCACCCGCTGCCGCTGACATTGCTCTTCTTGGGCTCAAGTTTTGGCTCGAGTTGTTCCCATTTTTTTGGAGCAACTAGTTTAGAATGGAATATCTTAGAAATTGCAATCCTCGGCATTTCGTTTGCTTCAATTCTAGTGAGTTAGAATAGTTTTGTTTAAGAACAGTTTTTTTTTTCAAAAGGGGGCGTTACCAGCCACTTACGCCTGTTTTGCAAGTTTAGGCAGCAAAAACTTACTCCAAACTAACTTAGAATGGAGTATGTGTAGATTTTTGTATGCTCAGAAAAACCTTGCCGACACTTTATAAATTAGGCGCAGGGAGAGAGAGATGGCGTGGGTGCGGGGGGGAGGGAAGTTTACAAGCATTAAACATTTCACTTTTATAAATAAAAAGCCATCATCAATAATAAATGATAAATAATTCATTCAAAAACAAAATAAAAAATAAAAAATAACAAAAATAATAAAAAATCAATCAATAAATAAAAAATTAAAAGTTTCTACTCACCTACTGCAGCACCGGGAGCCCTCCAGCAGCCTGCTGGGATGGGGCCCCCCCAGGAGATGTCGGTCGGGTGGGCCCCGCTGCCGACGAGGATTTTGGGGCAGGGCCCGCCTCCAGGAGATGCCGGGCGGGCTGCCATGGAAGAGGTAAGGGCAGTCAGGCCACTCGGCCCGGGATAGGGACAACGTCCCTTCGGCCAGGGATAGGGTCGTCGCCCAGAGACAGGATGCGGTGGGAGGGCCAGGAGCTACTGCACAGGCGCACAGCCTCCACTGCGCATGCGCGCAGCTGCCGGCACTGTTTTTGGCGCAGGGCTGTAGCTCCGTCTCCAGCAACTCCTGCTGCGCTGTGCTGTGCCGAGCTGGAAACGGGGCCGACAGATATCGGAGAATCGCGAGGGAAGTATTTGGGCACAACTTCTATTCCACAAATTAGACGGGTCTCTCCGATGTGCGCCGTTCTAGCGGGGGTCCAAAACTTGAGCTCCTTGATCCACCCAGTGCCATTTTGGAGGTGGCCTGGAGCGGGCGGGAGGAGAGAGCCGCTGATGTCAGCGGACAGCCAAGTGGCTAAACTGAGCTCCCGCCCGCCGAGCTCCCCGATTCCTGCGGGCGGGAGTTGGAGGGACTCGGCAGAAGAATGGGGGTGGACTGCTGGCTGGAGGTTGGTCTGTCCCTGATGGTGAGTATGAAGAACCTGAAAAAAAGGAAGTGAAATTTTTTTTTTTAAATTCCACAGTGACTTACCCTGGAGGTCTTCCAATAGTTTTAAAAAAATTTTATGGCTGCACTTTTTTTCAGGTCTTCGACCCTCCATGGGCCCAACACCATCCTCTGCCGCCGAGAGTGAGACCTTTCGCCTGCTGCCGCCCAGATTGGCGGCGTACGTCGTCTATTTGCCGCCTGCCGACCTTTGAGGGACCTCGGCCATGAATATCCCGTCCAAAGTACCGTCCAGTACCTTGCCGGCCATCGCCGGCACTTTGGGCGGCACTTGGGCGGGCGGAGGCCTTGATAAACATTGGCCCCGATATGTTCAAGAGAAGGTTGACAGACTTTGCGTTACATGTTGCATTCTGAACATATTCATTAGGAGAGGTAGCCTTACCATGGAATTTGCCTCAGGATCAGCAGCAGGACATCAAGGTGAAGGTGCCATCAGTAATGGAGCAGTTAGTAAAGGAAGGGAGACAGGTATATTGGAGCCTCATTGATGAACACCACACCTGGTCATTGCAGCGCCCAACATAACAGGCCAACGATCTTTCTCCTTCCATTTGCTGTACTATTCCTGTTTTGCGTTGTCGGCTTTTATCCCTATTTTGAACCTAGCAAATAGGAGCAGGAGTAGGCCATGTGGCCTCTCGAGTCTGCTCCGCCATTCCATAAGATCATAACTGATCATC
This sequence comes from Pristiophorus japonicus, assembly GCF_044704955.1. Lineage (NCBI taxonomy): Eukaryota > Metazoa > Chordata > Chondrichthyes > Pristiophoridae > Pristiophorus > Pristiophorus japonicus. The sequence continues at coordinate 33,242,605 of NC_091977.1, forward strand.
GACAGCAATTGCACTTTCTTGCTCGATCCCCATATCCCTCGATTCTCTTAGAATCCAAAAATCGATCGATCTCAGCCTTGAGCATCAACAGCCCTCTTGTAAGGGAGTCCCAATACTAGAGACCATAAATTTAAGAAAGTCACCAATAAATTTAATAAGGAATTCAGAAGAAACATCTTCAATCACAAAGTGGTGAGAATGTGGAATTGCTACCATATAGAGTGGTTGAGGCAATTAGCATAGATGCATTTAAGGGGAAGCTAGATAATTACATGAGGGAGAAAGAAATGGAATGTTATGGTGATCGAATAAGATAAAGTAAGATGGGAGGAGGCTCATGTGGTGCACAAACACCGACATAGACCAAATGGCCTGGTTCTATGTTGTCAGTGAAGTATTCAGTGTGGTGAGGTGAGAGTGACTGCATTGACATCAAGGCAGCATTTGACCAAGTGTGGCATCAATAAGCCCTAGTAAAATTGAAGTCAATGGGAATCTGGGGGAAAACTCTCCAGTGGCTGGAGTCATAGCTAGCACAAAGGAAGATGGTTGTGGTTGCTGGAGGTCAATCATCACAGCCCCAGGGCATCACTGCAGGAGTTCCTCAGGGCAGTGTCCTAAGCCCAACAATTTTCAGCTGCTTCATCAATGACCTTCCCTCCATCATAAAGGTCAGAAGTGAGGATGTTCGCTGATGACTGCACAGAGTTCAGTGCCATTTGTAACTCCTCAGATAATGAAGCAGCCCATGCCCACATGCAGCAAGATCTGGGCGATGTTCAGGCTTGGGCTGAAAAGGGGCAAGTAACATTCGGCCACACAAGTGCCAGGCAATGATTATCTCCAACAAACAAGAGTCTAACCACTGCCCTTTGACATTCAGTGGCATTACAATCACTAAATCCTTCACCATCAACATCCTAGGGGTCACTTTAGACCAGAAACCTAACTGGACCAGCCACATAAATACTGTGGCAGCAAGAGCAGGTCAGAGGCTGGGTATTCTGTGGCGAGTGTCTAACCTCCTGACTCCCCAAAGCCTTTGCACAGTCTACTAGGCACAAGTCAGGAGTGTGATGGAATACTCTCCACTTGCCTGGATGAGTGCAGCTTCAAAAATACTCAAGAAGCTCGACACCGTCCATGACAGCCTGCTTGATTGGCACTCTCCACCACCAGCGTACCATGGTTGTAGTGTGTCCCATCTACAAGGTGCACTACAGCAACTCACCAAGGCTTCAGCATCACCTCCAAAACCCGCGACCTCTACCACCTAGGAGGCCCAGAGCAGCAGACGCATGGGAACACCACCACCTCCAAGTAACTCTCCAGGTCATATACCTAGCTGAGTTGGAAGTATATCACCATTCCTTCATCGTCACTGGGTCAAGATTCTGGAACTCCCTCCCGAACAGCACTGTGGGAGAACCTCCACCACAAGGACTGCAGAGGTTCAAGAAGACAGCTTACTACCACCTTCTCGAGTGCGATTAGGAACGGGCAATAAATGCTGGACTTGCCAGCAACACCCATATTTGCCCTTTGACCTATTCTCTTCCATTACAAACAAATTTCCACCTTTCATATTTCAAAAACTTTTTTAATGCAGCAAGTTGTTATGATCTGGAATGCATTGCCTGAAAGGATGGTGGCGGCACATTCAATCACGGCTTTTAAAAGGGAATTGGATATGTACCTGAAGGAAAAAATGAGCAGGGTTACAGGGAAGGGGCAAGGGAGTGGGACTAGCTGAAGTGCTTTTGTGGATGCTCAATGGACGAATAAGTACATAAGAACATAAGAAATAGGAACAGGAGTAGTCCATACGGCCCCTCGAGCCTGCTCCACCATTCAATAAGATCATGGCTGATCTGATCATGGACTCAGCTCCACTTTCCTGCCACTCCCCATAATCGCTTATCACCTTATCATTTAAGAAACTGTCTATTTCTGTCTTAAATTTATTCAATGTCCCAGCTTCCGCAGCTCTCTAAGGCAGCGAATTCCACAGATTTACAACCCTCTGAGAGAAGAAATTTCTCCAGATCTCTGTTTTAAATGGGCAGCCCCTTATTCTAAGATCATGCCATCTAGTTCTAATCTCCCCAACAATGGAAACATCCTCTCTGCATCCACCTTGTCAAGCCTCCTCATAATCTTATACATTTTGATAAGATCACCTCTCATTCTTCTGAATTCCAATGAATTCCAACACGCGCAACCTACTCAACCGTTCCTCATAAGTCAACCCCCTCATCTTCGGAATCAACCTAGTGAACCTTCTCTGAACTGCCTCCAAAGCAAGTATATCCTTTCATAAATATGGAAACCAAAACTGCACACAGTGTTCCAGGTGTGGCCTCATCAATACCCTGTATAGCTGTAGCAAGACTTCCCTGCTTTTATATTCCATCCCTTTGCAATAAAGGCCAAGATTCCAAATCTTTCTCTATTTAAATAATAACTTGCTCTTTGATTTTTTTCTGCCAAAATGCATGACCTCACACTTTACGACATTATTCTCCATCTCCCAAAAATTTTTGCCCACTCACTTAGCCTGTCTATGTCTTTTGCAGATTTTTTGTGTCCTCCTCACACATTGCTTTTCCTCCCATCTTTGTATCATCAGCAAACTTGGCTACGTTACACTCGGTCCCTTCTTCCAAGTCGTTAATATAGATTGTAAATAGTTGAGGTCCTAGCACTGATCCCCGTGGCACCCCACTTGTTACTGGTTGCCAACCAGAGAATGAATCATTTATCCTGAATCTCTGTTCTCTGTTAGTTAGCCAATCCTCTATCATTCTTTGCTGGCTTTTAAAAGCTTCACAATCTTCTGTCCTCCCATGAGTATTGGCCACTTTGTATGCCCTTGTTTTTAATTGTATACCTTTATTTCTTTAGTTAGCCACGGATGGCTATCTTTTCTCTTACACCCTTTCCTCTTCACTGGAATGTATTTTTCTTGAGAGTTGTGAAATATCTCCTTAAATGTACACCACTGTTCATCAACCGTCCTACACTTTAATCTATTTTCCCAGTCCACTTTAGCCAACTCTGCCCTCATACCTTTATTTAAGCTTAGTACGCTGGTTAGAGATCCAACTTTCTCACCCTCTATCTGAATTTGAAATTCAATCATGCTATGATCACTCATTCCAAGGGGATCCTTTACTAGGAGATTGTTTATTAATCCTGTCTCATTACACAGGACCAGATCTAAAATAGCCTGCCCCCTGGTTGGTTCCGTTACATACTGCTCAAGGAACCTGTCCCTATGCACTCTATGAACTCGACCCTGACCAATTTGATTTGTCCAATCAACATGGAGGTTAAAATCACCCATGATTATTGCTGTTCCCTTTTTACAATCCCCCACTATTTCCTGGTTTATGATCCAATCAACAGAGTTACTACTGTTAGGGGGCCGATAGACTACACCCACCAGTGACTTTTCCCCTTATTGTTCCTTATCTCCACCCAAACTGTTTCAACACCCTTATCATTTGAGCTAATATCATTTCAGACTATTGCAGTGATTCCATCCTTTATCAATAGAGCTACCCCACCTCATTTTCCTTTCTGTCTGTCCTTCTGGGTTGTCAAGTGCCCCACAATATTTAATTCCAAGTCCTGGTCACCTTGCAACCATGTCTCTGTAATGGCTATCAGATCATATCCATTTGTCTCAATTTGTGCCGTCAACTCATCTATTTTGCGACAAATGCTACGTGCATTTGGACAAAGTGCTTTTAAGTTTGTTTTTTTATCCTTTTTTCCTGCTTGTTTCCTCTCTCTTTCAAACTCACTTTTTTTATTTTTGGTTTCTAATTCCAGCTTTACTCCCCTCCCTACTGAATCTGTTTTCAGGTTCCCATCCCCCTGCCAAGCTAGTTTAAACCCTCCCCAACAGCACTAGAAACACTCCCCCCCCCCCCCCCCCACCCACCACGAGGATATTGGTCCCGGCTCTGTTGAGGTGCAACCCGTTCGGCTTGTACAGGTCCTACCTCCCCCAGAAGCAGTCCCAATGCCTCAGGAAACTAAAGATCTCCCGCCTGCACCATCTCTCCAGCCACGTATTCATCTGCTCTGTCCTCCTATTTCTGTACTCACTAGCTCGTGGCACTGGGAGTAATCCGGAGATTACTACCTTTGAGGTCCTGCTTTTTAATCTCTCTCCTAGTTTCCTAAACTCTGCCTGCAGGACCTCTTCCTACCTATGTCATTGGTACCGATGTGGACCACGACCTCTGGCTGTTTACCCTCTCCCCGCACGATGTCCTGCAGCCGTTTAGTGACATCCTTGACCCTGGCACCAGGGAGGCAACATACCATTCTGGAGTCACGTCTGCAGCCACAGAATCACCTGTCTGCTCCCCTGACTAGCGAATCCCCTACCACTATAGCTCTTCCATTCTTTTTCCTCGCCCCCCCTGTGCAGCTGAGCCACCTGTGGTGCCTTGGACTTGGCTCTGGCTGCACTCCCCAGAGACATCATCGCCTCCACCGGTACTCAGAACAGAGTACCGGTTGGAGAGTGAGATGGACTCAAGGGACTGCTGCACTATCTGCCTAGTCCTCCTCTTCTGTCTGGTGGTCACCCAAACCCTATCTGGCTGCACACTCTTAAGCTGCGGAGTGACTGCCTCTAGAAACGTGCTATCCACGTTGCTCTCAGTCTCGCGGATGCACCGTAGTGACCTCAGCTGTCGCTCAAGCTCAGAACAGAGTACCGGTTGGAGAGTGAGATGGACTCAAGGGACTCGAGTCGGTGCAGCTGGAGACACTTCCTGCTCACATGGTCATCCCGGCTGCGCGAAGCATCCGGGACTTCCCACATGCAGGATGTGCAATTCATGGGTCTGAGCTGCCCTGCCATCCCTCTAGTTACACTCGCAACTATCAAGTAGAACTAAACTCATTCTGTAACCATTCTGTGATTCTATGATTCTGTATTGGAATTCAGGTAAAAACAAGGCTTTGTGTACATATTTAAGTGCATCACTAGCTCATTACATCAAGTGCATTTTGAATGCCTGATCAGTCATATGTGCGATACTACAAATCCAAGATCCTATAAATTGCACAGATCAAAATGGCTAGTAGATGCATTCTAAAGAGGGATGTTTACACCTACTTGCCCGCTTATAGAATGCTACAAATATTTGACACCCACACCAATCTATGGCATCCGAAATATGTTATTCGTCATTGGGCATTATTGAGAGGCAACTTACGCAAATATTGCATTTGTTCCACTGTCCAATAGATTTGTAGCATACGGCATTGCAGGATGTACTGTAAACACATGCATCACTCTAAATAAACTGATCAGTTTGGAAAGCAGATCGGCATACCAGAGATTTGCATAGCAACAAGAAAAGTACTATGATATCAACATTTATAAAGTAACTGTTTTTTATTGTTTTTTATTAAATAATAAATGAATTGCGGCAACATGGCCACATAAATAAGTTAAAGGAAATTGCTTGCTAAATATGCAGAGGTTAATAGAAACAAAGAAACATAGAAACTTACAGCGCAGAAGGAGACCATTTTGGCCCATCGTGTCCGCGCAGGCCGACAAAGAGCTACACAGCCCTCGGTCAGCAGCCCTAAAGCTTACATATAAACCTATGAACAATGTACAATGGCAGACAGGTAAAGAGCATCCTGCCCAACCAGTCCACCCCACACAACTGCAACACCTCCTGCACCGCAACATTCTACACTCCACCCCACCCAGAACCATGGGAGAGGCAAGAAACAGATAAAAATCCAGGCCAATAGGAAAAAAAAACTGGGAGAATTCCTCTCCGATCCATCCAGGCGATCGAAATTAGTCCAAGAGATCACTCTGGCTGTATTAGATTCCCTGAAGTACTTACATCATCTCTGCAACAACCAACAAGAGGTAAGTCTAATCCCACTTACCAGATCTAGGTCCATAACCCAGGTTATGACACTTCAAATGCCCATCCAAGCACCTTTTAAATGTGGTGAGGGTTTCTGCATCCACCACCCTTCCAGGCAGTGAGTTCCAGACCCCCACAACCCTCTGCATGAAGAAGCTTTCCCTCAAATCCCCTCTAAACCTTCCACCAACCATCCTAAACCTATGCCCCCTCATAATTGACAAGGGAAATAGGCCATTGCTATCCACTATATCCAAGCCCCTCAAAATTTGATCTACCTCAATGAGGTCTCCCCTCAGCCTCCTATGTTCCAAGGACAACAAACCCAGCCTATCCAATCTGTCCTCATAACTAAGATTCTCCATTCCAGGCAGCATCCTCGTAAATCTCCTCAGCACTCTCTCCAGTGCAATCACATTCTTGCTATAATACGGTGACCAGAACTGCATGCAGTATTCCAGCTGTGGCCTAACCAGTGTATTATACAATTTAAGCATATCCTCCCTGCTCTTGTATTCTATGACTTGACCATTAAAGGTAAGCATTCCATATGCCTTCTTAACCAGCTTATTCACCTGCCCTGCTACTTTCAGCGATCTGTGGACAAGCACTCCAAGGTCCCTTTGTTCATCTACACTTCTAAGTGGCCTACCATTTAATGTGTATACCCTTTCCTTATTAGCCCTTCCTAAGTGCATTACCTCACACTTCTCTGAATTAAATTCCATTTGCCACTATTCTGCCCACCTGACCAGTAGATTGATATCTTCCTGCAGTCCATAACTTTCCTCTTCATTATCAACCACACAGCCAATTTTAGTGTCATCTGCAAACTTCTTAATCATGTCCCCTATATTCTTGCCAATGCTCAACCCCGTTCCCCCACCCCCACAAGTTTTGAATTTGCCATATCTGTATCTGGGAGAAAGTAACTGCGCACAGATTTCTCACCACAATAGTATGACTTCAGTGGTATAAAACTGCTCATACTTCACTGCAGATTTCACGCTTCTTTTTATTGCAATCCCCACATGTTTATATCCACCACAAAATTGTGACAGGGAGTTGTTTGCACGGAAGTGAGTTGGTTTAGAATGTGACCAGCAATTTCTGATGAAAGGTCATCAATCTGAAGCGTTAACTCCGATGCTGTCTGGCCTGCTGAATGTTTCCAGCATTTTTTGTTCTTATTCCAAATTTCCAGCACCTGCAATGTTTTGCTTTTGTAGATTAAATAAAGGCATGAGTGCACAACAAAATGCTAAAATAAGTACCCAGGTTGCTTGTTACTGTGAGCTATAGATGTCGCAGCGAGGCATGTTTGATATGGAATAAAATGCCTGTTCCAGCAGAAGTTGGTTGTATCAAAGAGTATTAAATAGAAGGGCTAGACCTACTTGTGACTTGTTGACCGTAAGCTTACGAGTTAATGTTTTATATGAAATTCCAACCAGCCATTTTTATCATAACACAGCACTATGAAAGAATGAACATGTTTAGAGCAGTTGTCCGATTGATTAATACTGGCATTTTTTTTAAGATGCAGCCAACACTGTTTATTCCAAATCTTTCACCACAACAAAAATTGTTTTGTCTAACGTAGCTTAATAATGCAGTAAATATTTGAAAGCCTTCACTTTCTGCCGATAAACATTTGCTGGTGTCATCTTTTAACAAAATCCAAACTACAGTTGAAATGTAAACCAGGATGTTATACAAGTTAAACCTTTGATGATTGCCAGCTCCTTTCTGAGTCTATGGGCTCAATTTTGCCCAAGCCCGTTTTCTGGCATCTTTCTAGGCAAGAAATGCGGCAGAAATATTTTGCCAACGTTTCCCCGATGTATAATTCATATTTAGCATTGCGCAGCGTGTCCAGTCGCCTCGGGGGGGTGGAGCCTGCTGTCTGCGCCGAAAAACCGATACCGCACGCACTGTGCATATATCCTCCAGCTCTACTTCTTAACAAATTGTATGAAGCCTTTTTCCTTCAAAAATTCATCTGCCCGTTTCCATTCATGGAAACTTAAAACACACACATGCGTCTTACTGTTGGAAAGCGAAGACCAAGCGGCGGAGTCAAGTGGCCGGCGATTTACAGTCGAATGGCCGCCGCCAGCGAAATTCTCGTAGGCGATGTTTCCGGCGGTTCCTATTTCCACTCCGCTGCTGCCAGCCCCTCCTGAGTGCGTCATCAAAGTGTGCACCACCGATCTCCTGCACCTCCATCGAAATGCAGAAACAAAATCTTAGGGCCGCCAAGCGGTGCCCCCTACAGCTTTTTCTGTCGGTGCACTGTGATCGAAGTGTGTGCGACATGGCAGTGTGGCGGTTAATGAAGGGGAGGGCGCATGGCCGACTGCCAGGTTGGCCAAACAGTTATAACATAAGAAAATAAGAAATAGGAACAGGAGTAGGCTATACGGCTCCTCGAGCCTACTCTGCCATTCAATAAGATCGTGGCTGATCTGATCATGGACTCAGGTCCACTTCCCTGCCCGCTCCCCATAACCCCTTATTCCCTTATCATTTAAGAAACTGTCTATTTCTGTCTTAAATTTATTCAATGTCCTGGCTTTCACAGTTCTCTGAGGCAGTGAATTCCACAGACTTACAATGCTCTGAGAGAAGAATTTTCTCCTCATCTCTGTTTTAAATGGGCGGCCCCTTATTCTTAGATCATGCCCTCTAGTTTTAGTCTCCCCCATCAGTGGAAACATCCTCTCTGCATCCACCTTGTCAAGCCGCCTCATAATCTTATACATTTTGATAAGATCACCTCTCATTCTTCTGAAATGAGTCGAGGCCCAACCTACTCAACCTTTCCTCATAAGTCAACCCCCTCATCCCCGGAATCAACCTAGTGAACCTTCTCTGAACTGCCTCCAAAGCAAGTATATCCTTTCGTAAATATGGAAACAAAACTGCACGCAGTATTCCAGGTGTGGCCTCACCAATACCTTATATAGCTGTAGCAAGACTTCCCTGCATTTATATTCCATTCCCTTTGCAATAAAGGCCAAGATATCATTGGCCTTCCTGATCACTTGCTGTACCTGCATACTATTCTTTTGTGTTTCATGCACAAGTACCCCCAGGTCCCACTGTATTGCGGCACTTTGCAATCTTTCTCCATTTAAATAATAACTTGCTCTTTGATTTTTTTTCTGCCAAAGTGCATGACCTCACACTTTACGACATTATACTCGATCTGCCAAATTTTTGCCCACTCACTTAGCCTGTCTATGTCCTTTTGCAGATTTTTTGTGTCCCCCTCACACATTGCTTTTCCTCCCATCTTTGTATCATCAGCAAACTTGGCTACGTTACACTCAGTCCCTTCTTCCAAGTCATTAATATAGATTGTAAATAGTTGGGGTCCCGGCACTGATCCCTGCGGCACCCCACTAGTTACTGGTTGCCAACCAGAGAATGAACCATTTATCCTGAATCTCTGTTCTCTGTTAGTTAGCCAATCCTCTATCCATGCTAATATATTACCCCCGACCCCTTGAACTTTTATCTTGTGCAGTAACCTTTTATGTGGAAGATCGTCAAATGCCTTCTGGAAGTCCAAATACACCACATCCACTGGTTCCCCTTTATCCACCCTCCAAGAACTCCAGCAAATTTGTCAAACATGACTTCCCCTTCATAAATCCATGCTGACTCTGCCTGACCGAATTTTGTTTTTCCAAATGTCCTGCTACTGCTTCTTTAATAATGGACTCCAACATTTTCCCAACTACAAATGTTAGGCTAACTGGTCTATAGTTTCTTACTTTTTGTCTGCCTCCTTTTTTAAATAGAAGCGTTACATTTGCAGTTTTCCAATCTGCTGGGGCCTCCCCAGAATTCAGGGAATTTTGGTAAATTTCAACCAATGCATCCACAATCCCTGCCGTTACTTCTCTTAAGACCTTTGGATGCAAGCCATCAGGTCCAGGGGATTTATCTGCCCTTAGTCCCATTATCTTACTGAGTACCTTCTCCTTTGTGATTGTGATTGTGTTAAGTTTCCCCCCCCCTGGGTTCGGCTGGGCCGCCAACAGGCAGCCTGGCCCAGCCGAAACCCTCCCTGGTGGCCCAGTGGTCCTAACTAAAATAATCGCAGAGCTCACAGCAGCTCTCCCCTTTAAGTGAACGGGAGCGATGTGGTGATGCACACGCGTCATGATGTCATCAGTGCCAGGCTAATAAATGTCACAGGGACACCCTCAAAGCCTCTTTGATAAAGTGCAACATCCCCACCGCCACCTGGGAGTGCCTGGCCAAAGACTGCCCTAAGTGGAGGAAGTGCATTCGGGAGGGCGCTGAGCACCTCGCGTCTCATCGCCGAGTGCATTCAGAAAAAAAGCGCAGGCAGCAGAATGAACGTGTGGCAAACCTGTCTTACCCTTCCTTACTCTCAACGACTGTCTTTCCCAATTGTGACAGGGACTGTGGCTGTCATATTGGACTGTTCAGCCACCTAAGGACTCATTCTAAGAGTGGAAGCAAGTCTTCCTCGATTCCGAGAGACTGCCTAGATGATGATGATGATGATGAATGACTGACAGCGATGGAGACTTGTTCCCACCTCCACTTTTCACCCCCATTTTGACCGACTTCCGGTCCGCTCCAAAAAAATGACAAAGAGCTGAATTTCACACAGGAAGCCACCTCATCCGCAGCAGCAGTGAAAACACATCAAAGCGGTAGGTGTGACCCGTTTCGGCGGGGGGAGGGGGGGGGCGCTGAATTTTGGCCCCACACATTTTGCTGCCTACCATCTCCTTTCACACAAGGACTTACTTGTTAACTGTAGAAAAATGAAAATCGTAACACTTCTACAAATAAAGCACTTAACATAAATCACAGATATATTCTACATTATCCTAGAATGTTTAGAGTTGAAATGACAGCTGTTAATTTCTAAATTCCTCTGTGTTTTTATAGCATTGTAATGTTGCTGTTAGCAAATGTTATGACTATTGTTTTTTTGGTTGCATGATTCATCTCAGTTCTTTTCCTGTATTATAATTTGTGAGGTAGCATTTCCATTTGATGTTTTAAGCTGTTTTTGAACTATCATAAAGGCAAAATTATTTTATTTTGAAAATAAAGATATTGGATATATTAATCTTCTCTCCTCGGTTGTACTCTGCAGATGGCGGTTCACAAAAAAGCTCAGTTTCTCCTCAGACGATTCATTAATACAACTGTATGAGGTGTTTATGCACATTAGGTATAGCTTCCGCTGATTGTAGGCAAGGAACATTCCTAACACTGAAACAATGGTCTTGGAGGATAACCAGATGTGGCAGTCTTACAACTTTGAACCCCAGCATCAATGTATTTTGTACACTTTTGGCAGTTAAAAAAAAGTGCTTACCTTTGTAGTGTGACGAGACACTTAAAGAAGGAAGCAGTCAATTTGAGGAGAGGGTCAATTGATTACTTACAAGGCCTTTAATTGTCTGCCGCAGATTCTGAATAGATGGCGTTCCAGCCTAACTGGACTATTGAAGCAACTGGTGAGGATCAAACATCACATGCTATTAATCATATGGGACTTGAGCCAAATCCTAGAACTGAAAAAAAAAGTAACAACCCTTGGAATTTCTAATGGGCCCATTATAGAGTGCAAAGGCATTAGACGTTAGCTGTGGCTGGACTAAAGATGCACGCACTGCTGGTTCCCACATAAGAATCAACTCATTGGAACCATGCAACAATGCAAGGGCAAGAAAAGACCGTGGCCCCTACACACAGAATCAGTAGCCCGGTTAAAAGTGGAATTCATGGGGAACTGTCAGCTTTCAAATGTCTCAGTTCAAACTTGTTTCACCAAGGATCAAGTGAGGAAGGCTAATCTCGTTTTCTAGACACTTAAATCCCATTTTCCCAGGCAGCTTTACCCTGCACTGTCTCAAGATGTCTCTTAAGGAGAATATTGTATTCTGAAGTATCTCTGTTGAGTATTGAATGGAACAATGACTTTGAATACATCAGTGTCACAACCACTCTGTCTATCAAACCCAAAGGAATTCCAGAAGGGGGTCATTCACTTTTTTCTACAAGAAATAATAATTATCTTGATTGACACAAAAAATATGTGAACGGAAGCTTGATTTAATTGCGCACCACTTAAATATGTCTTACCCCATAGAAGTGAATGGTAATTCTCACAAGTGAAAAGGAATTCACATGGAAGAATGATTGATTGAATCATTTGAAATTTGGAAGCTGCTTTCTGGCTCTTATGATAGCAACAATTGTTCTCAGTCACACAATTGTCAGACATCGAACATCACGGGTTTTTGACATACAGACTCACAGGCACCTCGGGCATTGCACAGTTTCTTAAACAACAAGGGAACAAGGGGTTATGGGGAGTGGTGGGGAAGAGTAGCTGAGTCCATGATCAGATCAGCCATGATCTTATTGAATGGCAGAGCAGGCTCGAGGGGCTGTATGGCCTACTCCTGTTCCTAATGTTCTTATCTTCTTATGTTATACCTGAAGGGACAATGTGCCTAGTGGGACACCTGCAATTCTGTTCCCTTTTCTAAATAAATATTTGTGAGACATATAACACGGTGGTGGGAAGGGGGTGCAATTCTAACTTTCCGTGGTGACTTCATTGTAAAGGAGAATCGGTGAGGTTTTTAACGAACTGCCGATCCAATATCGGCCATTTTACGCCACTACCAAAAATTTAAAATTACTCCCACGCTGTACGGGTACGGTAGCACAGCGGTGATGTCACTAGACTAGTAATCCAGAGGCCTGGATTTATAACCCAGAGAACTTGAGCTGGGCTCCCATCTGGAAATAAAAAGCTGGTATCAGTAAAAGTGACCATGAAGCTGTCGGATTGTCGTAAACACCCAACTGGTTCACTTGTGTCCTATAACGAAGCAAAAATATTGTTGTCCTTATCGGGTCTGGACTATATGTGACTCCAGTCCTACACCAATATGATTGACTCTTAAGTGTCCTCTGAAATAGGCTACCAAGACACTTAGTTATATCCAGGACAACTCATGGATGGACAGGAAATGGCCTTGCCAGTGACGCCCATGTCCTGAGAATGATTAATAAAAACAATTCATTGGATTGGTTGGGGGGAGAGTGAGGTGTCGGGGGGCGGGTGAAGTACTATTTTGGTTGCTATGCCATCATAAAGTTAACAGAAAGCTGCTGATATTCATTGGCCAGGAGATTCCGCTAGGAATGCATTTGGGAAAATGTGTCCGGAAAGCACTGGACATTGTGTCGGTTTTGCCGAGGCAAAGTTACACCCAACTTTCCACTCAAACTCATTTGCATAAGGCACAATGCACAAACTCCCATGAATCTGTGCAATCAAGCAGCCTTATCAATCGTAATCGATTATTAACTGGAACACGGCCAATCGGGCCTCAAGATTACTGAATTAAACTGGAAAAGGGTACAGGAAAGGGCCATGAGACTAATTCCAAGTCTAAAACGTCTTAGTTATCGAGATACGCTAAAAGAATTGGGACTTTATACCTTAGAGCAGCACAGAATTAGGGGGGATAGATTGAGGTTTATAAGATAATGAAGGGAATAGACAGTGTTCCAGCTGACAGTTTACTTCAATTAAATAGGTTAGGCAGGAACAGGAGTCACAAATTTAAGTTGTATGCAGCTAGATCTAGGTTAGACATCAGGAGGTGGTTCTTTTCCAAGAGAATAGTAGAGCTCTGGAACAAGCTGCTGTTTCATGTGGTGGATGCAGACTCGCTGAATTCCTTCAAGTGAAAGCTGGATTTATTTCTGGCTGCGGCGGAGATCACCTCTTACAGAAGGTAGGTACTGCAGGGAATTTAATGGCCAGAGTGATCTCTTGGACTGGTTTCGATTGCCTCGGTGGGGCAGAGAGGAATTTCCCAGATTTTCTTCCCCAAATTGGCCTGGGTTTTTATTTGGGTTTTTTTGCCTCTCCCTGGAGATCACATGGTTTTGGGTGGGGTGGAGTGTACAAGTTGTGATACACAAGGTATAGCAATTGTGTGGGACAGGCTTGATTGACCAGGTGGTCTTTACCCGTCCGTCATTGTTCATATGTTCGTAAACTAAAAATCTGTTCAAGTAATTGCTGTCGCTGATGAAAGAGAACAATCAGTGTTTTCAATTGACTACCGGTCGCAGGTCTTGTGTACCAAGCGCCGATCAATTGACTGAATTTCAACTCATTTAAACTGAATTTAAAGTAACTGTAACATCAGTATGAGAAATAGGCCGGAGTGAGGCTTCAATTGATCGCTGGTCATTGCAGCGACAGGCCATTAACGGTGGATTGATATCACCACGGGTAACCCTTACCCTAAATTCTAGAAGTAAAATAACGAACACCCCCGAACGGACGCAATCGGCAGAAACTCGTGTCGGTTTGGGCTGGTCAGTTTTGTCGGCAGGGACAGCTTCGGGCGAATTGACTATTGAACCATGGTAAAAGAGCGCAGAAACTCGAGCAAAAGTGGTTCTGGGCGTAACTTACTTATGTTTTAAATTTCGCAATCTTTCGCGCTATTTCAGTCGCGTCAGCCCAGATTGCGCGCGTATCGGTGCATAAAACATACGGAAACCCCAGGCCGTGCTTTCCAGCAAGATTGTAAAAGTGTTGCGAAGCAAGATTTTGGCAATCCTACACGAAATAGCGAAAATCTTCCTCCTGTGCTCATGTAGGGTAATTTTCATGATTTTACTAGAGCAGGCTATCTGAGCAGAATGTCTGGCGGCTGTGTATTGGGAGCACTACCCTTTACTCTACCCTTTATATTGTCTTCCGGAATGGACTGGTTTGCAATAGGAATGCAAAAGTCACAAACCCATAGCGATCAGAAGACTTGTTCTCTCCGGGTTAGTAAAAGCCTGTGATTCGTCAGCAGGTCAAGTGCAACAGAGCACAGCACAAAAAGGGCACAAAGATTATTTGATATAATCAGTACTATTGAAAGGACATAACATGCAAATATACATTAAAAAAATGTCTTTGTACTACAAAATATAAAAACAAATTTTATTTTACTTTCATCTGAATGACAGTTTTTTGCCATCTTTAATAACTTAACAGATATTTTAGAATTAGCATAGAATCATAGAATGGTCACAGCACTGAAGGAGGCCATTCAGCCTGTTGAGCGTGTGCCGCCCTCTCTACAAGACCACTTCAGCTAGTCCCACTCCCTCGCCTTTTCTCCGTAGCGCTGCAAGTTTTTTTCTTTGGGTACTTATCCAATTCCCTTTTAAAAGCCACGATTGAGTTGGCCACCCTTTCAGTCAGTGCATTCCAGATCCTAACCACTCGCTGTGTAAAAAATGTTTTCCTCATGTCGCCTTTGGATCTTCTGCCAATCACCTTAAATCTGTGTCCTCTGGTTCTCGAATCTTTTGCCAATGGGAACAATTTATCTCTAACTACTCCGTCTAGCCCCCTCATGATTTTGAACACCTCTATCCAATCTCCTCTCAACCTTCTCTGCTCCAAGGAGAACAACCCCAGCTTCTCCAGTCTATCCCTGTAGCTGAAGTCCCTCATGCCTGGAACCATTCTTGTAAATCTGGAACTGCACCCTCTCTAAGGCCTTCACATCCTTCCTAAAGTGCGGCGCCCAGAATTGGACCCAATACTTCAGTTGAGGCCAAACCAGTGTTTTATAAAGGTTCATCACAACTTCCTTGCTTTTGGAATTGGTGCCTCTATTTATACTTTTTGAATCGTTTAAAACAAAAACAAATTGGGGTGCAAATGTTAGCGCCCTGGAATTGCTTACTGCCCAGCCGCACAGCTTGCAGCGCCCTGTCGGTAAATTTGCTGCTGCCTTGCTCTGCACTTTCGTTCCGATCATGACAGCAATCATTGTACCAGCGCCCCGGTCGCAAAATTAGGTGCATCCTCCTCATTTAGTGCCCGCCCCTAATCATGCCCAAGAAACCAGGTGGTACCACCTTCCGTTGGCGCTATCTGCAGCATATTTAAAGGGAGGGAGAGGAGCATAAATCGGAGGGCACTTTGAGCGCAACGTGACGGCACAACACACTGCGTGAACGTCTGACTTTAAATGGGAAGAATGATCCACCCTCCTGCACAACCTCGTCAACCAGAGGCAGTGAGGAGCAGGGGAGCTGCTCGCCATGGTGCAGGTGGGGCGAGGAACAGGAGCTTGCGCATCGCTTCAAGGGGGGGGGGAAGCGAGGTGGTGGTGCTGGGTAGAGGGGTGGGTGTTGGTGATGTAAATGCTTGTAAATGTAATAATGTTATCGCTGCTTCCATTTAAGTTTTGCCAGGGCATCAAATTGGCTCCCTCCTTGAATGGGTGCAGAACTCTGGGGCGCTCTGTCATTCAATCATCTGAAAGTTAAAATTCAACCCCCATTTGTTTCAGTTTAGTCAGAATATTCAGCAACACCTGACTCTGCCCCGACCTGATTGAAGTGCCCAGCTTCGTAACTGGCTCAGTATCCTCTTCCCGATTTACACTTATTCCTGCTCGATCATAAGAACATAAGAATTAGGAACAGGAGTAGGCCATCTAGCCCCTCGAGCCTGCTCCGCCACTCAACAAGATCATGGCTGATCTGGCCGTGGACTCCGCTCCACTTACCCACCCGCTCCCCGTAACCCTTAATTCCCTTATGGTCTATGTATGGGGAGGGGGTGATAAAAATGGATGTATGTAGCCATGGACACACATGGATCAAACCCAGAACCCCCACAACCCGCACTACAACCTCCAACCGTCTACTGTTGACCATTTCCCAATGTTGTGGCAATAAGGACTTGGGGGTCCACAGGGAGAGAGCCAAGCCAAAGCATTGACTGCAAAGGCTTCTATAGATATGTAAAGAGAAAAAGGTTAGTAAAGACAAACGTAGGCCCCCTGCAGTCAGAATCAGGGGAAGTCATAACTGGGAACAAAGAAATGGCAGACCAATTGAATAAGTACTTTGGTTCGGTATTCACTAAGGAGGACACAAACAACCTTCCGGATATAAAAGGGGTCAGAGGGTCTAGTAAGAAGGAGGAACTGAGGGAAATCCTTATTAGTCAGGAAATTGTGTTGGGGAAATTGATGGGATTGAAGGCCGATAAATCCCCAGGGCCTGATCGTCTGCATCCCAGAGTACTCAAGGAGGTGGCATTGGAAATAGCGGATGCATTGGTGATCATTTTCCAACATTCCATAGACTCTGGATCAGTTCCTATGGCTACCCTCCACTCCAATGTAACCCCACTTTTTAAAAAAAGAGGGAGAGAGAAAACAGGGAATTATAGACCGGTCAGCCTGACATCGGTAGTGGGTAAAATGATGGAATCAATGATTAAAGATGTAATAGCAGCGCATTTGGAAACAGGTGACATGATAGGTCCAAGTCAGCTTGGATTTGTGAAAGGGAAATCATGCTTGACAAATCTTCTGGAATTTTTTGAGGATGTTTCTAGTAGAGTGGACAAGGGAGAACCAGTTGATGTGGTATATTTGGACTTTCAGAAGGCTTTCGACAAGGTCCCACGCAAGAGATTAATGTGCAAAGTTAAAGCACATGGGATTGGGGGTAGTGTGCTGATGTGGATTAAGAACTGGTTGGCAGACAGGAAGCAAAGAGTAGGAGTAAATGGGTACATTTCAGAATGGCAGGCAGTGACTAGTAAAGTACCGCAAGGTTCTGTGTTTGGGCCCCAGCTGTTTACATTGTACATTTAAGGATTTTGACGAGGGGATTAAATGCAGTTTTTCCAAATTTGCGGATGACACTAAGTTGGGTGGCAGTGTGAGCTGCGAGGAGGATGCTATGATACTGCAGAGTGATTTGGATAGGTTAGGTGAGTGGGCAAATGCATGGCAGATGAAGTATAATGTGGATAAATGTGAGGTTATCCACTTTGGTTGTAAAAACAGAGAGACAGACTATTTTCTGAATGGTGACAGATTAGGAAAAGGGGAGGTGCAATGAGACCTGGGTGTCATGGTACATCAGTCATTAAAGGTTGGCATGCAGGTACAGCAGGTGGTTAAGAAAGCAAATGGCATGTTGGCCTTCATAGCGAGGGGATTTGAGTACAGGGGCAGGGATGTGTTACTACAGTTGTACAGGGTCTTGGTGAGGCCACACCTGGAGTATTGTGTACAGTTCTGTTCTCCTAACTTGAGGAAGGACATTCTTGCTATTGAGGGAGTGCAGCGAAGGTTCACCAGACTGATTCCTGGGATGGCGGGACTGATATATCAAGAACGACTGGATCAACTGGGCTTGTATTCACTGGAGTTCAGAAGAATGAGAGGGGATCTCATAGAAACGTTTAAAATTCTGACGGCTTTAGACAGGTTAGATGCAGGAAGAATGTTCCCAATGTTGGGGAAGTCCAGAACCAGGGGTCACAGTCTAAGGATAAGGGGTAAGCCATTTAGGACCGAGATGAGGAGAAACTTCTTCACCCAGAGAGTGTTGAACCTGTGGAATTCTCTACCATAGAAAGTTGTTGAGGCCAATTCACTAAATATATTCAAAAAGGAGTTAGATGAAGTCCTTACTACTTGGGGGAATCAAGTGGTATGACGAGAAAGCAGAAATGGGATATTAAAGTTTCATGTTCAGCCATGAACTCATTGAATGGCGGTGCAGGCTCGAAGGTCCAAATGGCCTGCTCCTGCACCTATTTTCTATGTTGACAAAGTGCAAGGGCTTTGAGCACTCAAGTCTAGGGCCAGAGCACACAGTGCAAAGGCCAGTGCCACAAGACTTAGGAGGGAGTGATGTTGTGTATGTATAACAAGTCTATACCCTGTACACTCAATGTACAGTTACATAAGACTACTGGGTGTACTGTCACACTGTATACACTATGCTTGTACCACCAGAGGGTGCAACTGGTGGAGACCTAGGGGTCACCTGTACACTACAGGTAACCAGGTATAAAAGGGAGCTCACCATGCTGGACCTTCATTCAGGAGCTGCAATAAATGGACTAAGGTCACAACAGTTCAAGTGCAACACCTTACCTCGTGGAGTCATTACTAGAGTGCTTACAGATATAATAGTTAACTCATTGAAAGTATAATGCTGAGCAACAAGAGCATCAATGAGCACTTCTTTTGAATGATGAGGGAATGAATGGTTATGTGGAGCGGGCAGGGAAATGGAGCTGAGTCCATGATCAGATCAGCCATGATCTTATTCAATGGCGGAGCAGGCTTGAGGGGCCAATTGCCTCCTCCTGCTCCTATTTCTTCTGTTCTTATGTTCTTATCCGAGGTGCTCGTGTAAGCCTGGTATGGTAAGTACGTCAGCACTGCACCATTACCAACGAGCACATTCTTTCAATGCCCCCACTTAGAATTTACCACTCTGGTGCTATGAGAACTTGAGGAATAAATGAGGCAAAACACATCAAGGAACATTTGAAGTGATCCCTTCCTGGGACAGGTGAACTATTAAACATCTTATGTGTGAGATGTACAGCTCGTTTCAAAAAGGAGACGCTTGTAAAAGTTTAGTTTGTTCATATTTCCTCATCTCATGAGTCACTGTTCAACCTGACGCAGTAAACACAGGACAGATCACTTTGAAACTTGAGGCACTGAGTATAAAGCGTAAAAGCCAACCAGTGTGGCTTTACGCTGCTATTTGCAAGTGGATGCGAATTGAGCTATCACTTAGGGCTACTCTGTCAAATTTCTTAAAAAACACTTTTACAAAGTTTAAAGGAACATTGTCACCTGATGCCAATCTCTCTCAAGACACTCTCACAGGCTTAGAAACATCGAAACATAGAAAATAGATGCAGGAGTAGGCCATTCGGCCCTTTGAGCCTGCAGCGCCATTCAATGAGATCATGGCTGATCATTCCCTCATTACCCCTTTCCTGCTTTCTCTCCATACCCCTTGATCCCTTTAGCCGTAAGGGCCATATTCAATTCCCTCTTGAATATATCCAATGAACTGGCATCAACAGCTCTCTGCGGCAGGGAGTTCCACAGGTTAACAACTCTCTGAGTGAAGAAGTTTCTCCTCATCTCAGTCCTTAATGGCCTATCACTTATCTTAAGACTGTGTCCCCTGGTTCTGGACTTCCCCAAAATCGGGAACATTCTACCCACACCTAAACTGTCCCGTCCCATCAGAATCACTAATCACTGCCTGCCATTCTGAAAAGGACCCATTTATCCTGACTCTGCTTCCTGTCTGCCAACCAGTTCTCTATCCACATCAGTACATTACCGCCAATACCATGTGCTTTGACTTTGCACACCAATCTCTTGTGTGGGATCTTGTCAAAAGCCTTTTGAAAGTCCAAATATACCACATCCACTGGTTCTCCCTTGTCCACTCTGCTAGTTATAGCCTCAAAAAATTCCAGAAGATTCGTCAAGCATAATTTCCCTTTCATAAATCCATGCTGACTTGGACTGATCCTGTCACTGCTTTCCAAATGCACTGCTATTTTATTCTTAATGATTGATTCCAACATTTTCCCCACTACTGATGTCAGCTAACCGGTCTATAATTACCCGTTTTCTCTCTCTAAAAAGTGGTGTTACATTAGCTATCCTCCAGTCCATAGGAACTGATCCAGAGTCGATAGACTGTTGGAAAATGATCACCAATGCATCCGCTATTTCTAGGGCCACTTCCTTAAGTACACTGGGATGCAGAAACATCTGCCACAAAGTGATTAGTAAGGCAGCGACGTATTGTACTGTTGATTGTATCAGCTACTGCACCTTTTAAATGAAATTTGAACGGCATAAATAAATTTTCTCCCAGCAGGCCATGCGTGGAAAATCCACATGGGCGATGTTGTGTATCTGTAAAGCATGCACTCCCATATTCCGCCACCAGGGAGCGTATCCCCTGAAGTCCCAAGGGATCCCAGCATTCCTTGGGACTTCAGGGGATGCGCTCTCTGGTGGCGGTATATGAGAGTGCATGCTTTACAGATACACAACATTACTCCCCCCCCAAAGTCAAGGTGAAAACTATTTACATGGTGACGTGGTCGGAAGCCTTTCTTTCCCTGGTGGACCGCCTCGGTACGAATGTCTGTTCGGGAGCAATGGCTGTGCCCTCACTGGGCTGGCGTATTGTTGGCCCTGCAGGGCTGCTGGGTGAGCCTGGCCTTGCTGGGCTGTTGGGCGTGTTGGGTTCGATTTCCTGGTCCGGGGTGGTGTCATTGATTCTTTGGGTGTGTGCTTTGGGCTCGAAAAAGGTGGTGTCTGCTGTGGATTGTTCAGGGCAGTCTGTGAACTGCAGCCTCGTTTGGTCTAGGTGCTTTCTGCAAATTTGTCCATTGTCAAGTTTGACTACAAACACCCTACTCCCTTCTTTAGCTATCACCATAACGGCGATCCACTTGGGACCATGTCCATAGTTTAGCACATTTTCAGGGTCATTCAGATCAATTTCCCGTGACACAGTGGCGCGACCATCGCTTACATTTTGTTGCTGCCTCCTGCTTTCTACCTGATCATGCAGATTGGGGTGAACCAGCGAGAGTCTGGTTTTAAGTGTTCTTTTCATGAGTATCTCGGCCAGGGGCACCCCTGTGAGCGAGTGGGGTCTCGTGCGGTAGCTGAGTAGTACTCGAGACAAGCGGGTTTGGAGTAAGCCTTCTGTGACTCGTTTAAGGCTCTGTATGATAGTTTGTACTGCCCGCTCTGCCTGCCCATTTGAGGCTGGTTTAAGCGGGGCCGAGGTGACATTTTGATCCCATTGCGGGTCATGAATTCCTTAAATTCAGCACTGGTGAAACATGGCCCGTTGTCACTGACTAGTATATCAGGCAGGCCGTGGGTGGCAAACATGGCCCTCAGGCTTTCAATGGTGGCGGTGGCGGTGCTTCCCGACATTATTTCACATTCAATCCATTTTGAAAAAGCATCCACCACCACCAGGAACATTTTACCATGAAACAGGCCCGCATAGTCGACATGGATCCTCGACCATGGTCTGGAGGGTTAGGACCAGAAACTTAGTGGTGCCTCTCTGGGCGTGTTGCTCAACTGAGCACATAAGCTGCATTGCCTACACAGGACTCTAAGTCAGAGTCAATACCGGGCCACCACACGTGGGATCTGACTATCGCTTTCATCATTACTATACCCGGGTGTGTGCTGTGGAGATCCGAGATGAACGTCTCCCTGCCCTTTTTAGGTAACACTACACGGTTACCCCACAACAGGCAGTCTGCCTGAATGGACAGCTCGTCCTTTCGCCGCTGGAATGGCTTGATTAGCTCTTGCATTTCAATGGGGATGCTGGCCCTGCTCCTATGCAGTACACAGTTTTTTACCAGGGCAGCAGAGGATCTTGACTGGTCCAAGTCCTAATCTGGCGGGCCGTGACAAGTGATTTATCATTTACAAACTCTTCCATGACCATCAACAAGTCTGCAGGCTGCGCCACCATCAACAAGTTTGCAGGCTGCGCCATTTCCACCTTCAGATTGCTGGCACATGTAGAACCAATACCTCGCCATCAGCACGCTCTCCCTCGGGTTAAGATGCTCCTGAACCAGTGTACACAGCTCCTCATACGACTTATCTGTGGGTTTCACCGGAGCCAGAAGATTCTTCATGAGGCTGTAGGTCGGTGCCCCGCAGACCGTGAGGAGGACCACGCTCCTTTTAGCAGCGCTTCCTTCTCCGTCCAGCTCATTGGCTACAAAGTACTGGTCTAACCGTTCGACATAGGCTTCCCAGTCCTCACCCTCCGAGAACTTCTCCAGGATGCCCACAGTCTGCTGCATCTTTGCGTTGGATTTGTGTACTCGTCGCCAGCTATTGTGTTCCTAACACAGATGAGGCTGCACACAGGGAGGTTAAAGTAACTGTGACCTCAGTCTTTATTAAGACACTCCAGAGTGAGGAACAGGCCTTGGGGGCCGGCTTATGCTGGGATCCCTTGGGACTTCAGGGAATGCACTCCCTGGTGGCGGAATGTGGGAGTGCATGTTTTACAGATACACAACAGGCGGGATTGTTGGCTTTGATGATTCCGGGGGGGCAATAGCGGCGGGGCGGTAAAGTTTGCGCCATGGAACAGTTTGTGCCTCAGTCAGCAAAATTGGGCAGCTGGGCCCTGAGTCTGGGGAGCAGAGCTAAGAGAGGAGTTAGATACTACCTCTCGGGTATTAGCATGGGAAAATCCCGAGCTAAAGAGCCGAGCCGGGAGTGCTCCGGGAGACACCAGGGGGTGGGGAAATCTTTAAAAAAAAAAAACCCACAAAAACGTTCCCAATACATAGCCCATACCACTACAACATAAATCGCACAAAAAATAAAAAGAAAAAACAATCACACTTGCGTTAGAATGTCATTTCTTAGCTCTCTGCAGTCAGTATCGGTTGGACCGCTCGATTTCCCAGACGTTCACTGCGGGGCGTACAGTTCGGGCAGGAGTCAAAAAGCCCACCGGTGTTGCAACCAGGAGCATTGCACACCGGCGTAACTCTTCCAGGCAGTGCTGCTCCACGCGCCGCTGGAGGTTGACCGCCTACCCAGAATACCTCACCGCCGCCATTGCTGCCCCTCCGTGGTGAAAAACGGCGTGCAAAGGACCAGAAAATCCGTTCCAAGGAGAGGGCTGCACTCGTTGACGGTGGCCCATCTGGGAGAAAACTTGAACAACCATCGCAATTCCCATACCCAGCATCAAGTGGAGGGCTGGAACTGAGGCGGAACCACGTTGTGGTCAGATCCTGTGGCCGGTTTTCACAACAAACATCGAGCATTCCCACAGGCATGTGACTTTAAAATACTTCATGCCCACAAGTTCAAACTTTTGCCAAGAAAGGATTTTAAAGACAGCTGATACTACCCTTTGTATCCTTGACATCAGATATCAATAGGAATTAACTCCAATATAAATCATTACGAGCAGTCACCCTACTGAGGGCTCCACTTTCCTATATATGTGTTGTCGTGGAGAGCAAGGAGATGGGAGTAATTTCTGAAGAAGAGAAGTTTCCACACATAGACATAGACATAGACATAGAAACATAGAAAATAGGTGCAGGAGCAGGCCATTCAGCCCTTCTAGCCTGCACCGCCATTCAATGAGTTCATGGCTGAACATGAAACTTCAGTACCCCATTCCTGCTTTCTCGCCATAACCCTTGATCCCCTGAGGTAGTAAGGACTTCATCTAACTCCCTTTTGAATATATTTAGTGAATTGGCCTCAACTACTTTCTGTGGTAGAGAATTCCACAGGTTCACCACTCTCTGGGTGAAGACGTTTCTCCTCATCTCGGTCCTAAATGGCTTACCCCTTATCCTCAGACTGTGACCCCTGGTTCTGAACTTCCCCAACATTGGGAACATTCTTCCTGCATCTAACCTGTCTTAAACCCGTCAGAATTTTAAACGTTTCTATGAGGTCCCCTCTCATTCTTCTGAACTCCAGTGAATACAAGCCCAGTTGATCCAGTCTTTCTTAGGTCAGTCCCGCCATCCCGGGAATCAGTCTGGTGAATCTTCGCTGCACTCCCTCAATAGCAAGAATGTCCTTCCTCAAGTTAGGAGACCAAAACTGTACACAATACTCCAGGTGTGGCCTCACCAAGGCCCTGTACAACTGTAGCAACACCTCCCTGCCCCTGTACTCAAATCCCCTCGCTATGAAGGCCAACATGCGATTTGCTTTCTTAACCGCCTGCTGTACCTGCATGCTAACCTTCAATGACTGATGTACCATGACACCCAGGTCTCGTTGCACCTTCCCTTTTCCTAATCTGTCACCATTCAGATAATAGTCTGTTTCTCTGTTTTTACCACCAAAATGGATAACCTCACATTTATCCACATTATACTTCATCTGCCATGCATTTGCCCACTCACCTAACCTATCAAGTCACTCTGCAGCCTAATAGCATCCTCCTCGCAGCTCACACTGCCACCCAACTTAGTGTCATCCGCAAATTTGGAGATACTGCATTTAATCCCCTCGTCTAAATCATTAATGTACAATGTAAACAGCTGGGGCCCCAGCACAGAACCTTGCGGCACCCCACTAGTCACTGCCTGCCATTCTGAAAAGTACCCGTTTACTCCTACTCTTTGCTTCCTGTCTGACAACCAGTTCTCAATCCACGTCAGCACACTACCCCCAATCCCATGTGCTTTAACTTTGCACATTAATCTCTTGTGTGGGACCTTGTCGAAAGCCTTCTGAAAGTCCAAATATACCACATCAACTGGTTCTCCTTTGTCCACTTTACTGGAAACATCCTCAAAAAATTCCAGAAGATTTGTCAAGCATGATTTCCCTTTCACAAATCCATGCTGACTTGGACCTATCATGTCACCATTTTCCAGATGCACTGCTATGACATCCTTAATAATTGATTCCATCATTTTACCCACTACTGAGGTCAGGCTGACCGGTCTATAATTCCCTGTTTTCTCTCTCCCTCCTTTTTTAAAAAGTGGGGTTACATTGGCTACCCTCCACTCCATAGGAACTGATCCAGAGTCAATGGAATGTTGGAAAATGACTGTCAATGCATCCGCTATTTCCAAGGCCACCTCCTTAAGTACTCTGGGATGCAGTCCATCAGGCCCTGGGGATTTATCGGCCTTCAATTCCATCAATTTTCCCGACTAATAAAGATTTCCTTCAGTTCCCCCTCCTTACTAGACCCTCTGACCCCTTTTATATCCGGAAGGTTGTTTGTGTCCTCCTTAGTGAATACCGAACCAAAGTACTTGTTCAATTGGTCTGCCATTTCTTTGTTCCCCGTTATGACTTCCCCTGATTCTGACTGCAGGGGACCTACGTTTGTCTTTACTAACCTTTTTCTCTTTACATACCTATAGAAACTTTTGCAATCCGTCTTAATGTTCCCTGCAAGCTTCTTCTCGTACTCCATTTTCCCTGCCCTAATCAAACCCTTTGTCCTCCTCTGCTGAGTTCTAAATTTCTCCCAGTCCCCAGGTTCGCTGCTATTTCTGGCCAATTTGTATGCCACTTCCTTGGCTTTAATACTATCCCTGATTTCCCTAGATAGCCACGGTTGAGCCACCTTCCCTTTTTTATTTTTACGCCAAACAGGAATGTACAATTGTTGTAGTTCATCCATGCGGTCTCTAAATGTCTGCCATTGCCCATCCACAGTCAACCCCCTAAGTATCATTTGCCAATCTATCCTAGCCAATTCACGCCTCATACCTTCAAAGTTAGCCTTCTTTAAGTTCTGGACCATGGTCTCTGAATTTACTGTTTCATTCCCCATCCTAATGCAGAATTCCACCATATTATGGTCACTCTTCCCCAAGGGGCCTCGCACAGTGAGATTGCTAATTAATCCTCTCTCATTACACAACACCCAGTCTAAGATGGCCTCCCCCCTAGTTGGTTCCTCAACATATTGGTCTAGAAAACCATCCCTTATGCACTCCAGGAAATCCTCCTCCACCGTATTGCTTCCAGTTTGGCTAGCCCAATCTATGTGCATATTAAAGTCACCCATTATAACTGCTACACCTTTATTGCATGCACCCCTAATTTCCTGTTTGATGGCCTCCCCAACATCCCTATTACTGTTTGGAGGTCTGTACACAACTCCTACTAATGTTTTTTGCCCTTTGGTGTTCTGCAGCTCTACCCATATAGATTCCACATCATCCAAGCTAATGTCTTTCCTAACTATTGCATTAATCTCCTCTTTAACCAACAATGCTACCCCACCTCCTTTTCCTTTTATTCTATCCTTCCTGAATGTTCAATACCCCTGAATGTTGAGTTCCCAGCCCTGATCATTCTGGAGCCACGTTCCGTAATCCCAATCACATCATATTTATTAACATCTATTTGCACAATTAATTCATCCACCTTATTGCGGATACTCCTTGCATTAAGACACAAAGCCTTCAGGCTTGTTTTTTTAACACCCTTTGTCCTTTTAGAATTTTGCTGTACAGTGGCCCTTTTTGTTCTTTGCCTTGGGTTTCTCCGCCCTCCACTTTTCCTCATCTCCTTTCTGTCTTTTGCTTTTGCCTCCTTTTTGTTTGCCTCTGTCTCCCTGCATTGGTTCCCATCCCCCTGCCATATTAGTTTAAATCCTCCCCAACAGCACTAGCAAACACTCCCCCTAGGACATTGGTTCCAGTCCTGCCCAGGTGCAGACCGTCCGGTTTGTACTGGTCCCACCCCCCCCAGAACCGGTCCCAATGCCCCAGGAATTTGAATCCCTCCCTGCTGCACCACTGCTCAAGCCACGTATTCATCTGCGCTATCCTGCGATTCCTACTCTGACTATCACGTGGCACTGGTAGCAATCCCGAGATTACTACTTTTGAGGTCCTACTTTTTAATTTAGCTCCTAGCTCCTTAAATTCGTTTCGGAGGACCTCATCCCTTTTTTTACCTATGTTGTTGGTACCAATGTGCACCACGACAACTGGCTGTTCTCCTTCCCATTTCAGAATGTCCTGCACCCGCTCCGAGACATCCTTGACCCTTGCACCAGGGAGGCAACATACCATCCTGGAGTCTCGGTCGCGGCCGCAGAAACGTCTATCTATTCCCCTCACCATTGAATCCCCTATCACTATTGCTGTCCCACTCTTTTTCTTGCCCTCCTGTGCAGCAGAGCCAGCCACGGTGCCATGAACTTGGCTGCTGCTGCCCTCCCCTGATGAGTCATCCCCCTCAACAGTACTCAAAACAGTGTATCTGTTTTGCAGGGGGATGACCACAGGGGACCCCTGCACTACCTTCCTTGCACTACTCTTCCTGCTGGTCTTCCATTCCCTAGCTGGCTGTGGACCCTTTCCCTGCGGTAAGACCAACTCACTACACGTGATACTCACGTCATTCTCAGCATCGTGGATGCTCCAGAGTGAATCCACCCTCAGCTCCAATTCCGTAACGCGGACCGTCAGGAGCTGGAGTTGGACACACTTCCCGCACACGTAGTCGTCAGGGACACCGGAAGTGTCCCTGATCTCACATGGTACAGGAGGAGCATAACACCCGACCGAGCTCTCCTGCCATGACTTAACCCTTAGATACACTTAAATTGGCAACAACAATGTTAAAAGTTACTGACTAATATAAGAAGAAAAAGAAAAACTACTCACCAATCACCAGCCAATCACTTACCCCCTAGGCTGTGACGTCACCTTTGTTTCTTTCTTTGCCTTCTCCCTGTAGCTGCACCGGTACGCCTCTCGCCGACCCCGGACTCGCGCTGCTCCGAGCTCCCGCCTCCTCGACTGACTGCTCAAACTGCTCGACTCCCGCTGGCCTTTATAGGCCTCTCGCCGACCCCGGACTCGCGCTGCTCCGAGCTCCCGCCTCCTCGACTGACTGCTCGAACTGCTCGACTCCCGCTGGCCTTTATAGGCCTCTCGCCGACCCCGGACTTGGAAACATAGAAAATAGGTGCAGGAGTAGGCCATTCGGCCCTTCGAGCCTGCACCACCATTCAATGAGTTCATGGCTGAACATGCAACTTCAGTACTCCATTTCTGCTTTCTCACCATACCCCTTGATCCCCCTAGTAGTAAGGACTACATCTAACTCCTTTTTGAATATATTTAGTGAATTGGCCTCAACAACTTTCTGTGGTAGAGAATTCCACAGGTTCACCACTCTCTCTGGGTGAAGAAGTTTCTCCTCATCTCGGTCCTAAATGGCTTACCTCTTATCCTTAGACTGTGACCCCTGGTTCTGGACTTCTCCAACATTGGGAAAATGCTTCCTGCATCTAACCTGTCGAAACCCGTCAGAATTTTAATTATTTCTTTGAGATCCCCTCTCATTCTTCTGAACTCCAGTGAATACAAGCTCAGTTGATCCAATCTTTCTTGATATGTCAGTCCCGGGAATCAGTCTGGTGAACCTTCGCTGCACTCCCTCAATAGCAAGAATGTCCTTTCTCAAAACTGAACACAATACTCCAGGTGTTGCCTCACCAAGGCCCTATACAACTGTAGTAACACATCCCTGCCCCTGTACTCAAATCCCCTCGCTATGAAGGCCAACAT
Source organism: Pristiophorus japonicus (assembly GCF_044704955.1). NCBI lineage: Eukaryota > Metazoa > Chordata > Chondrichthyes > Pristiophoridae > Pristiophorus > Pristiophorus japonicus. The sequence goes on from NC_091977.1 coordinate 33,271,525, forward strand.
GCCATTTGCTTTCTTAACCGCTTGCCATACCTGCATGCCAATCTTCAATGACTGATGTACCATGACACCCAGGTCTCGTTGCACCTCCCCTTTTCCTAATCTGTCACCATTCTGATAATAGTCTGTCCCTCTGTTTTTACCACCAAAGTGGATAATCTCACATTTATCCACATTAGACTTCATCTGCCATGCATTTGCCCACTCACCTAACCTATCCAAGTCACTCTGCAGCCTCATAACATCCTCCTCGCAGCTCACACTGCCACCCAACTTAGTGTCATCCGCAAATTTGGAGACAGTATATTTCATCCCCTCGTCTAAATCATTAATGTACAATGTCAACAGCTGGGGCCCCAGCACAGAACCTTGCGGTACCCCACTAGTCACTGCCTGCCATTCTGAAAAGTACCCAATTACTCCTACTCTTTGCTTCCTGTCTGCCAACCAGTTCTCAATCCACGTCAGCACACTACCTCCAATCCTATGTGCTTTAACTTTGCACATTAATCTCTTGTGTGGGACCTTGTCGAAAGTTCAAATACACCACATCAACTGGTTCTCCCTTGTCCACTCTACTCTAAACATCCTCAAAAATTCCAGAAGATTTGTCAAGCTTGATTTCCTTTTCACAAATCCATGCTGACTTGGACCTATCATGTCACCTCTTTCCAAATGCGCTGCTATGACATCCTTAATAATTGATTCCATCATTTTACCCACTACCGATGTCGGGCTGACCGGTCTATAATTCCTGTTTTCTCGCTCCCTCCTTTTTTTAAAAGTGGGGTTACATTGGCTACCCTCCACTCCATAGAAACTGATCCAGAGTCTAATGAATGTTGGAAAATGACTGTCAATGCATCCGCTATTTCCAAGGCCACCTCCTTAAGTACTCTGAGATGCAGACCATCAGGCCTTGGGGATTTATCGGCCTTCAATCCCATTAATTTCCCCAACACAATTTCCTGACTAATAAGGATTTCCCTCAGTTCCTCCTTCTTACTAGACCCTCTGACCCCTTTTATATCCGGAAGGTTGTTTGTGTCCTCCTTAGTGAATACCGAACCAAAGTACTTGGTCAATTGGTCTGCCATTTCTTTGTTCCCAGTTATGACTGCCCCTGATTCTGACTGCAGGGGTCCTACGTTTGTCTTTACTAACCTTTTTCTCTTTACATATCTATAGAAGCTTTTGCAGTCCATTTCAATGTTCCCTGCAAGCTTCCTCTCGTACTCTATTTTCCCTTCCCTCATCAAACCCTTTGTCCTCCTCTGCTGAGTTCTAAATCTCTTCCAGTCCCCACGTTTGCTGCTATTTCTGGCCAATTTGTATGCCACTGCCTTGGTTTTAATACTATCTCTGATTTCCCTTGATAGCCATGGTTGAGCCACCTTCCCTTTTTTATTTTTACACCAGACAGGGATGTACAATTGCTGTAGTTCATCCATGCGGTCTCTAAATGTCTGCCATTGCCCATCCACTGTCAACCCCTTAAGTATCATTCGCCAATCTATCCTAGCCAATTCACGCCTCATACCTTCAAAGTTAACCTTCTTTAAGTTCTAAACCATGGTCTCTGTATTAACTGTTTCATTCTCCATCCTAATGTAGAATTCCAACATATTATGGTCACTCTTCACCAAGAGGCCTCGCACAACGAGATTGCTAATTAATCCCCTCTCATTACATAACACCCAGTCTAAGATGGCCTCCCCCCTAGTTGGTTCCTCAACATATTGGTCTAGAAAACCATTCCTTATGCACTCCAGGAAATCCTCCTCCACCGTATTGTTTCCAGTTTGGTTAGCCCAATCTAATGCATATTAAAGTCACCCATGTTAACTGCTGCACCTTTATTGCATGCACCCCTAATTTCCTGTTTGATGCCCTCCCCAACATCACTACTACTGTTTGGAGGTCTGTACACAACTCCCACTAGCCTTTTCTGCCCTTTGGTATTCCGTAGCTCCACCCATACCGATTCCACATCATCCAAGCTTAATGTCTTTCCTTACAATTGCATTAATTTCCTCTTTAACCAGCAATGCTACCCTGCCTCCTTTTCCTTTCTGTCTATCCTTCCTAAATGTTAAATACCCCTGGATGTTGAGTTCCCAGCCTTGGTCACCCTGGAGCATGTCTCCGTGATCCCAACCACATCGTATCCGTTAACTGCTATCTGCACAGTTAATTTGTCCACCTTATTCCAAATACTCCTCGCATTGAGGCACAGAGCCTTCAGGCTTGCCTTTTTAAAATTTTGCTGCAAAGTGGCCCTTTTTGTTTTTTGCCTTGGGTTTCTCTGCCCTCCACTTTTACTCTTCTGCTTTCTGTCTTTTGCTTCTGTCTCCATTTTGTTTCCCTCGGTCTCCCTGCATTGTTTCCCATCGCCCTGCCATATTAGTTTAACTCCTCCCCAACAGCACTAGCAAACTCTTCCCCTTGGACATTGGTTCCAATCCTGCCTCGGTGCAGTCTGTCTGGTTTGTACTGGTCCCACCTCCCCCAGAACCGGTTCCAATGTCCCAGGAATTTGAATCCCTCTATCTTGCACCACTCCTCAAGCCACGTATTCATCTGAGCTATCCTGCGATTCCTACTCTGACTAACACGTGGCACAGGTAGCAATCCCGAGATTACTACTTTTGAGGTTCTACTTTTTAATTTAGCTCCTTAAATTCATCTCGTAGGACCTCATCCCGATTTTTACCTATATCGTTGGTCCCAATGTGCACCACGACAACTGGCTGTTCACCCTCCCTTTTCAGAATGTCCTGCACCCGTTCCGAGACATCCTTGACCATTGCACCAGGGAGGCAACATACCATCCTGGAGTCTTGGTTGTGGCCGCAGAAACGCCTATCTATTCCCCTTTCAATTGAATCCCCTATCACTATTGCTCTCCCACTCTCTTTCCTTCCCTCCTGTGCAGCAGAGCCAGCCACGGTGCCATGAACTTGGCTGCTGCTGCCCTCCCCTGATGAGTCATCCCCCTCAACAGAACCCAAGCGGTGTATCTGTTTTGCAGGGTGGATGACCGCAGGGGATCCCTCCACTACCTTCCTTGCACTGCTCTTCCTGTTGGTCTTACATTCCCTATCTGGCTGTGGACCCTTTACCTGCGGTAAGACCAACTCACTAAACGTGCTACTCACGTCATTCTCAGCATCGTGGATGCTCCAGAGTGAATCCACCCGCAGCTCCAACTCCGCAACGCGGTCCGTCAGGAGCTGGAGGCGGATACACTTCCCGCACACGTAGTCGTCAGGGACACCGGAGTCATCCCTGATTTCTCACATAGTACAGGAGGAGCAGAACACGTGTCCGAGCTCTCCTGCCATGACTTAACCCTTAGATTTACTTAATTGTTGTGGAAGACTGTACTTCTGATACAATTATTGCAAAAACTCAATTAGCATTTATGAGTTATTAAACCAGCTCCCACCCGCTGTACCGGTGGTTCACATTAAAGATGCTATGGGTACTATTTGAGGAAGAACAGGGAGGTCTAACAGCGTCCTGCCCAACATTCCTCGCTTAACCATCAGCAAACACAGACGACTCATCTCATTCTGTTCATGGGACGTCGCTGTGTGCAAAATGGCTCCCCAGATTTACTTATACCACAGCAATTGCAACACTTCATCGTACTCCTTTTATGTGAGGTGCTTTGAGATATTTCTGAGATGTAATAAGGCATTATGTAAAATTGCAAGCTCTTCTTTCAATGCAAATGGTTTCAAAGGTAGAAAAAAAGCTTCTATTTGCAAAGATAGCCAAAGCTCCAATGAGAAGCATATATAACAAAAGCTATACAGAAAAAAATTAAGTTTGATTTTCCTGCTCCTGCACCTGGGAATACTGCACTGCGGTGCAACGAATACCAGGAAATTGGACGGATGGAAGTACTACTTCTTAAGCGAGCCAGCCTGATTTTCCTCCCACTGATGGATGGAAAATTAGCTGGGCTCCCTTATAAGTGAGAGCTCTGCCGACATCAAATTTTACCCTCAGGTTAAGGCTTTGAGTGTGCGATCCTTCATCAGAACTTAGGCTTCTGACCTGCTGTACAGTTTAAGCAACATATGCTTTTATATCAATTAAAAATTGCCTGCAATAATCCCAATACTGTCAAATGGGGCACAGTAGAATGTAAACTTAAAGCATGCAAGCCCATAACTCTGTACAGCCTTTATGTAAAACGACGACACACTTGCATTATAGAACAGGTTTACTTTTCTCATATTAGCTGCTACACAGAAATGAGTTATTTTGCTGCTTTAGCTCAGATTGTTTTGGCAGTTACGATCAAATCAGTCAATACTTAAAACAAGGCTTATCTCAACAATGTGATCACATGCAAGTGCTTCGTGAAAGGGAAGCTTTCAGAACTTCTGATGGTAAACAGAATTTGTTTTTATTCGTTCCTGGAATGTGGGTATCGCTGGTATTTATTGCCCATCCCTATTTGTCCTTGAGAAGGTGGTGGTGTGCTGGCTTCTTGAACCGCAGAGAGCAGTTAAGAGTTAACCACATTGCTGTAGGTCTGGAGTCACATATAGGCCAGACTACGTAAGGACGGAAAATTTTTTGCCTTCACTCCTCATTAGTCTTGAAGTTGACGTCCTAAGAGTGTCTGTTGGCTGTGATCACAAACAAGTTAATTCGGACAATACATGCCTCACCCTGTTATAATAGTATAGAGATCACTGTTTTCCCTTTTTCAACTATGTTACATACAATTAATGACACTCTAATAATTAGATTCTTGTGTTGACTGGTCTGATCAAAGTTGTCACCAAGACAAGTAACAAAAACACCTTAGCAGCGAGGCACATTGAATTAAAGTGAGATTAAATTTCAGTTTTCAATCATTATGGCAAATATCACCTTCACGTGTAGGTGATTAACTTGACTATTAAAGCCGGCACTCAGAGGGCAGGTTCGGAGGCAGGTCCGCTGTCAAAATCTAAAAAGTTGACAGCAAGTCAGGATCCCGCTGTGAAACCCGCTTCCATGGCAGTTTCCTAAGTACCGGGTCTGCCTACGCTTTACAGACCTGACACTAAGAGGCGGGTGAGCCAATTGAAATAGTTACAAGCTTGTTAAAAGGTACTTAAACAGCATTTTATCATCTACCTTAACATTTTTCAGCTTTTTGATGAGTTTCACAGTGCTCGGGATCACGTCAGGTAAGTTTTTAATGACTCTCCATTTCTCTGAATATGTGACAGCTGCAAAAGTGGTATAAATGCTACCATTTCACAGCTGTTCACTTTCCAATGTTAGAAGTTGGAGTCTTCAGGAATTTGAATACAGTTTTCAGCTTTATGCATGTTGGATGTGTTTGAAGTAAACTCTCTATTCAGTGTCACCTCCTTGGAGCAACCTCTATCACCATTGATAGATCACTCTGTCCTCTCAACCTCACCTACCATCAATTCCATCAGCTTCGGTTCCCTTGAAAAAATCTCACCTTGGTCCTCAAAATCTCACCACAGTCAGCCCCAACACCAACATCTCCAGGCACACCAGCATCACCAACAACAACAGCAACCTTCTCTGCAATCACCTAATGCTGCACAAGACACAGGACATCAGCACCCGACCACATTGTTGTCCAGGAGGCCAGGGATGGCCTCACCATGGCCAGATTTACTTCACTTGATGCTGTACAGCCTGGCTGCCACATGATGCACCAGGTTGGCACCACCCCACATCAACATCATAACGCATCCCTACAATGCCCAAGCTATTCCTTTCACACTCACCACCATTGTAGGGTTACCGTTATGTCTCACCATTTACTTCAACTCAATAAGCCACTTCCAAAGGAACACACAAATCTGTTCAAGAAGGCAAAGAGTTGAAAATAAAGATTTCAATGTTTGACAAAACTTTAACAGAAACTTTACATGAACATTGACTAAAAAACCACAGTACCTACCCTCGTGAGTTGTTAATTGGTATGATTAGACAAGGATGAGGGTGAGTGTGAGGGGTGGCTAGCGAGATGGGGAAGTGATAATGTAGATAGAGAGAGAAGGATGTGTGGAGGTACACGGTAAGTTTGTGTGAGTTAGGATGTGCAGGAGTAGGGTAGGGAAGGTAGAGTGATAGCGATGTGATGAGTGGCACAACACAATGAGGTTGAGTGTTGTGGCTTTGCAATAACATTTTATGATCTACTGAGATCATTGAATGGTTTGCGCCACTGCAGCCAGGTCCTCCTGACCACATCCCTGCTTGTGTCCTCATGTGCAATGTGCAACTAGGCTCCATTGATGTTCTGGGGAAGTCTCTTCCACCCATTGGAAGATAGTGGAACCTCCCTGCATGCTGTGACTCCCTCCATGAGCATATGGAGGTAGTCATGGGAGGGCCTAGGTGCAGCCGTGCACCTTTGTACAGTGCTTGTCAGTGTTTGCAGCACCTCAATGCTGCAGGACACTAACAGCACAACTGTCAAAATAAATGTGGCCATGGTCCCTTTCAGAAAACTGGCTGATGACATGTCATCAAATTCGCTTCTTTTTAATTGGCCAGGAACCTCACTGGGCGGGCTGAACAAATCCTATCGGGAAAGTCATGGGGGAAGCCGGCATGGAGAGACAGCAGTGGGGTCACAGCCCACCACCTACCTCAGCCACACTGAGCCCTCCTCAGTAGGTGAAGTCGCAGCCAAAGAATCTTGCAGCACAGTAGGAGGCCATTTGGCCCATTATGCCTGTGCCATGTCTATGAAACAGCTATCCTATTAGTTGCACTCCCCTTACATTTCCGTCATCACCATGCAAATGTTTTCTTTTCAAGTTTTCAAAGTTGTAACATTTAAGCAGAAAGAAGAACATTGAACTCAAACTGACAGGCTTCTGTCAATTCATCTGGACAATAACAACAACAACCTGTATTTATATAGCACCTTTAACATAGTGAAAGAGCTAGGAGGAGAGAGGGATGGAGAGGTTTAGGGAGGGAATTCCAGAGCTTGGCAGCTGAAGGGAATTAAGGGTTACGGGGAGGGGGCGGGTAAGTGGAGCTGAGTCCACGGCCAGATCAGCCATGGTCTTGTTGAATGGCGGAGCAGGCTCGAGGGGCTCGATGGCCTATTCCTGTTCCTAATTCTTATGTTCTTATGTAAGGCACGGCCGCCAATGGTGGAGCAATTTTAATCAGGGATACATTGGAGGAGTGCAGAGATCTCAGATGGTTGTAGGGCTGGAGGAGGTTACAGAGATAGGGAGTAGCAAGGCCATGGAGGTATTAGAAAAAAAGGATAAGAATTTTTAAATCGAGGCGTTGCTTAACAGGGAGCCAATGTAGATCAAGCACAGGGATGATGGGTGAACGGGATTTGGTGCGAGTTAGGATACGGGCAGCAGAGTTTTGGATGAGCTTAAATTTATGGTGGGTGGAAGATGGGAAGTTGCTCAGATGTGTTGGAACAGTCAAGTCTTGAGGTAACAAAGGCATGGATGAGAGATTAGCAGCAGATGAACTGAGGCAGGGGCGGAGTCAGGCGATGTTACAAAGGTGGAAATAAGCAGTCGGTAACTCATCTCGAGGTCAAATATGAGACCAAGGTTGCGAACAGTCTGGTTGAGCCTCAGACAGTTGTCATGGAGAGGGATGGAGTCAATAGCAGGGAACGGTGTGTGTGGTGGGGACCGAAGATAATGGCTTTGGTCTTCCCAATACTTAGTTGGAGGAAATTTCTGCTCATCCATTACTGGATATCGGACAAACTGTCTGATATAAAATTGCTGAATGATTAGATTATTGCTGTATCACCAATATCACAAGAACTGGATTCAGTGCAGTTTTTACATGATCAGATTTTTTATTCAGCTGCAAAAACCTATAGAAAAAACAGAGGAGGGGCAGATTGGAGACAGGTAAACGAACATTGATCGTCTGAAAACAAAACATGAACAATCACATCTGCAAGTCAACAGTAGGGACAAGCATCAGATTAGAGAAATGAAAAACTTGCAATTATATAGCACCTTTCACAACCACTGGATGTGCTAAAGCACTTTACAGACAATGAAGTACCATCACTGTTATAATGTAGGAAACACCGCAGCCAATTTTCACACAGCAACCACCCACAAACAGCAATGTGATAAGACCAGATATTGGGCTCAATTTTCCCCAGTGATTTGCGCCGGTTTTTTGCGTGAAAGGACTGTGGGCTTCTCCAGGATTGCTGGCTTCCCAAAGGTACAGGGCTGCATTGATTGTACTCACATCGCCTTGCGAGCACCTTGCGAGGATTCCAAGATGTACAGGAACAGAAAAGGCTTCCACTCCGTTAATGTTCAGCTCGTGTGCGACGATATGCATCACATCATGTCAGTCAATGCAAGATACCCTGGCAGCACCCATGATGCATTCATCCTACACAAGAGCACAATATCTGCCATGTTTCAGCAGCAGCCAGGAGGGCAGAATTGGCTGCTGGGAGACAAAGGGTACGGCCTCGCCATCTGGCTTATGATGCCCCTACGCGTAACCCGGGCGGAAGCTGACCGGGAATAAAACATGTTGCACATTGCAATGTGCAGCATAATAGAGAGGACCATTGGCATCTTGAAACAGTGTTTCCGATGCCTGAACCATTCCAGAGGCTACTTGCAATACGCCCTTGAGATTGTGGGTCAGTTCACTGTTGTGTGCTGCATGCTGCATAACTTAGCCATCATGAGGCAGCAGCAGCTGGTAGTAGAAGAACCACCTGAGATGCGAGTGGCTGATGATGACAAGGAAGATGCAGATGAGGAGGAGAAAGACGAGGATGACGAGGAAGCCATGCAACTATCTGATCCCGGAGCACAGATGGCAGAGGAGAACGGGCCATCATGCCCCTTTAACGATTGCTCAAGCCTTGTGCCAGCAGCTCATCTGTGAACGCTTTGCTGCCTGAAGGTTCAGTGGCAACTATTCCACATGGACCATGTTTACTGTTTGGACCTGTTCCGTAATGTTGTGTTGTGTTAATGGAACAAATAATGGAAATGATTCAGTTAGAATTTAAAATATATTTCATTCAAAAGTTTAACAAACACTTGTTTGTACTTAAATAAAAATATTCTTGCATCAAACTTTAAAGTTTTTAGTTAAGATCACTTACAAACTCTAAAATCAATTAAAAACTTTAAATTCAATTACAAACTTTTAAACTTGTAAATTTACATAACTTACAAAAAACATTTAATTTGAGAACAGTTACAACAGTAAGAACAATAATAATAACAACAACAGCAGCAAAGCAAGGCTGCACCCATCCCTCCTCCACCTTACTCTAAGACCCCGCCCCGCCCCCCCCCCCCCCCCCCAGCTGTGCTTGGTCTTGGTGACTCCGCCCCTGCCCGCAGGCAGTGGTGCAGTGTTTCTTGGGTTGGTGCCAAGCTTATTCTTTAGAACATCTTAGATAAGCACTTCTTGATGGGAGGGTGGGGGGGGTTGCAGGCGGTAATGTGGAAGCCTCGGCTTGGGCCTCTTTAGAGGCCGATGTGGGGATTAGAGTGGGAGTGGCAGTTGATTCTGTCAATGGGCGTGGGGTCTGGGCATGTTCCCTTATTGCAGCAGCTACCTCCGACATTCCCTCCCTCATGTGCCCTGACAATGTTTCAACTTTTCTCCAGGTAGGACCCATCAAAGTAGTGACCCTCTCCTCCAAGGGTGTCAGTGGGTGCAGATTTACTGGGCCTCTTCCTGTTCGAGTTCTTTCCCTTTTGTTGTGTGCCACCTTCCTCTGCAAAGATGAAAATATAACTTTTTAGAGAGGGTGTCTTTCTATTGGGTGGGACATATACACATGGTCACATTTACAATTGCAATTCCATTGAACAAATGAAAATATTACTTACACTAACTACTTGACCAAGGTCCTTCCATTTCTTTTTACACTGGCCTCCAGACCTCGGGGTGGTCACCATTGCACAGTAATCCTCTGCAAGTTGGTTCCAGCATTTCTTCATTTCTTTTGATGAAACTTTTATGTGACCTCTGCTGGTATCCAGCTCGTACCATTGGCCTCAATTACAGTAACCAGTGGCTCCACTTCATCCTGTAAGAAATTCTTGGTCCTTGAGCCACGTTGCATCTTGTATTGCAGCTCCGATTTTTCCACTGTTCCCACACACAACTGGCTCTTTAAAAATGGCCGAATGTAGACCGGGAGCTGTACTGGGCATGCGCGCCCGTAGTAATCTCGTCAAAAACATCCTTTTTTTTCCGCATATGCACAGAACGGGGGGCATCATTTTTGTCGGTGCCAACATTAGGCTCCACCCCCTCAAAGCTAAAGGACAGGCTGCGCGGTGCCAAATTCAAAAAAATAGAACGGGGAAACTTGCTAGTTATTTTTTTTGAGTCGTCGGGGCCAAAAAAAAAGGGCGTAATTCTTAGTGCGTCAAAAAACACCATTGGGGAAAATTGAGCGCTATCTGTTTTAGACATGTTGATTGAGGGATAAATATTGTCCAGGACACTGTGGATAATTACCCTGCTCTTCTTCGAATAGCACCTGAGAGAGCCGACGGGATCTCGGTTTAACGTCTCATCTAAAAGACGGTACCTCCGACAGTGCAGCACTGTGTCAGTCTAGATTGTTGCGCTCAAGTCTCTAGAGTGTGACTTGACGCCACAACCTTCTGGACTCAGAGGCGAAGGTGCTACCAACTGAGCCACGGCTGACACTGACACTACAGTTTAGAGCAATTAGGCAATTAAGGTCAAGTTTACTCATCAACTGAGACTGCACCAATTATTTCACACCCTTCATTTATTTCTGTTGATTTCTACCCCTCTCCTGCTTGAGCTGGCCGAATCAGACTGGTAAATTCTTCGCAAGCTAAAGTCACTCTGATCAGCCGCAAAACACAGAATTTGAATGAGGCTTAGGTCAGTTCCTTCCCTCCCCCTCCTTAATCATACATGGAGAGAGTTGTGTTCATACTCTATTTGTTGTTACAGCTCACAGGACGGGCATTAGGATCCTGTGGGAGCTATTCACAGTTGCTGTACTCATGCTGGTTTGGGGACACCATTTTGGGTTGCATAAAAGCACAGTTAAGTTACTCTTGGCTCAGTTTGTCAGTTATTTACGCGTACACAAGAGTTGGTTTAACTGGTGTTTGGTTTTATCCATTTGGTATTAATATTAATTTAAGCAGTGACGAGAAGTTTAGTGGATCTTAATCGGCGTTTGGTCTTACCTGAGTTGAATTTGTTCAGGCTTGACTGCACCTCTTAATATTAGTACATTCTAGGTTCTTAATTTCCTTCTAGGTTTGCTTCATAATTGCACAGTAACTTGCTCAATACCTCTCTAGTTAAATGTGGAATATTTTTTGCTGCCCCTGTTAATTCCACACAAACAAATGACACAATCAAGTGAATTTCTGCACTTCTTTTAACTCCCATAATCCAAATACCATTTTCTACAATGTCAAAAGAAGTAAAAAATAATTGCAAACTATAAAATTGAATAGGGAGGGGATATATATTCTTGACTTATTCCTGGAGCGTTTGCAACAGATTTTTAAAATAATTTTGCAATGATTAAACTCTCGAAACTCCAGAAATGTTTAACCAACTCTAGCCTCAGTTCACCATCAGGCCAGACACCACTGGGTTACTGAGTGAAATATCCCTGAGCTTTTAGGTTCAAATTCAAACTAATATGATGGAAATCTGCTCAATTTTGTATCCTTGTTTGCAAATCCCTCCATGGTCTCCCCTCTCCCTATCTTTGTCACCTCCTCCAGTCCTACAACCCTCTGAGATTTCTTCGCTCCTCCAATTCAGACCTCTTGCACTTCGCTGATTTGCTTCGCTCCACCATTGATGGCCGTGCCTTCAGCTACCTTGGACCTAACCCCTGGAATTCGCTTCCTAAACCTCTCCACCTCTCTAGCTCTCTCTTCTTTTAAGATACTCCTTAAAACCTACCTCTTTGACCAAGTCCTGTCCTAATATCTCCTTGTCAAATGTTGTCTGATAAAGCTCCAGTGAACTGCTTTAGAACGTTTTACAATGTTAATGGCACTATATAAATGCAAGCTTTTGTTATTGTTGCTCTCTATGCTAGCTTAAAGGGTCATAGAAATGTATAATAGTGCCGCACAGGAGGAGGCCATTCAGCCCATTGAGTCTGTGCCAGCTCTTTCAAAGAGCGATCCAGTTAGTCCCACTTCTAAGTCCTTTCTCCATATCGCTGCAATTTTTTTTCCTTTTAAATATTTATCCAATCCCCTTTTGAAGGCTATTATTGAATTTATATCCACTACACGATGCATTCCATGTCCTAACCACTTGGTGTGTCAAAAAAAAAATCTCATCTTACTTTTGGTTCTTTTGCCAATGACCTTAAACCCCCCTTAACCTTCCCTGATGTAAGAACAATCACAGCTACTCCAATCTCTCCACATACCTGAAGGCCTTAATCACTGGTGCTATTCTAATAAATCTCCACTGCAGCCTTGACATCCTTCCTAAAGTGTGGTGCCCAGAATTGAACACAATACTCCAGCTGAGGCCTAACCATAGGGTGACCATGTTTTCTAAACAAAATCCATGGACTCAGGGTGGGAACACAGCAAAGTAGCCAGGATGGAAAATGTAGGTTGCACAGCGTGACAAGGCAGAATTTTTTAGCAGTCTATATTTTAACAATTGCACATACACACTACAAATACAGAACAATTGTGCATAGAATTACCGCGGATGTAACGACATTGAAGTACATTCAGACACCGTTTATAAATAATACATTAACGCTGTTCACCTGAAACTGTGATTCTGTCTAACAGTATGGTCTGCATGTATTCCAATGATATGGCTCTAAGAACTGCCTATGATGATGACTCGGGGATGAGTTTTGTGAACCAGGGACTCTTCCAAGGGCATTGTTTGTTTGGGGAACCAATCCTTCACCCGTGGACTGTCCCCGGAAAATGGGCCATATGGTCATGCTACCTAACCAGTGATTAATAAAGGTTTAGCATAAGTTCATTGTTTTTGTACTCTATGGGGTAGAAATTGCTCCCTGCCCAAAATGGGGTGCATGCACCCCGTTTCACTGGTTTTTATCGCAGCTGTTGTTGAGGTTGCCCCTTGAGCGAAATTCCGCTCTTTGTTTTTTTAAAAAACTGGATCCAGAAGTCGTTCTTAATGGGGGCGGTGACTCCATGAGAGGGGCGGATACGGGGCGGTGACAACACCTGAGGGACGGGAGTTGGGGACGCTGTGGAGTGACCGCTGTGATGATATCATGTCGCCATGTCACCACGGCTCTCCCCTTCACTTAAAGGGAAGAGCCTTTGCAATTTAAAAACTTCGGTCCACTGGGCTACCAAGGGAGAATTTCGGAGGACCAGCGGCCTGGCACCGAAGAGGGGGTGCCAGGCTGCCCATTGGTGGCCCGGCCAAAATCGGGAGCATAATTGTCGGTAGTCAGCCAACAAAAAAAAATCACGGTGGCGCTGCCACTGCAGAAGGCCACAGCCTCACTGGACCACTGGGAAAAAACAGATTTTAGCACTGCCGGGCGGACCGAAGATTTCCAGAGCGGAATGTCGCCGTCGGGGGCTTAGATTGGCGGTGCGCATGGTGATGACACACTTGAGACACATCGGCAACAGCGGAGCGGTGGGGGGGGGTGTTGTAGGGGGTGATCGGGGCACTGCCGGGAAAACTCGGAAGGGCGGTGGTCACTTCACTCCCCCACGTGGCCGTCGATTTGCGGTTTTATCAGGCTTTAAGGAGAGAAGCAATTTCAGCCCCTATGAATCTATTTATAAAGCCAAGGATCCCGTATGCTTTTTTAGCAGTCTTATCTATTTGTCCTGCCAGCTTCAAAGATCTGTGTCAATGAATTCGCAGGTCTTTCTGTTCCTGCATCTCTTTGAAAATTGTACGAAATGTACCAATCTGCTTAAAAGACTACCTCATTTCTATCAGATTCCAGTAGATGTCATGGAGAAAGATTTCCCTGTGCATTATATATGGGATGAAATTGTAACCTCATTTATGAAGAACCACTTCAGCTGGCTTAAAGAGGAAATCTTCAGTATGGCACGCAGGCTAAAAAAAATTCATAATAATGGCCGCTTACTAGTAAAAATTCTAGTAACACTTTCAATAATTAACGAAAGGATCTGTAGTGTTTTTAAGTAATTAATCTACAGAATCAGTAAGAGATGCCCGCTCGTAGACGCTAAAAAGTTCAAACTGAAACGTGAAGTCTCAGGGTCATGGAATGCAGTGACCTTTGACCTCTGCACTATTGAAACCTTGCTCCTGCAAATTACTTACACTGGACTACTTGATAAGCAGGGAGAGCATTAAACTTCCAAGCAGGCATAACAAACAAAGGTGGATTTACACTTGTGCTGTATTTAATTTGCATGGAAATTAGTTGCCATGGAAAATTTTTAAGCCATTTAGTCTGACTAACAGCTACTCAGCAATCCTTAGGTAGCTTTATTTTAACTTTGCATCTTGAAATCAGTTTTGTTGTTAACTTTGCAGTTCAGGGTATAAAATGCTTGTAAAATATTAACTTTATATATCAACCACTCCATTAGAGTATCTTTTTTAAAACTATGTCTTCGACCTGTACAAATATTTTGTATCAGTCTTTATGGTAGAGGACACTAACAATATCCCAACAGTGGATATTCAAGGGGCTATAACGGGGGAGGAACTTAACACAATCACAATCACAAAGGAGGTAGGACTCAGTAAGATAATGGGACTAAAGGCAGATAAATCCCCTGGACCTGATGGCTTGCATCCTAGGGTCTTAAGAGAAGTAGCGGCAGTGATTGTGGATGCATTGGTTGTAATTTACTAAAATTCCCTGGATTCTGAGGAGGTCCCAGCAGATTGGAAAACTGCAAATGTAATGCCCCTATTTAAAAAAGGAGGCAGACAAAAAGCAGGAAACTATAGACCAGTTAGCCTAACGTCTGTGGTTGGGGAAATGTTGCAGTCGATTATTAAAGAAGCAGTAGCAGCACACTTGGAAAAGCAAAATTCGGTCAGGCAGAGTCAGCATGGATTTATGAAAGGGAAGTCATGTTTGACAAATTTGCTGGAATTCTTTGAGGATGTAACGAAGAAAGTGGATAAGGGGAACCAGTGGACGTGGTGTATTTGGACTTCCAGAAGGCATTTGACAAGGTGCCACATAAAAGGTTACTGCACAAGATAAAAGTTCACGGGGTTGGGGGTAACATATTAGCATGGATAGAGGATTAACTAACTAACAGAAAACAAAGAGTTGGGATAAATGGTTCATTCTCGGGTTGGCAACCAGTAACTAGTGGAGTGCTGCAAGGACCCCAACTTTTTACAATCTATATTAACGACTTGGAAGAAAGGACTGAGTGTAACGTAGCCAAGTTTGCTGATGACACAAAGCTGTGAGGAAAAGCAATGTTTGAGGGGGACACAAAAAATCTGCAAAAGGGCATAGACAGGCTAAGTGGGTGGGCAAAAATTTGGCAGATGGAGTATATTGTTGGAAAGTGCGAGGTCATGCACTTTGGCAGAAAAAAATCAAAGAGCAGATTATTATTTAAATGGAGAAAGATTGCAAAGTGCTGCAGTACAGCGGGACCTGGGGGTACTTGTGCATGAAACACAAAAGGATAGTATGCAGGTACAGCAAGTGATCAGGAAGGCCAATGGAATCTTTGTCTTTATTGCAAAGGGGATGGAGTATAAAAGCAGGGAAGTCTTGCTACAGCTATACAAGGTATTGGTGAGGCCAGACCTGGAATACTGCGTGCAGTTTTGGTTTACATATTTATGAAAGGATATACTTGCTTTGGAGGCAATTCAGAGAAGGTTCACTAGGTTGATTCCGGAGATGTGGGGGTTGACTTATGAGGAAAGGTTGAGTAGGTTGGGCCTCTACTCATTGGAATTCAGAAGAATGAGAGATTATTTTATCGAAACGTATAAGATTATGAGGAGGCTTGACAAGGTGGATGCAGAGCGGATGTTTCCACTGATGGGGGAAACTAGAACTAGAGGGCATAATTTTAGAATAAGGGGCTGCACATTTAAAACTGAGATGAGGAGAAAATTTATCCTCTGAGTGTTGTAAATCTGTGGAATTCGCTGCCTCAGAGAGCTGTGGAAGCTGGGACATTAAAAAAAATTTAAGACAGAAATAGACAGTTTCTTAAACGACAAGGGGATAAGGGGTTATGGGGAGCGGGTAGGGAAGTGGAGCTGAGTCCATGATCGGATCAACCATGATCTTATTGAATGGCGGAGCAGGCTCGAGGGGCCGTGTGGCCTACTCCTGTTCCTATTTCTTATGTTCTTATTATGTTCTTATTAAATCCTGTGTTCACTTAATTGGTTAAGACTGTAATTTAATATTTAGCCTTACCCTTGCAGAAATATGTGACTCCATCATGAATTTAAAAGTCTTGAGCTATTGGTGAACTGGCAAGCGAATGAACTCTTTGATGATTAAAGGATTTGATAGTTTCTCTCAATCTACTCTATTTCCTCTGGTGGGGGAATCCAGGACAAGGGGCGTAACCTTGAAATTAGAGCTAGGCCGTTCAGGGGTGATGTCAGGAAGCACTTCCTCACACAAAGGTTATCTTTGCAATCTCCTCCAGCCCCACAACCCTTCGGGATATCCGCGCTCTTCTAATTCTGGCCTCTTGAGCATCCTTGATTTTAATCGCTCAACTATTGGTGACCTTGCCTTCAGCTGCCAAGGCCCTAAGCTCTGGAATTCCCTCCCTAAACCTTTCCGTCTCTGTACCTCTCTTTCCTCCTTCAAGATGCTCCTTGAAACAAATCTATTTGGACCAAGCTTTTGGTCATCTCCCCTAATTTCTCCTTATGTGGCTCGGTATTAAATTTTGTTTTATAATGCTCCTGTGAAGCGCTTTGGGATATTTTACTACACTAAAGGTGCTATATAAATACAAATTACTGTTGTTGGAAATCTAGAACTCTTTCCCCCCAAAAATTGTTGTGGCTAGGTTAATGGAAAATTTCTAAACTGTGATTGGTAGATTTTTCTTTGGTCAGGGTATTAAGGGATATGGAAATAAGGCGGGTAAATAGAGTTAAGTTACAGATCAGCCATGATCAGACTGAATGGCAGAACAGGCTTGAGATGCTGAATGGCCTACTCCTGTTTCAATGTTTCTTTGTAAACTCACTTCCAGCTGTGCTTTAAAATCCAAACATGCCATTACCTAATCAGCCGTGGTTCAGTGGGTAGTACTCTCGCCCCTGAATCAGAAGGTTGTTGTGATTCAAGCCAGAGATTTGAACATAAAAATTTAGGCTGACACGACAGTGCAGTACTGAGGGAGAGCTGCACTGTCAGAGGAACCACTTTCCGATGAGTCGTTAAACCGAGGTCCCATCTGCTCTCTCATATGGATGTAAAAGATCCCATGGCACTATTTTGAAGAAGAGCAGGGGAGTTATCCCTGAGTGTAATGTAGCCAAGTTTGCTGATTACACTAAAATGGGTGGGAAAGCAAATTGTGAGGAGGACACAAACAATCTGCAAAGGGATATAGACAGGCTAAGTGAGTGGGCAAAAATTTGGCAGATGGAGTATAATGTGGGAAAATGTGAGGCAGAAAAAATAGAAAAACAAATTATAATTTAAATGGTGATGACTTGCAAAGTGCTGCTGTACAGAGGGACCTGGGGGTCCTTGTGCATGAAACACAAAAAGTTAGCATGCAGGTGCAGCAATAATCAGGAAGGCAAATGGAATATTGGCCTTTATTGCAAGGGGGATAGAGCATACAATCAGAGAAGTCCTACTACAACTGTACAGGGTATTGGTAAGGCCACACCTAGAATACTGCGTGCAATTTTGGTCTCCATATTTAAGAAAGGATATACTTGCATTGGAGGCTGTTCAGAGAAGGTTCGCTAGGTTAATTCCGGTGAAGAGGGGGTTGACTTATGAAGATAGGTTGAGTAGGTTGGGCCTATACTCATTGGAGTGCAGAAGAATGAGAGGTGATCTTATCGAAACATATAAGATAATGACGGGGCTCGACAAGCAGAGAGGATATTTCCACTTATGGGGGAAACTACAACTAGGGGGCATAGTCTCAGGATAAGGGGCCGCACATTTAAAACAGAGATGAGGAGGAAGTTCTTCTCTTAGAGGGTCATAAATCTGTGGAATTCTCTGCCCCAGAGAGCTGTGGAGGCTGGGTCATTGAATATATTTAAAGTGGAGATAGACAGATTTTTGAGCAATAAAGGGTTAAAGGGTTATAGGGAGCGGGCAGGGGAAGTGGAGTTGAGTCCATGATCAGATCAGCCATGATCTTATTAAATAGCGGAGAGGCTCTAGGGGCCAGGTAGCCTACTCCTGCTCCTATTAAGTTCTTGTCTTGGTCAATATTTATCCCTCAATCAACATAACAGAAACAGATTATCCGGTCATTATCACACTGCTGTTTGTGAGAGCTTGTTGTGCACAAATTGGCTGCATTTCCTACGTTACAGCAGTGACTACATTTCAAAAGTACTTAATTGACTGTGTAACGTTTTGGGACACCCGGTGGTCATGAAAGGCGCTATATAAATTCGTTTTTTTCTCTTTCTTGAATCACGGCTTCCTAATTTACCTTGTGTTCTTCTGATCTTTTCAAACTTGCTGATGTCGTGCACGAGGAGCCTTGGATGTTTAACCGTGACTTCTCAATTATCTGAAGAAAAGTTCAAATGACAGCATTTTGCTCAGGACTGCACTGGAGTGTCAACCCCGATTATGTGTGCAATTCTCTGGAGTGGGACTTGAACCTGCAACCCTCTGACTCAGAGGCGAGAGTGCTACCCACTTAACCATGGCTAAAAAATTATGTTTTTTTTAAGGCTGCTTTGAAGTTCAAGTGGTGAACCAATAATATTTAAAATGTATCTCTCCTGATTGCAGCAGAATGTGATAAATAATGACAAAGCTTGCTACAGCCTGTCTCCAAACTGTTAACTCAGAAGTCTACCGAATTTAACTCGCAATTTACCGGTAATTCACGCAAATGTGCCTAATCAGAAAGCTAAGATGACCACTGCCCACCTAATAACTGCTGGGACATTCCAATTGGCACCTAGATGTAAGGTCCTTATTGAAGCAAGTAGTTAAGCAAGGTTATACTTTAAGGTATTTACATGCAAATGTATTTCTATTATCTATGGAAGGCATTCCATCAGGGCTGTTATGAATCAGGCAGACTGGATTTACTTTCTTTAAGTGGCCAGGATTTCCAGACCTGCTCTATCTGCGACCACCAGCCTCTGCTGAGAGCACCAGATTGTGGAATCAGCACTTAGCACTCCGAAGGCAAATAAAGCCTGGTTGTACTTTACATTCACTGTGTGCAGAGAGATTTCTTCTGACGGCGTAGAATAAGGCATTTGAAGATCAATGGATTGACGTTCAGGGTAACTGACATAATGCCGAGGACAGTATTTACATTGGGTCACCGCATGTGGAGGCAATGGAGTATGTGTAACCTTCACTGTCGGGCGGAAAACAGGTAGGAACGGATCAACTGCCCGTTAAACTCCCCGCATGATTTTCCTTTCCATTGAAGTCTTCTGCATGGCAGTGAAAGTTAAAACATATCTCATTTTCTCCACGTGTGCAAAATGGAGTGGCCCAATGCAAATGTTGTCCTCTGGCAGGTGGACTATGGCGGGTGCTGTGCTTGTGCACGTTCCGGAAACAAGCCACCCACCATATTGGTAAAGGCAGAAAGAGAGGCATCCTGGACATACACTTGAAAAAGGCGTTGGGCTCTTTGCCTATGCAAATGAGTGGCTCAACGGCTATTCGAGGTCCCTTTTGCAAAATTGGTCTTCAGGGCCAGCTGTGTTCAGGATAATTTGGTCTCCATGCGGCCTCACCAGCGGTCCTTAAAGAGACTGCGGGAGGCAGCCACCAAAGTGGTAAGTTTGTTAAGAAGTATACACCAGTGCTCCTCCCAGCTCAGCCGCCTCCCACTCAGTCCCCTCCCGATCACCTCCCCCCACCCTCCACCAACGCCCCCCGGGAACTACCTGAGGGCTGCTGCCGGCGACATAGCAACCCAAAATCTGACACCATTTAGCCTGGCGACTTGCGAGGGGACGCCCAGCATGCATCAGCAGCTCGCCAATCTCATTTAAATATCTGGTGTGGCTTGGGCTTACCCGTTCCGGCGCGGGGATTCTTCCCGGCAGGCTTGGCGCGAAGCAATTTCTAGGTCATGGGATGTATCGTAGCGGAAGTGACCGGTGTGATGTTTTCAAGGCAATTAATCGAATGACAGTGCCCTTTAACAGAGTTGCGGCAGCAATCAGTTGAAATAAAACACACGTAGCGGGGCTACTAGAGCAGAGATAAAAATGTTGAGCATTTGCCAATAAATGTGTTCATATATAGAAGCAGATGGAGAGGAATACCTTCGGGGACCAGTTGGTAGATAAAGGGGTACACTGTGCTCAGACAGGGAGTGAGTGCTGAGATTAAATGTCTGGTAACATTTGCTATCCTGGCTACTAAATATGGAAATGCAGCTTGAAGCTAAGAAGCTGCTGTCAATAATCTTTTTTTTAAGAAACAGGCAATATATGATTTTGGGTTAAGGCAACAAATAGCGGCTAAGCTTCAACTGGTTTTGAATGGAATGTTGTTTTTGCTTTTCTACTTAATCTCCTTAATCTGTTATTGATCAGCAAGGATCATGCGGCAATTCAACCAAGCATGGAGAAATATAAGGACGCTTTCTTTACAGCCTGGCACTAGTTGTTCACATTACACAGTTAAACCTAATTACGAAAGCTGCGCTGTAATTTTCTGCTTTTATGTTTTCCTCCAGTAGACTTTGTTGCAGTCAAACATGTGCCCTTTGAATTCACGGCATACTCTAGAGTCAGACACGCTGGATGTAAATGACAATATGGCACGAATGCAGAACAATTATCCCTCAACGCTGATTGGCGTCGGACTATTTCATTTATCTGCTGGTGAAAATTCTAACAAAGGGCAGTACTTCCGTCTGCATTTTCAGAGCGGGTTCCAATTTTTCCCAAATGGGATAAAAAAGAGCCTGTACAGGAGTAACCCCTCCCTCGCAATGTGACTTAGTTCACTGGCTGTCGCAGCTTTCGAGCTCTGCAGATGCCTAGAACTAATTAGCAATAATAAGACCGCAGAGGTCAGCGCTGTGGGTTGATTGTGTACGTGAAAGGTTAAACCACAAACAAGTTGACACCAAAAATTTCAGGTGCAAAATAATGTAGATTTTCACGGTTGATAAATCTGTCTGTCACTCGTCCTTCTTGCTCCTTTTGTCCTTTAACATGAAAACTGCTCTCTCTCTCTCTCTCTCTCTCTCTCTCTCTCTCTCTCTCTCTCTCTCTATGGTTCTTTTGATCTGTCTTCTACCCATACTGACCTCTGGTTATTGTTTTCTGTGTCATTCATAGTTGGCCTCCGAACAACACAGTTGTCACATTGGGCACCTGGTGTTGGAATCTGGCCTGGTTCACAGGGACTCTTGTGAAATATAAATCTTCCACTTTCTTAAAAGCCGATAAATCAAAATTTTCTGTCGCCCTGGATCACTGGTGGACTCAGGTATTTGCTCTTTTGTTCAACTCAGCTTTGCAAGTTGAACCAAAAAAATCCATTCAGTGACACTCATTGCTTATAAAGACCAGTGGGAAAGGCAATATTAATCAAGTTCAGCCCATCGCAGCTACAACATACTCCGTCATTATGACTGTAAATGCTACGTTCAATAGTGGCAGCACGTGAGACATGGTGGCTGAGAAATTGGTTTGCAACGGCCTATCCATGCCAGCTGGGCGCAGGGGAATAATCCCTGTGCTGGAGTGGTTGGGCCCGAGGCACGCCCGATATTGGGCCTTGGGCCTCATTTACCCCTGCTGGCTATACTCAGTCAGCTCGTCGATGAAGAAAATTTCAATTTCGGCCTTTAGATCGGTCCTGGTGAGGTGGCGGGCGGGGGGGTGCGGAAGTGGGGCGAAGAGATGATTGAGACGGAGGGAAGCGATCGGGATCGTGCGGGAGGGGGCTGGGGGGGGCGGGGCTGTGAGGAGAGAGCCAAGTTGGAGCCAGCAACTGTCTTCGGCACTTCTGCATGTCCTGACTCCACAACCAGGTCAGTATTTTTAAGAAAACTTACATTTTTGGTGGCTGTTCATAAAGGACAATTACTGCACTTCAAAAGTAAATCATTGGCTTTGATTTGACAAGAGGCTACATAAGTGCAACTTCTTTCAACTTTTATTTTGTAGCACATCCATTAGGAAGGATGTGAAGGCCTTAGAAAGGGTGCAGAAACGATTTACGAGAATGATTGCTGGGATGAGGGACTTCAGTTATGTGAATAGACTGGAGAAGCTGGGGTTGCTTTCCTTAGAGCAGAACAGGTTGAGAGGAGGTGTTCAAAATCATGAGGGGTCTAGACAGAGTAGATAAAGAGAAACTGTTCTCATTGGTGGAAGGGTCGAGAACCAGAGGATACAAACTTAAGGTGATTGACAGAAGAACCAAAGGCGACGTGAAAACCCTTTTTTACCCAGCGAGCGGTTAGGATCTGGAATGCACTGCCTGAAAGGATGGTGGAGGCACATTCAATCATGGCTTTCAAAAGACACCAGAAAAAAAATATGCAGGGCTAATGGGAAAGGGGTGATGTCAAGGGACATAAAGGGTCAGAAAAAGAAAAAAAGGAAGCTTATGACAGATACCGAGGGCTCAATACTGCAGAAATTCTAGAGGCGTATAGAAAGTGTAGGGGTGAAATTAAAAAGGAAATTAGGAAAGCAAAGAGAGGGCATGAAAAATATTGACAATTAAAATCAAGAAAACCCAAAGATCTTTTAGAAATACATTAAGAGCAAGGAGATAAGTAAAGAAAGAGCAGGGCCTATTAGAGACCATGGACTCAAAATTGGCCAGGAGTTGCTCCGTTTTTTTCGGAGTAACTTGGTTTTTCTGACGTAAGTTAAATATTCCAACTTTCCCCAATTAACTTGCTCCAGAGTAACTGAGTTTGTTACGATTTTTTTAGTTTTGTTTTCTTTCTCTCAAAAGGGGGCGTTCCCAGTCACCTATGCCAGTTTTGGCCATTTAGGCAACTTTGGCCAGCTAAAAGTTACTCCAAATCTATTTAGGCCAGCGTATGTGGCCACTTCAGAAAACCCTTGCAGAGAGTTAAGAAATTGGCGCAGGTTAGTACAGTCTCAAGCACTAAGACTTACAAAGCAGTAAACAAAGCACAAAAAGTAATAAGCATTCAATAACAAATAAAAAATAGAAGGAAGCGGAGAGAACCTGCACCTAAAGCACCAAGACTTATAAAGTTTTAAGGAAAGATTAAAAGAAAATAAAGGAACGCGGCAAACATAAACTCTGCCTGTTTACCAAAAACATCTCTTGCTTTACTATTATAAGAGGTCCCATCTGACCAAACCTGAAATGAAAAAATTGGAACAAAAAGCACCCTTATTCACCAAACATCAATGATTAAACTTTCTACTCAACTCCAGCAAGGCGTAATTAAAACCTACTGAACACTACTCTTCCTGACATTGACACTGGCCATCTTAATCACAGAAGTTTAAACCACAAACACAGGCAGCTACTTATACAGCAGTGCGGGAGACCACTCAGCCAGGGATGGGGTGGCAACTGCGAGCATCGGGTCCCTCTCACACAGACTGCAGGACACGCTGGGGGAAAGGAGCTACTGCGCATGCGCACACACTCGAACGCGCATGTGCTGATGTCCCGGCACTGTTTTCAGCGCCGGGCCACTGGCTCCGCCCCCAAATTCACTGGCCATGCTACGCCACCACCGAGGAGAGGCCGCACAGCGGCCAAAGTCGGGAGGAAGATTTTCGGGGTGCTTGGAGTCATGGAAAAGCAGCGCACCTCGGGTGAGAGTGTCAAAAATCGGTAGGGGCCAATTTTGACCCCAATAAATGTAACCTGTGTATGGAGGCAGAAGACATGGGTATGATTCTTAATGAATACTTTGCGTCTGTTTTCACAAAGGAAAGGGATGATGCAGAAATTGCAATCAGGGAGTTGGAGTGTGTAATATTAGATGAGATAAACGTAGTGAAAGAGGATTTATTAAGGAGTTTAGCATCTTTGAAAGTAGATAAATCCCCAGACCTGATATGTATCCCAGGCTGTTAAGAGAAGCAAGAGAGGAAATAACGGAGAATGTGACCATCATTTTCCAATCATCTCTGGCTACAGGTGTGGTGCCGGAGGATGAGGGGACTGCTAATGTTGTATCTTTGTTTAACAAGAGAGAAAGGGATAGACTGAGTAATTACAGGTCAGCCAGCCTAACCTCGGTGCCGGGAAAATTATTGGAATAAATTGTGAGGATAAATCTTCATTTAGAAAGACACAGATTAATCAAAGACAGTTGGCATTGATTTGTTAAGGGAAGATCGTATCTGACTAACTTGATTGAATTTTTTGAGGAGGTAACAAGGAGAGTCGATGAGGGCAGTGCATTTGATGTAGTGTATATGGATTGTGTTCCTAACACACATGAGGCTGCACACAGGGAGGTTACAGTAACAGTGACCTCAGTCCTTATTAAGACACTCCAGAGTGAGGAACAGGCCTTGGGGACCGGCTTATATACAGTGCTCCCAAGGGATGCTGGGATCCCTTGGGACTTCAGGGGATGAGCTCCCTAGTGGCGGAATATGGGAGTGCATGCTTTACAGATACACAACATCACTCCCCCCCCCAAAGTCAAAGTGAAAACTATTTACAAGGTGAGACGGTTGGGAACCTTTCTTTCCCTGGTGGACCGCCTCGGTACAAATGTCTGTTCTGGTGTGTTGGCTGTGCCCTCGCTGGGTGGTGTGTTGTTGGTCCTGCAGTGCTGCTGGGTGAGTCTGGCTTTGCTGGACTGTTGGGTGTGATGGCTTCAATTTCCTGGTCCGGGGTGGTGTCGTTGATCCTTTGGGTGTGTGTTGTGGGCTCGAAAAAGGTGGTTTCTGCTGTGGGTTGTTCAGGGCAGTCTGTGAACCGCAGCCTCGTTTGGTCCAGGTGCTTTCTGCAAATTTGTCCATTGTCTAGTTTGACTACAAACACCCTACTCCCTTCTTTAGTGACCACGATCCACTTGGGACCATGACCATAGTTTAGCACATACACAGGGTCATTCAGATCAATTTCCCGTGACACAGTGGCGCGACTATCGTTTACATTTTGTTGCTATCGCCTGCTCTCTACCTGATCATGCAGGTTGGGGTGAACCAGCGAGAGTCTGGTTAGAAGTGTCCTTTTCATGAGTAGCTCAGCCGGGGGCACCCCTGTGAGCGAGTGCGGTCTCGTGCGGTAGCTGAGCAGTACTCGGTACAGGTGGTTTGGAGTGAGCCTTCTGTGACTCGTTTAAGGCTCTGTTTGATTGTTTGTACTGCCCGCTCTGCCTGCCCATTGGAGGCTGGTTTAAATGGGGCCGAGGTGACATGTTTGATCCCACTGCAGGTCATGAATTCTTTAAATTCGGCACTGGTGAAACATGGCCCGTTGTCATTGACCAATATGTCAGGCAGGCTGTGGGTGGCAAACATGGCCCTCAGGCTTTCAATGGTGGTGGTGGCGGTGCTTCCCGACATTATTTCACATTCAATCCATTTTGAAAAAGCATCCACCACCAGGAACATTTTACCGAGAAACGGGCCCGCATAGTCGACATGGATCCTCGACCATGGTCTGGAGGGCCAGGACCACAAACTTAGGGGTGCCTCCCTGGGCACGTTGCTCAACTGAGCACATACGCTGCATTGCCGTACACAGGACTCTCGGTCAGAGTCGATACCGGGCCACCACACGTGGGATCTGGCTATCGCTTTCATCTTTACTATACCCGGGTGTGTGCTGTGGAGATCCGAGATGAACGTCTCCCTGCCCTTTTTGGGTAGCACAATGCGGTTACCCAACAACAGGCAGTCTGCCTGAATGGACAGCTCATCCTTTCGCCGCTGGAACGGCTTGATTAGCTCTTGCATTTCAATGGGGATGCTGGCCCAGCTCCCATGCAGCACACAGTTTTTTACTCGGGACAGCAGAGGATCTTGGCTGGTCCAAGTCCTAATCTGGCGGGCCGTAACATGTGAGTTATCATTTTCAAATGCTTCCATGACCATCAACAAGTCTGCGGGCTGTGCCACCATCAACAAGTTTGCAGGCTGCGCCATTTCCACCCCCGTGGTGGGCAATGGTAGCCGACTGAAAGCATCCACACAGTTCTCGGTGCCTGGCCTGTGGCGGATGGTATAGTTATACACTGATAGCACGAGTGCCCACCTTTGTATGCGGACTGAGGCATTAGTATTTATCCCCTTGTTTTCAGCGAACAGGGATATGAGGGGCTTGTGATCGGTTTCCAGCACAAATTTGAGGCCAAACAGGCACTGATGCATTTTCTTTAGCCCGAACACACATGCTAACGCCTCTTTCTCCATCATGCTGTAGGCCCTCTCGGCCTTATACAAGCTCCTGGAGGCATAGGCGACAGGTTGCAACTTCCCCGCAACGTTAGCTTGTTGTAATACACACCTGACTAATTACGATGACGCATCACATGCTAGCACAAGTCCTTTACATGGGTTATACAATACAAGCAGCTTGTTGGAGCATAAAATGTTTCTGGCTTTTTCAAAAGCAATTACTTATTTTTTCCCCCATACCCAGTTCTCACCTTTACGCAATAACACATATAGGGGCTCTAAGAGGGTGCTTAAACCTGGTAGGAAATTACCAAAATAGTGGAGGAGTCCCAGGAACGACCGCAGCTCCGCGACGTCAGGTGGCCTGGGCCCATTCCTGATAGCCTCTGTCTTGGCGTCTGTGGGCCGATTGCCATCCGTCGCGATCTTTCTCCCCAAAAACTCCACTTCTGTTGCCATGAAGACGCATTTCGACCTCTTCTCTCGCAGCCCTACGCGATCCAGTCGCTGGAGGACCTCCTCCAGGTTTTGTAGGTGCTCGACGGTGTCCTGACCCATGATCAATATGTCATCCTGAAAAACCACCATGCGTGGTATCGACTTGAGTAGGCTCTCCATGTTTCTCTGGAAGATCGCTGCAGCCGACCGAATTCCAAACGGGCATCGGTTGTAGATGAACAGTCCCTTGTGCATGTTGATGCAGGTGAGGCTCTTCGAAGCCTCCTCCAGCTCCTGCATCATGTAGGCCAAAGTCAGGTCAAGCTTGGTGAACGTCTTGCCTCCTGCAGCTTCGCAAATAGGTCGTCTGCCTTAGGTAGCAGGTATTGGTCCTGTAGTGAGAAACAATAATTAATTAGTTTATAATCGTCGCAAATCCTGACTGTGCCATCACTTTTGAGTACTGGAACAATCGGGCCCACTCGCTGAATTCCACTGGGGAGATGATACCCTCACGTTGCAGCCTGTCCAGCTCAATTTCCACTATCTCCCTCATCATGTGAGTTATCGCTCGCGCCTTGTGGTGAATGGGTCGTGCCTCTGGGACCAAGTGGATCCGCACCTTTGCCCCAGAAAAGTTTCCAATGCCTGGCTCAAAAAGGGAAGGAAATTTGTTAAGAACCTGGGTTCATGAGGCCTCATCGACATGTGATAGCGCTCGGACGTCATCCCAATTCCAGCGGATTTTGCCCAGCCAGCTCCTTCCAAGCAGTGTGGGGCCATTGCCCGGGACAATCCAGAGTGGCAGTTCGTGCACCGTGCCCTCGTAGGTGACTTTGACCATGGCGCTGCCAGGACAGTGATGAGCTCTTCGGTGTACGTTCTCAGCTTCGTGTGGATGGGGCTCAGGGCTGGTCTTGAGTGCCTTGTTGCACCACAGTCTCCTAAACATCTTTTTACTCATAATGGGTTGGTTTGCGCCAGTGTCCAGTTCCATGGCTATGGGTAAGCCATTCAATTTTACATTTAGCATTATAGGTGGACATTGCATCGAAAATATGTGCACCCCATGTACTTCAGCATCTCCCTCCACTGTCTGAGGTTTGAAATTGCTTTGATTCACCATGGACTGATCTTTCTCTGCTACATGGTGGTTAGCAGGTTTTGCAGAGCTTACAGCTCGTCTGCAAGCTTGTTGGAGGTGCCCCATTGTTCCACAGCTCTTGCAAACATACCCTTTGAAGCAGCATGAATAGGCTGAATGGAAGCCTCCACAACGCCAACAAGGTGTGAACTGCCTTGCATTCATCCTTTGTTGCGGATTCTGAATCACCTGGGTCACCTGAAGCCTACTGGCAGTTGCAGACTCATGGTTTCTGCCCTGTACATTTCTGCTCGCAAACACAGTTCCAGTTAATTTATGAACATTGCTTGCACTTGTGTGCTGAGAGATTTCTTTGGCGTTATTCACTGGTGGACATAAACGCCTGTGCTGTCGCAATGGCCTTACTGAAGGTCAGTGTCTCTACAGTCAAAAGTTTTCGTCGAATGGTCTCATGGCCAATACCCAGTACGAAAAAGTCTCTGAGCATCTGCTCCAGGTAGCCATCAAACTCACATTGTCCTGCAAGTCGCCTTAGCTCGGCGAAGGTCTTCCTGACCTTCAGATCGCTGGCACGTATATAACCGATACCTCGCCATCAGCACGCTCTCCCTCGGGTTAAGATGCTCCCGACCCAGTGTACACAGCTCCTCATACGACTTACCTGTGGGTTTCACCGGAACCAGAAGATTCTTCATGAGGCTGTAGGTCGGTGCCCCGCAGACCATGAGGAGGACTGCTCTCCTTTTTGCAGCGCTTCCTTCTCCGTCCAGCTCGTTGGCTACAAAGTACTGGTCTAGCCGTTCAACATAGGCTTCCCAGTCCTCACCTTCTGAGAACTTCTCCAGGATGCCCACAGTTTTCTGCATCTTTGCGTTCGATTCGTATACTCGTCGCCAGTTGTTGTGTTCCTAACACAGATGAGACAGCATACAGTGAGCTTATAGTAACAGTGAACTCAGTTTTTATTAAGACACTCCTGAGTGAGGAACAATCCTTCGGGACCGGCTTATATACCGTCCTCCCAAGGGATGCTGGGATCCCTTGGGACTCCAGGGGATGTGCTCCCTGGTGGCGGAACATGGGAGTGCATGCTTTACAGATACACAACAATATGGATTTTAGCAAGGCTTTTAATAAAGTCCCACATGATCACAAAAGTAAAAACCCCTGGGATCCAAGGCAAAGTAACAAGTTGGATCCAAAATTGGCTCAGAGGCAAGAAACAAAGGGTCAAGGTTGATGTTTTTGTGACTGAAAGGCTGTTTCCAGTGGGGTTCTGTCGGGCTCAGTACTGGGTCCCTTGCTTTTTGTGGTATATATCAAGGATTTAGACTTGAATGTAGGAGGTATGATTCAGAAGTTTTCAGATGATACAAAAATTGGCTGTGGGATTAATAATGAACAAGAAAGGTGAAGAATGTAGGAAGACATCAATGGACTGGTCAAGTAGGCAGAACAGTGGCAAATGGACTTCAGTCTGGAGAAATGTGAGGTAATGCATTTGGGGAGGGCTAACAAGACAAGGGAATACACAATAAATGGTAGGACACTGAGAAGTGTAGAGGAACAGAGAGACCTTGGAATGTATGTCCACACATCCCTGAAGTAGCAGGACAGGTCGATAAGATGGTAAAGAAGGCATTGTATATAAGAGCAGGGAGGTTATGCTTGAACTGCATAAAACACTAGATAGATCACAGCTAGAATACTGCGTGCAGATCTGGTCCCACATTACAGGAAGGATGTGATTGCATTAGAGAAGGAACAGAGGAGATTTACAAGGATGTTGCCTGGATGTAGAAGTTTAGTTATGAGGAAAGATTGCAAAGACTGGGGTTGCTATCTTTGGAACAGAGGAGGTTGAAGGTAGACCTAATTGAGGCATATAAATTTATGAGGGGCCAGGATAGCGTGGCTAGAAAGGACCTGTTTCCCTTAGCAGAGGAGTCAATAACCATGGGACATAGATTTAAAGTAATCAATTGGAGGTTTAGAGGGGATTTGAGGAGAATGCTTTTCACCCAGAGGTTGGTGGTGATTTGGAACTCACTGCCTGAAAGGGTGGTAGAGGCACAAAGCCTCATCACATTTAAAAAGTACTTGGATATGCACTTGAAGTGCTATAACCTACAAGGCGACGTACCAAGAGCTGGAAAGTGGGATTAGGCCGGATAGCACTTTGTCGGCTGGCACATACACGATGGGCCGAACAGCCTCCTTCTGTGCTGTAAATTTCTATGATTCTATGAAGATACAGGATGACGTTATGGGTATATAATTGTCAAATGAAGTTCAACACACATTAATATAAGGTATTACATTTTGGTAGGAAAAATAGGGAGGTCTCTTATTACTTGGAGGGTGCAAGTCTAGTTGGGGTAGAGGAACAAAGGGATCTTGGAGTAAAAATACACAAATAACTAAAAGTCGCAACACAGGTTAGCAAGGCCATAACAAAAGCAAACCAAGCACTAGGGTTTATTTCTCGAGGTATAGAATTGAAAAGTAGGGACGTTATGCTAAACCTGTATCGAACCTTGGTTAGTGCACATTTAGAGCACTGCGTACAGTTCTGGTCATCATGTTATAAATAGGATATAGGGGCACAGGAGAAAAGATTTAAGGGATTAATACCAGAAATGCAAGGGTATACATGTCAGGAAAGGATGAACAGGCTTGGGTCCCTTTTCTCTCGAAAAATAAAGGCTGAGGGGTGACCTAATGGAGGTCTTTAAAATTATGAAAGATTTTGATAGAGTGGATACAGAGAGAATGTTTCCACTTGTGGGGAAGAGCATAACTAGAGGCCATCAATATAAGACAGTCACCAAGAAATATAGTCGGGAATTCAGTCGAAAATGTTTTACGCAAAGAATGGTGAGAATGTTGAACTTGCCACCACAGGGAATGGTTGAAGCGATTAGTATAGATGCATTTAAGGGGCGGCTAGATAAGCGTATGTGGGAGAAGGGAATAGAGGGTTATGATGATAGATTTAGATGAGGAAAGACGGGAGGAGGCTCGAGTGGAGCATTAACACCAGCATGGATTGGTTGGGCCGAATGGCCTGTTTCTGTGCCATATGTCCTATGTAATCCTACATATTCCAGTGGGAGTTCTCAAATAGGCAGCAGAATTCAGGCCCCCAGATCTTTGGATTCATAAATATCCTGAGTTTTAGAAACATCGACACTGAAACCAAAGTGCGAAGAAACAAAACACTTTAATTTGTACTTCCTCAATTATATGGTAAAGTAAAATATTTGTAAACTTCAATGCTATTAAAGTGAGTACAGTTTAATCCTGAGAGAGCTAGACATATTTTGTTGAAGTTGCTTGGCAAAAATAGGTGATGTGTATATTTTTTTTACTGAATGTTGCTTCTCAAGCAAAGGTAAATGTCAAGGTTACGCTAGCAATTGTGACTTTCATACCTTTATACCACAAGGTGCTGAATCTGTGCCAAATCCTTGTGCTCCATGTTATTTATAGGGTGAGGAGAACTTGTTTAATCTGTACCATTCGTACAATAAAGGAACAAGAAGATTGACTGTTAATCCTCTCTCGTCATTGACTGTTGGGGTGAGCTGAAGAGGGACGGGAGAGGCGCTTGTGCTGTAGATTCTTTTCTATGTGTGTATCTTAACATCACCCTTCACTATAAGCTTCCTGCAACCTCGCAGTATTTTGGCAATTGTTCATGCATTTCCAACTGAGCAGGCATGCTCATCTGTCAGCACGCCATTCTGCATTGCGGCCACATTAATCTGTATGTCTTGTGGTTCATGAAATGTGGCAAGTTATACCGAGCACGCTGCTAGCATAGCATAGTTGCACGCTGCATGCTCGCAGAGTCACATAAGGTAGCTTATGCCTTGGACGCTAAAGTGGTACTCAACTTCATTTTAATGACATATATGTCTCTTTTCTATCTGCTTACAGGAGAAGACCACGAGTAATAGATATCAATGAATGCAAATAAAATGGTGGGGGGGATGGGGGATCTAATCTCTTACCTTTGATGTCATCAGGAGAGGATTGTG
Source organism: Pristiophorus japonicus (assembly GCF_044704955.1). NCBI lineage: Eukaryota > Metazoa > Chordata > Chondrichthyes > Pristiophoridae > Pristiophorus > Pristiophorus japonicus. The sequence continues at coordinate 33,303,631 of NC_091977.1, forward strand.
GATATTCTTGGTTTGGAGGCAATAGAGGAAGTGTGGACAGTGAAATCAGAGGTTTCCCACAAGCATAGCTGTGGCTTAGTAGCAATGTTAGTGGACTAGTAATCCAGAAGCCTGGACTAATGATCCAGAGGCAAGAATTCAATTCCCACACCGCAGCTGGGGAGTTTAAATTCAGTTTATTAAATAAATCTGGAAAAAAAGGCTACTATCAGTAATAGTGACCCTGAAACTGCTGGATTGTCAGAAAAACCCATCTGGTTCACTAATGTCCTTCAGGGAAGGAAATCTGCTGTCTTTACCTGGTCTGACCTATATATGACAGCAATGTGGGTGACTCTTAACTGTTCTCTGAAATGGTCTAGCAAGCCACTCAGGCAAAATTAGGGATGGGCAATAAATGCTGGCTTTGCCAGCGATGCCCACATCCCATGAATGAATAAAAGAAACCTCATGGCTAATACTTCCTTTTGCCTTTCTCTGGCCTCACTTATTCACTGCCTCTCACTCAGACATACACTGCCTCACTACAGCGTGACACTATTTGACAGATAAGCTCGATTTCAAGGGAGTCTTAATGCTAGAATTCTGAAATACGCTATGGCTCTATTCCTCTATTCACTCAAGAGGATGCGGTGATGGAACCTATTATATATGTGGACTTGTATTTACTCTAATCCATTGGGAGCACAGGTATTTAAGGAGGCTTCACAGATTGGAGAGGCACTCTGGAGACCTGCAATAAAAGACTAAGGTCACACTTTACTTTGAGCTCACAGTGTTCAGTCTGAATCTTTCTCCATACACAAAAACTGGTGACAAGATCCAGAAAGCAAACCCAAAGATGCAGAGAACAGTGGGCATCCTGGAGAAATTCTCGGAGGGAAATGATTGGGAAATTTTTGTGGAGCGACTCGACCAATACTTTGTGGCCAACGAGCTAGATGGGGAAGAGAGCGCTGCCAAACGAAGGGCAATCCTCCTCACCGTCTGTGGGGCACCAACATATGGCCTCATGAAGAATCTGCTCTCTCTAGCGAAACCCACGGAGAAATCGTACGACGATTTGTGCACACTGGTCCGAGAGCATTTGAACCCGAAGGAAAGCGTTCTGATGGCGAGGTACCGGTTCTACACCTACAAAAGGTCTGCAGGCCAGAAAGTGGCAAGTTGTGTCGCCGAGCTAAGACGCTTTGCAGGACATTGCAAATTTGAAGAACATTTGCAGCACATGCTCAGAGACTTTTTTGTACTTGGCATTGGCCACGAAACCATACTTCACAAACTTTTGACTGTTGAGTAAGGCCATAGCGATAGCCCAGGCATTCATTGCCACCAGTGAAAATACTAAGCAAATCTCTCAGCACACAAGTGCTGCTACAAGTACTGTGAACAAAGTGATGTTGTTATTGAATCATAACATACAGAGCAGGTCACACATACCTGCAGCTGAACTCTCACAGATGACTCAGAGTCCACCAGCAAGGGTGATGAATGCTAGGCCATTAACACCTGGTTGGTACTGCGGGGGTGATCATCGTTTCCATTCATGCTGATTCAAAGAGTATGTTTGCAAGGGCTTTTGAACAATGGGACACCTCCAATGAAGGTGCAGGCAGCTGCAAAGCCTGTTAAACCTACAAACCACCATGTTGCAGAGGAGGACAGATCCACAGAGGATCACGACGAACCAGAGCCTCAGATAGATGAGGCAGAGGGACATGGGGTGTACACATTCACCACGAATTGTCCCCTGATAATGCTGAATGTTGAACTAAATGGACTCCCGGTGTCAATGGAGCTGGACACAGGCGCAAGCCAGTCCATCATGGGCAAAAAGACTTTTGAAAGGTTGTGGTGCAACAAGGCCTCAAGGCCAGTCTTAACTCCAGTTCGCACGAAACTAAGAACTTACACGAAAGAACTGATTCCTGTAATCGGCAGTGCTACAATGAGAGTCTCCTGTGATGGAGCGGTGCAAAGGCTACCAGTCTGGGTGGTACCGGGCGATGGTCCCACACTGCTCAGCAGGATCTGGCTGGGAAAGATACGCTGGAACTGGGACGACGTCCAAGCGCTATCGTCCGCTGACGACACTTCATGTGCCCAGGTCTTAAACAAATTTCCTTTGCTGTTCAAACCAGGCATCGGGAAATTCCAAGGAGCAAAAGTGTAGATCCACCTAATTCTGGGAGTGCAACCCATCCATCACAAGGCAAGAGCAGTACCGTACATGATGAGAGAAAGGGTAGAGATCGAGCTAGACCGGCTGCAACGAGAGGGCATCATTTCACCGATCGAGTTCAGTGAGTGGGCCAGTCCTATTGTCCCAGTCCTCAAAGGAGATGGCACCGTCAGAATCTCTGGTGAATACAAAGTAACTATCAATCGTTTCTCCCTGCAGGACCAATACCCACTACCAAAGGCCGACAACCTCTTTGCAACGCTGGCGGGAGGAAAGACGTTCACGAAGCTGGATCTGACTTCAGCCTACATGACGCAGGCACTGGAGGAATCATCGAAGGCCCTCACCTGCATCAACACGCACAAAGGTCTTTTTGTTTATAACAGATGCCCGTTTGGAATCCGATCAGCGGCGGCGATATTCGAGAGAAACATGGAAAGTTTACTGAAGTCAGTTCCGCACACGTGGTCTTCCAGGATGACATCTTGGTCACAGGTCGGAACACAGTCGAGCACCTGCAAATCCTGGAGGAGGTTTTTAGTCGACACAACCGCGTGGGGCTCAGGTTAAGCCGCTCGAAGTGTGTTTTCCTGGCGCCTGAAGTGGAGTTCCTGGGAAGGAGGATTGCGTCGGGCGGCATCAGGCTCACCAACGCGAAGACGGAGGCAATCGAGAATGCACCGAGGCCACAGAACGTGATGGAGCTGCGGTCGTTTCTGGGACTCTTGAACTACTTTGGTAACTTCTTACCGGGTCTCAGCACACTGTTAGAACCATTACATGTCTAACTACGAAAAGGAGATGAATGGGTTTGGGGCAAAAGCCAAGAAAATGCCTTTGTAAAAGCGAGAAAATTGTTACGCTCAAATAAATTACTTGTGTTGTATGATCCATGTAAGTGTTTGGTACTACATGTGATGCATCGTCATATGGCGTCGGGTGTGTCTTGCAACAAGCTAATGTTTTTGGGAAACTGCAACCAGTTGCTTATGCATCCAGGAGTCTGTCTAAGGCTGAGAGAGCCGACAGCATGATTGAAAAAGAAGCATTAGCGTGTGTCTGTGGGGTAAAGAAAATGCATCAATACCTGTTGGGCTAAAATTCGAATTGGAAACTGACCATAAGCCACTTAGATCCCTGTTTTCCGAGAGTAAAGGGATGAATACCAACGTATCGGCCCGCATCCAGAGATGGGCGCTCACGTTGTCCGCATACAACTACGCCATCCGCCACAGGCCAGGCACAGAGAACTGCGCGATGCTCTCAGTAGGCTGCCATTGCCCACCTCAGGGGTGGAAATGGCGGAGCCCACAGATCCCGCCATGATTATGGAAGCATTTGAGAGTGAGCAATCACCCGTCACTGCCTGGCAGATTAAAACCTGGACAAGCCAGGACCCCTTAATATCTCTAGTCAAAAGCTGTGTGCTTCACGGGAGCTGGTCTCGTGTCCTAGTGGAAATGTAGGAAGAGATAAAGCCATTCTAGCAGCGCAAAGGTGAAATGTCTATACAGGCAGACTGCCTTCTGTGGGGCAATTAAGTAGTGGTCGCCAAGAAAGGCAGAGATACCTTCATCAATGACCTCCACAGTACCCACCCAGGCATCGTAATGATGAAAGCGATAGCCAGATCACACGTGTGGCAGCCTGGTATCGATGCGGACTTCGAGTCCTGCGTTCACAGATGTAATACATGCTCGCAGTTAAGCAATGTACCCAGGGAGGCGCCGCTAAGTTTATAGTCTTGGCCCTCCAAACCGTGGTCTGGGGTACACATCGACTATGCAGGCCCATTCTTGGGTAAAATGTTCCTTGTGGTTGTAGACACGTATTCCAAGTGGATTGAATGTGAGATAATGTCGGCTAGCACGTCCGCTGCCAGTACTGAAGGCCTGCGGGCCATGTTTGCCACACATGGCTTACCCGATGTCCTGGTGAGCGACAACGGGTCATGTTTTACCAGTGCTGAGTTCAATGAAATTAATGACCCGTAACGGGATCAAACATGTCACATCTGCCCCGTTTAAACCGGTGTCCAATGGTCAGGCAGAGAGAGCAGTGTAAACCATCAAGCAAGGCTTGAAGAAGGTAACTGAAGGCTCACTGTAGACTTGCCTATCCCGAGTCCTGCTTAGCTACCGCACGAGACCCCACTCACTCACTGGGATCCCACCTGCTGAACTGCTCATGAAAAGAGCACTTAAGACCAGGCTCTCGTTAGTTCACCCTAATCTATATGAACAGGTAGAGAGCAGGCGGCTTCAACAAAGTGCATACCATGATAGCGCAAATGTGTCACGTGAGATTGAAATCAATGATCCTGTATTTGTATTAAATTATGGACAAGGTTCCAAGTGGCTTCCCGGCACTGTCGTGGCCAAAGAGGGAAGCAGGGTGTTTCTGGTCAAACTTTCAAATGGACTCATTCACCGGAAACACTTGAACCGAATCAAACTCAGATTCACGGACTACCCTGAGCAACCCACCTTGGACCCTACCTTTTTTGATCCCCCAACATACACACCAGTGGCAACCGGCACCACGGTTGACCACGAAGCAGAACCCATCATCCACAGCAGCCCTGCAGGGCCCAACACACCAGGCAGCCCAGCAAGACCGACTGCACAGCAGCCCAGCGAGGGCCCAACAAATGATTCAACAACACCAGCTTTCACACCGAGACGATCAACCAGGGCAAGAAGGGCCCTAAATCGACTCACATTGTAAATAGTTGCACTATTGACTTTGGCGGGGGAGTGGTGTTCTATATGTGGACTTTATTTACTCTGTATAGCTACCAGAGGGCTCGTCCCCTGGAGTCTCAAGGGATCCCATAATCCCTTGGGAGCACAGGTATTTAAGGAGGCTTAACAGGTTGGAGAGGCACTCTGGAGACCTGCAATAAAAGACTAAGGTCACACTTTACTTTGAGCTCAGTGTTCAGTCTGACTCTTTCTCTATACACAACAGAACCCAAAATGTAGCTTCAACTAATCACCTCACTGCATCATATAATCTACAATGGCAGACACCGTCACATAATCATCCAGTCTGGTTTGGAGTGGGGGTGTGTGTGTGTGTGTGGTGGGGGGGGGGGGGGGGAGGAATGTATTAATTTATTTATTCCTTAAAAGGACCATATCCACATTCATTTTTACAGTTGTGCTGGCAGTGTTCTGCAGCATTGAGGTGCTGCAAAAATTGACAAGCACGGCACAGTAGTGCACGGCTGCACCCAGTCTCTCGCATGACTCCCTCCATACACTTATGGAGGGAGTCACGGAAAGCAGGGAGGTTTTGTTCCCATCGAATGGGTGGAAGAGGACTCCCCAGGACAACAATGCAGCCTGGGTGCACATTGCACAGGACGGCACAAGCAGGGATGTTGTCAGGTGGACCTGGTTGTAGTGGCACAAACGTTTCAATGATCTCACTAGATCATGAAAAGTTACTGCAAAGCCACACTCAAACTCATAAGATCATAAGAACGTAAGAAATAAGAGCAGGAGTAGGCCAGTTGGTGCTTCAAGTCTGCTCTGCTTGTCAAAAAGATCATGGCTGACCTGATCCTGGCCTCATCTCCACTTCCCCACCTGCTCCCCATTGTTATGTTCGGAATAAATCCACAGGACTATATCGCAAGCGCAAACTGTTGTGACCTTGGTCTCTTTATTCAGACTCCAGAGTGAGGAAGCAGCATGGCGAATCACTTTTTATACCTGCTTGCCCCAGGGTGCACAGGTGTCCCTTAGGTCACCCACAGGTGTGCCCCCTAGTGGCAAGTCTTACATTTTGGTAAGATTTACATACATATATAACATCACTCCCCCCCCCAAAGTCTTATGTGTGGGTTATTTGCAACTTGAGGCGATCTGGCGCCCCGTGTCCCCGGGTCGATCGCTTGGGTTGAAATCCTGATGTGGTGGGTTCATCCTCGTGGTTGACTGTGAGGTTGATCATGTTAGTGGGTCGCTGGGGGTCAGGTCCTTTCACAGTGCTTCCTGGTTATCTGTCGTTCACAGTTTGGTCTGGTCCAAATGCTTTACTTGTTAGCCCGGTACATGGTTTCACAATCAAATGCTCCGTTTTCATCACATATACTCCATTCCACCCCTTGGCTAATTCGGCACTAGCAGCCCGACTGGGGTCCTGAACATGGTCTACATCACTTATTCTGATGTCGCGTGGAAGGGCCTTGCAATTATGGTGCATTCTCTGCTGATGGCATATGAAAGGCTCGGTTCTGAGTGATTCTGTCTGGTGACTGCGTAGCATCCAGGATAGCCGGGACTATAGGGAGTCTACCGTGATACTCGTGGTGCTCGGTTTAGTGAGGTCTGGCAAGCCCAGGGTGGACGCAATGGCCTTGAGACTTTCGGTAGTGGCGGGAGGCCTAGTGGTCCCCGTGGACCCTGGGCCGTAGTATGGGGGCCCCGGACCACTGACTGTGTGTAGCCACCCTGCTTTACTTTGCAACGTTGGGATGAGTCTTTCATCTCTGCGATGGATAGACTGCCACATTCCGTCTCGCAGTTCTTTGGCAGGCGGTAACGTGAGATCCTGGCTGGTTCAGGTTCTAAGCTGGGGGGCCGTTACGGTTGACCCCTCACTTTCTTGTACTTCCATGATTGCAAGTGGGTCTGCAGGCTGCACCGTTTCCACCCTGGTGGTGGGCAACGATAGCCAACTGAGGGCATTAGTGCCTGGCTCATGGTGGATCATGTTACAGTGCACAGACAGGGTTAGACACTCTCGAAACAACGCATCGATAATGGTGCCTCTGCTCGCCCAAACTTGTGGAATGAGCAGCTTGTCTGACTCGAGCACATATTGGGACACGCTTTGGTACGTATCTTTAGTCCCGTGAACACAGGCTGCTGCTTTGTTTAACTTATTGGATACATGTTCAATCGTTTTGGGCTCGCCCGCTACATTTACTTGCTGCACAACACTCCCAACCCCGTGCAGTAACATCTCACTTGCTACAAATACTTTGTTAGATACATATACAACTGGATGGGGTTCACCCGCTACTTTGGCTTGTTGTACGGTACCCCCGACCCCATATAATGGTACTTCATTGACCATGAAAGACCGCTCACACGGGTTACATAGTGTACACAATTTATTGGAGCGTATTGGGTTCCTGGCCTTCACAGAGGCCGCCCCTTTACCTTTGCCCCAAACCCAGTCATCTTCCTTGCTGGGCAACACATTCCTCTGTTCCGTTGCGGCGACCTCCCGTGGTCTGGACGCTCTCTCGTCCCGTGGTCTGGACGCTCTCTCATCCCGTGGTCTGGACGCTCTCTCGTCCCGTGGTCTGGACGCTCTCTCGTCCCGTGATCTGGGCACACCTTCGTCCCGTGGTCTGGACACTCTCTCGTCCCGTGGTCTGGAGGTTCTCTCATCCCGTGGTCTGGATGCACTCTTGTCCCGTGGTCTGGACGCCCTCTCGTCCGTGTCCATGATGCCGACTGCCGTGATCTTCCTCCCCAGGTATTTTGCCTCTGGCATCGGGAAGACGCATTCAGATCATTTCAGCCAGAGTCCCACTCGCATGGTCGACCTGGAGCCTCTTCCATCGTCGCGAAGAGGTCGTCGGCTTCGGGTGGTGGGTACCGTGCCTGTATCGCTGCTCGGTTGAACTTTACCTCCACGTGGTTGTGATGAGCATCCTGTGCCTCGGAGATCTGCAAATGGATCTGCACTTCGATGCTTGGTTCAGCTGAAGGTGGGGGTTTGCTCAGCCTTTGAGAAGGAGAGACCTCGTTCGCCGGAGAAGGTGCACAGAGGTCTTCCCAGTTCCATCGAATCTTCCCCATCCACCTCCTGCCAAGCAGCATTGGCCCATCACCTAAAACAATCCACAGTGGTAAATCGTGCACTGTTCCCTCATGGGATACTCTTATGTCTGCACTACCAATAACTGGTATCAGTTCCTTGGTGTAGGTGCGCAGCTTTGCCTGAATTGGGATCAGCTCGGATCACTGTGCTTTGTCGCTCCACAGCCTCCGAGTGCCTTCTGGCTCATAACTGATTTACTCACCCCCGTGTCTAGTTCGATGGAGACTGGAGTGCCGTTAAGTTCAACTTTTAACATTATTGGAGGGCATCCTCAGGTTCAGTTGCCTCTCCTGCTTGTTCAGTGTGATCCTCGCTGGATCGGTCGTCCTCTCCTGACCCTGCCACGCGGTGAATCAGAGATCGTTTGCACATTTGCCGGAGGTAACCCATTGTTCCACAGCCCTTGCACACATAGCACTTGAATCGACATTGATGAGCTCTATGGCTGCCCCCACAGCGCCAACATGGTGCTAATGGATACGCATTCACGACCCACGGTGGACTCTGAGTCAGTCTAGGCCTAGGTCTGGCCTCTGCAATCTTGTGGGCCCTGCCCTGTGTCGTTCTGCCTGCTGAAAACATTATTTTGTGCATGGTGCTTGCCAGTGAGCTGCGATTCTGTCAAGATATCTGTTTCGTGTTATCGCTCGTGGATATGAAGGCTTGGGCTATAGTGATGGCCTTACTCAGATCTAGGGATTCGGCAGACAGCAGTTTGCGAAGGATGACCTCGTGGCCAATTCCAAGCATGAAAAAATCCCGCAACATTTTCCTAAAGGATCCTGCAAAGTCGCACTGCCCCGCAAGGCGTCTTAGGTTGGCGTCAAAACTCGCCAAGTTCTGGCCATCGGAGCGATGGTGTGTGTAAAAGCGGTACCTGGCCTTCAGGATGCTCTCCTTTGGCTTGAGGTGTTCCTTAGCCAGTATACACAGCTCTGTGGTAAGATTTGTCCATTAGTTTGACTGGTGCCAGCAAATTTTTAAGGAGGCCATATACTGATGACCCACATACAGCGAGGAGAATCGCTCTCCGTTTGCTCTCTGTTTCAGCCGTGTCCAATTCGTTGGCCACAAAGTACTGGTTGAGGCGCTCAATGAAGGCTTCCCAATCATCACCCTCAACAAATCTCTCAAGAATGCCAACAGCAGTCATTACCGCGTGAAAGTTTGTGATCCCATCCTCGTCGCCAATTTGTTATGTTCGGAATAAATCCACAGGACTATATCGCAAGCTCAAACTGTTGTGACCTTGGCCTCTTTATTCAGACTCCAGAGTGAGGAAGCAGCATGGTGAATCACCTTTTATACCTGTTGCCCCAGGGTGTACAGATGACCCTTAGGTTGCCTACAGGTGTGCCCTCTAGTGGCAAGTCTTACACGTTTGTAAGGTTTACATACATACATAACATCCATAACCCTCAACTCCCTTATCATTCAAAAATCTGTCTATCTCCACTTTGAATATATTCAAAGACCCAGTCTCTACAGTTCTCTGGGGAGAGAATTCCAAAGATTCGCGACCCTCTGTGAGAAGAAATTCCTCCTCATTTTTGTTTTAAATGGGTGACCCCTTTTTCTGAAACTATGCATCCTAGTTCGAGATTCCCCATAAGGGGAAACATCCTCTTTGCATCTACCTTGTCAAGCCCCCTCAGAATTGTATATGTTTCAATAAGATCACCTTTCATTCTTCTAAACTTCAATGAGTATAGACACAACCTGCCCAACCTTTCTTCATATGACAACCCGTTCATCGCAGGAATCAACCTTGTGAACCTTCTCTGAACTGCCTCCAATGCAGGTATATCCTTCCTTAAAAAAGGAGATCTCAAAACTGTACGCAGCACTCCAGGTGTGGTTATACTCTATCCCACTTGCAATAAAGGCCAACATTCCATTTGTCTTCCTGATTACTTGCTGTACCTGCATGCGAACTTTTTGCATTTCATATACAAGAAACCCCCAGATCCCTCTGTAATACAGCATTTTGTAATCGCTCCCCATTTAAATAATTTTTTTATTTTTCCTACCAAAGTGGATAACCTCACATTTTCCCACATTATACTCCATCTGTCAAATTTTTGCCCACTCACTGAGCTGACCTATATCCCTTTGTAGATTCTTTGCATCCTCCCCACAAATTGCTTTTCCACCTATCTATGTATCATCAGCAAATTTGGCTACATGACACTCAGTCCCTTCACCCAAGTCATTAATATAAATTGTAAATAGTTGAGGCCCCAGCACTGATCCCTGTGGCACCCTACTAGTTACAGTTTGCCAACCTGAAAATGACCCATTTATCCCAACTCTCTGTTTTCTGTTAGTTAGTCAATCTTCAATCCACGCTAATATATTACCCCCAATCCGTGAGCTCTTATCTTGTGCAGTAATCTTTTGTGTAGCACCTTATCAAATGCTTTACATAAGAACATAAGAATTAGGAACAGGAGTAGGCCACCTAGCCCCTCGAGCCTGCTCCGTCATTCAAAAAGATCATGACTGATCTGGCCGTGGACTCAGCTCCACTTACCCGCCCGCTCCCCATAACCCTTAATTCCCTTATTAGTTAAAAATTTATCGATCTGTGATATGAATACTTCAATGAACTAGCCTCAACTGCTTCCCTGGGCAGAGAATTCCACAGATTCACAATCCTCTGGAAAAGAAATTCCTTCTCAACTCTGTTTTAAATTGGCTCCCCCGTATTTTGAGGCTGTGCCCCCTAGTTCTAGTCTCCCCGACTAGTGGAAACAACCTCTCTGCCTCTATCTTGTCTATCCCTTTCATTATTTTAAATGTTTCTATAAGATCACCCCTCATCCTTCTGAACTCCAACGAGTAAAGACACAGTCTACTCAATCTATCATCATAAGGTAACCCCCTCATCTCCAGAATCAGCCTAGTGAATCGTCTCTGTACCCCCTCCAAAGCTAGTATATCCTTCCTTAAGTAAGGTGACCAAAACATCACGCAGTACTCCAGGTGCCTCACCAATACCCTGTACAGTTGCAGCAGGACCTCCCTGCTTATGTACTCCATCCCTCTTGCAATGAAGGCCAACATTCCATTCACCTTCCTGGTTACCTGCAAACTAACTTTTTGGGATTCATGCACAAGGACCCCCAGGTCCCTCTGCACCGCAGCATGTTGTAATTTCTCCCCATTCAAATAATATTCTCTTTTACTGTTTTCTTTTCCAAGGTGGATGACCTCATATTTTCCGACATTATATTCCATCTGTCAAACCTTAGCCCATTCGCTTAACCTATCTAAATCTCTTTGCAGCCTCTCTGTGTCCTCTACACAACCCACTTACCCACTAATCTTTGTGTCATCTGCAAATTTTGTTACACTACACCTTGTCCCCTCTTCCAGGTCATCTATGTATATTGTAAACAGTTGTGGTCCCAGCACCAATCCCTGTGGCACACCACTAACCACCAATTTCCAACCTGAAAAGGACCCATTTATCCCAACTCTCTGCTTTCTGTTAGCCAGCCAATTCTCTATCCATGCTAATACATTTCCGCTGACTCCGTGTACCTTTATCTTCTGCAGTAACCTTTTGTGTGGCACCTTATCGAATGCCTTTTGGAAATCTAAATACCACCACATCCATCGGTACACCTCTATCCACCATGCTCGTTATATCCTCAAAGAATTCCAGTAAATTAATTACACATGATTTCCCCTTCATGAATCCATGTTGCGTCTGCTTGATTGCACTATTCCTATCTAGATGTCCCGCTATTTCTTCCTTAATGATAGCTTCAAGCATTTTCCCCACTACGGATGTTAAACTAACCGGCCTATAGTTACCTGCCTTTTGTCTGCCACCTTTTTTAAACAGAGGCGTTACATTAGCTGCTTTCCAATCCACTGGTACCTCCCCAGAGTCCAGAGAATTTTGGTAGATTATAACCAATGCATGTGCTATAACTTCCGCCATCTCTTTTAATACCCTGGGATGCATTTCATCAGGACCAGGGGACTTGTCTACCTTGAGTCCCATTAGCCTGTCCAGCACTACCTCCCTAGTGATAGTGATTGTCTCAAGGACCTCCCTTCCCACATTCCCGTGACCAGCAATTTTTGGCATGGTTTTTGTGTCTTCCACTGTGAAGACCGAAGCAAAATAATTGTTTAATGTCTCAGCCATTTCTATATTTCTCATTACTAAATCCCCCTTCTCATCTTCTAAAGGACCAACATTTACTTTAGTCACTCTTTTCCTTTTTATATATAGGTAAAGCTTTTACTATCTGTTTTTATGTTTTGCGCAAGTTTACTTTCGTAATCTATCTTTCCTTTCTTTATTGCTTTCTTAGTCATACTTTGCTGTCGTTTAAAATTTTCCCAATCTTCTAGTTTCCCACTAACCTTGGCCACCTTATACGCATTGGTTTTTAATTTGATACTCTCCTTTATTTCCTTGGTTATCCACAGCTGGTTATCCCTTCTCTTACCACCCTTCTTTTTCACTGGAATATATTTTTGTTGAGCACTATGAAAGAGCTCCTTAAAAGTCCTCCACTGTTCCTCAATTGTGCCACTGTTTAGTCTATGTTCCCAGTCTACTTTAGCTAACTCTGCCCTCATCCCACTGTAGTCCCCTTTGTTTAAGCATAGTATGCTTGTTTGAGACACTACTTCCTCACCCTCAATCTGTATTACAATTTCTGGAAATCAAAATACACAACATCTGCTGGTTTCCCTTGATCCACCCTGCTTGTTACATCCTCAAAGAACTCCAGCAAATTTGTCACATGTGAGTTCCCTTTCATAAAACCATGCTGACTCTGCTTGACTGCATTATGATTTTCTAACTGTCCTGCTACTAATTCATTAATGATGGATTCCAGCATTTTCCCAATAACAGATGTTAGGCTAACTGGTCTATAGTTTCTTGCTTTCTGTCTCTCTCCTTTCTTAAATAGAAGTGTTACATTTGCAATTTTCCAATCTGTTGGGACCTCCCCAGAATTCAGGGAATTTTGGTAGATCACAACCAATGCATCCAGTTTCTCTGCAGCCACCTGTTTTAAGACCATAGGATGCAGGCCATCAGGTTCAGAGGATTTGTCCACCTTTAGTATCATTAGTTTGGCTAATACATTTTCTCCAGTGATAGTGATTGCTTTAATTTCCCCCCCCCCTCCCAATAGCTCCTTGATTATCAATCATTGGGATGTTTTTAGTGTCTCTACCGTGAAGAACATTACAAAATATTTGTTCAAAGTCTCTCCTGCTCTGCCATTCATCACATCCCTATCATTCTGCCTTTCCTACACCCTGCACATCCGTATTCACACTATCTCAATGACTATCTGTCCCACCTGTGACAGAGACAGTGGTTCTCGTATTGGACTGTACAGCCACCTAAGAACTCATGCTAAGAGTGGAAGCAAGTCTTCCTCGATTCCGAGAGACTGCCTATGATGATGATTCACACCAACTTACCTTGCACCTCCACCCATCCCGCTTTCTCTCTATCTACATTATCATTTCCCAAACTCACTCGCCACCCATCACACTCACCCTCATCCTTGTCCAATCATACCAACTAACAACACACAAGGGTAGACACTTGGGTCTTTTAGCCAATGTTCATGTTTAGTTTCTGTTGATATGTTGCCAAACATTGAAATCTTTATTTTCAACACTTGCCTTCTTGGACAGATTTGAGAGTTGCAGTGAATGGTGAGACATAACGGTACCTCCCCACAATGGTGGTGAGTGTAAAGTCCTTACTCTACAGAATGACACCACACGAGGCACATTCTAGGGACAAGGCCACTCTGTGACCTTAACTCTTTATTACAGGACTCCAGAAGTGATGACCCTGCATGGGACCTCCTTGTATATACCTGTGTGGTCAGGTAATGAGTGTCTCCCACAAGTTCACCCCCTGTGGTCAAGGTGTGCATCTAAGTTGAGTGTATACAGTAATACAGTGGTGTTACATTGCAGTTACAAACATGAAATAAATGGCTTGAGCATTGCAGTGATGCTTTATGGTGCTGGTGTGGGGTGGTGCCAATGTGGTGCATCAGGTGGCAGCCAGGGTGTACAGCATGAAGAGAAGTAAATATGGCCATGGTGAGAGCATTCCTGGCCTTCCGGGCAGCAATGAGGTCAGGTGCCGATGCCCTGTGTCCTGTGTAGCATTACAGGTGATTGCGGAGAAGGTTGTTGTTGGTGATGCTGGTGTGCCCGGTGATGCTGGTCCTGTTGGGGCTGATTGTGGTGGGATTCTGAGGACCAAGGTGAAATTTTTTCAACAGCACCGATGCTGCTGCAATAGATGGCAGCTGGAGTTGAGATGACAGAAGTGATCTGTCAATGGCGAGAGAGCTTGCTCCAAGGAGGTGACAGTGGATAGAGACTTTACGCCAAACATTTCCAACCTGCATAAAGCTGTATTCCAAATCCTGAAAGCTCCAGGTTCTAAGATTGGAAAGTGAACAGCGGTGCAATGGTAACTTTTATCCCATTTTTGTAGCTGTCAACTATTCAGAGGAACAGTGAGTCATTGAAAACCCGGCCTACTTACCTGACGTGTGCCCAAGCACCGGGAACCTCATGAAAAAGCTGGAAAAATGATAACTACCTGGTAAAATTCTGTAAGTGCCTTTTAACAAGCTCATAATGATGTCAATTGGCTTCCCTGCCGCTTGGTGTCGGGTCTGTAAAGCGCAGACAGACCCGGCACTTGGGAAACTGAGATGGAGGTGGGTTGTCAGTTGGCTGTCAGCCCGCTACCAATCTTTTATATTTTGACAGCGGACCCGCCTCCGAAGGTGCCCTCTGAGCACTGGCAAAATTCCGACCTCTGTGTGGCCAGCTAACCAAGAGCCTAAGCATAGCAAAGCTTCCTTAATGAATGCCAGGACAGGGAGACCAGCCTACGGTAATCTGTCTTTGCATTGGAAATGGGTGAGGAAGTTGATAATGCTCTGCTTTGATAGTCTCAGTGATGCCCAGCGATCTGCTCCCACACCGATCTCTGCCATGCGGGGGTATGCACAGCAGAAGGGGAATAGCAGAGGCTCGCACAGATGATGGAGATGTCTGTTAAAGTGAAGTTATGTCTGTAACACCCAGTCGTCCCACTTAAATGAACACAGATTGGCAACAAGCATACAGACCAATCCAAATACTTCTTTCCTTTCAAATAATGGATTGGAGGTCCAACAACTTGCATGATATAGCACCTTTAACGCAGTAGAACGTCCTAATATTTAGTTGTAGAAAATTACGGTTTATCCACTCCTGGATGTCGGACGAGCAGCCTGACAATTTAGAGACCGTGGAGGGGTCGAGAGAAGTCGTGGTGAGTTGAGTGTCGTCAGTGTACATGTGGAAGTGGATGTTGTGTTTTTGGATGCTGTCACTGAAGTGCAGCATGTAAAACTAATTAATTATAGCAACTGCCAGGTTGCAGACATTCACATGCCATACGCAGTACCTATGGTCAAAGAAGAGCTTCATATTCATGGAATGGAACTCTACTCTGCTCATTAAGGAGCAACATTGGAGGTAGAAGTCCATATAAGTCACATGCATACCATTGACCTACATTTTACGAATCAAGCCAGATAGTAAAAGTGCCGACTAGTCCCTGCTGCTGCAGGCATTTTAAGGGGAATGAAAAGAATGACTGGCCCAGAGAAACAAGGCATTGTGACCTGTAGGTTAGATTTGGCAGACCTGTTGTTGTTGCTTGGAAGGACACAGTGGCATAAGTGGTGAAAGCAGTGATCACCTTGACAACATCCGACAGAGCTATTCCTGTACAAGAAGTGGTTTACAGGTCAGGCTACTTGAGTGCGCACAGTTCTGAAATGGCCTCATTGAGGAACCGCAGTCAGGTTTCCTCAGACATGTCAGTGCCCGAAGAGAAAGGACCCAACCTATGGTCAGAGTCTGCCATGTACTGTTTGTTTCATATGGACATTAAACTTCTAGAGCAAAGTTAGGACCCACTGGATGGAGAGGTTTCCAGGCCAGGACTCTGGACTCCAAAAGATGCGGGTTACTTTTTTTTCCGAAGTAGAAGAGATGCCTTTCAAAGGAGGTCGAAGTGAGAGCCCTCATTTTGTGGAAACCTCTTCTGATTGGCCGCTGATGCTGGATTATGTGAACTCTTCTGATTGGCCGCTGATGCTGGATTATGTGAACTCTTCTGATAAGGGTGCCCCAAATGCAGGATTGGTGATCTCAATAGTCCTTTCCAGTTACTCATTGGCAGTTTTCCACCTACACTTTTCATTAATATATTATGTATCTCTTCAGTTCTGGCTTGCTGCTATTCTACTTGGAGTCAACCAACAAACTCAAATAGAGATTGTGTTACAGGAGGTGAATTTGACACTTACAACTTACAGTAAATGTGGATTATTTGCAAGGCTTAGAATATATTATGGAGAGCATACGAACATACAAAATTGATGGGCAACAAAGGACCAGCTAGTTGATCAAGCCTGTCCCATAACATGATGGTCGAAGCCGCATGACTAGATACTTCCTCCCTCCCTCCCTCCCTCCCTCCCTCTCCCCCTCTACCTCCCAATCTTTCCCTCCTAACCCCCACCCCCTTCCCCTCCACCCTTAGTCATGTAATCTCCTGGGACAGGCAAAAAAACAGAGAGAAAACCCTGGACTGAAAGAACTTAAAATTGTTGAAGACTGAATCTTGCAGTAATAAAACATTTATATATTCAGTGCATCGTATTTGGTCACCTTACCTAAGGAAGGGAATACTTGCCTTAAAGGAAGTGCAACAGAGGTTCATCAGACTGATTCCTGGGATGAGGGGGATTGTCCTGAGGAGAGATTGAGGAAACGAAGCCTATATTCCCTAGAATGTAGAAGAATGAGAGGTGATCTCATTGAAACATATAAAATTCCTAAAAGGCTTGACAGTGTAGATGCTGAGAAGATGTTTCTTAGAATAAGGAGTCGGCCATTTAGGGCTGAGATGAGGAGAAATTTCTTCACTCTTGCTATTTTTCATTCTTGCTATTGAGGGAGTGCAACGAAGATTCACCAGACTGATTCCCGGGATGGCAGGACTGACATATCAAGAAAGATTGGATCGACTAGGCTTATATTCATTGGAATTTAGAAGAATGAGAGGGGATCTCATAGAAACATATAAAATACTGATGGGATTGGACAGGTTAGATGCAGGAAGAATGTTCCCGATGTTGGGGAAGTCCAGATCCAGGGGTCACAGTTTAAGGATAAGGGGTAAGCCATTTAGGACCGAGATGAGGAAAAACTTCTTCACTCAGAGAATTGTGAACCTGTGGAATTCTCTACCACAGAAAGTTGTTGAGGTCAGTTCATTAGATATATTCAAAAGGGAGTTAGATGTGGCCCTAATGGCTAAAGGGATCCAGGGGTATGGAGAGAAAGCAGGAATGGGGTACTGGAGTTGCATAATCAGCTATAATCATATTGAATGGTGGTGCAGGCTCAAAGGGCCGAATGGCCTTCTGCACCTATTTTCTATGTTTCTATGTTTTTATGTTTCACTCAGAGGGTTGTGAATCTTTGGAATTCTCAACTCCAGAGGGCTGTAGATGCTCAGTCGTTGAGTATATTCAAAACAGAGATTGATAGGTTTTTGGATATTAAGGGAATGAAGGGATATGGGGATAGTGCAAGAAGGTGGAATTGAGATAGAAGATCAGCAATGATCTTATTGAATGGCGGAGCAGGCTCAAAGAGCCGAATGACCTACTCCTGCTCCTATTTCTTATGTCATTATTGAATGTGTAGTGACAAACCTGAAGGTGGACGTAATCGCAGATGTACTACGCGATGAACCTCAGATGAAAAGTAACAATTATTAATGAAGATAAAGAAAGAATCTGCATTTGTATTGCACCTGTCACATCTTCAGCACATCAAAGCACTTCACCTCCAACAAATTACCTTTCGGAGTGCAGTCATTGTAAGCAAATGTGACAGGCAATTGGCGAGGACCTAGAAACAGCAAATTAGATAAATTACCAATTATTCTAATTTTGGTTAAGGGTTAAATGTTGCCTAGGATGTCAGAAATCCCCTGCTCTTCATTGATTAGTGTCAGGGGGGTCTATTCACCCGAATGACAGGGCCATTGTTTAATAAAAACAGAATAATGCTGGAGACTCTCAGCTGGCCAGGCAGTGTCTGTGGAGAGAGAAACAGAGTTAACGTTTCAGGTCTGTGACCTTTCGTTAGAAGTGGAAGATGTTTGAGATGAACAGCTTTTAAGCAAGTACATAGTGAGGGAAAAGGGAAGGGGTAGAAAAAGGACAAGATCAAGAGGTCTGTGATAGGGTGGAGGGCAGGAATGATTAAATGACTGAGGTGATGAAGATGCAAGGCAGAAGGATGGTGATAATGTGACAAGTTTAGAAACAAACGATGGATCCAGAGGAGGTGTAAATGGTCACAGTGAAATAGCAGAAGGGGGAGGGAAGTATGGGAAATCTGGCAAAGAGGAGAATGTTCCTGCGACCATAGTTTAATATCTCATCCAAAATACAGCTGCTCCAACAAAGCAGCATGCCCTCCGTGTTGCACTGAAGTGTCAGGATAGATCCTGTGATCAAATCTTGGAGCAGGGATTGAATCCGTAACTTTGTGACTCAGACATGAGAGTTCCTACAACAAAGCTAAGGCTGGGACTAGTAAAGTCAATGAAGAGAACAGGCAATATGAGAGGAAATTAATTCCAGTGCCATTGCCATGAAAAAATACGTGTTAGAAGTTAATAACACAAGATATTTGCCAGAGAGGATGGCTTATGTTAAATGAACCACTGAGGGTTACAGGCCACATGACTCACTCATGATTAGTGCAGACATGGATAAATTATGGTTCCTGCATCATTGGATGAGATATTAATTGCCTTCCTGAGAACTTAAAAACAAATAAAAAGTTCAATGGTTCGCACAGTGGAGATAATTTAAAATGTATGGCATGTAAAGATCGATACTGGAGCAACAATAAGGGGGGGAAATCATGTATGCATATGAGTGACAATATCCCAGCACTGACAACTAAATTAACGGTCATCTCTGCTTTCCGGCATCCTAAATGGACACAGTGCAGCTAACTGTGGATAGTGTTAACTGAGACAGATATAACTGATATGTAATGAAGCAGAAAACCATCAAAGGCGTGCTTCCTTGGAACAACCTAGCATGAAGCAAGCGGCAGTAGCTCTTTTATTTATACATCCATGTGCCCAGTAATAGCCTCAGGAATTCCAACAAAATCAACGATACAAATGATTGTTCCGTACATTGTTTTGGAGGGCAGTTGATCATTGTTAAGTGGGTCTCGGTTTTAAGATAAACTTTTGTTTCAAATGCCCTTTTTGGCAGGGGTTTGCAAAACTGAACACCGATTTAGAAGGGGTAGAAGCCAAGCTGGAAATGGAAGGCAGAAAATTTGTAAGCAAGTTTGGAAGGCAGAGGAAACAAAGGCTGGAAAGTAGACAACAAAGGAGGTTGGTATATACTTCAATGCAAGGAGTCTAGTGAGTAAGGCAGATGAGCTGAGGGCACAAATAGACAAGTGGGAGTACGATATCATAGCTATTACTGAAACATGGCTTAAAGTAGGACAGGAAAGGCAGCTCAACATTTCTGCTCACGGGGTCTTCAGATGAAAGAGAGAGGGAGGGATATAAAAGGAAGGGGGGAGTTGCAGTATTGGTTAAAGAAACATTTAGAGCTGTGAGGAGGGATGATTTTTAAAAATTCGCACACGGGATGTGAGCATCGCTGGCAAGGTCAGTATTTATTGCCCATCCCTCATTACCCTTGAGAAGGTGGTGGTGAGCTGCCTTCTTGAAACAACTGAGTGGCTTGCTAGACCTATTTCCGAGGGCAGTTAAGAGTCAACCACATTGCTGTGGGTCTAGAGTCACATATAGGCCAGACCGGGTAAGGATGGCAGATTTCCTTCCCTAAAGGACATTAGTGAACCAGATGGGTTTTTATGATCTGGTATTGTCATAGTCATCATTACTGATTTATTTAATTAACTGAATTTTAAATTCCCAGCTGCCATGGTGGGATTTGAACTCATGTCTCGGGATCATTAGTCTAGGCCTCTGGGTTTATTATGTGTTGTAAACTGGTTTCAGCACATACCTGCAACCAGGTAGCCATGAGTTTTAGCCCCGCAACTCCCTGTCACTCTAGTCTGCTGGCAATAGTTATGATGTTTCATAATTTCTCAAGCTTCAAGAGTTGGGAAACAGGGAGGCCGAAATTCACCTTTTTTAGGACGTTTTTTCTGCTGGGAGCGTTGAGACGGCCCTTGGATCGGTTTTCAGCACTTAAAAGATTTTTTAACATTGGACCGGAAATCGGTCATAGTGGGGGCGGGATCGAGGCTCCGCTGCTGTCACTCAGCGACAGAGCGGTGGTGACGTCACAGTGCGTGTGCGTCATCACGCTTTCTCCCATTCGTTAAAGGGGAGAGAATTGGACATTTTTTATCTTTGGCCACTGGGCCACCAGGGAGGGTTTTCGACGGGCTAATGGCCTGACACCCAAGAGGCTGAACTCGGGGGAACAGTAGTCCGGCCGACATGGAAGTCGGCTGGCAAAAAAAAAAAAAGATGCCGGCCGTGGCATTCGGCCCTCACCTTTAATGGCCGCCACACCATCAGGGCAGAGAGAGAGCAGACAAGGTGCACTGACAGAGAAAGCTGTCAGGGGCACTGCGTGGCAGGGGAATTATTTTTTCAACTAAATTTGGGACGGAGTATTCTGCAGGTGAGGGAGAACGGCAGTCCGCGTTTTGATGACACGCTTGTGGCGGTCATCAGCAGCGGGGTGGAATTGGAGGCAGGCCGAAAAATCCCCGACCTGAATTGGGTCGGGGCGGCCAATGGACAGCATTGTGTCGGCCACTCGATTCCGCAGCATGGCCGTTGCAAAACAGAGGAAATGGGCCTTATACGGACCCTGCATTTCGTCCCCAGGATGTCCTCCTTTCAGATCCAAGTCTCCATTAGTGTGGAGACCATTTTGAGCATATTGTGGGATCAAGTGTTATGTATGTAACCCTTGGCAACCTGTGTCACACCACCACCAGAGGGCCTACCTGCTGGAGTCCCAAGGGATCCCAGCATCCCTTGGGAGCACTATATATAAGCAGGCCCCCCATGCTGTATCAGCACTCTCGAGTTCAATTAAAGGAGCTAAGGTCACACTTATTCATTGCATACAGTACTCAGTTGTATCACTTTATTATGAGAGTAACAAACGGTTTATAGTGGTCAAAGACACAAAAATGCACCCCACAGACTAGATATATAGGTGTTAAACACAAACAGATTTAGCGTGATTAGGCTGCCATTATTAGATTGCAGTACCAGCGACATCATTCGCCCCATCAAAGCCAATTCTAAAATTATTAATCAGTTGTATTGTCCTCTAGCTTTACATTTTATCATGGTAGTGTAATATTCGTGCTATGCTACCACCAGGCTGGTCTGAGTATCACCAGTACAATACTGAAACAATAAAAAAGATATATAGCCAGTCTTGCAAAACAAGTCACCGACCTCACCCTGACTGGACTGTGCAGCAATCCTGTGCGGTTACTATTAGAAGGAGGATGAAGAGAAAATAATCATATTTTTGTTTGTTGCTGCAACATTTTTTTGCAAAAGACCTTGTAGTTTGTGGTGACTTTATAGGAACAGAGTGTGATGTATCTTACCAAATGCATTCCATACACATCAACCTAGGAAGCTTGGAAAAACAGATGAACAGCTTCTGGAATGCTGGCACAACCAGAACAAAGGATGACAACTCAAAAAATAATGCACAATCCTTATTCTCATCCTCTTGTTCAAATCCCTCCATGGTCTCACCCCTCCCTATCTGTGCAAACTCCTCCAACCCTACAACTCTCCGAAAACTCTGCCTTTCTCCAATCTGGCCTCTTGCACCTCTCTAATTTCTATCGTCCACCATTGGTGTCCGTGCTGCCAGTTGTTTCGGCTCTAAGCACTGGAATTCTCTCCCGAAACCTCTCTACCTCTCCCTCCTCCTTTTAAGATGCTCCTTAAAATTTACATCTGCAACCACATGTCCTAATATCTACTTATGTGGCTCGGTGTCAAATCTTGTTTGATAATACTCATGTGAAGTACCTTGGGATGTTTTACCACGTGAAAGGCGCTATATAAATGCACGTTTCTTCACATAAGTACTAGGTAATGACCAATGCTCCCGTTCATTTTTTGGGGCATGCGCGGCCCATTCAATTTACTGCACATGCGTGTTTATTCCCCTTGGTGGAGAGGCATTGTGGGGCCAGGAGGTGAGATGCGAGTGTCAGATTACCCAGCCTCTGCTGAAAATCCGGTGAGCCAGCTGCGCTGGAGGCCCAGAACACTGCGCAGCCACGTAGCTTGCAGAGAACATTGGTAACAACCATCTCCAGCCAGGGAAAGCACAGGGTAACATTCAATGGCACTACCATCAACCTTTTTGGGGGGCAGTCGCCATTGACCAGAAGCTTAACTGGGCCAGTCATCATCATCATCATAGGCAGTCCCTCAAAATTGAGGAAGACTTGCTTCCACTCTAAAAGTGAGTTCTTAAGTGACTGTACAGTCCAATATGGGGAACTACAGTCTCTGTCACAGGTGGGACAGACAGTCGTTGAAGGAAAGGGTGGGTGGGGAGTCTGGTTTGCCGCACGCTCCTTCTGCTGTCTGCGCTTGCTTTCTGCATGCTCTCAGCGACTAGACTCGAGGTGCTCAATGCCCTCCCGGATGCTCTTCCTCCACTTAGGGCCGTCTTTGGGCCAGATATATCTGCACTTTGGCTACAAGATCAGGTCAGAGGCTGGGTAATCTGACACGAGTCTCTCACCTGCTGGTCCCTCAGTGCCTCTCCACCAGCTATATGCTTAAAGTTAGGAATATGATGGGATACTCACCACTTGGCTGGATGGGTGAAGCCTCAACATTAATCAAAACCCAACACCATCCAGAACAGAGCAGCCTGCTTGATTGGTGTTCATGTCAATGAGTTTATATCCATCCATTTCACCATTGGCGCAATTATGGTTACAGTATATACTATGTACAACTTACAACCCCCATCACTGAACATATCATGGGAAATTATCACCTCAGCATTCCCCTATAAGTCAAATGCCATCTTGAAATGTAACATTTACTGTTGCCCCTTCATTTTTGCTGGGTCAAAATCCTTACCCAACACCATTGTGGGAGTATCTTCACGAGGACTGTGGTGATTGAAGGAGATGGCGCAGCATGGGATGGTTGAATTCCCTGAGTGTTTAGATCCACATGCACTGGCTGAATCATAGAATGATACACTACAGCCATTCGGCCCATTTTGCTTGTGCCTGTAAAGCGCTTACTGTTTGTGTAAAATGCTGACGGTTGGCATAGAAACATAGAAATTTACAGTGCAGAAGGAAGCCATTTCGGCCCATCGTGTCCGCGCCGGCCGACAAAGAGCCACGTGGACCTCGGTCAGCAGCCCTGAAGGTTACCTATAAATCTATGAACAATGAACAATGGCGGAAAGGAAAAGAGCAGCCAGCCAACCAGTCCGTCTCACACAACTGCGACACCTCTTGCACTGAAACACTCCACACTCCACCCCAATCGGATCCACCTGATCTCCTGGGAGAGGCAAAAATCAGATAAAAACCCAGGCCAATTGGGAAAAAAAATCTGGGAAAATTCCTCTCTAACCCACCCAGGCAATCAAAACTAATCCAAGAGATCACCTTGGCCATATTCGATTCCCTGCAGTATTTACCGTCGTAGCTTCGTCAGCCAACAAGAGGTGGCCACAGATCGCCCGAGGTGGAGAAAGTCCATCCGGGAGGGCGTTGAGTTCTTCGAGTCTCAGCGCAAAGAGCATGGAGAGGCCAAGCGCAGGCAGTGGAAGGAGCGCGTGGCAAACCAGCCCCACTGACCCCTTCCCTCGACGAATGTCTGTCCCACCTGTAACAGGGTCCGTGGCTCTCATATCGGACTGTTCAGCCTTCAAAGTACTCACTTTGGGAGTGGAAGCAAGTCCTCCTCGATGCCGAGGGACTGCCTATGATGATGATGATGATCCAGTCTAATCCCACTTACCAGCATCTCTGTGCTTGTCTTCTGTATTCGATTCTCCATAGCTCTTAGCTGCAAAATAAAAAATGGACAAACACAATGGAGCAACGTTGAACGCTAGTCTGCTGCGGTGCAATTCCATGGGTGCTGTCTACTCACAGATATCTCGGTGAATTGAACATTCATTACGTAGGAAGCTACAAAGTGAGTATAGAAAGGCTATTTAACTGAGGCTGGAACTTCTCACTGTTGTGCTCGATCCTACCCTCAGTAGACCCACAAGGACACTGTTCAACAATTCTTCTGGCTGGGCCCTGGTTTGGGAATGATGTCGTGGGTGTGCCAATCTAAATCGGATGCGACCGTTCTACTTCTTTGCATTGTAGCACCTAACGGCGACAGCGCAGTCCCTTTCAAACTTTTCCCGACACGTTTCTGTCCCAATGAGCAAACAAAGGTAATGTAGGAGGTATGCACAGAGGGTGAAAGGTCGCACGCTAGAAAAGTCGAATCACGGCCTGGGATTGCTCGGGGAATTAAAACCATATTAAAAAAAGATTACGTCTTTTTCCTATTATGACATTGCCGGTATCAAAATTGTTGAGTGAATTGGAATTTCTGCTCTGAACTAGGTGACTCCTGAAAGTAGCAATGGCACTGCCTCACAGTGCTCTACTTATAATTAGGAAAGCAATTTTGCACATAGTAATATTCAGACCAGTGGTAAGTAGGTGATTAAGGCATGCAGATTATTGAGAATTTATTAACTTCTTGCGCTAATAATGGATTTGCAAAAAAAATAATGCGTTGGCTCAGCTCCAGGTGTGCCTCAGGCTGTCCATCTTGACATCCCGTCCATTCATTATGCTTCTTTTACATCTGTTCTGCCAGATGAATAGTCGCTCACAAATGTCTGACATATTTAAAACCCCAAATTTTTTATGGTTGTTTTTTCTAATTATATATGATGAACTTTCCAAAGCACAATGCATTACTTGTGGCTGAAAAGCAGCTTGACGAGGAATTTTGATTTATACTACACAGTCATATTCATGGCAGCAAACCAAGCTCGTTTTAATAAATAACAAAAGACACAAACATTTGGTTGTCTGACAGTGTCCCTTAGCGACCTGGTAACATGTCCAGTGTTACACTCGTTTTTTGATTTGTGAATGCTCGCTTAGCTTTGTGGCATACACCCCAAACAGGGAATGAGGATCTTTCTATTATTGTCGTCTGTCACAACTATCTTTTTCCATAATGGACAAGGACATTGCCACAAGGTGTCAGCTGTGACTCAGTGGGTAGCACTCTTGCCTCTAGGTCAGAAGGTTGTAGGTTCAGGTCCCACTCCATGAGACTTGAGCACAAAAATCTTGGCTGCAGTGCTGAGGGAGTGTTGCACTGTCAGAGGTGCTGTCTTTCAGATGAGATGTTAAACTGAAGCTCTATCTGCTCTCTCAGGTAGATATAAAAGATCTCTCAGCACTATTTTGAAGAAGAGCAGGGGAGGTATCCTGGCCAATATTTATCCCTGAACCAACATCACTAAAAACAGATAATCTGGTCTTTAACACATTGCTGTTTTTGTGGGAGCTTGCTGTGTGCAAATTGGCTGCCGCATTTCCCACATTACAACAGTGACTACACTTCAATAAAAATAATTTAATTGGCTGTAAAACACTTTGGTACGTCCGATGGTCGTGAAGGGCGCTATATAAATGCAAGTCCTTTTTTTTGAAGAACAGAGAGTAAACAAATAATCGTATTTCTTACCGGCCCTTGAGGATCATTGTGATAATAATTGTAATATTTGTTTGAACTGGTTGCTCACTTTTGATATTGCACTGGCTTAAGCTATATGTTGCCTTTAGGTTTGGGTCAGTGGTAGTATCCTCATCTCTGAGTAGGGAGATTGTGAATTAAAGACGCATGTTAGAGATCGATAGCACTATTCATGACCGATCAGTAAACTTCTTCTGGTGTATGAGCCGATATTCACCCCTTCACCAACACTACCAAAATGACATTTTTGGGTGATTCATCCCTTGTCTGTTGAATGCTTTGAGGCATTTCTGAGACACATCATAGGTCGCTATATAAATGCAAGTTCATTCTTCCTCATTTGTAACTGCTATTTGTACCTACTTAGTGGGTCACAGTCTAAGGATAAAGGGGTAAGCCATTTAGGACTGAGATGAGGAGAAACTTCTTCACTCAGAGAGTTGTTAACCTGTGTAATTCCCTACCACAGAGAGTTGTTGAGGCCAGTTCATTAGATATATTCCAGAGGGAGTTAGAAGTGGCCCTGATGGCTAAAGGGATCAAGGGGTATGGAGAGAAAGCAGAAAGGGGTACTGAGCTGAATGATCAGCCATGATCTTATTGAATGGTGGTACAGGCTCGAAGGGCTGAATGGCCTACTCCTGCATCTATTTTCTATGTTTCTATGTTTACAGCCTTACCATCTGACTGCAGGGCACAGCCCAACCCCTTCTCACTACCTGGCTTGGAAGAAGCTTTGGTTGAGTAAAATTTTTAAAAGTTCATTAAGTCACAGCAACAGATCTGGCCTCTTGCGCATCTCCGATTTTCTTCGCCCCTCAACTGGCGGCCATGCCTTCAGCTGTCGAGGCCTAAGCTTTGGAATTCCCTCCCTAAACTTCTCCGCCTCTCTCCCTCTCTCTCCTCCTTTAACATGCTCCTTCAAACCTACTTCTTTGACCAAGTAGCTTTGTGTCAAATTTTGTTTGGTTAACGCTTCTGTGAAGCGCCTTGGGATGTTTTACTACATTAAAGGCGCTATATAAATACAAATTGTTGTTGGTTAGCAGAAAGTACAGCAGGCCCCACTCTGCATGCAGCAATCACTCTGATCAAAAAAAGTGTGAAAATTGAACAAAATGTAAGTTTCACAGGTAGTAGAATGGTCAGCTGCTGGGACAAGCAGGTATTCTGTACTGCTCATGCAGAAGTCTCTTCAACTAGTCAATGGACTCACATCATTACATCTGCAAACATTATACATCCCTCATTATGCCTGAAGCTGAAAAAAGAGACTGAGGGCAATATTTCAGAATGTAGGGAAGAAGGGATAGGGAAAGGTTAATGTAAATGGAATATTAAGGTTAGTGCCCTGATGGTGGGAAAATTACCCTTGCTCTTTGTGTTCTAGGCCATATCCATGCTTTTGGAAGGCCTGAATCTGCCAAATTAGGTGAGGTTAGCTCAGCAAAATACTTTGGACGTTCCCTGTGCAATTTGAGGGATATCTCGGGGTATCTATGGGGGATATCTCGGGGTATCTATGGGGGAGATCTAGTGGTATCTATGAAGGATATCTACGGTTATTTATGGGGGATATCTCGGGATATCTATGTGAGATATCTCGGGGTATCTATGAGGGATATCTCAGGGTACTATGGGGGATATCGAGGGGTATCTATGGGGGATATCGAGGGGTATCTATGGGAGATATCTAGTGGTATCTATGAGGGATATCTAGGGTTATTTATGGGGGATATCTCGGGGTATCTATGTGAGATATCTCGGGGTATCTATTAGGGATATCTATGGGGGATATTTAGGGGTATTGGTGTTGTGTAGGGAGTATTGGTAAGGGTAGATTGCCAAATCATGAGCGTTGAACTCTTAACTGGCTACTGCCCATAAAATTAAATGTATGCAGCCACTTAAGATGAAAACAATGTTGGAGCCTTTTTGAAGGTTTCAAAATGGAAGCAGCAGGTTGCAGCCTTTGCAGGGGCTGTAAATCACCGGACGTCCCAAAGCGCTTTACAGCCAATGAAATACTTTCTGATGCATAGTCACTGTTGTAATGTAGGAAACGCGCAGCCAATTTGCACACAGCAAGCTCCCACAAACAGCAATGTGATAATGACCAGGTAATCTGTTTTTGTTATATTGATTGAGAGATAAACATTGGCTAGGACACCGGGGATAACTCCCCTGCTCTTCATCGAAATAGTGCCGTGGGATCTTTTACATCCACTGGAGAGAGCAGACAGAACCTTGGCTTAACATCTCATCCGAAAGACGGCATCTCTGACAGTGCTGCACTCCCTCAGTACTGTACTGGAGTATCAGCCTAGATTTTTGTGCTCACGTCTCTGGAGTGGGACTTGAACCGGCACAGACACGATGGGTCGAATGGCCTCATTCTGTGCTGTAAATTTCGATGATTTTATGAACCCACAACTTCGGACTCATAGGCAAGATGATACTAACTGAGCCACAGCTGACACATGATAACTGGTAGGTGGAGTTAGAAAGATAGGTAATGCATTGTGGAGATACTAAGCAGAGTGCATGAGCAAATGCTACCCCCAACCCCTGTTTAATGGTTGTGCTGTATAAAGTTGAGGCTTGTCAGAGTACAGTGGTTCAAATGCCTGATAGGAGATGGGTTCAGTAAATTTGTTGTATTGCCAGGTGCGGATGTCAGAGGGTGGGGTGCAAACCATTGTCCCACTTATGCTGTATTGCCCATGAGCATTGCTGCAGGAGAGCTCCCAGTAGACCGAACACTCTCTAACATACGGGCAGTACCTGAAAACAGATGCAGCAGAAGACAGCATACTTTAAGGGATTGGGTGTGGTAAGCAACAGTACCATACACCCATTGCAAAGTGCAGCCTGACAACCGGTTCCATATTACAGCTTGTCAATTTGAAGCTTTCACACGACCTTGCTGGTCTTTCGTTATAACTGATGCCAGCACACACTTCAGTTGTACAGCAGTCAAGTATTTGATCTCTGTATTTAAGGAAGGATATACTTGCATTGGAGGCTGTCCAGAGAAGGTTCACTAGATTGATTCCGGAGATGAGAAGGTTGACTTATGAAGATGGGTTGAGTAAGTTGGGCCTATACTCATTCGAGTTCAGAAGAATGAGAGGTGATCTTATTGAAACTTATACGATAATGAGGGGGCTCGACAAGGTGGATGCAGAGAGGATATTTCCACTCATAGGGGAAACTAAAACTTGGGGACATAGTCTTAGAATAAGGGGCCACCCATTAAAAACTGAGATGAGAAATTTCTTCTCTCAGGGTTGTAAACCTATGGAATTCTATGCCCCAGGGAGTTGTAGAGGCTGGGTCATTGAATATATTTAAGGCAGAGATAGACAGATGTTTGAGCGATAAGAGAGTAAAGGGTTATGGGGAGCGGGCAGGGAAGTGGACCTGAGTACACGATCAGATCAGCCATGATATTGAATGGCAGATCAGGCTCGAGGGGCAAAATGGTCTACTCCTGCTCCTATTTCTTATGTTCTTAAAATGCATACTGGCATCTTCCAAGGGCACCATGATGGATGCATGGGAGCAATCGGCCACCTCTTTACTTTGGAAAATGCATTTGTGCATGTGTTCTAAAAACAGATTATGTTGGAAATCTCAGCGGGTCAGGCAGCATCTATGGAGAGAAAAACAGAATTAATGTTTCAGGTCGATGACCCTTTGTCAGAACTGCCGAATGTTTGAAAAGAGCACATTCTTAAGCACTGAAAGGGGGAAGGAAGGAAAGAACAAAAGGGAAGATCTGTGATAGGGTGGGAGACAGGAGAGATTAGAGAGATGCTGGGCCGAATTGAAATGGTAATGATAGAGGTTAGAAAAATGTTAATCTGGATAGGGTGCGAATGGCGCAGGAATTACCAGCTGCCATTATAGACAAAGGGAAAACAAAGAGAAGAAAGAAAAAAAACATAAGATGGGGGGGGGGGGGGGAAAGGGAGCCAAAGATAGCCAGAGGTTATGCTCTGAAATTGTTGAACTCAATATTGAGTCCAGAAGGGTGTAAAGTGCTGAAACGAAAGATAAGGTGCTGTTCCTCGAGCTCACGTTGAGCTTCATTGGAACAGTGTAGGAGACCGAGGACGGAGATATCAGAGTGGGAGTGGAATGGAGAATTAAAGTGACAGGCAACCGGAAGCTCAGGGTCACACTTATGGACTGAACGGAGGTGTTCCGCAAACCGGTCACCCAATCTATGCTTGGTATCCCCAATGTAGAGGAGACCACATCGTGAGCAGCGAATACAGTATATTAAATTGAAAGAAGTACAAGTAAATCACTGTTTCACCTGGAAGGAGTATTTGGGGCCCTGGATAGTGGGAAGAGAGGAGGTAAAAAGGCAGGTGTTGCATCTCCTGTGCTTGCACAGGAAGGTGCCGTGGGAAGTGGAGGGGGTGCAGGGTGTCACGGAGGGAGCGGTCCCTTCGGAATGCTGAGGGGAGGGGAGGGGAAGATGTGATTGGTGGTGGGATCTTGCTAGCGGTGGTGGAAATGGCGGAGGATGATCCGTTGAACGTAGAGGCTGGTGGGGTGAAAGGTGAGGACAAGGGGAAGCCTGTCATGGGTCTGAGGGGGAGGGGAAGGGGTGAGAGTAAAGATGCGGTAAATAGAACGGTCACGGTCGAGGGCCATGTTAACCATGGCGGAGGGGAATCCTCGATTGAGGAAAAAGGAAGACATGTCAGAGGCACTAGTGTGAAAGATGGCATCGTCAGAGCGAATGTGTTGGAGATGGAGAAACTGGGAGAAAGGAATGAAGACCTTACAGGATGCGGAGTGGAAGGAAGTGTAGTCCAGGTAGCTGTAGGAGTCAGTGGGCTTATAGTGGATACTGGTCAAAAATCTATCCCCAGAGATGGAGACGGAGATGTCGAGGAAGGGAAGGGAAGAGTTGGAGGTGGACCATGTGAAGGTTAGGGAAGGGTGGAAATTGGATGCAAAGTGAATGAAATTTTCAAGTTCAGGGCAAGAGCAGGAAACGGCACCGATACAGTCATCAATGTACCGGAAAAAGAGGTGAGGGAGTGCGTCTGGAACAAAGAATGTTCCACATATCCCATGAAAAGGCATAGGAGGGACCCATGCAGGTTCCCATAGCAACACCTTTAATTTGGAGAAAGTGAGTGGAGTTAAAGGAGAAGTTGTTCAATGTGAGAACAAATTCAGCCAGGCGGAGGAGGGTGATGGTGGATGGGGACGAGTTGGGCCTCTGCTCGAGGAAGAAGCGGAGCGCCCTCAGGCCGCCTTGGTGAGGGATGGAAGTTGTATGTGTTCAGTGGGAATGGAGGTATAAGTGTTTGCCATGTTGACCATTTTGACGTGTCCTTATTGATACCTATGTGACCAACATTATCCCTGAGGTAGCAATCACAAATAGAACTGAGCCATAGATATAACAATTGAGAGCATTGGCCAGCTACATAAAATAGTCATTAATAAGTCCAATAAGGAGTTCAGGAGAAACTTCTTTATCTAGAGATGAGTGAGAATGTGGAACTTGCTGCCACAGGGAGTGGTTGAGGTGAATAGCATAAATACCTTTAGATAAGGGGTATGGTAGCATGGTGGTTATGTGACAACACTAGTAATCCAAAGGACTGGGTTAATAATCCAGAGATGTGAGTTCAAATTCTGACACGGGAGAATTTAAATTTAGTTAAATAAATAAATCTGGAATTTTTTTTAAAAGCTAGTATAAGTAATGGTGATTGGATTGTCGTAAAAACCCGTCCGATTCAATAATGTCCTTTTGGGAAGGAAACCTGCCGTCCTAACCCGGTCTGGCCTATATCTGACTCCAGACCCACAGCAATGTGGTTGACACTTAACTGTTCTCTGAAATAGTCTAGCAAGCCACTCAGTTCTATCTGTTATAACAAAGTCAGCACTGTGGGAGTACCTTCACCACACTGACTGCAGCGGTTCACGAAGACGGCTCACCACCATCAAGGGCAATTAGGGATAGGCAATAAATGCCAACCTTCCCAGTGATGTTCACATCCTGTAAACGAATAGATAAAACAATAAATGCAAGTGAGAGTGAAATAGGAAAAGGAAATTGATATGCTGCTAGGGTTAGATAAAATAGCATGGGAGGAGGCTTGTGTGGAACATAAACACCAGCTCAGACTGGATGGCCTGTTTCTGGGCTGTACATTCCATGTAATATGTAGTCTTGATAACCGCTGCTCGTATCATCGCTATGTTGAAAGTTTGCTGTAAGCCACAAATGGCAAAGCTCTGACCTGGAGCAAACTGTGAAGTTGTTCTGTATAATTGGCAAACAAGTGTGCCAGGAACTGTGGGCTCAATTTTGCCCATGCCCATTTTCTAGCATATTGCCAGAGTTATGCCCGTTTTTCTAGGCCAGAAATGCGGCAGAAATATTTTGCCAAAGTTTCCCCGATGTATAATTCAAAAGTGGCGCCACGCAGCGTGTCCAGTCGCCTCAGGAGGTGGAGCCTGTTGACTGCGCTGAAAAAAACCGATACCACACCTTCTGCTTATGCATGACAAAAAAAGTGAAGTTTTTGATGTTCTTTCAATGGACTCGCATGCCCAGTACAGCTCCGGGATAGCAATCAGCCATTTTTAAAGAGCCTGTTGTATGTGTGAGAAGCAAAGCTGTGTGATTGCATTGTAAAAAGCAGATCTGCAGCAATGCAAGATGCAACGCGTGTAAGGACCAAGAATTTTTTACAGGATGAAGTGGAGGCACTAGTTACTGTGATTGGAACCAGATGGCAGGAGCTGGACACCAGTCGAGGTCACATAAAAGTTCCACCCAAAGAAATGAAGAAACGCTGGAACCAAGTTGTAGATGATGGGGGAGACTAGAACTAGAGGGCATGATCTTAGAATAAGGGGCCGCCATTTAAAACTGAGATGAGGAGAAATTTCTTCTCTGAGGGTTGTAAATCTGTGGAATTCGCTGCCTCAGAGAACTGCAGAAGCTGGGACATTGAATAAATTTAAGACAGAAATAGACAGTTTCTTAAACGATAAGGGAATAAGGGGTTATGGGGAGTGGGCAGAGAAGTGGAGCTGAGTCCATGATCGGGTCAGCCATGATCTTATTGAATGGCGGAGCAGGCTTGAGGGGCCGCATGGCCTACTCCTGCTCCTATTTCTTATGTTCTTGTGTTCTTATGTAAGATTGTAGAGGCATGTGATCGGGGCCCAGGAGAGACAAGGGCCCAGGGGCAGCACGGGCCAGCCCACACTGCTATGTGTGCGCACTAGGTCCGTGCAGCAGAGCTGGTCTCCAGTCGTCTTGGTTAATCTTTGCTACTGGACCAAGACCTGGCTCTGTCAAGCCCATGTGATGGCTGGTGTGCAACGGCCACCACACGTTAAAAAAATCCACACACAGGCATCTTCCACCCTTGGACCTGGAATTTTAGGTCCTTCATCGAAACACCTGTGAACTTCTTGATGTAGAAGCAAGTCATCCTCGATTCGAGAGACTGCCTATGATGATGTAAGATTACTGTGCAATGGTGACCACCACGAGATCTGGAGGCCAGTATAAAAATAAGTGGCAGGACCTTGGTCAAGTAATTAGTGTAAGTAATATTTTCATTTATTCAATGGAATTGCAAGTGTAAATGTGACCAGCTGTATATGTCCCACCCAGCAGAAAGACACCCTCTCGAAAAAGTTGCATTTTCATCTTTGCAGAGGAAGATGGCACATAATAAAAAGGAAATAACTCGAACAGGAGGAGGCCCAGCAAATCTGCAGCCACTGACACCCTTGGAAGAGAAGGTCGCTGGTTTGATGGGTCCTGCCTGGAAAAAAGCAACCACCACTGCACAAGCTGGGCCCAACTTGAGGGAGAAGGTAAGTCCAGCAAATTCCACAGTCCGGCTTTGCTAAGTACTGTGAGGGCTAGCTATGCTTTGGTTCCTGAGGATGTCTCCATCAGCTATGCTTCGGTTGATGCAATGTGCTATCATTCGTTGTGGTCCTTCAAATCAGTCTGCTGCCTGTGCTGTGTGAGCCTACTCATGCCACCTACCCTGCCCCCTCCTCTGCTGTTAACCATTTGTCTCTGTTCTGTTATATTTTGCAGAACTTGAGGCCAACCCTGACAAGGCTGAAGCCGATGCAGAAGAATATTCAGACGAGGGCGAACATGAAGAGAACATCTTCCAATCCCACCCTCCAGACCAAGAGCATGGGTATGAGAAGGAGGGGGGAGGAGGAGGGGATGGAGATGGATGAAACCCCCAGTGTTTTACTGACTTTGGTGGAGGTGCAGGTGCCACCCATTGAGGTGCCAGCCCCTTCCGTGACTAGCAGTTTGAGTGTTGGTGGGACATTCCATGGTTTCCTAGTGTCCGAGGCTTTGGGTCCCAGTGGTGTTGTGCAGCAAGGCACACCCAGGGCCCCACCTTCTGAGGCCTCGGGTCCCAGTGGTGAGGTGCAAGCCCCACCCGTGGGGAGGAGGGGAAAGAGAGCTCGACAGCATTCGCCTGAGGTGCAGGATCTACCAGATGTTGTTCAGATGATAGCAATGAGTGAGGAGAGCATTGACCTTATGCGATCACTCCTGGACTACATCAGTGGGGTGGGTAATGAGGTACTGGGACTGTCAGGAGAAGTAACAGCAATCTCACAAGAAATGGGAATGATGTCAGTGACCAAGAGGGAGTGAATGTCACAGGCAGGTGATGCGCCGTCAGTGAACATGAGGGAGGGAATGTCGGAGATGGTGCAAACACTATCACTGAACATTATCACTATCATAGGAAGAGCAGTGCGAGGAAGGTAGTGCAGGGCTCCCCTGCGGTCATCCCCCTGTAAAACAGATACACCGCTTTGAGTACTGTTGAGGGGGACTGACTCATCAGGGGAGAGCAGCAGGAGCCAAGTTCATGGCAACATGGGTGGATCTGCTGCACAGGAGGGCAGGAAAAAGAGTGAGAGAGCGATAGTGATAGAGGATTCGATTGTAAGAGGAATAGATAGGCATTTCTACGGCTGCAACCGAGACTCCAGATGGTATGTTGCCTTCCTGGTGCAAGGGTCAAGGATGTCTTGGAGCGGGTGCAGGACATTCTGAAAAGGGAGGGTGAACAGCCAGTTGTCGTGGTGCATATAGGTACCAACGATATAGGTAAAAAATGGGATGAGGTCCTACGAGACAAATTTAGGGAGCTAGGAGCTAAATTAAAAAGTAAGACCTCAAAGGTAGTAATCTCAGGATTGCTACCAGTGCCACATGCTAGTCAGAATAGGAATCACAGGATAGCTCAGATGAATACGTGGCTTGAGCAGTGGTGCAGCAGGGAGGGATTCAAATTCCTGGGACATTGCAACCGGTTCTGGGGGAGGTGGGACCAGTACAAACCGGATGGTCTGCACCTGGGCAGGACCAGAACCAATGTCCTTGGAGGAGTGTTTGCTAGTGCTGTTGGGGAGGAGTTAACTAATATGGCACGGGGATGGGAACCTATGCAGGGAGACAGAGGGAAATAAAATGGAGGCAGATAGAAAGGAGAATAGTAAAAGTGGAGGGCAGAGAAACCCAAGGCAAAAAACAAAAAGGGCCACGTTACAGCAAAATTCTAAAGGGGCAAAGTATGTTTAAAAAGACAAGCCTGAAGGCTCTGTGCCTCAATGCGAGGAGTATTCGGAATAAGGTGGACGAATTAACTGCGCAGATAGCAGTTAGCGGATATGATGTATTGGCATCACGGAGACATGGCTCCAGGGTGACCAAGGCTGGGAACTCAACATTCAAGGGTATTCACATTTAGGAAGGATAGACAGAGAGGAAAAGGAGGTGGTGTGGTGTTGCTGGTTAAAGAGGAAATTAATGCAATAGTAAGGAGGGACATTAGCCTGTATGATGTGGAATCGGTATGGGTGGAGATGCAGAATACCAAAGGGTAGAAAACGCTAGTGGGAGTTGTGTACAAACCACCAAACAGTAGTAGTGAGGTTGGGGACAGCATCAAACAAGTAATAAGGGATGTGTGCAATAAAGGTACATCAGTTATCATGGGCGACTTTAATCTACATATTGATTGGGCTAAGCAAACTGGTAGCAATACGGTGGAGGAGGATTTCCTGGAGTGTATTAGGGATGGTTTTCTAGACCAATATGTCGAGGAACCAACTAGAGAGCTGGCCATCCTAGACTAGGTGATGTGTAATGAGAAGGGACTAATTAGCAATCTTGTTGTGCGAGGCCCCTTGGGGAAGAGTGACCATAATATGGTAGAATTCTTTATTAAGATGGAGAGTGACACAGTTAATTCGGAAACTAGGGTCCTGAACTTAAGGAAAGATAACTTCGACGGTATGAGGCGTGAATTGGCTGGACTAGACTGGCAAAGGATACTTAAAGGGTTGACGGTGGATAAGCAATGGCAAACATTTAAAGATCACATGGATGAACTTCAGCAATTGTACATTCCTGTCTGGAGCAAAAATAAAATGGGGAAGGTGGCTCAACCGTGGCTAACAAGGGAAATTAAGGTTAGTGTTAAATCCAAGGAAAAGGCATATAAATTGGCTAG
This sequence comes from Pristiophorus japonicus, assembly GCF_044704955.1. Lineage (NCBI taxonomy): Eukaryota > Metazoa > Chordata > Chondrichthyes > Pristiophoridae > Pristiophorus > Pristiophorus japonicus. The sequence goes on from NC_091977.1 coordinate 33,340,136, forward strand.
AAAAAGCAACAAACCTGAGGACTGGGAGAAATTTAGAATTCAACAAAGGAGGACTAAGGGTTTAATTAGGAGGGGGAAAATAGAGTACGAGAGGAAGCTTGCTGGGAACATAAAAACTGACTGCAAAAGCTTCGATAAATATGTGAAGAGAAAAAAGATTAGTGAAAACAAATGTAGGTCTCTTGCAGTCGGATTTAGGTGAATTTATAATGGGGAACAAAGAAATGGCAGACCAATTGAACAAATACTTTGGTTCTGTCTTCACGAAGGAAGACACAAATAACCTCATAGAGACGTTTAAAATTCTGACGGGTTTAGACAGGTTAGATGCAGGAAGAATGTTCCCAATGTTGGGGAAGTCCAGAACCAGGGGTCACAGTCTAAGGATAAGGGGTAAGCCATTAGGACCGAGATGAGGAGAAACTTCTTCACCCAGAAAGTGGTGAACCTGTGGAATTCTCTACCACAGAAAGTTATTGAGGCCAATTCACTAAATATATTCAAAAAGGAGTTAGATGTAGTCCTTACTACTAGGGGGATCAAGGGGTATTGCGAGAAAGCAGGAATGGAGTACTGAAGTTGCATGTTCAGCCATGAACTCATTGAATGGCGGTGCAGGCTCGAAGGACTGAATGGCCTGCTCCTGCACCTATTTTCTATGTTTCTATGTTTTTTCCGGATGTACTAGGGGACAGTGGGTCTAGTGAGAAGGAGGAACTGCAGGATATCCTTATTAGGTGGGAATTTGTGTTAGGGAAATTGATGGGATTGAAAGACGATAAATCCCTAGGGCCTGATAGTCTGCATCCCAGAGTACTTAAGGAAGTAGCCCTAGAAATAGTGGATGCATTGGTGATCATTTTCCAACAGTCTATCGACTTGGGATCAGTTCCTATGGACTGGAGGGTAGCTAATGTAACATCACTTTTTAAAAAAGGAGGGAGAGAGAAAACGAATAATTATAGACCGGTTAGCCTGACATCAGTAGTTGGGAAAATGTTGGAATCAATCATTAAGGATGAAATAGCAATGCATTTGGAAATCAGTGACAGGATCTGTCCAAGTCAGCATGGATTTATGAAGGGGAAATCATGCTTGTCGTTTTGAGGATGTAACAAGCAGAGTGGACAAGGGAGAACCAGTGGATGTGGTGTATTTGGATTTTCAAAAGGCTTTTGACAAGGTCCCGTACAAGAGATTGGTGTGCAAAATCAAAGCACATGGTATTGGGGGTAATGCACTGACGTGGATAGAGAACTGGTTGGCAGACAGGAAGCAGAGAGTCGGGATAAGCGGGTCCTTTTCAGAATGGCAGGCAGTGACTAGTGGAGTGCCGCAGGCTCAGTGCTGGGACCCCAGCTCTTTACAATATACATTAACTATTTAGATGAAGGAATTGCATGTAATATTTTGCAGATGACACTAAACTGGGTGGCGGTGTGAGCTGTGAGGAGCACACGAAGAGGCTGCAGGGTGACTTGGACAGGTTAGGTGAGTGGGCAAATGCATGACAGATGCAGTATAATGTGGATAAATGTGAGTTTACCATTTTGGTGGCAAAAACATGAAGGCAGAATATTATCTGAATGGCGGCAGATTAGGAAAAGGGGAGGTGCAACGAGACCTGGGTTCATGGTTCATCAGTCATTGAAAGTTGGCATACAGGCAGTGAAGAAGGCAAATGGTATGTTAGCCTTCATAGCTAGGGGATTTGAGTATAGGAGCAGGGAGGTCTTACTGCAGTTGTATAAGGCCTTGGTGAGGCCTCACCTGGAATATTGTGTTCAGTATTGGTCTCCCAATCTGAGGAAGGACGTTCTTGCTATTGAGGGAGTGCAGCGAAGGTTCACCAGACTGATTCCCGGGATAGCTGGACTGACATATGAGGAGAGACTGGATCAACTGGGCCTTTATTCACTGGAGTTTAGAAGGATGAGAGGGGATTTCATTGAAACATATAAGATTCTGACGGGACTGGACAGGTTAGATGTGGGAAGAATGTTCCAAATGTTGGGAAGTCCAGGACCAGGCGGCATCGTCTTAGGATAAGGGGTAGGCCATTTAGGACTGAGATGAGGAGAAACTTCTTCACTCAGAGAGTTGTTAACCTGTGGAATTCCCTGCCGCAGAGAGTTGTTGATGCCAGTTCATTGGATATATTCAAGAGGAAGTTAGATATGGCCCTTACGGCTAAAGGGGATCAAGGGGTATGGAGTGAAAGCAGGAAAGGGGTACTGAGGGATTGATCAGCCATGTTCTTATTGAATGGTGGTGCAGTCTCGAAGGGCCGAATGGCCTACTCCTGCACCTATTTTCTATGTATCTATGTTTCTATGAGAGAGGGAATATCCCATGTATTTGAGACAGTTTTGCTCAACATGAGGGAGGGAATGTTGCAGGTCGTTGAAACAGGGCTCATGAGGAATGGCATGTTGGGGTTATCTACTGCAATAAGGGAACATGCCCAGATCCTGCGCCCATTGACAGAATCAACTGTCACTCCCACTCCAATCCCCACACCAGCCTCTGAAGAGCCCCAAGCCGGACCCTCCACGTTGCCGCCTGGGCCGTCCATATTACCACGTGACCCCCCGCCCCATCACCCGCCTGCAAACAGGTGCACACTACCTGAGATCTTCGAAAGACTAAGCTTGGTACCAAGCCCAGAAACACTGCGCCACCGGCTGCGGGCAGGGGTGGTGGAGTCACCAAGACCAAGCGCAGGGGCGGTCTTAGAATAAGGTGGAGGAGAGATGGGTGCAGCCTTTCTTTACTGCTGTTGTTGTTATTATTGTTGTAACTGTTGTTCTCAAATTAAAAGTTTTTTGTAAGTTATATAAATTTACAAGTTTAAAAGTTTGTAAGTGATAAAGTTTGTAAGTGATTGTAACTGAAAACCTTAAAGTTTGCTGCAAGAATAATTTTATTAAAGTTAAGTTAAGTACAAAGAACTATTTGTTAAACTTTTGAATAAAATATATTTTCCATTAAATCTGAGTCATTTCATTATTTGTTCCATTATTAACACAGCAGCAGGACAGGTTCTTTGCTCTCTCTCCCCAAGGTTTGTATGGGTGGACTTCTCTTCCCCCGCCCCGCAACTCATTGCAGTCTTATGGCTCTCCCCTTCTCTCCACCTTCTCCCAACTCATTGCAGTCATGTGCCTAGTGCAGCAGCCTTCTGATTAACATCTCTTCCCTCCCAGCCCCCGGGCTTGTTTTCCAGCCGAGCCCCGAGCCCCTGTGTCCGGGCGTGGGGCCGATTCTGGCGGCCGACGCTACGACCCTCCTTCAGTCCTGCTTGAAAACATTCCGTAGTGGCGCGTGCATTAAAAAAAAAATGAAAACTTCAGAAATCCAAGAAACTTCCATGTACTCCATTGAAAGGTAAAAAAACGTTGCACTTTATTATGGATATTTCAAGTGTTAGAGACTCCATCCAAAAACTTTGATGAAAAAGAATGGCATCTTTCAGTGCCGATTTCTCAATACGCGCTGCTTTCTGTTAACTCACCAGAAGGTTTTTCAGGAGTGGCCAGATTTCCTGACCTAGGATAAAAAAATGTTGGGCAAACTGCGAAAAATGCTGAAAACTGGCGCAGACCTGAGGGAACATCAAAAAAATCTAACGTAGAAAAATCGTAACTAAAGCAGTTACGCTGGCGCAGATTCCAGGGGGAATTACAGCAGAAAAAACGGCGCAAATGACCTGGGAAAATTGAGCCCTGCAGCTTGGACAGGCATCGACCTGCTGATCTCCCAGCATGCCTTCTTTCATCCTATGCCCTTGAAACTGAGCCGTTATTGAAGCAATCTTAGTTCAAGGAATGAGCCGACAGCATTGTGCCCCCCAAAAATGAACATTTTGCAGAAAAAATTCCAGAATTATAAATCAACAGTTCCACTGAAAAGGCACTGTATACATTCCAAAATAAAACTTCAAAGACTATTTAAGAGCTCAGCGCACTTGGAGCTTTCCTCACACACATTCCAAATGGGCTCATGGGGGAATTGTGAGTGTTGTGTATTTAAAATATTTATGCATCAGATCTGAGCCTTAATGAGGCCTGCGCATCCAATAGGCACTAAAAACAATAGCAGTTTGGGAAGAAACTGATATTGAGACTGCACTCTCAATTCCCTGCTCCAGTTAGATGCCTGCTCTCCGTAATAAAAAGAAAGACTTGGATTTATTTAAACGCTTTTCACGACCACCGGATGTCTCAAAGCGCTTTATAGCCAATGAATTATTTGAAGTGTAGTCACTGTTGTAATGTAGGAAATATATTAAACTGCGTGCTTTTGTATCTCCATTTATATCACAAAATGATATATTTATACTTCAAAAATATGGCATACCCTATAAAATGGAGGAATGCTTTGAACAAAATGTACTCTCCAGACTTTCCTTCCCTGTTAAGGGTACGCAACATGCTTCGTGCTTCAACGATATAGCTATTTTTGAGAGGGAGGTGAGATTGTTGTTGCTTACTGTTATATATGTGGACTTGTATTTACTCGGTACAGCCACCAGAGGGCTCATTCCCCCGGAGTCCCAAGGGATCCCATAATCCCTTGGGAGCGCAGGTATTTGAGAAGACTTCACAGGTTGGAGAGGCACATTGGAGACCTGCAATAAAAGACTAATGTCACACTTTACTTTAAGCTCACAGTGTTCAGTCTGACTCTTTCTCCATACACAACTGGTGATGAGATACAGAGAGCAATCCCAAAGATGCAGAGAACAGTGGACATCCTGGAGAAATTTTCGGAGGGAGATGATTGAGAAACATTTGTGGAGCGACTCGACCAATACTTCGTGGCCAATGAGCTAGATGGGGAAGAGAGCGTTGCCAAATGAAGGGCAATCCTCCTCACTGTCTGTGCGGCACCAACGTATGGCCTCATGAAGAATCTGCTCACTCCAGCGAAACCCATAGAGAAATCGTACCATGATTTGGGCACACTGGTCCAAAAGCATCTAAACCCGAAAGAAAGCGTTCTGATGGCGAGGTACCGGCTCAACACCTACAAAAGTTCTGAAGGCCAGGAAGTGGCGAGATATGTCGCCGAGCTAAGACGCCTTGCGGGACATTGCAAATTTGAAGGACATTTGGGGCAGATGCTCAGAGACTTTTTCATACTTGGCACTGGCCACAAAACTATACTTTGCAAACTTTTGACTGTAGAGCCCCCAAACTTGAGTAAGGCCATAGCGATAGCCCAGGCGTTCATAGCCACCAGTGACAATACGAAGCAAATCTCTCAGCACACAAGTGCTGCTACAAGTACTGTGAACAAAGTGATGTTGTTTTCAAATCGTACTGTACAGGGCAGGTCCCACATACCTGCAGCTGCACATCCACGTCTTAGAGTCCAGCATCAAGGGTGATGAATGCAAGGCCATTAACACATTGTTGGTGCTGCGGGGGTGATCATCATTTCCATTCATGCCGATTCAAAGGATACATTTGCAAGGGCTGTGGAACAATGCGACACCTCCAACGAGTGTGCAGGCGAACTGCTAAGCCTGTTAAACCTGCAAACCACCATGTTGCAGAGGAGGATCACAATGAAACAGAGTCTCAGATAGAGGAGGCAGAGGTATATGGGGTGCACACATTCACCACGAATTGTCCCCCGATAATGCTGAATGTTGAACTAAATGGACTCCCGGTGTCAATGGAGCTGGACACAGGCGCAAGCCAGTCAATCATGGGCAAAAATACTTTTGAAAGGTTGTGGTGCAACAAGGCCTCAAGGCCAGTCTTAACTCCAATTCACATGAAACTAAGAACTTGCACAAAAGAACTGATTCCTGTAATCGGCAGTGATACTGTAAAGGTCTCCTACGATGGAGCGGTGCACAAGCTACCACTCTGGGTGATACCAGGCGATGGTCCCACGCTGCTCGGCAGGAGCTGGCTGGGAAAGATATGCTGGAACTGGGATGACATCCGAGCACTATCACCCGCTGACGACACTTCGTGTGCCCAGGTCTTAAACAAATTTCCTTCACTGTTCGAACCAGGCATTGGGAAATTCCATGGAGCAAAAGTGCAGATCCACCTAATTCCGGGGGCGCAACCCATCCATCACAAGGCGAGAGCAGTACTGTACATGATGATAAAAAGGGTAGAGATCGAGCTAGACCGGCTGCAAAGAGAGGACATCATTTCACCGATTGAGTTCAGTGAGTGGGCCAGTCCTATTGTCCCAGTCCTCAAGGGAGACAGCACCATCAGGATCTGTGGCGATTACAAAGTAACTATCAATCATTTCTCCCTGCAGGACCAATATCCACTACCAAAGGCCGACGACCTCTTTGTAACGCTGGCGGGAGGAATGACGTTCACGAAGCTGAATCTGACTTCAGCCTACATGACGCAGGAACTGGAGGAATCATCAAAGGCTCTCTCCTGCATCAACACGCACAAAGATATTTTTGTTTACAACATTTGGAATCCGATTAGCGGCAGCGATATTCCAGAGAAACATGGAAAGTTTACTGACGTCGGTCCTGCACACCGTGGTCTTCCATGACGACATCTTGGTCACAGGTCGGAACACAGTCGAGCATTTGCAGAACCTGGGGCTGAGGTTAAAACGCTTGAAGTGAGTTTTCCTGGCGCCTGAAGTGGAGTTCCTGGGAAGGAGGATTGAGGCGGACGGCATCAGGCCCACCATCGCGAAGACGGAGGCAATCGAGAACGCACCGAGGCCACAGAACGTGACGGAGCTGAAGTCGTTTCTGGGACTCTTGAACTACTTTGGTAACTTCTTACCGGGTCTCAGCACCCTGCTAGAACCACTACGTGTCTTACTCCGAAAAGGGGGTGAATGGGTTTGGGGCAAAAGCCAAGAAAATGCCTTTGTAAAAGCGAGAAAATTATTATGCTCAAACAAATTGCGTGTGTTGTACGATCCATGTAAATGTTTGGTACGAGCATGTGATGCATCATCATATGGCGTTGGGTGTTTATTGCAACAAACTAATGATTTCGGGAAACTGCAACCAGTTGCTTATGCATCAAGGAGTCTGTCTAAGGCCAAGAAAGCCTACAGCATGATTGAAAAAGAAGCGTTAGCATGTGTCTATGGGGTAAAGAAAATGCATCAATACCTGTTTGGGCTAAAATTTGAATTGGAAACTGACCATAAGCCACTTATATCCCTGTTTTCCAAGAGTAAAGGGATAAGTACCAATGCATCGGCCCGCATCCAGAGATGGGCGCTCACGTTGTCCGCACACAACTACGTCATCCGCCACAGGCCAGGCACAGAAAACTGTGTCGACGCTCTCAGTAGGTTGCCATTGTCCACCACGGGGGTGGAAATGGCGCAGCCCGCAGATCTAACCATGCTTATAGAAGCATTTGAGAGTGAGCAATCACCTGCCACTGCCCAGCAGGTCAAAACTGGACAAGCCAGGATCTCTTATTATCTCTAGTCAAAAGCTGTGTGCTTCACGGGAACTGGTCCAGTGTCCCAGTGGAAATGCAGGAAGAGATAAAGCTGTTCCAGCGGCACAACGATGAAATGTCTATACAGGCAGACTGCCTTCTGTGAGGCAATCGAGTAGTGGTCCCCAAGAAGGGCAGAGACACCTTTATCAATGACCTCCACTGTACCCACCCAGGCATCATAATGATGAAAGCGATAACCAGATCCCACGTGTGGTGGCCCGGTATCGATGCGAACTTAGAGACCTGCGTTCACAGATGCAAAACATGCTCGCAGTTAAGCAATGTACCCAGGTCTTGGCCCTCCAAACCATGGTCTAGGTTACACATCGACTATGCAGGCCCGTTCTTGGGTAAAATGTTCCTTGTGGTTGTAGATGCGTACTCCAATTGGATTGAATGTGAGATAATGTCGGCTAGCACGTCCACCGCCACTACTGAAAGCCTGCGGGCCATGTTTGCTACTCACGGCTTACCCGATGTCCTGGTGAGCGACAATGGACCATGTTTTACCAGTACTGAGTTCAACGAATTCATGACCTGTAACGGGGTCAATCATGTCACATCTGCCCCATTTAAACCAATGTTCAATGGTCAGGCAGAGAGAGCAGTGCAAACCATCAAGCAAGGCTTGAAGAGGGTAACTGAAGGCTCACTGCAGACTCGCCTATTCCGAGTTCTGCTTAGCTACCGCACGAGACCCCACTCACTCACTGGGATCCCACCTGCTGAACTGCCCATGAGCACTTAAGATAGGCTCTCGTTAGTTCACCCTGATCTACATGAACAGGTAGAGAGCAGGCGGCTTCAACAAAGTGCATACCATGATAGCGCAAATGTGTCACGCGAGATTGAAATCAATGATCCTGTATTTATATTAAATTATGGACAAGGTCCCAAGTGGCTTCCTGGCACTGTCGTGGTCAAAGAGGGGAGCAGGGTGTTTCGGGTCAAACTTTCAAATGGACTCATTCACCAGAAACACTTGGACCAAATCAAACTCAGATTCACGGACTATCCCGAGCAACCCACCTTGGACCCCACCTTTTTTGATCCCTCAACATACACACCAGTGGCAACCAGCACCACGGTTGACCACGAGGTAGAACCCATCATCCACAGCAGCCCAGCAGGGCGCAACACACCAGGCAGCCCAGCAAGGCCAGCAGCACAGCAGCCCAGCGAGGGCCCAATAAATCATTCAATATAACACCAACTTTCACACCGAGACGATCAACCAGGGCAAGAAAAGCCCCTGATCAACTCACATTTTAATAGTTACACTATTGACTTTGGGGGGGGGAATGTTGTTATATATGTGGACTTGTATTTACTCTGTACTGCCACCAGAGGGCTCATCCCCTGGAGTCCCAAGGGATCCCATAATCCCTTGGGAGCACAGGTGTTTAAGAAGGCTTCAAAGGTTGGAGAGGCACTCTGGAGAACTGGAATAAAATTCTAAGCTCACACTTTACTTTGAGCTCACAGTGTTCAGTCTGACTCTTTCTCCATACACAACACTTACAAATCCTTGTTTACTCCAAATACTTCATGAGGCAGCACAGTGACACGGAGCTGGCCCATGAATATGCCGCACCAGGAGATGACAGGGCACAGGTTCATTGCAGCTTCTTTATTAATAAGACGATGGGATAGTGATTAGAAATATCTCAGATTTACTGTTGAAAGAAAAGGTTCGCTGAACAATATGTTGGCCCACTATAAAATAAAAAGTAATGGGGAAGGGACTTCCAAAAAAGTGATGATTAGCTTCAAATTTTAGGTATTAATGTTGAATTCTTCAAGCACAATTGAGAAGGTCCACATGTACTCATTATGTTCTTCATTAAGCAACCAGTCTTGGAGACTTGTTATCCAAACTCTATGCTGACAATAGGGTTTGGCTTTCTTTGTGCTTCTCCATATGGGAGTCTGACATCATTTGCAGTCAAGAAATTTTCCAGCATCTTTTATTTTCTTCTGAAATTTATGGGATGTTTTTACCAGCTACACAATCTTCAAAGTGGAACTGCTGCAATACACAAAGGAAGGAAAATGACTGAAGTATTAAAATGGAAACCATGTGGTGTTGAATTGTACAAGATTACCATAATAACTCCAAACCTTTAGAAGTTAAATCTTCAAAAATTGACATTACACATCTATTTGCCTACCAGCAAGTAACAAAACCATAATTTTGGTTAAAATATAAGACTACTGAATTGGTGACACGTATAGCTGATATTTCAGGATTGATAAATTTTGCCTCATCCACGCCTTTCTTACCTCTAGAATTGAATATTCAAACGTATTTTGGCCGGCCTCCCTCATTCTACCGTCTGTAAACTTGAGGTCATCCAAAACTCTGCTGCTTCTGTCCTAACTCGCACCAAATCCCATTCACCCAACATCCCTGTGCTCGCTGACCTACATTGGATCCCGGTTAATTAATGCCTTTTAAAAAAAACTTCTCATCCTTGTTTTTAAATCTCTCCGTGGCCGCACTCCTCCCTACCTCTGCAAGCTGCTCCAGCCCTGCAACCGTCTGAGATATCTGCGCTCCTTCAATTCTGGCCTCCGGATTTTAATCGCTCCATCACTGGTGACGTGCCTCCAGCTGCCACGGCCCAAAGCCCTGGAATTCCCTCTCTAAAACTCTCTGCCTCTCTCTCTATCCTTCCTCCTTTAAGACGCTTCTTAAAACCTATTTCTTTGACCAAGCATTTGTCATCTGCCCTAATATCTCCTTATGTACCTTGGTGTCAAATTTTGATTGATAATGCTCCTGTGAAGCACATTGGGACATTTTACTATGCCAAATAATTCACTTTACGGATATCCTTATTAGGCGGGAAATTGTGTTAGGGAAATTGATGGGATTAAAGGCCGATAAATCCCCAGGGCCTGATAGTCTGCATCCCGGAAGGAAGTGGCCCTAGAAATAGTGGATGCATTGGTGATCATTTTCCAACAGTTTATCGAATCTGGATCAGTTTCTATGGACAGCAGGGTAGCTAATGTAACACCACTTTTTAAAAAAGGAGGGAGAGAGAAAACGGGTAAATTATAGACCAGTTAGCCTGACATCGGTAGTGGGGAATATGTTGGAATCAATTATTAAAGATGATGTAACAGTACATTTGGAAAGCAGTGACAGGATCGGTCCAAGTCAGCATGGATTTATGAAAGGGAAATCATGCTTGACAAATCTTCGCGAATTTTTTGAGGATGTAATTAGTGGAGTAGATAAGGGAGAACCAGTGGATGTGGTGTATTTGGATTTTCAAAAGGCTTTTGACAAGGTTCTACACAAGAGATTGGTGTACAAGATTAAAGCACATGGTATTGGGGGTAATGTACTGACGTGAGTAGAGAACTGGTTGGCAGACAGGAAACAGAGAGTTGGAATAAACGTGTCCTTTTCAGAAAGGCAGGCAGTGACTAGTGGGGTGCCGCAGGGCTCAGTGCTGGGACCCCAGCTATTTACAATATACATTAATGATTTGGCTGAAGGAATTGAGTGTAATATCTCCAAGTTTGCAGATGACACTAAACTGGGTGGCGGTGTGAGCTGTGAGGAGGAGGCTAAGAGGCTGCAGGGTAACTTGGACAGGTTAGGTGAATGGGCAAATGCATGGCAGATGCAGTATAATGTGGATAAATGTGAGGTTATCCACTTTGGGGGCAAAAAGGCGGAATATTATCTGAATGCTGGCAGATTAGGAAAAGGGGAGGCGCAATGAGACCTGGCTGTCATGGTACATCAGTCATTGAAAGTTGGCATGCAGGTACAGCAGGCGGTAAAGAAGGCAAATGGTATGTTGGCCTTCACAGCTAGGGGATTTGAGTATAGGAGCAGGGAGGTCTTACTGCAGTTGTACAGGGCCTTGGTGAGGCCTCACCTGGAATATTGTGTTAATTATGGTCTCCTAATCTGTGGAAGGACATTCTTGCTATTGAGGGAGTGCAGCGGAGGTTCACTAGACTGATTCCCGGGATGGCTGGACTGACATATGAGGAGAGACTGGATTGACTGGGCCTGTATTCACTGGAGTTTAGAAGGATGAGAGGGGATCTCATAGAAACATATAAAATTCTGACGGGACTGGACAGGTTAGATGCAGGAAGAATGTTCCTGATTTTGGGGAAGTCCAGAACCAGGGGACACATTTAAGGATAAGGTGTGAGCCACTTAGGACTGAGATGAGGAAAAACTTCTTCACTCAGAGAGTTGTTAACTGTGGAATTCCCTACCGCAGAGAGTTGTTGATGCCAGTTCATTGGATATATTCAAGAGGGAGTTAGATATGGCCCTTATGGCTAAAGGGATCAAGGGGTATGGAAAGAAAGCAGGAAAGGGATACTGAGGTGAATGATCAGCCATGATCTTATTGAATGGCGGTGCAGGCTCGAAGGGTTGAATGGCCTACTCCTGCACCTATTTTCTATGTTTCTATGTTCCTATGTTTAAGTTACTGCTAGAAAACAGCATAACCTATAAAGTCACATGTAGTTGCAAGCAACCAAGTAGAGATAAAAGATCTCAGTTGAACATTTCTGTGCTGAATGGGACATTATTACTGCCTCATAGATGTCTTAACCCCTTCCATTTACCCAAATAAGAAAATAATTGTTCTTAATGTCTATCATCGTGACCTGAGGTAGATGGAAATGATCTGTATAATATTTCAAGAGTGCAGATCAGTGACTGGTGGTTTTGTGGGTGAAAAAGAAAGATTCTTGCATTTAAATAGTACCTTTCGTGACCTCAGGATGTCCCAAAGTGCTGTACAGCTAATGAGGTACTTTTGAAGTCTGGTCACTGTTGTAAAGCAGGAAATGTGGCAACCAATTTGCGCATAGCAAGGTCCAAGAAACAGCAATGTGATAATGACCAGATAATCTGTCTTAGTAATATTGGTGGAAGGATAAATACTACACAGCGGTGAACTCCTCTACTCATTTTCAACTAGCAGAGGTGCTTTTACAACCATCTTAGAAGGCACATGTGGCCTCAGTTAAATGTCTCATCCAAACGACAACACCTTTGACAGTGCAGCACTCCCTCTGTACTGCACTTGAGTGTCAGTGTAGATTATGTGCTCAAAGTCCCTGGAGTTGGACATGAATCCATGCCCTTCTGACTCAGAGGCAGGAGTAGCCACTCATCATCATCAGCATAGGCAGTCCCTCGAAATCGAGGAAGATTTGTTCCACTCTAACAGTGAGTTCTCAGGTGACTGTACATCCAATACAGGAATTAAAGTCTCTGTTGCAGGTGGGACAGACAGTGCTTGAAGGAAGGGGTGGGTGGGGAATCTGGTTTGCTGCACGCTCCTTCCACTGTCTGCGCTTGATTTCTACATGCTCTCGTCGACGAGACTTGAGGTGCTCAACGCCCTCCCGGATGCCCTTCCACCACTGAGGGCGGTCTTGGGCCAGGGATTCCCAGGTGCTGGTGGGGATGTTGCACTTTATCAAGGAGGCCTTGAGGGTGTCCTTGAAATGTTTCCTCTGCCCACCTGGGGCTTGCTTGCCATGTAGGAGATCCGAGTTGAGTGCTGTAGTGTATGAAATGATACAATGAACTCCGTACTGTGAGCCAGTGACTAGATGTAATCGGGTCAGTCTTTAATGGCTTCCAGAAGTGAAGGTACAAAGGTGAAGTTCAAGTTATATATCAGGTTCAGCACGAGTGTACCTATGACCCTCGGCCCCAGGACCTCCGACGGTAGTGCCCCCTGATGGTGGGCAGACCTAATGTACATATATTACATCATCCCACCACACCCCGCACCCCCGCCCCCCAGTTCTTGGCATAAGTCCATAATACAAGTTCAGACAGTCCGGAGCCCTTCGCTCCCTGGTTGACCGTCTCAGTACAATCCCAGTGCTTTCCGAGTCTCTCATGACTTGGGGCTGGGCATTGACCACAATGAGTTCTTCTGATGGCTGGACATGAGTTGGTTGGTCGTCTAAGCTCGTGGTGTCTTCTTCCAACTGTTCCGGTTCGTCAGTGTGTCTTAGCTTGATTTGATCAATGTGTTTCCTGCACATCTTCCCATTCTTGAGCTTAACCATATACACCCACTTACCCTCCTTATCCATAACATTGCCCGGGAGCCACTTGGGCCCTTGACCATGGTTAAGTACATACACTGGGTCATTTACAGATATGTCGCGTGACACTGCAGTGCAGTCGTAATACCACTGCTGGCGTTGACGTTGGGTTTCGACATGATCGTTAAGGTCAGGATGGACTAGAGAAAGCCTGGTTTTGAGGCCTCTCTTCATCAATAGTTCCGCATGTCAGACCTCGGTGAGCATGAGTGACCGTGTCCTGTAACTGAGCAGTATGCGTGACAGACGTGTCTGCAAGGAACCGTGAGTTATGCGTTTCAGGCTCTGCTTGGTGGTTTGAACTGCCCGCTCTGCTTGAACATTGGACGCGGGTTTGAACGGGGGCTGACCGCGTGTGTTTTATGCCATTGCGTTTCATGAACTCTTGAAACTCCAGGCTCGTGAAACACGGTCTGTTGTCACTGACAATGATGTCTGGCAGACCCCGTGTGGGAAACATGGCTCTCAGGTTCTCAATGGTGGCAGTGGAAGTGCTGGATGACATGATTATTTGAATGGGGAGAAATTACAACATGCTGCGGTGCAGAGGGACCTGGGGGTCCTTGTGCATGAATCCCAAAAAGTTAGTTTGCAGGTGCAACAGGTAATCAGGAAGGCGAATGGAATGTTGGCCTTCATTGCGAGAGGGATGGAGTAGGGAGGGAGGTCCTACTGCAACTGTATAGGGTATTGGTGAGGCCGCACCTGGAGTACTGCATGCTGTTTTGGTCACCTTACTTAAGGAAGGATCTACTAGCTTTGGAGGGGGTACAGAGACGATTCACTAGGCTGATTCCGGAGATGAGGGGGTTACCTTATGATGATAGATTGAGTAGACTGGGTCTTTACTCATTGGAGTTCAGAAGGATGAGGGGTGATCTTATCGAAACATTTAAAATCATGAAAGGGATAGACAAGATAGAGGCAGAGAGGTTGTTTCCACTGGTCGGGGAGACTAGAACTAGGGGGCACAGCCTCAAAATACGGGGGAGCCAATTTAAAACCGAGTTGAGAAGGAATTTCTTCTCCCAGAGGGTTGTGAATCTGTGGAATTCTCTGCCCAAGGAAGCAGTTGAGGCTAGCTCATTGAATGCATTCAAGTCACAGATAGATAGATTTTTAACCAATAAGGGAATTAAGGGTCACGGGGAGCGGGCGGGTAAGTGGAGCTGAGTCCACGGCCAGATCAGCCATGATCTTGTTGAATGGAGGAACAGGCTCGAGGGGCTAGATGGCCTACTCCTGTTCCTAATTCTTATGTTCTTATGTTCTTATGATCATACATTCTATCCATTTGGAATATCCACCACCACAAAAAACACTTTACTGAGGAAGGGACCCGCAAAGTCGATGTGGATTCTAGACCACCGTTTGGATGGCCATGACCACAGACTCAGTGGAGCTTCCTTTGGGTCTTTGCTTAACTGCATGCAAGTGCTGCACTGATGCACGCATGACTCTAAGTCCAAGTCAATGTCAGGCCACCAAAAATGGGACCTGGCGATAACCTTCATCATGACAATACCAGGATGTGTACTATGGAACTCCCGTACAAATCTCGCCGTGTCTTTCTTGTTCATTACAAAACGATTACCCCACAGTAAACAGTCGGACTGGATGGAATGCTCATCTTTGTGATGGCTGTACGGTTTGGTTTCATCACCCATTTTCTTGGGGATGGTCGACCGCTCCTTGTTATGAACACGACATTTTACAACCGATAGGGTCGGATCCTGGCTGGTCCAGGTCTTAACTTGTTGAGCAGTTACAGGCGACTCTTCACTCTCAAAGGCATCCATAACCATGAGTTGCTCTGCGGGCATTGGTGTTTACACCTCCGGTGTGAGCAACGGTAACCGGCTCAATGCATCAGCGCAGTTGTCGGTGCCTGGTCTATGGCGAATAATGTCAGCGCCCACCTCTAGCTGTGGGACGATGTGTTGGTATTGATACCTGTATGTTCCGAGAACAACGATATAAGCGGCTTGTGATCGGTTTCCAGCTCGAAGCGAAGCCCAAATAGGTACTGGTGCATTTTTTTTAACCCCATAAACACATGCTAAAGCCTCTTGCTCTTCCATGCCGTAGGCTCTTTCCGCCTTGGACAGGCTTTGAGACGCGTATGCAACTAGTTGTAGTTTGCCTGACTCATTGGCTTGCTGGAGTGCGCAGCCGACCCCATAGGGCGACGTATCACAGATCAAAACTAGACGCTTGCATGGGTCATACAGTACCAGTAGCTTGTGGGAACACAACAAATTTCTAGTCTTCTCAAAGGCTCTGTCTTGAAGTTCACCCCACACCCAGTTGTCTCCTTTCCTGAGCAGCTTGTGCAAAGGCTCTAATACTGTGCTCAATTTGGGTCAGAAGTTACCGAAGTAGTTGAGAAGACCCAGGAACGAACGCAGCTCCATCACATTCTGGGGCCTGGCTTCTGTTTTCATGTCAGTAGACCTGATTCCATCTGCAGCAGTCTTTCATCCAAGGAATTTGACCTCTGGTGCCATGAAAACGCACTTCGAATGTTTCAGCCTAAGTCCCACTTTGTTCAGACGACGCAGAACCTCTTCCAGATTGTGCAGGTGCTCGGCGGTGTCACAACCTGTGACTAGGATGTTGTCTTGGAATACCACGGTCCAGGGGACGGATTTTAATAGGCTCTCCATGTTTCTCTGAAATATGGCTGCCGCCGAACGAATGCCAAAAGGGCACCTGTTGTAAATAAACAGTCCTTTGTGCGCATGATTCAACCAGTTCCTGTGGCATGTAGGCCAATGTTGGATCCAATTTGGTGAACGATTTTCCCCCGGCTAGTGTTGCAAACAGGTCATCAGCTTTCGGTAGCGGGTACTGATCTTGTTTCGAAACTTGGTTCAAAGTCTCCACAAATCCTGACCGGTCCGTCGCTCTTTAACACCGGAACAATGGGATTGGCCCATTCATTAAATTCGACCGGTGAGATGACCCCATCGCATTGTAGCCTGTCCAATTCAAGCTTGACCTTTTCTTTCATCATGTGCGAGACTGCCCTAGCTTTGTGATGGATGGACCTTGCGGCTGGGCCTAAGTGAATCTGCATCTTGGCTCCCTTGAAGCTGCCAATTCCCGGTTCAAACAGTGAGGGAAATTTGCTCAGCACTTGAGCACACAAATCATCATCCGCTGATGACAAAGCTTTGATATCGTACCATTCCATTTTATTTTCTCGAGCCAACTCCTACCGAATAACGATGGGCCGTTCCCTGGGATAATGCATAATGGTAGTTCATGAACCGCTCCCTTGTACGACACTTTTACTGCTGCACTACCGATCACTGGTATGAGCTCTTTGGTGCAGGTACGCAACTTCGCATTTATCGGACTCAGCTTGGGTCTCTCAAGTTTTTGAAAGTCCTCTGGCTCATTATCGATTAACGCGCATCCGTGTCTAATTCCATGGATACCGGCACGCAGTTTAATTTTACCTCCATCATTATCGGTTGGCTCTTTGTTAGGAACGTACGTATGCTATGCACTTCCTCCCCGGAGCTCTCAATTGCCTCAGGCTGCATCACCAGATCCACGCTGAATTAATCATCATCCACGTGGTGTGTCACAGCTCGCTTGCTCCCTGTGGACACGTCCGCTGAAGAAGCCCTGTCTTTCCACACCCTCTGCATACATACTACCTGAAGCAGCACTGATGGGGTTGGTGATTGCCCCCGCAATGCCAACACATTGAGCTTGGATTTGCACCCGATGGCGCGCTTTGAGCGGCTCCCGTTCTTGCATACGCAGTCGAGTAGGCCCTCGGTGGCGAACCTTGAGCGACTCCCGTTCTCGCATATGCAGTCGAGTAGGCCCTCGATGGCGAATTATGAGCGTCTCCCGGTCTTGCCGACGCAGTCGAGTAGGCCCTGCCATGTGCAGCTTTGCCGGCCGTCGATACAATTTTGTACACAGTGTTTGCCGTGGAGTTCCTGTTTTGTCGCGATATCTTCTTTGTGCTTTTCTGCGTGGACATGCAAGCCTGGGCGATGGTGATGACCTTGCTGAGGTCCGGCGTCTCCACAGCCAGCAGCTT
The DNA here is from genome assembly GCF_044704955.1 of Pristiophorus japonicus. Classification (NCBI taxonomy): domain Eukaryota; kingdom Metazoa; phylum Chordata; class Chondrichthyes; family Pristiophoridae; genus Pristiophorus; species Pristiophorus japonicus. The sequence continues at coordinate 33,357,782 of NC_091977.1, forward strand.
ACTTAAGATCGCCTCATGGTTGACCCCGATCAAGAAAAAGTCATGCAGCATATCTTCCAATGCAGGCCCAAATATGCAAGGCCCTGCGAGACATCTCAGGTCGGCAACAAATGCCGCTATGTCCTGGCCTTCTGGATGAACATGTGTATAGAAGCGATATCTAGATATGAGGATTCCTTCCGTGGGTTTAAGGTGTTCCCGAACTAGAGCACACAGTTCTTTGTAATCCTTTTCTGTAGGAAGAGTGGGTGAGAGCAGATTCTTGATGAGTGCAGAGATCGTGGGGCCACAGATGGTGAGAAGAACAGCCCTGCGCTTCTCTGCATCCTCGTCTTTGTTTAGGTCGTTTGCCACGAAGTACTGGTCAAGACGATCTGTGAAATCTCCCCAATCCTCTCCCTCATTGAATCGCTCAAGAATTCCAACAGTACTCGATCGTGCTGTGCTCGCCATAATTTTACGTGGGTTCGTATTTTCCTCGTCGCCAGTTGTGGTGTATGAAATGATACAATGAACTCCGTACTGTGAGCCAGTGACTAGGTGTAACCTGGTCAGCCTTTAATGGCTTCCAGAAGTGAAGCGACAAAGGTGAAGTTCAGGTGATATACCGGGCCCAACATGAGTATACCTATGACCCTAGTACCTCCACCGGTAGTGGCCCCTGGTGGTGGGCAGACCTTATGTACATACATTACAAGCGCATGCTTTGGGAGTCTCGTGTCGGGCATGCAGACGATGTGGCCCGCCCAATGGAGCTGGTCGAGTGTGGTCAGTGCTTCGATGCTGAGGATGTTGGCCTGATCGAGAACACTGACGTTGGTACGTCTATACTCCCAGGATTTGCAGGATTTTGCAGAGGCAGCGCTGGTGGTACTTCTCCAGCGCTTTGATGTATCTCCTGTATATGGTCTGTGTCTCTGAGCCATGTAGGAGGGAGGGTATCACTACAGCTCTGTAGACCATAAATGTAGTACCAGATTTGAGGGCCTGGTCTTCAAACACTCTCTTCCTCAGGCGACCGAAGGCTGCGCTGGCACACTGGAGGTGGTGCTGGACCTCGTCGTCGATGTCTGCCCTTGCTGTTAGTGGAAAATGGTCCACTTGTCCAAAGCCGCGCCTTGGATTTTGATGACCGGGGGGCAGTACTGCGTGGCGGTGTTAGGTTGGTGGAGGACCTTTCTCTTATGGTTGTTTAGCGTAACACCGATGCTTTCGTATGCCTCGGTGAAGAAGTTGACAGTGGCTTGTATTGTGTTCCGAACACAGATGAGGCTGCACACAGGGAGGTTAAAGTAACAGTGACCTCAGTCTTTAATAAGACACTCCAGAGTGAGGAACAGACCTTAGGGGCCGGCTTATATACAGTGCTCCTAAGGGATGCTGGGATTCCTTGGGACTTCAGGGAAAGAGCTCTCTGGTGGCAGAATATGGAAGTGCATGCTTAACAGATACACAACATCACTCCCCCCCCAAAGTCAAAGTGAAAACTATTTACAAGATGAGGCGGTCGGGAGCCTTTCTTTCCCTGGTGGACCGCCTCGATACAAATGTCTGTTCTGGTGTGTTGGCTATGCCCTCGCTGGACTTGTGTGTTGTTGGCCCTGCAGGGCTGCTAGGTGAGCCTGGCCTTGCTGGGCTGTTGGGTGTGATGGGTTCGATTTCCTGGTCCGGCGTGGTGTCGTTGATCCTTTGGGTGTGTGTTGTGGGCTCGAAAAAGGTGGTGTCTGCTGTGGGTTGTTCAGGGCAGTCTGTGAACCGCAGCCTCGTTTGGTCCAGGTGCTTTCTGCAAATTTGTCCATTGTCTAGTTTGACTACAAACAACCTATTCCCTTATTTAGCGATCACCGTGCCTGCGATCTACTTGGGACTATGTCCATAGTTTAGCACATACACAGGGTCATTCAGATCAATTTCCCGTGACACAGTGGCGCGACCATCGTTTACATTTTGTTGCTGCGGCCTGCTCTCTACCTGATCATGCAGGTTGGGGTGAACCAGCGAGAGTCTGGTTTTAAGTGTCCTTTTCATGAGTAGCTCAGCCGGGGGCAACCCTGAGAGTGAGTGGGGTTTCGTGCAGTAGCTGAGCAGTACTCGGGACAGACGGGTTTGTAGTGAGCCTTCTGTGACTCGTTTAAGGCTCTATTTGATTGTTTGTACTGCCCGCTCTGCCTGCCCATTGGAGACTAGTTTAAACGGGGCCGAGGTGACATGTTTGATCCCATTGCGGGTCATGAATTCTTTAAATTCGGCACTGGTAAAACAAGGCTCATTGTCACTGACCAGTATGTCAGGCAGGCCGTGGGTGGCAATCATGGCCCTCAGGCTTTCAATGGTGGCGGTGGCGGTGCTTCCCAACATTATTTCACTTTTCAAAATCCATTTTGAAAAAGCATCCACCACCACCAGGATCATTTTACCGAGAAACGGGCCCGCATAGTCGACATGGATCCTCGATCATGGTCTGGAGGGCCAGTACCACAAACTTAGTGGTGCCTCTCTGGGCGCGTTGCTCAACTGAGCACACATACTGCATTGCCGTACAGGCGAGTTTGGAGTGAGCATTCTGTGACTCGTTTAAGGCTCTGTTTGATTGTTTGTACTGCCCGCTCTGTCTGCCCATTGGAGGCTGGTTTAAACGGGGCCGAAGTGACATGTTTGATCCCATTGCGGGTCATGAATTCTTTAAATTCGGTACTGGTGAAACATGGCTCATTGTCACTGACCAGTATGTCAGGCAGGCCGTGGGTGGCAAACATGGCCCTCAGGCTTTCAATGGTGGCGGAGGCGGTGCTCCCCGACATTATTTCACATTCAATCCATTTTGAAAAAGCATCCACCACCACCAGGAACATTTTACCGAGAAATAGGCCTGCATCGTCGACATGGATCCTCGACCATGGTCTGAAGGGCCAGGACCACAAACTTAGTGGTGCCTCTCTGGGTGTGTTGCGCAACTGAGCACATACGCTGCATTGCCGTACACAGGATTCTAAGCCAGAGTCGATACCGGGCCACCACACGTGGGATCTGGCTATCGCTTTCATCATTACAATACCCGGGTGTGTGCTGTGGAGATCTGAGATGAACGTCTCCCTGCCCTTTTTTGGTAGCACTACGTGGTTACCCGACAAAGGCAGTCTGCGTAAATGGACAGCCCGTCCTTTCGCCGCTCGAACGGCTTGATTGGCTCTTGCATTTCAACGGGGATGCTGGCCCAGCTCCCATGCAGTACAGTTTTTTACTAGGGACAGCAGAGGATCTTGGCTGGTCCAAGTCCTAATCTGGCGGGCTATGACAGGTGATTTATCATTTTCAAATGCTTCCATGACCATCAACAAGTCTGTGGGCTGCACGACCATCAACAAGTTTGCAGACTGCATCATTTACACCCCCGTGGCGGGCAATGGTAGCTGACTGAGAGCATCCGCACAGTTCTCGGTGCCTGGCCTGTGGCAGAAGGTATAGTTATATGCTGATAGCGCGAGTGCCCACCTTTGTAAGCGGGCTGAGGCATTAGTATTTATCCCCTTGTTTTCAGCGAACAGGGATGTGAGGGGCTTGTGATCGGTTTGCAGCTCAAATTTGAGGCCAAACAGATATTGATGCATTTTCTTTACCCCGAATACACACGTGAATGCCTCTTTCTCACTCATGTTGTAGGTTCTCTCGGCCTTAGACAAGCTCCTGGAAGCATAGACGACAGATTGCAACTTCCCCGCAACGTTAGCTTGTTGTAATATACACCTGACTCCGTACGACAACCATCATATGCTAGCACAAGCCTTTTCCACGGGTAATACAATACAAGCAGCTTGTTGGAGCATAAAATGTTTCTGGCTTTCTCAAAAGCAATTAATTGTTTTTTTTCCCCATACCCAGTTCTCACCTTTGTGCAATAACACATGTAGGGGCTCTAAAAGGGTGCTTAACCCCGGTAGGAAGTTACCAAAATAGTTGAGGAATCCCAGGAACGACCACAGCTCTGTGACATTCTGTGGCCTGGGTGCATTCCTGATAGCCTCTGTCTTGGAGTCTATGGGCCGAATGCCGTCCGCCGCAACCTTTCTCCCCAAAAACTCCACTTCTGTTGCCATGAAGACGCATATCAACCTCTTCAGCTGCAGCCCTACATGATCCAGTCGCAGGAGGACCTCCTCCAGGTTTTGTAAGTGCTCAGCGGTGTCTGGACTCATGACCAATATGTCATCCTGAAAGGCCACCGTGTGTGGTACCGACTTGAGTAGGCTCTCCATGTTTCTCTGGAAGATCGCTGCAGCCGACCGAATTCCAAATGGGCATCTGTTGTAGATGAACAGTCCCTCATGTGTGTTGATGCAGGTAAGGCCCTTCGAAGACTCCTCCAGCTCCTGCATCATGTAGGCCGGTCAGGTCGAGTTTGGTGAACGTCTTGCCTCCTGCCAGCGTCGCAAATAGGTCATCTGCCTTAGGTAGCAGGTATTGGTCCTGTGGTGAGAAATAATTAATAGTTACTTTATAATCGCCGCAAATACCTTTTCGACAGAACGTTCGAGTTAGAAACGGACCACAAGCCGTTAACTTCTCTGTTGTCCGGCAGCAAGGCGGTCAATGCAAATGCGTCAGCTCGCATACAGCGATGGGCTCTCATGCTGGCTGCGTATGACTACACCATACTGCATCGGCCAGGTACCGAAAACTGCGCTGACGCGCTCAGCAGGCTTCCCTTTCCACCACCGAAGGGGGAACGGAGCAAAGCACTGAGATGGTCATGGCCGTTGAGGCTTTTGACACCGCAGGCTCCCCCATCACAGCCCGCCAGATCAAACTCTGGACCAACAGGGACCCCCTCCTATCTATGATAAAGAAATGTGTCCTGACGGGGGACTGGGCGCCCACGCACGGGGCATGCCCCGAGGAGGTCAGACCGTTTCAGAGACGGATGGATGAGCTCTCTATCCAAGCCGACTGCCTGCTATGGGGCAGCCGAGTGGTCATGCCCCAGAAGGGGAGGGAAGCATTCATCAGGCAACTCCACAGCGAGCACCCTGGCATCATGTTACATATATTCAAAAAGGAGTTAGATGAGGTCCTTACTACTATGGCGAGAAAGCAGGAATGGGGTACTGAAGTTGAATGTTCAGCCATGAACTCATTGAATGGTGGTGCAGGCTAGAAGGGCCGAATGGCCTACTCCTGCACCTATTTTCTATGTTTCTATGTTTCTATATTAAACTCGTGCACGACATCCATCACCGTGGAAAGCCTGCACACGGTTTTCGCGACCCACAGCTTACTGGACATTCTGGTCAGCGACAATGGCCCGTGTTTCACCAGCCATGAATTCCAGGAGTTTATGTCGGGTAATGGCATCAAACATGTCCGGACGGCACCGTTCAAGCCGGCTTCCAATGGCCAGGCAGAACGTGCGGTCCAAGTCATAAAGTAAGGCATGCTCCGCATCCAAGGACCCTCTCTGCAGTAGCGTCTATCGCGCCTCCTGCTGGCCTTTAGGTCCCGGCCACACTCGCTCACGGAGTTCCGCGAACTCCTCATGAAACTTACGCTCAAAACGCGGCTGTCCCTCATCCACCCAACTCTGGCAGACATTGTTGAGGGCAAGCGCCAGTCCCAAACCGAGTGCCACGATCGTAACTCAAGGGAGAGGTGTATAGAAATGGATGATCCGGTATTTGTACTTAACCATGCATTGGGACCCAAGTGGCTGGAGGGCACCATAATTGGTAAAGAGGGAAACAGGGTCATAGTGGTCAGACTCAATAATGGGCAGATGTGCCGCAAACACTTGGACCAAGAAAAGGTTCAGCATAGACACCGATGAACATGAAGAAGAGCATGAGATGTCAACTACACCACTGCCAGTGGACGAGCAACAAGGACAATCACCAGCATGCACAGTCCCTGCGGCCAGCCCGGACAGGCCAGAATCACCTCAGGTGACATAAACGCATGCCAAGGCTCAGCCACCAGAGCCTCAACTGCGGCGCTCCAGAAGAGAGCGTCGAGCACCTGATAGACTTAACCTTTGAGTCAAAAAGACGTGAGGGGGGAGGTGATGTCATGTATGTAACCCGCATACTACTGTAACCCTTATACAATTGTAACCCTCATGTAACCACTACATACTGTACATACTTATTAGAAATGCACACCTTGACCACAGGGGGTGTACTTGTGGGAGACACTCCTTACCTGGAGATTCAGGTATATAAGGGGAGGTCCCTCACAGGGCCAGCACTCCTTGGTCCAGGTAATAAAGGTGAAGGTCACAGAGTGGCTGTGTCTGCAGTACGTGCCTCGTGTGATATGTTTAAAAGTTAAGGACTCAACAGGTCGTGCCTCTGGGACCAAGTGGATCCATACCATAGCCCCGGAAAAGTTTCTAATGCCTGGCTCAAAAAGGGAAGGAAATTTGTCAAGAACCTGGTTACATGAGGCCTCATTGACATGTGATAGCGCTCAGATGTCATCCCAGTTCCAGCGGAATTTGCCCAGCCAGCTCCTTCCAAGCAGTGTGGGGCCATCGCCCGGGACAATCCAGAGTGGTAGTTCATGCACCGTGCCATTGTAGCTGACCTTGACCATGGCGCTGCCCAGGACAGTGATAAACTCTTTGGTGTACGTTCTCAGTTTCGTGTGGATGGGGCTCAGGACTGGTCTGAATGCTTTGTTGCACCACAGTCTCTCAAACATCTTTTTACTCATGATGGATTGGCTAGCGCCAGTGTCCAGTTCCATGGCTACGGGTAAGCCATTCAATTTTACGTTTAGCATAATAGGTGGACATTTCATCGAAAATGTGTGCACCCTGTGTACTTCAGCATCTGCCTCCTCTCTCTGAGGCTTGAAATTGCTTTGATCCACCATGGACTGATCTTCCTCTGCCACGTGGTGGTTAACAGGTTTTGCAGAGCTTGCAGCTCATTTGCAAGCTCGTTGGAGATGCCCCATTGTTCCACAGCTCTTGCAAACATACCTTTGAAGCGGCATGAATTGGCTGAATGGAAGCCTCCACAATGCCAACAAGATGTGAATTGCCTTGCATTCATCCTTTGTTGGGGAATCTGAGTCATCTGGTTCACCTGAGGCCTGCTGGCAGTTGCAGATTCGTGGGCTCTGCCCTGTACATTTCTGCTTGCAAACACAGTTCCAGTTAATTTATGAACATTGCTAGCACTTGTGTGCTGAGAGATTTGTTTGGTGTTATCACTGGTGGACATAAACGCCTGTGCTATCGCAATGGTCTTACTGAGGGTTGCTGTCTCTACATTCAAAAGTTTTCATAGGATGGTCTCGTGGCCAATGCCCAGTACAAAAAAGTCTCTGAATATTTGCTCCAGGTAGCCATGAAACTCTCATTGTCCTGCAAGTCGCCTTAGCTCGACGACGTAGCTTGCCACTTCCTGACCTTCAGATCGCTGGCACGTGTAGAACCGATACCTCGCCATCAGCATGCTCCCGAACAAGTGTACACAGCTCCTCATACGACTTATCTGTGGGTTTCACCAGAGGCAGAAGATTCTGGGATCCCTTGGGACTTCAGGGGATGAGCTCCCTCGTGGCGGAACATGGGAGTGCATGCTTTACAGATATACAACAGCTTGGAGTTCAATCTCTGAATGTGCGCAGACGCAAGTGTCGACTATGTACTGTAGTTCAATGAAAGAGGATGCGGCGACCTTGGGTCTAGCTTGGAGGCGACAAAGGTTGAATAGGTTCCCATTGCTTCTATAGTTTAATTCCACGCCAGCGGGGAGCTTGTTGAGAGTGAGATGGAGCATTGCAGCAAGGAAGATCGAGAAGAGCGTTGGCGCGATGGCACAGGCCTGCTTGATGCTGGTTCGGACGTGGATTGGGTCTGTGGTGGATCCATTGGTCAGGATCTCAGCCTGTGTGCCACTGAGCCATAGCTGGCACTTAAAAGAAAACATCTGCTGGTGGCTGCTGCAGAGCTCCTGGGTTCCCAGGATGAAGACGTGAAAAATATCAGCCATTTCCCACAAATTACCATTCCTTTGTGCACCTTGCGATAGTTGTACCTGTTACCTGTTATGTATGCAACCCTAGGTAACAAATAATGAAAGGGATAGACAAGATAGAGGCAGAGAGGTTGTTTCCACTGGTCGGGGAGACTAGAACTAGGGGGCACAGCCTCAAAATACGGGGGAGCCAATTTAAAACCGAGTTGAGAAGGAATTTTTTCTCCCAGAGGGTTGTGAATCTGTGGAATTCTCTGCCCAGGGAAGCAGTTGAGGCTAGCTCATTGAATGTATTCAAATCACAGATAGATAGATTTTTAACCAATAAGGGAATTAAGGGTTACGGGGAGAGGGCGGGTAAGTGGAGCTGAGTCCACGGCCAGATCAGCCATGATCTTTTTGAATGGCGGAGCAGGCTCGAGGGGCTAGATGGCCTACTCCTGTTCCTAATTCTTATAATCTTATGTTCTTATGTAACCTGTATCATTCCTTCACCAAAAGGCATACCTGTTGGAGTCCCAAGGGATCCCAGCATCCCTTGGGAGCATTGTATATAAGCAGGCCTCCCATACTGTACCAACACTCTGGAGTTTGAATAAAGGTGCTAAGGTCACACTTACTCATGTCCACAGTACTTCTTTACGTTACTTTATTATGAGCATAACAACTGGCGACGAGATAACGAACAATCACCCTAAAATGCAGAGAACTATTGGTATCCTGGAGAAATTCTCAGAAGGAGACGTTTGGGAGGCCTTCGTGGAGTGGCTCGACCAATAGAGTGGCCAACGAGCTAGAAGGGGACGAGAACGTTGCCAAACGAAGGCCGATCCTCTTCACTGTCTGTGGGGCAACAACCTATGGCCTCATGAAGAACCTTCTAGCTCCGATGAAACCAACAACCAAATCGTATGAAGAATTGTTTACGCTGGTCCAGGAGCACCTAAGTCTGAAAGAATGCGTTTTGATGGCAAGGTATCGATTTTACACATGTCAACGGTCTGAAGGCCAGGAAGTGGCGAGCTACTTTGCTAAACTAAGGCGCCTAACAGGACATTGCGAATTCGATGTATTCCTTGAGCAAATGCTCAGAGACTTCTTTGTGCTTGGCATTGGCCATGAGGTTATCCTTCGCAAACGATTGACTGTTGAAACACCGAACCTGAGCAAAGCCATAACGATAGCCCAGGCATTTATGTTCACCAACGATAACACCAAAAAATTTCACAGCATAAAGAGGTTGCAGCAAGTATTGCACACAAAGTAACGTTGTTTTCAGGCAGGAATGCATATGGCAGAACATACATGCCTGCAGCTGCACGACCTCAGATGACCCAGAGTCCATCATCAAACGTTAGTGCGAGGCAGTTAACACCTTGTTGGCGCTGTGGAGGTGATCATTGAGCCAATCGATGTCGCTTCAAACACTATGTATGCAAAGGCTGTGGAACCATGGGACACCTCCAGCGAATGTGCAGACGAGCTGCAAACCCTGCAAACCACCACATTGCAGAGGAGGATCGATCCATGGCGGTTCAGGCTCAACTAGAGACTTGAACCAAGGAGGCAGAAGTGTACGGGGTACACACCTTCACCATGAAAGGTCCACCGATCATGCTAAATGTCGAACTGGACGGAATTCCAGTGACCATGGAACTGGACACGGGTGCGAGTCATTCTATCATGAGCAAAAAGGCCTTCGACAGGCTGTGGTGCAACAAGGCACACAGGCCCAACCAAAGCCCCATTCATACCACGCTAAGAACTTACACTAAAGAGCTGATCCCTGTTATTGGCAGTGTAGCAGTAAAAGCCTCCTATGATGGAGCAGTGCACGAACTCCCACTGTGGATTGTACCAAGAGATGGCCCCACACTGTTCGGCAGAAGCTGGCTGGTAAAAATCGGCTGGAACTGGAACGACATCCGAGTGCTTTCGTCCATCGATGACGCCTCATATGCCCAGGTTCTGAGCAAGTTCCCGTCATTGTTTGAGCCAGACATCGGAAGTTTCTCGGGGGCAAAGGTGCAGATCCACCTGGTTCCCGGTACACGACCCATCCACCACAAGGCTCGGTCGGTGCCATATATGAAGCAAGAGAAAGTGGAAATTGAGCTGGACAGGCTGCAGCGAGAAGGCATCATCGCGCCGGAGGAGTTCAATGAGTGGGCCAGTCCGATTTTTCCGGTTCTCAAAGGCGACGGCACGGTCAGAATTTGTGGGGACTATAAAGTAATGATTAACCGTTTTTTTCTACAGGACCTGTACCCGCTATCCAAGGCAGATGACCGATTTATGACCCTGGCTGGAGGAAAGGCATTCACCAAGTTGGACCTGACCTTGGCCTACATGACGCAGGAGCTGGCGGAATCCTTGAAAGGCCTCACCTGCATCAACATGCACAAAGGTCTGTTTATCTACAATTGATGCCCGTTTGGAATTCGATCAGCCGTGGCAATCTTTCAAAGGAACATGACGAGTCTGCTAAAGTTGGTTCCGCGCACCATGGTTTTCCAGGACGACATACTGGTCACAAGTCGGGACACCATCGAACACGTGAAGAACCTGGGAGAGGTTCTAAGTCAGCTAGATCGCGTGGGACTCAGGTTGAAACTCTCGAAGTGTGCTTTCCTAGCGCGAGAGGTCGAGTTCTTAGGGAGAAGAATCACGGCAGATGGCATCAGACCCACTGACGCCAAGATGGAGGCCATCAAGAACGCGCCGAGACCACAGAATGTGATGGAACTACGGTTGTTCCTGGGACTCCTCAACTATTTTGGTAATTTCTTACCCGGGTTAAGCTCCTTGCTAGAACCCTGACATGTGCTGCTACGCAAGGGAGATGACTGCGTACGGGGGGAAATCACAAGAGGCTGCTTTTGAGAAAGCCAGAAATCTGTTCTGTTCCAACAAACTGCTCTGTTCTGTATAACCCATGTAAATGTTTGGTGCTAGCTTGCGATGCTTCTTCATACGGGGTCAGGTGTGTGTTACAACAAGGTAATGAATCTTGAACATTGCAACCGGTCGCCTATGCATCCAAGAGTTTGTCCGAGGCCGAAAGGGCCTACAGCATGATTGAAAAAGAAGCTCTGGTATGCATTTACGGGGTGAAAAAAATGCAGCAGTATTTATTTGGTATTTATTTGAGTTCGAAACTGACCATAAGCCGCTCATATCGCTATTCTCAGAGAGTAAAGGGATTAATACCAATGCCTCTGCCCGCATCCAAAAATGGGCATTCACACTGTCTGCATATAACTATGTAATCCGCCACAGACCAGGCATAGAGAGCTGCGCTGATGTTCTCAGTTGGCTACCATTGCCCACTACCAGGGTGGAAATGGCACAGCCTGCAGACTTGCTCTTGGTGATTGATGCATTTGAAAACGAAAAGTCACCCATTACGGCCCACCAGATCAGGACCTGGACCAGCCAGGATCCTTTACTGTCCCTTGTAAAAAATTGTGTCCTCCATGGGAGCTGGTCCAGCATCCCAGCGGAATGCGTGAAAAGATCAAGCCGTTCCATCGGCGCAAAGACGAAATGTCCATGTGGGGCAATCGCGTGGTTTAGCCTAAGAAAGGCAGGGAAACGTTCATACGCGACCTACACAGTACCCACCCAGGCATAGTAATGATGAAAGCTATAGCCAGTTCCCATGTGTGGTGGCCCGGCATCGACTCAGACTTGGAGTCATGCGTGCGCCAGTGCAACACTTGCTCTCAACTGAGCAATGCTAAGTTTGTGGTCATGGCCCTCCAAACCGTGGTCTAGGATCCACGTTGACTTTGCGGGCCCGTTTCTAGGCAAAATGTTTTTGGTTGTTGTGGATGCTTATTCAAAATGGATTGAGTGTGTAACAATGTCTGTAAGCATGTCCACTGCCACGATCGAAAGCCTACGAGCCATGTTCACCACGCACAGCCTGCCTGATGTCCTTGTCAGCGACAATGAGTCTTGCTTCACCAGTGCTGAATTCTAGGCATTCATGACCCGCAATGAGATCAAGCACGTCACATCTGCCCCGTTCAAGCCCGCATTCAACAGCCAGGCAGAACGGGCAGTCCAAACCATCAAGCAAAGCTTGAAACGTGTGTCAGAAGGCTCCCTGCAGACCCGCCTGTCCTGAGTCCTGTTCAGCTACCGTACCAGACCCCACTCACTCACTGGGGTTCCCCCAGCCGAGCTGCTCATGAAAAGGGCACTCAAAACAAGGCTCTCTCTTGTCCATCCTGATCTCCATGATCATGTCGAGGGTAGGCGGCATCAACAAAGCATGTATCATGATTGTGCAAACTTGCCACGCAATATTGAGGTCAATGACCCTGTATTTGTACTCAATTATGGACATGGTCCCAAATGGCTTTCTGGCACCGTCATAACCAAAGAAGGGAGTAGAGTGTTTCAGGTCAAATTTGCGAATGGACTAACTTGCAGAAAACATTTGGACCAAATCAAACTGATTCGCAAACAGCCACGAGCAACCCGAAGAGGACACCACTAACTTCGACCCTCCAACACACACACAAGTGGTAACCGACATCACGGTCGACCACGAAGCTGAACTCACCATCCCCAGCAACCTGGCAAAGCCAGCTGCCCAGCAGCCCAGCGAAGAACCAACCAACTCACCAACACCTGCATTTGTACCGAGACAATCGACAAGGGAGTCTCACCCTGTAAATAAGTGTACTATTGACTTTGGGAGGGAGTGATGTTATGTATGCAACCCTAGGTAACCTGTATCATACCGCCACCAGAGGGCATACCTTTTGGAGTCCCAAGGGATCCCAGCATCCACCCACAAAATGGCGCCCTGCAAACTCGCCCTCCCAGCTCCAACAGCAACTGAATGTTGGAAGGCAGGACTGCATCACATGACCTCCCCTTAGGGTTTCATTGTCTCTTTGGGCTATTAATGCCAAAAGAGACAATCCCTTGGGAGCACTGTGTTTAAGTAGGCCTCCCATGCTGTACCAACACTCTGGAGTTTGAATAAAGGAGCTAAGGTCACACTTACTCATGTCCACAGTACTTCGTTACATTACTTTATTATGAGCATAACAGTACCCAATGCAGAATTGCATCTAATATATTTTAACTGCGTTAACTTGTGTTTGTTTATTGCCACCTTTGCATACACTTTCTATTTAGGGCTGAAGCGATCCACTTAGAAATCAAAGTCCCCTGTGTGCTATTTATGCTGCACAAGCTAACCGTTTGTGTTAAAATAAGATGCTTGGCAACTGCATTCAAGCATCACTGAAAGGAATTTAATGTGAAAGCATAAATAGCCCAAAGAGACAATGAAACCCTAAGGTGAAGTCATGTGATGCAGTCCTGCCTTCCAGCATTCAGTTGCTGTTGGAGCTGGGAGGGTGAGTTTGCAGGACGCGATTTTGTGGGTGGATATTTTTAAGAAAAGGATTTTCAATGGTCAACTTTTATTGTTGTCACAAGCGAGAAACAAAAATGATTTTTGGCCTAGTTTAGTTTATCGATGGATTAGTCATCTCCTGGTCAGGAGGCCTCCAATTGTCTTATTTTTGGTAGCATGTGGCGTGAGTGGATTGTTTGATCAGTGGGAGGTAATACTCAAAGTTCCACCAGAAAGGTCAGCATTGGAAGTGGCTGTGTTTTTATTGCAAACTTTATTTTTTTAATGCTTCAGACATTTGGTAGCACTTTAACTCGTGATGTGGAAGGTTTGACCAACCCCAGATAGAATGTCAAGGATTTTCCTTTGCTATGTTACTTATTGTTCTGTATAAATTGACGTTCTGAAGGCTTCTGTGTCTAGTAATCTGCATGATTTGGTTTGGAGGCATTTAACTGTTACTTATTTTGTTTGTATGAGGTTCATGTGGACTGAATGGTTTTGTTATCTTTCCATTGGTTGTTAGTTCACAGTTTAACTATCACTGTTTACATTAGGTTTACTGATTGACCTATTTTATTCCATCCCAAAAGCTACATCTATATCTGTTACTGTACAGGTTCAGCATTTTGAAAGTTTCTTTGCAAAGGCAAATTAGATCGTGATGTATATTGGTTGTGTAGTCTTCTGTATTGCTAATAGGTCTGTAACGTTTTTGTTTATGGTATTATTGCACGGGTGTTTTTAGAAATTGTCCTTCCATTAAACATTCCAATTGGACATTTTCATCTACATATTATGTTGCTTTCCTAATGTAGATTTGATTAATGTTGTATTTACAGAGTATTTGTGGAGCAAGAGTCACATTATGTAGCAGTATTGTGAAAGAGTTTGTGAAAATTTCCCCTTGTTTTGTATTTCTTGTGATATCACAAAGGCAAAATTTCACCGGAGATACTAAACAAACATTTGTTCCACAAAGACCTTTTATAATATCATGATACATATCAACTGGAAGAATTCTTACACATCGATTGATTCTTGTGGATTATGAAGTTTGCATTATCCTGATGTTCTTTTCTTTAATCTCACATTTGAGAAAGAAAAGTTTTAATATATATGAAGAAGGAAGGAAGACTTGCATTTCTATAGCGCCTTTCACGACCACCGGACGTGTCAAAGCGCTTTACAGCCAATGAAGTACTTTTGGAGTGTAGTCACTGTTGTAATGTGGGAAACGCAACAAACAACTTGTGCACAGCAAGCTCCCACAAACAGCAATGTGATAATGATCAGATAATCTATTTTTGTTATGTTGATTGAGGGATAAATATTGGCCAGGACACTGGGGATAACTTCTCTGCTCTTCTTCGAAATAGTACCATGGGGACTTTTACATCCACCTCGGTTTAACGTCTCATCTCTGACAGCACTGCAGTGGAGTGTCAGCCTAGATTTATGTGCTTAAGTCTCTGTAGTGGGACTTGGACCCACAAGCTTCTGACTCAGAAATGAGTGTGCTACCCACTGAGCCACAGCTGACACATGTGGATGATAAAGTTCCCTTTAAGCTGCACAACTGTGCAGCGCTCCGGGGCTATCACGCACAGCCGGCTTGCCGGCTTTTAAATGGAAAAACTGCGCATGCGCGAAATTTTGAACAGGCAACGCAGCCTGAAAAAAAATTAAAGGGAACAGTGATGGATGGTGTATTTTTTCTTGGAGTGCTTCTGTGTCCCTGAACAGAAACATGTATATGAAACAAATAAGGACTGAAATTAGAGAAACATAAGTTCTGCCCGTTTTTTGGCGGTTCCCGGACAGTGCATCATTTTTTTCCCGCCCGGTACCACTGGGGCCGAGTGGGTGAGAATTTCATCCCACTTTTCTCAGCGGTAACCGGAGCGGAGTGCAGCAGGTGGTGTGCGGCGGAGGAGGTCTTTTGATTTGGGAATCTTGGGCTCCCGAATTGTGCGCTCGCGCGGCTATCAAGCTCTGCCCCCGAGAGGCACTGACGAGAGGCCAGAGACAGCCAGCCTGAGATTGCTGTGGGGCGGGGGGGGGGGGGGGGGAGATTGTTGTGGGGTGGGGGCGTGGGGGGAGGCAGAAATCACTGTGGGGCGACCTGAGATTGCTGTGGGGAGGGAAGAGATTGCTGTGGGAGGGGGTGGGTGAAGAGATCGCTATGGGGGAGAAGAGATCGCTGTGGGGGGTAGAGACTGGGGGAGGGGGGGTGTGAGAGAGACTGGGGGGGTGAGACAGAGAGAGAGGGACTGGGGCAGTGAGAGAGACTGGGGTATGGAAGAGACTGGGGAGGTGAGAGAGACTAATAACATTTTTATTATAGTTCATTAATAAAGGAGTAAATAAGGCTTTATTAGACCATTTATATTATTGCCCAACACTAGAAAATACTACAATCCATTTAAAAATATATCAAACTGTGGAGAACTATAAAGATCTGTGTAATATCAAACAAACCTGTCAGCTCTGTGTACATACTGCCCACTTAAGATCCACTTAAAAGCACCTTCTCCAGGACGGTACCTGTTTTTTTGATGAAACTTGTGTTTATGGGCAGTAAGCAGGTGGTAGTGGGTGATAGATCGAAAAATTTCAGGCCCATAGGCTGTAGATGATAATGATAATTGAGGCCACTAATTTGTGACTTTCACAGACAACTGGGGGGAATTCTCTAACACAATCCCCAGATGACATGGTAATAATCCTGTAATCCCATGTAACAGAAATGGCTCATTCTGTCACCAGAAGTCAGTGGCACTGATTATAAACAAACAGATTCGCAGAATGTTTTTTCCCAAAATAGCGGTCAAAATTTCAGAATCTTTTGTAATGCAAAGCGGAACTTGACTGGTTCGGCCAATATAAAACAACGCCTCTGCTTAGAATTTGGAATTCCTAGGCAACGGTGGACAAATGATATCACTCCCGATGCAGAGTTTCACACCACAGGAATGTGTATCGGATATCCTGACGCCCCACCCTCCGACTATCTTCCGCCCATTTAACTAAATTGTAATGTTTACCCTAGCAGCAATGGACTATTTTTAGGAATATTGGAACAGGTTCAGGCCATTCAGCCCGTCAGGTCTGATCCGCCATTCGCTAGATCATGGCTGATCTGTATCTTAACTCCATTTATCCACCTTGATTACATATCCCTTAATACCCTTGATGAACAATTTTTATTTTACTATTTAAGCAGAAAGGTAGTAATCCCAGCAAACCACTACGTTAATGCACCACCAGAGATAAACTATGATACCCAATCAGAATTCAGTTGACATTATTCTAATCTACTGCTCCAATGAGCTTCTTCAAATATTATAATGTATTTAACAAGTGGGTGTGACCACATATGCTGTTGGCTGTGCAAAATGGAGGCTGGAAGAGTCACGTGATAGTTACATTTTTCCCACTCGGAGTGATTAATTCTCATAAACAATTGCTAAGAAGCTTCTTTTGGAATAATCACTTCACTCCCAATATCCTAAGGAAGATCACGTGCTTGGGCAATGTTTGCAGAAAAATTAACAAAGTCTCCAAGCATAATTGACTGTCACAAGGTTGCCAGAAAATATGCAACGTTGTGAAATATCTGCTCAAAAAACAAAAGAGCGGAATGCTCAAAGGTTGAAAGGACTTCATCAACGTATTATTCAACCAAAGAAAAGCTTAACTGCACAGGAGGAGAAAGTCTTCAAGACAATTCCTGAGGGCAAATCACCAAATGGGAATCTGAGATGTGGTAAATTTTCATTATCTCCTCTTCCATATAAACTCCAGAGTGCTGTAAAGATAGTTGGAAAAGTGAGATGCATAAATATCAATTAAGTAGCATGCCAATACTTAAAGCCTCTGGGCTAGTACCTCCACTTTTGTGCTTATCACCCAAAAATGGGCATTATTTCCAGCATGGACATTAAAAAAGGGTATTCAGATCGCCGGCTTCTCGCCCATTCTCAAAACACCTAGTTTACATTTTTGAAAATGGGCGTTACCGACAGTGATATCAAATGGGCGGTAGCGTTAAATCTTTTTGAGCTTCTGCTGTAAAGTGTGGCCGTCCTTAGCAACGGCATGGCAACGCTCGAGTCCCACGATTCTGGAGGTCAAGGGTCACCACGACATGCGAAGAAGAGGAGACAGAACTATATGCTCGGAGGAATGAATACATAAAGTTCCCCATGACCGCCCAGGCAATGCGTGACAGGGCTGTGGGCTTCTCCAGATTGCTGGCTTCCCAAAGGTACAGGGCTGCATTGATTGTACTCATATCGCCTTTAGAGCACCTTTGGAGGATTCCGAGATGTACAGGAACAGAAAAGGCTTCCACTCCGTGAATGTGCAGCTTGTGCGTGACGACATGCATTGCATCATGTCAGTTGATGTTGTTGTGTATCTGTAAAGCATGCACTCCCATGTTCCGCCACCAGGGAGCTCATCCCCTGAAGTCCCAAGGGATCACAGATCACTGTATATAAGCCGGCCCCTAAGGCCTGTTCCTCACTCTGGAGTGCCTTATTAAAGACTGAGGTCACTGTTACTTTAACCTCCCTGTGTGCAGCCTCATCTGTGTTAGGAACACAATAACTGGTGACGAGAATACGAATCCAACGCAAAGATGCAGCAAACTGTGGGCATCCTGGAGAAGTTCTTGGAGGGTGAGGACTGGGAAGCCTATGTCGAACGACTAGACCAGTACTTTGTAGCCAACGAGAAGGAAGCGCAGCAAAAAGGAGAGTGGTCCTCCTCACAGTCTGCAGGGCACCGACCTACAGCCTCATGAAGAATCTTCTGGCTCCAGTGAAACCCACAGATAAGTCGTATGAGGAGCTGTGTACACTGGTTCGGGAGCATCTTAACCCAAGGGAGAGCATGCTGATGACGGGGTATCGGTTCTACACGTGCCAGCGATCTGAAGGTCAGGAAGTGGCGAGCTATGTCGCTGAGCTAAGGCGACTTGCAGGACAATGTGAGCTTGATGGCTACCTGGAGCAAATACTCAGAGACTTTTTTGTACTGGGCATTGGCCACGAGACTATCCTACGAAAACTTTTGACTGTAGAGACACCGACCCTCAGTAAGGCCATTGTGATAGCACAGGCGTTTATGTCCACCAGTGATAACACCAAACAAATCTCTCAGCACACAAGTGCTAGCAATGTTCATAAATTAACTGGAACTACAGGGCAGAACCCACGAGTCTGCAACTGCCAGCAGGCTTCAGGTGACCCAGATGACTCAGAGTCCCCAACAAAGGATGAATGCAAGGCAATTCACACCTTGTTGGCGTTGTGGAAGCTTCCATTCAGCCTGTTCATGCCACTTCAAAGGGTATGTTTGCAAGAGCTGTGGAACAATGGGGCACCTCCAACGAGCTTGCAAATGAGCTGCAAGCTCTGCAAAACCTGCTAACCACCACATGGCAGAGGAAGATCGGTCCATGGTGGATCAAAGCAATTTCGAACCTCAGAGAGAAGGGGCAAATGCTGAAGTACATGGGGTGCACACATTTTTGATGAAATGTCCACCTATAATGCTAAATGTAAAATTGAATGGCTTACCCATAGCCATGGAACGGGATACTGGCACTAGCCAATACATCATGAGTAAAAGGATGTTTGAGAAACTGTGGTGCAACAAGGCTTTCAGACCAGCCTTGACCCCCATCCACACGAAACTGAGAACGTACACCAAAGAGCTTATCACTGTCCTGGGCAGCGCCATGGTCAAGGTCACCTACGAGGGCACGCTGCACGAACAGCCACTCTGGATTGTCCCAGGCGATGGCCCCACACTGCTTGGAAGGAGCTGGCTAGGCAAATTCCGTTGGAACTGGGATGACATCCAAGCGCTATCACATGTCGATGAGGGCTCATGTACCTAGGTTCTTAACAAATTTCCTTCTCTTTTTGAGCCAGGCATTGGAAACTTTTCCGGGGTGAAGGTGCGGATCCACTTGGTCCCAAAGGCACGACCCATTCACCACAAGGCGCGAGTGGTACCTCACATGATGAGGGAGAGAGTGGAAATCTAGCTGGACAGGCTGCAATGCGAGGGCATCATCTCCCCAGTGGAATTGAGCGAGTGGGCCAGCCTGATTGTTCCAGTACTCAAAAGTGATGGCACGGTCAGGATTTGCGGTGATTATAAAGTAACTATTAATCGTTTCTCGCTACAAGACCAATACCTGCTACCTAAGGCAGACGACCTATTTGCGACGCTGGCAGGAGGCAAGACGTTCACCAAGCTCGACCTGACTTCGGCCTACATGATGCAGGAGCTGGAGGAGTCTTCGAAGGACCTCACCTGCATCAACATGCACAAGGGACTGTTCATCTCCAACAAATGCCTATTTGGAATTCGGTCAGCTGCAGCAATCTTCCAGAGAAACATGGAAAGCCTACTCAAGTTGGTACCACACACGGTGGTCTTTCAGGTCGAAATATTGGTCACGGGTCGGGACACCACCGAGCACCTACAAAACCTGGAGCAGGTCCTCCAGCAACTGGATCGCGTAGGGCTGCGGCTGAAGAGATCGAAACGCGTCTTCATGGTAATGGGAATGGAGTTTTTAGGGAGTAAGATCGTGGCGGACGGCATTTGGCCCACAGACAGCAAGACAGAGGCTATCAGGAACGTGCCCAGGCCACAGAACGTCACGGAGCTGTGGTCGTTCCTGGGACTCCTCAACTATTTTGGTAACTTCTTACCAGGGTTAAGCACCTTTTTAGAGCCCCTACATGTGTTATTGCGCAAAGGTGAGAACTGGGTATGGGGAATAAACCAAGTAATTGCTTTTGAGAAAACCAGAATCATTTTATGCTCCAACAAGCTGTTTGTATTATATAACCCATGTAAAAGACTTGTGCTAGCATGTGACGCATCGTCGTACGGAGTCGTGTGCTTATTACAACAAGCTAACGTTGTGGGGAAGTTGCAACCTGTCGCCTATGTTTCCAGGAGCTTGTCGAAGGCCGAGCGGGCCTGCAGCATGATGGAGAAAGAGGCATTAGCGTGTGTGTTCGTGGTAAAGAAAATGCATCAATACCTGTTTGGCCACAAATTTGAACTGGAAACCGATCACAAGCCCCTCAAATCCCTGTTCGTTGAAAACAAGAGGAAAAATACCAATGCCTCAGCCCACATACAAAGGTGGACACTCGCGCTATCAGCGTATAACTATACCATCCGCCACAGGCCAGGCACCGAGAACTGTGCGGATGCTCTCGGTCAGCTACCATTGCCCACCACGAGGGTGGAAATGGCGCAGCCTGCAAACTTGTTGATGGTGGCGCAGCCCGCAGACTTGTTAATGGTCATGGAAGCGTTTGAAAATGATAAATCACCTCTCATGGCTCACCAGATTAGGACTTGGACCAGCCAAGATTCTCTGCTATCCCTAGTAAAAAACTGTGTACTGCATGGGAGCTGGGCCAGCATCCTCGTTGAATTGCAAGAGCCAATCAAGCCGTTCCAGCGGCGAAAGGACGAGCTGTCCATTCAGGCAGACTGCCTGTTGTGGGGTAACCGCGTAGTGATACCAAAAAAGGGCAGGGAGATGTTCATCTCGGATCTCCACAGTACACACCCGGGTATAGTAATGATGAAAGCGATAGCCAGATCCCACGTATGGTGGCCCGGTATCGACTCTGACTTAGAATCCTGTGTACGGCAATGCAGCGTATGTGCTCAGTTGTGCAACACACCCAGAGAGGCACCACTAAGTTTGTGGTCCTGGCCCTCCAGACCATGGTCGAGGATCCACGTCGACTATGCGGGCCTGTTTCTCGGTAAAATGTTCCTGGTGGTGATGGATGCTTTTTCAAAATGGATTGAATGTGAAATAATGTCGGGCAGCACCGCCTCCGCCACCATTGACAGCCTGAGGGCCATGTTTGCCACCCACGGCCTGCCTGACATACTGGTCAGTGACAACGAGCCATGTTTCACCAGTGCCGAATTTAAAGAATTCATGACCCGCAATGGGATCAAACATGTCACCTCGGCCCCGTTTAAACCAGCCTCCAATGGGCAGGCAGAGCAGGCAGTACAAACCATCAAACAGAGCTTTAAACGAGTCACAGAATGCTCACTCCAAACTCGCCTGTCCCGAGTACTGCTCAGCTACCATAGGAGACCCCACTCGCTCACAGGGGTGCCCCCGGCTGAGCTACTCATCAAAAGGAAACTTAAAACCAGTCTCTCGCTGGTTCACCCCAACCTGCATGATCAGGTAGAGAGCAGGCGGCAGCAACAAAATGTAAATGATGGTCGCGCCACTGTGTCACGGGAAATTGATCTGAATGACCCTGTGTATGTGCTAAACTATGGACATGGTCCCAAGTGCATCGCGGGCACGGTGATAGCTAAAGAAGGGAATAGGGTGTTTGTAGTCAAATTAGACAATGGACAAATTTGCAGAAAGCACCTGGACCAAGCGAGGCTGCGGTTCACAGACTGCCCTGAACAACCCACAGCAGACACCACCTTTTTTGAGCCCACAACACACACCCAAAGGATCAACGACACCACCCCGGACCAGGAAATGGAACCCATCACGCCCAACAGCCCAGCAAGGCCAAGCTCACCCAGCAGCCCTGCAGGGCCAACAGCACACCAGCCCAGCGAGGGCACAGCCAACACACCAGAACAGACATTTGTACCAAGGCGGTCCACCAGGGAAAGAAAGGCTCCCGACCGCCTCACCTTGTAAATAGTTTTCACTTTGACTTTGCGGGGGAGTGATGTTGTGTATCTGTACAGCATGCACTCCCATGTTTTGCCACCAGGGAGCTCATCCCCTGAAGTCCCAAGGGATCTCAGCATCCCTTGGGAGCACTGAATATAAGTCGGCCCCTAAGGTCTGTTCCTCACTCTGGAGTGTCTTATTAAAGACTGAGGTCACTGTTACTTTAACCTTCCTGTGAGATACCCTGGGAGCACCCATTATGTGTTCCTCCTATGCGCGAGCACTATATCTGGCATGTTTCTGCAGAGCTGGCTGTTGGGAGACAAAGGGTACTGCCTCACCACCTGGCTCATCACATCCCTACGCATAACCCGGATGGAAACTGACCAGGAATACAACATGTCGCACATTGCGACACGCAGCATAATGGAGAGGATCATTGGCATCTTGAATCAACGTTTCCGATGCCTGGACCATTCCGGAGGCTACTTGCAATACTCTCTTGAGATTGTCAGTCAGTTCACTGTTGTGTGCTGCATGCTGCATAACTTAGCCATCATGAGGCAGCAGCAGCTGGTAGTAGAAGACCACCTGAGGTGAGAGTGGCTGATGATGAGGAGGAAGATGCAGATGACGAGGAGCAGGAGGATGAGGAGGAGGAGGACGAGGAAGCCATGCAACTACCTGAACCCAGAGCACGATGGCGGAGGAGGGCGGGCCACCGTGCCTCTTTAACGATAGCTCGAGCTTTGCGCCAGCAACTCATCCGTGAATGCTTTGCTGCCTGAAGGCTCAGCGGCAACTGTTCCAAATGGACCGTGTTTATTGTTCCGACCTGTTTCATAATGTTGTGTTATGTTAATGAAACAAATAATGGAAGTTAATCTTCTTTAGTTCAAAAAGTTGTGTTAATAATGGAACAAATAATGGAAATGATTTCGTTTTAATGTAAAATATATTTTATTCAAAAGTTTAACCTGGAGTATTGTGTACAGTTTTGGTCTCCTAACTTGAGGAAGGACATTCTTGCTATTGAGGAAGTGCAGCGAAGATTCACCAGACTGATTCCCGGGATGGTGGGACTGACCTATCAAGAAAGACTGGATCAACTGGGCTTGTATTCACTGGAGTTCAGAAGAATGAGAGGGGACCTCATAGAAACGTTTAAAATTCTGACGGGTTTAGACAGGTTAGATGCAGGAAGAATGTTCCCAATGTTGGGGAAGTCCAGAACCAGGGTCACAGTCTAAGGATAAGGGGTAAGCCATTTAGGACCGAGATGAGGAGAAACTTCTTCACCCAGAGAGTGGTGAACCTGTGGAATTCTCTACCACAGAAAGTAGTTGAGGCCAATTCACTAAATATATTCAAAAGGGAGTTAGATGAAGTCCTTACTACTCGGGGGATCAAGGGGTATGGCGAGAAAGCAGGAAGGGGGTACTAAAGTTTCATGTTCAGCCATGAACTCATTGAATGGCGGTGCAGGCTCGAAGGGCTGAATGGCCTGCTCCTGCACCTATTTTCTATGTCTATGTTTCTATGTTAACACTTGTTTGTACTTAACTTTAATAAAAATATTCGTCTATCAAACTTTAAAGTTTTAATTTAAGATCACTTACAAATTTTAAGATCAGTTACAACCTTTTAAACTTGTAAATTTACATAGCTTACAAAAAACTTTTAATTTTAGAACAGTTACAACAGTAACAACAATAATAATAACAACAACAACAGCAGCAGCAAAGAAAGGCTGCACCCATCTCTCCTGCACCTTATTCTAAGACCGCCCGCTGCACTTGGTCTTGTTGACTCCACCCCTGCCCGCAGCCGGTGGTGCAACGTTTCTCGGGTTGATACCAAGCTTATTCTTTTGAACATCTTGTGTAATGTGCATTTCTTGATGGGGGGCATGGGCAGGCGATAATGTGGAAAGCCCGTCTTGGACCTCTTCAGAGGCTGGTCTTGGGATTGGAGTGGGAGTGGCAATTGATTCTGTCAATAGGCGCGGGATCTGGGTGTGTTCCCTTATTGCAGCAGCCAACTCCAACATTTCCTCCCTAATACTCACTGACAGTGTCTCAACTACCTACAACATTCCCTCCCTCATGTTCACTGACAGTGTATCAGCTACCTGCAACATTCCCTCCCTTATGTGCCCGGTCAGTGTTGCCAATGGGGTGGGTGATGAGGTATCGAGACTGTTGGGAGAAATAACAACACTCCGCACAGAGTGCCATCATCTAGACCACATCAGTTAGATCCTGCACCTCAAGAGAGCGCTGTCGAGCTCTCCTTCCCCTCCTCACCCTGGGTGTGGCTCGCTGTATCCCGCTGGGACCCGCAGCCTTGGACAGTGGGGCCCTGGGTGTGCCTCGCTGCATCCCGCTGGGACCCGCAGCCTCGGACGGTGGGGCCCTGGGTGTGCCTTGCTGCACGCCAATGAAATCCCCAGCCTTGGACTGTGAGAAACCATTGAATGTCCCAACACTCGTACCATTCAGAAAAGGGCCTGGCACCTCAATGGGCAGCACCTGCACCTCCTCCAGAGTGAATACAACAGTGGGGGCCTTCATTTTCCCCCTCCCACTGCCACTCCCCCTCCCCCTCACCCCCATGTTCTTGGTCTGGAAGGTGGGATTGGAAGATGTTCTCTTCGTCAGGCTTGTCCGCGCCTGAATCTTCTTCTGCATCGGCTTCAGCCTCGTCAGGGTTGGCCTCAAGTTCTGCAAAATATAACAGAACAGACAAATGGTTAATAGCAGAGGAGGGGGCAGGGTGGCATGAGTCGGCTCACACAGTGCAGTCAGCAGGCTCCTTTGAAAGACCACGATGAATGATAGCACATTGCATCAACTGAAGCGTAGCTGATGGAGACTTCCCCATGAACCGAAGCATGGCTAGCCTATGCAGTACTTAACATTTAGCAAAGCCAGACTATGGAATTTTCAGGACTCACCCTCTCCCTCGAGTGTGGGTTCAGCTTGTGCAGTGGTGACTGCTTTTCTCCAGGCAGGACCCATCAAAGCAGCGACCCTGTTTTCCAATGTGTCAGTGGGTGCAGATTTGCCGGGCCCTCTCCTGTTTGAGTTCGTTCTCTTTTGTTCTGTGCCACCTTTCTCTGCAAAGATGAAAATATTCCTTTTAGAGAGGGTGTGTTTCTGTTGGGTGGGACATACACCAATGATCATATTTACAATTGCAATTCCAGTGAATAAATGAAAATATTACTTACACTAAGTAATTGACCAAGGTCCTGCCACTTCTTTTTGCACTGTCCTCCAGACCTCGGGGTGATCACCATTGCACACTAATCTTCTGGAAGTTGGTTCCAGCGTTTCTTCATTTCTTTTGGTGAAACTTTGATATGACCTCTGCTGGTGTCCAGTTTGTGCCACCTGGCCTCAATTACAGTAACCAGTGCCTCCACTTCACCCTGTAAGAAGTTCTTGGTCCTTCAGCCACGTCGCATCTTGTATTACAGCTCCGATTTTTCCACTGAGAATTAAAGTTCTCACACACTTTTTAAAAATGGCCGAATGCAGCTGTACTGGGCATGCACACCCGTAGCTGTCACATAAAAAACGTCATTTTTTTTTTGCGCATGCGAAGAAGGGGGAGGGGGGGGCACCATTTTTTTGGTGCAGACATTAGGCGCCATGCCCCGAAGCTAAAGGACAGAGTGCGCGGTGCCAATTAAAAAAATTAGAACAGGGACACTTGCAAGTTATTTTTTTAGAGTAGTCGGGGCCCAAAAAAACGGGCGTAACTCTTGCAATACGGCAAAAAAAGGGGGTTGGGGAAAATTGAATCAATTCTCATTGCTCTGACTGCAATTTAATTGAAGTGCAGTCTGTCTGTGACTAAAGAATTCCACATGAGTCCACCAGGTAATGATCTGAGAGTTGGTGCTTGCCTGAAGCTAATTGATACTACCCGAAATGATTGGTTTAATTGCTGTTGTCAATCCTTTTAAATGTTACCACCCCTTTAAATCTATGCTATAAAATAGGGGCCAGTGCCATTACATAGAAACATAGAAACATAGAAAATTGGTGCAGGAGTAGTCCATTCGGCACTTCGAGCCTGCACCACCATTCAATAAGATCATGGCTGATCATTCACTCAGTACCCCTTTCCTGCTTTATCTCCATACCCCTTGATCCCTTTAGCCATAAGGGCCATATCTAACTTCCTCTTGAATATATCCAATGAACTGGCATCAACAACTCTCTGCGGTAGGGAATTCCACAGGTTAACAACTCTCTGAGTGAAGAAGTTTCTCCTCATCTCAGTCCTAAATGGCTTACCCTTTATCCTTAGACTATGTCCCCTGGTTCTGGACTTCCCCAACACCGGGAACATTCTTCCTGCATCTAACCTGTCCAGTCCCGTCAGAATTTTATATGTTTCCATGAGATCCCCTCTCATCCTTCTAAACTCCAGTGAATACAGGACCAGTCGATCCAGTCTCTCCTCATATGTCAGTCCTGCCATCCCGGGAATCAGTCTGGTGAACCTTCGCTGCACTCCCTCAATAGCAAGAACATCCTTCCTCAGATTAGGAGACCAAAACTGAACACAATATTCTAGGTGAGGCCTCACTAAGGCCCTGTACAACTGCAGTAAGACCTCCCTGCTTCTATATTCAAATCCCTTAGCTATGAAGGCCAACATACCATTTGCCTTCTTCACTGCCTGCTGTACCTGCATGCCAACTTTCAATGACTGATGTACCATGACACCCAGGTCTCATTGCACCTCCCCTTTTCCTAATCTTCCGCCATTCAGATAATATTCTGCCTTCGTGTTTTTGCCCTTAAAGTGGATAATCTCACATTTATCCACATTATACTGTATGTGCCACGCTTTTGCCCACTCACCTAAACTGTTCACGTCACCCTGCAGCCTTTTAGCTTCCTCCTCACTGCTTATACCGCCACCCAGCTTAGTGTCATCCAAATCATTGATGTATATTCTAAAGAGCTGGGGTCCCAGCACTGAGCCCTGCAGCATTCCACTAGTCATTGCCTGCCATTCTGAAAAGGACTCGTTTATCCTGACTCTCTGCTTCCTGTCTGCCAACCAGTTCTCTTTCTACATCAGTACATTACCCCCAATACCATGTGCTTTAATTTTGCACAACAATCCCCTGTGCGGGACCTTGTCAAAAGCCTTTTGAAATTCCAAATACACCACATCCACTGGTTCTCCCTTGTCCACTCTACCAGTTACATCCTCAAAAAATTCTAGATGATTTGTCAAGCAGGATTTCCCTTTCATAAATCCATGCTGACTTGGACTGACCCTGTCACTGCTTTCCAACTGCGCTGCTATTTCATCTTTAATAATTGATTCCAACATTTTCCCCACTACTGCTGTCAGGCTAACTGGTCTATAATTACCCATTTTCTCTCTCCCTCCTTTCTTAAAAAGTGATGATACAATAGCTACCTTCCAGTCCATAGGAACCGATCCAGAGTCAATAGACTGTTGGAAAATGATCACCAATGCATCCACTATTTCGAGGGCTACTTCCTTAAGTACTCTAGGATGCAGACTATCAGGCCCCGGGGATTTATCGGCCTTCAATCCCATCAATTTCTCTAACACAATTTCCCACCGAATAAGGATTTCCTTCAGTTCCTCCTTCTCACTAGACCCTCGGTCCCCTAGTATTTCCGGAAGATTATTGTGTCTTCCTTTGTGAAGACAGAACCAAAGTATTTGTTTAACTGGTCCACCATTTCTTTGTTCCCTATCACCTTAATCTGACTTCAAGAGACCTACGTTTGTTTTCACTAATCTTTTTCTCTTCACATATCTATAGAAGCTTTTGCAGTCAGTTTTTATGTTCCCAGCAAGCTTCCTCTCATACTCTATTTTCCCCTTCCTAATTAAACCCTTTGTCCTCCTCTGCTGTATTACAAAATTCTCCCAGTCCTCAGGTTTGCTGCTTTTTCTGGTCAATTTAGATGTCTCTTCCTTGGATTTAACATTGTCCTTAATTTCCCTTGTTAGCCACGGTTAAACAACCTTCCCTGTTTTATTTTTACTCCAGACAGGGATGTACAATTGTTGATTACTGTCAAACAAGCAAGATTATGCTTACAGGGCTATTAGCTGCATGCTGTTGAAAACACCACCAGCTAGATTTTTACTCTCTCGATATTCTAACATTAATCAATAGCAAAATAAGTTGATTTATATCTCTTTTGTGTCCACTGAGTCTTCCAGCATTACTTCTTCCTCCCCTTGTTTGGACTACTCTGTCCTGGGATCGCGGGTTGGAGAGCAGCTCGCAGGACTGCACCGGATCTTATTTTCAATTCACCACTCGGAAAAATGTAACATCACCCAACTGACATGATTGACTTCAGCCTTAAAGAGTCTGGCCTGGCCTCACACTGGCTCTCCACAGCCGCATGTTTTTTGAGATCAGGATCGCATTGTATGGATACCTGCCAGTTCTACACTCCATGCCATCCATTGATCTACCGCTCATCCCCCCTTCACCAGTCGATTTATTGCTCTAACCTTTATCTGGTATCAAATGTACTTTGCCCTGACTTGCTGAAATATGGTTCGTTTAACTAATCGGTGTTTATTTAGCTGGAACATGAGCTGACAGTATTGGATAAATCCGAGGTGTGAACAGTATGCTTTGCGCCAAAACCAGAAACATGATTAAAGACAGCAAGTTGGCTGAGTGGGAGTGATCTTCATCTTCACCACTTGGGCGGGTACCTCGTGGAGCAGATCACTCCTCCCTGAGGAAAGGATGATGAAGATACTGGGATTTAAGGGTTTCCATTGTGAGGAGACAACCACAGAGCTGATACTCTTTTTATCGGTGAACAGGTGGTGGTGTGTGACTGTTTACCCAGGTTTATTAAATGCTGAGTCATATATTTTAAATAGTGCCTTTCATTTGAACGATGAACACGAAATTAATAAGTAGATATGAGATTTAGAAGAATTTTTTTCTCATAGAAGCAGTGGATGCTCTTGTTGCTATTCCTGTTCCTGAATAGCCTCAGCCTCTTCCTATTGCTGAATAACCTCATCCTCTTCCTGAATAACCTCCTCCTGTTCCTATATAACCTCCTCCTGTTCCTATTCCAAAATAACCTCCTCCTGTTTCTCTATAACCTCCTCCTGTTCCTATTCCCAAATAACCTCCTCCTGTTTCTCTATAACCCCCTCCTGTTCCTATTCCCAAATAACCTCCTCCTGTTTCTCTATAACCTCCTCCTGTTCCTATTCTTGAGAATCCCCTCTCTTCCTATTCCTGAATTGCTCCTTCCATTTCTATTCCTGAATAATTTATTCCTGCTCCTAATCCTGAATGATTTACTCTTGTTTCCATTAAGTCAACACTTTTACAGGAGGAGGGGAGGGAAAGGGAAAATATGTTAACAAAAAATAATTTTAAAATGTTAAGAAGCTGTATCTGCCTCTATGAGCGGCCAAGAGCCATTAAGGTGTCCTCCCCTTTTTATCCTCTTTATCCTTGTTACTCTGTCTATCTCATCTTTTACTCTCTTTCCCTTCCTTTGTGCAGCTACACCTGCCTATGGGAGTTACCACGATGGAGGTGGGCCTGTCTGATGCATGAGATCTCCCCCCCCACCACCATCACCAGTGGGAGAGTTAGCATGCCTGAGTATAACAGTTAGAACAAGGGAATTGGTAAACTGAGATTTTACTCAGTTCTGTTGCTAATACCTACCAGCATTCGGTAGCCTATGAAACCTGTCTGGAGGGTCTGCCTTGCAGATACAATATTTTGCTACTATTGATACTCGTGTCCTACACGTGCTGTTTAGATTAGGATCTCAACTTTAATCTGAACTAGCTCCAGACTCCCAAGAGTTTTTGAAGTGAGCTATCATAACTTTTCAGCTTTGCTGGAAATAATTCGTAGCATTGCTTTCAAGAAGCCCTGATATTTTTGTTGAAATGGTAGTTCAATCAGGTTCTCCTCAGGAAATTCCAAAACTTTAACCTTTCGGGGTCACGAGCAGCAACAGACAGTTTCTTGTCTTGAATTCTGACCTCTGTTCATTGCCAATCCAAACAACGTATCTGATGCTATCTATTTGTATACCTTGGAGCTTTTGAAAGTAACCCCTCCCCCCCACCCTCCTGAACCACCAAGATTAACAGAAGCAACTCCATGCATCGCCACACTTTGTGCAGTTTAAGAATAGTTTTCATGGAGGTGTTCTGGTTAATTTTAAAGTTACGCACTTTATGTTTTTTCTCCTATTTTACGTTAGAACTACTGCCCCTTCCATCCCTGGCTCCATTCAACCTGGGGACAAGAATAATGTGGAGTTCAACGGCCATGAAGAGGTCCACAGCTTGCGTCTTCCCCCTCACCACTTGGTGGTCCCTCTGCCAGACGAGAGCAGCAAGTTCAAGCGACAAGCAGGCCTCTGGCTGGGAGTTCGGCACTCAACCGTGTGAACCTTTTAGTTCCCCCCCCAAATGCTTTTCCTTCATACGATTCTGATCAAAGGTCTTTGTAGCACGCGCTGTTTATTTTAGCCCTTATTTTCTTCATTTGACCTGATGGCAGGTTGTGCGTTCCGTTGCACAGTCTCCTCAAGTCAGGAAAGCCACATAGTCTGTCCACAACCGTTGTAACATGCGCCCAGTGACTCATCACCGTGACTTGGGATTTGCAGCTTTCAATCTTTCCGCTTCGTGAAACCCAACGTCCCACCGTGATGAACTCCTCTGTCTGTGGCCTGGCCAAGCACTGATGAAAGCACCACCATAAGTGAATAGCAAATATGAGAGAAAAAAAAGACTTGCATTTATATAGCGCCTTTCACAAATTCAGAATGTCTCAAAGCACTTTACAGCCAATGAATTACTTTTTGGAGTGTAGTCACTGTTGTAATGTGAAAAACGTGCCAGCCAATCTGCACACAGCAAGCCCCCACAAATAGCAGTGTGATAATGATCAGATAATCGGTTTTTGTTATGTTGATTGAGGGATTAATATTGGCCAGGATACCTGGAATAACTCCCCTGCTCTTCTTCAAAACAGCGCCAAGGGATCTTTTACATCCACTTGAGAGAGCAGACAGGGCCTCGGTTTAACATCCTAAAGATAGCACCTCCAACACAGTGTAGCAGACCCTCAGTACTGCATTGGAGTATTAACCTAGAATTTTTGTGCTCAAGTTGCTGGAGTGGGACTTGAAGCCACAACCTTCATGACTCAGAGGTAAGTGTGCTACAAAGTTAGCTACAGTTAACCTAAGCATGCGCATGAAGCTTTCCGAAACTCTGAGGAAGGCAAGCTACATATAGACGAGTTGACAGTAGTGTTCTGAAGGACACTGTCCAAAAGATTAACCTGTCTTTTTCTCTGTCATGGTGTCAACCTTGGCTCAGTTGGTAGCACTCTCACCTCCAATGTCAGAAGGTTGTGGGTTCAAGATCCCACCACTCCAGGGAGTTGAGCACAAAATCTAAGCTGCAACTCCAGTGGAGTACTGCACTGTCGGAGATGTCATTTTTTGGATGAGACATTAAACCGAGGGTCAATCTGCCCAGTTGGGTGGATGTAAAAGATCCCACAGCGTTATTTTGAAGGTGAGTAGATGAGTTTTTCCCAGTGTCCTGGCCAATATTTATCCCTCAAGCAACATCACTAAAACAGGTGGGCCGAGAAATCCTGGTCGAGGTCTTTCCGCGGACAAACGAGTGAAAAAGGGAAAAAAGATGCACACTTACCTGTTGCTGCTGTGCCCGTTCGACCTTCTGAGCCTGAGGCTTCTCATGACCGTGCGTCGCAACGCGTGCATGGCGGGACGTGCGCAGGCCGGGAGCTGGAGTCACATGGCTCTGAGCAGCCAATCAGGTGTAGTATATTCTCATTCATAGTAATAGGAGTTCCGTAAGTCCGGAACTCCTTTTACTATGAATGAGAAACCCCCCCCCCAAACACCCAAAACACAATAAAAAATAGAAAATGCACTACATATTTAAGCTTCATTTAAATTAAAATTCTTATAAAAAAAGAATATTTTCCCGACTTTTTAAAAAGTTTTTTTAATTAAGCCTTAAAATAAACTTATCGGAGTGGGGAGGGTATTTTAACAATAAAATGTGTTTTTATAACTTTATTTTAAAATGTTTTTGTGTATTTTTAAACACTTGTGCCTGTAAAAGTAGGCTTTTTCAGGCGCAAGATTTTTGAGGACATTTGCTGGGCAAGATATGCGTAAATATCGGAAATCTTGCCCTGCAAGTGTCCTCGCTCCCGAGATACAGATGATCTGTCAAGCCAGAAACTTGACAGATCGGAAAAGCCGGTTTTCAGCGCATGCGCATGGCGTGCTGCAAACCGGCTTTTCCGATGAGAAAAATGTGGCAGCAAATTTCCATGTAGTAAATCCAGTCTGAACCTTTCCTTGTCTAGAAGACTCAGCGACTCACTGGAAAAACTCACTAATCTGGTGGTCTCTGGTTCTTCTGACAAGCCTGGAAAGGTGTTAAGAAGCAGGAAGCTTGTAAGGTTTGCAGATGACTGGATTGTTACACGTCAGTGTCAATCCCTGCTCTGCACAGACTCCAGATGAATATTAATTTTAAGTGATTTGTACATTTCTGTTCCAGGGGTCAAGCAGTTGAACTGCATACTTTATTTACAAATAATATGGCTCCCGATTCCGCACCACCAGTCCTTACTCAGCACAGAGGGGTGGGACAAAGTGGAGCAAGATCCATTTGAAAATATTCAGTGCAGGGTTGTTGCTTGACCTCAATCAGAAAAAATGTAGCAATTGTTTATTCCGCATGTGTTTCCAATCTAAGTGTTGGTGAGTAAGGTGCTTTAACCCTTAATATGGTACAAGTGAGACTATCGGTCTAGACACACTCGTTTGTAGAACTGCGAACAGGTATATTTTATTATCATGTTGCTGTTTGCGGAAGCTTGATGTGCGCAAATTGTCTACCGTGTTTCCTACAATATAACAGCGATTACACTTCAAAAAGTATTTCATTGGCTGTAAAGCGCTTTGGGACATCCTGAGATTGTGAAAGGCGCTATATAAATGCAAGACTTTTTTTCTTTCACTCTTTCTTTCTCTCATTTTCTTTCTTGTTCTTCCTTTCGATGTTTATCCTTCCTCTCCACTTTTCTTCCATGAATTTTCTCCCGCCCTCCTCTCCTTTCCAGATGGGTTTGCCTCCTTGCTGAGGTACAGTTCCACAGATGGCAGTCACCCTGCAGGATCTTGCCTAAATATCCATTACACATGTGCAAGCTTTGCCAGTGAGCGTTATCAGGCTACTTGACCATAGGGGCCACTGTGAGGTCCAATCTAGTCTTCGTCCAATGTCTCCCATACAAGAGGTTCCAGGACAATGAATCCTGGCCCATTTTGCCCTTCGAAACCTGGGGCACTGAGGCCAATTTTGAACAACCTGGCAGGAATCAGCTAACTCAGCACAGACCGGTAATCAAATCTGAACCTTTCCTCCTCTGTAAGGCTCAGCAACTTACTAGATCAACTCACGAATTGTAACTTGGTGATCCTGTGTTCCCAATGGGGAACTGCAGTCACAGGAAGCACGGATTGGAGTCTCGCAGCCTTTGTAGGTGACTCATGATTCCTTTGAATTCAGCTTCTCTATGCGTAGTGTAGAATTAACTCCCAACCTTTCCTGGTTTGACTTTAAGCATTAGAGATTGATCGAATTGTGTATATGATGTTATCTCCATTGTCTGGGATATTGATTGGCTTAAAATTTAAAGACAGAAAGAAAGAAATAACGCTTTTCGCGAACGCAGGACGTCCCAATACGCTTTACAGTCAAAGAACCACAGGCGACAAGAAAATGTTTTTTTGTGCAGCAAGTGATTAGGTTCTGGAATGCAATGCCGGAAAGGGTGGTGGAGGCAGACTCAATCACAGTTTTCAAAAGTGAGTTGGATAAGTACCTGAGAGATTTGTTTTTGGAGTGCCAAGGGGAAAGGGCGGGGGAGTGGGACTAGCTGAAGCGTTCTTGCAGAGAGACAGCACAGGCTTGACGGGCTGAATGGCCGCCTTCCGTGCTGTAACCATTCTGTGATTCTATGAATTAAGTTCTTTTGAAGTGTCATCACTATTGTAGAAAACATGACAGCCAATTAGCGCACAGCAAATGGGGCACTGGGATGTTGGCCGTGACTCAGTTGGTAGTACACTTGCCTCTTGATCAAAGGGTTGTGGGTTCAAGTCCCACTCCAGAAACTTGAGCAGAAATCTTGACTGACTCTCCAGTGAAGTGCTGCAATGTTAGAGGTGCTGTTTTTTGCATGAGACGTTAAACTGAGGCTGCGTCTGCGCTCTCAAGTCAACATAAAAGATTCCGTGGCACTATTTTGAAGAAGAGCAGGGGAGCTATCCTTGGTGTCCTGGCCAATATTTAGCCCTCAATCAACAGCACTAAAAATACAGATTATCTGGTCATTATCACATTGCTGTTTGTGGGAGCTTGCTGTGCACAAAATGGCTGCCATGTTTCCGACATTACAACAGTGACGACACTTCAAAAGTACTTCATTGTCTGTAAAGCATTTTGAGACATCCTGAGGCTGTGAAAGGAAGACTTTATTTTGTTAGTGAAAAATATTGGCCCGAACACGGGAGAGCTCACCTGCTATTCTTCAAAATAGGATTCTTTATGTCCACCTGAGAGGACAGACAGGGCTTCAGTTTACCATCTCATCTGAAAGACAGCCCCTCCAATGGTGCAGCACTCCCTCAGCCCTGCACTGGAGTGTCAGCCTAGATTTTTGTGCTCAAGTCTCTGGAATGGGACTTGAACCCACAACTTTCTGACTCAGAGACAAGTGTGTTACCCATTGAGTTATGGCAAAAACCACAGAGGAAGAGGGATGACAGGGTGAGTAGATTTAAAAATCATCAATTCTTTTTATTTTCAATTAAGTTTTAGACATTTAATAGGATGGTTTAAGGTCAATACTTTACAATAATATAAAAACTATTCCTGTTATACATGAGTGGCTTTATTACTGTAGTGTTAGTTTATTTCAGCACCATAATTTGTCAACAGAAAATTTGGCACTGTGAGAGTGGACCTGCTGACAGTCTAATAGTTAACGATAAACTTAAAAACCATAAGACGTAGTTGTGTGATATTGGGAGATTGAACATTTCCATATATAATCATGTTATTACAGAAGATGCCATAGACCTTTTAACATTATGATTATATAACAGTCAGTGTGAGCAATTGTGAATCAGTCATGTAATAATATCTCCAATATTTTTGGTGTGCAAATAGATAAGATGAAAAGTCCTTCTGTTTAGAGGTTTTCTAAATATTCATCAATGATTTTCACTCAATTATTTATAATAATGATAACTTTTATTTATATAGCGCCTTAATGCCCCTAGGCACTCCACAGCAGTGTTACAAAACAAAACAGATACATTTGACACCGAGCCACAAAAGAAGAAATTAAGGCAAGTAAGCTTGGTTAACAATGTTGGTTTTAAGGAGTGTCTTAAAGGAGGAAAGAGAGGTAGAGAGGTGGAGAGATTTAGGGAAGGAGTTCCAGAGCTTAGGACTCAAACAACTGAAGGCACAGCTGCCGATTGTTGAGCAGTTATAATGAGGGATGTTCAAGAGGGCACAATTTGAGGAGCGCAGACATCTTGTGGGGTTGTGAGGCTGAAAAAGATTAGAGAGATAGGGAGGGGTGAGGCCATGGAGTGATTTGTAAACAAGGATGAGAATTTTGAAATCGAGGCATTGTTTAACCAGGAGCCAATATTGGTCAGAAAGCGCAGTGGTGATGGGTGATCATGACTTGGTGTGAGTTAGGACACAGGTTGCTGAGTTTTGGATGACCTCAAGTTTACGTAGGATAGAATGTGTCAGGCCAGCTAGCAGTACGTTGGAGTAGTCAAGTCTAGAGGTAACTTAGGCATGAATGAGGGTTTCAGCAGCAGAAGAGCTGAGACAGGGGTGGAAGCGGGCAATGTTACGGAGGTGGAAAAAGGTGGTTTTAGTTATGCCGCGGATATGTGGCTGGAAATTCATTTCAGGGACAGTTTGCGAGCAGTCTTCTTCACCCTCAGATTGATGCTAGGGAAAGGGATGGAGTCAGTGGTTAGGGAACGCAGTTTGTGGCGGGGACCAAAGACAATGGCTTCAGTCTTCCCAATAGTTAATTGAAGAAATTCTCTGCTCATCCACTACTGAATGTCGGACAAACAATCTGACAATTTAGATACCAAGCAGGGGTTGAGAGAAGTGATGGAGAGGTAGAGCTGGGTATCGTCAGAGTACATGGGGAAACTGACTCCGTGTTTTTGGATGATATCGCCAAAGGGCAGCATATAGTTGAGAAATAAGAGGGCGCCAAGGACAGATCCTTGTGGGACACCAGAGGTAATGATGCAGGAATGGGACAAGAAGCAATTGAAGGAGATTTTCTGGTTACAATTAGATAGATAAGAAAGGAACCAGGCGAGTGCATTCCCATCCAGCTGGACGATGGTAGAGAGGCGCTGGAGGAGGATGAAGTGGTCAACTGTGTCAAAGGCCGAAAACAGGTCCAGAAGGATGAGGAGACTTTGATGAGAGCCGTTTCGGTTTGGTGGCAGGGGCGAAAACCAGATTGAAGGGATTCAAACATTGAATTCATGGATTGATGGTCACGGATATGGGATGCGACAACACGTTCAAGTACTTTGTACAGGAAAGGGGGTTGGAGATAGGGCGATAGTTAGCAAGCAAAGTGGGGTCAAGGGTTGTTTTTTTGAGGAGAGGGGTGATGAAAGCAGATTTGAAGGAGAGGGGAACAGTACCTGAGGAGAGAGAACTGTTAACAATGTCGGCTAACATGGGAGCAAAAAAAAGAAGTTGAGTGGTCAGCAGTTTAGTGGGAATAGGGTCAAGGTAGCAGGAAGTGGGTCTCATGGACAGGATGAGCTTGGAGAGATCAAGAGGGGAGATCAAAGAGAAACTAGAGAAAGATTTGAGTTTAGGGCTTAGGCAGGTGGATGCCTCAGATGAAGTTTGGCTCTGGGCTAGGTGAAGGAAGGGAACTGGCAGAGGCAGCTGATCGGATGGTCTCAATCTTTGAGACAAAGAAGTCCATGAGCTCCTCACACTTGTTGTTGGAGGTGAGTGTGGTGAGATAGGGGAGAGGGGTTTAAGGAGATGGTTAGCAGTAGAGAATAGTAACGGGGGGTTATTTTTGCAAGCCAGAATGATCCTGGAATAGGGAGCTGTTTTTGTAGACAAATGTAGGAACCGATAATGTTTTATGTATTTGAGCCAGATCTGGCAGTGAATGGCTGAACTAGTTGTCCGCCACATCCGTTCAAGTCTGCGCCCTTTTGATTTGAGAGAGTGAAGGGCTATGCTTATTTAAGTCAAGGTATGCATGCTCATCAAGCTACAGTTCAGAGTATTTATAGTAATGGTGTTTATTTCAATGTCGTTTTTTGTTATTCATTCATGGGATGTGGGCGTCTCTCGCATTTATTGGCCATCCCTAGATGCCCTTGAGAAGGTGGTGGTAATCTTGAACCGCAGAGGGCAGTTAAGAGTCAACCACATTACTGTGGGTCTGGAGTCACATATAGGCCAGACCGGGTAAGGGCAGCAGATTTCCTTCCCAAAAGTACATTAGTGAACCAAATGGGATTTTACGACAATCCGGTAATTTCATGGGACTAGAATTTCCTATCAGCCTACCAGCGCCTGACCGCCGCCCAAAAGACTGCTAAGATTGGGAAGATTATCGCCGGCGAAAACTTCCCCCCAAAAAATGTTTAAATTCGCCGAGCGAAAAACATGGGCTTTGCACCCTCATTCTGGGCGAAAAAGTGCAATTTAGGGTCAATTGGGCGGTCCGTAAACAAAATGGCCAAAAAATAAAAAAATCAATGAAAATTTACCCCGAGGCTGCGGGTTGGGCCTAACAGCAGAAAATAATTTTTTAGCGGTCTTTTGGGCGGCGGTCAGGCGCTGGCAGGCTGATAGGAAATTAGGACATCAACTAAAAGAATCAAAAAAATTCCCAAGACATTTTAAGCAAAATCACCACAACACATTTTTAAAATAATTAATAAAAAAACAATTACTAACCTTTTCCTTGCAGAGGTACTCACCTACCGCCCAGCTCCGCTGATCCTCGTGCGTGTTTTTTTTAAACTTACCTACAGGTCACCGCTCAGCCAAAAATCGCACCAGGGCGATCTCAGGACAGTGCACACTGACGGTCTGCTCCCCGGGGTACCTTGAAACCACTGCCACAACTCGGGTAAGAACATTTTCGCTTACCTGATTACCGCCCACAATGGCCAATACCACCCAGAAACCGAGCGGTAAGCCATTGGAAATTCAAGCCCGTGGTCACCATTACTGATACTAGTTTTTTTTATTCCAGATTTATTTATTAACAGAATTTAAATTCCCCAGCTTCTGTGCTGGAACTTGAATTTGCGTCTCAGTAATGAGAGGGCACTAATTTATGATAATCACAGTATGAATTAAAGGGGAGGTTTTAAAAAAAATGACACTGAGGGTCAATTAGATAGTTGCGAGGAAAAGAAGAATATGTAAGAGTATGAGGAACGAGCAGAGCTTTGGGATTAGATTAGATTCACGTTGAGAAAATATTGACATAGTCTTAATGGGCAAAATAATCTGTTTCCATGTTGTTAAACGATGATTCTAAGCACAATTCTTAATTGTCTTATCACCCATCAACTAACAGTCCAAAACAATCTTTTCATTATGGTTGGAACGGGAACTCCTTTGCTGGTTCTTCGCATTGGACTGATCTAATACTAGCCAAGTTCGGCAAGCATTCTTTCTGTTAAAGCAACTTTACATTACTGCTATGGCCAACATGGTCACAGCCCGAAACCTAAACCCACATGTAAGATTTTCTCTCTCTGGCATTAAATTGACAGCAAGACCAATTCTTTTAAAACAAATTTGAATAGGTTTATTGAATGCACACACATAGCCTATCGGACAAAACAACAGTCTGCTTGTATCCTATGGACTCTACTTAATTACAACAGGTAAAGGTAAGGTAATGAATGAATTACAGATTCAACAGACTTATACTTCCCGCTGAGTCAGGCAAAGCTCGTGGTCTTCTTTCTTGCTTCTTGGTCTGGTTCTGTAGCAGGAGGCTTCTTGCTTTGCCGCGTGGTCATCAAAAGAGAGTGAACCTAACCTAATATCTCCA
Organism: Pristiophorus japonicus; assembly: GCF_044704955.1. Lineage (NCBI taxonomy): Eukaryota > Metazoa > Chordata > Chondrichthyes > Pristiophoridae > Pristiophorus > Pristiophorus japonicus. The sequence goes on from NC_091977.1 coordinate 33,397,102, forward strand.
TACGTGGCTCTGTTTGATAACACTCCTGTAAAGCGCCTTGGGACATGTTACTATGTTAGAGGCGCTGCATAAATGCAAATTTTTATTTGACGTAGCTATTTAAAGTTTCTGTCATGTTCCATGCCAGATGTTCCATGTCAGATGTGGCATAGTAGGTAGCTATTTAACCTTGCTATCTAGAAAGTTTAAATGGTAACCAAGATAAAAATCTATTAAGTTGAGGGTATTGCTAAACATAAAATTAAAGGCCATTTGGCCACTCATACTGCTGACCGATCCTCAAACCTGGCTTGTGTCCAGTGGTTGGGCCGTCATGCATGCCGTGAGTTCTGTTGCAGATTTGCCACTCACAAGCAAATGCACTTTACTGTATCTGTCGTCAGTGGAAATGATTTCTCCTGCTTGCTCTGTTTAACGACATCATAAACAGACATGAGCCATTTCCCGCTGGTCAATATTTCTGGTGAAATCATAGAAATGTTCTTTTGGAACATATCATCATCATAGACAGTCCCTTGAAATGAAGGAAGACTTGTTTCACCCTAAAAGTGAGTTCTCCGGTGGCTGTACAGTCCATTGCGGAATTAAAGTCTCTATCACAGGTGGGACAGACAGTGGTTGAAGGAAAGGGTGGGTGGGGAGTCTGGTTTGCCGCACGCTCCTTCCGCTGCCTGCGCTTGATTTCTGCATGCTCTCGGCGATGAAACTCGAGGTGCTCAGCGCCCTCCCGGATGCTCTTTCTCCAATTAGGGCAGTCTTAGGCCAGGGATTCCCAGGTGCCGGTGGGAATGTTGCACTTTATCAAAGAGGCTTTGTGGGTGCCCTTGAAACATTTCCTCTGCCCATCGGATGCTCGCTTGCCGTGTCGGAGCTCCGAGTAGAGCGCTTGATTTGGATCTCGTGTCAGACATGCGGTAGCGATGTGGCCCGCCCAATGGAACTGGTCAAGTGGTCAGTGTTTCGATGCTGGGGATGTTTGCCTGAGCAAGAACATTAATGTTGGTGCATCTACCCTCCCAGTGGATTTACAGGATTTTGCGGAGGCAGCGCTGGTGGTACTTCTCCAGTGCTTTGAAATGTCTGTGTATATAGTCCATATCTCTGAGCCATCTAGGAGGGCGGGTATCACTGCTGCCCTGTAGACCATAAGCTTGGTGCCAGATTTGAGGTCCTGGTCTTCAAACACTCTCTTTCTCAGGTGACCGAAGGCTGCGCTGGCACACTGGAAGCGATGTTGAACCTCGTCATCGATGTTTGCCCTTGTTGATAGTAGGCTCCCGAGGTATGGAAAATAGTCCACGTTGTCCAAGGCCGTGCCATGGATTTTGATGACCGGGGGCAGTGCTGTGTGGCGGGGCCAGGTTGGTGGAGAACCTTTGTCTTACAGATGGTTAGTGTGAGGCCCATGCTTCTGTACGCCTCGGTGAAGGTGTTAATGATGGCTTGGAGTTCGGCCTCTGAATGTGCGCAGACACAAGCGTCATCCGTGTAGTGTAGTTCGATGACAGAGGATGGGATGACCTTGGATCTATCCTGGAGGCAGCAAAGGTTGAACAAGTTCCCGTTGGTTCCACTCCAGCGGGGAGCTTGTTGAGAGTGAGATGGAGCATTGCAGCAAGGAAGATTGAGAAGAGCGTTGGTGCGATGATGCAGCTATGCTTGACCCCAGTCTGGACGTGGATTGGGTCTGTGGTGGTTCTGTTGGTCAGAATCATGGCTTGCATGTCATCATGGAGCAAGCGGAGGATGGTGTCAAACCTTTGGGTGCAAGCTGAAACGGAGGAGGACGCTCCATAGTCCCTCACGGTTGATAGTGTCAAAGGCCTTTGTGAGGTTAAAGAAGGCCATGTACAAGGGTTGATGCTGTTCCCTGCATTTGTCGCGCGGTGAAGATCATGTCCGTTGTACCCCTTAATAGACTGAATCCGCATTGCGACTCTGGGAGGAGCTCTTCAGCCACAGGGAGATGACAATTGAGGAGGATTCTTGCGATGTCTTTCCCAGTGGCCGACAACAAGGAGATTCCTCTGTAGTTTCGCAGTCGGACTTGTCCCCTTTTTTGAAGATGGCCACGATTACGGCATCTCTGAGATCTCCTGGCATGCTCTCTTCCTTCCAGATAAGAGAGATGAGGTCATGCATTCATGCCAATAGTGCTTTTCCACCATACTTTAGTGCCTCGCGGGGATTCCATTTGTTCCTGATACCTTGTTGTTCTTGAGCTGGCTTTTTTCACCTCTGTATTGTCAGTTGTGGCTCAGTGAGTAGTACTCTCGCCTCTGGGTCAGAAGGTTGTAGGTTGAAGTCCCACTCCAGGGACTTGAGCACAACAATCTAAGCTGACTCTCCTGTGCAGTGCTGAGGGAGTGCTGCATTGTTGGAGGTGGCATCTTTCGGATGAGACGTTAAAGCAAGGCCCCGTGTGCTCTCTCAGGTGGATGTAAAAGATTCCATGACACTATTTCGAAGAAGAGCAGGGGAGTTATCCCCGATGTCCTGGCCAATATTTATCCCTCAATCAATATAATTATCTGCTCATTATCACATTGCTGTTTGTGGGAGCTTGCTGTGTGCACAATTGCCTGCCGCATTTCCCACATCACAACAGTGACTACACTCCAAAAGTACTTAATTGGCTGTAAAATGCTTTGAGACATTCTGTGTTTGTGAAAGGCGCTATATAATGTAAGTTTTTCTTTCTTTATTGGAGTAGATTTTGACTTTGTGCAATAGTCGCATGATCATGAATCAGCAGCCTGTTTACATCTCTCTTGATTAATATTTTCATGGACTTCTTCCATCTCGGGGCAAGATTATTATCAATTAAGCTTCAATGACACATTTTGCATAAGCCACTTATGTTGTTTGGAGCATGAGTTTTGATTAAATGTAACTACAAATATTTTACTAATTAAATGTATTATTGTAATAATATTCAATTTATTGTATTGTTAATCATTTACTATTTTTTGACCCCAGCATGCTAACAAAGATGCTAGCTTTGAAGATAAACAATTTGTGGTTAACCTTCTAATACATATGGGGAAATCCTGTGCAACAGATGTGAATCTCTGGTAAAAAGAAAGACTTGGATTTCACAATCACGGGACATCTCAAAATGCTTTACAGGCAATGAAGTAATTTTGCAGTGTAGTCACTGTTGTAATGTAGGAAACGCGGCAGGCAATTTGCACACAGCAAGCTCCCACAAACAGCAATGTGATAGTGACTAGATAATCTGTTTTTTTTTGTTATGTTGATTGAGGGATAAATACTGGCCTGGACACCGGGGATAACTGCCCTGCTCTTCTTGAAATTTGCCATGGGATCTTTTACATCCACTAGAGAGAGCAGACAGGGCCTCGGTTTAGCGTCTCATGTGAAAGACGACACCTCCGGCAGTGCAACACACCCTCAGTAGTGCACTAGAGTCTCAGCCTAGATTTTCTGTGTTTTAAAGTCCCTGGAGTGAGACTTGAACCTACAACCTTTTGACTCAGAGGTGAGAGTGCTACCCACTGAGCCACAGCTGATACCCAGATGTATATTCTGATGGGCTGAAAAATACTGTTAATGACCTGTACAACAGTGTATCACCAGCCTCCATGTTCAACGGATCATCCTCCGCCATTTCCACTACCTCCAGCGCGATCCACCACCAATCACATCATCCCCTCCCCTCATCTCTCAGCATTCCGAAGGACTGCTCCCTCAGCAACACCCTAGTCCATTCCACAGTCACCCCCAGCAGTCCCTTCCCTTCCCACGGCACCTTCCCATGCAAGCGCAGGAGATACAACACCTGCCCTCTTACCTCCTTCCTCTCTAGGGCCCCAAATACTCCTTCCAGGTGAAACAGCGATTTACTTGTACTTCTTTCAATTTAGTATAATGTACTCACTGCTCACGATGTGGTCTCCTCTACATTGGGGAGATCAAACGTTGAATGGTTGACCGCTTTGCGGAGCACCTCCATTCAGTGCACAAGTGTGACCCCGAGCTTCCTGTTGCCTGTCATTTTAATTCTCCGCTCCACTCCCACTCTGACCTCGCTGTCCTCGGTCTCCTACACTGTTCCAACGAAGCTCAACGCAAGCTTGAGGAATAGCACCTCATCTTTCATTTAGGCACTTTATAGCTTTCTGGACTCAATATTGAGTTCAAAAATTTCAGAGTGTAACCGCTGCCAATCTTTGGCTCCCTTCCCCCCACCCCCCTCAGAGCCTGTTTCTTTCTTTCTTTATTCCCCTTGTCTCTAATGGCAGTTGGTCATTATCTCATCATTCACACCCTATCTTGACTAACTCCTGGCATTACCATTTGAATTTGGCCTATCATCCCTCTTGTCACTCTAATCTCTCCTGTCTTCCAACCTATCACAGACCTTCCCTTTTGTTCTTTCTTCCCCTCCCCTTTTCAGTGCTTGTTAAGAACCTGTTCTTCTCGAACGCTCTCTATTTCTGACGAAGGGTCATCAACCCAAAACGTTAACTCCGCTTCCTTGCCACAGATGCTGCCTGACCTGCTGAGATTTGCATTATTTTTTGTTTTTATTCCAGATTCCAGCGTCCGCAGTATTTTCCTTTTGCAACAATGTATCATAGTTGTTCAAATTTGCTTAACGTATGCTTTTTTAATAATGTCCTTCGCACAAAAGGGTCATTTTAGAAGTAAACTTTAATAAAGAGGGATATATGACTCATAGTTGGCAGAGTGGTGTTGTTTGGTCTGTTACTATCTGCTGTTGGCTTGTTGTAGTTTTGCAGTTGAGGTTTCTGAGCACTAGAATGATCCGATATTTCCTCTTATCCATGCTGGAATTCTCTCAAGTTGTTTCTCTTTTCCGCCACTGGCTTGCGATCCTGACTTGTCTGGGCATCTACAGGATGTGACCAAAACGTTTAAACTATTTGAAACAGTGACTCACCATGGCTTCAATCACAAAGATTTCTAGTCCATAAATTCTTATTTTTTTTAATGGAGAAACTTAAAACATTGGATTGACTGCAAGCCACTGAAAATGTGCATGTGAGGCATGCCTCCTATCCTACGCATTGTTCATTCACCCATTCAAAAATTTCATTTGAATGGCACATAACCAGATAATTACTCACTCACCCACACACTTATCCATCCGATGACCCACTTTTTAAGGAGACCAATTACTCACGGTTCCTGCTCAAATGCAACTTTGGAGGTTAGCATAATAAGAAGCAAGGTTGGACATGCTCAAACTGTGAAGCAACAGAATCTGGGAGGCAATACTGGCCAGCAAAAACAGCTGAGTTAAATACTGCTATAGGAGGACAATCCAACTGATGCACTTTGCTGTCTCCCAGCTCACCTGAACCAGAGGAAGCACATATATGGAGCGAAGCTTAAAGATATCAAATGAAAGAAAAAACATTAGTTTTGCTTACACAATCTATTAACGTTTCTGCTGCTGACATGCAGGAGCAGCTGTAATTAATTCTGCTGTCTGTATTCTGAAATTATTTAATCTCTCCTCAGGGAGATTGACCAGATACCAAAGACCAGCATCAGTGTTACGCAATAGGAAATTCCACAGGGCTCAGGCAGAGTCTCTGTGCACTCAGTCACAGTACCTCTCTTGAATGGTACAGCTAGTTGAGAAATGTATTTTTAGAGCCCCACATGTCCTCCTGATGAAACCGAAGTGGCTGCCATGATATTCCCCAGCAGCTGCACAGAGGGTAGTGGGGATGGAGTAAATAAACTCAGGAAGGTACTTCGAACTGAAGTAACCCAGCAGTACGGCACTCCTATTCCAAGTAGCTGGGGGAGTGGAGATTACAATGTTATGTGAACACAGTGAGCTGTTTCCAGGTACTTGGCAGGCACACGTGGAATTATACTGCATGCAGCTCAGACTTGTACATTGAGAAATTCAATCTTGGTGGACTAAAATGGGAGATTGTGGTCCAAGCACAGAAATCAGTAAAGCTAGTAGATGGATACAAAAAGGAATTAAAAAGACGAATGACAATGTTAGCTGTGGTGCAGTGGGTCGCTCCCTTGCCTCTGGGTCAGAGGTTTGTGGGTTCAAGTCCCACTCCAGAGACTTGAGCATAAAAATCTAAGCTGACACCCCAGTGCAGTGCTGAGGGAGTGCTGCACTGTCGAAGGTGCCGCCTTTCGGATGAGACATTAAACCGAGGTCCCGTCTGTGCTCGCAGGTGGACGTAAAAGATCTTATGAAACTATTTCAAAGAGCAGGGGAGTTATTCCCAGTGTCCTGGCCAATATATATCCCTCAATCAATATCACTGAAACAAATTATCTAGTCATTATCACATTGCTCTTTGCAGGAGCTTGCTGTGCACAAATTGGCTGCCGGGTTTCCCACATTACAAGAGTGACTACACTCCAAAAGTACTTCATTGGCTTTAAAGTGCCTTGAAATGTCTGGTGGTCGTGAAAGGCGCTAGATAAATGCAAGACTTTGGGCTAGAAATTGATCTCCTTTGCGCCTCCGGAGGGGCACGACCGGGCGCAGCAAGCTTTGCGGCAGCGGTAACCCCTAATGCCAGGATCTCCTGCGCCCGGAAATTGTAACATCATCCAGCTGCTCATTGCCCCGGAGCAGCCAGTGGGAGCTCGAGGAGCGGCCCATTAAAGGGCGCGACTGTTGGGGAACGGCCACAGGAGCAGCCAGCAGGAGTTCGAGGAGACCAGCTGATGCAGGGGCAGGGGCAGAAGGTAAACAAAGAAGTAAAAATAAATCAAAATGTGACATCACAGCCAAGTGGGTAAGTGATTGGCTGGTGGATTGGTGAGTATTTGATCTTTTCTTCTTTTATTATCAGTAGGAAACCTTTGGCAGCATTGACAAATGAAGTTAATCTAAGGGTTAAGTCATGGCAGGAGAGCCCAGACCCGTGTCATGCTCCTCCTGTGCTATGTGGGAAGTCAGGGATGCTACCAGTGTCCCTAACTACTATGTGTGCAGGAAGTGTGTCCAGCTGCAGCTCCTGACAGACTGCATTGCGGCACTGGAGCTGCGCAAGGACTCACTCTGGAGCATACGCGATGCTGAAGATGTCGTGAATAGCACGTTTAGTGAGTTGGTCACACCGCAGGTAAAGGTTACTCAGGCAGATAGGGAATGGGTGACCATCTGGTAGAGCAGTGGAAGGAAGGTATTGCAGTGTCCCCTGAGGACATCTCCCTCCAAAACAGATAAACTGTTTTGGGTACTGTTGGGGGAGATGACTCATCAGGGGAAGGCAGCGACAGCCAAGTTCATGACACTGCTGCACAGGAGGGTAGGAAAAAGAGTGGGAGAGCTATAGTGATAGGGGATTCTACTGTAAGGGGAACAGATAGGCGTTTCTGCAGCCACAAACGAGACTCCAGGAAGGCCTCCCTGGTGCAAGGGTCAAGTATGCCTTGGAGTGGCTGCTGCACATTCTGAAGGGGGAACAGCCAGCTATTGTGGTGCATCTAGGTACCAACAATATAAGTAAAAAGCGGGATGGGATCCTACAAGCTGAATTTAGGGAGCTAGGAGTTAAATTAAAAAGTAGAACCTCAAAGGTAGTAATCTCAGGATTGCTATCAGTGCCACATGCTAGTCAGAGTAGGAATTGCAAGATAGTTCAGATGAATACGTGGCTTGAGGAATGGTGTAAGGAGGGACCAATACAAACCGGTCGGTCTGCACCTGAACAGGACCGGAACCGATGTCCTAGGCGGAGTGTTTGCTAGAGCTGTTGGGAAGGGGTTAAACTAATATGGCAGGGAGATGGGAACCTATGTAGGGAGGCAGAGAGAAGTAAAAAGGGGGCAGAAGCAAAAGGTAGGAAGGAGAAAATCAAGAGTAGAGGGCAGAGAAATCAAGGGCAAAAATCAAAAAGGGCCACATTACAACATAATTCTAAAAGGACAAAGAGTGTTAAAAAACAAGTCTGAAGGCTTGAGTCTCAATGCGAGGAGCATTCGTAATAAGGTGGACAAATTAACTGCGCAGATAACTCTTAATGGATATGATGTAATTGGGATTCCGGAGACATGGCTCCAGGGTAACCAAGGCTGGGAACTCAACACCTCGGTGTATTCAATATTCAGGAAGGATAGACAGAAAGGAAAAAGAGGTGGGATAGCGTTAATGGTTAAAGAGGAGGTTTACGCAATACCAAGGAAGGACATTAGCTTGGATGATTTGGAATCTATATGGGTAAAGCTGCGAAACACCAAAGGTCAGAAAGCGTTAGTGGGGGTTGTGTACAGACCACCAAACAGTAGTAGGGAGGTTGGGGATGGCATCAAACAGGAAATTAGGGATGCGTGCAGTAAGGGTACAGCAGTTATCATGGGTGACTTTAACCTACATATTGATTGGGCTAACCAAACTGGTAGCAATACTGTGGAGGAGGATTTCCTGGAGTGTATAAGGGATGGTTTTCTAGACCAATATGTCGAGGAACCAACTAGAGAGCAGGCCATCCTAGACTGGGTCTTGTGTAATGAGAGATGATTAATTAGCAATCTGGTCATGCGTGGCCCCTTGGGGAAGAGTGACCATAATATGGTAGAATTCTTCATTAAGATGGAGAGCTACACAGTTCATTCAGAGACTAGGGTCCTGAACTTAAAGAAAGGAAACTTCAATGGTATGAGACGTGATTTGGCTAGGATAGACTGGCGAATGATACTTAAAGGGTTGACGGTGGATAGGCAATGGCAGACATTTAAAGATCATATGGATGAATTACAACTATTGTACATCCCTGTCTGGTGTAAAAATAAAACAGGAAAAGTGGCTCAACCATGGCTAACAAGGGAAATTAGGGATAGTATTAAATCCAAGGAAGAGGCATATAAATTGGCCAGAAAAAGCTGAGGACTGTGAGAAATTTAGAATTCAGCAGAGGAGGACTAAGGGTTTAATTAGGAGGTGGAAAATAGAGCATGAGAGTAAGCTTGCAAGGAACATAAAAACTGACTGCAAAAGCTTCTATAGATATATGAAGAGAAAAAGATTAGTGAAGACTTATGTAAGCCCCTTGCAGTCAGAATCAGGTAAATTCATAATAGGGAACAAGGAAATGGCAGACCAATTGAACAAATACTTTGGTTCTGTCTTCACTAAGGAAGACACGAATAACCTCCTGAAAATACTAGGGGACCGAGGGTCCCAGCGGGAAGGAGGAACTGAGGGAAATCCTTATTAGTCAGGAAATGGTGTTAGGAAAACTGATGGGACTGAAGGTCGATAAATGCCCAGGGCCTGATAGTCTGCATCTCAGAGTACTTAAGGAAGTGGCCCTTCCTTAAGAAATAGTAGATGCATTGGTAGTCATTTTCCAAAATTCCATGGACTCTGGATCAGTATCTATGGATTGGAGGGTAGCTAATGTAACCCCACTTTTTATAAAAGGAGGGAGAGAGAAAGAAGGGAATTATAGACCGGTTAGCCTGATATCGGTGGTGGGGAAAATGCTGGAATCAAGTATTAAAGATGTAATAGCATCGCATTTGGAAAGCAGTGACAGGATCGGTCCAAGTCAGCATGGATTTATGAAAGGGAAATCATGCTTGACAAATCTAGAGTTTTTTGAGGATGTAACTAGTAGAGTGGTTAAGGGAGAACCTTTTGACAAGGTCCCACACAAGAGAATGGTGTGCAAAATCAAAGCACATGGTTTTGGGTGTAATGTACTGACGTGTATAGAGAACTGGTTGGCAGACAGGAAGCAAAGAGTGAGAATAAACAGATCTTTTTCAGAATGGCAGGCAGTGACTAGTGGGGTGCCGCAAGGTTCAGTGCTGGGACCCCAGCTATTTACAATATACATTAATGATTTAGACGAAGGAATTGAATGTAATATCTCCAAGGTTGCAAATGACACTAAGCTGGGTGGCAGTGTGAGCTGTGAGGAGGATGCTAAGAGGCTGCAGGGTGACTTGGACAGGTTTGGTGAATGGGCAAATGCATGGCAGATGCAGTATAATGTGGATAAATGTGAGGTTATCCACTTTGCTAGCAAAAACAGGAAGGCAGATTATTATCTGAATGGTGACAGATTAATAAAAGGGGAGGTGCAATGAGACCTGGGTGTCATGGTACATCAGTCATTGAAAGTTGGCATGCAGGTACAACAGACAGTAAAAAAAGTAAATGGCATACTGGCCTTCATAGCAAGAGGATTTGAGTATAGGAGCAGGGAGGTCTTACTGCAGTTGCACAGGGCCTTGGTGAAACCACACCTTGAGTATTGTGTGCAGTTTTGGTCTTCTAATCTGAGGAAGGACGTGCTTGCTTTTGAGGGAGTGCAGCGCCTAATACCCGGGATGGCAGGATTGACATATGAAGAAAGATTGGATCGGCTAGGCTTATACTCAGTGGAATTTAGAAGAATGAGAGGGGATCTCATAGAAACATATAAAATTCTGATGGGACTGGACAGGTTAGATGCAGGAAGAATGTTCCTGATGTTGAGAAAGTCCAGAACCCAGGGGTCACAGTCTAAGGATAAGGGGTAAGCCATATAGGTCCGAGATGAGGAGAAGCTTATTCACTCAGAGAATTGTGAACTGTGGAATTCTCTACCACAGCAATTTGTGGAGTCCAGTTCGATGGATATATTCAAGAGAGAGTTAGATGTGGCCCTTACATCTAAAGGGATCAGCGGGTATGGAGAGAAAGCAGGAATGAGGTACTGAAGTTGCATGATCAACCATGATCATATTGAATGGTGGTGCAGGCTCAAAGGGCTGAATGGCCTGCTCCTGCACCTATTTTCTATGTTTCTATGTTTCTAGCTCCCGTAATCCAAAATTCGGTTCTGCCCACTGCAGCATCACCGGGCATCAACACCGGCATCTGCAGGAAGTGTTGTGAGGGAGGCCGGCCGCTTGGGGAGCGGTATTTAAAGGTGATGATGGTCAGGTAAGTAAAAAATGTCTTTTCTGCCCTGAGGTTATTTTGTTTTAAAATCTGATCTGCTGCGATTGATCAGCAGTGCTGTTACAGTGCTTGGGGCTGATCGTCGCGGATCAGGTGATGAGGGACGTCGTTTCAATGCAGAGCCTGCAGCGATAGCCCTTCCCTTTAAGGGAGGGAAGGAGCCTCCGTTCCCGACAGTGCTGCACTTGACATTGTGCAGCTAGTGCCCCTCTTGTCGGCTTTAGCGCTCCAAGAGAAGTTTTAGCGCTTGATTTAGTGCTCTGCTTCCCTCTTGGAGCGCTAAGCGGGAAGTTCATGTCGGATTCACTTGCGTTGCGCCTGTCCTTACTTTTGCATTATCGCAAAAGTTATCACCCCAAAAGGGACACGACTCAATTAATTTCTGTCTGTCTGTCTCTCTGTCTGTCTCTCTGTCTGTCTGTCTTTCTAATGGAATGTTGTACCTAATCTCAAGAGGGCTGGAATATGCAGGGGTGGAATTTATGCTACAGTTATATAAAGCTTTGGTTAGACCCCATTTAGAGTACTGCATTCAGTACTGGGCACCACATGTCAGGAAAGGTATCTTGACCTTGGAGGGGGTACAGTCCAGATTGACCAGAATGATACCGGGGCTAAATGGGTTAAATTATGAGGGCAGGTTGCCTAGACTAGGCTTGCATTCACTTGGGTATAGAAGATTAAAAGGTGATCTAATTGAGGCGTTGAAGACAATTAAAATAGTTGATAGCGTAAATAGAGAGAAACTATTTCCTCTGATGGGGGCGTCCAGAAAAAAGGGTCATAACTTTAAAATTATAGCTAGGCCATTCAGGACTGATGTCAGGAAGCACTTCTTCACATAAAGGGTAGTGAAAATCTGAAACATTCACCCTCAACAAATTGTTGAGGCTGTGGGTCCATTGAAAGTTTTAAAAACAGAGATTAATAGATTTTTGTTAGGCAAATCCGTATTCAGGCTTACGGAACCAAGGCAGGTAGATGGCGTTAAGATACAGATCAACCATGATCTAATTGAATGGTGGAATAGGCTCGAGGGTCTGAGTGACCTACTCCTGTTTCTGGGGGCTCAATTTTCCCCAAGCCCGTTTTCTGGCGTATTGCCAGAGTTCCGCCAGGTTTTCTAGGACAGAAATACACCAGAAATATTTTGCCAAAGTTTCCGAGATCTATAATTTGAATTTGGTGCCACGCAGCGTGTCCACTTGCCTTTACACCTGGGTGGAGCCTGCTGCCTGCACCAAAAAACAATGCCCGTACCTTCTGTGCATGCGTGGGGAAAAAAAGTTACGTTTTTGACATCGTTCCAATGGATGTGCATGCTCAGTACAGCTCGGATTTGGCAAGCAGCCATTTTTAAAGAGCCAGTTGTGTGTGTGTGTGAGAAGGCGTGCTGTGAGAGCATTGGAAAAATCACAGCTGGAGCAATATAAGATGCAACGCGAAGCAAGGACCAAGAATTTCTCACTGGAAGAAGTGGAAGCACTAGTTACTGTGATTGAGAACAGATGGTAGGAGCTGGATACCAGCAGAGGTCACATAAAAGTTTCACCAAAAGAAATGAAGAAACGCTGGAACCAAGTTGCAGAAGATTACTGCGCAGTGGTGACCACCATGAGATCAGGAAGCCAGTGTAAAAAAAAGTGGCAGTATCTTGGTCAAGTAGGTAGTGTAAATAATATTTTCATTTATTCAATGCAATTGTAAATGTGACCAGCTGTATATGTCCCATTCAGCAGAAAGACACCCTCTCTGAAAAGTTGCATTTTCATATTTGCAGAGGAAAGTGGCCCACAACAAAAGGGAAAGTACTCAAATAGGAGGGGGCCCAGCAAATCTGCACCCACTGACGCCCTTGGGAGAGAGGGTCGCTGCTTTGATGGGTCCTGCCTGGAAAAAAACAGTCATGCATCTTACATTATTATATATAACTGTATCTTAACATGCTATACATGACTGTAATAAGACATGACCTGTAACCACCAGCATATCTTACCACCAGGGGTGCACTTGCAAGAGACAGGTATATAAGCACAGGTCTCAGGCAAGTGCAGCATTCCAGAGCTGTGAAATAAAAGGTGCAGGTCCAGAGTGACCTTGACTTTACTACATGCCTCGTGTGAATCTGTACTGAGGGGACAGGACTTTACAGTGGCGACGAGTTACGGGATTACAGAATCCACAGAATGGCGAACAATGGATCAGATGAAAAGTACAATGCGGGAGACAATTGGGAGGACTTTATAGAAAGGCTCCAGCAAAGCTTTGTAACCAAAGACTGGTTAGGCGACGATACGGCAGACAAGAGGAGAGCCCATCTCTTGACCAGCTGTGGCTCGAAAACATACGCTTTAATGAAGGATCTGTTGGCACCTGAGAAACCAGAAAGCAAGTCGTTTGAAGAATTGAGCACACTGGTAAGAGACCACCTGAAGCCAGAGAGCAGCCTACACATGGCCAGACACAGGTTCTACAACTACAGAGCTGTGTGGCCAGCGCATACCCGACTTCGTGGCGGAACTTCGGAGGTTGGCTAGTTTATGTGAGTTCTCCGATGAACTGAGGAGAGAAATGCTGAGAGACTTTTTCATTGAAGGAATAGGCCACGCAGGCATATTCCGAAAGCTCATAGAGACCAAGAACCTGACCTTAGAGGCAGCAGCACTGGTTGCACAGACATTCTTGGTAGGGGAAGAAGAAACGAGGTTGATTTACAATGCAGGTACAACAACTAACGCAATAATGGAACAAGGAGTTCACAGCATTAGAAAAGCTGCTACCCCCACACACAGACAAAACTGGCAGAACAGGCTTTCGACAGCAAGCAGTGGCAACAGAAGCCATCAAGGGCCACAGGAACGGCCGTTCACACCTCAACCCACAATGCGAGCAATCAACTACAAACTGAGAGAAGCTCAAGAGAGATCAGCCAGACGCAGCTCATTCTTTGCAAGCAGTCTGTGCTGGAGGTGTGGGAGTGGGCACTCGTCAAGAGGTTGTCAATTTCAGCAGGCTGTTTGCAGAAATTGTGAATATACAGGGCATTTGGCCCGCATGTGCAAAAAAATGGCAGCTCGGCTGGTATACAAATCGGATGGGTCGGAAAGCGGAACAGAAGACGCTGGGGACAGTATCCGGGACACCGATATACAGCGGGTCAACACGATCAATGGCCGCTGCTCCTATGACAGGACGCCTCCTATAATGATGAGGGTCCTACTCAACGGGATATCTGTCAACATGGAGCTGGATACGGGAGCGAGTCAATCTCTCATGGGCGCTCAACAATTTGAACAACTGTGGCCGCTTAAAAGAGACAAACCAAAACTCACAAGGGTCGACACCAAACTACGGACCTATACCAAAGAAATCGTACTAGTCCTCGGCAGCGCACAAAGGGACAGTGAACCGACTTCCCCTGTGGATTGTCCCTGGAGACCCCCCAGCACTGCTGGGGAGAAGCTGGCTGGCAAAACTAAACTGGGATGATGTCCATGCCATGTCATTAGAGGAATGAACCTCCTGCTCAATAGTTATAAAGCGATTTGAACATCTCTTTCAGCCAGGTGTGGGCACTTTCAAAGGGGCCAAAGTCAAAATCTATATCACACAGGATGCTAGACCGGTCTATCACAAGGCCAGAGCTGTACCCTATGTGATGAAGGAAAAGATTGAACACGAACTAGACAGGCTTCTGCGGGAAGGCATTATATCACCTGTGGAATTTAGCGACTGGGCAAGTCCCATCGTCCCAGTCCATGAAGCCTGATGGATCCGTACGAATCTGTGGGGAATACAAATCTACCATAAACAGAGTCTCCCTACAGGACCAGTACCCGCTGCCCAGAGCGGAGGACTTATTTGCCACATTGGCTGGAGGTAAACTTTTCTCAAAATTAGACCTCACATCTGCGTATATGACGCAAGAATTGACCGAGGAATCCAAGCTACTCACCACCATTAACACACATCGAGGCCTTTTCATGTACAATCGATGCCCATTCGACATCAGGTCAGCAGCTGCCATATTCCAGCGCAACATGGAGAGTTTGTTCAAGTCCATCCCGGGGACGGTTGTATTTCAAGACGACATACTTATCATGGGCAGGGATTTGGAGGAAGTACTAAAGCGGTTGGATCGGGTAGGCCTACGAGTCAAGAAATCCAAGTGCCTGTTTCTCACACCCGAGGTTGAATTTTTGGGCAGGATTGCCGCTGATGGAATCCGCCCAACAGAGTCCAAAACAGAAGCAATTCGCCTGGCACCCAGGACCCGAATGTCTCAGAACTGCGCACCTTTCTCGGGCTACTCAATTAATTTGGGAAATTTATGCAGAACTTAAGCACGCTGCTGGAGCCTCTCCACGTGCTACTCAGGAAGGGGTGCGATTGGTTTTGGGGGGAGGCCAGGAACGCGCTTTCAATAAGGCACGCAACCTTCTGTGTTCCAACAGTGTTTTGACTTTCTTTGACCCAGGTAAAATGCTAGATCTCACATGCGATGCATCAGCATATGGGGTCGGGTGCGTTTTGCAACATGTCAATAGTGCGGGCAAATTACAACCCATAGCTTATGCCTCCAGGTCACTTTCGCGGGCGGAGCGCGGGTACGGAATGGTAGAGAAGGAGGCGCTCGCGTGCGTGTACGGTGTCAAAAAGATGCACAAATACCTTTTCGGGACCAAGTTCGCGTTAGAAACCGACCACAAGTCCCTCACCTCCCTCCTATCCGAGAGCAAGGCAATAAACGCCAACGCCTCGGCGCGAATTCAACGGTGGGCACTCATGCTGGCGTCCTACGACTATACCATAAGGCACAGACCAGTCACAGACAACTGTGCCGACGCGCTCAGCAGGCTACCCCTGGCGACCACGGAGGGGTCTGTTGAAGAGGACTGTGAGATAGTCATGGAAATCAATGCCTTTGAGTCCACAGATTCGCCCAAGACGGCTCGCCAAATCAGAGCCAGGACGGCCAGCGACCCCACGTTATCCTTAGTAAAAAGATGTGTCTTAACCGGTGACTGGGCAGAGGCTCGCGATGCCTGCCCCGAGGAATTAAAACCCTTTCACAAGCGCATGCATGAGCTATCACTACAAGCAGATTGCCTGATGTGGGGCAGCCGAGTAGTCATGCCTCTGTGAGGCAGAGAGGCATTTGTCTGGGAGCTCCATCGCGAGCACCCGGGGATCGTTCTCATGAAGGCCATAGCCAGATCCCACGTCTGGTGGCCTGGTATTGACGAGGACTTGGAGCTCTGCGTCCGAAGGTGCACCATTTGTGCCCAACTCAGCAATGCCCCCAGGGAGGCTCCACTGAGCCCCTGGCCCTGGCCTACCAAACTGTGGTCGCGGGTGCACGTAGACTATGCGGGCCCATTCATGGGCAAAATGTTCCTCGTAGTTGTAGATGCATTTTCAAAGTGGATCGAATGCACCATTTTAAACTCGAGCACAACCTCCATCACTGTGGAGAGCCTCGCAACCATATTTGCAATGCACGGAATCCCTGACATATTGGTCAGTGACAATGGTCCCTGCTTCACCAGCGCAGAATTCCAAGACTTTATAATTGACCACAGCATAAATCACATCAAGATGGCACCGTTCAAGCTGGCCTCCAATGGCCAGGCGGAGAGAGCAGTGCAAATCATTAAACAAGGCATGCTTAAAATCCAAGGTCCCACGCTGCTGGGTCGCCTGTCGCGACTGCTGTTGGCATACAGATCTCGTCCGCACTCACTGACTGGGATCCCCCCCCGCGCAACTGTTGATGAAAAGGACTTTAAAAACAAGGCTCTCATTAATCCTCCCAGACATGCACGAAATCGTTGAGGCAAAGCGCCATAAGCTGACTGAGTACCATGACAGAAATTCGAGGGGGAGATGGAATGAGATAGGGGACAAAGTGTTGTACTAAACTATGGCAGGGGTCCCAAATGGCTTGCAGGGACAGTAACGGGCAAGGAAGGAAACAGGCTACTGGTAGTACAAATGGACAATGGCAAAACCTGCCAGAGGCATATAGACCAAGTCAAAAGCAGATTTACCAACAACACTGCTGAACCAGAGGCAGACTACAATGTAGAACTCGCACCACACCTGGTGGACAGACAGAGGGAACAACCTGAGGAAAGGGCAATCCCAACAGACAGCCCAGGCAAGTCAACAACAATCACATCAATCGAAACAGACAGCCCGGGTGAGATACCAGCAACCACACCCAAAGAAAAACAGACACCAAGGCAAACAACTGAACCACAACTCAGACGCTCCATGCGAGAGCGTAGACCACTTGAGAGACTGAACCTATAAAGACAATAAGACCTTGGGGGAGGGTGATGTCATGTATCTTACATTATTATATATAACTGTATCCTAACATGCTATACATGACTGTAATAAGATATGACCTGTAACCACCAGCATACCTTACCATCGGGGGTGCACTTGCAAGAGACAGGTATATAAGCACAGGTCTCAGGCAAGTGCAGCATTCCAGAACTGTGAAATAAAAGGTGCAGGTCCAGAGTGACCTTGACTTCACTACATGCCTCGTGTGAATCTGTACTGAGGGGACAGGACTTAACAAAAACAATCAGTACTGCACAAGCTGGGCCCACACTCGAAGGAGAGGGTAAGTACTGAAAATTCATCGTAGCCCTTCAAATCAGCCTGTTGCCTGGCCTGTGATGTGTGAGCCTACTCATGCCACCCATCCTATCCCCTTCTCTGCTGCTAACCATTTGACTGTTCTGTTATATTTTGCAGAAATTGAGGCCAACACTGAAAATGCAGAAGAAGATTCAGATGAGGATGAGCCTGAAGAGGAGAACATCTTCCAATCCAAACCTCCAGACCAAGAACATGGGAGGGAGGGGAAGGGGATGGAGCTGGATGAAGCTCCCACTGTTCTTCTGAATATGGAGGAGGTGCCGCTCATGGAGGTGCCAGCCTCTTCCGTGACTAGTGGTTTGGGTGTTGGTGAGATATTCCATGGTTTTCCACCTTCCGAGGTTGCGTGTTCCAGTGGTGTGGTGCAGCGAGGCACACCCAGGGCCTCACGTTCCGAGGCTGCGGGCCCAAGTGGTGTGGTGTAGCGAGGCACACCCAGGGCCCCACTGTCCCAGGCTGTGGGTTCCAGTGTTGGGGTGTAGCGAGGCACACCCAGGGCCCCACCTTCCGAGGCTGCGAGTCCCAGAGGTGTAGTGTAGCGAGGCACACCCAGGGCCCATGTTCCGAGGCTGCGGGTCCCAGTGGTGTGGTGTAGCGAGGCACACCCAGGGCCCCACGTTCCGAGGCTGCGGGTCCCAGTAGTGTAGTGCAGCGAGGCACACCCAGGGCCCCACGTTCCGAGGCTGCGAGTCCCAGTGGTGTAGTGTAGCGAGGCACACCCAGGGCCCCACGTTCCAAGGCTGCGGGTCCCAGTGGTGTGGTGCAGCGAGGCACACCCAGGGCCCCACCGTCCCAGGCTGTGGGTTCCAGTGTTGGGGTGCGAGCCACACCCATGGGGAGGAGGGGAAGGAGAGCTCGACTGCGCTCTCCTGAGATGCAGGATGTAACAGATGTGGTTCAGATGATGTCATTGAGTGTGGAGAGCACTGACATTACCCAATTACTCCTGGACACCATCAGTGGGGTGAGTGATGAGGTAGCGGGACTGTCAGAAGAAGTAACAACACTCTCACGAGAAATGGGAACGATATCCGGGACCATCAGTGAGGAAATAGTGGCCATGAGGGAGGGAATGTCAGAGGTAGTGCAAAGCACGTCACTGGCCATTAGGGAGGGAATGTTGCAGGCCATTGAGACAGTGTCAGGGTGCATGAAGGACGGCATGTTGGAGTTCGCTGCTGCAATAAGGGAACACGCCCAGACCCCACACCCATTGACAGAATCAACTGCCACTCCCACTGCAATCCCCACACCAGCCTCTGAAGAGCCCAAAGTTGGGCCCTCCAACTTGCCGCCTGACGCTGATGCCCCCCATCCTCAAGAGGTGCGCAATACCGAGATGTTAGAAGGAATAAGCTTGGTACCAAACCCAAAAACACTGTACCATCGCCTGCGGGAAGGCTGGTGGAGAGTTCAAGACCAAGCGCAGCGGGCGGTCTTAGAATAAGGGGGATGAGAGATGGGTGCAGCCTTTCTTTGCTGCTGTTGCTGTTATTATTATTGTTACTGTTTTAACTGTTCCCAAATTAAAAGTTGTTTGTAAGTTATGTAAATTTACAAGTCTATAAGTTATTTTAAAGTTTTTAAGTGATCTTAAAGAGTGATATTAAAGTAAAGCTTGATACAAGAATAGTTTTATTAAAGTTAAGTTAAGTACATTGTAAACTTTTGAATAAAATCTATTTTATATTAAAACTGAATCAAGTTCCATTAACACAACACAACTTTACGGAACAGCTCCAAACAATAAACATGTGCGTGCGGAACAGTTGTCGCTGAGCCCTCAGGCATCAGTAAAGCGTTCACGGATGAGCTGCTGGCGCAAGGCTCGAACAAACGTTAAAGGAGCACGATGGCCCATCCTCCGCCACTGTCCTGCTCCGGCCTCAGGCACTTGCATAGTTTCCTGATCGTCATCATCATCCTCCTCCTCCACCTCCTCCCCATCCTCCTCCTGCTCATCAACTGCATCTTCCAAATCATTCTCATCAGCCACTCTCACCGCAGGTGGGTCTTCCTCTACCAAGTGCTGTTGCCTCATGCATGCAGCACACAGCAGTGAACTGACCGACAATCTCAGGGGAGTATAGGAAGTAGCCTCCAGAATGGTCCAGGCATTGGAAACGCTGTTTCAATATGCCAATAGTCCTCTCAATGATGCTGCGCGTAGCAATGTGCAACATTTTGTTTTGATGGTCAGCTTCCGTCCGGGCTACACATAGGGGCGACATGAGCCAGATGGCGAGGCTATAGCCTTTGTCTCCCAGCAGCCAGCTCTGCCCTTCTGGCTACTGCTGAAACATGGCAGATATAATGCTGTCGCGTAGGATGAATGCATCATGGGTGCTGCCAGGGTATCTTGCATCGAATGACATGATGCGCTGCATGCCGTCACACACGAGCTGCACGTTAATGGAGTGGAAGCCTTTACTATTCCTGAACAGCTCAGAATCCTCCAAAGATGCTCGCAAGGCGATGTGGGTACAATCAATGCAGCCTTGTAACTTTGAGAAGCCAGCAATCCTTGAGAAGCCCACAGCCCTGTCATGGATTGCATGGGCGGTCATGGAGAACTTGATGAAGTGCATACAGTGCAGCCGTGACCTGGTGAATGGAGACATATGTTGCATGTTGCGAGATGGTGCACACATCCCCAGTTGTAGCTTGAAACGATCCGGAGGCATAAAATGAAAGTGCAGCTGTAACCTTCAATTCAACTGACAAAGCAGTCCTCCTGAAGCTTCTCGGCTGCAGGTCTGCTTTCACCAACTCACAGATCTCACAGACAACATCTTTGCAGAAATGCAGCCTTCTGACACAGTCTGATTCACTCAGGTGGAGGTACGAACGCATGTCTCGATATACCTGAGGTGGGTAAGGCCTCCTGTCCAGCACCCTATGTGTTCTGATATTCCTGATGCGATGAGCTGTAATCAATTGTCTCCTACGTAGCCATCATCATAGGCAGTCCCTCGGAATGGAGGAAGACTTGCTTTCACTCCTGAAGTGAGTTATTTGGTGGCTAAACAATCCAATACGAGAGCCACAGACTCAGTCACAGGTGGGACAGATAGTCGTTGAGGAAAGGGGTGGGCGGGGCTGCTTTGCCACATGCTCTTTCCGCTGCCTGCGCTTGATTTCTGCATGCTCTCGGCATTGAGACTCGAGGTGCTCAGCGTCCTCCCGGATGCACTTCCTCCACTGAGGGCAGTGTTTGGCCAGGGACTCTCAGGTGTCATTGGGGATGTCGCACTTTATCAGGGAGGCTTTGAGGGTGTCCTTGTAACGTTCCCTCTGCCTACCTTTGGCTCGTTTGCCGTGAAGGAGCTCCAAAAGAGCACTTGCTTTGGGAGTCTCATGTCTGGCATGCGAACTATGTGGCCTGCCCAGCGGAGCTGATCGAGTGTGGGCAGTGCAAGGAAGTGGAGTTGAGGCCAAGATCAGATCAGCCGTGATCTTATTGAATGGCAGAGCAGGCTCAAGGAGCCAAATGGCCTAATCCTGCTACTATTTCTTATCTTCTTATGTTCTTATGAATCTAACTGCGCTCTGAAATGGCTGAGCAAGCCACTCAGTTGTATTCAGGTAGGCAGCTCAACACCACTTTCTCGAGTGCAATTGAGGATGGGCACTAAATGCTGGCCTTGCCGGTGATGTCTACATCCCGTGAATAAATGAATTTTAAAATATACAAGGGACTAATGCCTGTTTTAGTCTGCCACCCGAGATGTGTACAGTAAGGGCCTGACCAATCTGGCAATGGGCTAAATGCCTGTGCCGATTGGGTGCAGGCTGTCCCATTGCTAAATTGGTCACCGTTGCACCAGCTTAACTCCCGGCCTCGACCAATTTCCACCCCATTGTGTATGCACTCATCGTCAATCTTGCGTGAGGATTCTGTCTTAAATCCATTTTCTAACTTACCCTTTTTCACTTCTTTTTCTTTGACTTCTTTTTAGTTTGGCTTGTTCGACACCATTTTCATTCTTTACTCATTTATGTTCCCCCCACAGAACAGACTGACCAAGGTGAGATCGACTCAGAAGGGCATTGATGGAAAGCCCCCACCGTGCTGTGGAAACTCTGGAAGTCAGAATGACACAGGACATGTGACAGCAGTTGTGGAAAGCTGAAAGGAGACAACGTGGGAATTGTACAAGATGCTATAAATTAGCCCGTGATATCACTTGCAAGGTCAAAAAAATGACAGAAATTAATTGAACACATCACGAAGATAGATTTGAGAATGAGGTTACAATATTTGACCATATTAGTTAAGGATGATTTCTTGTCTTCGAAACCTTGCTATTATCCAGGTACTTCTGCTAATTTGCAAACAAATGTGGTTCCTTGACTAGCATGAGAGCATAGTTGTGATAAAACATCTTGGAAGAACAGTGCAATCTTAGCAAGCAGCAAACTGCCTAGTCGGCCTGTGCAAAGACTACCCTGCCTTTGAAGAATGAGCATTCAAACTAAAATGTTATCTTTTTAAAAAAGAGATTTTCAGAGTGGGGAAATCTCCCAATGAGAGGCAATTTTTACACTAACTCGGTCACACAGTTAAATGGTCGTCTGGGCATCACTTCACATTTGGGTAAATGTAGGCTTAACAGAGGGGTAAATCTTTCACAATGTCAACCGAAAAAGAAAATCGATTCAGTCAATCATTGGAGCTCAAACTGGAAAATTGCCACCGTGCCTCCCTGCCTAACAACAGCAAATACGCTTCAAGTGAGTTGTGATGTTAAGGGAGCCTGGGAAAACTTGGGTTATATTCCCCAGAGATGAGTAAGTTAAGTTGGAATTTGATCAAGGTGTTTAAAATAATGGTGCAGAAATCCCAGTTTCTTCTTCCCGCGGGCTAAAAATAGGACAGAAGATGCACACTTACCTTTTGGTCGAACGCTCACCAGAGATCCCGGTCCTGAGGCCTCCTCTTCTTGCGCAACGGAGCGCGTGCACATTGGGACATCCGTAGGAGTCACATGGGCCTGGACACCCAATCATGGTAAAGTATTTTCTCATTCATAGTAATAGGAGTTTCATAAGTCTGAAACTCCTGTTACTATGAATGAAAAACACCCAAACACTGCATAAAACATTAAACAAAACACCTCACATAAATACATTATAGAAATGAAAGTTGATAGAAAGAAATGTTTTAGAAAAATAAATTTGCCGATTTTTAAAAAAAGTTTTAATTATGGTTTAAAATAAAATTACCTGAGTGAACAGGGCTTTTAACATAAATATGTATTTTTAAATTTTATTTTTATATGTTTTTGATATGTTTTTAAAATCTTACGCTGGTAAAAGTCGGCTATGCACCTGCTTTTACCAGGCGCAAGTGTTTTAAGGACATTAGCAGGGCAAGATATAGGCAAATAGCCCAATCTCTGCCGTGGGAACGTCCTTCTCCCTGAGATACAGCCATCTGTCAAGCCAGAAACTTGACAGATCAGAAAAGCCGGTGTGCATTGCGTGCTGAAAACCGGCTTTTCCGATGCATTCCCGGGTCCGTACACATTCCATATGGACCCCAGGAGGCCGGGATTTCAGAGCCAATGACAGAGTAGTTAGGGAACGATTCTTCGATCTAGTAGGGGAATCTACTCTAGCCAGCACTGGATTCCTTTCAGGAACAAACTATCATGACAGGAGAAGCACCTCAGTCCCACCACCTTTTTTGTACCACAGCATCTCTGGCCCTCAGATTGGACCTAGTAGAAGCACGAGAATAGGAGAGAGAGCTTGGTTAGATTCCTGGGGAAGCACAGTGTAAGGATGACTTATGCTCCCGATTGTGCACCTTGTACACTTCTGTTATTCGTGGAGATTCTGGTCATAGAGGAAAGGGTGCACCTACTTTGTATTCAATCAGATGATTAAGACATGCGCGGTCAGGTGGGGCCAAAGATGTCTGATGTGATGTTTTAGGATGAGTACTGGTTTGAAGGATTTTGCATTTTAAGGCAGAGGAGGAGGATTTATGGGCAGTGGTGACAAAGAAAG
The DNA here is from genome assembly GCF_044704955.1 of Pristiophorus japonicus. Lineage (NCBI taxonomy): Eukaryota > Metazoa > Chordata > Chondrichthyes > Pristiophoridae > Pristiophorus > Pristiophorus japonicus. The sequence goes on from NC_091977.1 coordinate 33,420,722, forward strand.
ATTACATTAAACAGATTTTAAAAATTAATTCCTGGGATATTGGTATCACTGGCAAGGCCAGCATTTAGTGTCCATCCCTAACTGCCCTCGAGAAGCTGCCTTCTTGAACCGCAGTAAGTTCCACAGCGCTGTTAGGGAGGGAGTTCTGGGATTTTGACCCAGCGACGATGAAGGCAAGATAAAGTTAAACAGATGACAGTTGAGTTTTGATACCTCTTGAAGCTGTCACTAAAGAGTCTTCCAAATGATGGTCTTTCGAATGCTTCAATCCATTCTGTTCTACCTACCAAGCAACTAAGGCCACCTCCTCAGCAATCTCCATGTCCAGGAATCTTTGGGTTGGCAACAACTATGCAGCATATTTGATCTGAAGCATATTGCAAAGCCTCTCTTGATTTAAGAAGACAACAAGTGCGCCCCACTGCAGGGCATGGACGATCCTCTCACATGATTACTATAATAAACGCCTAAGTTATGATTCTTCCACCTGTCAGAGAGGCCAATATCCCACCATCATCATGATAGGCAGTTCCTCAGATTCGAGGATAACTTGCTTCCACATTAAAAATGAGCTCTCAGATGACTGATAAGTCCAGTCTCTATCGCAGGTTGGACAGACGGTGGTTGAAAGTACGTTGGTTGAAGTGCCAGTTTGTTGAAGTGCTTGGGTTGTCATGTCCTCCTTCCGCTATATGCACCTGGTCTCCGCTTGCTCCTGGTGAAGAGACTCAAAGTGTTTGATGCCCTCACAGATTATTCTCCTCCATTTTGAGCGATCTTGCGCCAGGGATTCCCAAGTGTCGGTGGGGATGTTGAATTTCTTCAAGGAGGCCTGGAGAGTGTCCTTGAAACGTTCCCTCTGCCCACCTAGGGCTCGTTTGTCCTGTCGGAGCTCCAAGTAGAGCATCATCATCATCATCATAGGCAGTCCCTCGGAATCACGGAAGACTTGCTTCCACTCTTAGCATGAGTCCTTAGGTGGCTGTACAGTCCAATACGAGAGCCACAGTCTCTGTCACAAGTGGGACAGATAGTCAAAGCATCTAAGTTCCTGGGCAACTATGGTGGTCCGACGTTCCGACCTGTCGCTGTTAGTGTTGTCCATGAGGATCCTAACGTTCCAGGTCCCGAACTTCATGTTAACGGAGTGGAAGATGCCTGTGTGTGAGTTCTTTTAATGTGGGGTGGCCATTGCACACTGGCTACCACATGGGCTTAGCTGAGCAAGGTCTTGGTCCAGTGGCAAAGGGGTCCAGGACGACAGGAGACCAGGCTCCGCTATATGGGCCTAGTTGCCTTCAGCGAGATGTTGGCCGCAGGCTCGGCGCGCTGGGTAGCGCCCTTGATGGTAGGTGGTCCGGGGCTTGGTTGTGGGCAGTCCGAGTAGAGCACTTGCTTTGGGAGTCTCGTATCGGGCATACAGACGATGTGGCCCGTCCATCGGAGCTAATCGAGCGCTGTCAGTGCTTCGATGCTGAGGATGTTGCCCTGCACGAGAACACTGACGTTGGTGCGCCCAACTACCCACCTGATTCTCCCACGAATTCTGGCTTTTTTTCAAGCAGCTGACAGATCCTAATCTCGAGCCAATATCCACAGCACCAAGGGGTACGCCTTGTCACCCATAGATTGTCCGCTCACTTGCTCCTTTTGAAAGACACAGGGAGGCCAGGATCCCTAAGAATGAATGGAGCATGGCAACTTCCAACAACATCTGGCATTCACGTAAAAAATTGTTGGCTTGTGGTCAGAAATAATCTGGTCATTCAGCGAGTGGTTGCCCTTTGTTAAAAACTTTGAATGGGTTAACGGTAGGAGTTCATAATGATACGTGACTGCTATCTCTTGCTCCCTGCATTATGGGAAATGCAGTGAAGCAACAAAACTAGTTCGTTGTCAGGCCGAACTGGATGAATTCCTCAGCTCTCCTACAATCAGTTACCTGACAAATATGTGTCCTGGTGACACCCTGGGTGATGCTGCATAGATTGCCCCCAGCACCATTAATGAGCCCGTGGATAAGAGTTGAGCACAGCCACAGGTGGGCTTGTCAAGGCACATGTGAGCTTGTCAAGGCAAATGATCTTGGCCACAAATCTTTATGTGATAGTTGGTGCAGTTCCCCTATTGCCATTTCTAACATAGGGGTCCTCACTCAGGTCTGCACAGTGACCTATCTGGCCTGTGTAGTCAGGGGGCAATATCTTGAAGAGTGCCTCCTCCTGATATCCTGCCTCACTCTCCTTACTTCGATCAGCTCCTGACTGTTGTGTATGCGTAAATAACTGACAAACTGAGCCAGGAGTAAAGTAACTTAAACTGTGTGCTTTATACAACAACCCAAAATGGAGTCCCCAAACTGGCATGAACCAGCATGAGTACAGGAACTGTGAATAACTCCCGCAGGGTCCTAATGCCCGTCCTGTGAGCTGTAACAAACAAATAGAGTATGAACACAACACTGACGCTGCTGCTCCTCCATTATCATGGCAAACGAAGGAATGTCCATTGGGAATTCCATACCTGGTCTTGAGCACCTATCACTGCGGGTGGGGGCAAAAATATTCCAGGAGTCTTGCAATGCCACTGGTAACTCAGAGGCAAGTTCAGAGCCAACGCAGTAAGGAATACGTGAAAACTCTTTCCCAGCTCCAGTAGGTAAAAAAAGGGATGAGTTCCTACGAAATGAATTTAAGGAGCTAGGAGCTAAATTAAAAAGTAGGACCTCAAAAGTAGTAATCTCGGGATTGCTACCAGTGCCACGTGCTAGTCAGAGTAGGAATCCCAGGATAGCTCAGATGAATATGTGGCTTGAGCAATGGTGCAGCAGGGAGGGATTCAAATTCCTGGGGCATTGGAACCGGTTCTGGGGGAGGTGGGACCAGTACAATCCGGACGGTCTGCACCTGGGCAGAATCGGAACCAATGTCCTAGGGGGAGTGTTTGCCAGTGCTGTTGGGGAGGAGTTAAACTAATATGGCAGGGGGATGGGAACCAATGCAGGGAGATAGAGGGAAACAAAAAGGAGGCAAAAACAAAAGACAGAAAGGAGATGAGGAAAAGTGGAGGGCAGAGAAACCCAAGGCAAAGAACAAAAAGGGCCATTGTACAGCAAAATTCTAAAAGGACAGAGGGTGTTAAAAAAACAAGCCTAAAGGCTTTGTGTCTTAATGCAAGGAGTATCCGCAATAAGGTGGATGAATTAACTGTGCAAATAGATGTTAACAAATATGATGTGATTGGGATTACAGAGACGTGGCTCCAGGATGAGCAGGGCTGGGAACTCAACATTCAGGGGTATTCAACATTCAGGAAGGATAGAATAAAAGGAAAAGGAGGTGGGGTAGCATTGCTGGTTAAGGAGGAGATTAAGGCAATAGTTAGGAAGGACATTAGCTTGGATGATGTGGAATCTATATGGGTAGAGCTGCAGAACACCAAAGGGCAAAAAACGTTAGTGGGAGTTGTGTACAGACCTCCAAACAGTAGTAGTGATGTTGGGGAGGGCATCAAACAGGAAATTAGGGGTGCGTGCAATAAAGGTGCAGCAGTTATAATGGGTGACTTTAATATGCACATAGATTGGGCTAACCAAACTGGAAGCAATACGGTGGAGGAGGATTTTCTGGAGTGCATAAGGGATGGTTTTTTAGACCAATATGTCGAGGAACCAACTAGGGGGGAGGCCATCTTAGACTGGGTGTTATGTAATGAGAGAGGATTAATTAGCAATCTCGTGGTGCGAGGCCCCTTGGGGAAGAGTGACCATAATATGGTGGAATTCTGCATTGGGATGGAGAATGAAACAGTTAATTCAGAGACCATGGTCCAGAACTTAAAGAAGGCTAACTTTGAAGGTATGAGGCGTGAATTGGCTGGGATGGATTGGCGAATGATACTTAAGGGGTTGACTGTGGATGGGCAATGGCAGACATTTAGAGACCGCATGGATGAACTACAACAATTGTACATTCCTGTCTGGCATAGAAATAAAAAAGGGAAGGTGGCTCAACCGTGGCTATCAAGGGAAATCAGGGATAGTATTAAAGCCAAGGAAGTGGCATACAAATTGGCCAGAAATAGCAGCGAACCTGGGGACTGGGAGAAATTTAGAACTCAACAGAGGAGGACAAAGGGTTTGATTAGGGCAGGGAAAATGGAGTATGAGAAGAAGCTTGCAGGGAACATTAGGACGGATTGCAAAAGTTTCTATAGATATGTAAAGAGAAAAAGGTTAGTAAAGACAAACGTAGGTCCCCTGCAGTCAGAATCAGGGGAATTCATAACGGGGAACAAAGAAATGGCAGACCAATTGAACAAGTACTTTGGTTCGGTATTCACGAAGGAGGACACGAACAACCTTCCGGTTATAAAAGGGGTCGGGGGGTCTAGTAAGGAGGAGGAACTGAGGGAAATCCTTATTAGCCAGGAAATTGAGTTGGGGAAATTGATGGGATTGAAGGCCGATAAATCCCCAGGGCCTGATGGACTGCATCCCAGAGTACTTAAGGAGGTGGCCTTGGAAATAGTGGATGCATTGACAGTCATTTTCCAACATTCCATTGACTCTGGATCAGTTCCTATGGAGTGGAGGGTAGCCAATGTAACCCCACTTTTTAAAAAAGGAGGGAGAGAGAAAACAGGGAATTATAGACCGGTCAGCCTGACATCGGTAGTGGGTAAAATGATGGAATCAATTATTAAGGATGTCATAGCAGTGCATTTGGAAAGAGGTGACATGATAGGTCCAAGTCAGCATGGATTTGTGAAAGGGAAATCATGCTTGACAAATCTTCTGGAATTTTTTGAGGATGTTTCCAGTAGAGTGGATAAGGGAGAACCAGTTGATGTGGTATATTTGGACTTTCAGAAGGCGTTCGACAAGGTCCCACACAAGAGATTGATGTGCAAAGTTAGAGCACATGGGATTGGGGGTAGTGTACTGACATGGATTGAGAACTGGTTGTCAGACAGGAAGCAAAGAGTAGGAGTAAACGGGTACTTTTCAGAATGGAAGGCAGTGACTAGTGGGGTACCGCAAGGTTCTGTGCTGGGGCCCCAGCTGTTTACACTGTACATTAATGATTTAGATGAGGGGATTAAATGTAGTATCTCCAAATTTGCGGATGACACTAAGTTGGGTGGCAGTGTGAGCTGCGAGTAGGATGCTGTGAGGCTGCAGAGCGACTTGGATAGGTTAGGTGAGTGGGCAAATGCATGGCAGATGAAGTATAATGTGGATAAATGTGAGGTTATCCACTTTGGTGGTAAAAACAGAGAGACAGACTATTATCTGAATGGTGACAGATTAGGAAAAGGGGAGGTGCAAAGAGACCTGGGTGTCATGGTACATCAGTCATTGAAGGTTGGCATGCAGGTGCAGCAGGCGGTTAAGAAAGCAAATGGCATGTTGGCCTTCATAGCAAGGGGATTTGAGTACAGGGGCAGGGAGGTGTTGCTACAGTTGTACAGGGCATTGGTGAGGCCACACCTGGAGTATTGTGTACAGTTTTGGTCTCCTAACCTGAGGAAGGACATTCTTGCTATTGAGGGAGTGCAGCGAAGGTTCACCAGACTGATTCCCGGGATGGCGGGACTGACCTATCAAGAAAGACTGGATCAACTGGGCTTGTATTCACTGGAGTTCAGAAGAATGAGAGGGGACCTCATAGAAACATTTAAAATTCTGACGGGGTTAGACAGGTTAGATGCAGGAAGAATGTTCCCAATGTTGGGGAAGTCCAGAACCAGAGGTCACAGTCTAAGGATAAGGGGTAAGCCATTTAGGACCGAGATGCGGAGGAACTTCTTCACCCAGAGAGTGGTGAACCTGTGGAATTCTCTACCACAGAAAGTTGTTGAGGCCAATTCACTAAATATATTCAAAAAGGAGTTAGATGAGGTCCTTACTACTAGGGGGATCAAGGGGTATGGCGAGAAAGCAGGAATGGGGTACTGAAGTTGAATGTTCAGCCATGAACTCATTGAATGGCGGTGCAGGCTAGAAGGGCCGAATGGCCTACTCCTGCACCTATTTTCTATGTTTCTATGTTTCTAATCCATAGTCAAAGAATCTGCGCTCTTCAGGTTGTTCACTTCTACAGGTCTCAGCTGTTACTGAAAACAGCAAGGAATTTCACTGCCCTAGTATCTGGAATGAGAAGAAAGAAAGAAAGACTTGCATTTATATCGCATCTTTCAGGACCACAGGACTCCCAAAAAAGTACTTTTTGAAGTTCTTCATAATCTGTTTTAGTGATGTTGATTGAGGGATAAATATTGCCCAGGACACCGGGGAGAAGTCCCCTGCTCTTCTTCGAACAGGTCCATCCCCAGTACTTCACCCACATGGCAACACTGACTGCATTTCAAGAAGTAATTCAATTGAGGTGAAGCACTTTCTGATATCCCCTGAGGTACCATATAAATGCAAGTTCTTTCTATCTTGCTTACTGTGACTTCTTCTGCTTCTTATGTTCTTATGTTTCACCTTGAATAAGAAAATTCCGAAAAAAAACAAGTCACAACAAATATGACATTTTGAAAAATACCCAATAAAAGCAAACTGTTTATGTTTGTGTTGAGAAACAAAATCTATTCTCCACTGCATGACTAACCAACACTTTTAATTATCATGAAATCACAGTGCATGAGGTTCATGCTTTTAGAAACATAGAAACATAGAAACATAGAAACATAGAAACATAGAAACATAGAAACATAGAAAATAGGTGCAGGAGCAGGCCATTCAGCCCTTCTAGCCTGCACCGCCATTCAATGAGTTCAAGTTATTCAGTTTGAAGATTTTAGGAGAAAAGTATTGTACTTTTTACGCAAGGGATAAGAGGATGTTCATTATATTCAAAAAATAAATATATTCTTGGGCAGTGGAGTGCAATGAGATTCCTCTGCACATTGTTTTTGGCAATGTATTTATATCAGATCCCTGTACGCACGATTTTGTTGATATTGTTAACCCAAAACAGCACACAAAGGAATTTGGTCTGAAAACATTAACTCGAAATAGCATGCCGAAGAATTTCATCTGTCAGCTCTTCGCCACTAGTCCAGTGGTGAAATCGTTCTATTTTTGGAAAAGAGTCTTTTCCAATTATCCCTGTCTTGTGCAGCGATTCTCAGGACTGGTAGCCATCATCGTCATAGGCGAAATCGAGGAAGTCTTGCTCCCACTCCAAAAATGTGTTCTTAGGTGACTGGACATTCCAATACGGGAATTACAGTCTCTGTCACAGGTGGGACAGACAGTGGTTGAAGGAAATGGAGGGTGGGACTGGTTTGCCGCACGCTCCTTCCGCTGCCTGCGCTTGGCTTCTGCATGCTCTCGGCAACGAGACTCGAGGTACTCAGCGCCTTCCCAGATGCACTTCCTCCAATTAGGGCAGTCTTTGGCCAGGGACTCCCAGGTGTTGGTGGGGATGTTGCATTTTATCAAGGAGGCTTTGAGGGTGTCCTTGAAATGTTTCCTCTGCCCACCTTGGGCCCGCCTGCCGTGTAGGATTTCTGAATAGAGCGCTTGCTTTGGGAGTCTTGTGTCAGGCATGCGGACAATGTGGCCCGCCCAGCAGAGCTGGTCAAGTGTGGTCAGTGCTTTGATGCTGGGGATGTTGGCCTGGTCAAGGACGCTAATGTTGGTGCGTCTGTCCTCCCAGGGGATTTGCAGGATCTTGCGGAGACATCGTTGGTGGTATTTCTCCTGTATGTCTGCTGTAGATAGTCCACGTCTCTGAGCCATACAGGAGGGCGCGTATCACTACAGCCCTGTAGACCATGAGCTTGGTGGCAGATTTGAGGCCCTGATCTTCGAACACTCTTTTCCTCAGGCAGCTGAATGCTGTGCTGGCGCACTGGAGGCGGTGTTGAATCTCGTCGTCGATGTCTGTGTAAAGTCCTTACTCTACAGCATGAAACCACACGAGGCACATTCCAGGGACAAGGCCACACCGTGGCCTTAACTCTTTATTCTGCACTCCAGAAGTGATGACCCTGCATGGGACCTCCCTTTAAATACCTGAGTGATCAGGTAAGGAGTGTCTCCCACAAGTTCACCCTCTGTGGTCAAGGTGTGCATATGTGTGGAGTGTATACAGTAATACAGTGGTATTACATTGTAGTTACAAACATGACAGTCTGCCCTTGCCATAATAGGCTCCCAAGGTATGGGAAGTGGTCCACATTGTCCAGGGTCGGGCCATGGATCTTGATGACTGGGGAGTAGTGTTGTGTGGCGGGGATAGGTTGACGAAGGACCTTTGTCTGACGGATGTTTAGTGTAAGGACCATGCTTTCGTATGCCTCAGTGAAGATGTTGACTCTGTGTCTTGTGCAGATATTCCCAGGACTGGTAGTAATGGATGAATGGGAGTTGCAGAAAGGAAAATGGCATTGGTCCTAGAACTGGTATAGATTTACTCTCAATACCAGTGGCAACAGCCAAAGCCAACGTGCCTCAAGCTAAAATTGGGCCCATTTAGCTCGTTACCTGCAACATTTATTTCATTCTTAATTAATTCTTTTCTCATCTTTGCTTTGTGATGTTTCACGCATGTTTGATATGACATGACATTTGTGTATGTCGCAGGCAGTCAGTCAGTCGGATTTACAACCCAGGAACTGCCACTTGACAAAGCTCTCATTTGCTTTTAAAATAATGTAGTATGATAGTTGTTATTAAGTTATGGAAGAGATATGTTGTGAGAGTGTACAGTAAGGTTGACAGTGATGAAGTGCAGGCCTTCACTGAAATGTCTGGAAGAAATTATCCGTTTTCCTGTTGTAAGCTCAGTAATCGCAGACTTGACATGTCGTCATTTTGTTTCCTTCATAATTTGAAGTCCAGATCATGTGAGTTTATGTGAGTTGAACCAAACTAAGTTAATAGAAAATTGTGATGAAACCCACAGGCCACCTCGCCTTTAATTTTTGCCCCGGTAGCGGCCGGCCGCATGATCTACATCTCTTGAAACTGTTGGTGTTTGCGCCCGGGCCGGCTGCAGAGGGCGGAAGCCAATTTCAGGTCTGGGGCGCGAATGGGGCAATGTGCACGTTGATGGCGTTACGATCTCCAAGAGCAGGAGATCGAGGCGCAACATGCAGCACTGCGGTTACACTCCCGCCCAACAAGGCGAGAGTTGTTGTCAGTGTCGCGCCCAGGCGGGAAGGCATTTCCGCCCCATTACCACCCCGGGCACGCTAACGGGAGGTGTCAAATGCACCGAATTTCTAGCCCTAAGCTTAACCAAGGTTTTGTATAAATTCACAATTATTCCTTTATTCCTAGGGCTATAAACTTCATAGTGCCCTAATTGGGAGCGCAAACGTATCGCTGGGCGCTAAACATTTGCTTCTGTGGGAGTTTCCGCTTCAGCGCTCCAAGAGGGAAATGGAGTGCTGAATCAAGTGCTACCATTTCCCTTAGAGCGCTAAATGGAGTGAGAGGGGCGGTAACGGCAGAGCGCTTAGCAATGATCCGTGCAGCGCTGGCGACTTTACAGGCTCTTTCCCTCCCTTAAAGGGAAGGGCCAGTGCTGCGTTCATTGCAGCCTAAGGCTGTGTAAGTCCATCGACAGCACCTGCGATATGCGCATAGCAGTCCCAAGCACTCGAACATAGAAACATAGAAAATAGGCGCAGGAGTAGGCCATTCGGCCCTTCGAGCCTGCAGCGCCATTCAATAAGATCATGGCTGATCATTACCTCAGTACCCCTTTCCTGCTTTCTCTCCATACCCCTTGATGCCTTTAGCCGTAAGGGCCATATCTAACTCCCTCTTGAATATATCCAATGAACTGGCATCAACAATTCTCTGCGGCAGGGAATTCCACAGGTTAGCAACTCTCTGCGTGAAGAAGTTTCTCCTCATCTCATAGAAACATAGAAACATAGAAAATAGGTGCAGGAGCAGGCCATTCAGCCCTTCTAGCCTGCACCGCCATTCAATGAGTTTATGGCTGAACATGAAACTTCAGTACCCCCTTCCTGCTTTCTCGCCATAACCCTTGATCCCCCGAGTAGTAAGGACTTCATCTAACTCCCTTTTGAATATATTTAGTGAATTGGCCTCAACTACTTTCTGTGGTAGAGAATTCCACAGGTTCACCACTCTCTGGGTGAAGAAGTTTCTCCTCATCTCGGTCCTAAATGGCTTACCCCTTATCCTCAGACTGTGACCCCTGGTTCTGGACTTCCCCAACATTGGGAACATTCTTCCTGCATCTAACCTGTCTGAACCCATCAGAATTTTAAACGTTTCCATGAGGTCCCCTCTCATTCTTCTGAACTCCAGTGAATACAAGCCCAGTTGATCCAGTCTTTCTTGATAGGTCAGTCCCGCCATCCCGGGAATCAGTCTGGTGAATCTTCGCTGCACTCCCTCAATAGCAAGAATGTCCTTCCTCAAGTTAGGAGACCAAAACTGTACACAATACTCCAGGTGTGGCCTCACCAAGGCCCTGTACAACTGTAGCAACACCTCCCTGCCCCTGTATTCAAATTCCCTCGCTATGAAGGCCAACATGCCATTTGCTTTCTTAACCGCCTGCTGTACCTGCATGCTAACCTTCAATGACTGATGTACCATGACACCCAGGTCTCGTTGCACCTTCCCTTTTCCTAATCTGTCACCATTCAGATAATAGTCTGTCTCTCTGTTTTTACCACCAAAGTGGATAACCTCACATTTATCCACATTATACTTCATCTGCCATGCATTTGCCCACTCACCTAACCTATCCATGTCACTCTGCAGCCTCATAGCATCCTCCTCGCAGCTCACACTGCCACCCAACTTAGTGTCATCCGCAAATTTGGAGATACTGCATTTAATCCCCTCGTCTAAATCATTAATGTACAATGTAAACAGCTGGGGCCCCAGCACAGAACCTTGCGGTACCCCACTAGTCACTGCCTGCCATTCTGAAAAGTACCCGTTTACTCCTACTCTTTGCTTCCTGTCTGACAACCAGTTCTCAATCCACGTCAGCATACTACCCCCAATCCCATGTGCTTTAACTTTGCACATTAATCTCTTGTGTGGGACCTTGTCGAAAGCCTTCTGAAAGTCCAAATATACCACATCAACTGGTTCTCCTTTGTCCACTTTACTGGAAACATCCTCAAAAATTCCAGAAGATTTGTCAAGCATGATTTCCCTTTCACAAATCCATGCTGACTTGGACCTATCATGTCACCATTTTCCAGATGCACTGCTATGACATCCTTAATAATTGATTCCATCATTTTACCCACTACTGAGGTCAGGCTGACCGGTCTATAATTCCCTGTTTTCTCTCTCCCTCCTTTTTTAAAAAGTGGGGTTACATTGGCTACCCTCCATTCCATAGGAACTGATCCAGAGTCAATGGAATGTTGGAAAATGACTGTCAATGCATCCGCTATTTCCAAGGCCACCTCCTTAAGCACTCTGGGATGCAGTCCATCAGGCCCTGGGGATTTATCGGCCTTCAATTCCATCAATTTCCCCAACACAATTTCCCGACTAATAAAGATTTCCCTCAGTTCCCCCTCCTTACTAGACCCTCTGACCCCTTTTATATCCGGAAGGTTGTTTGTATCCTCCTTAGTGAATACCGAACCAAAGTACTTGTTCAATTGGTCTGCCATTTCTTTGTTCCCCGTTATGACTTCCCCTGATTCTGACTGCAGGGGACCTACGTTTGTCTTTACTAACCTTTTTCTCTTTACATACCTATAGAAACTTTTGCAATCCGCCTGAATGTTCCCTGCAAGCTTCTTCTCGTACTCCATTTTCCCTGCCCTAATCAAACCCTTTGTCCTCCTCTGCTGAGTTCTAAATTTCTCCCAGTCCCCAGGTTCGCTGCTATTTCTGGCCAATTTGTATGCCACTTCCTTGGCTTTAATACTATCCCTGATTTCCCCAGATAGCCACGGTTGAGCCACCTTCCCTTTTTTCTTTTTACGCCAGACAGGAATGTACAATTGTTGTAATTCATCCATGCGGTCTCTAAATGTCTGCCATTGCCCATCCACAGTCAACCCCCTAAGTATCATTCGCCAATCTATCCTAGCCAATTCATGCCTCATACCTTCAAAATTACCCTTCTTTAAGTTCTGGACCATGGTCTCTGATTTTACTGTTTCATTCTCCATCCTAATGCAGAATTCCACCATATTATGGTCACTCTTCCCCAAGGGGCCTCGCACAATGAGATTGCTAATTAATCCTCTCTCATTACACAACACCCAGTCTAAGATGACCTCCCCCCTAGTTGGTTCCTCAACATATTGGTCTAGAAAACCATCCCTTATGCACTCCAGGAAATCCTCCTCCACCGTATTACTTCCAGTTTGGCTAGCCCAATCTATGTGCATATTAAAGTCACCCATTATAACTGCTACACCTTTATTGCATGCACCCCTAATTTCCTGTTTGATGCCCTCCCCAACATCCCTATTACTGTTTGGAGGTCTGTACACAACTCCTACTAATGTTTTTTGCCCTTTGGTGTTCTGCAGCTCTACCCATATAGATTCCACATCATCCAAGCTAATGTCTTTCCTAACTATTGCATTAATCTCCTCTTTAACCAGCAATGCTACCCCACCTCCTTTTCCTTTTATTCTATCCTACCTGAATGTTTGAATACCCCTGAATGATGAGTTCCCAGCCCTGATCATCCTGGAGCCACGTCTCCGTAATCCCAATCACATCATATTTGTTAACATCTATTTGCACAATTAATTCATCCACCTTATTGCGGATACTCCTTGCATTAAGACACAAAGCCTTCAGGCTTGTTTTTTTAACACCCTTTGTCCTTTTAGAATTTTGCTGTACAGTGGCCCTTTTTGTTCTTTGCCTTGGGTTTCTCTGCCCTCCACTTTTCCTCATCTCGATTCTGTCTTTTGCTTTTGCCTCCTTTTTGTTTCCCTCTGTCTCCCTGCATTGGTTCCCATCCCCCTGCCACATTAGTTTAAATCCTCCCCAACAGCACTAGCAAACACTCCCCCTAGGACATTGGTTCCGGTCCTGCCCAGGTGCAGACCGTCCGGTTTGTACTGGTCCCACCTCCCCCAGAACCGGTCCCAATGCCCCAGGAATTTGAATCCCTCCCTGCTGCACCACTGCTCAAGCCACGTATTCATCTGCGCTATCCTGCGATTCCTACTCTGACTATCACGTGGCACTGGTAGCAATCCCGAGATTACTACTTTTGAGGTCCTACTTTTTAATTTAGCTCCTAGCTCCTTAAATTCGTTTCGTAGGACCTCATCCCTTTTTTTACCTATGTCGTTGGTACCAATGTGCACCACGACAACTGGCTGTTCTCCCTCCCATTTCTGAATGTCCTGCACCCGCTCCGAGACATCCTTGACCCTTGCACCAGGGAGGCAACATACCATCCTGGAGTCTCGGTCGCGGCCGCAGAAACGCCTATCTATTCCCCTCACCATTGAATCCCCTATCACTATTGCTGTCCCACTCTTTTTCTTGCCCTCCTGTGCAGCAGAGCCAGCCACGGTGCCATGAACTTGGCTGCTGCTGCCCTCCCCTGATGAGTCATTCCCCTCAACAGTACTCAAAACGATGTATCTGTTTTGCAGGGGGATGACCGCAGGGTACCCCTGCACTACCTTCCTTGCACTGCTCTTCCATTCCCTATCTGGCTGTGGACCCTTTCCCTGTGGTAAGACCAACTCGCTACACGTGATACTCACGTCATTCTCAGCATCGTGGCTGCTCCAGAGTGAATCCACCCTCAGCTCCAATTCCGTAACGCGGACCGTCAGGAGCTTGAGGTGGACACACTTCCTGCACACGTAGTCGTCAGGGACACCGGAAGTGTCCCTGAGTTCCCACATGGTACAGGAGGAGCATAACACCCGACCGAGCTCTCCTGCCATGACTTAACCCTTAGATACACTTAAATTGGCAACAACAATGTTAAAAGTTACTGACTAATATAAGAAGAAAAAGAAAAACTACTCACCAATCACCAGCCAATCACTTACCCCCGAGGCTGTGACGTCACCTTTGTTTCTTTCTTTGCCTTCTCCCTGTAGCTGCACCGGCACGCCTCTCGCCGACCCCGGACTCGCGCTGCTCCGAGCTCCCGCCTCCTCGACTGACTGCTCGAACTGCTCGACTCCCGTTGGCCTTTATAGGCCTCTCGCCGACCCCGGACTCGCGCTGCTCCGAGCTCCCGCCTCCTCGACTGACTCAGTTCTAAATGGCCTATCCCTTATCCTAAGACTATGTCCCCTAGCTCTGGACTTCCCCAACATCGGGAACATTCTTCCCGCATCTAACCTGTCCAGTCCTGTCAGAATCTTATACGTTTCTATGAGATCCCCTCTCATCCTTCTAAACTCCAGTGAATAAAGGCCCAGTTGATCCAGTCTCTCCTCCTATGACAGCCCAGCCATCTGTGGAATCAGTCTGATGAACCTTCGTTGCACTCCCTCAATAGCAAGAACATCCTTCCTCAGATTAGGAGACCAAAACTGAAAACGATATTTGTAAGGGGTTCTCAGGGAGTGTTGTTGTGCCTTGGGTGTCTCTCTCTGGGCTTCTGCCCTCACAGCTTATGCCTGGCCTGTGAGGTACCCTGATTGCTGCAAGAGCACCCCTGGAGAGACTGTGTCCACAGCTTATGAAGGGGGTTTTGAGACTCGTGCATCCCCACAGCTTATGCCTAGCCTGTGAGGCATCTGTGAGTGTCAAACACTCCTAACCCCTTCTTCCCTAGCCTGCGACACACAATTAAGCATTTTCGAGGCGCGCCTAGCTTCCCTTACACTGTTCTGACATAAGACTCACGATCAGGAGATGTAATACAATAGAACTGAGACAAGGTGATTACAAGAGGAACTTAGGCTTCCAATTTATTTGACAAGGTGTATTCAACAAACAGCAATACACCAACAAAACAATCCCCCTAAATCCCACTAAACGGACACAACGAAAATCTTTACACAAGTTTAGCCGTACAATGCCCAACCTCCCACCTTTCCTGCCCGAACTGAGTTGGGAGTTCTGGGTACCAGAGGTTATACTCACTACTGTGCCTTTTGCAGTCTGGTGGTTTGTTTCTTCTATCTTCGGTGTCTTCGGACACTGGTTTTCCTTCAGTGTCGAGGGGCTTGCTGGTTGTTGGATCACGAGAGCAGAGCGCGCACACACTGCGTCAGAAACCCCTTTTTATAGCCAGATTATCCAGTTCGCCTCTCGTGCTGAAATCAATCCTTCCCATTGGTGGGCTTTGTGATTTTGAAAAATGCAGCAGTTTTAGATTATTGCAGGTTTTTTCCACTGATGTTAACCTACTTAAGGTTTGAGTAGATGTTGATTGGGTTGGCCTCCTGTAGCCATTGTGTAGGCCCTTGGTATGTTTTGGGTTCCCTAGTTTTCTGAAGGTCTGCATAATTTCCCTCCATAGTGTAAACATGGGGAAGACAATAGCCCGATAATGGCGATGAGTCAGTCCCACAATTTTCGAGCAAGTGCTCTCCCATTGGCTAGAAAGCCCCATGCTTCGGGCTGACTCTGTCCCACCATTGGCCCTCTGGTGTCCTCCCCCATCCAATCACTGCTCTGTCAAGGTCAAACCGTCTCGGTTTCAATTTACATTGCAGCACAGACAGATCCCACAGCCCGTTTCCATCTGGGTAAAATGAGGGGGTTTTCGTCCTCCCCTACATATTCCAGGTGAGGCTTCACTAAGGCCCTGTACAACTGCAGTAAGACCTCCCTGCTTCTATACTCAAATCCCCTAGCTATGAAGGCCAACATACCATTTGCCTTCTTCACCGCCTGCTGTACCTGTATGTCAACTTCCAACAGAGTGCAGAGCTGAGCAATTGCGGGTTCCAAAGAAATCAAAATGCAACACACTAGCGACATAATTGCGTTTTGGCCTACCTGACCTCCACTGCCTTTAATTAGCGCTCCCCAAGTGGCCAGCCGAGGTGACAACACCTCCTGCAGCTGCTGTTGTTCATGCCCGGCGATGCTGCAGGAGGCGGGAGAGAATTTTACATCCGGTGCGATAACAGAGTGCTGCGCACAAGATGATGTCACGATCTCAGGGATGCAAGAGATTGAGGCGCTAAGTGTTAGCGCCAGTGGTGATTTCACAACCCCTTAGCGCCCCAATATCACCCTCCCGAGGCGCTAACGGGAGGCGCAAAGAAGGCCAATTTCTCCCCCGTATTCTCTATGCCCCATTTATAAAACCCAAAATGACATTTGCATTGCTGCTGCAGAGACCAGACTGACTCCGGTAGGTGAGCTGATCTCAGCCAGCACAGCAGTTGGCTTGCTGCAATTATTCTCAGCGCCCGTGTTTTGGTTGAGACCTTAAAACAAAGTCTCATCTGGTTTCTAATGTGGATGTAATTCATAGCACTAGTTCGAAGAGCAGAGGAAAATTCTTGCCAATATTTATCCCTCAACAACATTTCTAAAACAGATTATCCGGTCATATATTTCATTGCTGTTGGCAGAACCTGTGCTGTGTGCAAATTAGCTGCCAGGTTTCCTACATTGCAACAGTGACTTCACTTCAAAAAAGTACTTAAATGGTTGTAAATTGTGGCACAGTGGGTAGTCAGAAGATTGTGGATTCAAGTCCCACTCCAGGCACTTGAGTACATAAATCTAGGCTAACATTCCAGTGTAGCACTGAGGAAGTGCTGCACTGTCGGAGGTGTCGTCTTTCAGATGCGATGTTAAATCGATGCCCCATCTGCTCTCTCAAGTGGACATTAAAGATCCCATGGCACTATTTCGAAGAAGAGGGGAGTTATCCCCAATATCCCTCAATCAAAAACACATGATCATATTGCTGTTTGTGGGAGCTTAGCTGCTGTTTTTTTTTCCCACGTTACATTAATAATCATAGAAATTTACAACACGGAAAGAGGCCATTTCGGCCCATCATGTCGGCACCATCCGACAAACAGCTACCCAGCCTAATCCCATTTTCCAGCTCTTGGTCCGTAACCCTGTAGGTTATGGCACTTCAAGTGCACATCCAAGCACTTTGTGTATTCCCTTATCTGTTAGCCCTCCCCAAATGCATTACCTCACACTTCTCTGGATTGATTCCATTTGCCACTGTTCTGCCCACCTGACTAGTACATTGATATCTTCCTGCAGTCTACAGTTTTCTTCTTCATTATTAACCACACAGCCGATTTTAGTATCATCTGCAAACTTCTTAATCATACCCCCTACATTCACATCTAAATCATTGATATATACTACAAAAAGCCAGGGGCCTAGTACTGAGCTCTGCAGAACCCCACTGGAAACAGCCTTCCAGTCACAAAAACACCCATTGACCATTACTCTTTGCTTCCTGCCTCTAAGCCAATTTTGATCCAACTCTCCACTTTGCCTTGGATCCCACGGGCTTTTACTTTTTTGACCAATATCAAAATCCATATACACTACATCAAACACACTACCCTCATCGACCTTCTTTGTTATGTCCTCAAAAAATTAAATCAAGTTAGTCAGACACAATCTTCCCTTAACAAATCCATGCTGACTGTCCTTGAATAATCTGTGTCTTTCTAAATGAAGATTTATCCTGTCCCTCAAATTTTTTCGAATAATTTTCCCACCACCGAGGTTGGGGTGACTGGTCTGTAATTATTCAGTCTATCCCTTTCTCCCCTTTTAAACAAAGGTACAATGTTAGCAATCCTCCAGCCTCCGGCACCATACCTTCAGCCAGAGAGGATTGGAAAATGATGGTCAGAGCCTCTGCTATTTCCTCTTTTGCTTCTCTTAGTAGCCTGGGATACATTTTATCCGAGCCTGGGGATTTATCCACTTTCACAGCTGCTAAGCCCCTTAATACTTCCTCTCTCACTATGTTTATTTCATCTGATATTTCACTCTCCTCCCTAATTGTAATGTCTGTATTGCCTATTTTTTTTGTGCAAACAG
The DNA here is from genome assembly GCF_044704955.1 of Pristiophorus japonicus. Lineage (NCBI taxonomy): Eukaryota > Metazoa > Chordata > Chondrichthyes > Pristiophoridae > Pristiophorus > Pristiophorus japonicus. The sequence continues at coordinate 33,438,678 of NC_091977.1, forward strand.
ACGCAAAGTATTCATTAAGAACCATACTCACATCTTCCGCCTCCACACACAGATTACCTATATGGCCTTTAATAGGCCCTACTCTTTCTTTAGTTATCTTCTTGCTCTTAATGTACTTAGAATAAACCTTTGGGGCTTTCTTGATTTTAATTGCCAAAATTTATTCATGCACTCTCTTTGTTTTCCTAATTTCCTTTGTCATTGCACCCCTGCATTTCCTATACTCCTCTAGAGTTTCTGCAATATTGAGCCCTTGGTATCTGTCGTAAGCCTCCCTTTTGTTTCATCCTGCCCTGTATGTCCCTTGACATCCAGGGGGCCCTAGACTTGTTAGTCCCAGCCTTTTTCTTTAAGGGAACATACTTGCTCTGAACCCTCAGGATCTCCTCCTTGAATGCCTCTCACTGCTCTGACACAGATTTACTTTCAAGGATCTGTTTCCAATCAACTTTGGCTAAATCCCATCTCAGCTCAGCAAAATGGCTTTTCCCCAATTAAGAACTTTTATTCCCAGTCTATCTTTGTCCTTTTCCATAACTCCCTAAATCTAACTGAATTATTATCACTAGCACCAAAATGCTTTCTCACTTGCCCAGCTTCATTGCCTAAAACTAAGTCCAGTTGCTACATACTGGTTAAAAAAGCTCTCCTGATTGCATTTTAGGAATTCCGTACCCTCTATACCTTTTACTCTAATTTTATCCCAGCTAATATTAAGGTAGTTGAAATCCCCTACTATTATTGCCCTATACTTTTTGCATATCTCAGAAATTTGCCCACATATTTGTTCTTCTAGCTCCCTCTGACTGTTTGGGGGTCTATAGTACACTCCCATTTTTTGTTCCTCAATTCAACCCATATGGCCTCGTTTGATGACCCCTCTAACGTATCATCCCTTCCTCACTCCCTCCTTTTCTACCCCTCTCTCTATCCCATCTGAAAACCCTGTAACCAGGAATGTTGAGCTGCCTTACTTGCCCTTCTTTTAGCCATGTCTCAGTAATAGCTATAATATCATACTCCCAAGTGTCTATTTATGCTCTCAGCTCATCTGCCTTATTCCCTATATTCCTTGCATTGAAGTATATACCATTTAGCACTGACAAACTCCCTTGTTGTCTAGTTCTAGCCCTTGTTTCCTCTGTCTTCCAGATTTATTTGTACTTTTCTGCTTTCCAATTCCAGCTTTGCTTTTCTCCCCTATGAATCTATTTTCAGGTTCCAATCCCAACAGCCAAGCTAGTTTAAACCCTCCCAACAGCACTAGCAAATCCCTCTCCAAGGATATTAGTCCCGACTCTGTTGAGGTGCAACCCATCTGGCTTGTACGTGTCCCACCTCTCCTAGAAACAGTCCCCAATGCCTCAGGAATATAAAGCCCTCCCTCCTGCACCATCTCTCCAGCCACGCATTCATCTGCTCTGTCCTCCTATTTCTGTACTCACTAGCTCATGGCATCGGGAGTAATCCAGAGATTACTACCTTTGAGGTCCTGTTTTTTAATCTCTCTCCTAGCTTTCTAAAATCTGCCTCATCCCTCTTTCGACCTAGGTCATTGGTACCAATATGGACCACGACCTCTGGTTGTTCACCCTCTCCCCCTAGCTAACACATTGAAGGTGAGTCAGGCTCCTAAACTTGGAATATCACCCTGCTCCATCCAGGGTGCGCGCATAATTATTGTATTCTGCACTGGCTCCACACCATCTGTTTTAAACATTACTAAGTTCCTTCCCACACTATCACTAAAAAAAATTCAAGCAGTGCTATTAATATCGCATTTCTCCTCAAATCTCCTTCACAACAGATACTAGATTCAGCTCCCTCTTAAAGATGTTATTTGAGCCTGAACAGCTACTTTTTCTGAGAGTCCGACCCATATATTTACTATCCTGTGGGAAAAGCTTCCATGGGATTTCTCTCCTAGCTCACGGTTTGTGAATTTTATACGTGTTCTTGTTGTTCAGATAATAAATTTACTAGAGAAGCGAGTGGTGGGGGTGGGGTGGGGTGGGGGGGGTGTTGGGGGTCGGGGGGTGGGGGCATGTAATGTTACAAGGCAGAAGAACATCAAGGGATTTTGGATTGGACTTAGTAGATCAAATATTTTGGGTAGTTTTAGCAACAGTACCTGAACCCCAGCTCCATCAACCAGTGGTGGACTGTATGTTTGTTGTATGTTCAATCTTGAGCTGCAGGCATCGCTGGCAAGGCTGGCATTTATTGCCCATCTCTAGTTGCCCTGAGAAGGGTGGTGGTGAATCTTTCTTCTTGTACCATGGTTGAAAGGCTTGATAGGCTGCTTCAGAGGGAAGCTATGAATTGACTACGTTAGTGAGGGACTGGAGTCACAAATAGGCCAGACAGCAAGTTTCCTTTCCTAAAGGACATGCATAGGTTTCTTCGGCAATCCGACAGCTTCTTGGCCATTTATTACTGGTTCCAGCTTCAAATTCTCAAACTGCTGTGCTGGGATTATGAACTAGTGTTCGTCCAGGCCTCTGAATTATTAATAAAATAGAAAATAAAAACAGAAAATGCTGGAAATACTCAGCAGGTCAGGGAGCATCTGTGGAGATAGAAACAGAGTTAACGTTACAGGTCTGTGACCCTTCGTCAGAACTGGAAAAAGTTAGAGATGTAACAGGTTTTTAAGCAAGTGCAGGGGCAGGGAAAGGAAGGAGGGAAGGAAAGAACAAAAGGCATGGTCTGTGATAGGGTGGATAGCAGGAGAGATTAAGAAACAAAAGGGATGATGGTGCAAGGCAAAAGAAGATGGTAATAGGGCAATTTAAGAAACAAAAGCTGAGTCGAGATAGGGTGTAAATGGAAATGGCGGAATCATCAACAGGTGCCATGGGAAAGGGAGAAAAAAACTGAAAAAAAGAAAGATTACTTGTCCAGCAACATAACCATCATCATCATAGGCAGTCCCTCGAAATCGAGGGAGACTTGCTTCCACTCGTGGTCGTGATGAAGTTGTCGTGGTGCACATTGGTACCAACGACATAGATTAAAAAAAAAGGATGAGGTCCTACGAGATGAATTTAAGGAGCTAGGAGCTAAATTAAAAAGTAGGACCTCAAAAGTAGTAATCTCAGGATTGCTACCAGTGCCACGTGCTAGTCAGAGTAGGAATCGCAGGATAGCGCAGATGAATACGTGGCTTGAGCAGTGGTGCAGCAGGGAGGGATTCAAATTCCTGGGGCATTGGAACCGGTTCTGGGGGAGGTGGGACCAGTGCAAACCGGATGGTCTGCACCTGGGCAGGACCGGAACCAATGTCCTAGGGGGAGTGTTTGCCAGTGCTGTTGGGGAGGAGTTAAACTAATATGGCAAGGAGATGGGAACCAATGCAGGGAGACAGAGGGAAACAAAATGGAGACAGAAGCAAAGGACAGAAAGGAGATGAGTAAAAGTGGAGGGCAGAGACACCCAAGGCAAAAAACAAAAAGGGCCAATGTACAGAAAAATTCTAAATGGTCAAAGTGTAATAAAAAGGCAAGCCTGAAAGCTCGGTGCCTCAATGCGAGGAGTATTTGGAACCCAGGAGAGGGCTCTGAGCTAGTTAGAGTGGATGAGAGCGCAGATGAACAGGACCCTAAGAAAGAATGCAAAAGGCAGGAGGCAACAGAGCAGAGTAGCACTGGGGTAAGTATAAACCACAAGGTGATAGGAAGGGACAATATGTATGAAGATAAAGGGGCTGCAGAAGGGGTCAAAACTAAAAATCATTATTTAAAAGCTGGTATTAAAACACTCTACCTAAATGCACGCAGGATTCGAAATAAAGTAAATGAGTTGACGGCACAAATCATTACAAATGGGTATGATTTGGTGGCCATTACAGAAACGTGGTTGCAGGGTGGCCAAGACTGGGAATTAAACATACAGGGGTATCTGATAATTCGGAAGGATAGACAAAAAGGGAAAGGAGGTGGGGTAGCTCTGTTAATAAAGGATGATATCAGGGCAGTTGTGAGAGATGATATTGGCTCTAATGAACAAAATGTTGAATCATTGTGGGTGGAGACTAGACATAGTAAGGGGAAAAAGTCACTGGTGGGCGTAGTTAATAGGCCCCCAAATAATAACTTCACGGTGGGGCGGACAATAATCAAGGGAATAATGGAGGCATGTGAAAAAGGAATGGCAGTAATCATGGGGGATTTTAACCTACATATCGATTGGTCAAATCAAATTGCACGGGGTAGCCTGGAGGAGGAATTCATAGAATGCATACGGGATTGTTTCTTAGAACAGTATGTTACAGAACCTACAAGGGAGCAAGCTATCTTAGATCTGGTCCTGTGTAATGAGACAGGAATAATAAACGATCTCCAAGTAAAAGATCCTCTCGGAATGAGTGATCACAGTATGGTTGAATTTGTAATACAGATTGAGGGTGAGGAAGTAGTGTCTCAAACAAGCATACTATGCTTAAACAAAGGGGACTACAGTGGGATGAGGACAGAGTTAGCTAAAGTAGTCTGGGAACATAGACTAAACGGTGGCACAATTGAGGAACAGTGGAGGACTTTTAAGGAGCACTTTCATAGTGCTCAACAAAAATATATTCCAGTAAAAAAGAAGGGCGGTAATAGAAGGGACAACCAGCTGTGGATATCCAAGGAAATAAAGGAAAGTATCAAATTAAAAACCAATGCGTATAAGGTGGCCAAGGTTAGTGGGAAACTACAAGATTGGGAAAATTTTAAACGACAGCAAAGTATGACTAAGAAAGCAATAAAGAAAGGAAAGATAGATTACGAAAGTAAACTTGCGCAAAACATAAAAACAGATAGTAAAAGCTTTTACCGATATATAAAACGGAAAAGAGTGACTAAAGTAAATGTTGGTCCGTTAGAAGATGAGAAGGGGGATTTAATAATGGGAAATGTGGAAATGACTGAGACCTTAAACAATTATTTTGCTTCGGTCTTCACAGTGGAAGACACAAAAACCATGCCAAAAATTGCTGGTCACGGGAATGTGAGAAGGGAGGACCTTGAGACAATCACTATCACTAGGGAGGTAGTGCTGGACAGGCTAATGGAACTCAAGGTAGACAAGTCCCCTGGTCCTGATGCAATGCATCCCAGGGTATTAAAAGAGATGGTGGAAGTTATAGCAGATGCATTGGTTATAATCTACCAAAATTCTCTGGACTCTGGGGAGCTACCAGTGGATTGGAAAGCAGCTAATGTAACGCCTCTGTATAAAAAAGGGGGCAGACAAAAGGCAGGTAACTATAAGCCGGTTAGTTTAACATCTGTAGTGGGAAAAATGCTTGAAGCTATCATTAAGGAAGAAATAGCGGGACATCTAGATAGGAATAGTGCAATCAAGCAGACGCAACATGGATTCATGAATGGGAAATCATGTTTAACTAATTTACTGGAATTCTTTGAGGATATAACGAGCATGGTGGATAGAGGTGTACCGATGGATGTGGTGTATTTAGATTTCCAAAAGGCATTCGATAAGGTGCCACACAAAAGGTTACTGCAGAAGATAAAGGTACGCAGAGTCAGCGGAAATGTATTAGCATGGATAGAGAATTGGCTGGCTAACAGAAAGCAGAGAGTCGGGATAAATGGGTCTTTTTCAGGTTGGAAATCGGTGGTTAGTGGTGTGCCACAGGGATCGGTGCTGGGACCACAACTGTTTACAATATACATAGATGACCTGGAGGAGGGGACAGAGTGTAGTGTAACAAAATTTGCAGATGACACAAAGATTAGTGGGGAAGCAGGTTGTGTAGAGGACACAGAGAGGCTGCAAAGTGATTTAGATAGGTTAAGCGAATGGGCTAAGGTTTGGCAGATGGAATACAATGTCGGAAAACGTGAGGTCATCCACCTTGGCAAAAAACCCAGTAAAAGGGAATATTATTTGAATGGGGAGAAATTACAACATGCTGCGGTACAGAGGGACCTGGGGGGTCCTTGTGCATGAATCCCAAAAAGTTAGTTTGCAGGTACAGCAGGTAATCAGGAAGGCGAATGGAATGTTGGCCTTCATTGCAAGAGGGGTGGAGTACAAAAGCAGGGAGGTCCTACTGCAACTGTATCGGGTATTGGTGAGGCCGCACCTGGAGTACTGCGTGCAGTTTTGGTCACCTTACTTAAGGAAGGATATACTAGCCTTGGACGGGGTACAGAGATGATTCACCAGGCTGATTCCAGAGATGAGGGGGTTACCTTATGATGATAGATTGAGTAGACTGGGTCTTTACTCGTTGGAGTTCAGAAGGATGAGGGGTGATCTTCTCGAAACATTTAAAATAATGAAAGGGATAGACAAGATAGAGGCAGAGAGGTTGTTTCCATTGGTGGGGAGACTAGAATTTGGGGGCACAGCCTCAAAATACGGGGGAGCCAATTTAAAACCGAGTTGAGAAGGAATTTCTTCTCCCAGAGGGTTGTGAATCTGTGGAATTCTCTGCCCAGGGAAGCAGTTGATGCTAGCTCATTGAATGTATTCAAATCACAGAGAGATTGATTTTTAACCAATAAGGGAATTAAGGGTTATGGGGAGCGGGCGGGTAAGTGGAGCTGAGTCCACGGCCAGATCAGCCATGATCTTTTTAAATGGCAGAGCAGGCTCGAGGGGCTAGATGGCCTTCTCCTGTTCCTAATTCTTATGTTCTTATGTTCTTATGTTCACTCTAAAAGTGAGTTCTCAGGTGACCGAACAGTCCAATACAGGAATTACAGTCTGTCACAGGTGGGACAGACTGTGGTTGAAGGAAAGGGTGGATGGGACTGGTTTGCCGCACGCTCCTTCCGCTGCCTGCGCTTGCTTTCTGCGTGCTCTCGGCGATGAGACTCGAGGTGCTCAGAGCCCTCCCGGATACTCTTCCTCCACTTAGGGTGGTCTTTGGCCAGGGACTCCCAGGTGTCGGTGGGGATGTTGCACTTTATTAAGGAGACTATGAGGGTATCCTTGAAAATGTTTCCTCTGCCCACCTGGGGCTTGCTTGCCGTGTAGGAGTCCCGAGTAGAGCGTTTGCTTTGGGAGTCTAGTGCCGGGCATGTGAACAATGTGGCCCGTCCAATGAATCTTCCTCTGACCATTGCTGCCATCCTTCACCTCTCTCTCTTTCAATCTCCCCTCCCCCACCCCCCTGCACTGTTTAAGCCCCCCCGGCCCTGACAGTTGGTGCACTTCGACCCCCAAAATATTTTCCTACCCCTAAAACCATGTTGCAGGGGCCCACTTCTCATCCCCCTTCCAGGCCGACCTCCCTGCTGCCAAGTCCCTCCAACTGGACTGTTGCTTCTCACTCCCCACTTGCTGACTCAGCTGCTCCAACCGATCCCTGGCGATGTCAACAGCAGTGGGCCTCCGAGCAGCTGCAACCGCAGGTTTGGGCCCTCATGCATGAGCCTCCCTTCTTTCGGACCTCCATCCCTCCATTCAACTTGCAATGTTCGGGCCTCCCTTCCACCGGCGACGTTCGGGCCTTCCATCCACCGGCAATGTTCAGGCCTTCCTTCCACCGGCGTCGTTCGGGCCTTCCATCCACCGGTGACATTCAGCCCTTCATTCCACCGGCGACATTCGGGCCTTCCTTCCACCGGCGACATTCGGGCCTTCCTTCCACCGGCGACGTTCAGGCCTTCCTTCCACTGGCGACATTCGGGCCTTCCTTCCACTGGCAAAATTCAGGCCTTCCTTCCACTGGCAACATTCAGGCCTTCCTTCCACTGGCGACGTTCAGGCCTTCCTTCCATTGGCGACGTTCAGGCCTTCCTTCCACCGGCGACATTCAGGCCTTCCTTCCACTGGCAACATTCAGGCCTTCCTTCCACCGGCAACATTCAGGCCTTCCTTCCACTGGCAACATTCCGGCCTTCCTTCCACTGGCAACATTCAGGCCTTCCTTCCACTGGCAACATTCAGGCCTTCCTTCCACTGGCAACATTCAGGCCTTCCTTCCACCGGCAACATTTGGGACTTCCTTCCACCAGCGACATTCAGGCCTTCCTTCCACTGGCAACATTCAGGCCTTCCTTCCACTGGCAACATTCAGGCCTTCCTTCCACTGGCAACATTCAGGCCTTCCTTCCACTGGCAACATTCAGGCCTTCCTTCCACTGGCAACATTCAGGCCTTCCTTCCACCGGCAACATTCAGGCCTTCCTTCCACTGGCAACATTCAGGCCTTCCTTCCACTGGCAACATTCAGGCCTTCCTTCCACTGGCAACATTCAGGCCTTCCTTCCACTGGCAACATTCAGGCCTTCCTTCCACCGGCAACATTCAGGCCTTCCTTCCACCGGCAACATTCAGGCCTTCCTTCCACCGGCGACATTCAGGCCTTCCTTCCACCGGCAACATTCAGGCCTTCCTTCCACTGGCAACATTCAGGCCTTCCTTCCACTGGCAACATTCAGGCCTTCCTTCCATTGGCGACATTCAGGCCTTCCTTCCATTGGCGACATTCAGGCCTTCCTTCCACTGGCAACATTCAGGCCTTCCTTCCACTGGCAACATTCAGGCCTTCCTTCCACTGGCAACATTAAGGCCTTCCTTCCATTGGCGACATTCAGGCCTTCCTTCCACTGGCAACATTCAGGCCTTCCTTCTACCGGCAACATTCAGGCCTTCCTTCCACTGGCAACATTCAGGCCTTCCTTCCACCGGCAACATTCAGGCCTTCCTTCCACCGGCAACATTCAGGCCTTCCTTCCACTGGCAACATTCAGGCCTTCCTTCCACTGGCAACATTCAGGCCTTCCTTCCACCGGCGACATTCAGGCCTTCCTTCCACTGGCAACATTCAGGCCTTCCTTCCACTGGCAACATTCAGGCCTTCCTTCCATTGGCGACATTCAGGCCTTCCTTCCATTGGCGACATTCAGGCCTTCCTTCCACTGGCAACATTCAGGCCTTCCTTCCACTGGCAACATTCAGGCCTTCCTTCCACTGGCAACATTCAGGCCTTCCTTCCATTGGCGACATTCAGGCCTTCCTTCCACTGGCGACATTCAGGCCTTCCTTCCACTGGCAACATTCAGGCCTTCCTTCCACCGGCGACATTCAGGCCTTCCTTCCACTGGCGACATTCAGGCCTTCCTTCCACCGGCGACATTCAGGCCTTCCTTCCACTGGCGACTTTCAGGCCTTCCTTCCACCGGCGACATTCAGGCCTTCCTTCCACTGGCGACATTCAGGCCTTCCTTCCACTGGTGACGTTCAGGCCTTCCTTCCACCGGCGACGTTCAGGCCTTCCTTCCACCGGCGACTTTCAGGCCTTCCTTCCACCGGCGACATTCAGGCCTTCCTTCCACTGGCGACATTCAGGCCTTCCTTCCACTGGCGACATTCAGGCATTCCTTCCACCGGCGACATTCAGGCCTTCCTTCCACTGGTGACATTCAGGCATTCCTTCCACTGGTGACATTCAGGCCTTCCTTCCACTGGTGACATTCAGGCCTTCCTTCCACTGGTGACATTCAGGCCTTCCTTCCACTGGTGACATTCAGGCCTTCCTTCCACTGGTGACATTCAGGCCTTCCTTCCACTGGCGACATTCAGGCCTTCCTTCCACCGGCGACATTCGGGCCTTCCTTCCACCGGCGACATTCGGGCCTTCCTTCCACTGGCGACATTCGGGCCTTCCTTCCACCGGTGACATTCAGGCCTTCCTTCCACCGGTGACGTTCGGGCCTTCCTTCCACCGGCGACATTCGGGCCTTCCTTCCACCGGCGACATTCAGGCCTTCCTTCCACCGGCGACATTCGGGCCTTCCTTCCACAGGCGACATTCGGGCCTTCCTTCCACCGGCGACATTCAGGCCTTCCTTCCACCGGCGACATTCAGGCCTTCCTTCCACCGGCGACATTCAGGCCTTCCTTCCACCGGCGACGTTCGGGCCTTCCTTCCACCGGCGACATTCAGGCCTTCCTTCCACCGGCGACATTCAGGCCTTCCTTCCACCGGCGACATTCAGGCCTTCCTTCCACCGGCGACATTCGGGCCTTCCTTCCACCAGCGACGTTCGGGCTTTCGTTCCACTCTCCACATTTGGGCCTTCACTTCACCGGCAATGTTCGGGCCTTCCTTCCACTGGCGATGTTCGGGCTTTCCTTCCACCGGCAATGTTCGGGCCTTCCTTCCACTGGCGATGTTCGGACTTTCCTTCCACTGGCGATGTTCGGGCTTTCCTTCCACCGGCGACATTCAGGCCTTCCTTCCACCGGCGACATTCAGGCCTTCCTTCCACCGGCGACATTCAGGCCTTCCTTCCACCGGCGACGTTCGGGCCTTCCTTCCACCGGCGACATTCAGGCCTTCCTTCCACCGGCGACATTCAGGCCTTCCTTCCACCGGCGACATTCAGGCCTTCCTTCCACCGGCGACATTCGGGCCTTCCTTCCACCAGCGACGTTCGGGCTTTCGTTCCACTCTCCACATTTGGGCCTTCACTTCACCGGCAATGTTCGGGCCTTCTTTCCACTGGCGATGTTCGGGCTTTCCTTCCACCGGCAATGTTCGGGCCTTCCTTCCACTGGCGATGTTCGGGCTTTCCTTCCACTGGCGATGTTCGGGCTTTCCTTCCACTGGCGATGTTCGGGCTTTCCTTCCACTGGCGACGTTCAGGCCTTCCTTCCATCGGCGACATTCAGGTCTTCCTTCCACTGGCGACATTCAGGCCTTCCTTCCACTGGTGACATTCAGGCCTTCCTTCCACTGGTGACATTCAGGCCTTCCTTCCACTGGTGACATTCAGGCCTTCCTTCCACCGGCGACATTCAGGCCTTCCTTCCACCGGCGACATTCAGGCCTTCTTTCCACCGGCGACATTCAGGCCTTCCTTCCACCGGCGACATTCAGGCCTTCCTTCCACCGGCGACATTCAGGCCTTCCTTCCACTGGCAACATTCAGGCCTTCCTTCCACTGGTGACGTTCAGGCCTTCCTTCCACTGGTGACGTTCAGGCCTTCCTTCCACTGGTGACGTTCAGGCCTTCCTTCCACCGGCGACATTCAGGCCTTCCTTCCACTGGTGACGTTCAGGCCTTCCTTCCACTGGTGACGTTCAGGCCTTCCTTCCACTGGTGATGTTCAGGCCTTCCTTCCACCGGCGACATTCAGGCCTTCCTTCCACTGGCGACATTCAGGCCTTCCTTCCACTGGCAACATTCAGGCCTTCCTTCCACTGGCAACATTCCGGCCTTCCTTCCACCGGCGACATTCAGGCCTTCCTTCCACTGGTGACATTCGGGCCTTCCTTCCACTGGTGACATTCAGGCCTTCCTTCCACTGGTGACATTCAGGCCTTCCTTCCACTGGTGACATTCAGGCCTTCCTTCCACTGGTGACGTTCAGGCCTTCCTTCCACTGGTGACATTCAGGCCTTCCTTCCACTGGCGATGTTCAGGCCTTCCTTCCATTGGTGACGTTCGTGCCTTCCTTCCACTGGCGATGTTCAGGCCTTCCTTCCACCGGTGACATTCGGGCCTTCATTCCACCGGCGATGTTCAGGCCTTCCTTCCACTGGCGACATTCGGGCCTTCACTCCACCGCCGATGTTCGGGCTTCCCTTCCACCAGCGACGTTCGGGCCTTCCTTCCACCGGCGACATTCGGGCCTTCCTTCCACCGGCGATGTTCACGCCTTCCTTCCACCGCCGATGTTCAGGCCTTCCTTCCACCGGCGACTTTCAGGCCTTCTTTCCACTGGCGACATTCAGGCCTTCCTTCCATCGGTGATGTTCGGGCCTTTCTTCCACCGGCGACATTCGGCCTTCCTTCCACTGGCGACATTCAGGCCTTCCTTCCACTGGCGACATTCGGGCCTTCCTTCCACCGACGACATTCGGGCCTTCCTCCCACCGGCAACGTTCGGGCCTCGCCTGGGCCACTGGCCCCACTCAACGGCAGAGTCCATCGAGCACGTGGTGTGCACAAACATAACCACTACACTACTATACCCACGTTGTTCTTCACAACATTCATACACAGAAAGAGTTTGTGGCGCTGATATTATTTTATACCCATTCAAGTTTTGGTGCCATAGGAATGTGATGCAGAGAGCGACAAGAATGACGGCTCAACAGCAGTTGCAGCCAGGTCCGACTCTGGAATGCAGCAATGAGAGGCTCCCTCAGAGAGGTTATCCCACACTTATTAAATGCATCATATGTGGTCTATCAGCAATTGTTTTTGAATGTGGGTATGTTAAAGGGTAGAGTTTTCATTTTGGGTGCAATCGCGTAATTGCGCCCAAAATGTGCTTGAAATTGCACTGGACGAACAAGGCAACTATTAGAAAGTGAATGTAATTTTTTTCAATTTCAAAGAAGAGTATCACAACAATTATAACTTAAAGTTTCTGCTTAAATTAATTTGCATAACCATAAATGTAAAATCTTCCATGAACCAGCACAATCGGGCAGTGTAATAGAATGTAATAATTTATTTTTTTCTTCGTTCCATTAAAAAGTAAATATTTGAGAGTGGTAACCTGGTACCGTTTTATTGGTGCAGCTAAAAATGGGTTTATCACCAAAAATAGGCATTTCTAATAAAGGTGTCCGCTCCTCCACCTGATTTACAATCTGATTTACAATCACTGAAAATGAATTAAAAAACTATATGGAACTATTTCATAGCTTTATTGGTGTACACGAGTTGATTTCTTAGTAAATTTAATGGGGCAGAATTCGCGGTTGGTATGACAGCATATTTATAAGAAGTAGGAGCAGGAGTAGTCTATCTGGCCCCTCGAGCCTGCTCTGACCTTTAATAAGATCAAGTCTGATCTGATCTTGGGTTCAGCTCCACTTCCTTGCCCATTCCCCAAATACTCTCAGAATACGCTGTCAAAGCGCCTTTGAAATAAACTGCAAATCACATGATTTCCACATGAGCTAAATTCCAAACTTGTCAAGTTCCGACTAGACAGATCATCCACGGTGATTGTCAAATCCTCATTGTTGGTGCAGAGTTGGGCTAATTGCCCAACAGTTACACTGGAAAATTTTACGGCTGGCACAAACAGGCATAGGAACCTATTTGCACAGCGTCAGGAGGTGGGGAGTGGTGGCTGGTGGGGGTGGGGGGGGGGATAGGGGTGGGGCTGTTTAAAGCAACAGTTTTCCGTGCTGTTTTAATATTCAACATAGCTGTTTGTTCTCAGTACTCAGCCATATGCCTTAGATTAGGCTAAACATGGAAGAACTGGAGTGAATATTTTCTGCTCCACTTATTATCAAAAGATTAATCTGAACTTGTAACTGTTCAGGAAACATAACTATCTGTGCCACAAAGCAATAGCACGGCAGCCGACGCAGAAGGTTTCACTCTCCCGAGGTCAAAGATCTCTCAGCATTAGAATACAAAGTCTCGGTGCACCCGATTATGATTATTCAAACAATTTCCATGACAATGTCTAATAATTGTGTTAATTTGAAAACAACTGTGCACAAAAACTGTCGACTACAATACCGCAATTCATGTAATGAAACACATCGTTAAGGCAATTAAACCTCCTGGATATAATTAAGGAATGTAATTGTGACACTATTCACTGCCACAATCGGGAGCCTTTAATCAAGCGGTAGCGTGAGGAGCAACACTGCTATTACTTTGTATTGTTCTCACTCTGCTGTCCAAGAGGCCGATTACGAATTATTCCCAGCCACCGGACTTTTTGCATAATAAAGTAATTGGATATTCGTGGGCCACCACGCTGCGCACAGCTCTGCAGCGTTTCAAAGCAAGTTTTTGCTTGGGCTCTCACACCAGGTATTTGCATTTGGTTCGGAGCTCCTTCGCTACGCAGCCGACCGCCATTTCAGGGCCAATATTTTTGATATGAAAAAGCTTTTAAAACATGCCTGCTATTGGGTCAAGCAGCATGTCTAAATAACAGGAATATGGGCACAGGCTCCTTGATTAATAGATTAAAAGCCTGCACTAGCCAAAACATACTCATTTACAAGTAGGAATTCAGGCATTTCATTCATTGGTAGAGATGAGCAAAGTGACCTTGGCTTGTATATTTGGTTTAGTTCAATCAGACGTGACCTGAGCCCACTGAACTCAAAGCCGGGACCCATCTGTTAAATGCAATGTTTACATGGAAATCAATAGTGGATTGAACATTTGACTCAGTTCCAGGTTTCCAGTTTAAAAAGTACAACCTCTGCCATTGTAAAATAAATTGTACTCATCTGCGTGCGAACTTAACAAAAACCCTTATTGGTTGAATTAACTAGCAAGGAGAGCTTTAAACATACAAAGGCACTTACCTTCCATTAGTAAGGGGTGACCTTTTATCTGACCTGTATAAATGTGTAATTTACTCTCGACCTCTGCTTCATGTATCATGTTCCCATATCCCAGCAGAGTTTGCTATTTTTGTTTGTGATTTTTTTGTGTGTAGTATATGTCATAATAGACAGGTACCGCCAGGGACAATGGCAAGAGGACAAATCTCTTGTGAATTTTGCCTCACTGATTACTGGTAGCACAGAAAGAGAACCTCTACTATCTTACTGTAGACAAGTTTCAGATTTTTCGTAGCCCGATGCTTACTCCCTGGTTCAGCAAATGATGGCTAACGCTGTTTAAACTCCCGTGAACAAGGGATTTTGGAGCAGATTCACCCAAAGGGCAGTAAAAATCTGGAAGTCCCTCGACCAAAAGTTTATGGATGTTGGGACAAATGAAGCTTTCAAAACTGAGATAGGTAGATTTTTGTTCGGATATCAAGCGATATGGAGCTAAGGTGGGCAAATGGAGTTGAGTTACGGATCAACCACGAACTCTCACGTCACAGGTTGACAGCCCTGTGCCCTTTTTTTAAAATTTAGATAAATGGGTGTGTTCGGTGGGGGGGGGGGGGGGTGGCGTGGTTGGATGGGAAAGCATCAATCTTCAGCAAAATGGGGTACTGAAGTTGCATGATCAGCCATGATCATATTGAATGGTGGTGCAGGCTCAAAGGGCCGAATGGCCTACTCCTGCAACTATTTTCTATGTTTCTTTGTTTCTATGAACAAATTGAATAGCACTGCAGCTTTGAGCAGCTGAATGTCCTACTCCTGTTCCTATGTTACTTTGTTTCCTATACAGTGATGATTTCCACGCCAAGTGGTGCTTCCTCGAGTGCCTTCAGCGAATGAGGGCAGTTGGATTAAATTTTTGCAATTCTAGGGCATCTTACCAGATCTGTCAGAAAGATCTCCAGTGAATTAGTTTTAGAGTGCAGTAGCTGTTGATGTGTTGGCAAAGGTGACATCCACTTTGTGCACTGCAAGGCTGGAATTACACTTCCCACTGATGCATCACTCTTTAAAAGTTCTTGTTACAAAAGAAATTGTATTTAAATAAAGAAAAACCTGCCCATTTTTGCTCACATTTTCCCTCTAGCTCTAATCCTGGTGATCGAGTCGAGGCACCTGATTCCAATGCTTTGTTCAGTTCTACCACAAGGACTTATAGCAAGTTTTATCATCACCATGTCTATTGGATTCTCTGTTATCATGTTATCCAATAAGTTTCTACTCTTGGTGTTATCCTTATTGTGCTGAAGATGTGCTCCTCTGAATTGACCTGTGTCCTCCACTGCCTCTTCAGTCTCTCTTACTTCCAGTTCACCCTTCTATCCCTCAGAAATTTGCTTGAGTTCAAACCATTCTTAAGAAAGACAAAATGCTCCTTTGCCCTTTGAACTACTGATCCACTACAATTCCATCAGTACTTTCTAAAATTATTAAAGCTACTTTTAACTTTCAAATTACCTACTGTCTTACAAGTTGTAGCATAATCCAGGTTAGTATGGCTTTACACTTACTGTATATACTCGCGTATCATGCGACTTTTGAAGACCTAAATTGTAACCTAAATTTGGGGAGTAGCATGATACACGAGATACAAAATTTGCGGGTGTGAAGTGCTGGCCAAGATTAGGCTGTTAGGCTGTTAAGCAGACCATATCCATTTACGATAAGTCAAATAGTACATATGTATATCAAATAAAGATGATTTTGATAAAACTGCTGTTTTACTTGCTGATACACACGTAATGTTTACGCTTTCCAAATCAGCTGAGAGGCTAACTACCAAAGGAAAACAGAAACGATTCTTAATGAACCTATTACCGGTATATTTATTTTTTTAAATGCTTTAACAATCAAATCTCCATCTATCTCAGCCCATGCTTCTTTTACCCACAAACACAGTAGAGGCAAATCCGGAGCCTTCATATTCCCTCCCTTCGTAAATGATTTCTCTCCTTCCATCATCCAGTCATTCCATTTCTTTCTTATATTGTCTTTAAATGGCTTATTAATGGATACGTCAAGTGGCTGAACGACGCTAGTCAAGCCAGCTGGAATGATTGCTATATCGGTGTTCGATTCGCGAACAGCTTTCACAACAGAATCCACTCGATGTGACCTAAACATATCCCACACAAGTAAACTTTTTTGGCGTCGTAAACCACCTGCTCTTGATTCCCAAACTCTCTTCAGCCAAATCTTGCACCATTATCGTTCATCCATCCTTTTTCGTTTCATGATTCGGTTGTTAAGGTCTGTATTCGATCGTTGTTATGTGTTAGGGTACTTGTTACGTATTGGGTACTTGTTAAACTTGTTTGAAAGCCTAACCTAGTATCATCTGGTATCTCAAAAAAGTGACTCGCATGATACATGAGATATATGATAAAATCATGTTTTGGGGATGAAAATTTAGGGGTCGCATGATACGTGAGATCGTAGGATACGCGTGTATATACGGTAGTCGTACCATGGATGATTTCCAGTCCTTGATATACATCTCGAGAACGGTGCTCTTGAACACTTTGGGCTGACGAAGTCCAACACTGCCTTCAGTATGCCAGTGCAGCCTTTGGTCGCCTGAGGAAGAGGGTGTTTGAAGACCAGGACCTCAAAGCCGGCGCCATGCTCATGGTCTACAGAGCAGTAGTGACACCCGCCCTCCTATATGCTTCAGAGACATGGGCTATGTACAGCAGGCACCTCAAAGCACTGGAGAAGTACCACTGACGCTGCCTCCGCAAGATCCTGCAAATCCATTGGCAGTGTTCTCGCTCAGGCCAACATTCCCAGCATCGAAGCACTGACCACGCTCGATCAGCTCCGATGGACGGGCCACATCGCCCGCATACCCGATACTAGACTCCCAAAACAAGCCCTCTACTCAGAGCTCCGATGCGGCAAGCGAGGCCCAGGTGGATAGAGGAGACGCTTCAATGACACCCTCAAAGCCTCCTTGAAAAAAGGCAACATCCCCACTGATACCTGGGAATCCCTGGCCCAAGACCGCTCAAAATGGAGGAGAACCATCTGGGAAGGCGCCGAACACCTCGAGTCCCTTCGCCGGGAGCACGCGGAAGCGAAGCATAAACAACGGAAGGAGCACATGACAACCCAAACACCCCACCCACCCATCCCTCCAACCACTATCTGCCCCTCCTGCGATAGAGACTAAGGGCCCAAATTTGCCCAGGAGTTGCTTCGTTTTTTTGGGGGGCCAACTTGATTTTTCTGGAGTATCTTAAAAATCCCCATTCTGCATATTTAATTTGCACCAGTGTAAGTGAGTTAGTTAGGATTTTTTAAAGTTTTGTTTTTTTTCAAAAGGGGGTGTTACCAGCCACCTATGACTGTTTTGGCCATTTAAGCCACTTTGGACAGCTAACAGTTGCTCCAATCTAACTTAGGCCAGCGTCTGTGGCCACTTGTGGCCGCACAGGAAACCCTTGCGGAGGAGAGTTAAGAAATCAGCGCAGGTAGCCAGAGATAGGGGGGTGGGGGGCAGGGAGGGAAGCACAGAGGATCTTGCAAAGCACTAAACACCTTCTCAACAACATTCATGAAGCATAAAAACCATCAAATATATATAAATAAATAAATAAATAATAAAAAATAAAACGTAAGTCCTACCATCATACTCGGCCGGGGAAGTCAGCGAGCCGGGCCGGCCGGTGTGGGAGGCCACTCAGCCAGGGATAGGGGCGGGAGAACACACCGGTAGGAGAATGCACCTATGCTTGTGTCCTGGTTACCATGGCAGCCTGATCTTTTTGGCACAGATCAAAGCTCCACTCCCCCCTCGGGTTAGGCCACGCCAAAATGAAGAGATCCTCAGGGGAAACTTACAACACTTTTTTTTTGGCGTACTTGGGCCACAAAAAATCGGGCGGAACTCTTCAAGTACGCCAAAAAAATGCTTTGGGGGAAAATTGAGCCCTATGGGTCCCACATTGGACTCATCAGCGAGAAATCATATTAGTGTGGAAACAAGTCATCCTCGACTCTGAGGGACTATCTAAGAGAGAGAGAGAAATTCATCTGTCAATGCCTTAAGCCTCTTCAAAGTCTTTGATAGGGTCTGGCACTGCGCATTTCCAGAATTGTTACAATCCTTGGAGTAAAGCTATGTGCATGCCTATCAGATTTCCTCCCCAGTTGCTGAATCTGTACTGTGGTTGAAGGCTTATCATCTGACATATTTTCTATCAACTTGAGTATTTCCTCAGGCTTGTTCTCTCTCACACTCTGTTCCTTCTCCATATCAGTGACTTCCTCCATTCGTCATTCAACTAGACCCAATATTTTGCTCTACATTCATCAACTTCCATCAGCTTGACCCCCTCCACTCCTTCCAGGCATGATAACCTCTCTTCCTTTGCACACGGTGATTTAATCACTACATCTCAATTCCCCTTCATGGTGCGTGAAAAATTGCTTGTATCAATTCTTGAAAGCTGCAGTTTCTTCATAGCAGCACCCTCGGACTTCCTGCATCTAAAAAGAAAGACATGCATTTATATAGCGCCTTTCACGACCACCAGACGTCTCAAAGCGCTTTGCAGACAATTAAGTACTTTTGGAGTGTAGTCACTGTCATCGCAAACTCCTACAAACAGCAATGTGATAATGACCAGATACTCTGTTTTTGTTATGTTGATTGAGGGATAAATATTGGCCCATGAACACCGGGAATAACTCCCCTGCTCTTCTTTGAAATAGTGCATGGGATCTTTTATGTCCATCTGAGAGGGTAGATGGGGCCTTGGTTTAACGTCTCATCCAAAAGACAGCACAGCACTCCCTCAGCACTGCACTGGAGTGTCAGCTTAGACTTATGTGCTCAAGTTCCTGGAGTGGGACTTTAACCCACAACCTCTGACTCAGGGGCAAGTGGGCTACCCACTGAGCCACAGCTGACACTGATCTACTAACATGCATGGCCTCATGCCCTTCTCTCATCTGAATTGGGGCTCCCACATCTCCAATGTTATAGTTATCCCTGGAAAGCTTATGCTCAGCACTTCTTTTTCTCTGTTACCTCTGTAAGAGTTAAATATTGCTTGCCACTGCTACTTGTAGAATTGCCATTTCCTTTAAATTCATAACTATTAGATTTTACCAATGGGCTCAGCTGTGGTTCAATGGGTAGCACTCTTGTCTCTGAGTCGGTAGGCTGTGGGTTCACATCCCACTCCAAGGACTCGAGCACAAAATCTAAGCTGCACTCTGAGGTGCCATCCTTTGGATGAGATGTTAAACCAAGATCTGCTCTCTTGGATGGACATAAAAGATCTGACGGAACTATTTCAAAGCAGAACAGGAACGTTCTCCCTGGTGTTCTGGCCAATATTTATCCCTGAGCAACATCACCAAAAAAAAAATTATCTGGCATTGCTGTTTGTGGAAGTGAGCTGTGTGCAAATTGGCTGTTCCGTTTCTTCATTACAACAAGGACTGCAACTCAAAAGTGCTTCATTGGTCTGGAAATCACTTTGTGACTTCCTAAGGTCATGAAAGGCACTATATAAGCAAGCCTTTCTGTCTGCGATTCTCTTGACTTGACTTGTTGATGCAGAACAATGAAGGCTCTGAATTCGATTGATCAGGCTTCTTATGAATTTTGTGTCATTCAACAACAAGAATAACTTGAATTTATATAGCACCTTTAACGTAGTAAAACATCCCAAGACGCTTCACAGCAGTGATATAAGACAAAAAAGATAAATTTGGCAGCTGAAGGTACGGCCACCGATGCAGTTATAATCAGGGATGCACAAGAAGCCAGAATTTGAGGAGCGCAGACATCTTGGGGGGGGGGGGGCGCGTTGTAAGGCTGAAAGAGATTACACAGATCGGGAGGGGCGAGGCCATGGAGGGATTTGTAAAGAAGGATGAGAATTTTGAAATCAAGGAGTTGGTTAACCGGGAGCCAATGTAGGTCGGCGAGCACAGGGTGTTGGGTGAGCGTGACTTCGTGCTAGTGAGGTCACAGGCAGCCGAGTTTTGGATCACCTCTTTTGATTCACAGCTCTTCCATTCTAATCAGAATCTGATGTAAAGTTGCTATTACTGAACCACTTCCACTTCATGCAGTTAAGAACATAAGAACACAAGAAATAGGAGCAGGAGTAGGCCATTTGGCCCCTCGAGCCTGCGCTGCCATTTAATAAGATCCTGGCTGATCTGATCATGGACCCAGCTCCACTTCCCTGCCCGCTCCCCATAACCCTTTACTCCCTTATCGTTCAAAAATCTGTCGATCTCTGCCTTAAATATATTCAATGACCCAGCCTCCACAGCTCTCTGGGGCAGAGAATTCCATAGATTTGCAACCCTCTGAGAGAAGAAATTTCTCCTCATCTCAATTTGAAATGGGCGGCCCCTTATTCTGAGACTATGTCCCCTAGTTTTAGTTTCCCCCATGAGTGGAAATATCCTCTCTGCATCCATCTTGTTGAGCCCCCTCATTATTTTATAAGTTGTGTGGAATACACACCGTTCACACCGTGGGGCGATTCCCCTGCCCTGGTGGCTGCACAAGAACACCAGTTTGCACACACAGCTGCCGAGCAGTCGCAGTCATTTCTGGCAAGTCATTGTTTCCCTTTCTGGCCGCAGACCACACCCGATGCCCGGCAAAGATCTGCGTAGGCCAACAAGTGCAAAGGCCACATTTGTTGGCCTGCACAGGCAGGCTGAGCCCTTGCTTGCTAGCTTACCACCCACCCATGCCACCCCCCACACCTACCACATCGGCTAGAAAAGTGAGGCAGGTGTCAGATCCAGTGGCAGAAACAGTTTGTGGCTCTGCTGCTCGTGAGATGGTCCTTGCACCCTAGGATGGAGTAACACAGCGTGACTTATGTTACACCACTACCGCTCAGGTCAGGGCTTTACAATGGCGGCAATGTAGTGCCTTTAACATAATAAAATGTCCAAGGCACTGCATAGAAGTGATTATCAAACAAAATTTGACACCCCGGGTAAGGAGATATTAGGGCAGATGACCAAAAGCTTGGTCAAAGAGGTAGGTTTTATGGAGCATCTAAAAGGAGGTGGGGTAGCGAGGTGGAGAGGTTTTGGGCAGGAATTTGATTTAAGATGCTTGTGAGCTGTTGCATCACTTGGGGAAAAAAGTCTATCTGTGATGTAATAACCAAAAGGGAAAAAATCAGTTTTTGATCAGTCGAACAGAACGCGCCGTGTTCCATCCTGGCACTGTCTGATATAGACAGATAACAATGTAGCAATTGTGTACTTGTTTTAAGATGTTGGTAATGTCCGTAGGTGAGTACTAATGTGGAATCTGACGAATGTCATTGGGCTGGCCAAATTTTCAGCCTTCCTTTGTCTGAGTACATGGGCTTTTGTTCTTTTCTCTAAATTGGCATTAAGCCGACTTGCCATCTTGTCATTGAGCTGGAGAGAAGTAGGCTTTTACATTGGGTCAGGCCCAGTTTGGGTTCCACAGGTTTGCCAACATGCAAATCAAACCAACTGAGTCCCATTCCTGCTGCTGTGGACACTCACTCAACCCGAGTATTTTTTATTCATTTTGTTTCCAACAACTCCTAAGAACAGAATAATCCACTCTCTGCGGAGCCCATTTAAACTATGTCTGCCTGCCATAAACGGGGCAATAATGGCCTGAAAATGGCGTTGGGTCACTTACTGCCCCATTTGTCCTGTTCACCGCAATCTTGGTAGAGGCCTTTTAGATGGGCGACCATAGTTCCTGCCTGTCTCAGGCAGGAGACCACTTTTAACAGGCAAATCAGGGTCCTGCAATGTACATATGACCCTGATTGGTATTTTGAGGTAAAAATGAGTGAGGAGTGCACCGCGTATTCGACATCGAGCAAGTTAAGGAGCGATCATTAGAGAGGCAGCTGGAGGCCGTTCAACAGATGGTCGGAATCCATTTCTGTTATGTAGGTAAACCTGTAAATACCATGTCTAACCACCAGAGGGCTTATCCCCTGGAGTCCCAAGGGATCCCACAATCCCTTGGGAGCACCTGTGTATAAGGAGACCTCACAGGCTGGAGAGGCATTCTGAGATCTGTAATAAAGGGCTACGGTCACACCTTACTTTGAACTTGCAGTATCTAGTCTGACCCTTTATTCAAGACATAACAACTGGCGACAAGATACAGGTGACAAACCCCACCACAACAATGCAGAGAACTGTGGCATCCTGGAGAAATTTTTGGCGGGAGATGATTGGGAAACCTTTATGGAGCGACTTGACCAATACTTCGTGGCCAACGAGGTGGAAGGTGAAGCGAATGCTGCCAAATGAAGAGCGATCCTGCTCACGGTTTGTGGGACAGCAACGTATGGCCTCATGAAAAACCTGCTCGCTCAAGCAAAACCCACAGACAAGTCATACGATGAGTTGTGCACGCTGGTCCAGGAGCATCTAAACCTGAAGGAAAGTGTTCTGATGGCGAGGTATCAGTTCTACACATACAAGAGGTCTGAAGGCCACGAAGTGGTGAGCTATGTCGCCGAGCTAAGTTGCGTTGCAGGACATTACGAATTTGAAGGACACTTGGAGAACATGCTCAGGGACTTCTTTGTAGTCGGCATTGGCCATGAAGTAATACTTTGCAAACTTTTGTATGTACAGACCCCAACCTTGAGTAAAGCCATAGCGATAGCCCAGGCGTTTATCGCCACAAGTGACAATACCAAACAAATTTCTCTGCACACTAGTGCTGTACTGTGAACAAAGTAACGTTGTTTTCCAATCGAAATGTACAGGACAGGACTTACAAGCCTGCAGCTGCACATCCGCAGATGACTCAGAGTCCACCATCAAGGGTGGTGAATACAAGGCCATTAACACCTAGTTGGTGCTGCGGGGGTGATCATCGTTTCCATTCATGCCGCTTCAAAGGATACATTTGCAAGGGCTGTGGAACAATGGGACACTTCCAATGCATGTGCAGGCGAGCTGCAAACCCTACGAATCCTGCAAACCACCATGTTGCAGAGGAGGACAGATCCACATTGGATCACGACAAACCAGAGCCTCAGACCGAAGAGGCAGAGGTATATGTGGTGCACACATTTACCACAAAGTGTCCCCCGATAATGCTGAAGGTTGAATTAAATGGACTCCCGGTGTCCATGGAACTCGACACGGGCGCAAGCCAGTCCATAATGATCAAAAAGACTTTCGATAAATTGTGGTGCAGCAAGGCTTCAATGCCAGTCCTGACTCCCATTCGTACTAAACTTAGAAAGTACACAAAGGAACTGATTCCCGTAATTGGCAGTGCGACCGTAAAGGTCTCCTACCTCTGGGCGGTACCGGGCGATGGCCCCACGCTGTTTGGCAGGAGTTGGCTGGGAAAGATACGCTGGAACTGGTACAACGTCTGAGCGCTTTTGTCCGCCGACGACACTTCATGTGCCCAGGTCCTAAGCAAGTTCTCCTCGCTGTTTGAACCAGGCATCAGGAAGTTCCAAGGAGCAAAAGTGCAGATCCATTTGATTCCGGGGGCATGACAAGGCGAGAGCTGTACCTTACAATGATGAGAGAGAGGGTGGAGATCGAGCTGGACAGGTTGCAACAAGAGGGCATCATTTTGCCGATCGAATTCAATGAGTGGGCCAGTCTGATTGTTGCAGTCCTCAAGGGAGACGGCACCGTCAGAATCTGTGGTGATTACAAAGTAATTATCAATCATTTCTCCCTACAGGATCAATACCCACTACCAAAGGCAGACAATCTATTTGCGACGCTGGTGGGAGGGAAAACATTCACGAAGCTGGACTTGACCTCGGCCTACATGACGCAGGAGCTGGAGGAATCATTGAAAGGCCTCACCTGCATCAACACACACAAAGATCTCTTCATTTACAACAGGTGCCCGTTTGGGATTCGATCGGCCACGGCGATATTCCAGAGGAACATGGAAAGCTTACTGAAGTCAGTCCCATGCACCGTGGTCTTCCAGGAAGACATCTTGGTTACAGGTCGAGACACCGTCGAGCACCTGCAGAACCTGGAGGAGGTTCTTAGTCAGCTTAATCATGTGGGGCTCAGGCTAAAATGCTCGAAGTGCATTTTCCTGGCGCCTGAAATGGAGTTCCTGGGGAGAAGAATTGCGCCGGACGGCATCGGGCCCACCGATTCGAAGACGGAGGCAATCAAGAACGCACTGAGACCACAGAATGTGATGGAGCTGCGGTCGTTTCTAGGACTCCTGAACTATTTTGGTAACTTCTTCCTGGGTCTTAGCACATTGTTAGAACCCATGCGCTCTTTACTGCATAAAGGAGATGAATGGGTATGGGGTAAAAGCCAAGAAAATGCCTTTGAAAAAGCTAGGAAGCTGTTATGTTCAAATAAATTGCTTGTGTTGTACGATCCATGTAAGCGTTTGGTACAAGCATGTGATGCATCGTAATACGGGGTCGCATGTGTATTGCAACAAGCTAATGAATTTGGGAAATTGCAACCGGTTGCTTATGCATCCAGAAGTCTGTCTAAGGCTGAGAGGGCCTACAGTATGATCGAAAAAGCGTTAGCGTGTATTTACGTGGTAAAGAAAATGCATCAATATCTGTTCGGGCTCAAATTTGAATTGGAAACCGAACAAAAGCCGCTTATATCCCTCTTTTCAGAAAGTAAGAGGATAAATATGATTGCATCGGCCGCATCCAGAGATGGGCGCTCATGTTGTTCGCATACAACTATGCCATCCGCCACACGCCAGGCACAGTGGGGGTGGAAATGGCACAGCCTGCAGATTTAGTTATGGTAATGGAAGCATTCGAGAGTGAGCAATCACCTGTTACCACCTGACAGATTATAACCTGGATGAGCCAGGACCCCTTACTGTCCTTAGTAAAAAACTGTGCTCCACGGGAGTTGGTCTAGTGTCCCATTAGAAATGCAGGAAGAAATAAGGCCGTACCAATGGCGCAAAGATGAAATGTCTATACACGCAGACTGCCTCTATGGGGTAATCGGGTAGTTGTGCCAAAAAAGGGCAGGGACACTTTCATTAGTGATCTCCACAGCACCCATCCAGGAATCGTAATGATGAAAGCGATAGCCAGATCCCACGTTTGGTGGCCCGGTATCGATGCAGACTTAAAGACCTGCGTGCACAAATGTAATACATGTTCCCAGTTAAGCAATGCACCCAGGGAGGCGCCACTAAGTTTATAGTCCTGGCTCTCCAAACCGTGGTCTAGGGTCCATGTCGACTATGCAGGTCCATTCTTGGGAAAAATGTTCTTAGTGGTTGTAGATGCATACTCCAAGTGGATTGAATGTGTGATAATGTCGGCAAGCATATCCGCTGCCACCATTGAAAGCCTACGGGCCATGTTTGTCACACACAGCCTGCCTGATGTCCTTGTAAGTGACAGTGGGCCGTGCTTTACCAGTGCCGAATTCAAGGAGTTCGTGACCTGCAATGAGATCAAACGTGTCATGTCTGCCTCGTTTAAACCAGGGTCCAATGGTCAAGCAGAACGAGCAGTTCAAACAATCAAGCAGAGCTTGAAAAGGGTAACTGAAGGCTCATTGCAGACTCGCTTATCCCGAGTCCTGCTTAGTTACCGCACAAGACCCCACTTGCTCACTGGGGTTCCTCCCGCTGGACTGCTCATGAAAAGGGCACTTAAGATAAGGCTCTCGTTAGTCCACCCTGATCTACATGAACAGGTAGAGAGCAGGCAGCTTCAACAGAATACATCTCATGTTCGTGCAAATGTATCACGCAAAATTGAAATAAGAAACTCAGATTTACAGACTATCCAGAACAACCCACAATAGATTCTACCTTTTTTGACCCTCCAACCCACACAGGAGTGGCAACCGACCCAGCGGTTGACCACGAAGCAGAACCCATCACCTGCAGCAGCCCAGCAAGACTCACCACCCCCAGCAGCCCAGCAAGGCCAGCTGCGCAACAGCCCAGCGAGGACCCAACAAACGACTCACCAAAACTGGCATTTGCACCGAGACGATCAACCAGGGAAAGGAAGGCCCAGATCGGCTCACATTGTAAATAGTTACACTACTGACTTTGGGGATGAGTGTTGTTATGTATGTAAATCTGTAACTACCCAGTCTAACCACCGGAGGGCTTATCCACTGCAGTCCCAAGGGATCCCACAATCCCTTGGGAGCACCTGTATATAAGGAGGCCTCACAGGCTGGAGAGGCACTCTGGAGACCTGTAATAAAGGATTACTGTCACACCTTACTATGAGCTTGCAGTATCTAGTCTGACTCTTTATTCAAAACATAACAATTTCCATCTTTAATTTTTGTGGGACCAACAGGAGCAGGAATGCCCCTCACTCCCACAAATATACAACGGCCCGTGCATGGCCATGGGACTCTCTCTCTCTCTCTTTCTCTCGAGATCACTGCCATTTAGATAGTGCCTTTCACCTCAGGAGATCCCAAAGCACTTTACAGCCCATTAAGTACTTTACAGCCCATTAAGCACTTTACAGCCCATTAAGTACTTTACAGCCCATTAAGCACTTTACAGCCCACTAAGCACTTTACAGCCCATTAAGCACTTTACAGCCCATTAAGCACTTTACAGCCCATTAAGCACTTTACAGCCCATTAAGCACTTTACAGCCCATTAAGCACTTTACAGCCCATTAAGCACTTTACAGCCCATTAAGCACTTTACAGCCCATTAAGCACTTTACAGCCCATTAAGCACTTTACAGCCCATTAAGCACTTTACAGCCCATTAAGTACTTTACAGCCCATTAAGCACTTTACAGCCCATTAAGCACTTTACAGCCCATTAAGCACTTTACAGCCCATTAAGTACTTTACAGCCCATTAAGTACTTTACAGCCCATTAAGTACTTTACAGCCCATTAAGCACTTTACAGCCCATTAAGTACTTTACAGCCCATTAAGTACTTTACAGCCCATTAAGTCCTTTACAGCCCATTAAGTACTTTACAGCCCATTAAGTACTTTACAGCCCATTAAGCACTTTACAGCCCATTAAGTACTTTACAGCCCATTAAGCACTTTACAGCCCATTAAGTACTTTACAGCCCATTAAGTACTTTACAGCCCATTAAGTACTTTACAGCCCATTAAGTACTTTACAGCCCATTAAGTACTTTACAGCCCATTAAGTACTTTACAGCCTATTAAGCACTTTACAGCCCATTAAGTACTTTACAGCCCATTAAGCACTTTACAGCCCATTAAGTACTTTACAGCCCATTAAGTACTTTACAGCCCATTAAGCACTTTACAGCCCATTAAGTACTTTACAGCCCATTAAGTACTTTACAGCCCATTAAGCACTTTACAGCCCATTAAGCACTTTACAGCCCATTAAGTACTTTACAGCCCATTAAGTACTTTACAGCCCATTAAGTACTTTACAGCCCATTAAGTACTTTACAGCCTATTAAGCACTTTACAGCCCATTAAGTACCTTACAGCCCATTAAGCACTTTACAGCCCATTAAGTACTTTACAGCCCATTAAGTACTTTACAGCCCATTAAGTACTTTACAGCACATTAAGTACATAACAGCCCATTAAGTACTTTACAGCCCATTAAGCACTTCACAGCCCATTAAGCACTTTACAGCCCATTAAGTACTTTACAGCCCATTAAGTACTTTACAGCCCATTAAGCACTTTACAGCCCATTAAGTACTTTACAGCCCATTAAGCACTTTACAGCCCATTAAGCACTTTTGAACTGTAACCACTTTTGCAATGTAGGAAACACAGCAGCTAATTTTCTCACAGCAAGCTCCCACAAACAGCAATGAAATCATGACCAGATAATAGGTTATAGCGATGTTGGTTCGGGGATAAACATTACCCAGGACACCAGGAGAAATACATCCACCTGAGAGGGCTTGCGTCTGATCTGAAAGGTGGCCCCTTTGACAGTGCAGCACTCCCTCAGCACTGCACTGGGAATGTCAGCCTAGATTTTGATTCCGATGGAGTCGGGCTTGAACCCACAACCTTCTGATTTAGCAGGCGAGAACACTACACACTGAGGCACAGCTGACACCATAAAGTGACAACTTATGTTTGGCTCTCAAAATGGCGCAGGCCTCACGCCAGCCAGGACGGGTGGACTGCGAGCATTCTCTGCCTGCAAACCGCTCGTTTCACGCCAGATGTTAAAATCAGGCCCAGAGTGTGTTAAAGTCAGATAGTCAGCTTCAACTCTTTTCTTTCCCATCCTCAATGGCCAAGGCTCAAAAATTACTCCAGCTGAAAAAGCAGATCTATCGGTTACAATGGAGATTGGCAGTTTTCTATAGTCGGGGGCAGACAGATCCCATTAACCTCTTGGGCATTCAGGAGCAGTTTACACAGAGCATTCCAAGTGTGACACAACTGACTGAACATGAGAATATTAAACCTGTTTATTCTGTTGGTCTGCGTGGACAAATTAAAGAAAATATTATTCTCTAAATTCTCCCATGAATTTAAGCATTCTGGTATTAGTTCTGGTATTTAAAAATACCCAGCTTTACCCTGCCAATAGATACCACTCCTGCTTAGCGATGCTTAAATATATATATATGCAAGATAATTAACTTTCCTGATGCTGTCTTGTGGTCCAACATGTACTCAGGTCCTACTTCACAAATCCAATGTACCTTCTGCAGCACTCAGATACACAGGGGTTACAACAACTTTCATTTATATAGCACCTTAACGTAGTAAAACATCTCAAGGCTCTTCACAGGAGCGTTATCAAACAACATTTTGACACCGAACCACATAAACAAATATTAGGGCAGAAGAGGTAGGTTTTAAGGAGCTCCTTAAGGGAGAAAAGAGAGGCAGAGAGGCAGAGAAGTTGAGAGAGTGAATTCCAGCGTTGAGGCCTCGGCACCTGAAGATACAGCCGCCAATGATGGAGCGATTAAAATCGGGGATTTTCAAGAGGCCAGAATTGGTGGAGCACAGAAATCTTGGGGTTTGTAGGGCTGGAGGAGATGACAGAGATAGGGAGGGGTGAGGCCATGGAGGGAGTTGAAAACAAGGATGACGATTTTACAATCGAGGCGTTGCTTAACCGAGAGCCAAAGTAGGTCAGTGAGCACAGGGGTGATGGGTGAAATGACATTTTATATGAAGAATGAATTGGATGTGAGCAGTAAAACAGTCACACGTTCTGTACTTTTCTGCTGCTACAGTGAAGCTACCTGATGAGGCTCAGCACCAGCTCTCGAAAAACAAAACTCAAAACTCAGATTCTCTAAGATTCTCTGATTAAAATGCGCAATGAGACTGTATATTTTCTCTGAGAATCTTGGAGGATTTTAGCGGCTAATGGTCTTTTAATTACTCATTTCTCCACTGCTGACTGGCAGGTGTCCAGTACTGGGCCCAAAAGGAGTGAAGTGGAGATCCTATCGAGAAGATTTCCTCCATGGACTATTTGTGGTGAATTTGTAAGTGCGTGTATGGAGAACCTGTTTATGGTATCCCTACAAATGGCAAACAGAGGAAATATTCCATACAAACGTGGAATTACATAGTATTTACAGCACAGAATCAGACCCTTCGGTCCAACTGTGCCAGTGTTTATGCTCCACTTGTGACTTTTCCCACCCTACTTCGCTCACCATAATTCCAGTGGGAGACCAGCAGAACCCCAGACAAAAATTGACACCGAGCCAAAGAAGGAGAGACTAGGATATGTGACAAAAAGTTTAGCGAAAGAGGTAGGTTGTACACAGCGTCTTCAGGGTTGAGCGAGCGAAAGATGGAATGGTGAAAATGTTTAGGGGGGCAGAATTCCAGAGCTTAGAGCCTGGACGGCTGAAGGCACGGCCGTAAATGGTGAGTCGAAAGAAGTGGGGGATGCACAAGAGACCAGGATCGGAGGAACGCAGAGTTGTAGGAGGGGTGTAGGGCTGGAGGAGGTTGCAAAGATGCCTATGGAAGTTATCAATCAAACACAGCAAAGAAAGAACATGTATAGAGGAGACAAATTCAGGATTGTGACCTGGGAGCAAAGCTTCCAGACCTAGGTCAGAAAATGAGTAAAGTCCTTTCCCATTTGTCACACAGCAATATTTCATCTTGAAGGGTCAGTAGAACGCTTCCATATCAAAGAGGAAGACAGGCTCCAGCACAATGATAAGAAGCCCAACATTAGAAATAAAATTCATCAACCCATACGTATGAAAAGCACTATTAAGTACCTGCAATTGAATGGGAGTCGCTAATTAAATTTTAGGGTTCAAATGAAATTCTTAAGCAATTTGCCCTTTGTCCTTGTGGTTTATGACATCACCCGCTCCTTTTGTTCAGATCAGTTGACTTTGATCCATTGCAATCCATCTAAGTGACTTTAAGTTAAGGCTGATATCTATCATCTATCTATTAAGATCACAGATGGAGTTTGAACCCACAACCCCCAGACCCAGAGACAGAAGCACGACCAAGTGGGTCTGTTATCACTGTAAGACATGATATATAAAGAGTGCCCAATTAATTGTGGCAAGTGATTGACCATTCAGAGCTGCTCAGAAGGCGGTATTTGTTTTACTAAGTGCAAGGTATTTTATGCAGTATTTGGGCACACGGCGGAAGTGTGGAAGTTTGCAGCACTTTGCCCCAGTATATTGTGAAGTTCAAACAACAGCCCCTAAACCGAACACAAATAGCCAAGTAAACTATTTAATCTAAAAAAATGTCTGCGTCCTCATCTCATCTGACACCTCCTTGGCTTTTGTGTGTTGCCAAATTTCGAGTTATAAGTTGGTTCCCAAGTGATGCAAAACAAACTGCTCCTTCCAACGCCCTTGAGCTGTTTAATGGTTGTGTTTGCTTGGTTTTCTTAATGAACAATAACACTGGAACTATGCCTGGAGCATTCCAGGCGAATCCAAGAAATTTCTGCTATACTGTAACTTGTGGTCAGGTGAGCGCTTGCTTTGAGAGATCGAATATTTCACAACACATATCCAGGGTAATTAATGTGGCACCTTCCCAGGAATTGCATTCCAGCATCTCAACAGTACTTCATGGATCGGCTGTTTGCAATTAAAAAATATATAAATGCACGATAATTACATAACATGACTGACAGACTTTGAAAATGACACCAAAAAGCAAGAAATACAGTACAGGATGGGGGGAAGGGGTCCCTATTTGTAGTGAAATCTTAAACTCAGGTCGATTTTAAGTTCCAGTGGGCTTTGGGTGGGCAAGGGCGAGTTCAAAATGCCAATTACTTTTAAAATAGTTGCAGGCCCAGATTTCAAGCCAGGAGTATTTTAACTCCCAGGCCTCATCTGCGTGCTGCCGATCATGATGGGGAGGAAGGGGCAGCTGGCTGACAGCTGAGAGCAGAAACTTCAAACATCCAGAGCCCGCAAGGCAGAAACGAAAGCAAGGCTCGCCGGCAAGGAAGAAAGACTTGCATTTATATAGTGCCTTTCACGACCATCGGACGTCTCAAAGCACTTTCCAGCCAATAAAATACTTTTGGAGTGTCATTACTGTTGCATTGTGGGAAACGCGGCAGCCAATCTGCGCACAGCAAGCTGCCACAAACTGCAATGTGATAGTGACCAGATAATCTGCTTTTATTACGTTGATTAATAAATATTGTTCAAGACACCAGGGGGTAACTCCCCAGCTCTTCTCCAAAATAGTGCGATGGGATTTTTTTTACGTCCACATCAGAGAGTAGACGGGGCCTCGGTTTAACGTCTCAGCCAAAAGACAGGCATCTCCAAAAGTGCAATGCTCCCTCAGCACTGCACTGGAGTGTCGGCCTATATTTATGGTGCTCAAGTCCCTGGAGTGAGACTTGAACCTCACAACCTTCTGACTCAGAGGCGAGTGTACTACCCACTGAGTCACAGCTGACTCGTAAATCACAGGCAGGGGGTATTATAAGGGTCTCATTGGAGGGATGGGAGGGGGCGGGTAGTGGGGGAAAGGCTGGGGCAGGGAAGGTCGTGATTTTCCATGTGAGGACCAATCCTGCTCCTCCTGGTCTGACAGGGGGGAGATTTTAAATTACCTTTGGAGGGCATCTTTGCAGAAGGGAGGGATTCAAATTCCTGGGACATTGGAACTGGCTCTGGGGGAGGTGGGACCATTACAAACTGGACGGTCTGCACCTGGGCAGGACCGGAACCAATGTCCAAGGGGGAGTGTTTGCTATTGCTGTTGGGGAGGGGTTAAACTAATACAACAGGGGGATGGGAACCTATGCAGGAGACAGAGGGAAGTAGAATGGGGGCAGAAGCAAAAGATAGAAAGAAGAAAAGTAAAAGTGGAGGACAGAGAAACCTAAGGCATAAAACAAAAAGGGCCACATTACAGCAAAATTCTAAAGGGGCAAAGTGTGTTAAAAAAACAAGCCTGAAGGCTCTGTGCCTCAATGCGAGGAGTATTTGGAATAAGGTGGACGAATTAACTGCGCAGATAGCAGTTAACGGGTATGATATAATTGGCATCATGGAGACATGGCTCAAGGGTGACCAAGGCTGGGAACTCAACATCCAGGGGTATTCAACATTTAGGAAGGATAGACAGAAATAAAAAGGAGGTGGGGTGGCATTGCTGTTTAAAGTGGAAATGAATGCAAGAGTAAGGAAGGACATTAGCTTGGAAGATGTGGAATCGGTATGGGTGGAGATACGGAATACCAAAGGGCAGAAAACGTGAGTGGAAGTTATGTACACACCACCAAACAGTAGTAGTGAGGTTGGGGACAGCATCAAACAAGAGATTAGGGATGCATGCAATAAAGGTACAGCAGTTATCATGAGCAACTTTAATCTACATGTTGATTAGGCTAATCAAACTGGTAGCAATGCGATGGAGGAGGATTCCCTGGAATGTATTAGGGATGGTTTTCTAGACCAATATGTCGAGGAACCAACTAGAGGGCTGGCCATCCTAGACTGGGTAATGTGTAATGAGAAAGGACTAATTAGCAATCTTGTTGTGCGAGGCCCCTTGGGGAAGAGTAACCATAATATGGTAGAATTCTTTATTAAGATGGAGAGCGACACAGTTAATTCAGAGACTAGGGTCCTGAACTTAAGGAAAGGTAACTTCAATGGTATGAGACGTGAATTGGCTAGATTAGACTGGCGAGTGATACTTAAAGGGTTGACAGTGGATAGGCAATGGCAAACATTTAAAGATCACATGGATGAACTTCAACAATTGTACATCCCTGTCTGGAGTAAAAATAAAACGGGGAAGGTGGCTCAACCGTGGCTAACAAGTGAAATTAAGGATAGTGTTAAATCCAAGGAAGAGGCATATAAATTGGCCAGACAAAGCAGCAAACCTGAGGACTGCTGCTCAGGGAGATATTTATAATACAGCAGGGGAGGACAAAGGGTTTAATTAGGAGGTGGAAAATAGAGTATGAGAGGAAGCTTGCTGGGAACATAAAAACTGACTGCAAAAGCTTCTATAGATATGTGAAGAGAAAAAGATTAGTGAAAACAAACGTAGGTCCCTTGCAGTCAGATTCAGGTGAATTTATAATGGGGAACAAAGAAATGGTGGACAAGTTAAACAAATACTTTGGTTCTGACTTCACAAAGGAAGACACAAATAACCTTCCGGAAATATTAGGGCACCGAGGGTCTAGTGAGAAGGAGGAACTGAAGGAAATCCTTATTAGGTGGGAAATTTTGTTCAGGAAATTGATGGGATTGAAGGCCAATAATTCCCCGGGGCCTGATGGTCTGTATCCCAGAGTACTTAAGGAAGTAGTCCTAAAAATAGTGGATGCATTGGTGATCATTTTCCAACAAACTATCGACTCTGGATCAGTTCCTATAGATTGGAGGGTAGCTAATGTAACACCACTTTTTAAGAAAGGAGGGAGAGAGAAAATGGGTAATTATAGACTGGTTAGCCTGACATCAGCAGTGGGGAAAATGTTGGAATCAATTATTAAAGATGAAATAGCAGCACATTTGTAAGCACTGACGGGATCGGTCCAAGTCAGCATGGATTTATGAAAGGGAAATCCTGCTTGACAAATCCTGCTTGACAAATTTTTTGAGGATGTAACTGGTAGAGTGGACAAGGGAGAACCAGTGGATGTAGAGTATTTGGACTTTCAAAAGGCTTTTGACAAGGTCCCACACAAGCGATTGGTGTGCAAAATTAAAGCACATTGTATTGGGGGTAGTGTACTGACGTGGATAGAGAACTGGTTGGCAGACAGGAAGCAGAGAGTCGGGATAAATGGTCCTGTTCAGAATGGCAGGCAGTGACTAGTGGGATGCCGCAGGGCTCAGTGCTGGGAATCCCAGCTATTTACAATATACATTAATGATTTGGATGAGGGAATTGAGTGTAATATCTCCAAGTTTGCAGATGACACTTAGTTGGGTGGCAGGGTGAGCTGTGAGGAGGGCGCTAAAAGGCTGCAGGGTGACTTGGACAGGTTAGGTGAGTGGGCAAACACGTGGCAGATGCAGTATAATGTGGATAAATGTGAGGTTATCCACTTTGGTGGCAAAAACACGAAGGCAGAATATTATCTGAATGGCAGCAGATTAGGAAAAGGGGAGGTGCAACGAGACCTGAGTGTCACGGGACATCAGTCATTGAAAGTTGGCATGCAGGTACAGCAGGCAGTGAAGAAGGCAAATGGTATGTTGGCCTTCACAGCTAGGGGATTTGAGTATAGGAGCAGGGAGGTCTTACTGCAGTTGTACTAGGGCCTTAGTGAGGCCTCACCTGGAATATTGTGTTCAGTTTTGGTTACCTAATCTGAAGAAGGATGTTCTTGCTATTGAGGGAGTGCAGCGAAGGTTCACCAGATTGATTCCCGGCATGGCAGGACTGACATATGAGGAGAGACTGGATCGACTGGGCCGGTATTCACTGGAGTTTAGAAGGATGAGAGCGGATCTCATAGAAACATATCAAATTCTGACGGGACTGGGCAGGTTAGATGCAGGAAGAATGTTCCCGATGTTGGGGAAGTCCAGAACCACGAGACATAATCTAAGGATAAGGGGTAATCCATTTAGGACTGAGATGAGGAGAAACTTCTTCACTCAGAGAGTTGTTAACCTGTGGAATTCCCTGCTGCAGAGAGCTGTTGATGCCAGTTCATTGGAGATATTCAAGAGGGAGTTAAATCTGGTCCTTAAGGCTAAAGGGATCAAGGGGTATGGAGAGAAAACAGGAAAGGGGTACTGAGGTGAATGTCAGCCATGATCTTATTGAATGGTGGTGCAGAATCGAAGGGCCAAATGGCCTACTCCTGCACCTAATTTCTATGTTTCTATGTTTCTTGGTCCTGACGGGAAATCCATAGCAGCTTTCCAGCTCAGGCCCTAGTTAAAATCCGCTTTGGGTCCCACTGACATAATGGGAGCGATATTTGCATAAATCTATGATGCTCTGTCTGTTTCTGGCAGGTTCATCAGCCAGCCAACTGCAGTGAGCAGTTAAAATGGCGGCCAGCGGGATTCTAGCGTGCACGGGGCAGAAATGCCAAAGGCTCCAATGGGCGGAGTGTACTAAAATTGCCCTGCCCCCTTCCCAATCCTTTATATTTCAGTACAAATATTAAGGAAATGCCGCAGTGACTTTGCTACACCCATCAATCAGATGGAATGTCCCAAAGACATCCAGCGTTTCTCTACATATATGGTGTGATGGCCTCCCTGAGGCACCGTAGTTTGATTTACCATCTACCGCCACAGAGTAGCGCCCTTCGGATTCGGGAGACACATGGGAGAGGAGATATTTTCCTCCCAAGGTTCACTTTATTGCTATTTTAGGGACCAGGGGCTAGAACCTCCATTTTCTTTGTCTGCTTAACACCCACTTAACACCCATTTTACCGGGAAATGACGTATAACACCCATATATCGCCCATTTTGGCACAAAATGGAAACTGGCGGGCATTTTTCGGAAATTTAGAGCTGAGTGTTACTTTCCCCATGTGCTTAACGGCGAAAAAAAATATTCCCGCCCGCCCACTTTTTGGGGGCGGAATCAGCAGAATGGGCGAACTCAACGCCTATAATATCGCCCAGCATTACTTTCCACATGGAATTAACGCCGAGATTCAATATTAACGCCCGGCAACTTTTTTTGTCGTAAAGAGTATATTTACCCAAACTAGCGGCCATGGAGATCGCGCAACATTAATTTCACCACCTCACTTACATTTTACCCACAATATCGCTCGCTCAAAAAAATGCCCCCAAAAAGTGGAACGAACCAGGATGAATCACAGTGTTACGGACGCCATGTTGGAGATGACATGTCGCGTCCTTTAAAAGGCTGCTGTGCTTCAACCTCAGCGGAGTTCGGATGTACTCTTCAGGTCATTGGAGTTGATGTGAACATCTCTAAAAACATTTTGACCATACTGTGACCGATTGTAAGTGAAGAGGTGTGTTCATCGGTGATATATAAGTGGACTTGTATTTACTCTGTACAGCCACCAGAGGGCTCATTCCCCGGAGTCCCAAGGGATCCAATAATCCCTTGGGAGCATAGGTATTTAAGAAGGCTTCACAGGTTGGAGAGGCACTCTGGAGACCTGCAATAAAAGACTAAGGTCACACTTTACTTTGAGCTCAGTGTTCAGTCTGATTCTTTCTCCGTACACAACATCTGGCGACGAGATACAGATAGCAAACCCAAAGATGCAGAGAACAGTGGGCATCCTGGAGAAATATTCGGGGGGAGATAATTGGGAAACTTTTGTGGAGCAACTCGACCAATACTTCATGGCCAACGAACTCGATGGAGAGCACTGCCAAACATAGAGCGATCCTCCTCACCATCTGTGGGGCACCAACATATGGCCTCATGAAGAATCTGCCCACTGCAGCAAAACCCACGGAGAAATTATATGATGATTTGTGCACACTGGTCCGAGAGCATTTGAACCTGAAGGAAAGCGTTCTGATGGCGAGGTACCGGTTCCACACCTATAAAAGAACTGAAGGCCAGGAAGTGGCGAGTTATGTCGCCGAGCTGAGACGCCTTGCAGGACATTGCGAATTTGAAGGACATTTGGAGCACATGCTCAGAGACTATTTTATACTTGGCATTAGCCACGAAACCATACTTTGCAAGCTTTTGACTGAAGAGACCCCAACCTTGAGTAAGGCCATAGTGATAGCTCAGGCGTTCATTGCCACCAGTGACAATACGAAGCAAATCTCTCAGCACACAAGTGCTGCTACAAGTACTGTGAACAAAGTGATGTTGTTTTCGAATCATAACGTACAGGGCAGGTCACACATACCTGCAGCTACACATCTGCAGAAGCCTCAGAGTCCATCATCAAGGGCGATGAATGCAAGGCCATTAACACCTTGTTGGCGCTGCGGGGGTGATCATCGTTTCCATTCATGCCGATTGAAAGGATACATTTGCAAGGGCTGTGGAACGATGGGACACCTCCAACGAGTGTGCAGGTGAGCTGCTAAGCCTGTTAAACCTGCAAACCACCACATTGCAGAGGAGGACAGATCTACGGAGTATCATTACAAACCAGAGCCTTAGATAGAGGAGGCAGAGGTACATAGGGTGCACGAATTGTCCCCCGATAATGCTGAATGTTGAACTAAATGGACTCCCGGTGTCAATGGAGTTGGACACGGGCGCGAGCCAGTCCATCATGGGCAAAAAGACTTTCGAAAGGTTGTGGTACAACAAGGCCTCAAGGCCAGTCTTAACTCCAGTTCACACAAGACTAAGAACTTACACTAAAGAACCAATTCCTGCAATCGGCAGTGCTACCGTAAAGGTTTCCTACGATGGAGCGGTGCACAAGCTACCACTCTGGGTGGTACCGGGCGATGGTCCCACGCTGCTCGGCAGGAGCTGGCTGGGAAAGATACGCTGGAACTGGGACAACGTCCGAGCGCTATCGCCCGCTGATGACACTTCGTGTACACAGGTCTTAAACAAATTTCCTTCGCTGTTCGAACCAGGCATCGGGAAATTGCAAGGAGCAAAAGTGCAGATCCACCTAATTCTGGGGGCGCGATCCATCCTTCACCAGGTGAGAGTACCATACATGATGAGAGAAAGGGTAGAGATTGAGCTAGACCGGCTGCAACAAGAGGGCATCATTTCACCGATCAAGTTCAGCAAGTGGGCCAATCCTATTGTCCCAGTCCTCAAGGGAGATGGCACCGTCAGAATCTGTGGCGGTAACAAAGTAACTATCAATTGTTTCTCCCTGCAGGACCAATACCCACTACCAAAAGCCGACGACGTCTTTGCAACGCTGGCGGGAGGAAAGTCGTTCACGCAGCTGGATCTGACTTCAGCCTACATGACGCAGGAACTGGAGGAATCATCGAAGGTCCTCACCTGCATCAACACGCACAAAGGTCTTTTTGTTTATAACAGATGTCCGTTTGGAATCCGATCAGCGGCGGCGGTATCCCAGAGAAACATGGAAAGGTTATTGAAGTCAGTCCCGCACACCGTGGTCTTCCAGGACGACACCTTGGTCACAGGTTGGAACACAGTCGAGCACCTGCAGAACCTGGAGGATGTTCTTAGTCGACTCAACCGCGTGGGGCTCAGGTTAAAACGCTCGAAGTGTGTTTTCCTGGCGTCTGATGTGGAGTTCCTGGGAAGGAGGATTGCGAAGGATTGCGGTGGGATCAGGCCCACCGACGCGAAGATGGAGGCAATCGAGAATGCACTGAGGCCACAGAACGTGACGGAGTTGCGATCATTTCTGGGACTCTTGAACTACTTTGGTAACTTCTTACCCTCAGCACACTGTTAGAACCACTACATGTCTTACTACGAAAAGGGGGCAAATGGGTTTCGGGCAAAAGCTAAGAAAATGCCTTTGTAAAAGCGAGAAAATTGTTATGCTCAAACAAATTGCTTGTGTTGTATGATCCATGTAAGCGTTTGGTACTGGCATGTGATGCGTCGTCATATGGCGTCGGGTGTGTATTGCAACAATCTAATGATTTGGGGAAACTGCAGCCTATTGTTTAAGCATCCAGGAGTCTGTCTAATGCTGAGAGAGCTGACAGCATGATTGAAAAAGAAGCGTTAGCGTGTGTCTGTGGGGTAAAGTAAATGCATCAATACGTGTTTGGGCTAAAATTCTAATTGGAAACTGACCATAAGCCACTCATATCCCTGTTTTCCGAGAGTAAAGGGATAAATGACAACGCATCGGTCCACATCCAGAGATGGGCGCTCACGTTGTCCACACACAACTACGCCATTCGCCACAGGCCAGGCACAGAAAACTGCGCCGATGCTCTCAGTAGGCTGCCATTGCCCACCACGGAGGTGGAAATGGCGTAGCCCGCAGATCTAGCCATGGTTATGGAAACATTTGAGAGTGAGCAATCACCCATCACTGCCCGGCAGATCAAAACCTGGATAAGCCAGGACCCCTTATTATCTCTAGTCAAAAGCTGTGTGCTTCACAGGAGCTGGTCCAGTGTACCAGTGAAAATGCAGGAAGAGATAACGCCGTTCCAGCGGTGCAAAGTTGAAATGTCTATACAGGCAGACTGCCTTCTGTGGGGCAATCGAGTAGTGGTCCCCAAGAAGGGCAGAGACACCTTCTTCAATGACCTCCACAGTACCCACCCAGGCATCGAAATGATGAAAGCGATAGCCAGATCTCACGTGTGGTGGCCCGGTATTGATTCGGACTTAGAGTCCTGCGTTCACAGACGTAATACATGCTCGCAGTTAAGCAATG
Organism: Pristiophorus japonicus; assembly: GCF_044704955.1. Lineage (NCBI taxonomy): Eukaryota > Metazoa > Chordata > Chondrichthyes > Pristiophoridae > Pristiophorus > Pristiophorus japonicus. The sequence continues at coordinate 33,478,694 of NC_091977.1, forward strand.
TACCCAGGGAGGCGCCGCTAAGTTTATAGTCTTGGCCTCCAAACCGTGGTCTAGCGTACACGTCGACTATGCAGGCCCATTCTTGGGTAAAATGTTCCTTGTGGTTGTCGACGCGTACTCCAAGTGGATTGAATGTGAGATAATGTCGGCTAGCACATCCGTTGCCACCACTGAAAGCCTGTGGACCATGTTTGCCACACACAGCTTACCCGATGTCCTGGTGAGCGACAACAAGCCATGTTTTACCAGTGCTGAGTTCAAAGAATTCATGACCCGTAACGGGATCAAACATGTCTCAGCAGCCCTGTTTATCTAGCGTCCAATGGTCAGGCAGAGAGAGCAGTGCAAACCATCAAGCAAGGCTTGAAGAGGGTAACTGAAGGCTCACTGCACACTCGCCTATCTCAAATCCTGCTTAGCTACTGCACAAGACCCCACTCACTCACTGGGATCCCACCTGCTGAACTGCTCATGAAAAGAGCACTTAAGACAAGGCTCCCGTTAGTTCACCCTGATCTACATGAACAGGTAGAGAGCAGGCGGCTTCAACAAAGTGCATACCATGACAGTGCAAATGTGTCACTCGAGATTGAAGTCAATGATCCTGTATTTGTATTAAATTGTGGACAAGGTCCCAATTGGCTTCCCGGCACTGTTGTGGCCAAAGAGGAGAGCAGGGTGTTTCGGGTCAAACTTTCAAATGGACTCATTCACCGGAAACACTTGGACTAAATCAAACTTAGATTCATGGACTACCCTGAACAACCCACCTTGGACCCTACCTTTTTTGATCCCCCAACACACACACCAGTGGCAACCGACACCACGGTTGACCATGAAGCAGAACCCATCATCCATAGCAGTCCTGCAGGGCCCAACACACCAGGCCCCCCAGCAAGACCAGCTGCACAGCAGCCCAGCGAGGGCCCAACAAATGATTCAACAACATCAGCTTTCACACCAAGACGATCAACCAGGGCAAGAAGAGCCCCAGATTGACTCACATTGTAAATAGTTATACTATTGACTTTGGGGGGGAATGTTGTTGTATATGTGGACTTGTATTTACCCTGTACAACCACCAGAGGGCTCATTCCCCGGAGTCCAAATGGATCCCATATTTAAGAAGGCTTCACAGGTTGGAGAGGCTCTCTGGAGACCCTCAATAAAAGACTAAGGTCACACTTTACTTTGAGTTCACAGTGTTCAGTCTGATTCTTTCTCCATTCACAACAATCGGGACATTCCTTGTTTATCCGCAATCGGTGGAAAATAAAGAGCTACTGCAATGGGGCCTATCCTTTCTCACCCTCTCTTGGTGACCAACTACATGCAGCAGACTCGACATCGCCGAAGGAACGCTGCACTGCATTATGTGCCCAATGCACGAAGTGACAGACAGATGAGGAGGAGCAGACGTTACACCCCGGCAAGTACAAGGAGAAGCATTCTTACATCGACTTGCCCGACACCACCTGCCTTCGAAGACTGCACTTCCACAAAGAGGCTATTCCTGAAGTATGCCAGCTGATAAGAGCAGATCAGCAGCCTTCCAGCACTATCTGTACTGCACTGTCCGTCGAGGTCAAAGTCACCGCGGCACTGTCGTTCTAAGGCTCGGGTTCTTTTTAGGCCACAGCTGGCGACATTTGCAGACTTTCTCAGCATGCCACACATCGCTGCATTAAACACGTCACTGAAGCCCTCTGCATTACACACGCTGGAGGGACTTGATCAGCTTCCATGTGACCAGAGAGGCACAGAATGAGAGGGCTCTCGGTTTCTCCAGATTTGCAAACTTCCCCAAGGTGCAGGGAGCAATAGACTGTGCCACATCGTGATGCGGGCACCTTTTCAGGATGCTGAGGTTTTCAGGAACTGCAAGGGATTCCACTCCCTGAATGTCCAGCTGGTTGTTAACGACCAGCAAATTATACTGGCAGTGAATGCTCAATTTCCGGGCAGCAACCATGATGCGCACATCCTGCGTGAGAGCACTGTATCTGACTTGTTTAACAATGAGCCATAAGGTCAATGCTGGATGCTTGGGGACAAAGGATATGGCCTCGCCACCTGGTTGATGAACCCCCTGCGTGAATTCCACACCGAGGCTGAGGCGATACAACGAGAGCCACAGAGCAACTCGCAATATCGTTGAGAAAACCATTGGAGTGCTGAAGCAGCGCCTCAGATGCCTGGACCACTCAGGACGCGAGCTCCAATACCACCCTGAGCAGGGAGCTCAATTCATGGTGGTCTGCTCCATGCTACACAACTTGGCTATCAGGTGGGGACAAGAATTGCCTGATGAGTCTGACAGTCCACCTCACTATCGAGTGGAAGAGGACAAGGAGGCGGACGCTGACATCGGGCCAGACAATCAGGCTGACGCTGAAGCCATGCCCCCGCCCCTCTGTAGACCGCATGAAACGGCCCATTGTGGCATGATAGCTGCAAGAGCCTTCTGTCAGGAGCTCATCAATGATCGCTTTGCCTGAAAGAATGTTGGTGTTATTTACAAGGCTGACACACTGCTGGGTGTGCAGGTCATATATCAATGGTGGACATCAGTTTGGTGACAGTTAAAGTTTAAGTTGATTGAAGTTAAGTGAGATTATATACCCTTTGATGTTAAGGAATCACCAGCGTGTAATGGTGCAGCTATCTGAGCCAATGTGCTGCAAGATTTTGTTAAATTAAAAATATTTAAACTGAACATTCGTCTGAAATCATCAGTACTTCTGTACAAACCAACCCCTCCCCACCCCGTCCCCCGCTTTTCCTTCACAAATTTACCTCACCCCCTTACCCTCCTAACTCTAAGCTGCCTGGCCGAGGAGTTCCTCAGGCGATGCTTCATTGGGAGGCGGGGTGGAGGGGGCGGCGTTGATGGCCAAAGCGCTGCTTGGACGGATATGCGAGAGGACGGTCCCGAGGTGGAAGCGTGCTCTGAACCATAAGCAAGATGTTGCTGCTGGCTCTCATGTGCGGCTGGCAATGGGGTTGGGTCACCTTGGGGTGCAGTGCGGCATTTCGGGACCACTGGGAGCCCTCTGCCACCAGTGTTCCTGGCTACCAACTCCAGGGCCTCCTCCATCCCTTCCTTTTTATATGTTATTTGTTGGACAAAAACTCAGTGCCATCTATGTTCTTGGTGCTTAGTGGGCATTTTGGTGAATCTCCGTCGTTCCTCCCACAACAGCCAAACAAGCACACACGCTTTCAGTGCCCCTGAGCTCTCTCTCTCTCTGTCTCCTCTTCTGTGCATGTTGTGGTGACCCTTGACCTTCTGAATCACGGGAATGGAGCGTCTCCATTCCATTGCTAAGGACGGCCACACTTTATGGCAGAAGGTCAGAAACATTTAACGCTACCGCCCATTTGATATCGATCGCGGTAACACCCATTTTCAAAAATGTAAATTGGGTGTTTTGAGAATGGGCGAGAAGCCGGCGATCTGAAAACCCTTTTTTAACGCCCACGCCAGAAATAGTACCCATTTTTGGGTGCTAAGCTCAAAAGTGGCTCTAGCCCCAGACTATTAATGTGACCCTCCCAGAACTTCAGCTATTAAGAATTTTTCTCTTTATTGCTGCTTTATCAGATTGTTCTTAGATTATTGTATTGTTCCTTATGGTGTACTGCAAGAAATGTAGTGTTGTCTTGCTTGTTTTGTATTCTTACAGTTCATCGCGCAAAATAAAAGATTTGGAAACCGGAGCCCTGGTCTTTGGCCATATTTTTTGTGTTGCGGTTAACACAAGCTGGTGGAATTAGAGTTATCGTTTGCCTCAAGCTGCACCCTCACAGAAGCCAGTATATATGGGAACAACAGAAATCGCTCTGCAGAGTGAGGGGAGGGGGGGGCAGAATTTTCTGAACCTGGGGCAATGGGATGGCCTGGGTGTAGTGAAAACAGGAAAATCCAGTGGGGAAGAGCGCTCGTTCTAAGGGAGCCAGCCCGATTTTTTTTTTTTCCCATCCATCCAAATGAATGGGATGGAAAATTAGGAGGGATCCGTTAGGGAATTGCACTCCTCTTCCACTGGATTGTCCTGCATTTGATATGCCCAGGCCCAGGCGTAGGGACAGGAAAATCTGCCTTCTGAAGTTTTTAGTTTATTGAGTGAGTATGCAGGTCGATTCAGTGGTCCCGTGCTCCCAAGTGGTCGCCATGCCAGAATGAAGTGTGGATTGTACCTGTCAGGAAATATTGAACTGACTGGGGCCAAGCTCTTGGTCACTTATCCTATTGTCTGCTGTCAGCTGTGGCTCAGTGGGTAGCACACTTGCCCCTGACTCAGAAGGTTGTGGGTTCAAATCCCACTCCAGAGACAAGCACATAAATCTAGCCTTACAATGCTGAGGGAATGCTGCACTGTTGAAGGTGCCAACTTTTGGATGAGACGTTAAACAGATGCCCCGTCTCCTCTCTCAGATGGATGTCAAAGATTCCCATGGCATTTTTTCGAAGAAGAGCAGGGGAGTTATCCCTCGTGTCCTGGCCACTATTTATCCCTCAATCAACAAAAACAGTTTATCACATTGCTGTTTGTGGGACCTTGCTGCGTGCAAACTGGCTGCTGCATTTCCCACATTACAATAGTGACTACACTCCAAAAGTACTTCATTGGCGGGAAAGTGCTTTGAGACATCCGGTGGTCATGAAAGGTGCTATATCAATGCAAGCTGTTATTGTTGCAGGGCCTCAGGTTAAGGAGGAGAGATTGTTCAGCGTTTCCCACCCTGACAGTTAGAAGTGACCCCTGTTGGAAATGCGAGGGCATTGGGTGAGGACAGTTTCGGGCCCTACTGTGAATGCCGTTCCCCACACACAGCCGAGTCCAAAGAGCCATCAAGGCTCACAGATGAACAGTGGGCACTGGGACAAGCTACCAGAGGATGCCCAGCCCCCTGAGACCACACTCTTGCAAGAGGTCTACGGAGGAGGATAAAAGAGGTGGAGAATAGAAACACACAGTTTCACGATGTTCTACTGCAGTCAAGATCACAGTCAAGATGCGATTTGAAAAGGATATGGTTTCTGTTATGAGTCCAGAACACAATACAGCTTGAAATTACCCATTTGTTCCTCTACTTCTTTTATTTCAGATCATGCTACGGCTAAGATATGGCTTGAAGGCGACTTTTGCTTGAAAGAGGAAAATGGTTAATTTAGCGTGAGAGAAAGTGTTCCAGCATGGACTCGTTTGCAAATTTCTCCCACTCTCACCCCCGCTAACCCTCCACCCTGCTCTCCTGGCTGTTGCCCTGGTTCACAGGGTGAATATTTGTGGTGTGTCAAGACAACTATATGTTTTTGTTTTTCCTTTGCCACGATTGAGAATATAAAGTCTTCCTCGATCACCGCTTCTCTGGAAACACAAGATTAATGAGCAACAAAATAATCCTGCCCGTGTTTATTTACCGGGATCGCATTTCATGCTAAACAATTCATATTCCAGGAAGTATCACATTTCAGGAAAGGACGGAGAAGCTGAGCAAACGGGCGAAGAGTATAGCCGAAAGCTTTGATCACAAAGTACAGTGGAATATTTAGTGGGCCATTCTGTTAATAGAGCGATAAAATTAAATGGGACTGAGTCCAGGACAATTTAGGAACTGGCATCTTCTTAGGAACTCTCGGGAAACCGTGTTCAACAAACTTAGCCTTTTCCCCGCGCATCAGTACTTGCTCTCGGGCGATCATTGCCTTTTTTATGGTTGTCTATTCACTTGTAATCCAATCATCGTTGAGCAACGTACCACCCTGCAACAATACTTGTTCCTCAAGATTAATACCGAGAGAATTTGTTCAAATCACTGCCTGTGATTGAAAAAATCATTTTGGTTCCTTTTATATTGCATGTGGCAATCAATGACTCTTATTTTGATTAAATATCGAGTTTCCAAACTGGCAATTATGATTCAATGAGGGAGCCAATTATCACAACGACACTGCAAGCAAATAAAGATCGGTAGGGCCTGATTGATTTTTGTTTATGAGTTAAATATTCAGGCCATAATTAAGATAAAGAATTCATGAGTGTTGCTATGCTGAAATAAAAACTTTAAATGCTGGAAGTGTACTGAGTCAGTGATTATCGAAAAGCAACAGGATTTTTGAGTGTGCTCCTGCAGTGGAACTTAACAAATAAGAAAATTAGGGGCAGAACTGGGTTGTTCGGATCGAGAATGGGTGCAAAGCAATGTAACATTTGGACGGCCTGTACCCAATCTACACAGGCATTGGTCCCACTGCTCATCATCATAGGCAGTCCTTCGGAATCGGAATCCCACTGCTAACGTTCCTGGAGTCCCTTTTTTAGGCCTTCTGGGGAGACACGTAAGCCAAGGGTATGGTAGTGTAGTGGTTATGTTACTGGACTATTAATCCAGAGTAGTAATGAATCTGGAATAAAAAGCTAATATCAGTAATGGTGACCATGAAACTATCATTAAAAAAAACGTAAACGTGACCCCGAGCTTCCAGTCGCCTGTCGCTTTAATTCTCCACTCCACTCCCAATCTGATATCTCCGACCTCGGAGTCTTTCACTGTTGCAATGAAACTCAATGCAAGCTCGAGGAACAGCACCTCATCTTTCGTTTAGGCACTTTACAGCTTTCTGGACTCAACATCGAGTTCTACAATTTCAGACCTTAACCTCTGCCCATATTTTGTTCTGATGTATTTTTTTCTCTCTCTCTCTTTCCCATGGCAGTTGATAATTATCCTGTCATTCACACCCTATCTAAACTAACCTTTTTCTAACTTCTGTTATTACCATCTCAAGTCGGCCCATCATCCCTTTAGTCTCTCTAATATCTCTTGCCTCCCACTCTATCACAGACCTTCCCTTTTGTTCTTTCCTCCCCTCCCCCTTTCAGTGCTCCTTAAGAATTTGTTCATTACAAACATTCGCCAGTTCTGACAAAGGGTTATCGACCTGAAACGTTAACTCTGTTTCTCGCTCCACAGATGTTGCCTGACCCGCTGAGATTTCCAGCATTTTCTGTTTTTATTTCTGATTCCAGCATCCGCAGTATTTTGCTTTTGTATTTAAAAAAAACATCTGGTTCACTAATGTGCTTGAGGGAAGGAAATCTGCCATCCTTACCCAGTCTGGTATGTGACTTCAGACCCACAGCAATGTGGTTGATTCTTAACTGCCCTCTGAAATGGCCCAGCAAGTCCCTCAGTTGTACCAAGCCACTACGGTACCTTCACCACACGGACTGCAGCGGTTCAAGAAGACAGCTCACCACCACCTTCTCAAGTGCAAATTGGGATGGGCAATAAATGCTGGCCTTGCTAGTGACACCCACATTCCATGAACAAATTTTTAAAAAGATCTCTTAAATGTGCAAATTAGGGGCCTAACCAATATTCTCTTGAAATTCGCGGAGGAGTTTGGGAGTGGGTGGGGTTTAGGAACTATGGGTTAGGGCAGAGACTGAAGATCCTGCACAGCCGGGAATCCAGCTTTTAAAATAGAAAAGTTACAGATTTGCAGAACTTTGAATGGCCGTGTGGGCCAAAAACTAATCAGAGGGGACATTGGGCCTAATGCCCTCTTTTCAGAATCTGTTGCTGATGAGCAGAGCTGGTGTTGGGCCTGGGCCTGCCCTATGCAGGACTCTTCAGCAGCCATCAATGGCAAGTATGTGTAAAATATATCATTAAATTCTCTTGCGGGACAAGGAAGAACAGAAATGCTCCTCTAACTCCACAGGAGTCTTTATCGATCCTCCCCTCCCATAGCCCCACCCCCCCATAGCAGACTCCAATCTCCCCACCCTGGCCTTTGATTGTCTTTGCATGGATGAGCTGCCTCAGGACGAGCAACCAGCACCGAGGATGTTGCTGGGGTCCGGGGGCACCAATTTCCACCAATCCTCACAGAGCCATGCCTCCAATTTTTCGGCCTTGATGCTTTCAGCTTTCACTGTGCCAATGACAGGCACTGCGTGGTATGATACATTCACAGGCCTTCTCCTCCACTCAAACAAAACAGTGCAGATTAAAGCTTTTGAGTACTGAATGTCTTTTGGAACTTGCCTGTCGGTTAACCACCAACAATGATTTTTGACCTGATGCCCCATTCCTCAACACAACTATTCTGCTACTATTTTTAAATTATTATTTTAGTTAAACATTCCTGACCTGCAATTAGAGTTGAAAAGTTTTCCGAGTATTTGTTGGAGCAGTGGGCCAGGTCTTTACGCAGTGATGTGCAGAGGACACAACAAAAATTGTGAAATCAGTGTTGCGAGCGAGTACACCCAAGGATTTATTACTCTGTGGGAGTCGATGTTTATATTGGTTTCACAGGAATCTAATTACTTTATTCTCATCATCAGCATAGGCAGTCCCTCGGAATCGAGGAAGACTTGCTTCCACTCCTGACGTGTGCTCCAATACGAGAGCCACAGACTCCGTCACAGGTGGGACAAATAGTGGTTGAGGGAAGGGGTGGATGGGACTGGTTTGCTGCACGCTCTTTCCGCTGCCTGCGCTTGATTTCTGCATGCTCTCGGCGTTGAGACTCTACTATACAGTTCCATTGTATATCAAGTTGGCCTTGAAGCAAAGTGATCTCCAATGCATATAGATGAGGCATTAACTAGAGCTCGATGAAAGCAGTGACAGAAGCTAAATAACTGTGCGTATGTGCATACTCAGTATATGGTTTAGGCCTGGATCCTGTTGAATGTGGAGAATAAGAGATTGCCAGGCCAGAAAACAGTCACATTTTCCTGGTCTGCAGTCATTGCATCTTTTTCATATTTAAATATCCTGCCAATGCTGTTCCAGCATTTTACATTTGACAGAAAGAAGAGCTATCCACATGAGAAAAGGGAGATGGGCGATATTTAGCTTGACAGCAATATCCTTGCTTATGCTCGTGCAGAACCTTCACGGGATAACCCGTTTATTGATCTACCTGCAGAATGCTGCACTAGTTGCTTATTCATAACCTTCAGCAGAGTTTTAAAGAAGTCATTTGGACTTTTTATTCGTTGTAAAGATAACTAGCCTGTTTCTGAGGATTCAGAAAGCTCAGAGCACAGACTATTGATCGACTGCCTCCTTACGTGTGTCACTTTTTTCTATAGCTTCATCAATCCGTTTCACTCCAGGGAAGTCCCACTGCAGAGACTTGAGCACAAAAATCTAGGCTGAATGGATAGTTCGTCTTTGCGATGGTTGTAAGGTTTGGCCTCATCACACACTTCCCTGGGAATGGCCGACCAATCACCACTAAGGACACAATGTTTTACAACTGATAAGATCGGATCCTGGCAGCTCCAGGTCCTAACTTGTTGAGCAGTGACAGGCGACCCTTCACTTTCAAAGGCATCCATGACCAACAGTAGATCTGTGGGCTATGGCATTTCCACCTCCGGTGTGGTCAACAGTAAACGGCTCAATGCATCGGCACAATTCTCGGTGCCAGGTCTATGGCGAATGACATAATCATAAGCAGGTAATGTCAGCGCCCACCTCTGGATGCGGGACAACGCATTGGTATTGATACCTCTATGTTCTGAAAACAAAGATATGAACGGCTTATGATCGGTTTCAAGCTCGAAATGAAGCCCAAACAGATTCTGGTGCATTTTTTTAACCCCATATACGCAGGCTAAAGCTTCTTTCTCTACCATGCCATAGACTCTTTCCACTTTAGACATGCTTCTCGATGCGTATGCAACGGGTTGTAGTTTGCCCGACTCATTGGATTGTTGGAGCACGCAACCAACCCCATGTGATGAAGCGTCACAGGCCAATACTAAACGCTTGCACGGATCATAATGTACCAGCAATTTGTTGGAACAAAGCAGATCTCTAGCCTTCTTGAAGGCCCTGTCTTGAGATACACCCCAAACCCAATTGTCGCCTTTTCTGAGCAGCATGTGCAGTGGCTCTAATAATGTGCTCAATTTAGGTAAGAAATTACCGAAGTAGTTGAGAAGACCAAGGAACGAACGCAGCTCCAGCACATTCTGGGGACTGGGTGCATTTTTGATGGCCTCTGTTTTCGAGTCCTTAGACCTGATGCCTTCCTTCCCAGGAATTCGACTTCCAGTGCCATAAAGACACACTTTGAACATTTCAACCCGAGCCCCACTTTGTCCGGCTGACATAGAACCTCTTCCAGGTTGTGCAGGTGTTCGGCAGTGTCACGACCTGTGACCAGAATGTTGTCTTGGAACACCACGGTTCTAGGGACGGACTTCAGTAAACTCTCCATGTTTCTCTGAAATATGGCTGCAGCTGAGCGAATTCCGAAAGGACACCTGTTGTAAATGAACAGCCTTTTATGAGTATTGATGCACGTAAGTTTCTGCGATTCGACAAGCTCCTGTGTCATATAGGCTATGTCAGATCCAATTTGGTGAAAGACTTTCCCCCAGCTACCATTGCAAACAGGTCATCAGCCTTTGGCAATGGGTACTGATCCTGTTTTGAAACTCGGTTGATCGTAACCTTGTACTCTCCATAAATCCTGACAGTGCCATCACTCTTCAGCACAGGAACAATGGGACTAGCCCATTCGTTAAATTCGGCCGGTGAAATGACCCCTTCACTTGGAGTCTGTCCAGTTCGATTTTGACCTTCTCTCTCATCATGTATGGGACCACCCGGGCTTTGTGATGGACGATCTTGCATCTGAGTCCAGGTGGCTCTGACTATTGGCTCCCGTGAAGTTGCCGATGCCCCGTTCAAACAGCGAGGGAAATTTGCTCAGCACTTGAGCACACGAAGCGTCATCCACCAATGACAAAGCTTTAATGTCATTCCAGTTCCACTTTATTTTTTTGAGCCAACTCCTGCCAAACACCATTGGACCATTGCCTGGAACAATCCACAGCGATAGATCACGAGCCGCCTCATCGTACGACACCTTGACTGCTGCACTGCCAATCACTGGTATGAGCTCTTTGGTGTAGGTATGCAATTTTGCAATCACTGGACTCAGCTTGGGTTTCATAGCCTTGGTGTCCCACAGCTTTTTGAAAGTCCTCTGGCTCATAATTGACTGACGCGCACCCGTGTCAAATTCCATTGATACCGGCAAGCCATTCAATTTTACTTCAATCATTATCGGTTGGCTCTTTGTCAGGAACAAATGTACACTGTACACTTCCTCCTCGGTTATCTCAGGTTGCATTGCCGGATCCGCTCCGGATCGGTCATCATCATCCACGTGGTGTGTCACAGCACGCTTTTTGCACTGCCTCGACAAATATACTGTCTGAAACGGCACTGATGAGGCCGATGATTTCCCCCACAACGCCAACAGGGTGAAATTGGATTTGTGCCCAACGGCGGACTTCGAGCAGCTGCAGGTTTCGCAAACACAGTCAGGTAGGCCCTGCCAGGTGCAGCTCTGCCAACCGACGACAAAATCTGGTGCACAGTACTTGCCGTGGGGTTCCGACTGCGAGGATATCTGCTTTGTACTATTGACCATGGTCAGGCAAGCCTGGACAATCGTGATGGCCCTGCTCAGATCCAGCATCCCCGCAGCCAGCAGCTTCCGCAGGATCACCTCGTGGCTTATGCCTATTACAAAGATGTCGCGCAGTATGTCTTCCAACGTGGTTCCAAACTTACACGGCCCAGCGAGACGTCTCAGGTCGGCAACAAATTCCGCCATGTCTTGGCCCTCAGAATAAACATGCTTGTAAAAGTGATATCTCGAGATAATGATGCCTTCTTTAGGTTTGAGATGGTCCTGAATCAGAGCACACAATTCCGCATAGGTCTTTTCCATTGGACGTGCAGGTGAGAGCAGATTCTTTGAGGCCATAGATTTTTGGACCACAAACCGTGAGGAAAACCGACCTGCCCCTAACTGCATCAGCGTCTTCATCCATCTTGTTGACTGGTCGAGGTGATCTGTAAAATCCTCCCTGTCTTCTCCCTCCACGAATCGCTCCAGGATTCCAACGGTTCTCATTTTTTCCTTGTGCGTGAAAGTTTGTATTGTGCCTCGTCGCCAAATGCTGCGTATGCAATAACTCAATAGGCTTAGTACCGTGAACTCAATCAGGTGCGACCTGACTGTACTTTATTAGCTCTCAAAGTGAGGATTAAACATGCAGGCTTTCTTTATATACAAGGGTTGCACGTGTGTGTCTGTGGCCCAATGACCTCCGATGGTTGCTCCCCCTGGTGGCAGGTAAACCCAGGCATACGTAAATTACAGATTTCACAGGAATCTAATTACTTTTCTCTACAGGGCCATTGTATATCAAGTTGGCCTTGAAGCAAAGTGGTCTCCAATACATATTGATGAGGCATTAACTAGAGTTCGATGAAAGCAGTGACAGAAGCTAAACAACTGTGCGTATGCGCTGGCATGTTGCATACTCAGTATATGATTTAGGGCTGGATCCTGTTGAATGTGGAAAATAAAAGATTACCACATTTTCCTGGTCTGCAGTCATTGCATCTTTTTCATATTTAAATATCCTGCCAATGCTGTTCCAGCATTTTACATTTGACAGAAAGAAGAGCTATCCACATGAGGAAAGGAAGTTGGGCGATGTTTAGCTTGGTAGCAATATCCTTGCTTATGCTCGTGCAGAACCGTCACAAGATAACCCAGATATTGATCTACCTGCAGAATGCTGCACTAGTTGCTTATTTATAACCTTCAGCAGAGTTTTAAAGAAGTCATTTGGCCTTTTTATTCATTGTAAAGATAACTAGCCTGTTTCTGAAGACTCAGAAAGCTCAGAGCACAGACTATTGATCTACTGCCTCCTTACGTGTGTCACTTTCTTCTATAGCTTCATCAATGCATTTCACTCCAGTGAAGTCCCACTGCAGAGACTTGAGCACAAAAATCACGGCTGACACTCCAGTGCAGCGCTGAGCGAGTGCTGCACTGTCGGAGGTGACGTCTTTCAGATGAGACATTAAACCGAGGCCCTTTCTGCCCTCAGATGAACGTAAAAGATCCCATGGCGCTATTTTGAAGAAGAGCAGGGAGTTATCCCTGGTGTCCTGGCCAATGCTTATCCGTCAATCAACATCAATAAAAAAACAGATTACTTGATTATTATCAGATTGCTGTTTGCAGGAGCTTGCTGTGCCTGAATTGGCTGCCGCATTTCCTATCTTTCTTTCTTTCTTTCTTTCTTCCTTCTGCTGAATCTTTGAACAGCACATAACAGATTGTTGCGCTCTGCTTTAAATTTTCTGAATAGTCTGTAAGCGCACAATCGGAGGTATTGGCAGCTGAGCTAGAAACTCCAGTCGTGCCCGGTTGAAAATGGCCCATTCAACAAAAATAAGTAAGCCATCCAGTCTTAAGGGTAAACTCTGCTTGACCTTAGTGCCACTGTTTGGTGAAAAAGAAAAGTTCAAAAGTAGAACGTTGGCATTTCCACTCCCAATTTCCCTCTTTCGCCCTTATTTGTGGTAAGCCGCAGTGTGAGTACCAAATTGGTTTTATCTGGTGCTACCATTCTGCAAAACCATCGCAAAACCGTATAGTAAACACACTGTCCACTACAAGATTCAAGATTCAACAATCGGGCAGAAGTTCTTCCTTGACAAAACGTATTGATGAAACTATAGAAGAGAGTGGACACTCTGCTCTGAGCTTTTTGAATCCTCAGAAACAGGCTAGAAATGTTAGCAACAAATAACGGAAAAGGCAAAAATGAATTCTTTAAAACTCTGCTAAGGGTTATGACGAAGGAACTAGTGCAATATTCTACAGGTAGATCAATAGCTGGGTTAAAAAAGAAAAAAGGAAGTCTTGTATTTATATAGCACCTTTCATGACATCCCAAATGGCTTTTGAAGTGTAGTCACTGTTGTCATGTAGGGAACATGGCACCTAATTTGTGCACAGCAAGCTCCCACAAATAGCAACGTGATAATGACCAGATGATCTCTTTTTCTTTTGTTAATTTGGTTCAGGGATAAATATTGGCCAGGGCACTGGGAATAGCTCCCCTGCTCTTCTTCAAAATAGTGCCATGGGATCTTCTGCACCCACCTAAGAGAGCAGTGGGGTGGGATTTGAACCCACAACCTTCTGATTCAGAGGCAAGAGAGCTACCAACTGAGCCACAGCTGACACTGCTCTAACTTAGCACGAGCAAGGTTTACAAATCAGAATATTTGAGAGTAGTAGGGGATCAATGATTCATACCAGAGTTTTCTTCCCATGACCAGTGAAATGGGACACATCGCAAGGTGTGACACGGTCGAAGGGAAGGGCACTCTGGAAGCATGGAGTGCGTGTGAGGGTCAAGAGAATCACAACAGGGCAATGGGGCTATCAGAATGGAGCTAACCATGGCCACCATGCAGGAGCGGAGAACCAAGCAGCTCTGAGCTCATCAGGGAGGTTGCGACTTGCCATTGTGTTTCACATTAAATTGTGCACCTTCTTCTAAGCCATGATCTCGGCAAATGGCGGAACAGGCTTGAGGGTATACTCCTGTACCTATGCTCTTGCAGGTCCTCCAAGTCGATGGAGGCAGCACTGAAATCGCTGAAAGTAGTAAAGGTTCTTTACAATGACAAATTGCCCCACTTGATGTTTTGTTTCAAGGTTAGGGAGCTGTCCTCCTCCCAGCTAAAGTGTGCTCTCTTCCCTCTGGTAACTATGTGTAACTACATTTCTAGAACATCCTCACTGAAATTGGTTTTGCACTGGGCTTTGCATTGTTGGCACCCAGCCATGTTTCCACACTCCACAAATAAATCATTGCACTTTTCTCAATTCGTTTTAAGCAAACCCAGATGATTTTCAGAACAGGTTACTAGTCCCCCGATGATCCCGCTGATTACAGCATTGAACCACACAGATCAGGAAGGTCTCAGAATGCTTTCATCGAGTTCCTGCTTAATTAAAATTAACTTTATGCTCCCACGATGTCTTAGCCGGAAAATGTAGAATCTGATCTGAATTAGTTGAGCTAATGTAGGGCATTATAATTGGCCTCAGTGCCTCTGAGTTAGGGAATTGAACAATCACCCAGTTTCCAGAGACTTGAGCACATAACCAAGGCCAACACTTTAGTGCAGTACTGAGGGAGTGCTGCACTGTCGGAGGTGCAGTTTTTTGTATTTAACTTGGGTGGTGGGGGAGGGACTGAGTGGAGGGCTGGAGTTGAAGGGCAGGGAGAAGGAGTAGGGGGTAGGAAAGGGCTGAGGGGAGGGTCTGCGAGGTTGGGATCGGGGCTGAGGTTTGACGGGGCTTAGGAGTGGGGAGGGGCTGAAAGGAGGGTTGGGGTGAAGCACAAGGGGGAGGGCCATGGGCTAGGAAGGGGCTGAGAGGATGGGGTCGGGGCTGGTGTTGTGAGGGCTTAGGGGAGGAGCTGAGGGGGCGGGTATGGGTTGGGGTAGGAAAGAGGCTGAGGGGAGTGGCTGATGGGAGGGCCAGGGGCTGAATAGCCGACTCCTGTTTGTAGGTTCTATTTTCCTATGTTTCTCATACGAGGTCCCGCCTGCCCTCTCAGTGGATGTGAAAGAGCCCATGGCACTATTTGAAGAAGCATAGGAGAGTTCTCCACAGTGTCCTGCCCAATATTTATCCCTCTACCAACACATTAAATAGATTATTCTGTCATAAGAACATAAGAAATAGGAGCATGAGTTGGCCTTTTGGCCCCTCGAGCCTGCTCCACCATTTAATAAGATCATGGCTGATCTGATCATGGACTCAGTTCCACTTCCCTGCCCACTCCCTATAACCTTTTATTCCCTTATTGCTCAAAAATCTGTCTATCTCCGCCTTAAATATATTCAATGACCCAACCTCCACAGCTCTCTGGGGCAGAGAGTTCCATGACTGATCTTCTACCTCAACTCCACCTTCTCGCACTATCCCCATATCCCTTGGTTACCTTAAGTATCCAAAATTCTACCAATCACTGTCATGCTCAATGACTGAGCCTCCACAGCCCTCTGGGGTAGAGAATTCCAAAGAGTCATCACCCTCTGAGTGAAGAAATTTTTCCTCATCTCAGTCCTGAATGGCCGACCCCTTATTCTGAGACTGTGACCTCTGTTTTGAGACTGTCAAGCCAGGGGAAACATCCTCCCTGCATTTGTCCTGTCATGTCCCTTAAGAATTTTATACATTTCAATGAGATCATTCTACTAAACTCGAGGGAATATAGGCCTACTGTACTCAATCTCTCCTCATAGGGCAATCCCCTCATCCCAGGAATCGGTCCAGTGAACCTTCGGTGCACTCCCTCATTACCTCATTGCGGTTTGTGAGATCTTTCTGTACGCAGTTTGACAGCCACGGTTGCTACGCTACGAAAGTGACTGCACTTCAAAAGCAGTGTTCGTTGGCTGTGAAGCATTTTGGGACACCTTGACGTGTTTTTTAACTGTAAGTCTTTCTCTTTCTGATTGCTCTCCAGTGCCCCCTGCTGCAAGTGTTGTTGTGCAAGTAGTTGCTGAGGGAGGATTGGATCAGGGTCCTCTGTCATGTCCATACAGTTGGCCAATGGTCACACGTGAAGATTTACCACTTGGCCCAGGCACTGGAGAGTGACCGTCGGACTGTATTTCGATAAGGAATTGATGCCTTCTGGAGGGGAGGGAAGAAAAGTGGCTGATAAACAGGCTGCCTGGTGATCTAATAATTACATGGAGTTGTTTTTAAGACTGTTTCAAGTGAAGCGTTGGTATTTAATTGCCTAACTCAGCTGGGGTACATTTGTTAAATATTTTATTCGGTTGTGTGGGAGGAACGAGACTTAAAATGTGATTTCAGTGCCAGTGCAATGTGGTTTGAAACACAAGTGTTTAAGAAAATACCAGAGAAAGTGTCTCATCATTTTCCTTTTTGCTCATCTCATTACCTTTATTCTGCCTTTATTCCAATTTTGTTCTAGCTATTGAGCAAATATTTACAGCGCTAGAGAATATTTATTGTTTTATTTTTGGGGTCATATCTTAGGGGAATAGGACTAAGTGAGTGGGCAAAAATTTGGCAGATGGAATATAATGTTGGAAAGTGTGATGTTATACACTTTGGCAGAAAAAAATCAAAGAGCAAGTTATTATTTAAATGGAGAAAGATTACAAAGTGCCGCAGTAAAGCAGGACCTGGGGGTACTTGTGCATGAAACACAAAAGGATAGTATGCAGGTACAGCAAGTGATCAGGAAGGCCAATGGAAAGGGGATGGAGTATAAAAACAGGGAAATCTTGCTACAGTTATACAGGGTATTGGTGAGGCCACACCTGGAATACTGCGTATAGTTTTGGTTTCCATATTCACGAAAGGATATACTTGGCTTGGAGGCAGTTCAGAGAAGGTTCACTAGGTTGATTCAGGAGATGTGGTTGACTTATGAGGAAAGGTTGAGTAGGTTAGGCCTCTACTCATTGGAATTCAGAAGAATGAGAGGTGATCTTATCGAAACGTATAAGATTATGAGGGGGCTTGCCAAGGTGGATGCAGAGAGGATGTTTCCACTGATGGGGGAGACTAGAAATAGAGGGCATAATCTTAGAATAAAGGGCCGCTCATTTAAAACTGAGATGAGGAGGATGTTCTTCTCTCAGATGGTTGTAAATCTGTGGAACTCACTGCCTCAGAGCTCTGTGTATGCTGGATCATCGAATAAATTTATGATAGAGATAGACAGTTTCTTAACCGATAAGGGAATAAGAGGTTATGGGGAGCAGACAGTGAAGTGGAGCTGAGTCCATGATTGGATCAGCCATGATCTTATTGAATGGCGGAGCAGACTCGAGGGGCTGTATGGCCTACTCCTGTTCCTATTTCTTATGTTCTTATGTTCTTATAATTGGATATCTCTATCAGGGAGCCGGCACAGGCACGATGGGCTGAATGGCCTCCTTCTCCTACGATGATACTATGACTACTGTAATATAAATATAATGTAATAACGTAAAATTAAGACATTACACCATGCATTAGTTGTATGTGGGTTTACAACAATAACTTCCATTTATATAGCACCACTCACATAGTAAAACGTAGTATGGCGCTTCATAGTACTGTCATCAAAAGAAATTTGACACCAATCCACATAAGGTGAGACTAGAATAGATGATCATTGGTTTGATCAAAGAAATTGGTTTTAAGTAACGTCTTAAAGGAGAAGAGAGAGGTAGAGAGGCAGGGAAGTTTAGGGAGGGAAATCCAGAGATTGGCAGTCGAAAGCACGTCCACCAATGGTGGAGCGATTAAATTTGGTAATGCTCAAGAGGCCAAAAAACTGTTGAGGCCGGGGTTCAATTGAAAATTTCAAAACTGAGGTCGATAGATTTTTGTTAGGCAAGGGGTATTAAGGATTACGGAATCAAGGCGAGTAGATGGAATTAAGATACAGATCAGCCATAATCCAACTGTATGGTGGTACAGACTGGAGGAACTGAACGGCGCACTCCTGTTCCGATGTTCCCACAGTGTGTCCATAACAAGGTGCTGCTTGACATTCCTTGGCGGAATGCTTCAATAAAATGAAAACAAACTGGTGCACAATCATGTTAACACTACTGCATTTAGTGCCTATGGGCCCAAATTTCCCCAATCCGTTTTTCCGGCGCACTAACCTGAGGTGCTCTGACTTTGTGTGCTGGAAGCGGCGCCGAAAAAATGTGCTCCCATCCTGGCCGCTCTGCCGAGTGTCCCGGGTGCTGGCGCGGCGTGTATAGTGGAGGGGGGGCGCGCGTGGCTACAGCCCTGCACCGAAAACAATGCCGGCAGCTGTCCACATGCGCAGTGGAGTCTGCGCGCAGTCTCCTCGCCCTCCCAACGTGTCCTGCAGGCTGTAAGCAGGACCCGATGCTCACCGTCGCTATCCTTGGCCGAAGGGTCTCCCACACCGACTGGGGTGGGCCCGCTGTGGATCTCTCTCTCCCCCCTTTCGCTGATGCTGCGTTCAGCCTCTCCCTCCCTCCCTCCGTTCATAGATGGCCTAGCCTCCCGGTGTGCATCTTGCCGCCCCTATCCCAGACCGAATGGCCTCCCGCACAGACCGGGCGCTGCCGAGTTTAGTTGAAGGTAGAATTTACTTCAGTTCTTTATTTGCAAATTGAATTATTTACTTCAGTTCTTTATTTTTTAAAGAATGCTTATTACTTTTTGTGCTGTGTTTAGTACTTTGTATGTCTTGGTGCTTCAGTGCAGGTCTTCTCCGCTTCCTTCTATTTTTTATTTGTTAATTAATTGCTTATTACTTTTTGGGCATTGTTTAGTGCTTTGTAAGTCTTGGTGCTTTAAATGTACTAACCTGCGTCGATTTCTTAACTCTCCACAAGGGTTTTCTGTGCGGCCACAAGTGGCCACATATGCTGGCCTAAGTTAGTTTGGAGCAACTATTGGCTGTCCAAACTGGCTTAAATGGCCAAAGTGGCTGGTAACGCCCCCTTTTGAAAAAAAACGAAACTAAAAAAACTCCTAACTAACTCACTTACACTGGCACAAATTAAATGTGCAGAATGGGGATTTTTAAGATACTCCAGAAAAATCAATGTGCTCCAAAAAAAAACGGAGCAACTCCTGGACAATTTTGGCCCCAGAGTAACTAGCAGTCACTCCACTCTGAAAATAAATTCATTGTATACAAAAAGAAAAAGAAAGACTTACATTTATATAGCGGTTTTAACGACCACCGGACATCTCAAAGCAATTTACAGTCAATTAAGTACTTTTGGAGTGTGGTCACTGATGTAATGCGGGATAAGCGGCAGCTCATTTGTGCACAGCAAGCTCCCACAAACAGCAATGTGATAATGATCAGATAAACTGTTCTTGTTATGTTGCTTGATGGATAAATATTGGCCTATGGACACCGGGGATAACTTCCCTGCTCTTCTTCGAAATAGTGTCATGGGATCCTTTCTGTCCATCTGAGAGGGCAGACGGGGCTTCGGTTTAGCAGCTCATCCAAAATACAGCACCTCCAACAGTGCAGCACTCCAATGGAGTGTCAGCTTAGATTTGCTCAAATCCCTAAAGAGGGACTTGAACCCACAACCTTCTGGCTCAGAGGTGAGTGTGCTACCCACTGAGTCACAGCTGACACTGTGGCCACAAAGAGGCTTGAGACCTTGCTGCAAGATGTAAAAAGGCATCATGTGAATGCGAGTCTTTCTTTTTCTTGGAGCTGAAATAGAACAAACGACATGTTGCTGCTGGATCAGTCTTGTTGCGGCATGATTTTAAATTTACCTCATCACAAGCTGTTCCAGCAGATGCGGTCACTGTCTTTACAATTGGAACCAAGTTTCAGTCTGTACAGCAGAGTTCTGCTGTGATTACATTTCAGTAACCACAACAACTGGACTTAATAAAGTTAATATGGAGTTTGATTGCATTAAAGGGTGAATTTCCTTTCCAAACTGTAATAATGTTAGTGCTGCCTTGTCCACGCAAGAGGAGAGCACTGTCGTGTATAGTAGTGCTGCTCATTTGCTCTTTTCTTTACTCTTGACTATGTTACAATCCACAGAAAACAGTTCAAAATGCAATAAGCTGCTCCAACCTGCCTTTCACTTTGTCGTATTGGCTGCTGTTTGTCAGGCCACCTTATTCCATTAATCACATCTCCCTTCAAACTGCAAATGTAACGCCCCTATTTAAAAAAGGAGGCAAACAAAAAGCAGAAGACTATAGAACTGTTAGCCTAACATCTGTGGTTGGGCAAATGTTGGAGTTCGTTATTAAAGAAGCAGTAGTAGGACATGTGGAAAAGCATAATTCAGTCAGGCCGAGTAGCATGGATTTATGAAGTAGAAGTCATGTTTGACAAAACTGGTACAGGACCACCTTAAGCCAGACGAAGGCATCATCATCTCGAAATACAGATTTTACATGCACCGCTTGCTCAGAGGGCCAGAATGCAGCGGAATTCATTGCTGACCTGAGACGCCTAGCGGGACCATGTAAGTTCGGGGCTGTGTTGGCAGACATGTTGCGGGACTTCTTTTTAATCGGCATCAACCACGAGGTGATCCTGCATAAACTACTGGCAGTGGAGACGTTGGACTTCAACAGGGCCAGCTCGGTCATGCATGACGACAGATAGAAGTCTAAAGCAGATATCAGTGAAAAATTGAAACACGGCAAGTACTGTAAATATGATTGATTCGGCAGAGAGGCACATGGCAGGACCTACCCAACTGCATACGTGAAACCTGTGGCTGCCCAAAGTCTGCCAGCGGGAATGCATCCGATTTCTCCATGCTGGCGTTGTGAGGGAAAGCAGCGGCACCAGTAGTGCAGATTTAAGCAATATAGTTGCAAAGGCTGTCTGAGAGCGGGGCATCTCCAGCGCAAGTGTCCGCAGATGAGCAAGCTTGCTGTGACACACCACAAGGAGGATGATGGTCAGACTAGCGTGGATCCGGATATGCAATCCGAGACACCAGAGGAGGAAGTGTATGGACTGTACTCGTTCCTAACTAAGAGCAAACCAATAATGATCAACGTGACATTTAATGGGGTGCCGGTATCGATGGAACTGGATACGGGGGCAAGTCAATCGATAATAAGCCAGAGGGCATTCGGCAAGCTGTGCGATACTAAGGCTGTGAGGCCCAGGCTGAGTCCAGTCAATGCCAAGTTGCGCACGTACACCAAAGAACTCATAACGGTGATTGGCAGTGCCACAATTAATGTGTCATATGATGGTGTGTTTCACAAGTTGCCGCTATGGATTGTCCCAGGCAATCAGATGGGGATTGGAACGAAATCAAGGTGTTGTCGATGGAGAAAGATACATGTGCTCAAGTACTGAGCAAGTTCCCCTCGTTGTTCGAACCAGGCATCGGCAACTTCACGGGAGCCAAAGTACAGATCCACGTGGACTCGGATGCAAGACCTGTCCATCATAAAGCTCGGGCAGTTCTGTATATAATGAGGGAGAAGGTCGAAATCCAACTGGACAGACTCCAGCGTGAAGGGATCATATCACTAGTTGAATTTAATGAATGGGCCAGCCCCATTGTTCCTGTGCTGAAAAGTGATGGCACAGTCAGAATCTGTGGAGTTTACAAGGCTACGTTCAACAGGGTTTCAAAACAGGATCAGTACCCGTTACCGAAGGCTGGTGACTTGTTTGCAATGCTAGCCAGGGGGAAGTCGTTCACCAAACTGGATTTGACCTCGGCCTACATGACACAGGAGCTGGTCAAGATGTCAAAGAGACTTATGTGCATTAACACTCATAAACGACTGTTTATTTATCACAGGTACCCTTTTTGAATTAGCTCGGTTGTAGCAATATTTCGGAGGAACATGGAGAATCTACTGAATTCCATTCCCTGAACCATCGGGTTCCAAGATGACATCCTGATCATAGGTCGTGACTCTGAGGAAACATAGAAACATAAAAACATAGAAAATAGGTGCAGGAGTAGGCCATTCTGCCCTTCGAGCCTGCACCACCATTTAATAAGATCATGGCTGATCATTCACCTCAGTACCCCTTTCCTGCTTTCTCTCCATACCCCTTGATCCTTTTAGCCATAAGGGCCATATCTAACTCCCTTTTGAATATATCTAACGAACTGGCATCAACAACTCTCTGCGGTAGAGAATTCCACTTCTGAACAACCTGGAACAGGTTCTACATCATCTGGACAAAGTGGGACTCAGACTGAAATGCTCGAAGTGCATCTTCAGAACACCAGAGGTCGAATTCCTGCTGACGATATCAGGCCCACGTACGCAAAAACCAAAGCCATCAAGAATGCACCCAAGCCGCAGAATGTGACGGAGCTCCATTCGTTCCTGAGTCTACTCAACTACTTCGATAACTTCCTACCTAACTTGAGCACCTTATTAGAACCACTGCACATGCTGCTAAGAAAAGGCGACAACTGGGTGTGGGTGCGTCTCAAGACAGAGGTTTTGAGAAAGCCACGAATCTGTTTTGCTATAACAAGCTGCTGGTACATTATGACCCATGTAAATATTTAGTATTGGCCTGTGATACTTCGTCATATGGAATTGGTTACGTACTCCAACAAGCTAGTGAGTCGAGTAAACTTCAACCAGTCGCATATGCTTCAAAAAGTTTGTCTAAAGCAGAAAGAGCCTACAGCATGGTAGAGAAACTAGCCTGTGTGTATGGGGTTAAAAAGATGCATCAGTACCTGTTTGGTCTTCGGTTTGAACTGGAGATAGACCACAAGCCGCTGATTTCACTTTTCTCTGAAAACAAAGGTATCAATACCAATGCTTTATCCCGCATCCAGAGATGGGCGCTGACATTATCCGCTTATGATTATGTCATTCGCCATAGACCTGGCACCGAGAATTGTGCCGACGCTTTGAGCCATCTGCCGTTACCCACACCCGAGGTGGAAATACCACAACCAGCGGACCTATTGTTAGTTATGGATGCTTTTGAGAGTGAAGGAACCCCTGTCACGGCTCAACAAGTTAAGACCTGGACCAGCCAGGACCCGGTTTTATCAGTGGTGAAGAGTTGCATTCTCAAAGGTGATTTGTCTGTCATACCCAAGCAAATGTGCGAGGAGACTAAACCTTACACTCGTCGCAAAGACAAACTGTCCATTCAGTCGGATTGTATACTGTGGGGAAATCGTGTTGTATGTCCAAGAAAGGGAGAGAGAAATTTGCACATGAGCAACAGAGCACACATCCCAGCATTGCAATGATGAAAGCCATCGCCAGGTCTCATGTATGGTGGCCGGGAATTGACTCTAAGCTGGAATCATGTGTGTATCAGTGCAACAGTTGCATGCAGCTCAGCAAAGCACCAGCGGAATCACCGCTGAGTCTGTGATCGTGGCCATTCAAACCATGGTCCAGGATCCACATAGACTTTGCAGGTCCTTTCCTGGGAAAGATGTTTTTAGTTGTGGTGGATGCATATTCGAAGTGGATAAAGTGTATAATCATGTCATCCAGCACATCCACAGCTACCATTGAGAATCTCAGTGTCATGTTTGCGACACATGGTCTGCCTGACATCGTTGTAAGCAACAACGGATCATGCTTCACCAGTCAGGAGTTTCAAGCGTTCATGGAACTCAATGGTATCAAACATATAAGGTCAGCACCATTCAAACCTGCATCCAATGGGCAAGCAGAACGTGCTGTCCAAATCATAAAAGCAGAGTATGAAGCGAGTAACCCAAGGGTCACTGCAGACCCGCCTGTCATGCATACTGCTTAGTTACAGGACAAGACCACATACGCTTACCGGGGTCTCGCCTACTGAACTAATGATGAAGAGAGGTCTTACGACCAAGCTATCTCTTGTACACCCTGACTTGAATAATCATGTTGAATATAGAAGACAAAGTCAGCAAGGGTATCACGATCACGCAGCTGTGTCACGCGATATATCTGTAAATGATCCTGTATATTAGTTCTGAATTATGGTCAGGGTCCCAAATAGATTGCTGGTACTGTCATGACCAAGGAGGACAACAGAATATTCATTGTCAAGCTCAAAAATGGGCAAACATGCAGGAAACATATGGATCAGACAAAGCTGCGGCACACAGATGAACCAGAACAGTCGGAGGAAGAGACAATCGACGACCAACCAACCTACCTCCAGTCATCAGAGGACTCAGTGGTCATCAGTTAATCGGGACTTTCAATCGCTGACATGTTCAAAGAAAATGGACTTTCAATCCCTGACATGGCCATTGCCACTCCCACCAGGTCAGCCACCCTGCCACCAGTCACAACAGACTCTGAACACTCACCCAAGGCTGGAGTTGAACTGAGACGCTCAACCCGGGAGCGTAAAACACAGGACCGTCTCAATTTGTAAAAGACTGTGTTAATATCTCAGAGCGGGGTATTGTCATGTATGTATTATTGGGATCACTAGCCACTAGATGGCGTCACTGTTGCATGTGTGTGCAGCCCAAGTATAAAAGGCCAGCCATTTTGTATATTAGTCACTTTGGGCCTTAATAAAGCAGAGTCAAGGTTATACCCCTTGGAGTTAAACAGTACTCAGTTTAACAGTTAATGCATACACAACAATAATAATCAGATAATCTGTTTTAGTGATATTGATTGAGGGATAAATATTGGCCTGGACACCAGGGTGAACTCTCCTGCCATTCTTTGAAATAGTGCCATGGGATCTTTTCCATCCACCTGAGAGAGCAAATCGGCTATCGTTTTAACGTCGCAACCAAAGGATGGTATTTCCAAAATAAAAACAGAAAATGCTGGAAATACTCGGCAGGTCAGGCAGCATCTGTGGTGAGATAAACAGAGTTGACGTTTCAGGTTGGTCACGCTTGGTCAGAACTGCGAAAGGTTGGAGATATAACAGGTTTTAAGCAAGTGCAGAGATAGGGAAAGGGGGAGGGGAGGTAGGAACAAAAGTGAAGGTTTGTGATTGGGTGGAAGACAGGAGCGATTAAAAAACAAAATGGGAAGATGGTGCAATGCAGAAGGAGATGGTAAAGGGACAAGAAAAGAAACAAAAGATGGGTCGAGAAGTGGTGTAAATAGAAATAGCAGAATCAGCAACAGCTGCTGTCCAAAAAAATGGGGGCAGAGGTTATGATCTGAAAATGTTGAATTCAATGTTGACTCTAGAAGGATGTTGTAGTGACGAATCGAAAGATGAGGTAATGTTCTTTGAGCTTACATTGAGCTTCATCGGAACAGTGTAGCAGGCTGAGGACAGAGACGTCAGAGTGGAAGTGGAGCGCAGAATTGATGTGACAGGTGACCGGAAGCTCGGGGTCACATTTGTGGACTGAACTGAGGTGTTACGCAAAGGGGTCACCCAATCTACGCTTGGTCTCCCCAATGTAGAGCAGACCACATCTGTTGTGTTCCTGATACAGATGAGACTGCACACAGGAAGGTTAAAGTAACAGTGACTTCAGTCTTTATTAAGACACTCCAGAGTGAGGAACAGGCCTTAGGGGCCGGCTTATATACAGTGCTCCCAAGGGATGCTGGGATCCCTTGGGACTTCAGGGAATGCACTCCCTGGTGGCGGAACATGGGAGTGCATTCTTTACGGATACACAACATCACTCCCCTCCCAACGTCAAAGTGAAAACTATTTACAAGGAGAGGCGGTCGGGAGCCTTTCTTTCCCTGGTGCACCGCCTCGGTACAAATGTCTGTTCTGGTGTGTTGGCTGTGCCCTCGCTGGGCTGGCGTGTTGTTGGCCCTGCAGGGCTGTTGGGTGAGCCTGGCCTTGCTGGGCTGTTGGGTGTGATGGGTTTGATTTCCTGGTCCTGGTGTCGTTGATCCTTTGGGTGTGTGTTGTGGGCTCGAAAAAGGTGGTGTCTGCTGTGGGATGTTCAGGGCAGTCTGTGAACTGCAGCCTCGTTTGGTCCAGGTGCTTTCTGCAAATTTGTCCATTGTCTAGTTTGACTACAAACACCTTACTCCCTTCTTTAGCTATCACCGTGCCCGCGATCCACTTGGGACCATGTCCATAGTTCAGCACATACACAGGGTCATTCAGATCAATTTCCCGTGACACAGTGGCGTGACCATCGTTTACATTTTGTTGCTGCCGCCTGCTCTCTAACTGATCATGCAGGTTGGGGTGAACCAGCGAGAGTCTGGTTTTAAGTGTCCTTTTCATGAGTAGCTCAGCCGGGGGCACCCCTGAGAGTGAGTGGGGTCTTGTGCGGTAGCTGAGCAGTACTCGGGACAGGCGGGTTTGGAGTGAGCCTTCTGTGACTCATTTAAGGCTCTGTTTGATGGTTTGTACTGCTCGCTCTGCCTGCCCATTGGAGGCCGGTATAAACGGGGCCGGGGTGACATGTTTAATCCCATTGCGGGTCATGAATTCTTTAAATTCGGCACTGGTGAAACGTGGCCCGTTGTCACTGACCAGTATGTCAGGCAGGCCGTGGGTGGCAAACATGGCCCTCAGGCTTTCAATGGTGGTGGTGGCGGTGCATCCACCACCACCAGGAATATTTTGCCAAGAAACGGGCCCGCATAGTCGACATGGATCCTCGACCATGGTCTGGAGGGCCAGGACCACAAACTTAGTGGTGCCTCTCTGGGCACGTTGCTCAACTGAGCACACACGCTGCATTGCCATACACAGGACTCTAAGTCAGAGTCAATACCGGGCCACCACACATGGGATCTGGCTATCGCTTTCATCATTACTATACCCGGGTGTGTACTGTGGAGATCCGAGATGAACGTCTCCCTGCCCTTTTTTGGTAGCACTACGCAGTTACCACACAACAGGCAGTCTGCCTGAATGGAAAGCTCGTCCTTTCGCCTCTGAAACCGCTTGATTAGCTCTTGCATTTCAACGGGGATGCTGGCCCAGTTCCCATGCAGTACACAGTTTTTTACTAGGGACAGCAGAGGACCTTGGCTGGTCCAAGACCTAATCTGGTGGGCCGTGACAGGTGATTTATCATTTTCAAATGCTTCCATGACCATCAACATGTCTGCAGGCTGCGCCACCATCAACAAGTTTGCAGGCTACGCAATTTGCACCCCCGTGGTGGGCAATGGTAGCCGACTGATAACAACCGTACAGTTCTCGGTACCTGGCCTGTGGCGGATGGTATAGTTATACGCTGATAGCGCTAGTGCCCACCTTTGTATGTGGGCTGAGGCATTAGTATTTATCCCCTTGTTTTGAGCGAACAGGGATATGAGGGGCTTGTGATCGGTTTCCAGCTCAAATTTGAGGCGAAACAGGTACTGATGAATTTTCGATACGACGAACACACACGCTAATGCCTCTTTCTCAATCATGCTGTAGGCCCTCTCGGCCTTAGACAAGCTCCTGGAGGCATAGGCGACAGGTTGCAACTTCTCCAAAATGTTAGCTTGTTGTAATACACACCCGACTCCGTACGATTACGCGTCACATGCTAGCACAAGTCTTTTACACGGGTTATACAATACAAGCAGCTTGATGGAGCATAAAATGTTTCCGGCTTTCTCAAAAGCAATTAATTGTTTTTTCCCCATACCCAGTTCTCACCTTTACGCAATAACACATATAGGGGCTCTAAGAGGGTGCTTAACCCCGGTAGGAAGTTACCAAAATAGTTAAGGAGTCCCAGGAACGACCGCAGCTCCGTGACGTTCTGTGGCCTGGGCGCGTTCCTGATAGCCTCTGTCTTGGTGTCTGTGGGTCGAATGCCATTCTCCACGATCTTTCTCCCCAAAAACTCCACTTCTGTTGCCATGAAGACACATTTCGACCTCTTCAGCTGCAGCCCTACGCGATCCAGTTGCTGGAGGACCTCCTCCAGGTTTTGTAGATGCTCGACGGTGTCCCGACCCATGACTAATATGTCGTCCTGAAAAACCACCGTGCGTGGTACCGACTTGAGTAGGCTCTCCATGTTTCTCTGGAAGATCGCTGCAGCTGACCGAATTCCAAATTGTAGATAAACAGTCCCTTGTGCGTGTTGATGCAGGTGAGGCCCTTCGAAGGCTCCTCCATCTCCTGCGTCAAAGTCAGGTTGAGTTTGGTGACTGTCTTGCCATCTGCCAGCGTCGCAAATAGGTCGTCTGCCTTAGGTAGCGGGTATTGGTCCTGTAGCGAGAAACAATTAATAGTTACTTTATAATCGCCGCAAATCCTGACCGTGCCATTACTTTTGAGTACTGGAACAATCGGGCTGGCCCACTCACTGAATTCCACTGGGGAGATGATGCCCTCGCGTTGCAGCCTGTCCAGCTCAATTTCCATTCTCTCCCTCATCATGTGAGGTAGCGGCTCGCGCCTTGTGGTGAATGGGTCATGCCTCTGGGACCAAATGGATCCACACCTTTGCGCCGGAAAAGTTTCCAATGCCTGGCTCATAAAAGGGAAGGAAATTTGTTAAGAACCTGGGTACATGAGGCCTCATCGACATGTAATAGCACTCGGATGTCATCCCAGTTCTAGCAGATTTTGTCCAGTCAGCTGCTTTCAAGCAGTATGGGGCCATCGCCTGGGACAATCCAGAGTGGCAGTTCATGCACCGTGCCCTCGTAAGTGACCTTGACCATGGCGCTGCCCAGGACAGTGATAAGCTCTTTGGTGTACGTTCTCAGTTTCGTGTGGATGGGGCTCAGGGCTTGTCTGAGTGCCTTGTTGCACCACAGTCTCTCAAACATCTTTTTACTCATGATGGATTGGCTAGCGTCAGTGTCCAGTTCCATGGCTACGGGTAAGCCATTCAATTTTATATTTAGCATTATAGATCGACATTTCGTCAAAAATGTGTGCACTCCGTGTACGTCAGCATCTGCCTCCTCTCTCTGAGGCTAGAAGTTGCTTTGATCCACCATGAACCGATCTTCCTCTGCCACGTAGTGGTTAGCAGGTTTTGCAGAGCTTGCAGCTCGTCTGCAAGCTCGTTGGAGGTACCCCATTGTTCCACAGCTCTTGCAAACATACCCTTTGAAGCAGCATGAATGGGCTGAATGGAAGCCTCCACAACGTGAACAAGGTGTGAATTGCCTTGCATTCATCCTTTGTTGGGGACTTTGAGTCATCTGGGTCACCTGAGGCCTGCTGGCAGTTGCAGACTCACGGTTTATGCCCTGTCCATTTCTGCTCGCAAACACAGTTCCAGTTAATTGATGAACTTTGCTAGCACTTGTGTGCTGAGAGATTTGTTTGGTGTTATCACTGGTGGACATAAACGCCTGTGCTATCGCAATGGTCTTACTGAGTGTTGGTGTCTCTACATTCAAAAGTTTCATAGGATGGTCTCGTGGCCAATGCCCAGTACAAAAAAATCTCTGAGCATTTGCTCCAGGTAGTCATCAAACTCACATTGTCCTGCAAGTCGCCTTAGCTCGGTGACATTCCTCGCCACTTCCTGACCTTTACATCACTGGCACGTGAGGAACTGATACCTTGCCATCAGCACGCTCTCCCTCGGGTTAAGATGCTCCCGAACCAGTGTACACAGCTCCTCATATGACTTATCTGTGGGTTTCACCGGAGCCAGTAGATTCTTCATGAGGCTGTAGGTCGGTGCCCTACAGACCGTGAGGAGGACCGTTCTCCTTTTTGCAGCGCTTCCCTCTCCGTCCAGTTCGTTGGCTACAAAGTACTGGTCTAGCCGTTCGATATAGGCTTCCCAGTCCTCACCCTCCGAGAACTTCTCCAGGATGCCCATAGTTTGCTGCATCCTTGTGTGCGTTTTGTATACTTGTCGCCAGTTGTTGTGTTCCTGACACAGATGAGACTGCACACAGGGAGGTTAAAGTAACAGTGACCTCAGTCTTTATTAAGACACTCCAGGATGAGGAACAGGCCTTAGGGGCCAGCTTATATACAGTGCTGCCAAGGGATGCTGGGATCCCTTGGGACTTCAGGGGATGCACTCCCTGGTGGTGGAACATGGCAGTGCATGCTTTACAGATACACAACAATATCGTGAGCAGCGAATATGGTTTACTAAATTGAAAGAAGTACAAGTAAATTGCTGTTTCACCTGGATGGAGTGTTATGGCCCTGGACGGTGGGAAGTGAGGAAGTAAAAGGGCAGGTGTTGCATCGCCTACGCTTGTACGGGAAGGTGCTGCGGGGAGGGGAGGGCTTGTTGGGATTGAGTGAGATGTGGACCAGGGTGTCGCAGAATGAACGGTCCCTTCGGAATGCTGAAAGGGGAGGGTTGTCAAAGATATGTTTGGTGGTGGGGTCACCCTGGAGATGGCGCAAATGGATGATCTGTTGAACGTGGAGGTTGGTGGGGTGAAAGAGGAGGACAAAGGGAACCCTCTGATGGTTTTGGGAGGGAGAGGAGTCAAAAGTGCCCGAAATGGAATGGACACGGTCGAGTGCCATGTCAACTACAGCGGAAGGAAATCCTTGGTTGAGGTAAAAGGAAGACATACTGGAAGCACTGGTATGGAAGGTTCCATCGTCAGA
This sequence comes from Pristiophorus japonicus, assembly GCF_044704955.1. Classification (NCBI taxonomy): domain Eukaryota; kingdom Metazoa; phylum Chordata; class Chondrichthyes; family Pristiophoridae; genus Pristiophorus; species Pristiophorus japonicus. The sequence continues at coordinate 33,509,548 of NC_091977.1, forward strand.
ATAGATACGACTGAGACAGAGAAATTGGGAGAATGGAATGGAGTCCTTACAGGAAGTGGGATTGGAGGAAGTGTAGTCCTGGTAGCTGTGGGAGTCAGTGGGCTTATAGTGAATGCTTGTCAAGAGCCTATCCCCAGAAATAAAGACACAGAAGTCAAGGAAGGGAAGGGAAGAGTCGGAGATGGACCATGTGAAGATGAGGGAAGGGTGGAAATTGGAAGCAAAGTGAATGAAATTTGCCAGTTCAGGGCAAGAGCAGAAACGGTACCAATACAGTATTCAACGTATCAGAAAAAGAGGTGAGGGAGTGGACATGAGTAGTACTGGAACAAGGAATATTCCACATATGATGTGATTGGGATTACGGAGACGTGGCTCCAGGATGATCAGGGCTGGGAACTCAACATTCAGGGGTATTCAACATTCAGGAAGGATAGAATAAAAGGAAAAGGAGGTGGGGTAGCATTGTTGGTTAAAGAGGAGATTAATGCAATAGTTAGGAAAGACATTAGCTTGGATGATGTGGAATCTATATGGGTAGAGCTGCAGAACACCAAAGGGCAAAAAACGTTAGTAGGAGTTGTGTACAGACCTCCAAACAGTAATAGGGATGTTGGGGAGGGCATCAAACAGGAAATTAGGGGTGCATGCAATAAAGGTGTAGCAGTTATAATGGGTGACTTTAATATGCACATAGATTGGGCTAGCCAAACTGGAAGCAATACGGTGGAGGAGGATTTCCTGGAGTGCATAAGGGATGATTTTCTAGATCAATATGTTGAGGAACCAACTAGGGGGGAGGCCATCTTAGATTGGTTGTTGTGTAATGAGAGAGGATTAATTAGCAATCTCATTGTGCGAGGCCCCTTGGGGAAGAGTGACCATAATATGGTGGAATTCTGCATTAGGATGGAGAATGAAACAGTTAATTCAGAGACCATGGTCCAGAACTTAAAGAAGGCTAACTTTGAAGGTATGAGGCGTGAATTGGCTAGGATAGATTAGCGAATGATACTTAGGGGGTTGACTGTGGATGGGCAATGGCAGACATTTAGAGACCGCATGGATGAGTTACAACAATTGTACATTCCTGTCTGGCGTAAAAATAAAAAAGGGAAGGTGGCTCAACCGTGGCTATCTTGGGAAATCAGGGATAGTATTAAAGCCAAGGAAGTGGCATACAAATTGGCCAGAAATAGCAACGAACCTGGGGACTGGGAGAAATTTAGAACTCAGCAGAGGACAAAGGGTTTGATTAGGGCAGGGAAAATGGAGTACGAGAAGAAGCTTGCAAGGAACATTAAGGTGGATTGCAAAAGTTTCTATAGGTATGTAAAGAGAAAAAGGTTAGTAAAGACAAACGTAGGTCCCCTGCAGTCAGAATCAGGGGAAGTCATAACGGGGAACAAAGAAATGGCAGACCAATTGAACAAGTACTTTGGTTCGGTATTCACTAAGGAGGATACAAACAACCTTCCCGATATAAAAGGGGTCAGAGGGTCTAGTAAGGAGGGGGAACTGAGGGAAATCTTTATTAGTCGGGAAATTGTGTTGGGGAAATTGATGGGATTGAAGGCCGATAAATCCCCAGGGCCTGATGGACTGCATCCCAGAGTACTTAAGGAGGTGGCCTTGGAAATAGCAGATGCATTGACAGTCATTTTCCAACATTCCATTGACTCTGGATCAGTTCCTATGGAGTGGAGGGTAGCCAATGTAACCCCACTTTTTAAAAAAGGAGGGAGAGAGAAAACAGGGAATTATAGACCGGTCAGCCTGACCTCAGTAGTGGGTAAAATGATGGAATCAATTATTAAGGATGTCATAGCAGTGCATTTGGAAAGAGATGACATGATAGGTCCAAGTCAGCATGGATTTGTGAAAGGGAAATCATGCTTGACAAATCTTCTGGAATTTTTTGAGGATGTTTCCAGTAAAGTGGACAAAGGAGAACCAGTTGATGTGGTATATTTGGACTTTCAGAAGGCTTTCGACAAGGTCCCACACAAGAGATTAATGTGCAAAGTTAAAGCACATGGGATTGGGGGTAGTGTGCTGATGTGGATTGAGAACTGGTTGTCAGACAGGAAGCAAAGAGTAGGAGTAAACGGGTACTTTTCAGAATGGCAGGCAGTGACTAGTTGGGTGCCGCAAGGTTCTGTGCTGGGGCCCCAGCTGTTTACATTGTACATTAATGATTTAGACGAGGGGATTAAATGCAGTATCTCCAAATTTGCGGATGACACTAAGTTGGGTGGCAGTGTGAGCTGCGAGGAGGATGCTATTAGGCTGCAGAGTGACTTGGATAGGTTAGGTGAGTGGGCAAATGCATGGCAGATGAAGTATAATGTGGATAAATGTGAGGTTATCCACTTTGGTGGTAAAAACAGAGAGACAGACTATTATCTGAATGGTGACAGATTAGGAAAAGGGAAGGTGCAACAAGACCTGGGTGTCATGGTACATCAGTCATTGAAGGTTAGCATGCAGGTACAGCAGGCGGTTAAGAAAGCAAATGACATGTTGGCCTTCATAGCGAGGGGATTTGAATACAGGGGCAGGGAGGTGTTGCTACAGTTGTACAGGGTCTTGGTGAGGCCACACCTGGAGTATTGTATACAGTTTTGGTCTCCTAACTTGAGGAAGGACATTCTTGCTATTGAGGGAGTGCAGCGAAGATTCACCAGACTGATTCCTGGGATGGCGGGACTGACCTATCAAGAAAGACTGGATCAACTGGGCTTGTATTCACTGGAGTTCAGAAGAATGAGAGGGAACCTCATGGAAACGTTTAAAATTCTGACGGGTTGAGACAGGTTAGATGCAGGAAGAATGTTCCCAATGTTGGGGAAGTCCAGAACCAGGGGTCACAGTCTGAGGATAAGGGGTAAGCCATTTAGGACCGAGATGAGGAGAAACTTCTTCACCCAGAGAGTGGTGAACCTGTGGAATTCTCTACCACAGAAAGTAGTTGAGGCCAATTCACTAAATATATTCAAAAGGGAGTTAGATGAAGTCCTTACTACTCGGGGGATCAAGGGTTATGGCGAGAAAGCAGGAAGGGGGTACTGAAGTTTCATGTTCAGCCATGAACTCATTGAATTGCGGTGCAGGCTAGAAGGGCTGAATGGCCTGCTCCTGCACCTATTTTCTATGTTTTCTATGTTTCTATATCCCACGAAAAGGCAGCTAGGGCCAATGCGTGTTCCCATAGCAACACCTTTCATTTGGAGGAAGTGAGTGGAATCAAAAGAGAAGTTGTTCAATGTGAGAACAAGTCCAGCCAGGCGGAGGAAGGCGGTGGTGGATGGGGACTGGTTGGGCCTCTGTTCGAGGAAGAAGCGGATCGCCCTCAGGCCGTCCTGGTTAGGGATGGATTGGGTGAGGTCAAAGTACATTTGTTCTTAAGATTAAGTTCACACCTCTGGCTTTCTTTTATAAAGTGTGATTTGTAAAGTGATTCCCCTCCTGGCTCTTGTGTCAAATTTCTCCTTTTACACTTTAAACATGAATTTTTATATTCACTGCGAGAGAATACGGCAAAAGAATGTCTTGTCCCTTCATGCTTTATTTGAATTTGACACTTGGGCCACAATTTTCCTGACTTCGGCGGGTCCGGTCGGCCAGGGTCAGTTGTGGGTCCTGACCCCACTGCTGGCTCCAGCACGCTCTGTGAAATGATTTTACCCTGATTGGGCTTATTGAGCTCACCCAGCGCGTTTCCCGGCCAATTGAAGGAAGCGGGTCTGATGATGTCATTTGATGACGTGTCATCAGCTGGTTTCCTTAAAGGAACCATGCGCAAATTAAGTTTGACAGTTGTGCTGTCAGTGTTCTGCAGAGGTGCACGGCTGCACTCCGACTCTCCCACGATCACTCCATATTGTTATGGAGGGAGTCACAACACGCAGGAAGCTTCTATTCCCTTCCCATGAGCGGAAGACACCACCCCAAGAGATCAACACAGCCTGGTTGCATATTGCACAGCAGGACACAAGCAGGGATGTCGTCAGGAGGACCAGGCTGCAGCGGCACAAATCTTTCAATGATACCAGCGGATCACGAAAAGTTATTGCAAAACCACACTCAACCTCATCCTGCTGTGCCACTCATCACATCCCCATCACGCTGCCTTCCCTACCCATTTCCTACACATCCTTACTCACACCAACTTAGCTTGCACCTCCACTAATCCCTCTCTACCTACATTATCACTTCCCCATCTTACTAGCCACCCCTTACATTCACCGTCATCCTAGTCCAATCATACCAACTAACAACACACAAGGGTAGGCACTTGGGTGTTTTAGCCAATGTTCATGTTAAGTTTCTGTTAATGTGCTGTCAAACATTGTAATCTTTATTTTCAACACTTTGCATTCTTGTACATATTTCTGTGCACCTTTGGAAATGACTTAGTGAGTTGCAGTGAAAGATGAGACATAACAGTAGCCTCTGCAATGATGATGAAAGGAATGGTTTGGGCATTGTAGGGATACTTTATGGTGCTGGTGTGGGGTGGTGTCAACCTGGCGCATCATGTGGCAGTCAGGGAGTACAGCGTCAAGTGAAGTAAATCTGTCCATGGTGAGGACATCCCTGGCCTCCTGGGCAGCAATGTGTTCAGGTGCTGATGTCCTGTGTCCTGTGCAACATCAGTTGATTGCAGTATACTCCCTGTACACTCAATGTACAGTTACATAAGACTACTGGGTGTACTGTCACACTGTATACACTGTGCTTGTACCACCAGAGGGTGCAACTGGTGGAGACCTCGGGGTCACCTGTACACGACAGGTAACCAGGTATAAAAGGGGGCTCGCCATACTGTACCCTCACTCAGGAGCTGTAATAAATGGATTAAGGTCACCATAATTCAAGTACAATACCTTGCCTCGTAGAGTAATTACTAGAGTGCTTACAGACACAATAACTGCCGATGAGATTACGAATTTCAATGCAAAAATGGCTAACCTTGGCATGTTTCAACAATTCGCCGATGGGGAAGATTGGAAGGCCTTTGTGGAAAGGCTCAAACACTTTTTCATTGTGAACGACCTGGCAGGAGACAACCCGACCTCGCTGGTTGATAAGCGCAGAGCTATCCTGCTCAGCAGTTGTGGGCCCACCGTCTATGGCCTCATCAGGGACTTGCTAGCTCCAACAAAGACAACAACCAAAACCTATGTGGAGATCATGATGTTGATACAGGAACAGCTCAAACCTAAAGAGAGCATCCTCACATCCAGACACCGGTTCTACACCCACTGGCGGCCCGAAGGCCAAGAAATCGTAAAATATGCTGCAGGCTTCAGACGATTGGCTGCACCGTGTGATTTAGTGACCACGTCACCGAAGTGCTGCGGGATATGTTCGTTATTGGAATCGGCCACGAGAGTCTTCTCCACAGGCTGCTCTCTGCGGGCACCACGGTCACCCTGCAGAAGGAAATTAACGTGAGCCAGGCATTCATGAACTCAGCCTGCAATTCCAAGCAGATGACTCACCCCGAGGACTCTAACCCGGCAAGTACTGTAAACCGACTGATGCCTTTTAGAGGCAAGGCAGCTGCAAGCAGTCTCTCTCAGGAAAGAGAGAACAGAACCCCGGGTTCCGTAACCCTGAGTCTGCCACATGCATCCAACCGGCCAACCCCATGCTGGCACTGTGGAAGAAATCACAGGGCCCACCAGTGCCACTACAAAGACTATACGTGCAAAGGTTGCAACACTAAGGGCCACCTCCAGTGAATGTGCAAGAGAAATTGTACTCACTGAGTCGATGAAGAGTTGGCCAATCATCTGGACTCCAGCGACGATGAAGAGAGAGTTCATGAGGCAGCTCAGCCCCACGAAGAGGTGTACGGAGTGTTTACCTGCACCATCAAGAGTTCTCTGTTGAAAATGGAAGTCGAAATCAATGATGTTCCAGTCACGATGGATGTTGTTACAGGGGCGAGCCAGTCACTGATGAATCAGGCGGCCTTTGAGAAACTCTGGGACAATCCAGTTGAACAACCTAAAATGATCCCGATCCAAGTGAAGCTGCTCACCTACACTAACAACACCATCCCAGTCGTTGGCAGCGTGGATGTCCAGCTGTCCCATGGCGGCGCGATGCACAAATTACCTTTGTGGATCATTGCTGGTGATGGTCCAATGCTGCTGGGAAGAAAAAGATCCGTTGGAGCTGGGAAAACCTCCAGCCTCTGGAGATCGACGTCCTCCGCAGCCCCGAAGTCAGATCCAGCACAGCACCTGAGAATCCAGCCGCTCAACTCGACTGCGTGGAGACGACACAGACCGCTCAACCCAACTGTGAGATGATCCAGCCCAAACGATCCGACCTCACCTTCCAGGCTCTAGTGGCAGGACTCCAGGGGAAGAAAATTGGCACAGAAGGCAACTTCCCTGCTTCCATGGCAGAACATGGGGAGAAAAAGATAACCGCAGCCTACCTCGTGGAGAGAAAGAAGATGGCGCCCGAACCATGAGGTGAAGCACCTAAAGTAAAGATGGCGGCGGCCAGACCTCGAGGGGCAGCATTGATGGAACAACACATGATGCTGAGCAGCGAACCGGATTGGAGTAAAGATTGCAAGGTCCTCTTAAAGGAGACCAGCAACACATCACAATTAAAGGGACAGGTCCACTCTTTATACAGCGATCCGGTGATACATATGTAAGAGATGTAACTGACAAATTCAAGTTTGTAAATGTAACTAACCATAATAAGTTGGGCAATTGTGGTCGAAGCCAATTATTATAACAGTAAATGAAGAAATGATGTGTGATGCCGGGTTCTACATATACGCCGACAAAACCAAGGGCAACCTCCCGTCGGAAGCACCCAGGTCCAGCGGGCTACCCGATCATGTAGCCTGCGCCTCCGGGACCAATGTGATGCCGCAGGGAGCGTGGCCACACACAGAGGGAGCATACCAGCTGCAGGGTCAGCGATCAGCGGACGGCAAAGGCACCACTACCGGTACCCTGCCCCCGATCGGCTCAACTCTCTGGCCACCAGGGCCAGTACCGGGAGCAAGAGGCTAGCACCCTCCAGCTTTCCCAATGGGACCTGGGATGACCAAGCTCCCACTATCACTGAAGGGCAGCAAAGAGACACCACAGCCCTCAAAGGAGTACAGGGAGACCACACATTCCTGTGGCTCTGCCCACCACTAGGCAACGGCAAAGGCCCTGAGACTCAGCCAGGTGAGTGATCCGAGCCCACCCAACTGGCAGGGGGCACAGCGCCACCATCAGACAACCTGGACACAGTCCGGTCACTCTGGAACTAGCATCCTCACCCACCTGCACCTACACAATGCCGGGGCAAGACTGTGGTACCACGTATGTACCTTACCTGTAAAATGTACTTGTTCCACTACTGCAGAACCCAAACAGTGATGTAATTAATCCTATGTTTTTTTCATCCTTTCTTTCTGTATGCGTATACATATGCAGGTGTTGAGCCATACACATGGTCAATGCATGGGGGGGTGGGAAATGGATGTATGTAGCCATGGACACACATGGATCACACCCAGAACCCACACAACCCCTCACTGCAACCTCAAGCCGTCCATTGCTGACCATTTCCCAATGTTGTGGCAATAAGAATTTAGAGGTCAACAGGAAGAGAGCCAAGCCAAAGCATAGACAAGGTGCAAGGGCTTTGGGCACTCAAGTCTAGGGCCAGAGCACACAATACAAAGGCCAGTGACACAAGACTTAGGGGAGAGTGATGTTGTGTATTTATAATATACTCCCTGTATACTCAATGTACAGTTACATAAGACGATTGGATGTACCTTCACACTGTATTCACTATGCTTGTACCACCAGAGGGTGCAACTGGTGGAGACCTAGGGGTCACCTGTACACGACAGGTAATCAGGTATAAAAGAGAGCTCACCATGCTGTACCCTCACTCAGGAGCTGTAATAAATGGACTAAGGTCACCACAGTTCAAGTATAATACCTTGCCTCATGGAGTCATTACTTGAGTGCTTATAGATACAATAGATAGAATGCAGGCACAGCAAGTGATCAGGAAGGCCAATGGTATCTTGGCCTTTATTGCAAAGGGGATGGAGTATAAAAGCAGGGAAGTCTTGCTATAGTTATACAGGGTATTGGTGAGGCCACACCTGGAATACTGCCTACAGTTTTGGTTTCCATAATTAAGAAAGGATATACTTGCTTTGGAGGCAGTTCAGAGAAGGTTCACTAGGTTGATTCAGGAAATGAGGGTATTGACTTATGAGGAAAGGTTGAGTAGGCTGGGCCTCTATGCATTGGAATTCAGAAGAATAAGAGGTGATCTTATTGAAATGTATAAGATTATGCGGGGGCTTCTAAAGGTGGATCCAGAGAGGATGTTTCCACTGATGGGGGAGACTAGACCTAGAGGACATAATCTTAGAATAAGGGGCCACCCATTTAAAACTGAGATGAGGAGGAATTTCTTCTCTCAGAAGGTTGTAAATCTGAGGAATTTGCTGCCTCAGAAGCTGGGACATTGAATAAATTTAAGTCAGAAATAGAGAGTTTCTTAAGCGATAAGGGGATAAGGGGTTATGGGGAGCGGGCAGGGAAGTGGACCTGAGTCCATGATCAGATCAGCGATGATAATGGCGGAGCAGGTTCGAGGGGCCATATGGCCTACTCCTGTTCCTATTTCTTATGTTCTTATGTTCTTATGTAATGGCGTAAGCCTTCTGGAAGGCCCCACATGATCTGGGTTTGGCAGGCGAGAAAATCCAGAACTTGCGATCTGTCAAGGTACGTCTTGGCAGGAAAAATAAAAAAGCTCATTATTTTTTAAATGGGGAGCGATTACAAAATGCAATGGTACAGAGGGATCTGTGGGTCCTTGTACATGAAACACAAAAAGTTAGCATGCAGGTATAGCAAGTAATTAGGAAGGTAAATGGAATGTTGGCCTTTATTTCAAGGGGAATGGAGCATAAAAGTAGGGAATTCTTGCTACAACTGCACAGGGCATTGGTAAGACCACACCTGGAGTACTGCGCACAGTTTTGGTCTCATGTAAGGAAGGATATACTTGCACTGGAGGCAGTTCAGGCAGTTCAGAGAAGGTTCACAAGGTTGATTACTGAGATGAAGGGGTTGTCATATAAAGAAAGGTTGAGCAGGTTGAGCCGATACTCATTGGAGTTTAGAAGACTTAGGGGTGATCTTATTGAAACATATAAGATTCTGAGGCGGCTTGACAGGGTAGATGCAGAGAGGATGTTTTCACTCGTGAGGGAATCTAGAAGTAGGGGGCAGAGTTTAAGAATAAGGAGTCACCCATTTAGAACTGAGATGAGGAGGAATTTCTTCTCTCAGAGGGTCATGAATCTTTGGAATTCTCTGCGTCAGAGAGTTGTGGAGGCTGGGTCATTGAATGTATTTAGGTGGAGATAGACAGATTTTTGAAAGATAAGGAAGTCAATGATATTATTTAATGGCAGAGCAGGCTCGAGGGGCCAAATGGCCTACTCCTGCTCCTATTCCTTCTGTTCTTAAGTTGACAGATCATCCAAGCTGACTAGAAATTCACTTTCGCTGAAGCAGAGTTGAGCTATTTGCCCAACTATTGCCCACAAAACTTTTACTCCTAGTAAAAGCAGGAGGTAGACCTACTTTCACCAGTGTAATGGTTATTTGGGAATTCCGTTTGGGTTTAAAGGAGATTCCTTTCGGAAATGGAATCCTCCTTTCTCATTGGAGACCAGGCCCATGCGATCCCAGGAACGCTTATGAACTGCCCCTGGGTTCCGTGACGCTTTACAGAGGCATACAGCTGGAAACCCAGGTCCCGACCGCTCCGTATCTTTGAAGCCAGGAGGTAAAGTTCGAAGATCTTTTGCGTGCCAGGGCTGTACTGAGGAGGAACAATATATGTTTATTCTTTTAAAATGTTATGGTTTTATATAAAAAGAATGCAAATAAGAATATAAATCTACAGGTGCAGCGTCCAAAATTTGGAGTTCCGGAATCCGGAATGTTCTGGAATCCTGACACCGGGCCAATCCGTGGCGGGGTCGTCCAGAAAACGGAAAATGTTCCAAAATTCGGACTCCCCCAACATCGGCAGCCCGACTTCGCCCCGGCCCTCATCGGCCCAACCTCGCTCTGGCCCTACCTCGCTCCGGCCCTCGGCGGCCTGACCTCGCCCCGGCCGTACCTCGCCCTGGCCCTCGGTGGCCCAATCTCCAGCCCAACTTTGCCGCGACTTCGCCTGTCCCTACTTCGCCCACCCAGACTTCGCCGCAATTTTGCGCAGCCCGACTTCGCCCCGGCCCGGCCCACCCCCCCTCCCTCCTCCCCCTTACCTCGGCGGGTCGGCCTCGCCCCCTTACCTCGGCTGCCCGACCCCATCTGCCTCGGCCCAGGCAAAGATGTTCCAAAATCCGGAAATACCCAGTTTCCGGATTTCGGACGCTCAACCTGTATTACAAATGATTATTACGAGAATATTAAAACATTTGTTACAGCATTCATATGTGAAAAATATATGCAATACATTTTCAGACATGCAATTCAGAAACATGAGAACATTGGAACCGGAGTAGGCCGTTTAGCCCTATGAACATGTTCCGCTATTGAATTAGATCATTGCTGATCTATATTCTAATTCCTTGGTTCTATGGGCGAGAACCTCCACTTTCTTTGCATGCTTAATGCCCAATTAATGGCCATTTTACCGCTGAAATGACCTATAACGCCCATCTATTGTCCATTCTGGCACAAAATGGAAACTGACGAGCTTTTTTAGGAGACTTATCGCCGAGCGTTATTTTCCCAATGGCTTAATGTCAAGAAAAAATATCACCGCTTACCCACTTTTTAGGGGCGGAATCAGCAGAATGGGCGAATTCAACTGCCATAATATCACCCAGCGTTACTTTCCGCACGGAATTAACGCTGAGATTCAATATTAACGCCCGCCCACTGTTTTTTGTTGTAAAGAGCATATTTCCCAAACTAGTGGCCATGGAGTTCACCCATCTTCAATTTCACCTCGTCACACACAGATCACCCACAATACCACTCGCTCAAAAGACTGCCCACAAAAAGTGGAACCAACTGGAACGAACGCCAGCGGTGTGGCTGGCATTTGTTAAATGCCACTCTTAGGTGAGGAGCTGATATTGGAAAGATTTGCCTTAAAGAGCGCTGATATGAGTGACAACGCTGACAATGCTGTGTGTGTGCAGCTCAGACATCAATGGTACCCATCAGCTTGGTGCTAGTTAAAGTTTACGTTGATTGATGTTAAATTGTATTTAACCCTTTCATGGTAAGGAATCACCAGTGTGTAATGATCCAGCTATCTGAGATAATGCACAACAAGGGTATGTTCAAATGTTCAATTACAAAAGTTTAATACCAATATTAGTTTGAAATCATAAGTATTACAGCCAATAACACCCAACTCCCGCCCACACCACACTTTTTCCACCATTGACATAAATCACATGTTCAACATGTCCAGCAACACAGAATACAAAGGCAAAGCAGGAGCGTGGTCCCCAGCCCCCATACATTGCAACAAATTGCATACACCCAGATGGAGATATAACACAGCATCACCTGCGCACATGCACCTCACTTTCCTTCCCCCGTCTCCTTCTCCCCACCTCGACCCCATCCCCTCCTTGCTCCACACCGCCTGGCTGAAGAGCCACATTGCGGGGGATGAAGGCAGAGGCGGTGGTTGCACAGGTACGGGAGCGGGGGTGCCGAGTGGGCAACATTCTCTGATGCAGAAGCAGGATCTCGGTCCTTGGTCTCATCTGTCATTCGCTGTGGTGATGCGGAACCTAGGGCTGGAGTGCCATGCTCAGGGACCACTGGGAGGTCTGTGGCAGCAGTGTTCCTGGCTATCGCATCCAGGGACTCAGCCATGTGCGGAACATACTTGGTCATGGTGGCTAGGTGTCGGGATATGCCCCCCAATGCTTCGATGAGCTGATCACCAATGTCTACAGTCCTCCTGGACAGCTGTTCCATCTCTCCGCTGTCATGTTGCGCTCGTGGAACAGACCTGCCACATCCATGAGGCCTCCGTGGGGTCGGCGCCGTCCTGGGGACAAATGGGCTGCCCTGTGGAGAGATGCTTGGGGCTGGCACCTCCAGAGTGGAGGCGGGAATGACCGGAGGACCATAGATGGCCTTGGGGTGGAATGGATTCTGGAGCATGGTGATGCAGGTTCTTCGAAGTCCTCGCTCCCATCCGTCGAGAACAGACCCAGCGGATTGACAGGCGACAATCGGAGCACCTCAGCACCAGATGTAGTAGGATCGTCCGCGAACTCCTGCCCCGTGCCCCCACCTTCTGGCCTCTGTGGTCTTGCCTGGGGCCGCGCTGCTGGCTGAGCTGCAAGACACAAATGAGGTTATTAGAGGAGAAGGAGGTGCAAGGGTGACAAGATGAGCCCAGCGCTACACACAGCATATGCACGGCAAAAGCACCACCACTCTCAAAATCATCGCAGACATCACATTTCATGACCATCAACACATTGTGCATTGCAATCATTTTCATTGGCCAGCATTATTTCTATGACACTTTTAGAAATCATTTATCATATATGATTGTTCGGATATGAGTGGGTGTGGCATCTATAGACTTTACATGTCGCAATGGTGTAAGCATTACTCATGTGGCATCACTTCAGGGTCTGGAGATGTGTCCGTGGCTATCCGGGGGTGCTTCCCCATGAGTGCGAGCACTCGTTCCTCCGTCTCTCTGATGTCACTGGAGACTGGTGGCCCCCCCACCCGTTCGCCTCTGCATGGACCTCATCGTCGATAGCTTCTTCTGTAAAAGGTGACAGGACGACATGGCATGAGATCATTGCGTGATATCATTGCTAGGTACTGTCACAGAGACTGATACTACACATAACCGACAGATGTAATCATGATTATTATGATTATTATCATTCTTTACCTAAAGACGTACACCGTGACCGCAGGCTTTGAGTAAAACATTCCCGATAAAAGTGCAAGACTTCACATCTGCTGATAGTCATTCATGACTGTTACAAATCAAATTATATAAACACATAAGTATATGTAAATCAATGTAACACTTACTCTTGCGGATCTCACAAGGTCATTCCATCATTTGCAGCATTGGTTGCCCTCACGCACCTTGTTGGTCGCCAATGAGACCACCTCGGCTATCTCGGTCCATATCATCTGGTAGGCCTTTGGGGTGGGCTTCCCACGCCCTCCCTGTGTCAAATCACCCCAGCTTGACTCGAGCTCCTGCAGGAGAGAGGCATTTGCCTCGTCCGAGAACCTCCTGGCTCTTTTGCGGCCTCCAATGTGCTCCTCTCCCACCTCACTGCTCTCTACAGCTTCAGTCTCCACAACGTGCTGTGATGCCTCCTCCTCTCTCTCCATTATAGGGCAAATTCGGTCAAACATGTGGTTGGTAACAGCTACTTTTTGTTTGCCTACTTGCTGTGAAGCTCTAATGTCTCCCTCCTTCCTCCCAAAGCAGCCATACCACACCCAGCCACGCCTTCAGTCCCTCTGAGCTCCCTCTCTCTCTGTCTCCTCTTCTATGCATGTCATGGTGACCCTTGACCTCCAGATTCACGGGAATCGAGCGTTGCCATGTCATTGCTATGGACAGCCACACTTTATGGCAGAAGGTCAAAAAAATGTTACGCTACCGCCCATTTGATATTGCTCAGAGTAACGCCATTTTCAAAAATGTAAACTCGGTGTTTTGAGAATGGGCGAGAAGTCGGCGATCTGAAAACTCTTTTTTAATGTCCACGCCGGAAATAACACCCATTTTTGGGCAATAAGCACAAAAATGGAGCTTCTAACCCCATAACCCTTAGTACCCTTGCTTATCAAAAGCATGAATATCATGGGAGGTTCGGAGATTAATGACTTGGAGTATCCTTATTGCCAAAGAAGAAAATGAATAAAAATGCTCTACTATAGATTTTCTGGTTTCATCAAAACAAATCAGGTGAGAGTTTGAAGTTGCTCTTTGCAGATCTGTGGCATTAATTACCGTCTTGAACATTAAGGTTAATCAGTTTTTTTTTACCTACGCTGGTGCCTTATGGATTACTGTGCTAACGGTGCCATATAAACTTGCTCAACAGATACAAAAGCCAAATTCTGTGAATGGTGGAATCTGAAATATGAACAATAAATGCTGGAAATCTCAGCGGGTCAGGCAGCATCTGTGGAGAGAAAAACAGAGTTCACGTTTCAGGTCGATGACCCTTCATCAGAACTGGCGAATGTTCGAAAAGAACAGATTTTAAGGCGGAGGGGAAGAAAGAACAAAAGGGAAGGTCTGTGATAGGGTGGAAGGCAGGAGAGATTAGAGAGACAAAAAGGATAATGGGCCAAATTGAAATGGTAATGGCAGAAGCTAGAAAAATGTTCATCTAGATAGGGTGTGAATGAGGGAAATCTTTATTAGTCGGGAAATTGTGTTGGGGAAATTGATGGGATTGAAGGCCGATAAATCCCCAGGGCCTGATGGACTGCATCCCAGAGTACTTAAGGAGGTGGTCTTGGAAATAGCGGATGCATTGACAGTCATTTTCCAACATTCCATTGACTCTGGATCAGTTCCTATCGAGTGGAGGGTAGTCAACGTAACCCCACTTTTTAAAAAAGGAGGGAGAGAGAAAACAGGGAATTATAGACCGGTCAGCCTGACCTCAGTAGTGGGTAAAATGATGGAATCAATTATTAAGGATGTCATAGCAGCGCATTTGGAAAATGGTGACATGATAGGTCCAAGTCAGCATGGATTTGTGAAAGGGAAATCATGCTTGACAAATCTTCTGGAATTTTTTGAGGATGTTTCCAGTAAAGTGGACAAAGGAGAACCAGTTGATGTGGTATATTTGGACTTTCAGAAGGCTTTCGACAAGTTCCCACACAAGGGATTAATGTGCAAAGTTAAAGCACATGGGATTGGGGGTAGTGTGCTGATGTGGATTGAGAACTGGTTGTCAGACAGGAAGCAAAGAGTAGGAGTAAATGGGTACTTTTCAGAATGGCAGGCAGTGACTAGTGGGGTGCCGCAAGGTTCTGTGCTGGGGCCCCAGCTGTTTACATTGTACATTAATGATTTAGACGAGGGGATTAAATGCAGTATCTCCAAATTTGCGGATGACACTAAGTTGGGTGGCAGTGTGAGCTGCGAGGAGGATGCTATTAGGCTGCAGAGTGACTTGGATAGGTTAGGTGAGTGGGCAAATGCATGGCAGATGAAGTATAATGTGGATAAATGTGAGGTTATCCACTTTGGTGGTAAAAACAGAGAGACAGACTATTATCTGAATGGTGACAGATTAGGAAAAGGGGAGGTGCAACGAGACCTGGGTGTCATGGTATATCAGTCATTGAATGTTGGCATGCAGGTACAGCAGGCGGTTAAGAAAGCAAATGGCATGTTGGCCTTCATAGCGAGGGGATTTGAGTACAGGGGCAGGGAGGTGTTGCTACAGTTGTACAGGGCCTTGGTGAGGCCACACCTGGAGTATTGTGTACAGTTTTGGTCTCCTAACTTGAGGAAGGACATTCTTGCTATTGAGGGAGTGCAGCGAAGATTCACCAGACTGATTCCCGGGATGGTGGGACTGACCTATCAAGAAGGACTGGATCAACTGGGCTTGTATTCACTGGAGTTCAGAAGAATGAGAGGGGACCTCATGGAAACGTTTAAAATTCTGACGGGTTGAGACAGGTTAGATGCAGGAAGAATGTTCCCAATGTTGGGGAAGTCCAGAACCAGGGGTCACAGTCTGAGGATAAGGGGTAAGCCATTTAGGACCGAGATGAGGAGAAACTTCTTCACCCAGAGAGTGGTGAACCTGTGGAATTCTCTACCACAGAAAGTAGTTGAGGCCAATTCACTAAATATATTCAAAAGGGAGTTAGATGAAGTCCTTACTACTCGGGGGATCAAGGGTTATGGCGAGAAAGCAGGAATGGGGTACTGAAGTTTCATGTTCAGCCATGAACTCATTGAATGGCGGTGCAGTCTAGAAGGGCTGAATGGCATGCTCCTGCACCTATTTTCTATGTTTCTATGTTTCTATGTTATAATGACCAGTTGCCATTGAAGACAAAGAGAAAATAAAAGAGCGAAAAAAAACATAAGAAGCCGGGGGGAGCGGGGCGGGGTTGGGGGGGGAGTGGCAGGGGGGGGAGGGATATGTGACCACCTGAACAAAACATTCAAAGGTACTTATTCTAGGAGTTTATTCCAAGCTCGACATGGCAAAGAAAGGAATACATTTAGGAGAATCCTTGTAAATTGCATTAAACCATTTAGTCGCAATATGCTAAACATGAGTGTGCTAAATGGCCTCCTTCTGTGCCAATTGCTCACCCATTGGTGGCTGTGCCTTTTGTTTCCTATGCCCTAAGCTCTGGAAAGCCCTGCCTAAACCTCTTCGCCTCTCTTTCCTCCTTTAAGACGCTCCTTGAAACCTACCTCTTTCATCAGTCTTTTGGTCATCTGCCCTCATTGCTCCTTGTGTGCCTCGCTGTCAAATTCTTTGTCTTATGATATTCCTGTGAAGTGCCTTGGGATGTTTTATTATGTTAAAGGCGCTATATAAATACAAGTTGTTGTTGTTGTGAGAATTTCAGTGATTATAAGGTTGTATGGTCTGCCTATAAATGTTCGCTAACATTGCTCAGTGACTACACATTAATTGGATAAGGGCGGATGAATAACCCACTACAGCAAATTAGTTTGAGCGGAAATTGAGCACAACTTGTGCCCGGATCGCCGATTGCGCCCAAAGTGGAAAATCTTGGCCGTTATATTCAATAATATACACTGTAGCCTTATGAAATTAACATGACATACTGGTGGATCTAAACTGTTTTGATAACGAGACATAAATACTATTTAACGACAACAAC
Source organism: Pristiophorus japonicus (assembly GCF_044704955.1). Lineage (NCBI taxonomy): Eukaryota > Metazoa > Chordata > Chondrichthyes > Pristiophoridae > Pristiophorus > Pristiophorus japonicus. Next base: position 33,526,491 of record NC_091977.1, read on the forward strand.
AACTTGCTCATGCATTAAGCTTTTGTCTGCGATTTCACCAACCGAGGCGAGTCCAGGACGGCTGGGGTCTTCTGCCTGCTGCAGGCTGTGGCCCACTCCCTCCAAGTAATTTTACGTTGATGAGTCATATTAAGCCCGCCCAGCGAGGTTCCCGGCCAATTAAAAGGAAGCGAGTCCTTAAAGGGACCTTGTCCAAATTGATTTTGACAGCTGTGCTGCCAGTTTTCTACAGCATTGAGTTGCTGCAATGCGGCCATGTGCTGAGGCCCTTTGTCTTGTGCAGCATCAGGTGATTGCGGAGATGGTTGGTGCTTTGTCAGTGCTGCTGGTGTGCCTGGTGATGCTGATGTTGGGGCTGATTGTGGTGGGATTCTGAGAGCCAAGGTGAGATGTTTTCAAGGGCATCAATGCTGATAGAATAGATGGCAGGTGAGGTTGAAATGACAGAAGCGATCTGTCAATGGTGCGAGAGGTTGTTCCAAGGCAGTGATACTGGATAGAGAGTTTACTCCAAACACTTCCAACCTGCATAAAGCTCAAAAGTGTGTTCCAAATCCTGACATCTCCAGCCTCTAAGATTGGAAAGTGAACAGCTGTGAAATAATAGCTTTTGTACCACATTTGCAGCTGTCAACTATTCAGAAGAATGTATACTCAATGAAAACATGTCCTACTTACCTGATGTGATCATCGAGCACCATGAACCTCTGGAAAAATGTAAGTATAGGGTAAAATGCTGTTTAAGTACCTTTTAACAAGTTGTCAATTATGTCAATTGCTTCCCCCGCCATTATGTGGGGTCTGTTAAGCGCTAATAGACCCGACACTTGGGAGACTAGCGTAGAGGCAGCTTTGCAGTGGGCTGCCAACAATCTTTTCTATTTTGACAGCGGACTTGCCTCCGAATCCACACTCTCCGCCCCAGCAAAATTCCGGCCTTTGTTTTCAAACTGAAGGCATTTATCCATCAGTTTGCAATTCTTCAATATTTTTTTTTCATTTTCAGGTAGTATTAATCAGGGTAACGTCTCTGTCATAGTTTACAGCAGATCAAACACTTGGTTCTATTACATATCACTTTGCACCACATTATGTCTATTATACGGTTACCACACCTGTGGTCTAACATTTCACATTACACGTAATTTCATGTCTGGTATTAAAAGTTCTCACTAAAGTATTCTCATTACATCTTAAAACTTCATGGCGCGCAGGAGTAAACATTTATATTGTGTAATTGAGTTGGCAATCAGAATCATAAATAAAGCACATAAGGAGGCCATTCAGCGCATCGTGCCTGTGCCGGCTTTGAAAGAGCTATCCAATTAGACAACTGGAGTCATCTTTTCATAGAATCAGAATCATAGAAATGTATGGCACAGAAGGAGGCTATTCAGCCCTTTGTTTTTGTGTCAGCCAAAAGAGAGCTATCCAGCCTAATCCCACTTTCCAGCTCTTGGTCTGTAGCCTTGTAGATTAATCAAGTGCCTATCCAAGTACTTGTTAATCCATTCAGGCAGTGAGCTCCAGACTCCCACCAGTCTGCGTGAAAACATTTCTCCTCAGCTCCCCTCTAATCCTTCTATCAATTACCTTACCTTTACTATATCCACTATTGGGATGAGTTAGTGACCACTCTGCTAAGGGAAATAGGTCATTCCTATCCAGTTTTGGTCTCCTAACTTGAGGAAGGACATTCTTGCTATTGGGGGAGTGCAGCGAAGGTTCACCAGACTGATTCCTGGGATGGCGGGACTGACATATCAAGAAAGACTGGATCAACTGGGCTTGTATTCACTGGAGTTCAGAAGAATGAGAGGGGATCTCATAGAAACGTTTAAAATTCTGACGGGTTTAGACAGGTTAGATGCAGGAAGAATGTTCCCAATGTTGGGGAAATCCAGAACCAGGGGTCACAGTCTAAGGATAAGAGGTAAGCCATTTAGGACCGAGATGAGGAAAACTTCTTCACCCAGAGAGTGGTGAACCTGTGGAATTCTCTACCACAGAAAGTTGTTGAGGCCAATTCACTAAATATATTCAAAAAGGTGTTAGATGAAGTCCTTACTACTCGGGGGATCAAGGGGTATGGCGAGAAAGCAGGAATGGGGCACTGAAGTTGCATGTTCAGCCATGAACTTATTGAATGGTGGTGCAGGCTCGAAGGGCCAAATAGCCTACTCCTGCACCTATTTTCTATGTTTTCTATGTTTTCTATTCGACAGGCCCCTCAAAATTTTATACACCTCAATTAAGTCTCCCCTCGTTCTCCTCTGTTCCAAAGAAAACAACACCAGCTTATCCAACCTTTCCTCACAGCTAAAATTCTCCAGACCTGGCAACATCCGAGTAAATCTCCTCTGTACCCTCTCTGGTGCAATCACATCCTTCCAGTAATGTGGTGACCAGAACTGCACGCAGTACTCTAGTTGAGGCCTAACTAGTATTTTGTATCGTTCAAGCATAACCTCCCTGCTTTTGTATTCTATGCTTCAGCTAATAAAGGCAACGTATCCCGTATGCCCTTTCTTCAGATTGAATTCCCCTTCTCATTTATAAACATATTTGGAATCCCTTAATAATTATGAATATAATAGAGATGGCTGGGTTGGTATTCTGGAAGGCCGAGATCAAATGGTGAGTGGCTTTCTCCATCTGCACCTATCTTGTGTTCTCACGATAATTCTTAAAGATTCCTGTTTTGTGCAGGTGGTTGGAATCTCAATTCGAGGCCATTTTGATTTTTCTCATATTACATCAGTAATGTTTCCTATTGTAATGGAGAACAGGGAAATGCAGAGACGTTGAACAAATATTTTGTATCGGGTCTTCACTTTAGAAGACATTAAAACATCCCAATAGTGGATAATCAAGGAGCTATAGGGAGGGAGAAACTTAATACAATCACTATCACTAATGAAGTAGTACTTGGTAAAATAATGGGACTAAAGGTCAACAAGTCCCCTGGGCCTGATGGCTTAAATCCTAGGGTCTTAAAAGAAGTGGCTGCAGCGATAGTGGATGCATTGGTTGAAATCTACCAAAATTCTGGGCCAGTCCCAACAGATTGGCAAGAGTGCTACCCAATGAACCACAGCTGACACTGACATACACTAAAAACACAACAGTACTACTTTGAAATAAATCTGCTATTCATTGCCTGAATTATTCACCTATCCAAATCCTAGTGTTTCCCAAAATGTTCAGATGAACAGATTGCTGTTGCTGGCTCTTCGAAGTGTGTCCCATCCAAAGCGGGCCACTATGAAACCCTGGCATGCTCCTCATTCATAAGAACATAAGAAATAGGAGCAGGAGTAGGCCATGCGGCCCCTCGAGCCTGCTCCGCCATTCAATGCGATCATGGCTGATCTGATCATGGACTCAGGTTCACCTTCCCGCCCACTCTCCATAACCCCTTATTCCCTTATCATTTAAGAAACTGTCTATTTCTGTCTTAAATTTATTCAATGTCCCAGCTTCCATATCTCTCTGAGGCAGCGAATTCCACAGATTTACAACCCTCTGAGAGAAGAAATTTCTCCTCATCTCAGTTTTAAATGGGCAGCCCCATATTCTAAGATTTTGCCCTCTAGTTCTAGTCTCCTCTATCAATGGAAACATCCTCTCTGCATCCACCTTGTCAAGCCCCCTCATAATCTTATATGTATCGATAAGATCACCTCTCATTCTTCTGAATTCCAATGAGTAGAGGACCAACCTACGCAATCTTTTCTCATACGACAACCCCCTCATCTCTGGAATCAACATTTTGAGGATGTAACTAATAGAGTGGACAAGGGCGAACCAGTGGATGCGGTGTATCTGGACTTTCAAAAGGCCTTTGACAAGGTCCCACACAAGACATTAGTGTGCAAAATTGGGGGTAATGTATTGACGTGGATAGAGAACTGGTTGGCAGACAGGAAGCAGAGAGTCGGAATAAACGGGTCCTTTTCAGAATGGCAGGCAATGACCAGCGGGGTGCCGCAGGGTTCAGTGCTGGGACCACAGCTATTTACAATATACATCAATGATTTAGATGAAGGAATTTAATATCTCCAAGTTTGCAGATGACACTAAGCTGGGTGGTGGTGTGAGCTGTGAGGAGGATGCTAAGAGGCTACAGGGTGACTTGGACAGGTTAGGTGAGTGGGCTAATGCATGGCAGATGCAGTATAATGTGGATAAATGTGAGGTCATCACTTTGGTGGCAAAAACAGGAAGACAGACTATTATCTGAATGGTGACAGATTAGGAAAAGGGGAGGTGCAACAAGACCTGGGTGTCATGGCACATCAGTCATTGAAGGTTGGCATGCAGGTACAGCAGGCGGTGAAAAAGGCAAATGGTATGTTGGCCTTCATAGCTAGAGGATTTGAATATAGGAGCAGGGAGGTCTTACTGCAGTTGTACAGGGCCTTGGTGAGGCCTCACCTGGTATATTGTGTTCAGTTTTGGTCTCCTAATCTGTGGAAGGATGTTCTTGCTATTGAGGGAGTGCTGCGAAGGTTCACCAGACTGATTCCCGGGATGGCGGGACTGACATATGAGGAGAGACTGGATCAACTGGGCTTGTATCCATTGGAGTTTAGAAGAATGAGAGGGGATCTCATAGAAACATATAAAATTCTGATGGGATTGGACAGGTTAGAGATAGGAAGAATGTTCCTGTTGCTGCCCAGAACCAGGGATCACAGTCTAAGAATAAGGGGTAAGCCATTTAGGACTGAGATGAGGAGAAACCTCTTCACACAGAAAGTGGTTAACCTGTGGCATTTGTGGAAAGATAGAAAAAGAGCAACCATAGATTGCAAGGCTTGCTGGGACATTATATTTGGTCAACCTAAGAATTAGAGCTTACTTCAGCAACTGTACCAAACAAGCTGTCAGAAGTTGAAACCACGGATTGCATTACCTCACGGCAGCTAAGGTCATCTGTCTTCTCTGTCTAATTATAATCACAATAAGGATGAGTAAAACAAAAAAACCAGACAGTGTTTACAGGGGGCAAGGAAAGGTTATCCCAAAATAAGGAAAGGGTAGCTAAGACAAGTAGCCATTGGATAACACTGATGAGGTAATTAAATTAACTGTTAGACTCTGCACTATTGCAAAAAAAAGAGGAACCACCACATATGATAGGAGTTGTTTACTTGGGTGTATAAATATTCCAAAATTTCTGTAGATTGTCGGAGTTGGTACCCTAAGCCTTTGACTAGGGCACTCTCCCCTTGTATACAAGTAAAAATAAACTAACAATCTGACGGTCTGCTTGTGTTAAGAGTCTTACCTTGAATCGGTGTCTTCGACACATTCCCTACTGCAAAGAGTTGTTGAGGCCAGTTCGTTAGATATATTCAAAAGGGAGTTAGATGTGGCCCTTACGGCCAAAGGGATCAAGGGGTATGGAGAGAAAGCAGGAAAGGGGTACTGAGGTTGAATGATCAGCCATGATCTTATTGAATGGCAGTGCAGGCTTGAAGGGCCAAATGGCCTGCTCCTGCACCTAATTTCTATATTTCTATGTTTCTATGTGAACCTTCTCTGAATTGACTCCAAAGCAAGTATCACCTTTTGTAAATATGGAAACCAAAACTGCAGACAGTATTCCAGGTGTGGCCTCACCAATGAACATAAGAAAAGCTCTTGGGTTTTCTTTGCAAGAAAGACATTTATATCTCTGTTTGGCAAAATAGTCAGTTTTTATATACAAGTAGCCAGGGAGGCTAAATCTAACAATATCTACCTTTCTTTTAACAAAAGAGATACCACTTCTTAATCTGACAGCCTTGAGCAAACAGAATTAGGAGCAATTATTCATGTATCATAGAATCATAGACTCTTGCAGCACAAAAGGAGGCCATACGGCCCATCTTGCCTTTGCCAGCTCTTTGAAAGACTTGCATTTTCTTAAAATTCACTTAGTCCCATTCCCCTGCATTTTCCCCATAACCTTGTAAAATGTTTCCCATCAGTTTTAGATCAATGAGCAGTTAAGCATGTTGCACAACACATAGCGCTGCAAGCCTTTGCTAGTTAAATGAATAAAACCTATGAAACATCTGTCGTCTCTAGGAAATTATCAACCACATTAGTAAATTTACAGTGTAGCTCGCAGACCACCTGTGCTCGTGCAATGAAAGCCTCTCCTATTCTTTTGGATGGTCACAAGTCTGAACAGCACATGTGTGCAATAAATTTCCCTGAGATTTAAGACATCACCTAGTTGGGGAAAACATGCGATTGACCTGCAGTTGCTCCTATTGTGTTTTATCCCATGCCACACAAGACGTAGAAAGCCTGACTAATGTGAGATATTGCACTTTCAGGAATTTTGAACGAATGCACATAGAAATTCAAGTTGAAGAAAGAAGTGGCATTTATATAGCACCTTACACAAGCCCACAGGATGCACCAAAGTGCTTCACATTACTTTTGATGTGAAGTCAATTTTTGTTATGTAGGTAAGCATGGCAGCCAATTTGTACATAGTAAGATCCAACAAACAGCAAATGAGATGAATAACCAGTAATTCTGTGTTTTGCAGTTTTGGTTGAGAGAGTAATGTTGACTAGGACTCAGTGTGAACTCTTTACGGTGTTTGGAATAGTGCTATAGGCAGATAAAACCTCAATTTAACATCTTAACCCGAAGGCAGCACCTCTATCAGTGGAGCACTCCCTCAATAATGCACTGAAATGTCATCCAAGATTATCTGTTCAAGTCCTGGAGCTAGATTTTACACTTTTGTGCAGATCACCCAAAAATGGACGTGGGCGGTAAAAATGGGTTTTCAGATCGCCGACTTGTCACCATTTTCAAAGCCCCTAGTCTCCATTTTACAAATTTGGCGTTACCACGAGTGATCTGAAATGGACGTTAGCTTTAAATCTCTCTGACCTTCTGCCGTAAAGTGTCGCCGTCCTTAGCAACGGCATGGCAATGCTCATTTCTCGCGATTCAGGAGGTCAGGGGTCATCATTACATGCACAGAGGAGACAGAGAGAGAGGGAGCAGAGAGGGAATGAAAGCGTGTGTGGGTGTGATGTGTGCTTGTTTGGCTTTTGTGGGAGGCACAAGGGAGATTCACCAGGAGCATAAAGCCTACTAAGCACCAAGAACATAGTTGGCATCGAGTTTTTGTCCAATAAATAATATATAACATGGAAGGGATGGAGAAGGCCCTGGAGCTGTTAGCCAGGAACACTGATGGCAGAGGGCTCCCAGTGGTCCCGGAGTGCTGCACTGCACCCCAAAGTGCTGTACCCCCATTGCCAATGACACATGAGAGCCAGGAGCAACATCTTGCTTCTGGCTAGGTGCACATTTCCACCTCGGGATCGTCCTCTCCCATATTCATCCAAGCAGCAGTTCGGCTGGCAAACCCTCCCCAATGAGCAGCACCTGAGGAACTCCTCGGGCAGGTGGCTTGGAGTCAGGAGGGGAATGGGTAGAGGTGGGAGGGGAAGGGGTAGAGGTGGGGAGGGGAAGGGGTAGAGGTGGGGAGGGGAAGGGGTAGAGGTGGGATGGGGAAGGGATAGAGGTGGGGAGGGGAAGGGGTAGAGGTGGGGATGAGAAGTGGAGGGGGGGGAAGGGTTGTTTTTTAGAGATATACTTATGATTTCAGACAAATGGTCGGTTTAAATGTTTTCTGTTTAACATAACCTTGTTGCGCATTGGCTCAGATAACTGCATCGTTACACATTGGTGATTCCTTAACATGAAAGGGTATAATTACACGTAACTTCAATCAACTTAAAATTTAACTGTCACCAAGGTGATTCCCACCATTGCTGTATGACTTGCACACCCAGCAGTGTGTCAGCTTTGTAAATACCACCAACATTCTTTCAGGCAAAGTGCTCATGTATGAGCTCCTGATGTAAGAGTCTTGCAGCTACTATGCCACCACGGGCCCTTTCCAGCCTGATTGTGTGGCCTGCGGTCAGCGTCCACCTCCTTGTCCTCCTCTTCCTCTCTTTCCTGAGGTAGACCGTCAGACCCTTCTGGCAATTCTTGCTCCCTCCTGATAGCCAAGTTGTGCAGCGTGGAGCACACCACCATGAATTGAGCTACCTGCTCAGGGTGGTATTGGAGCTCACCTCCAGAGTGGTCCAGGCATCTAAAGCATTGCTTAAGCACTCAAATTCTTTTCTCGATTATATTGCGAGTGGGTCTGTGGCTCTCATTGTATCGCTTCTCGGCTTCGGTGTGGGTGTCAGGCAGTGGGGTCATCAGCCAGGTGGTGAGGCCATATCCTTTGTCACCAAGCATCCAGCATTGACCTTGTGACTGATTTTTAAACAAGTCAGATACAGTGCTCTCACGCAGGATGTGAGCATTATGGATGCTGCCCTGAAATTTAGCATTCACTGCCATAATAATTTGCTGCTGGTCAACAATGAGTTGCACATTCAGGGAGTGGAATCCCTTGCGGTTCCTGAAAACCACTGCATCCTGAAAAGGTGCTTACATCGCGATGTGCATGCAGTCTATTGCTCCCTGCACCTTGGAGAAGTTAGCAATTCGGTAGAATCCTAAAGCCCTCTCAGTCTGAGCCTCCCAGGTCATAGGGAAGCTGATCAAGTCCCTCCTGCATGCGTACAAGGCTTCAGTGACCTGTCTAATGCAGCGATGTGTGGCATGCTGAGACAGACCGCAAATGTCGCAAGCTGAGGCCTGAAAAGAACCCGATGCATAGAACGACAGTGCTGCGGTGACTTTGATCTCGACGGACAGTGCGGTCCTGATGGTGCTGGCAGGCTGCAGATCTCCCCTGATGAGCTGGCATATCTCACTGATAACCTCTTTGTGGAAGCGCAGTCTCCGAAGGTAGGTGGTGTCGGACAAGTTGAGGTGAGACTGCTTCTCCCTGTACTTGCGGGGGGTGTAACGTCTGGTCCTCCTCATCAGTCTGTCCCGTCTTACATTGGGCACATGATGCTGTCGAGCATACCTTCTGCCATCTCAAGTCTGCAGCATGTAATTGATCACCAAGAGAGGGTGAGAAAGGACAGGCCCCATTCCAATAGCTCTCTGTTTTCCACCGATTGTTCACAAAGAATGAATGTCCCCATTAAGACACCTAGTAAATTCCAATCGTCCACAGTATGATAAGATGTTTGTTCAGATGTTCACATCACCTCCAAAATCCTCCAGAGTACATCTGAACTCCCCCGAGGTTGAAGCAGAGCAGCCTTTTAAATGATGCGACATGTGATTGAGAACATGGCGTCCATACCGCTGTGAGTAGTTCTGGTTAGTTCCACTTTTTCCCAGCATTTTTTTCGGTGAGCAATATTGTGAGCAAGATGTGTGTGAGGTACCGAAAGTAAGGATGGGCGATATACTGGGAGTTAGTTTTCGCAAATGTGATCTTTATGACAAAAAACAGTGGCCGGGCGGTATTATTAAATCTCGCCGGTAATTAATTGCCGAAAGTACCGCTGAGCGATATTGTAGGCGTTGGTTTCCCCTATTCTGAAGATTCCGCCCCAAAAAAGTGGGCGGGCGGTATTATTTTATCTTGGCATTACGCTCATGCAGAAAGTAACACACGGCGATAAGTGACCGAGAAATGGGCGTTAGTTTCCATTTTGTGGCTAAATGGGCGATATCTGGGCATTACACGTCATTTCAGTATTAAAATGGATGTTCAGTGGGCATTAAGCATGCAAAAATAACGGAAACTGTAGCCCCACTGGATTGTGACATGTACACACAATCTTCTGACTCAGGGAAAAGAGTGCTACCAATCTGTTGCATAATTCTTCCTCTTAGGCAGTCCGCCAGAGTCGAGGATGACTTGCTTCCACACTAATTAGTTCTAAGGTGACTGATGAGACCAATGCGGGATCTACCGTCTCTGTCACAGGTGGGGCAGATGGTGGTTGGAGGGACGGATGGGTTTGTTGCACGCTCCTTCTGTTATTTGTACTTGGCTTCCGCGTGCTCCTGACGAAGAGACTCAAATTGTTTGGCGCCTTCTCGGATGCTTCTCCTCCACTGTCAGCGGTCTTGGGCCAGGGATTCCCAAGAGTTGGTGGGGATGTTACATTTTTTCAAGGAGGCGTTGAGGGTGTCCTTGAAGTGCTTTCTCTGGCCGCCTGGGGCTCACCTGCCGTTACGGAGCTCGGAGCTGAGTGCTTGTGCCGGCAGTCTAGTATCGGGCATGCGGATAGTGAGGCTCGTCCATCGGAGCTGGTTGAGCATGATCAATGTCTCAATGTTGGGGATGTTGGCCTGAGAGAGACCACTGACGTTGTTGCGCCTGTCTTGCCAATGGATCGGCAGGATTTTGTGGAGGCAGCGTTGGTGGTACTTCTCCAGTGCTTTGAGGTGCCTACTGTACATAGTCCATGTCTCTGAAGCATATAGGAGGGCGGGTATCACTACTGCTCTGTAGGCCATAAGCTTGGCACCGGGTTTGAGTTCTTGATCTGTGAACTCTTTTCCTGAGGCGACCAAAGGCTGCACTGGCACACTGAAGGCGGCGTTGGACTTCATCATTGACGTCTGCCCTCACTGACATTAGGCTTCCAAGTTATGGAGAGTGGTTAACATTATCCAAGGTCTCATCGTGGATCTTGATAATCGGGGGGCAGTGCTGTGTGGTGAGGGCAGGTTGGTAGAGAATCTTTGCCTTATGGATGCTTAATGTAAGGCTCAGCCTCTCGTACACTTCAGTGAAGGTGTCAACGATAGTTTGCAGTTCGGCCTCCAAGTGTGCACAAACGCAAGTGTCATCTGCATACTGTAATTCAATGACAGAGGATGGGACAACCTTGGATCTGGACTGGAGGTAATGGAGGTTGAACAATTTCCCACTTGTTCTATAGATTAGCTCCACTCCAGCGGGGAACTTGTTAAAAGTGAGATGAAGCATTGCAGCGAGGGAGATTGAGAAGAGGCTTGTGTGATGACCCAGCCTTGCTTGACTCCAGTCTACACTTGTATTTGGTCTGTGGTGGATCCGTTGGTAAGGATCACGGCTTGCATGTCATCGTGATGCAGGCAGAGAATGGTGACAAACGTTTGAGGACAGCCATAATTGAGGACACTCCATAATCCCTCATGGTTGACAGAATTGAAGGCCTTTGTGAGATCAAAGAAAGCCATGTACAGAGGTTGGTGCTGCTCCCTACATTTTTCTTGGATTTGTTGCACGGTAAAGGTCATGTCCGTTGTACCCCTTAGTGGGCGGAATCCGCATTGCGACTCTGGGAGGAGCTCTTCAGCCACTGGGAGGGGACAATTCAGGATGATTCTTGCGATAATTTTCCCTATGGCAGACAGCAGGCAAACTCCTCTGTAATTACCACAATCGGACTTGTCACCTTTCATGAAGATGGTCACGATTATGGCGTATCAGAGGTCCCCTGGCATGCTCTCCTCCTTCCAGATATGAGAAATTAGGTAATGAATTAATTTGCGCCTTGGTTAGCACCATGGCAGGGCGTTAAATGCTGTTTTTGGGCGTTATGCCGGGCGTCCAGGATTTACCGCCCGGGTAGAAGATTCGGGTATAGGTTTGCGCCGGCTCAAATACTTCGCGCCCTGTCCTCCGTTTTTAGTGTGATGATGACGCCAATCACTGTGCAACGCTAGTGCCCCAGATGGAACATTCGGCCTTAACGCCTCATTTAACACCCGCCCCAGGAAATACCTGAAAAAAAACCAGCGGTCCCCGGAAGGTATTGGCAGCATTTTTAAATGGAGGGATGAAGATCCTATATCGCAGATCATATTGACTACAACGGTTGCGCACATAATGCTGTGTGAAGCTCCAACTTGCAAACTTCACTTTTATCTGCCATTACAGTGCCCTTACAACTTCAGTGAGATAATTTAATGGGGGCATTACTAGTTCGCCAGGGTATCATATTCCACGCTATTGCCTGGCGGTATCAAGCTAGAGGAAGGAGTCCTGGCCATGTCGGCCTACAGCTAATAAGAGGCCATCTGGGGAGGAGGGCTTACCCCCAATAGGTTTATTGGCACCAACGTTCAGACCTCCATCTCTCGGAGGTGCAGTATGTGAGAAGGCTGCACTTCCGAAAGGAAGTTCTGACAATGATATGCCATCTCCTACAGGCAAACCAATGCCTGCACCCCTCAGGAGGCAGCCTTTAATACTCCCTTCAACAGGTATCCGAATTCATTGTTGTGTGCTGCATGTTGCACAACTTGGCCATCATGAGGGGCCAGGCATTGTCAATGGGGATCGTAGGCCCACCTCAGGAGGAGTAGGACAGTGAAGAGGAGCCTGGCGAGGCCCCCATTGGATAGCCACCCAAACCACGAGGGATGCAGCATGGAGATGCTGCCGGATCAACACTCGCACATCGCCAGCTCATAATGGGCCGGCTCTCCTAAATGGAGGAAACTGAAGGATGGAGCTAATACTGGACACGCTGTGTGCCCCCATAAAGGCACATCTCCGGTGAACGTTGGAATGATGCACAAGACACCAATGGCAAATGATGAGTCATAAATTTTACTGCAACAAAGTCACAAAAACATCCCACGCCAAAATAAAACCATACAATATGCAACATTATGTTGCAGCGCACTAAACAACAATAGGGCTAGATTTTCAGTAACATTCCACCCATTTACCGCCCATATTACCGCCCATTTTCCGTTAAGGAAGCCATTACTGCCCATTTCTTGCATAAAGTGGAAACTATCATCCAGTTACCGTCCATATATCGCTGGCAGTAAATTCGGCCGTCAATTACCATCGGTGGTTAAATGGTACCACCCGCCCATTTGTTTTTGCTGATTTTCCCAGCACTTCAAGGTGCACCACCCAAATACCGCCCATATTACCACCGGGCACTAAATTTGTCAATTCACCCAAATATCACCCAAATTACTGCCAAAATAATGTACCGCCCTGAAAAAGCTGCACTCACCTGACCTTAACCCAACAGTATGGATGCCATGTTTTAAAATGGATGAACTTAAAGAAAAGGCTGCTTCAAGTTGAAGTGAGCATTAAAGTAATTTGTGAGTGGATTTTAAGGGTGTTTGAAATCAATGCTCATAATCTGAAGGTATTGTAGTCTATCTGGATTAAGTTTTTGGCTGTTTAATGAAAATTGAATAATTTATATGACAGTTTAGAAGACTTTTAAATGAATGGTGCCTGCAATTTCTCTGTCAATATTGATGACTAATTACATGCTGTGGAATAGAACTGGAAGAAGGTTCATTTAAGAGCAATCAAAGAAGTGGCAGACTGCTGAGGAGGAGGAGACCTTACCCCGAACACATTTACAGGGCTAAGCGATCATACCTAGATCTGTCCGATAAAGTGTGAGTTAGAAGGTTGCGCTTCCAAAAGGAAGTCATCAGTGAGATATGCCAGCTAATTAAGGAAAACCTGCAGCCTACCAGCACCATCAGGGCTGCACTGCCCATTGAGGTTAAGGTTACTGCGTCACTTTCATCTATGCATCGGGTTCCTTTCAGGCATCAGCTGACGACATTTGCTGCATCTCTCAGCCCGCCACAAATTGCTGCATTCGGCAGGTAACAGAAGCGCTTTACGCACGAAGGTTTGACTTTATAAACTTCCCAATGACCAGGGAGGCACAGAGTGAGAGGGCTTTGGGTTTTTCAAGAATAGCAAACTTCCCTAAGGTTCAGGGTGCAATAGATTGTACGCACATCGCCCTGCGAGCACCTTTGGAGGATGCAGAGATGTTTCGGAACCGAAAGGGATTCCACTCCCTGAACATGCAGCTCATTGTCGACCACAATCATAGCAGTAAATATCAATTTTCCAGGGAGCATTCATGACGTGCACATCTTGTGTGAGAGCACTGTCTCAGAACTCTTTAAGAGTCAGCCACAACGTCACTGCTGGATGCTGGGGGACGAAGGATACGGCCTCGCCACCTGGCTCTCGACGCCCCCCCCTCCCCACTAAGTAAGCCCCAGACAGATGCCGAGCATCGCTATAATCACAGCCACATGCAATGCTGTCGAAAAGACAACTGGAGTGCTGAAGCAGCGCATCAGATGCCTGGACCACTCTGGAGGCAGCCGACAATTACCATCCTGACAGGTCGCAGAGTTCATTGTGGTGTGTTGCATGGTGCACAATTTAGCAATCAGAAGGGGACAGAAATTGGCACAGAGGACTGCAGGACATCTCAGGAAAGAGGGGACGAGGCAAAGGAAGAAGCGGAAGAGGAAGAGGAGGTCGAGGAGGACGAGAAGGAGTCTGGCGATGAGCCCATGACACCACTCTCCCCTACACCACAGGAGAAGCCCCGAGGTAGTTACGCAGCAGCAAAACTGTTACGTCAGCAGCACATAAACAAACGCTTTGCTTGAACAGTGAGACTTATGTTTAAACATTCCCTGGCTATTGTTTGCAACCCTTTCATTGATTGTTAACCCCTCATTTTATAAAAGTGAGTGAGACACTGCACAATAATTGATAAGTTGAAAAACATATTTTATAAATCTTGAAAAATGATTCTTTTGAAATAAATTAATCACTAATAAATAATTATTTTTAAAGTAAATGTGCAACAAAATGCACACAAAGCAACAATGCGCCCCCCCCAAAGGTCAACAGATTTTATTACAAAAACACCCGCAACGCCCCCCCCCCGCAAACAGTATACAATTTTTCATTAAAAATTAATAATTTTTGAATAAACACTCCTCCCTCCCCCCTCCGCCCCAACCCGCCAACAAATCTACCTGCCGCCACCATTCCCACCGCCTTTCCCCCCCCCTCCACCTTACCCCCAATTGTTTTTTGCCATCACCGCTACCCCTGCCCGAGTTGGGACCAGTGGGGGGTGAAAGTGGCAGCACCATATGTGGGGAATCTGGGAAGATGGAGGGTCTGACTTCCATGTGCTGTTGGCAGTGGTGATACAACACCTTGGGGTTCAGTGCCATAGACCAATTCCAGCGTCTGCCGCAAGGCATCAACGGAATTGGCGGTTCGCCGCATCATCGCAATCAGCATCGCCATGTCCTCCCATCGGTGTGCTGACTGCGTGGCCATGTTTCCGGCTAGACTACCAATTGCCTGGAGGAGCTCACGACCAATGTTGATGCTCGCCCTAGACAGTGCAACCATGTCCAGGTCGACATCTGCCTGTTTTCGAGCACGCCTCCCTGCTCAATCTGCCTCTGTGGATTCAGCGCATGGGCTGTACCACTCGGTGTGCCCTGCTGCACACCGCTTGGTCCCGTTACTTCCTCGGAGCCGAATCCATGAAATATGGATTTGGCTGAGGAAGAGGTGATCGCAGGTATAATGGACCCTTCAGTTCCCGCCCCCGCCCAACCACCCCGACACAATATCCAACAGCACATCTGGAGTGGGGGTCGGAAAGTCAGATGGTGTCGTCATCATCATCATCATCATCCTCGGTTTCCTCTCCGGTCAAAGCTAGTTAACCAGTTGAAATAGAATTGCCTCTGCATGCTCATGCGCCTGGGCAGCTAGAAAACATAACAGAAGAGGTAAGCAAAAGGGGCAAGGAGGGAGGGACATGGTGATATTTTAACGATTACACTGCACACACATATGTAGAGGAGCAACATTACTGCATTATATATCACCGAGAGACGATACATGCAATGAACATCAGGATGTTGAAACAGTTTGGGTGGAGATAAGGAACAAATAAGGGGAAAATGTCACTGGTGGATGTAGTCTATAGGCGCGCTAACAGTAGCAACTCTGTTGGTCAGAGTATAAACCAGGAAATAGTGGTGGCTTGTAAAAAGGGAACAGCAATAATTATGGGTGATTTTAACCTCCATGTTGATTGGACAAATCAAATTGTTCAGGGTAGCCTTGAGGAAGAGTTCATAGAGTGCATAAGGGTTGGGTTCCTTGAGCAGTATGTAACAGAACCAACCAAGTGGCAGGTTATCTTGGATCTGGTCCTGTGTAATGAGACAGGATTAATAAACAATCTGCTAGTAAAGGATCCCCTTGGAATGAGTGATCATAGCATGATTGAATTTCAAATTCAGATGGAGGGTGAGGAAGTTGGATCTCAAGCCAGCATTCTAACCTTAAATAAAGGAGACTATGAAGGTATGAGGACACAGTTGACTAAAGTGGGCTAAAGTGTAGGACGATTGCCGAACAGTGGCATACATTTAAGGAGATATTTCAAAACTCTCAAGAAAAATATATTCCAGTGAGGCGGAAAGGGTGTAAAAGAAAAGATAGCCATCCGTGGCTAACTAAAGAAATAAAGGACGGTATCCAATTAAAAACAAGGGCATACAAAGTGGCCAAAACTAGTGGAGGACAGAGGATTGGGAAGTTTTTAAAAGCCAGCAAAGAATGACCAAAAAAATGATTAAGAAAGGGAAGATAGACTATGAAAGTAAACTAGCACAAAATAGAAAAAACAGATAGCAAGAGTTTCTGTAGGTATATAAAAAGGAAAAGAATGGCTAAAGTAAATGTTGGTCCCTTAGAGGACGAGACTGGTGAATTAGTAATGGGGAACACGGAGATGGCAGAAACTCTAAACAAATATTTTGTATCAGTCTTTACGTTAGAGGATACTAAAAATATCCCAACAGTGGATAATCAAGAGGGTATAGCGGGGGGGAGGAACTTAACACAATCACAATCACTAAGGAGGTGGTTCTCAGCAAGATAATGGGACTAAGGAAGATAAATCCCCTGCACCTGATTGCTTGCATCCTAGGGTCTTGAGAAGTAGCGGCAGGGATAGTGAATGCATTGGTTGTAATTTACCAAAATTTCCTGGATTTTGGGGAGGTCTCAGCAGATTGGAAAACTGCAAATGTAACGCCCCTATTTAAAAAAAGGAGACTGACAAAAAGCAGGAAACTATAGACCAGTTGGCCTAACATCTGTGGTTGGGAAAATGTTGGAGTTCATTATTAAAGAAGCAGTAGCAGGACATTTGGAAAAGCATAATTTGGTCATGTTTGACAAATTTGCTGGAATTCTTTGAGAATGTAATAAACAGGGTGGATAAAGGGGAACCATTGGATGTATTTGGACTTCCAGAAGACATTTGACAAGGTGCCACATAAAAAGTTACTGCACAAGATAAATGTTCACAGTGTTGGGGGTAATATATTAGCATGGATAAAGGATTGGCTAACCAACAGAAAAAAGAGAGTTGGGATAAATGGTTCATTCTCGGTTAGCAATCAGTAACTAATGGGGTGCCGCAGGGGTCAGTGCTGGGGCCCTAACTGTTTACAATCTATATTAATGACTTGGAAGAAAGGACCAGTTGTTGACGATACAAAGATGGGAAGAGGACACAAAAAATCTGCAAAAGGACATAGACAGGCTAAGCGAGTGGGCAAAAATTTTGCAGATGGAGTATAATGTTGGAAAGTGTGAGGTCATGCACTTTGGCAGAAAAAAAATCAAAGATGAAGTTATTATTTAAATGGAGAAAAATTGCAAAGTGCTGTAGTACAGCAGGACCTGGGGTTACTTGTGCATGAAACACAAAAGGTTAGTATGCAGGTACAGCAAGTGATCAGGAAGGCCAATGGAATCTTGGACTTTATTGCAAAGGGGATGGAGTATAAAAGCAGGGAAGTCTTGCTCCTTACAGGGTATTGGTGAGGCCACACCTGGTTTCCATATTTAAGAAAGGATATACTTGCTTTGGAGGCAGTTCAGAGAAGGTTCACTAGGTTGATTCCGGAGATGAGGGGGTTGACTTGTGAGGAAAGGTTGAGTAGGTTGGGCCTCTACTCATTGGAATTCAGAAGAATGAGAGGTGATCTTATCGAAACGTATAAGATTATGAGGGGAATTGACAAGGTGGATGCAGAGAGGACGTTTCCACTGATAGGGGAGACTAGAACTAGGGAGAATAATCTTAGAATGAGGGGCTACCCATTTAAAACTGAGGTGGGAAGGAATTTCTTCTCTCAGAGGGTTGTAAATCTGTGGAATTCGCTGCCTCAGAGAGCTGTGGAAGGCAGGACATTGAATACATTTAAGACAGAGATAGACAGGTTCTTAGCCAATAAGGGATTAAGGGGTTATGGGGAGCGGGCAGGGAAGTGGACCTGAGTCCATGATCGGATCAGCTATGATCGTATGAAATGGCAGAGCAGGCTCGAGGGGCCGTATGGCCTACTCCTGCTCCTATTTCTTATGTTCTTATGTTCTATGTTAACACGAACAGAATTTACAGAGACTGCATGGCATTATAATAAGATTTCATGGTCCCAGCATTACATGACATCACTTAGCATCATTTATACATTATGTTCACATGACTATATTACAGGAAAATTGCACGGCCCAGTGAATATGAGTGACTTACGTGAACACTGGATCTGCACCCCCACGGGTGGCTGAGCGATCATGTGCCCCTGTGGGTGCTGCGGCCCACTCCTCCAGGTCTGTGAGCTGTTCCAGCCGACACCTACCTCGATTGAAAGTGATTTGTTTCTGAAAAGATGACAATAACATGGTATTAGATAATTGTCCAGGTACTAGTACACAGCACACAGTTAGACATCCACAATTACCCACACCAAATGCCTTTCAACAATGTCCCATTAATGCACCGTTAGCATGCAAGTGATGCATGATGAACACATCTTATTACAGGAAAACAATATAATAACATCGTTGATAGTAAATAATGCTTGACACCAAGCTTACCAAGATTAACAACACCACAGTGTGGCAGATTTACATTTTAAGTAAGGAGTCAGTGCATGGCGCATGATTAAAGTTATTAAAGTTCTTACTTACTCTCTTGACAGAAACAAGGTTATTCCAGCGCTTGCTGGGCTGGCCCCCGATGGACTTGGGCAACCAAGGACATTGCCTCGGCAATCTCTGCCCATATTCGCTGGTACACAGGCAGGCTGGGTTTCCCACGACCACCGCAGGTCCATTGGTCCCACCGTGCCTCCGCTTCGTGGACCAAGGCAGCTTGGGCGTTCATTGTGAAATGCTTTGCCCTCTTCCTCCCTCTTACCTTGGCCTCCACCATCAACTGATCTTCACTACTATCCATTGTATATTACGTATAATAATGTACATTACTTTTAATATTATGTACAATTAAACTCCCTCGATGAATCAAAGAAAAAGCCCCACAAAAACTGGAAACAGAAATGAATGCCGAACAGGCAGGCAGTCTCTATTTTCTCCCTCTCTCTCTCTCCCCATTCCTTCCTCATCTGCGCATACGTGGGCTGACCCCTGACCCCCGAATTGCGGGAAAAAGAAAAAAAAAACGCGTATGCGCAGTAAGGCCATTGCCAAGGACGCCAGCCTTCCATGAGAAAATAATACTACTCCCGCCCGACCACTACTGCTACCGCTACTGCCGGGGAAAAAAAGCCGAAAATAGTGGCTTTGGATCTTAGTGTTATTCGAGCGATATTGAAAAGTCAAGAAGTGTATACGGTGGAATACACTGGGCATGAGTGGTAAAAGTGGAAAGTCTAGTCCATTAATGAAACTTCTTTACCACCGCAAGTTTCGGCTCAGGCACACAAAGTCCATTGTGTAATGTAACGCCTGACTTAACGCCAACGCTCCTCCAACTTACATTTTCGCTGAAACTTGCAGTCGGAGGTGCAAACTATTTTCAGGCGCTAACTTTAACGCCCCGCCGGGATTACTACCCCGAAATCCAAAAAGCCCAAAATCCGGCCCCAAGGTTTTCCTTTATGGTGCTTTTTTCAATACAGTTCAGTTTGCAATTCAGGTTGACCAAACACAAGAAATATCTGGCTAATTAAGGAAGATTTATTTTTATGTTATTTCTGTTAATACCTATCCCCTGTTTACAGCTCTGCAATTGCTCGCACCATTCTTTAGCATCTCGACTTACTTTTTCCCCTTATCAGTTAGTGGAAGAGCAAAGCAGGCAACCAACAATCTGTAAATCTTGTGTGTGTTTTATGTGGATGGACCTAAGAAAACAAATGAATGATCTGTTAACCACATGAGTGCTACTCTTTCCCTCGGTTACACTTTGCAGCTGTGCTGTTGCGTTAGCTTGAACTCTCAGCTGGCGCCAATTGTTACAAGAGTGAAGGTTGCACCACTTT
The DNA here is from genome assembly GCF_044704955.1 of Pristiophorus japonicus. Taxonomy (NCBI): domain Eukaryota; kingdom Metazoa; phylum Chordata; class Chondrichthyes; family Pristiophoridae; genus Pristiophorus; species Pristiophorus japonicus. Next base: position 33,546,570 of record NC_091977.1, read on the forward strand.
GGAGAGGGAAAATCAGACACCTGACTTTATGGGGTTCAATTTCCAGCTACCACACCCCACCGACCCCCCCCCCTCCCTCCCATGCCCAAGTGGACTATTCTTATTCCCATATAAAAGAAGGACTTGCATTTAAGTAGCGCCTGTCATGACCTGAAGACATCCCAAAGCATTTATGGTCAATGAAGTACTTTTAAAGTGTAGTCACTGTTATAATGTAGAAAATGCAGCAACCACTTTGCACACAGCAAAGTCCCACAAACAGCAATGTGATAATGACCAGATAATGACCAGTTTTTTTTGGTCATGTTGTTTGAAGGATAAATATTGGTCAGGACACTGGTAGAAAATAGCGCCATGGGATTTGAGAGGGCAGACGGGGCCTCGGTTTATCATCTTATTGGAAGCACAGCTGCTCTGACAGTGCAGCGCTCCCTCATTACTGCACATCGGCCTGGGTTTTCTCTGAAGTGTGACTTGAACCCACAACCTTCTGACTCAGAAGCAAGAGAGCTCAAACTGAGCCAATTTAGCAGAGTCACTAGTTTCCTAAAGTTACTGAAATCAGGAAGGGATGGAGCCCAGAGCCCCCAAGTATGGATCTATGTTGCCACAAACATTTGCGCCAGAGCAGTAAGTTAACATTTTGAACTGAAAACAGAGAATGCTAGAAATACTCAGCAGGTCAGGTATCTGTAGAAGTGAGAAACAGAGTTAAAGTTTCAGGTCGGTGACCTTTCTGATGATGGCAATTCTGACAAAGAGTCATCGACCTGAAACACTGGCCCTGAAATTCCGTTTTGTCCTTACCGAGTGCATTTTAGAGAAAAAATACGCACCTACCTTAATATGCTGCCCACATTCGACTTTCCGATGCTGTGGCCTGAGCTGATTGCAAGTCACAGCGCGTGCACATCGGGATGTGCGCAGGCCTTGAGCTGGAATCACATGGCTCTGGGCAGCCAATCAAGTAAAGTATCATAGTAATAGGAATTCCATGAGGTCCTAAACTCCTATTACATTGATTGAGAAACAGCCCCAAACACCCAAAACAGTAATAAAAAATAGAAAATATACACTACATTCATTTAAATTAAAGTTATTAATGTCTTAAAAATATATATATTTTCCCGATTTTTAAAAAAGTTTTTTTTAAATAAACTTACCGTTGTGGGGAGGGTTTTTAATGATAAAATATGTTTTCATAACTTTATTTTTATATGTTTGTGTTTTTTAAAACACTCGCGCCTGTAAAAATAGGCTATGCACCTGCTTTTTCAGACTCAAGATTTTTGAGGACATTTGTATGCATAAATATCGGAAATTTGCACGTACAAATATCCTCGCTCCCGATCTGCGGATGATCTGTCAAGCCAGAAACTTGACAGATCGGAAAAGCCGGCTTTCAGCGCATGCACATTGCGCGCTGAACACCAGCTTTTCCGATGCCTTCCCGGGTGCATACAAATTTCGTACGGGCCCGGGAACGTCGGAATTTTAGGGCCATTAATTCTGTTTCTTTCTCCACAGAGGCTGTCTGATCTGCTGAGTGTTTTCCAGCGTGTTCTGTTTGCATTTCAGATTTTCAGCATCTGCAGTATTTTGCTTTGGGAATAAAAATTATGTATTGGCATAAAATAGGTACAGGAACAACATGGTGTCTGGCAAGAAGAGTGCATCAATTAAAAGAGAAAAGAGATTAGGAATATTAAAAAACAAATAGTTTGAAAATGCAGCCTACGCTCGTCAAGAAGAAGGATGGCGTGCCTAAGATAAGACTGACAGAAAATAACCACATCTGCTGAAAAGGGTTTATTTAACCTTGTTGTGAACTGTACATTAAACCATTGAGTTTTCATATCATCTGGAGTGATGTTATGTAATTTGCTGAGTGATGTGCGCTGGTCAGTTAGCTGATCATCGCGCACTGCAGACACTTGGTGGGACATATAATGCTACAAAAAAATGTACACTTGGGGTCTGAAGCCAAGTGTCATTTAACTCCTTAGCGGTTTAATGAAGATGAATGCAACTGGTGAAATGTTCAGATTGTACAAACAGTCGGCATATGGCTGAGTGACGATTCTTCATCAGTTCAGCAACTATGTCAGACTAATAAAGAGAAATGGCATGCGAAGGGTTGAGAAGGAAGAGCCGTTCAACATGCTAGATGTGTTTTTTTTAACATTTGATTTTTTTTTTTAGCTCAAAATGTTTATGTCAGTGAAACAGTCTCATGAGCAATAAGGGTTTCCAGAGGGGAAACACAAGTAGTTTATTGGTGGAGAATGAGGAACACCTGTTGTTGTGACATTGTGAATAGACTGCAGTGCAACGGAACCTTGCAAAAAGGCACATAGTGTTTTCTCTGTGCATTATTTGTTTGTAAAAATGAGGGAATGTTAAACTGTAATGGGCCACATGGTACATTCTCTGCTGATTGCACAAGGAAGGCTCGGTTTTGAGTGATTCTGTTTGGTGACTGCATAGCACCTGGGATAGCCGGGTCTGTAGGGAGTCTACCGTGACACGCGTGATGCTTGGCTTTGTGATTTGGGCTGTCTGCTCCGGACTATTGTCGCTGACCCTAAGGTCTAGCAAGCCCAGGATGCCCGCAATGGCCTTGAGACTTTCAGTGGGGGCAGGAAGTCTCGTGGTCCCCGTGGATCCTGGGCCATGGTATGGGGGCCCCGGACCACAGACTGTGTGTAGCCGCCCTGCCTTGATTTGCAACGTTAAGATGGGCCTTTCGTCTTTGCGACGGATAGGTTGCAACATCCTGTCTAGCAGTTCACCTTTGGCAGGCGGTAACATGGGATCCTGGCTGGTCCAGGTCCTAAACTGGGGGGGCCATTACGGTTGCACTTCCATGACCACGAGTGGGTCTGCAGGCTGTACCGTTTCCACCCCGGTGGTTGGCAACAGTAGCCAACTGAGGACATTTGTGCCGTTCTCAGTATCTGGCCTGTGATGGATCATGTTACAGTGTACAGACAGTGCTAGACATTCTTGAAACAACGCATCGATAATGGTGCCTCTGCTCTCCCAAAACTGTGGGATGGGCAGCTTGTCTGACTCGAGTAAATATTAGGACATCTTTGGTACATCTCTTTTGTCCCGTGAATACAGGCTGCTGCCTTGGTTACATTATTGGATACACGTTCAACCGTTTGGGGCTTGCCCGCTACTTTGGCTTGCCGCACAACATTCCCGACCCCGTGCGGTAACACATCACTTGCTATGAATACTTTGTTAGATACATATACAACTGGTTGGGGTTCTCCCGCTACTTTGGCTTGTTGTAAGGTGCCCCTGACCTCATATGATAGTACATCATTGGCCACGAAAGAGCGCTCACATGGGTTACATAGTACAAACAACTTATTGGAACGTAGTGGGTTCCTGGTCTTCTCAGCGGCCGCCCCTTTACCTTTGGTATCAGTTCCTTGGTGTAGGTGCACAGCTTTGCCTGAATGGGGATCAGCTTGGGTCGTTGTGCTCTGTCGCCCCACAGCCTCTCGAATGCCTTCTGACTCATAATTGATTGACTCGCCCCTGTGTCCAATTCCATGGAGACTGGAGTGCCGTTAAATTCAACTTTTAACATTATCAGAGAGCTTTTGGTGGTGAAGGTGTGTATCCGATATACTTCCTTTTCATCCTCAGGTTGAGTTGCCTCTCCTGCTCATTCAGCGTGATCCTCACTGGATCAGTCGTCCTCTCTTGACTCTGCCACGTGGCAAGTCAGAGATTGTTTGCACATTCGCTGGAGGTGCCCCATTGTTCCACAGCCCTTGCACACATCGGGCTTGAATCGACATTGATGAGCTCTATGACTGCCCCCGCAACGCCACCATGGTTTTAATGGATACGCATTCACACCCCACGGCAGACTCTAAGTCACTCGAGGACTAGGTCTGGCCTCTGCAGTTGTGTGGGTCCTGCCCTGTACTGTTCTGCCTGCTGAAAACATTATTTTATGCACAGTATTTGCCGGTGAGCTTCGATTCTGTGACGATATCTGTTTCGTGTTATCGCTCGTGGATATGAAGGCTTGGGCTATAGTGATGGCCTTGCTCAGATCTAGGAATTCGGCAGACAGCAGTTTGCGAAGAATGACCTCGTGGCCAATTCCAAGCATGAAAATGTCCCGCAACATTTCCTTCAAGGATCCTGCAAATTCGCACTGTCCCGCAAGGCATCTTAGGTCGGCGACAAAACTCGCTACGTTCTGGCCCTCGGAGCGATGGTGTGTGTAAAAGCGATACCTGGCTTGAGGTGTTCCCTAAGCAGCGTACACAGCTCTGTGTAAGACTTGTCCGTTGGTTTGAGCGGTGCTAGCAAATTTTTGAGGAGGCCATATATCGAAGACCCACACATGGTGAGGAGAATCGCCCTGCGCTCAATTGCCGTCTCAGTCTTGTCCAGTTTGTTGGCCACGAAGTACTGGTCGAGGCGCTCAACGAAGGCTTCCCAATCATCACCCTCAACAAATCTCTAAAGAATACCAACGGCAGCCATTACCGCGTGAAAGTTCGTGATACGTTACTATTCGCCAATTTTTTATGTTCAGAATAAATCCACAGGACTGTATTGCAAGCTCAAACTGTTGTGACCTTGGTCTCTTTATTCAGACTCCAGAGTACAGAAGCAGCATGGTGAATCACCTTCTTTACCTGCTTGCCCCAGGGTGCACAGTTGACCCTTAGCACAGTTGACCCTTAGTTCTCCCACAGGTGTGCCCCCTAGTGGCAAGTCTTACATTTTGGTGAGGTTTACATACATACATACATACATAACAGTTGGGAGCTTGTGCATGCCCAGTGCTCAGTATGTCTCAGGGAGTGGAAGCCAGCAGAGTTCGAAAACAGCCAAGAATCCTGTGTGGAGATCCTCCTTGAGGGAATAGTTGGCAGGGAGACAGTCTCAACTTTGAATCAGCAGGAGAGCCAAACATTGGGTGATAAGTGAGTGGTTTGAATTGTACAGTGGATGAGGTGCACAAGGCTTGGAACCATGCAACAGCTCTGAAGTGATTAAACATTTGCAGCTCGGCAATTTGTTGGTAAATATGCAACTCAAGAGATCAGGTTACAGAAGATAATCAAAGAAGCTGACCCATTGTCTGTCCACTCTATTAGATGGGTAGTGCCTCCTGCAAAATCTCTTTCTCCCCTCTCTGTTCGTCTCCTCTCTGTTGTCCACCTGCCTGTTGTCCACCTGCAGCTCCCACACAGCACAACCTTGCTGCTGTGGATGGCGATTGTCTTCCTTGTCCGAGGTCCAATCTAAAGCAACCATGGCTCACCCATCCTGATGTTCTCTGCATGAACACCTCCAAACTTTACCAATATATGTGTCACTACAGGACACTACAGATGTCCAGAGGGAACTGAGAAAGCATCTATGAGCCATGAGATTTTATCCATAGCGGACACCTGCCCTTTAACCAACCCCAAGAATGGCCGCTCAATCTCTCCTCCTTTTTATTGCAGAGTTTCCGGAGTCCCAGGAAACCTGTGTAGGGGCGTTAAATTCAAAATTGGAGGGAAGTACCCTCATTAACATATTATAATTACAGACCCGCCTCTCGAGATAGGTTTAATCAGCCACGCCCACTGTGCCTCCGTTAAAACCGCGTTGGAGGCGGGTTGGGGTCGGGTTTGATATTTTAACCGTTTATCGTTACAACAGTGACTACACTCCAAAAGTATATCTTTGGCTGTAAAGCGCTTTGAGATGTCCGGTGGAACAGAGGGTGGGTAGAAATTGCCCCCCCCCCCCCCCCGCCTGTTTCGATGGTTTTTACCACAGCTGCGGTTCAGGTCGACTCTTGTGTGAGATTCGGTTCTTTGTTTTTTTTTAAAATTCTGATTCGGAAGTCGGTCATCATGGGAGTGGTGACAGCAACTGAGGGGCTGAAGTTAGGCGTGAAGCGGAGTCACCGCCACGATGACATCATCACTGCACCGCATCACCACGGCTCTCCCCTTCACTTAAAGGGGAGAGCCTCCGCGCTTTTTAAACTTCGGGCACCTGGGGTGCCAGGCTGCCTGTTGACATCCCGGCAGAACCCGGGGGACATAGTTGCCGGGCCGACATGGCAGGCGGCTGAGAAAAAAAAACATGGCGGCAGCGGCAGTAGAGAAGCCGCACCGCCGCTGCAGAAGGCCACAGCCTCAATGGACCACCGGGAAAAAGCTTCTTCTGGCACCGCCGGGCGGGTCGAAGATTTTCAGCGGGGAATGTTGGCGTCGGGGGGGTTAGATCGGGGGTGCATACGGTGATGACGCACTTACCGCGGATCGGCAGCAGCGGAGCGGTAGGGGGGGGATCGGGGCACCGCCAGGAAAACTTGGGAAGGCAATTGGGCTAGCAGCGGCATTCCACGTAAAGTCGGCGACCACTCCACTCCACAGCGTGGCCGGCAATTTACGCTGGTAACAGGCCTTAAGGAGAGGGGCAATTTCGGCCCCAGGATCTCTAATGCTTAACATTTCTAGTTTATGTACACATATAATTCATTTTAAGGAGCATTGAAGTTTTGATAGCCCAGCGTTTTCAGATCCCACAAAGTTGCACAGATATTGATATCAGTAGGGGTACGGTAGCATAGTGGTTATGTTCCTGGACTTTTTATCTCATAACACTCCTGTGAAGTGCTTTGGGACCTTTCACTAAATTAAAGGCACTATATTAATCCAAGTTGTTGTTGTTGTTGGCTAATAATTCAGAGGCCTGGACCATGGCAGCTGGGGCAATTTAAATTCAGTTAATTAAATGTGGAATTAAAAAGCTAGTTTCAGTAATGGTGACCATGAAACTACTGGATTGTCAGAAAAATCCAACTGGGTCACTAATGTCCTTTACAGAAGGAAATCTGCCGTCCTTACCTGGTCTGCCGTCCTTACACATGTGTCTCCAGACCCACAACAATGTGGTTGACTCTGAAATGGCCCAGCAAGCCACTCAGTTGTACTAAACGGCTACAACAAAGTAAGCATTGTGGGAGTACCTTCACCACACAGACTGCAGCGGTTCAAAAAGGCGGCTCACCACCACCTTCTCAAGGGCAATTAGGGACGTTCTGAAGGGATGGGTGATGGCCTCTGTTACCCTCAGCCAGGGATCAAGGGGTATGGAGAGAAAGCAGGAATGGGGTACTGAAGTTGCATGATCAGCCATGATCATGTTGAATGGTGGTGCAGGCTTGAAGGGCTGAATGGCCTACTCCTGCATCTATTTTCTATGGCCAATAAATGCTGGCTTTGCCAGCGATGCCCACATCCCGTGAACGAATACATTTTTTAAAAGTACTTGAAGTTTGTTCTCCGGGTAGGTAGGGAAAGGAAAGTTGTGCTTTACCTATTCAAAAATACAGGCATGTTCTGGACCAATTGATTGGAGGACGAAGGAGAGCGGCAGATAGATTTTGATGTTGATAAATGTAAGGCACACAGGTTGGAACAGGAAAAGTGAAACAGGAACACAATGAAGGTTAGTTGCCCATGAGAGGGATCATAGTGAAGGATATTCCTGCCTTTGTCGACATCGACACAAATGCACTTTGCACAGATGGTCCTGGACAGCAATCAGGGCAAACTCACTGAGGTACATAAAATATTGAAGCAAATAAGAACTTAACAAAAAGTCAATTATGAGGCAGTACCATTAGGCCCAATTAGTTTATCTCTCCAGCATTCCTTTCACTCAGCCTAGTATCCAATGGCATCTTAAAGAAAGAAGGACTTGCATTTAAACAACGCCTTTCACAACCTCAGGGCGCCTGAAAGCACTTCACAGCCAAGGAAATACTTTTGAAGTATAGTCACTGTTATATCCTTACTACTAGGGGAATCAAGGGATATGGTGAGAAAGCAGGAATGGGGTACTGAAGTTGCATGTTCAGCCATGAACTCATTGAATGGCGTTGCAGGCTAGAAGGGCCGAATGGCCTACTCCTGCACCTATTTTCTATGTTTCTATGTTTCTATTAGGTAGGAATCATTAAATGCCACTAATGGCTGCTTGCTAATGGATGATTTCACTACCTGACCTGGTCAATCATTCCAAATATTTATCAATTTTTGATTATTTTCTTCTCCGAAATCTGTTTTAAATTTTACATTTCTTTTTCATTAATTATATCCTTTTGTCCTACTGGCCTGACTGACTTTAATGTAACGTTTTGGATTTATTTATCCATGTTATTTAATACTTTACATACCTCAGTGAGATCCCCCTTCACCTTTTCCTCGTTAGGCTATAGAATTTAAGCTTCTCTAATCTTTCTGCACACAGTTCATCCGCTTTCATTTGGTCTCCAGATCTGAGGAAGGATGTTCTTGCTATTGAGGGAGTGCAGCGAAGGTTCACCAGACTGATTCCAGGGATGGCTGGACTGTCATATGAGGAGAGACTGGATCAACTGGGCCTTTATTCACTTTATTTAGAAGGATGAGAGGGGACCTCATAGAAACGTATAAGATTCTGACGGGACTGGACAAGTTAGATGCGGGAAGAATGTTCGCGATGTTGGGCAAGTCTAGAACCAGGGGACATAGTCTTAGGATAAGGGGTAGGCCATTTAGGACTGAGATGAGGAGAAACTTCCTCACTCAGAGAGTTGTTAACCTGTGGAATTTCCTACTGCAGAGAGTTGTTGATGCCAGTTCATTGGAAATATTCAAGAGGGAGTTAGATATGGCCATTACAGCTAAAGTGATCAAGGGGTATGGAGAGAAAGCAGGAAAGGGGTAGGGAGGGAATGATCAGCCATGATCTTATTGAATGGTGGTGCAGGCTCGAAGGGCCGAATGGCCTACTCCTGCACCTATTTTCTATGTAAGTTTGTTCAAAAGACAATTCAATAAGTGTTTGAAAAGGAAAATATAAAAGAATATGGGAAAAGATCAGCTAAACAGTGTTAAAGGAGATATTTCCAGTTGAAAAACTAACACCAGTCGAGGCATGATGGGTCAACTAGCCTTGCTAATTATTATGTCATGTCTATGATGTATTTCTTTCACTCCTGTGTTGACATCAAGACTCATCGCACAATGTCTGACTCTTCCTCATTCTTTGCTTGGGCCTCAAAGCTGGACCTCCCTCCCGACCTCCCTCAGATTTCTGTTCCCCTAAACTGTTCAGGATTTTCAATCCAAGCCACAGTGTTACCTAAATCCTGCTTCGTTTACCTTATCAGGGTGCATTTCTGTGGAGAGTCTCCCACTAGTCTTCTATTCACACTGTTTTCCAGGGATTCCTGCAGTTCTGTGCCAAAGTTACAGGAAAACCAGAAGAACTTCTCCGGAAATTCACCCCCGCATCTCTTTTATTCTTTTCCATCTTTATCATGATTTCTCAAAGAAAACTTGCAACTGTCAATATTTTAATTATAATTAGACTACCATGTATCCCTTAAAATGGTGTAGCAGTTAATAAATAAATATGTAATGTAGTGTGAATATCTCTCTCAGTTTAATATCTTTCAGCACTATTTAGAAACATGAAAACATAGAAAATAGGTGCAGGAGTAGGCCTTTCAGCCCTTTGAGCCTGCACCACCATTCAATATGATCATGGCTGATCCTTCACCTCAGTACCCCTTTCCTGCTTTCTCTCCATACTCCTTGATCCCTTTAGCCTTAAGGGCCACGTCGAACTCCCTCTTGAATATATCCAATGAACTGGCATCAACGACTCTCTGCGGCAAGGAATTCCACAGGTTAACAACTCTCTGAGTGAAGAAGTTTCTCCTCATCTCAGTCCTAAATGGCCTACCCCTTATCCTAAGACTATGTCCCCTGGTTCTGGACTTCCCCAACATCGGGAACATTCTTCCCACATCTAACCTGTCCAGTTCTGTCAGATTCTTATATGTTTCTATGAGATCCCCTCTCATCCTTCTAAACTCCAGTGAATAAAGGCCCAGTTGATCCAGTCTCTCCTCATATGACAGTCCAGCCATCCCTGGAATCAGCCTGGTGAACATTTGTTGCACTCCCTCAATAGCAAGAACATCCTTCCTCAGATTAGGAGACCAAAACTGAACACAATATTCCAGGTGAGGCCTCACTAAGGCCCTGTACAACTGCAGTAAGACCTCCCTGCTCCTATACTCAAATCCCCTAGCTATGAAGGCCAACATACCATTTCCCTTCTTCACCGCCTGCTGTACCTGCATGCCAACCTTCAATGACTGATGAACCATGACACCCAGGTCTCGTTGCACCTCCCCTTTTCCTAATCTGCCGCCATTCAGATAATATTCTGCCTTCGTGATTTTGCCCCCAAAATGGATAACCTCACATTTATCCACATTATACTGCATCTGCCATGCATTTGTCCACTCACCTAACCTGTCCAAGTCATCCTGCAGCCTCTTAGCGTCCCCCTCACAGTTCACACCGCCACCCAGTTTAGTGTCATCTGTAAACTTGGAAATATTACACTCAATTCCTTCATCCAAATCATTAACGTATATAGTAAAGAGCTGGGGTCCCAGCACTGAGCCCTGCGGCACTCCACTAGTCACTGCCTGCCATTCTGAAAAGGACCCGTTTATCCTGACTCTCTGCTTCCTGTCTGCCAACCAGTTCTCTATCCATGTCTGTACATTACCCCCAATACCACGCGCTTTGACTTTGCACACCAATCTCTTGTGCGGGACCTTGTCAAATGCCTTTTGAAAGCCCAAATGCACCACATCTACTATTCTCCCTTGTTCACTCTACTAGTTACATCCTCAAAAAATTCTAGAAGATTCATCAAGCATGATTCCCCTTACATAAATCCATGCTGACTGGAACCGATCCTGTCACTGCTTTCCAAATGCCCTGCTATTTCATCCTTAATGATTGATTCCAACATTTTCCCCACTACTGATGTCAGGCTAACTGGTCTATAATTACCCCTTTTCTTTCTCCCTCCTTTTTTAAAAAGTGGTGTTATATTAGCTACCCTCCAGTCCATAGGAACTGATCCAGAGTCGATAGACTGTTGGAAAATGATCACCAATGCATCCACTATTTCTAGGGCCACTTCCTTAATTACTCTCGGATGCAGACTATCAGGCCCTGGGGATTTATCAGCCTTCAATCCCATCAATTTTCCAAACACAATTTCCCATCTAATAAATATATCCCTCAGTTCCTCCTTCTCACTAGACCCACTGTCCCGTAGTACATTTGGAAGGTTATTCGTGTCTTCCTTCGTGAAGACAGAACCGAAGTATTTGTTCAGTTGGTCTGCCATTTCTTTGTTCCTCATTATAAATTCACCTGAATCCAACTGCAAGGGACCTACATTTGTCTTCACTAATCTTTTTCTCTTCACATATTTATAGAAGCTTTTGCAGTCAGTTTTTATATTCACTGCAAGCTTCCTCTCGTACTTTATTTTCCCCCTCTTAATTAAACACTTTGTCCTCCTCTGTTGAATTCTAAATTTCTCCCAGTCCTCAGGTTTGTTACTTTTTCTAGCCAATTTATATGCCTCTTTTTTGGTTTTAACACTATGCTTAATTTCTCTTGTTAGCCACGGTTGAGCCACCTTCCCCATTTTATTTTTACTCCAGACAGGGATGTACAATTGCTGAAGTTCATCCATGTGATCTTTAAATGTTTGCCATTGCTTATCCACCATCAACCCTTTAAGTATCCTTGGCCAGTCTATTCTAGCCAATTCATGCCTCATACTGTCGAAGTTACCTTTTCTTAAGTTCAGGACCCTAGTTTCCGAATTAACTATGTCACTCTCCATCTTAATAAAGAATTCTACCATATTATGGTCACTCTTCCCCAAGGAACCTCGCACAACAAGATTGCTAATTAGTCCCTTCTCATTACATATCACCCAGTCTACGATGGCCAGCTCTCGAGTTGGTTCCTCGACATATTGGTTTAGAAAACCATCCCTAATACACTCCAGGAAATCCTCCTCCACTGCATTACTACCAATTTGGTTCACCCAATCAATATGTAGATTAAAATCGCCCATGATAACTGCTGTACCTCTACTGCACGCATCCCTTATTTCTTGTTTGATGCCATCCCCAACCTCACTACCACTGTTTGGCGGTCTGTACACAATTCCCACTAACGTTTTCTGCCCTTTGGTATTCCGCAGCTCCACCCATACCGATTCCACATCATCCAGGCTAATGTCTTTCCTTACTATTGCATGAATTTCCTCTTTAACCAGCAACGCCACCCCGCCTCCTTTTCCTCTCTGCCTATCCTTCCTAAATGTTGAACACCCCTGGATGTTTGAGTTCCCAGCTTTGGTCACTCATGTCTCCGTGATGCCAATTACATCATATCCGTTAACTGCTCTCTGCGCAGTTAATTCGTCCACCTTATCTCGAATACTCCTCGCATTGAGGCACAGGGTCTTCAGGCTTGTCTTTTTAACACAATTTGCCCCTTTAGAATTTTGCTGTAATGTGGCTCTTTTTGTTTTTTGCCTTGGGTTTCTCTGCCCTCCACTTTTACGATTCTCCTTTCTATCTTTTGCTTCTGGCTTCATTTTATTTCCCTCTATCTCCCTGCATAGGTTTCCATCCCCCTGCCATGTTAGTTTAATTCCTCCCCAACAGCACTAGCAAACACTACCCCCAGGACATTGGTTCCGGTCCTGCCCAGGTGCAGACCGTCCAGTTTGTACTGGTCCCACCTCCCCCAGAACCGGTTCCAATGTCCCAGTAATTTGAATCCCTCCCTCTTGAGTCACTCCTCAAGCAACGTATTCATCTGAGCTATCCTGCGATTCCTACTCTGACTTGCACGTGGCACTGGTAGCAATCCTGAGATTACTACTTTTGAGGTCCTACTTTTTAATTTAGCTCCTAGCTCCCTAAATTCGTCTCGTAGGACCTCATCCCGTTTTTTACCTATATCGTTGTTACCTATGTGCACCACGACAACTGGCTGTTCACCCTCCCTTTTCAGAATGTCCTGCACCCGCTCCGAGACATCCTTGACCCTAGCATCAGGGAGGCAACATACAATCCTGAAATCTCGGTTGCGGCCGTAGAAACGCCCATCTATTCCCCTTACAATTGAATCCCCTATCACTATAGCTCTCCCACTCTTTTTCCTGCCCTCCTATGCAGCAGAGCCACCCATGGTGCCATGAACTTGGCTGTTGCTGCCCTCCCCTGATGAATCATCCCCTTCAACAGTCCTAAAGCGGTGTATCTGTTTAGCAGGGGGATGACCGCAGGGGACCCCTGCATTACCTTCCTTCCACTGCTCTTCCTGTTGGTCACCCATTTACTATCTGGCTGTGTACCCTTTACCTGTGGTGAGACCAACTCGCTAAACATGCTATTCACGTCATTCTCAGCATGGTACATGCTCCAGAGTGAATCCACCTGCAGCTTCAGTGCCGCAATGCGGTCCGACAGGAGCTGGAGGCGGATACACTTCCCGCACACGAAGTCATCAGGGACACCGGAAGCGTCCCTGACTTCCCACATAGTGCAGGAGGAGCACAACACTTGTCCGAGCTCTCCTGCCATGACTTAACCCTTAGATTAACAAATTGGCAACAACAATGCTAAATGTTACTTACTGATATAGAAAAGAAAAAGAAGAAAGAAAAACTACTTATCAATCACCAGCCGATCACTTACCCCCTTGGCTGTGACGTCACCTTTCGATTTCTTTCTACTTTTTATTTTGCCTTTTCACCCCGCTGCAGCTGAACAAGCACGCCTTTATAGGCTTCCCTTCCCGACTCGACGCTCCTTCTCCTCCTCGCTCTCCCGCTCTCCGACTGCTGCCGATGGGCCTTTATATGCCTCCCGACTCGACGCTACTCCTCCTCCTCGCTCTCCCAAGGATGGACCAGTTAGTGGCGGATGGGAAGATTAAAATATCAAACCCGACTGCAACCCGTGTCCATCGCGGTTTTAATCGAGGCACATTGGATGCAGCTGATTAAACCCATCTCGAGAGGCGGCTCTGTAATTGCAATATGTTAATGAGGGTACGTCCCTCCAATTTTAAATTTAACGCCTCCAACATGGGTTTCCTGAGACTCAGGAAACACGGCATTAAAAGGGAGGAAAATTGAGTGGCATTTCGTGGGGTTGGTTAAAGGGCAGGTGTCCCGCTATGAATAAAATCTCATGGCTCACAGCTGGTTTCCCAGTTCCCTCTGGTAAATGGTTTGCTGAGAGATCGTGTAGTGACACATATATTGGTAAAGTTTGGAGGTGTTGACACAGAGAACATCAGGATGGGTGGCACCATGGCTGCTTTAGATTGGACCTCGGACAAGGAAGACAATCGCCATCCACAGCAGCAAGGTTGTGCTGTGATGGGAGCTGCAGGTGGACAACAGGCAAGTGGACAGCAGAGAGACCAACAGAGAGGGGAGAAAGATATTTTGCAGGAGGCACTACCCAAATAACAGGGTGGACAGACACGGGGTCAGCTTCCTTCACCTATCTGAGGAGCAGGGCTTCCGGAGGCTCAGATTGACACATCAGTTGGTCGTAGATTTCTGCAGCCTGCTGGAAGAGCTGTGCCCTGCTGGACCTGGTGGTGATGCATAACCAGTTGCTGTGAATGTCACCACTGCTCACAATTTCTTTGCCTCTGGCTCCTTCCAGTGCACCAACGGAGATATCTCCAGACTCGCCCAGTTGGCTGCACATAAACGCATTCGGCAGGTGACGGCTGGTTGGTTTGCCAGCAATGCAACTTATGTCAACTTGCCCTGCAACAACAATAGCCAGAGTGAGAGTTATGGGGTTATGGGGAAGTGGGGCTGAGTCCGTGATCAGATCAGCCATGATCTTACTAAATGGCGGAGCAGGCTCGAGGGGCCATATGGCCTACTCCTGCTCCTATTTCTTATGTTCTTATGAGAGGGCAATCGGATTCGCATCACTGGCTGGCTTCCTACAGGTACAGGGTGCCATGGATTGCACACACATGGCAATCTGAGGACCACCAGATCAACTAGGTGTATTCATCAAAGACAAGGGATTCCATTCCATCAATGTGCAGCTGATGAGCAACCACATAAAAGGTTCATGCAGGCATGCACCGGAGTCCATGGGAGCTGCCACGATTCTTTCATCCTGCAGCAGTCCTGCGAGCAGACTTAAGGAGTGGTTGTTAGAAGGCAAAGTATACCCGCCTTCAAACTTGGCTGATGACAACTGTGAGGAACCTCACCAATGAACCCCAAGAACAGAACAATGCCAGCCATTTAACGACCACCTTATTGAGTGTCATTGAGCAAGCCATCAGTAAGCTTAATTTGTGCTTCAGATGCTTGGACAGATTTGGAGCTGCTCTTCAGGATGCACCGCTAGAATGATCGTGGTGTGCTGCGTTCTGCATAACATAGTACAGCAAGGAGGATTAGAGCTGGAGGAGGAACAAAGTGCTCATCATTCATCACCTGATGATGATTCCAATGAGAAGGAGGAGGACAGCTTGACAGAATGAAGATGATCTCCTTCCAGCTCCTCCCTATTTTTCTGTCATTTATATACTCTGAGTCCAGATCATTTATGTATATCTATATTGAGAAGAGCAATGATCCCACTGCCTAGGGGTTACCACTGTTTACATCCCCCCAGTCTGAAAACTGTGCATGAATCACTACTCTCTGCTTTCTGACTAACCAACTTCCTATACATACTCCCTCGATACCACGTGCCTTGCATTTATCAACAGGCCTCCTCCACAGCACCTTGCCTGACATCCATGGCGTTTCCTATCTCTCCTCTCTTAAATCCTAACTCTCTTCCCATCTTCAAAAGCCTCCTCAGAATTTACCTCTGTGACAATATCTTTGATCACATCAGCTATATTCTTCTGCAACACTCGGCTGCTTGTGTCCTAACTCGCACCATCCCGCTCACCCATCACCCCTGTGCTCACTGACCTACACTGGCTTGCGGATAAGCAACACCTCGACTTCAAAATTCTCATCCTTATTTTCAAATCCTCCATTGCCTCACCCCTGCCTATCTCTGTAATCTCCTCCAGCCCCACAACCCCCCGAGATGTCTGCGATCCTCTAATTCTGCCCTCTTGAACATCCCTGATTATAATTGCTCAACCATTGGTGACCGGGCTTTCTGTTGCCTAGGTCCCAAGCCTGGAAAATCTCTCCGCCGCTCTACCTCTCTGTCTACCTTCAAGATGCTTTTTAAAACTTACCTCTTTGACCAAGCTTTTGGTCACCTGCGCTAAAACTACTTATGCAGCTCGATGTCACATTTTTTATCTCATAATACTCCTGTGATGTGCCTTGGGATGTTTCCCTACGTTAAAGCTGCTATATAAATAGAATTATAGAATCATAGAAGTTTAAAGCATGGAAGGACGCTATTTTGGCCCATCGTGTCTGTGCTGGCCAAAAGAGGCTATCCAGCCGAATCCTACTTTCCAGCTCTAGGTACGTAGCCCTGAAGGTTACGGCACTTCAAATGCACATCCAAGTACTTTTTAAATTTGGTGAGGGTTTCTGCCTCTACCACCCTTTCAGGTAGTGAATTCCAGACCCACACAGCCCTCTGCATGAAGAAATTTCCCCTCAAATCCCCTTTAAACCTTCTACCAATTACTTTACATTTATGACCCCTGGTTGACCCCTTTGCTAAGGGAAATAGACCATTTCTAGCCACTATATCTCGGTCCCTCATAATTTTATACACCTCAATGAGGTCTCCCTTCAGCATCCTCTGTTCCAAAGAAGACAAACCCAGCCTATCAAATCTGTCCTCGTAGCTAAAATACTCCAATCCCGGCAATATCCTCGTAAATCTCATCTGCACATTTTCTAGTGCAATCACATCCTTCCTGTAATGCAGTGACCAGAACTGCACGCAGTATTCCAGCTGTGGCCTAACCAGTGTTTTATACAGTTCAAGCATAACCTCCTTGCTCTTGTATTCCAAGCCCTGACTAATAAAGGCAAGCATTCCGTATGCCGACTTAACCACCTTCGGCTCGAAGGGCCGAATGACCTACTCCTACACCTATTTTCTATGTTTATCCACCTGGCCTGCTACCTTCAGGAATCTGTGGACATGCACTCGAAGGTACCTTTGTTCCTCTACACTTCCCAATGTCCTACCATTTAATGTGTATTCCCTTGCCTTGTTAGACCTCCCCAAATGCATTACCTCGTTGTTGTTGTTGCGAACATAAGAATTAGGAACAGGAGTAGGCCATCAAGCCCCTCGAACCTGCTCCGCTATTCAACAAGATCATGGCTGATCTGGCCGTGTACTCAGCTCCACTTACCCGCCCGCTCCCCGTAACCCTTAATTGCCTTATTGGTTAAAAATCTATCTATCCGTGACTTGAATACATTCAATGAGCTAGCCTCAACTGCTTCCTTGGGCAAAGAATTCCACAGATTCACAACCCTCTGGGAGAAGAAATTCCTTCTCAACTCGGTTTTAAATTGGCTCCCCCGTATTTTGAGGCTGTGCCCCCTAGTTCTAGTCTCCCCGACCAGTGGAAACAACCTCTCTGCCTCTATCTTATCTATCCCTTTCATTATTTTAAATGTTTCTACAAGATCACCCCTCATCCTTCTGAACTCCAACGAGTAAAGACCCAGTCTACTCAATCTATCATCATAAGGTAACCCCCTCATCTCCGGAATCAGCCTAGTGAATCGTCTCTGCACCCACTCCAAAGCTAGTATATCCTTCCTTAAGTAAGGTGACCAAAACTGCACGCAGTACTCCAGGTGCGGCCTCACCAATACCCTATACAATTGCAGCAGGACCTCCCTGCTTTTGTACTCCATCCCTCTCGCAATGAAGGCCAACATTCCATTCGCCTTCCTGATTACATGCTGCAACTGCAAACTAACTTTTTGGGATTCATGCACAAGGACCCCCAGGTCCCTCTGTACCGCAGCATGTTGTAATTTCTCCCCATTCAAATAATATTCCCTTTTACTGTTTTTTTTCCCAAGGTGGATGACCTCACACTTTTCGACACTGTATTCCATCTGCCAAACCTTAGCCCATTCGCTTAACCTATCCAAATCTCTTTGCAGCCTCTCTGTGTCCTCCAAACAACCCGCTTTCCCACTAATCTTTGTGTCATCTGCAAATTTTGTTACACTACACTCTGTCCCCTCTTCCAGGTCATCTATGTATATTGTAAACAGTTGTGGTCCCAGCACCGATCCCTGTGGCACACCACTAACCATCGATTTTCAACCCGAAAAGGACCCATTTATCCCGACTCTCTGCTTTCTGTTAGCCAGCCAATTCTCTATTCATGCTAATACATTTCCTCTGACTCCGCCAACCTTTATCTTCTGCAGAACCTTTTGTGTGGCACCTTATCGAATGCCTTTTGGAAATCTAAATACACCACATCCATCGGTACATCTCTATCCACCATGTTCGTTATATCCCCAAAGAATTCCAGTAAATGAGTTAAACATGATTTTCCCTTCATGAATCCATGTTGCGTCTGCTTGATTGCACTATTTGTATCTAGATGTCCTGCTATTTCTTCCTTAATGATAGTTTCAAGCATTTTCCCCACTACAGATATTAAACTAACGACCTATAGTTACCTGCCTTTTGTCTGACCCCTTTTTTAAACAGAGGCGTTACATTAGCTGCTTTCCAATCCGCTAGTACCTCTCCAGAGTCCAGAGAATTTTGGTAGATTATAACGAATGCATGTGCTATAACTTCTGCCATCTCTTTTAATACCCTGGGATGCATTTCATCAGGACCAGGGGACTAGTCTACCTTGAGTCCCATTAGCCTGTCCAGCACTAACCCCCAGTGATAATGAGTGTCTCAAGGTCCTCCCTTCCCACATTCCTCTGACCAGCAATTTTTGGCATGGTTTTTGTGTCTTCCACTGTGAAAACCGAAGCAAAATAATTATTTAAGGTCTCAACCATTTCCATATTTCCCATTATTAAATCCCCCTTCTCATCTTCTAAGGGACCAACATTTACTTTAGTCACTCTTTTCCGTTTTATATATCTGTAAAAGCTTTTACTATCTGTTTTTATGTTTTGCGCAAGTTTACCTTTGTAATCTATCTTTCCTTTCTTTATTGCTTTCTTAGTCATTCTTTGCTGTTGTTTAAAATTTTCCCAATCTTCTAGTTTCCCACTAACCTTGGCCACCTTATACGCATTGGTTTTGAATTTGATACACTCCTTTGTTTCCTTGGTTATCCGCGGCTGGTTATCCCTTCTCTTACCGCCCTTCTTTTTCACTGGAATATATTTTTGTTGAGCACTATGAAAGAGCTCCTTAAAAGTCTTCCACTGTTCCTCAATGGTGCCACCGTTTAGTCTGTGTTTCCAGTCTACTTTAGCCAACTCTGCCCTCATCCCACTCTAGTCCCCTTTGTTTAAGCATAGTACACTCGTTTGAGACATTACTTCCTCACCCTCAATCTGTATTATAAATTCAACCATACTGTGATCACTCATTCCGAGAGGATCTTTTACTAGGAGATCATTTATTATTCCTGTCTCATTACACAGGACCAGATCTAAGATAGCTTGCTCCCTTGTAGGTTCTGTAACATACTGTTCTAAGAAACAATCCCGTGCCTCCATTATTCGATATTGGCTCTAATGAAAAAAATGTTGAATCATTGTGGGTGGAGATTAGGGAGAGTAAGGGAAAAAAGTCACTGGTGGGTGTAGTTTATATGCCCCCAAATAATAAGTTCACAGTGGGGAGGGCAATAATCAAGGGAATAATGGAGGCATGTGAAAAAGGAACGGCAGTAATCATGGGGGATTTTAACCTACATATCGATTGGTCAAATCAAATCGCACGGGGTAGCCTGAAGGAGGAATTCATAGAATGCATACGGGATTGTTTCTTAGAACAGTATGTTACAGAACCTACAAGGGAGCAAGCTATCTTAGATCTGGTCCTGTGCAATGAGACAGGAATAATAAACAATCTACTCATAAACGATCCTCTCGGAATGAGTGATCACAGTATGGTTGAATTTATAATACAGATTGAGGATGAGGAAGTAGTGTCTCAAACAAGCGTACTATGCTTAAACAAAGGGGACTACAGTGGGATGAGGGCAGAGTTGGCTAAAGATGACTGGAAACACAGACTAAACGGTGGAACATTTGAGGAACAGTGGAGGACTTTTAAGGAGTTTCATAGTGCTCAACAAAAATATATTCCAGTGAAAATGAAGGGTGGTAAGAGAAGGAATAACCAGCCGAGGATAACCAAGGAAATAAAGGAGAATATCAAATTAAATACCAATGCTTATAAGGTGGCCAAGGTTAGTGGGAAAATAGAAGATTGGGAAAATTTTAAACGACAGCAAAGAATGACTAAGAAAGCAATAAAGAAAGGAAAGATAGATTACAAAGGTAAACTTGCGCAAAACATAAAAACGGATAGTAAAAGCTTTTACAGATATATAAAACGGAAAAGAGTGACTAAAGTAAATGTTGGTCCCTTAGAAGATGAGAATGGGGATTTAATAATGGGAAATGTGGAAATGGCTGAAACCTGAAACAATTATTTTGCTTCGGTCTTCACAGTGGAAGACACAAAAACCATGCCAAAAATTGCTGGTCACAGGAATGTGGGAAGGGAGGACCTTGAGACAATCACTATCACCAGGGGGTTAGTGCTGGACAGGCTAATGGGACTCAAGGTAGACTAGTCCCCTGGTCCTGATGAAATTAAAAGAGATGGTGGAAGTTATAGCACATGCATTCGCTATAATCTACCAAAGGTCTCTGGACTCTGGGGAGGTACCATCGGATTGGAAAGCAGCTAATGTAATGCCTCTGTTTAAAAAAGGGGGCAGACAAAAGGCAGGTAACTATAGCCCGGTTAGTTTAACATCTGTAGTAGGGAAAATGCTTGAAACTATCATTAAGAATGAAATAGCGAGACATCTAGATAGGAATAGTGCAATCAAGCAGACGCAGCATGGATTCATGAAGGGGAAATCATGTTTAACTAATTTACTGGAATTCTTTGAGGATATAATGAGCATGGTGGATAGAGGTGTACCGATGGATGTGGTGTATTTAAATTTTCAAAAGGCATTTGATAAGGTGCCACACAAAAGATTACTGCAGAAAATAAAGGTACGCGGAGTCAGAGCAAATGTATTAGCATGGATAGAGAATTGACTGGCGAACAGAAAGCAGAGTCGTGATAAATGGGTCCTTTTCGGATTGGAAATGAGTGGTTAGTGGTGTGCCACAGGGATCAATGCTGGGACCACAACTGTATACAATATACATAGATGACCTGGAAGAGGTGACAGAGTGTAGTGTAACAAAATTTGCAGATGACACAAAGATTAGTGGGAAAGCGGGTTGTGTAGAGGACACAGAGAAGCTGCAAAGAGATTTAGATAGGTTAAGCGAATGGGTTAAGGTTTGGCAGATGGCATACAATGTCGGAAAGTGTGAGGTCATCCACCTTGGAAAAAAAAACAGTGAAAGGGAATATTATTTGAATGGGGAGAAATTACAACATGCTGCGGTGCAGAGGGACCTGGGGGTCCTTGTGCATGAAACTCTTTTGGAGTCCATCTGAAAAAACATAAAACATTTATCCATGCTACCCGACCTGGATGACACAGCAGACATTTACAAGGCCCTTTTTTTCTTTTTTTGTGTTTTTTTTTTGTGTTTTTTTTTTTGGCACTAAAATCAAATGTTTTTCTTTTTTCTAGTGCCCCCTATAAAAGGGGAGGGGGACACTAAAAGCACCGGCAATTAAAACAAATTAAACTTTAAAACGTAAAATCAAATTAAAATTTGGTTGCCGGGCGTGATGATGCACTCCAGTCCCTCCGGTGCCCACCTCTCGCGGAAGGCCGCGAGCGTACCAGTGGACACCGCATGCTCCATCTCCAAGGACACCCTGGACCGGATGTAACCGTGGAAGAGAGGCAGGCAGTCAGGTTGAATGACCCCCTCAACCGCCCGCTGCCTGGACCGGCTGATGGCACCCTTGGCCGTGCCCAGGAGCAGTCCTACGAGGAGGCCCTCGGACCTACCCACTCCCCTCCGCACAGGGTGCCCAAAGATCAGGAGAGTGGGACTGAAGTACAGCCAGAATTTCAGGAGCAGCCCCTTTAGATAATGAAACAGGGCTGCAACCTCGTGCACTCAATAAAAACATGGAACACGGACTCCTCCAGACCGCAGAAATTGCAGGCGGCCTGGGAGTCCGTGAACCGGCTTAAAAATTTGTTGCACGGCACTGCTCCGTGCACCACCCTCCAGGCCAAGTCCCCGATGAATAGTGGGAGGACTCCCGCATAGAGTGCCCTCCATCGGGGACCTCCGCCTCCTCCAGACGGCAAGATGGTACGCCATGGCGTGTCCGGACGGCCGGCGAGGATGGCAAAGTTGAGTGTGCAGGAGCAGCCTGTACAGGAAACCCCTCCGCGCGGAACTGAAAGGCACGGAGGGGATTTCCCCGAGGCGGCTCAAGTTGTGAGGCGCCGGCCCCCGAGGGAGGTTCCGGGGTTTGGCGCCAATGAGGAATTCCGTCCGGACGGGGGTCAGTTCGGACGGGATCTCCCCACGTGCTTGAGCCTCCTCGATGCACCTAACGGAGTCAGGGCCCAAAGCTGTTTTTAGCGACTCGATGGCTTCGGCCGCGTGGCGGACGATGGCTGAATTTAGGCGCTGCGCCAGCGTGCCTGGCACCATCCAGCCCGCTCCTCCGCCATCGAGCAGGTCCCTGACCCTGGTCACCTCACCAGCCACAGCCCTCTCTTCCGACCGCCACATAAAACCTCGGTCGTGGAGGTATGGATTCCCGAGCACCGGCTCCTGCAGGACAGCCGCCACTCCAGCCGGCGGAGAGCTGCGCTTGGCGGAGACTTTGTTCCAGACCCTGATGAGTTCCTTGTAAAAGACAGGCAGCTCCCAGAGGGCGGTCCTGACACACCCCAAGTTCACAAACAGGAGCTGCGTGTCGTAATTGAGGTCACGCTGCTGGCGGAAGAAATACGTCGCCAGAGCACACCACCTAGGAGGGGGCTCGACGTAAAGGTATCTCTGCAGGGTCTGAAGACGGAAAGTCGCGAGCTGGGCGCTGACGCACACCAACGACTGACCGCCCTCCTCAAGCGGGAGACTCAAGACCGCGGCAGAGACCCAGTGCTTCCTGTTGTTCCAGAAGAAGTCCACCAGCTTCTTCTGTATCTTGGCGACAAACGCAGGGGGAGGGGTCAAAATTGACCAGCCGGTACCACAACATTGCGGCCACCAGCTGGTTTATGACTAGCGCTCGACCCCTGTAGGACAGCACTCAGAGCAGTCCTGTCCAGCGCCCTAGGCGAGCGGCGACCTTGGCCTCCAGCTCTTGCCAGTTCGCCGGCCAGGCTCCCTCGTCGGGGCTAAGGTAGACTCCCAGATAGAGGAGATGGGTCGTGCTCCAGGCAAAAGGTCTGAGCTCCTCCGGCAGGGAGTCCACCCGCCACTGACCCACCAGGAGTCCGGAACACTTCTCCCAGTTGATCCTGGCGGAGGACGCGGCTGAGTAAATCTCCTGGCACTCACGCATCCTCCGCAGGTCAGCGGGATCCTCTACCGCGAGGAGCACGTCATCGGCGTAAGCCGAGAGGACGACCTCCACGCCTGGCCCTTGCAGAGCCAGTCCCGTCAACCTCGTCCGCAGGAGGCGCAGGAAAGGCTCCACGCATACGGCGTATAACTGGCCGGACATGGGGCATCCCTGGCGCACCCCTCTCCTAAAGCGAAGGGGCGCCGTCAAAGACCCGTTAACCTTAATCAGACACTCCGCGGCGGCGTACAAAAGTCGGATCCGGGCGACGAAATGCGTCCCGAACCCGAAAGCGCGCAGAGTTCCGAGCAGATAGTCGTGATCAACCCTGTCGAACGCCTTCTCTTGGTCGAGGGATAGGAAGGCGACCGACAGACCAGCCTCCTGGGAACAATGGATGAGGTCCCGGACCAGATGGATGTTATCGTGGATTGTCCGGCCCGGGACCGTGTAGGACTGGTCGGGGTGGATCATGTGGTCCAGCACAGCACCAAGGCGAGCAGACATCGCCCTGGCGAAGATTTTGTAGTCCGTGCTGAGGAGGGAGACCGGGCGCCAGTTCTTAAGGAGGCGGAGATCGCCCTTCTTAGGCAGCAGGACGATGACTGCCCTGCGCCAAGAGAGGGGCATCTCCCCGGTCGCCAGACTTTCCCCCAGGACCCGCGCGTAGTCGCCCCCAGGACGTCCAAGAACGCCCTGTGGAACTCCACGGTCAACCCGTCCAGCCACGGGGTTTTTCCCCTCGAGAGCCAGTCTAGGGCACCGGTCAGCTCCGCCAGGCTTAGCGGAGCTTCCAAATTTGCACCGCCCTCCAGGCTGACCTTCGGCAGGTCCTCCCACAAAACTCTACGCGCTTCCTCGCTGGACGGATCCGGAGAGAACAGAGCCCCGTAATATTCATGGGCCCTGTTGTTGACGCCCTCCGGATCCGAGACGAGAGAGCCGTCGTCGGCCAGCAGCGTCAAGAGCTGCTTACGGACACTCTGCCTTTTTTCCAGCGAGTAGAAGAAGGGGGAGCCGCGGTCCAGATCCCGCAGGAACCGGATCCGCGACCTCACGAACGCGCCTCGAGACCCGACGAGCTGCAGGTCCTTCAGCGCGGCCTTCTTCGCTTCGTACACCATCCGCAGGGCCGGGTCCTGGACGACTTGACCGAGACGGGATTCCAGGTCGAGCACCTCTTTTTCTAGGCGCCCGACCCTGGCTGCCCGCCTCTTGGTC
This sequence comes from Pristiophorus japonicus, assembly GCF_044704955.1. Classification (NCBI taxonomy): domain Eukaryota; kingdom Metazoa; phylum Chordata; class Chondrichthyes; family Pristiophoridae; genus Pristiophorus; species Pristiophorus japonicus. The sequence goes on from NC_091977.1 coordinate 33,571,339, forward strand.
GACCCCCTCGCGTACTCTTGACAGAAGACGCAGACGTGAGCCTTGCCCACGTCTCACCATAGCCTCAAGGAGGGGAAGCCCCCATGCTTCCTTCTCCAGTCGGACCAGAATCGACGGAACGAGTCCTGGAACCGCACGTCCTCCAGCAGCCGGTTGTTAAAGTGCCAGTACGCGGACCCCGTCCTCGCGCGGAGCGAAGCGAGCTCCGCCCACACCAGGTGGTGGTCCGAACACGGCACCGGCCGCATGGAGGCCACCGGGACGCAGGAAACGTACGCCCGAGACACGTAAAGGTGGTCGACTCTGGACCATCCTACTCCAGGCCTCACCCAAGTAAAGGCGCTGGAGTCGGGGTGGAGATTTTGCCAGACGTCCACCAAGTCGAAGGACCCGACCAGGTCCCTCAACTTCTCCATCGCCGTCATGCTATGCGGGGCACCGGAGCGGTCCCTCGCCTCGAGGGTGCAGTTAAAAACCCCCCGAGGACAATGCAGTCGCCGACGTCGATGGAGCCAAGAAGAGCGGACACTTCTTCGAAGAAGCGCGCTTGCTGCGGGCGGGCTGAGGGGCGTACACGTTCACGAGATGGAGCGGCACGTCCCCCAGGCGAACCGTTACGTGCAGCAAGCGGCCTGGCATGGGCTCCTCGACCCCCAAGATCTCCGGCTGAAAATGCGGGCCCAGCAAGGTGGCCACCCCACTAGAAGTGGCGGTGAGGTGGCTCATGCGGACCTCTCCTTGCCATTCCAGGAGCCACGTGGCTTCGTCTCCCGGAACGGTGTGGGTTTCTTGCAGGAAGCACACCGCATATTTCCCCTCCCGCAGGAGCGAAAAATTGTCAAATCTACAGCGTGCCCCTCTGCCGCCGTTGATGTTGAGGCTGGCTATGGTTATCTTCATGGCAAAAGCATAGTGCAACCTCTACCTTAACCTATTGTGGGGGAAGGAGCGGAGTCTTTTGTTGAACTCCACTCCCTCCGCAGCCCAGCGAGGAGTCCCTCGAGCTCGCGCTGCTCAAGGCGTTGCGCCTTTGTCAAGGGCCCGCCCGCGGCCAAGGTTTTAGCGGCGTCGCGGACGGACCCCTTGATCAGCTCTGGCTCGGACCATTTTTCCAGGGCCAATTGTGCTCGGTTGCAGCGACCCCGGCTCTGGGCCAAAAAGTCCCGGAGTTCCTTTGCAGGAATGAGGAGGGTCTCAGCGGCGGCGGCGAGCAGCTCCACCGCCTCACTGGCGGCGGTCTCTTGATCTTCTCCCGCGTCCCCCACCGAGTCCCCGTCCTCCTCCAGGAGGTGGCTGCCAGCAGCCGGCCCATCGACCGCACAAGGTACGACAAATGACCCGGCCGCTCCAACCGGCCCTGGCTCTGCCCCGATCCCACCCCCAGGATCGTCGGCAGAGGAGTCCCCACTGGGCTCTTTTAAAAATGGTACTGGGTCGGGAAACGACAGCGGAAGGGGTTCCCCCTCCGCCCCAGGAACCGGGGAACAAGGAGAGACCCGGCATAGGTAATCACCAGGCCCTCCAAGTGCTCCAGCTCCAAAGTAGGGGGCGAGGGTGGGTGTTCCTCCCCCTCCCCGCTGCCACCCCCCGGCCCAGCGTGTACAGTGTCATTAAAATTCTGAATTTCAGTTTCTGCCGGGTCGAGCGACTCCCGGGGGAAGTTGATTAATAGCTGGGCGGGCTCAGGTACGGCTTTTTCGGCCCCGCCCGCCTCAGTCCCCGGGACGCCCGGCCCGGTGGCAATGCATTCCTCCGCTGGCCCCACGCCCCCCACGACAGGCAGATCTTCCACGCCATCCCCGGGAGGCAGAGGCTGGGCAGCCTCGACTGTCTCACCCTCCCCGGGGACAGACTCCTCTTGCCTACAGCGCAGTTTGGGGGCGCTGGTGGGGGACGCGGGACACGCGGCGGGCACCGACTCCTCCGCGGAGGGATGTTGTTCCCCCTCCGCCTCATCGGAGCCGCGCCTCCTTTTGTTCCTGGGGGCGCGCGGAGGCAGGGAGACCTCCATGTCTGCCGAGGCCTCCCGCTCCACCCCCCCCTTTTTCTTTTCTTGCCCGCGCCCGAGCCCCTCTGTGGTATTGGTCAAGGGCTCAGGAACGGGCTCAGGGCACCCCGCGCTCGCCGGTGACTGGGTTGGGCTGAGCGCGGTGTTCAAGCTGTCTGGCGCACCGAGGGGGACCCGCCTCGAGATGTTTCACCTTCCCCCGCGCCTTCTTTCCAATCGGACTCTCTCCCTCCCCCCCGCCAGAGGCCGTGAAAACAGAGGCCCCCGGCGATGCCCGCGCACCCACAGCTCCCGGCACGCGGACGCTACTAGGGGGAGGGGTGGTGGCGGCGCCAGCCTTGTCCGCCTTCGGTGGTTTGGCGGCCTTGGAGGCGGGGCAGTTCTTGCGAACGTGCCCCACCTCCCTGCAGGCATGGCACCGCACGCCGTCCGATGTCCAAAAGACGCGGTAGGCAGTCCCCTCGTGCACCACATTAAAATTCCCTCCGTCGTCTCCTCCCGCGCCAGCCGGACAAAGAGCTGGCGGCAGAAGGAGAACACGTGGCGCAGGCTGTTCTCCCTGAGGCCGAGCGGTATGGGGTTGATCCCCGACCTTACCTCCCCCAGTTGGTGTAGATGAGGGAGAGGAGCTCAGCGGGAACAAAGGGCGGGACGTTTGAAACGATGACCCTCTGCGCGGTGGCCTCGAGAGGGTCCACCGGCAGGAACGTCCCGCCCACCGTGAGCCCCTTTTCGAGGGCCAGGGACACCGCCCGCTCCGACCCCAGGAAGAACACGGCCTTCCCAGACATCTTGGAGGCTGCGACAATGGCTGAGGGGCCGACTACCCCAGCCATCGCCCGCACGCACTCCTCGATGCTCATTGTGGGGTGAGTTTAGCTCTTGACCCCGTGTTTCTTCGTTATAAGTCTGAATGGTGGCAGGGCAGCAGGTGGCGCAGGAGGTGCCGTGGTTGTGGATGCCGCCTGCGCATAAGTCTTAGCTGGCCCTGCCACCGGCATAGATGGGGTCGCCATCACGGGGGCCCTTTAAGGGCTACACCCACCCCAAAGTCACAGGCCTTAATGGTCTTAATTGGCCTTGTTTAGTAAGACTGAACAGAGGAGCTCTTAACGAGGCACACCTCTCCCCTAGTTGGCAATTGGGGAGGGGCCTTGCTCCCTCTGCTCAGTTGTTTTAATTGTTTTTAAAAAATTAGGAGGAAGGGCTCTCAGAGAGAGAGGGGAGAGACAGAGAGAGAGAGAGATAGAGAAAATGGGTTGTGGGAAAGAGGGAGGCTGCGAGGGCAGGTCTCCCCTCACAGCAATGGGTGGGTGCACTCCCCAGATGGCAAAAACAAAAGCACAGTCTTTGGGGTGGTCTTCGGGTGGGGGGAGAAGATGTCTTCACCTCGGGTAGCTGGAGCCACCCAGGCACACACTCCCAACGATGTTTAATTAGGGTACTTAAATATTCTTCAGCCAGGTAGCTCCAGCTATCCCAGGCTAGGCAATGGGGGGAGGGATGCTTCAATTGTGTGTGGGGCCTAGTTGTAAGCAAGGACCCACACACACTTCCACACACACACACCCCCCGCGATGTTCCGGCCCTCGAGTGGTCTTCTTTCCTCCCCCCACCAATACAACAAAGTCTTTTAGGGGGAATGCACCAAAACACACCCACCTTTGGTTGTTGAAATTTCTCCCTCCTTCCACACTGGATGGTGTTCTTTTTCCTCTCTCTCCAACTCTCTGTAGCAGTAATAAGATGGTTGAATTTGCAGCTCTCCTCCTCTCTCTCCAGATGGATTAGAATTGTAGAAAGCCCCTTCCCTCCTTCTCTTCTTGGGCTGTTCTCAGGGCTCTCCAGGCCTTCCTAGGCAGGAGCAAAAGTTGATAGCTCCTTCTCTCACTGCTCACTCAGCCAACTGAGCAGGACACGCCTCCACTGCTCCACCATTGGTGCATGAAACTCTTTTAGAGTCTACTTGTAAAACATAAAACACTAAACCATGCCACCCGCCCTGGATGACACAGCAGACATTTACAAGGCCCTTTTTTTCTTTTTTGTGGTTTTTTTTTTGTGTTTTTCTTTTTTTTGTTTTTTTTTTGGGCGCTAAAATCAAATTTTTTCCAGTGCCCCCTATAAAAGGGGAGGGAGACACTAAAAGCACTGGCAATTAAAACAAATTAAACTTTAAAACGTAAAATCAAATTAAAATTTGGTTGCCGGGCGTGATGATGCACTCCAGTCCCTCCGGTGCCCACCTCTCGCGGAAGGCCGCGAGCGTACCGGTGGACACCGCGTGTTCCATCTCCAAGGACACCCTGGACCGGATGTAAGAGCGGAAGAGAGGCAGGCAGTCAGGTTGAACGACCCCCTCGACCGACCGCTGCCTGGACCGGCTGATGGCACCCTTGGCTGTGCCCAGGAGCAGTCCTACGAGGAGGCCCTCGGACCTACCCGCTCCCCTCCGCACAGGGTGCCCAAAGATCACCATTGGTGAATGAAACTCTTTTAAAGTCTACCTGCAAAACATAAAACATTTATCCGTGCCACCCGACCTGGATGACACACCAGACATTTACAAGGCCCTTTTTTTTCTTTTTTGTTTTTTTTTGTGTTTTTCTTTTTTTTGGTTTTTTTTTGGGGCGCTAAAATCACATTTTTCCAAGTGCCCCCTATAAAAGGGGAGGGGGACACTAAAAGCACCGGCAATTAAAACAGATTAAACTTTAAAACGTAAAATCAAATTAAAATTTGGTTGCCGGGCGTGATGATGCACTCCAATCCCTCCGGTGCCCACCTCTCGCGGAAGGCCGCGAGCGTACCGGTGCACACCGCGTGCTCCATCTCCAAGGACACCCTGGACCGGATGTAAGAGGGGAAGAGAGGCAGGCAGTCAGGTTGAACGACCCCCTCGACCGCCCGCTGCCTGGACCGGCTGATGGCACCCTTGGCCGTGCCCAGGAGCAGTCCTTCGAGGAGGCCTTCGGACCTACCCGCTCCCCTCCGCACAGGGTGCCCAAAGATCACCATTGGTGAATGAATCCCAAAAAGTTAGTTTGCAGGTGCAGCAGGTTATCAGGAAGGCAAATGGAATGTTGGCCTTCATTGCGAGAGGGATGGAGTACAAAAGAAGGGAGGTCCTTCTGCAACTGTATAGGGTATTGGTGAGGCCGCCCCTGGAGTACTGTGTGCAGTTTTGGTCACCTTACTTAAGGAAGGATATACTAGCTTTGGAGGGGGTACAGAGTCAATTCACGAGGCTGATTCCGGAGATGAGGGGGTTACCTTATGATGATAGATTGAGTAGACTGGGTCTTTACTCATTGGAGTGCAGAAGGATGAGGGGTGATCTTATAGAAACATTTAAAATAATGAAAGGGATAGACAAGATAGAGGCAGAGAGGTTGTTTCCACTGGTCGGGGAGACTAGAACTAGGGGGCACAACCTCAAAATACAGGGGAGCCAATTTAAAGCCGAGTTGAGAAGGAATTTCTTCTCCCAGAGGGTTATGAATCTGTGGAATTCTCTGCCCAAGGAAGCAGTTGAGGCTGGCTCGTTGAATGTATTCAAGTCACAGATAGATAGATTTTTAACCAATAAGGGAATTAACGGTTACGGGGAGCGGGCGTGTAAGTGGAGCTGAGTCCACGGCCAGATGAGCCATGATCTTGTTGAATGGCGGAGCAGGCTCGAGGGGCTAGATGGCCTACTCCTGTTCCTAATTCTTATGTTCTTATGTTCTTATTCCCTTGATTATTGCGCGCCCCACCGTGAAGTTATTATTTTGGGGCCTATAAACTACGCCCACCAGTGACTTTTTCCCCTTACTATCTCTAATCTCCACCCACAATGATTCAACATTTTGTTCATTAGAGCCAATATCGGCTCTCACAACTGCCCTGATATCATCCTTTATTAACAGAGCTATCCCACCTCCTTTCCCTTCTTGTCTATCTTTCCGAATCGTCAGATACCCCTGTATGTTTAATTCCCAATCTTGACCACTCTGCAACCACGTTTCTGTAATGGCCACCAAATCATACCCATTTGTAATGATTTGTGCCGTCAACTCATTTACTTTATTTCGAATGCTGCATACGTTTAGGGAGAGTGTTTTAATACTAGTTTTTAAACCATGATTTTTCATTTTGACCCCTCCTGCAGCCCCTATATATTCAGTGGCCCTTTTTGTTCTTTGCCTTGGGTTTCTCTGCCCTCCACTTTTCCTCATTTTCTTTCTGTCTTTTGCTTTTGTCTCCTTTTTGTTTCCCTCTGTCTCCCTGCAATGGTTCCCATCCCCCTGCCATATTAGTTTAACTCCTCCCCAACAGCACTAGCAAACACTCCCCCTAGGACATTGGTTCCGGTCCTGCCCAGGTGCAGACCGTCCGGTTTGTACTGGTCCCACCTCCCCCAGAACCGATTCCAATGCCCCAGGAATTTGAATCCCTCCCTGCTGCACCACTGCTCAAGTATTCACGTATTCATCTGCGCTATCCTGCGATTCCTACTCTGACTAGCACGTGGCACTGGTAGCAATCCCGAGATTACTACTTTTGAGATCCTACTTTTTAATTTAGCTCCTAGTTCCTTAAATTCGTTTCATAGGACCGCAACCTTTTTTTTACCTATGTTGTTGGTACCAATGTGCACCATGACAACTGGCTGTTCTCCCTCCCTTTTTAGAATGTCCTGCACCCGCTCCGAAACATCCTTGACCCTTGCACCAGGGAGGCAACATACCATCCTGGAGTCACGGTTGCGGCCGCAGAAACGCCTATCTATTCCCTTCACAATTGAATCCCCTATCAGTATCGCTCTCCCACTCTTTTTCCTGCCCTCCTGTGCAACAAAGCCAGCCGCGGTGCCATGAACTTGGCTGCTGCTGCCCTACCCTGATGAGTCATCCCCCTCAACAGTACTCAAAGCAGTGTATCTGTTTTGCAGGGCGATGACCAAGGGGACCCCTGCACTACCTTCCTTGCACTACTCTTCCTGCTGGTCTTCCATTCCCTAGCTGGCTGTGAACCCTTCTCCTGTGGTAAGACCAACTCGCTGCACGTGCTACTCACGTTATTCTCAGCATCGTGGATGCTCCAGAGTGAATCCACCCTCAGCTCCAATTCCGCAACACGGTCCGTCAGGAGCTGGAGGCGGATACACTTCCCGCAGATGTAGTCGCCAGGGACACCGGAAGTGTCCCTGAGTTCCCACATGGTACAGGAGGAGCATATCACGTGACCGAGCTCTCCTGCCATGACTTAACCCTTAGATACACTTAAATTGGTGACATCACTGTTACAGGTTACTTACTGATATAAAAAAGAAAAAGAAAAACTACTTACCAATCACCAGCCAATCACTTACCCCTTTGGCTATGATGTCACCTTTTGATTCCTTTCTACTTCTTTTCTGCTTTTTCTCCCAGCTGGAGCTGTACAAGCTGGGCCTTTTATAGGCCTCACCACGCTGCTCCCGCCTCTCGCCGACTGCCACTGCCTGTGGAACACCCGCTCGGCCTTTATAGGCCTCACCACGCTGCTCCCACCTCTCGCCGACTGCCACTGCCTGTGGAACACCCGCTCGGCCTTTATAGGCCTCACCACGCTGCTCCCGCCTCTCGACGACTGCCGCTGCCTGTGGAACACCCGCTCGGCCTTTATAGGCCTCACCACACTGCTCCCGCCTCTCGCCGACTGCCGCTGCCTGTGGAACACCCGCTCGGCCTTTATAGGCCTCACCACGCTGCTCCCGCCTCTCGACGACTGCCGCTGCCTGTGGAACACCCGCTGGGCCTTTATAGGCCTCACCACGCTGCTCCCGCCTCTCGCCGACTGCCACTGCCTGTGGAACACCCTCTGGGCCTTTTATAGGCCTCACCACGCTGCTCCTGCCTCTCGCCGACTGCCGCTGCCTGTGGAACACCTGCTGGGCCTTTATAGGCCTCACCACGCTGCTCCCGCCTCTCGCCGACTGCCGCTGCCTGTGGAACACCCTCTGGGCCTTTTATAGGCCTCACCACGCTGCTCCCGCCTCTCGCCGACTGCTGCTGCCTGTGGAACACACGCTGGGCCTTTTATAGGCCTCACCACGCTGCTCCCGATGAGGGTAACTGAAGGCTCACAGCAGACTCGCCTATCCCGAGTCCTGCTTAGCTACCGACGAGACCCCACTCACCCACTGGGATCCCACTTGCTGAACTGCTCATGAAAAGACCACTTAAGACAAGGCTCTCGTTAATTCACCCTGATCTGCATGGACAGGTAGAGAGCAGGCGGTTTCAACAAAATGCATACCATGATAGCGCAAATGTGTCACGCGAGATTTAAATCAATTATCCTGTATTAAATTATGGACAAGGTCCCAAAAGACTTCCCGGCACTGTCGTGGCCAAAGAGGGGAGCAGGGTGTTTCAAACTTTCAAATCGACTCATTCATCGGAAACACTTGGACCAAATCAAACTCAGATTCACGGACTATCCTGAGCAACCCACCTTGGACCCTTCTTTTTTGATCCCCCAAAATACACACCAGTGGCAACCGGCACCATGGTTGGCCACAAAGCAGAACCCATCATCCACAGCAGCCCTGCAGGTCCCAACACACCAGGCAGCCAAGCAAGGCCTGCTGCACAGCAGCCCAGCGAGGGCCAAACAAATGATTCAACAACACCAGCTTTCACACCGAGATGATCAACCAGGGCAAGAAGGGCCCCAGATCGACTCACATTGTAAATAGTTCCACTATTGACTTTGTGGGAAGGAGCGGAGTGTTGTTATATATATGTGGACTTGTACTTACTCTGTACAGCCACCAGATGGCTCATCCCCTGGAGTTCCAAGGGATCCTATAATCCTATAATCCCTTGTGAGCACAGGTATTGAAGGAGGCTTCACATGTTGGAGAGGCACTCTGGAGACCTGCAATAAAAGACTAAGTTCACACTTTACTTTGAGCTCACAGTGTTCAGTCTGACTCTTTCTCCATACACAACACTAACTTTCCCTTTAATTCGTTCGGTGATTCGAAAGGTTAGAATTTCATGGGGCTGAGCTGTTAGATTGATCATCCCATGATCGGTTCAGCTTCCTGTGGGACCTTTAAAATGAAAATCACTGCCCACCCCGCCCCACACACCATAGCAACAGGAAAATATCAGATGACGTATTGCAATGATTTGCTTGACCTTTAGCTGTGCCCTCCCACATTTGGGTCGAGCTATTTAACGCTCCTTGGCAAATTCTGAAAGTGGCAGGATGAGCAGTGAGCCAGCAGAGTTATATAGATCTAATGGAAAGCCCTGCCCGAGGTGAATTTCTGGATGGATGAACTATGATCGGCCAACTAGCCTTCCTCATCGCTTTCTCTCGTGATCTGTGATCCCTACCCACAAGCTTATTCCCAGAAATTGTAATTAAAATCCCAAATCTTCTCATGTAGATGGCATGTTGCAGAACTCTCCCCTCCTTTCTCTCTACCTCAAGGCTTGCTTTGATGCCAGATGGCCTTGCAATGGACACTCGGGGATAATGATCAACATATGAATGGAATAAAGTCCTGGAAATGTAGTGGGTATGAGCAGTCAAAGAAAACTTCGCATACGCATGTCACCTTAATCTGTTGGACTTTTCCAATAAGAGATTATCTGATCATAACCAAAATAAACCTAGTTGTCATTCAACTAATACTGGTGAAGGGGATCCCAACTACTGCCAAAATGAAAAGAGTCAACTTTGAGCTTTCGACCACCTAAACATGAAATTCTAGCTGACCTTGAACTCTTCAGATCTACTCACCCCTCAAACCTATTCGACGCCACTAATCCAAAATAACGATCAACACTCAGAATTGCTTTACTCAAAAGGCTGTCAACAACACTATAAATGATTGAGGTGGTTACTTTCAAATAGAGATCATGACACCCGCTTTCATGACTAATTTGAAAGTTACACCATTTTTTTCTTCAAAAAAATATAAACAGACAGTTCTGTGGGAACAGAATTTTGGTACATTGGGCCGAGGCACCTGGCTCCCCAAAGATACTTAGCTAGACAGAAAATTGATCAGGAAATACTTAAGTCTAGGTGAGAGAGCCAGCAGGCCGTTAGAATATTCTTAATCTGGTTAAGTGCTGTGCAACTATTGTTAAAATAACCAATAAGGGATAATATCACATCGGTATCCATAGAGTCATGTACGAGTTTGGCTTAGTGGTAGTACTCTCACCTCTAAATCAAACGGTCATAAGTTCAAGGACAATCCAGGATGACATAGTGCTGCAGGATGGAGGGAGTGCTGTTTTGTCAGAGGTATTAGGGCAGATCTTGATTTAGTGCGACAGTGTAAAATGGGTGATAGAACATAAGGACATAAGAAATAGGAGCAGCAGTAGGCCATTTGGCCCCTCGAGCCTGCTCCGCCATTTAATATCATGGCTGATCTGATCTTGGGCTCAGCTCCACTTCCCTACCCGCTCCCCATAACCCTTCACTCCCTTATTGCTCAAATATCTGTCTATCTCCACTTTAAATATATTCAATGACCCAGTCTCCACAGCTCTGTGGGGCAGAGAATTCCACAGATTTAAAACCCGCTTAGAGAAAAAATTCTTCCTCATCTCAGTTCGTGAGTCGGTGAGGCGGAGCAGGGAGATCGAGGCAGCCTACAAAAGGCCTAGCATCGAGGAGTGGCTCGGGAGTTCGTGAGTTGGTGAGGCGGAGTGGGGAGATCAGGGCCGGCTACAAAAGGCCCAGCATCGAGGAGAGGAGAGGGAGTTCGTGAGTCGGTGAGGCGGAGCAGGGAGATCGAGGCAGCCTACAAAAGGCCCAGCATCGAGGAGAGGCTCGGGAGTTCGTGAGTCGGCGGCGGTGGAGTGGGGAGATCAGGGCCGGCTACAAAAGGCCCAGCATCGAGGAGAGGAGAGGGAGTTCGTGAGTCGGCAGAGGCCAGCTGGTACAGCTAGAGCAGGGAGAGAAGGCAAAAAGAAGTAGAAAGCAATCGAAAGATGACGTCACAGCCAAGGGGGTAAGTGATTGGCCAGTGATTGGTAAGTAGTTTTTCTTTTTCTTTCTTTATTAGTAAGTAACATTTAGCAATGTTGTTGCCAAATTAAGTTAATCTAAGGGTTAAGTCATGGCAGGACAGCTCGGACACCTGTTATGCTCCACCTGTACTATGTGGGAAGTCAGGGACGCTTCCGGTGTCCCTGACGACTATGTGTGTGGGAAGTGTATCCGCCTCCAGCTCCTGACGCACCGCATTGTGGCACTGGAGCTGCGGGTCGATTCACTCTGGAACATGCACAATGCTGAGAATGATGTGAATAGCACGTTTAGTGAGTTGGTCTTACCGCAGGTAAAGGGTACACAGCCAGCTAGGGGATGGGTGACCAACAGGAAGTGCAGTAGAAGGATGGTAGTGCAGGGGTCCCCTGCGGTCATCCTGCTGCAAAACAGATACTGTTGAGGGGGATGACTCATCAGGGGGGGGGGCAGCAGCAGCCAAGTTCATAGAAACATAGAAACATAGAAAATAGGTGCATTAGTAGGCCATTCGGCCCTTCGAGCCTGCACCGCCATTCAATGAGTTCATGGCTGAACATGCAGCAGAGAGTTGTTGATGCCAGTTCACTGGATATATTCAAGATTGAGTTAAATATGGCCCTTACGGCTAAAGGGATCAAGGGGTGTGGCGAGAAAGCAGGAAAGGGGTACTGAGGGAATGATCAGCCATGATCTTATTGAATGGCGGTGCAGGCTCGAAGGGCAGAATGGCCTACTCCTGGACCTATTTTCTATGTTTCTATGTCTATGTTTCTATGTTTCTAAATGGGTGACCTCTTATTCTGAAACTATGACCCTAGTTCTAGATTCCCTCATGAGTGGAAACATCCTCTCTGCATTCTACCTTGTCAAGCCCCCTCAGTATCTTATATATTTCAATAAGATCACCTCTCATTCTTCTAAACACCGATGAGTATAGGTCCAACCTGCTCAACGTATCTTCATAAATCAACCCCTCCATCTCAGGAATAAACCTTGGGAGTTCATGGGAATAAAAATCATCAGAGATGTAAAATGGACTGCCAACTTTCTATCAGACTATTGCACAAATTTAAGATTGATCATAAAGGTGTTGTTTGCCTGCTTATGCAGATGTTAACAATCTAATTTGCTTTGGAACTATTCAAAGAAAGTGCAGCCAACTCTCTCATCTACCCCTCAATCAACATGCTTGGTAATTTATCTCATTACTGTTCGTGGGGCCTTGCTGGGTGCAAATTGGTGCTGCATTTGCCAACATACCAACAGTGACTTCCCCTTAAAAGTAATTAAGCTTGGAAGAAACTTGGGATTCTTGAGGTGGTGAAAGGCACTATATAAATTCATGTTCTTTCATTAATAGGCTTGACAATCTCATTTCGGAAAGCTTTAAATGATTTTCCAATTGTTGTTCTGGCTTCTGAAAATAGCCTTCTGTTAAAAGCCTGCAGTTCATGCACAGTCCAAAATCATTTAATTAAAATGTTCTTTGCTGTCTTCGTGGATGAAGCTTTCACATCCAGTTCATCAGAGTCATATGCCAAACCACATCACAATTTTGGAGGAGCGGAATCAGGATTAATGGGAGCAATGATAAAACTCCTGCCGAAGCCAAGACTTTGCACTGAACTGTTGACCCATTGAGAGGGCTTTCCAGGATAACACCACACAAGGCAGAGAAAATATCAAAACTGCAATGGCAGAAGATCAGCCAGAGTAGCGAGATGTTACTCGTTGAAGATCCCGTCACACACTGGGGGATTTATTTGCCTCACCACAACATTGACAGTGGCACACTAAGACTGCACGGTATATTGTCTGATGCAATTTGGTGGACATGGTCAGTGCGACTGATGCAAAATCAGCAGCCTTCCTCCCTCTGTGGTTCAATATCAGCCATGGGTCAGTGGTGTCGCCCTCACCTCCGAGTCAGAAGGTTGTGGGTTCATAGTCCCACTTCAGAGAATTGAGCACAAATTCCAGGCGGACAATCCAATGCACTACTGAGGGAGTGCTGCACTGTCGGAGGTGCCATCTTTCGGATGAGACGTTAAACCGAGGCCCTGTCTGCCCTCTTAGGTGAACGTAAGAGATCTCATGGCACTATTCGAAGAAGAGCAGGGGAGTTTTCTCCGGTATCTTGACCAATTTTTTTCTCTCTCAATCAACACTACATGGCATTTTGTGGGACCTTGCTGTGCGCATAGAGGCTGCCGCCTTTCCTATATTATAACAGGGACTATATTTAAAAAAATACTTCATTGGCTGTAAAGCATTTTGGGACGTACTGAGGTTGTGAAAGACGCTGTATAAATGTAAGTTCTTGCTTGCCTTTCCAGTTCCCGAATGCCAATCTATGGTACCATAGGACGACCATTTAATTTTTTTCTGTGATTGGTGTCCTGCCTCATTCAAAGTTTAATCCCGTGGAGTCTCTTTCAAGTCCCCGAAAGTTCAGTGGTTCGTCTTCTGTAAACAGTTTTGGAACAGTGTTGAGCATTACTGTACTCTTTAATTATCAAAATGTTATTTATTGGTTACATAAGAACATAAGAACATAAGAATTAGGAACAGGAGTAGGCCATCTAGCCCCTGGAGCCTGCTCCGCCATTCAATAAGATCATGGCTGATCTGGCCATGGACTCAGCTCCACTTACCCGCCCTCTCCCCGTAACCCTTAATTCCCTTATTAGTTAAAAATCTATCTATCTGTGACTTGAATACATTCAATGAGCTAGCCTCAACTGCTTCCTTGGGCAGAGAATTCCACAGATTCACAACCCTCTGGGAGAAGAAATTCCTTCTCAAATTGATTTTAAATTGGCTCCCCCGTATTTTGAGGCTGTGCCCCCTAGTTCTAGTCTCCCCTACCAGTGGAAACAACCTCTCTGCCTCTATCCTGTCTATCCCTTTCATGATTTTAAATGTTTCTATAAGATCACCCCTCATCCTTCTGAACTCCAACGAGTCAAGACCCAGTCTACTCAATCTATCATCATAAGGTAACCCCCTCATCTCCGGAATCAGCCTAGTGAATCGTCTCTGTACCCCCTCCAAAGCTAGTATATCCAGTAAATGGTTGTTAGCTTGACATAAATAGTTAATAATAGTAATATGATACTGCATTAGTACATTTTAAGGTTGATTGCTAATGTTTTGAATTTATTTTGACTCAACAAGTAACATAATGAGATTAACTATACTGCATTGTTTATACATTTTGCATTGAATTTTGTACAGTTATTTATCTAAATGTTATTTTGACACTTCATGCTAGCATTCCTATTTGAAAATATGTATATTTATTGCCTGTTTAACCTTCTTTCTCTTCAGCTGGTAAATGGTAGTTCTATGGCTGCCAGATAAGATAGTTAACTCGGGGTCAACTGGAACATTAAAATGCAGCTGGATCTGTTGAGATAGTGGATGGTCAGGGAGGAAAGATAGTGTTCCCTCAAGTAATTTGCACGAGATTTAGTTTTTTTCAATTCTGGTGGAAATCAATGTGGTATAATTCTGCTGCTTAGCTTGATGAGTGTCGTTCTGATGCTTTGCAGAACATTAACTTTACATGTCTTGTTTAACCAGGCTCGTCCACTGAGATGCTGTGTCTTCACACTGGAGCTGAGGGAAAATCTATGGGGGAGGATACTCAGGGAAATGTCTTATCCAGTGTTATCACCTGGTATTCTAGATTAGTACGGTGGATCCATTTTATCCACTAGGATGGACAGATACGATCCTAGTTTAACTGCTCATTAAGCGGATAGTGCATCTAACTCTAGTGGTTTGCCTTAATGCTTATCTGTGTCAGAATGATCAGGAATAAGATCAAATCTCCCAGGTGATGTTGGAATCCACAACCTTTGGTCTGTTATCTGAATTCCACATGGATAAACACAATGCAACATGTCACAAGTGGATGAGAATAAATCCTGTAGCATAAGCAATTTAGTTCCAAATGTTCTCAATCAACTTAATAATGATTTTTGTTAAATGGGTCAGAATTCTGCAAAGGAGCACTTTGACAATTGGTATAATAGATAAACAAATGTAAAAGTAACTTTGCTTTAAAATCTATGGCAGAGTTAAGATTAAGAGGGTTCATTTACTGTAATTGTTAGAGTGAACACACATGCTCATGGTCTGAACCATTGCCTTTCTCTACTCTTACTCTTCAACTCTGCTGATAAATCCCTCTCATCACAAAATGTTAATCCTCCAATACTCTCCTTGTTGGTTTTGCTGCTTCCAACTTCCAAATACTATGGGCTAGAGTTTCCATTATTTTTGCATGCATAAGGCCCATTTGACATCCATGTTACCGCTGAAATGAGGTGTAACGCCCAGATATTGCCCGATTAGCCACAAAATGGAAACTGCTGCCCATTTTTCGGACACTTATTGCCGAGCGTAACTATCGTAATGCCGGGAAAAAATAATACCGCCCACCCACTTTATTTGGGTGGAATCATCAGAATGGACGAAACCAACGGCCATAATATCGCCCAGCGTTACTTTCCACACGTAATTAACGCCGAGATTCAATAATACTGACCGGCCACTTTTTTTTGTTGTAAAGGTCAAATTTGTCGAAACTAACGTCCAGTATATCGCCCAGCATCACTTTCACCATCTCGCACACATCTCGCCCACAATATTGCTCGCCCAAAACACCACTCTGAAAAAGTGGACCTGTTCTGAACTGATCACAGTGATGTGGATGCCATTTTTCAAATCGCATGTTATTTCATTGAAAAGGCTGCTTCAACTTCGGAGGAGTTTGGATTGCCTCTGGAGTTCTTCTCAGGTGAAGTGACCATCTCAACAGACATTTTTTCAGACTGTGGACGATTGGGTTTTACTGTAGTTGTCTTTTAGTGTTGAAATTATTGCTTCTGATCAATCGGTATTATACTTTTCTTGGAATGGGGCCAGCCATTTCTCAGCCTGCATCGATTAATACGCAGATGCTGCAGAGTGCAAATGGCCCAACGTCTAATCCACAGCATTATGTGCCCAATCTAAGACATGCCAGAATGAGGAGGAGGTCCAGACCATACACACCCTGCACTTACAAGGAGAAGAGGTCTCACCTCGACGTGTCCGAGAACATCTAACTTCGGAGACTGCGCTCCCACAAAGTGGTGAAATATGCCAGCTCGTCAGAGCAGATCTGCAGCCTGCCATCACCTTCACAACATCATTGTCCATCGAGGTCTAGGTCACCGCAGCACTATCGTTCTATGCGTCTGGTTTCTATCGGGCCTCCGCGGTCGACATTTCCCCTCTGTCTCACCATGCCACACATCACTGCATTCGACAGGTCACGGAGGCTCTGTACGCATATAGGATGGACTTTATCAGCTTCCCTATGACCTCGGAGGCTCAGCGTGACAAGGCTGGAGCGTTCTAGCGCATTGCTAAGTTACCCAAGGTGCAGGGGGCAATACAGTGCACTCACATCGCCATGCGGCCATCTTCTCAGGACCAAGAGCTTTTTCACAACAGAAAATGATTTCACTCCCTGAAGGTCCAGCTAGTTGTCGACCACAACCAGATCATAATGGCAGTGAATGCCAAATGTCCAGTCAGCTTCGATGAGGCTCACATCCTGCGTGAAAGCGCTGTCTCTGACATGTTTAACAGTCAGCTGCAAGTACAATGCATGATGCTTGGTAACAACCGATATGGCCTATCCACCTAGCTGATGACGCCCCTACGTGACACCCACACCAAGGCCAAGAAGCGATACAATGAGAGTCACAGAGCCACACGCAATGTGATCCAGAAAACAATTAGTATGCTTAAGCAGTGCTTTAGATGCCTGGAGCACTCAGGAAGGGAGCTACAATACAAAGCTGAGCAAGTAGCTCAATTCGTGGCCATATGCTCCATGCTGCACAACCTGGCTATCAGGAGGGGACAAGAATTGCCAGAAGGGACTGATGGTTCACCTCAGGAAAGAGAGGAACAGGAGGACGAAGGGCTGGGCGCTGATCTAGGGCCAGACAATCAGGCTGACGAGGCAACCATGCCCACGACCCCCTCCAGACCGCAGGAAAGGGCCCATAGTGGCTACATAGCAGCAAGACTCTTATGTCAGGAGCTCATAAATGAGCGATTTGCCTGAAAGAACGTTGCTGTAATTGACAAAGCTGATACAGTGCTGTGTGCGTGCAGCTCAGACATCAATGGTGCCAGTTAAAGTTTAAGTTGATTCAAATTAAATTTAATTATACCCTTTCATGTTAAGGAATCACCAGGTTGTAACGGTCCAGCTATCTGAGACAATGCGCAATAAGGTTATGTTGAATAAAAAATGTTTTATACGATCATTGGTCTGAAATCATAAGTATCACGTGCAAAAACACCCCACCCCCACCCCACTTCTTCGACCATTGACATCAATCAAATGGTCAACATGTCCAGCAACACAGAATACAAAGACAAAGCAGGAGGGTGCCCCCCCGCCCCCATACATTACAACAAATTGCATACACCGAGATGGAGATTTAATAAAGCCATCGCCAGCGGACATGCACCTCACTTTCCTTCCTCCCTCCCCTTCTTCTCCCCACCTCTACCCCTTCCCCTCCTCGCTCCAAGCCACCTGGCCGAGTAGCTCCTCAGGCGGTGCCTCATTGGGGGGAGATGAAGTCAGAGCCGATGGTTGCACGGGTATGGGAGCGGAGGATGCTGAGGTGGAAACATTCTCGGATCCAGAAGCAGGATCTTGGTCCTGCCTCTCATCTGTCTTTGGCAGTGGTGGTGCGGAACCTAGGGGTGGAGTACCGTGCTCTGGGACCACTGGGAGGCCTGTGCCAGCAGTGTTCCTGGCTATCGCCTCCAGGGCCACCGCCATCCGCGGAACGTACTCAGTCATGGTGCCGGAGATGGTGGCCAGCTGACGGGATATGCCCCCCCAAATCATTGACAATCTGGTCACCAATGTCTAAAGTTCTCCTGGGCAACTTAATCATCTCTCCACTCTCATCTGGCGCACGTGGACCAGACCTGCCACGTCCAGAAAACCTCCGCGGGGTCAGCGCCTTCCTGGGGACAAATGGGGTGCCCTGTAGCGAGGTGCTTGGGCCCAGTACCTCCAGAGTGGAGGTGGGAATGGCCGGAGGAGCATTAGATGGCCTTGGGGTGGAATGCCTTCTGGAGCCTGCCGATGCAGATTCCTCAAAGTCGGCGCTTTCATCCACAGAGAACAGACCCAGCGGATTGACGGACGAGAATCAGACCTCCTCAGCACCAGATGTAAGATCGTCCGCTGAGTCCGGCCCCATGCCCCCACCTTCTGGCCTCTGTGGTCTTGCCTTGGGACATGATGCTGGCTGAGCTGCAAAACACAATTAGGTTATTAGAGGAGAAGTAGGTGCTAGGGTCACAAGGTGAGTCCAGCACTACACACAGCATATGCACGACAAAAGCACCACCGCTATCAAAATCATCACAGACATCACATTTCATGACCATCAACACATTGTGCATTGCAATGACTTTCATTAGACCAGCATTATTTATAGGACAATTTTAGAAACCATCAACCATATATTATTGTTTGGATATGAGTGGGCGTGGCATCAATTGACTTCAGATCACGCAATGATGTACACTTTGCTCACGTGGCATCACTTCAGGGTATGCAGCTACATGCATGGCTGTCTGGGGGTGCCTCCCCATGAGTGCGAGAACCCGCTCCTCCATGTCAGTGAGGTCGCTGTGACTGGTGGCCCGTTTGCCTCTGCTTGGACCGAATCATCGATAGCTTCTTCTGTAAAAGGTAACACGACGACATGGCATGAGATCATTGCGTGAGATCATTGCTAGGTACTGGCACAGAGACTGATACAACACATAACCAACAGATGTAATCATAATTATTATGATAATTATCATTCTTTACCTAAAGGCGTGCACCATGACCGCAGGCTTTGAGTACAACATTCTCGGTAACAGTGAAAGACCTTACATCTGATGATAGTCACTCATGACTCTTACAAATCAAATTATATAAATATATAAGTACTGTAAGGGGTGGTTTTCAGGGGGTCGGCTTTCCCTTTTGACCTTATATGAGCGGTTCCGAATCGCTCCCACACCCTTGGTTCTAGACACTGGAATTATGAAGGGACTGTGACAGACTTGGACAGACAATCGGTTTCAAGGTAGGGAGCAGGTATGGCTTTATTGTGTTTAAAAAGAAGTAAAAGGCACACCTTTAATAACACACACAGAATAGTAATACCAATACACACTGAGGGGTACAACACATTGAATAAAATGTCAAATTACAGCCTGTGAGGAAAAGAATACAGCTTAAACTCTAAATGGGGTAAAGAGGAGAATGCACATACATTTACACAAGTTATCCCAGCCTCCCCCCTCCCAATTCCCCTAACTAACTAAGTTATAGCTCTGGGGGTTCAGGGGCTATGCTCACCGATCCCTTTAGACAGGTGCCGGTGAATCACAGTTTCAGGGTTTGCTGCACTTGGCCTTCTAGGCGAGCCATACCCCGGACGGAGGAGAGGACTTTGGACTGCGTGGTCTTCAGTTAGTGTGCGTCTGTTGATGCGGTAAGTTGCGTTTTGGATATATGAGATAAGTACCCACTTTATTTGGTTAGGAATAGTTTCAGTTAGTCCTTTTTGGTAATTTCTCACCCATTGGTCGTTCAGAAGTAGATTGTAGAGTGGAAATAAATGTCGATTCTTCGGTTTTTGCTGAGTTGGTTTTGGTTGGTCGTTTCGCTGGTTGTGGTGGCCAGGGTTTGTCAATTTGGTTGCTGACAACCTTCCATTTCGTGGGCCTCGTGCTCGGTCAGTTCTTGATGACTTCTTGTAGTCTCCTCCACTATTCCATTTCTTCACTATAGAGGAAGCAGGCTGCTTGTGTCTGTGTCTGTGTTCCAGTCTGTGTCCTTGTTCGAGTCTGTGTGAGTTCAAGTCTGTGTTCTGTTAGTGTCCGAATCTGTGTGAGTTCGAGTCTGTGTCCTTTCCTGGTAAAACTGGGAATAGATATATCCCAAAAAAGGCATCCTTATCTCCCATCAAATCTAGCTCAGCTTTTTGTTTCGATTGTGCAGCCCAGCTAACTGAAACTTGATTAAGTGGTTTTAATCTGGAGTTAATAGGCTTTTCGAAGTTGGTGAGTTCTCGTCCATTGTGCTAGTCTGGCCTGAGCCAGATATTTCTATGCCTGTTGGGACCTTTGGGTGGGGTGGGTAAATAGTTCCCAGACAATTTGATTAGCTCCAATGTCCAAACTGGCCCTTTAGAGATTGACCCCACCCCTTTTCTTGCATACACAACATTCATCTTTTAAAAATCCCAAATTCGATTAAAGTTCGTAGTTTCCTCCATGTGCACTTTAGGATTTCAAACTTTCTGGTCGATAGTTCTAAATCAAATTCCCTTTCCTATGAGTCCAAACACTGGCTGCGGGTGGGGGGGGCGGGGGGTGGTATCCATGAATGCATCCCCTTTTATCCCCTGCAGGCGTCGTCTGCTCCTTTAAACTCATTTTAAAAGTTCAAAAAGGGATTTTTCTCCTCTGCAGGGGAAAGGTACAAGGAATCTTTGCGAAATATTGGTAAATTATACACTCCCCCTTGTGATACCATATCACTTATGGTATCATCTTCCAGGTGAGCAAAGTTCCTGACTCCCAAGAGATAACCTTCCCCGTAAATTAACTAAACTAAGACCCAAAATATGCATTACACTTATGCAACATCACCATAAATACACACTTTTCCCTTTACAGGTACAAACTTTTTATATTTACACCCTCCCAGCTTGGAGGGGGTTGAATCACTACAATTGCATTTCAGCACAGTTGCATTTCATTTCAATTACACTATATTCACCAGCACGTAGGCAACGTACAACCACATTAAAAAAGGAAGAACATAGATTAAAACTAAACAACATCAATTACTGCAACATTAACCTGAACTCTAAACTAAAGCTAAAATGTAAAACGGTGCAGTCAGCTGCCTTAAACTAAAAATTAGAGCTATGTACAACTGCCACCCGTCTCCGGGTGGCCTGGTTAGTCCCTGTCAGGCCCATGCCTTGTGTGGCCTGATAGCCACCTGGATGCTAGGGTTTCCCTGCAGCCGGTGAGTTGGAGACCCTTGTCTCTGGGACAACTCGTTGCTACTGCTCCTGTGAGACCCTCAACGCTGGAGGCGGCTGACTGGGGATTCCTACTCTGAGCGGCCTCTGTACTTCTGACCTTTGGCCTTCCCTGTCGGGCTGCCCTTCTCCTAGGGTAGAATCACTGAGGCTCAGATGCCGGTGACCACTGTATCTTTGGCCTTGGTGTACGGAGGGTCCTTCTTAGGCCTTGGGTTACTGGGGGTGCGTCAGAATCCCAAACGATGGGTGGGCTAGCCCCTCCAGTAGTGCAATTCACCGCCCCTATAGGCACGGTTTCTGAGCCTGCCACATTCCCTGTGGGTCCTCCACCGTCGGGGGTGGCCAACGGAGGGTCCCTGTCCTGAGGACAGTTCACACCTCCTGGCTGCCCTCTATGCTTGGCTGACCCTGGGTTGTACAGCTTGCACTGGTTGATGTGGAACCACTTAGTACGGCGGTGCAGCTTTATGGCATAGACCATCAGGCTTGCCTTGTCAACAATGCTGTATGGCTCCATATATAATGCTTCAAAAACCCCGACCCGAGCATAGTTCCTCACCATGACCTGGTCCCCTATCTCCCATTCGTGGTGTTTGCTGGGTTCTAGCAGCAATCGGTTACTCTGATGCTGTCTGCCCATGTTACTAGCAGCTTGCTAGTGAATCTG
The DNA here is from genome assembly GCF_044704955.1 of Pristiophorus japonicus. Lineage (NCBI taxonomy): Eukaryota > Metazoa > Chordata > Chondrichthyes > Pristiophoridae > Pristiophorus > Pristiophorus japonicus. Next base: position 33,593,198 of record NC_091977.1, read on the forward strand.
TTTGAGGTGTTCAAACAGATTCCTGACAAACCGGTCCTGTTCACCTCTCTGAGCTGACCTTCTGTGAGCACCGGGGCTAGGACATGGGTGGGGGTCCGCATGATCCGGCCACTCATGAGCTCGTATGGGGAATACCCCATGCTCTTTGACTGGCTAGCTCGGATCCCCATTAGGACCAACGGTAAGACCTCCACCCACTTTTGGGGTGAGTCTCCCGTCTCCTTCCACAGCCTTTCTTTAATGGTGCGGTTTAAATGCTCCACAATACCCGATGACTGTGGGTTGTGGGCAACGTGCCATTTCCCCTCAATGCCGAGCACCTTAAGGGTTGCCTGCATTACCTGCCCGGTGAAATGGCTCCCCTGGTCCGACTCCACATACTGTGGGAGTCCCCACCGGGAGCGCACTTCCCTCACTAGAATCTTATCTGTCCCTAGCGCGGTGGCTGTTCGGCAGGGGAAGGCTTCAACCCATTTCGAGAACACGTCCACCAGGACTAGGCAGTATTTGTAGCCTCCCTGGGCAGTGGGTAGGGGCCTGATGTAGTCAATTTGGATTGACTGCCATGGTCCCTCTACCCTCCTGACGTGTCCTAGGGACACCTTCCTTTTCTGGGGGTCAGGGTTGTTCACGGCACACACCAGGCAGTTTGCACAGAACTCGTGGACGTCCTCCCTGAGTCCCGGCCACCATCCTGCCTGTTCCACCCGTTGCCAGGTGGTCTCAGGCCCGGGGTGTCCCGCTCCTGGACCCTCATGGGCCAGTTTTAGGAATTCCCTCTGGTGCTGCTGTGGCACGACCCATTGTCCCTCTTTAAACAGCAGGCCTTCCTTAATAGTAATGGCTGCTGTGCCGTACGGACCTTCTACTCTCTCTCCTCTAGCTAGCGCGTTCAGGACAGCTTTCAGGACTGGGTCCTGTGCTTGAACTGTTTTTAAGTCCGGGGCCAAAGCTATCTCTGTACTCTCTGCTGCCCTGTTCTTATTGTTGACCGCTGCGATGCGGCCGGTGTCATAGGGGTCCCAGAACTTTCTTGTGCGGGCACCTTCTTTGGCCAGTTTGTCAGCCTGTTGGTTTCCCTCTGCACGGGGTTCGGTTTTTGAATGGGCCTTCATCTTATGTATGTAGACCTTTCCCTCTTCCCCCACCACTGTCATGATTTTCTCCAGCAGGGGCTTGATTGCCAGGGGTCTCCCATCAGCGGACGTGTATCCACGACGGGACCAGATAGCCAAGCACACCGTACATGAATTGCAGGTGAACATACTGTTCGAGCAAATCGTGTAAGGGGTAAGGAATTCCTCGGGGTGGGTCACCACTTACATTACGGCGGACAGTTCAGCATGCTGGGCGCTCATGGTACTGGGGAGCTTGATTGCCAGGGCAATACCTGCCCTTGGGTCATAGACTCCGCACCCAGTGAGTCGTTCGCCAGCAGATACCGTGCTGGACCTGTCCACGTAGATGTCCCGGCCTGTAGGGTGTAACCCCGCCCGAAGGTCAATGTTCACCTCCCATACCCCTTCTATGGAGCACCTGTGGGCTTTCCCTGGGTAGACTAGGTTGGCTGTGAGCCTTGGCTCGCGGGGGCCTTCTACTCTGAGGTCCATCTGGGAGAGGAGCAGGGTCCAGCGAGCAATGCGGGCACTGCTCACCGTCCCGTCCTTAATCCTCCCATCTGCATAGGTGTGTGGTGGGTTAGGAGTGTTAGAGGAGACCCTCCTGTGAAGATCAAGGATCTTTTCACTGTCCAATGTGTGGCTAGGAGGTGTCTCTCACCGTTGGAGTACCCCTTCTCCACATCTGTGAGGATTCTGGAGGAGTAAACCACCGGTCTCAGCTGGCCGTGCCACTCTTGAAGCAGCACTGAGCTCAAACTGTCCCTGCTGGATGCCAACTCCAGGAAAAACTCCTTTCCTACATCTATCGCTCTTAAGGCTGGCGCGGTCTGCAAGTCCTTCTTGAGCTGATTAAATGCTGCCTCGCAACCCTCATCCCAGTCCCACTCTACACTCTTGTGTCGGAGCCTGAGCAGAGGGGTTACCGTGGCTGCATAATCCTCAATAAAATCTCTGCAATACCCGGTGAGTCCTAGAAAGGATCTTACCCCTGTCACTGTGTTGGGAGCTGGTAAGGGAATTAAGGGTTACGGGGAGCGGGCGGGTAAATAGAGCTGAGTCCACGGCCAGATCAGCCATGATCTTATTGAATGGCGGAGCAGGCTCGAGGGGCTAGATGGCCTACTCCTGTTCCTAATTCTTATGTTCTTATGTTCTTATAACTCCTGTACTGCCTCCCTTCTAGCCTTGTCTATGGCCCTTTCCCCAGCACGCACAGTCAGCCCCAGGAATTTGACTTCCTTCTGGCCGATCTGTGCCTTCTTGGCGTTTACTTTAAACCCTTCTTCTTTTAGCAGCTCCAACAGCTCGGCCAGCAGTGGGCCATGCTCCTCACTGCTGTCTGTGAAGTGCAGCAGGTCGTCCACACACTGGACCAGCTGGTGTGGTTGGCTAAAGCCTTTTAAGCAGTTCACCATGCATTGGTGAAAAATGCTGGGACTGTTATGAAAGCCTTGGGGGAGACAGTTCCACGTGTATTGTTGGCCGTTAAAGGTAAAGGCGAACTTATACTGGTCTTCCCGTTTTAAAGGAATGGACCAGAACCCATTTGAAATGTCCAGCACCGTGAAAGTGGTCGCGGATGCTGGAATACTCCCTATGAGATCCGCTACGGCTGCTACAGTGTGTGCACAGGCAGGGATATTCTTATTCAGTACTCAATAGTCGACGGTGGCCCTCCATGAGTTGTCCGGTTTCTTAACCGGCCACAGTGGAGAGTTCACATGGGTAGATATCGGTCTTAACACCCCTTGCTCTACCAGTGATCCCAGCGCCGTTGTCAGGTCTGCCTCTGCCTCCCTGGGGAAGTTATATTGCTTTTGTGGTTGAGTCATGGGGTCCCCTTCTATACTAACTTCCACCCCCATTACCCTACCACAGTCATGTTTGTGGGTGGCAAATACTGCAAGGTGTGCCCGTACATATGCCTGGTACTCCACTGGGGTGTTACTGACCAATAATTCCAAGTTGTAACCCACCTTTGGCTTCACGGTACACAATGTTCCCTTGGCCCCTTTTTCTGGGATCACCACCACCTCACCTTCCCTGTCAGTCCCTATGACTCCCCATAGACAGTGGTTCCTGAGATCCACTAGGATCTGGTGACTAATGATAAAATCAGCTCCAAGGATCCCTTTTCCCTTCTGCTCCCATTTCATCAGGACACACTTCCATTTGGTTTTGACTGTTCCTAACTGAATGGTGAGTGGGATGGAAAACGAACCAATTTGCTCATTGCCTGTGAACCCCACTAGACTGTACGGGACCCCGTTCGATAGAAGTGAGGTAGCTGGGTTATCTGCATATACAAGGGTGCTGGAAGCACCAGTACCTAGCAGGTAGGTCCCTTTTACTTTCTACATCTCCATCATAACGCAAGGTCTCTTCCAGGCATCGTACTCTAGGGAACACAGGCACACAGGCTGCGCTGGCCTTAGTCATGCATCTGGGTGGGTTGTAGCAGAGGGTTTTACCGTACCGGCTACTGGACCACTTGCGATAGCTACTGCTCCCTGTCCGTTTACGAATGTCTGTAGGGCGGCTACGAATGTTTCATATGAATCGGGTGTTCTTGCCCCGGCCTTACGGGCTGGTGCTGGAGTGGCCTTTCCCTTAGTCTCTTTCCAGGTGTTCCTACAGTCCTTCCTCGAGTGCCCACTTTTCCCACACCCAAAACACTCACCCCCTTTGTGGGGAGGGTTCCCACCTTCCTGAAGCTACTCTCTCTTGCCTTGGCTGGGTTTAATCTCATGGATCCTCCCTTTCGAGGAGGGCTCCTCTGTCCCTCTACCGTTCCGGTATCCAGGGTCAACTGTCTGACCAATGTCTCCTCGGTGGTTCTGGGATCTCTTGGATCGAACCAGACCTCGGCTTTTGCCTTTACTCCAGGTAAGCTGTTTGCCACCAGGCTGCGGAGCCAGTGAGCCAGCTCGTTAGGGTTCAGGTGGGCCCGGTCAAGAACACCACTACAGGCCCTTTCGTAGACCGGCCACAACCTGTCAGTGAAAGCCTGTGGAGTCTCCCCATAGAGCTGCACTGTTTGCTCCACTCGGGAGAAAGGTCTCCCGTCGTTCATACCCCTGGCCTCTAGAACCTCCTCCTTAACCGTAGCGTAAGTGTTTCGTCCCTTTCTGCTGTCTGCAGAGAGGGAATGGCACAGCTTGGTGTCTAGTGAGAAGAGCAACAGCTTAGCCTGCTCCGAATCATCGCACCCGTTAATATCCCCTGTGTGTTCCACTTCCAGGAAGTGTACCGAGGGATCCCCCTGTTGGGTGAGCTTACTTAGGTGGCCTATCATAGCCCTCAGTTTTTGGGTGTCGTGGGGGACTATGAAGTTGCTTTCTAGGGGTCCTGCTGCCCCATCGGCGTCAGGCGGGCCAAACTTCTGCTGCCGGACTGGGTGCATTGGCCCTGGTTCCGGCCCTCCTTGTATTGGCTCGCCCGCTTCCCCCTGCTGCCAAGCCGAGTTAAAACTCGGGGCCACTGGTGTTGGTAGTTCACAATCCTTGCCTGCCCCACACTCTGGCTGAGACCCCTGCTGCCCCGGGCCATTCCTGGGAGCTGCAGGTGGTGACTGAGGGGTTTCTCCTTGCTCTACCAGGTGCTCCTGGGCTAAACCCGGGTTTATCAGGCACACCATGCCTTTAGCCCGGGATAGAGCAAGGTTCAAGCTTTGGATCTGCTGCTGGTAGAGGCCATGGTCTCCTGCCTCAAATTCCCTGGTACTGGCTACCTTATAGGCTACCTGAATGTCTCGCACCCTCTCCCCGTACTCTTTAACTTGCTTGGCGAGGCAGGAATTCTCTTGCCGCAATGCCAGTTCGCTATTCTTGGCTTCAATAATCTGACACTGTAAAAGGTCCAGTTGGGTTTTGAGCCTTTCTTTAGTGAGCTCTCTACTTTCTTTTAACTGTCCCACCTCTGTCCACAGCCTTTCCCCAACTGTGGCCCTTGCGCTGGACCTCTCTTCTGCCTGCCTCAATACTCCCTTTAATTTCTCATTCTCTTCATCTAGAAGCCGAATCTGTCGCTGAATGCAAATTAGCCAAATTGCCTTTTCTATTGATCTTTTATGGTCCTTGCTCTCTGTCCATTGAGCTGCAGCATCTTCTGGACGCTCAGCATACAATAGATCGAGTACCCACTCCTTAGCCACATTTACCCTCTTAAACACATACGAGGAAATCCCCTCTTCCATTTTGCTTCTTTTCCTGAAACCAATCTCTCTCTTATCACGTCCCTTGTACCAGTGTCCCACTTGCGTCGCCATTATGTAAGGGGTGGTTTTCAGGGGGTCAGCTTTCCCTTCTGACCTTATATGAGCGGTTCCGAATCACTCCCACACCCTTGGTTCTAGACACTGGAATTACGAAGGGACTGTGACAGACTTGGACAGACAATCGGTTTCAAGATAGGAAGCAGGTATGGCTTTATTGTGTTTAAAAAGAAGTAAAAGGCACACCTTTAATAACACACAGAGAATAATAATACCAATACACACTGAGGGGTACAACACATTGAATAAAATATCAAATTACAGCCTGTGGGGAAAAGAATACAGCTTAAACTCTAAATGGTGTAAAGAGAAGAATGCAGATACATTTACACAAGTTATCCCAGCCTCCCCCTTCCCAATTCCCCTAACTAAGTTATAGCTCTGGGGGTTCAGGGGCTATGCTCACCGATCCCTTTAGACAGTTGCCGGTGAATCGCGGTTTCGGGGTGTGCTGCACTTGGCCTTCTAGGCGAGCCGTACCCCGGACGGAGGAGAGGACTTCAGACTGCGTAGTCTTCAGTTAGTGTGCGTCTGTTGATGCGGTAAGTTGCGTTTTGGATATAGAAACATAGAAACATAGAAACTAGGTGCAGGAGTAGGCCATTCGGCCCTTCTAGCCTGCACCGCCATTCAATGAGTTCATGGCTGAACATTCAACTTCAGTACCCCATTCCTGCTTTCTCGCCATACCCCTTGATCCCCCTAGCAGTAAGGACCTCATCTAACTCCTTTTTGAATATATTTAGTGAATTGGCCTCAACAACTTTCTGTGGTAGAGAATTCCACAGGTTCACCACTCTCTGGGTGAAGAAGTTCCTCCGCATCTCGGTCCTAAATGGCTTACCCCTTATCCTTAGACTGTGACCCCTGGTTCTGGACTTCCCCAACATTGGGAACATTCTTCCTGCATCTAACCTGTCTAACCCCGTCAGAATTTTATATGTTTCTATGAGGTCCCCTCTCATTCTTCTGAACTCCAGTGAATACAAGCCCAGTTGATCCAGTCTTTCTTGATATATGGGATAAGTACCCACTTTATTTGGTTAGGAATAGTTTCAGTTAGTCCTTTTTGGTAATTTCTCACCCATTGGTCGTTCAGAAGTAGATTGTAGAGTGGAAATAAATGTTGATTCTTCGGTTTTTGCTGAGTTGGTTTCGGTTGGTCGTTTCGCTGGTTGTGGTGGCTAGGGTTTGTCAATTTGGTTGCTGACAATCTTCCGTTTCATGAGCCTCGTGCTCTGTCGGTTCTTGATGACTTCTTGTAGTCTCCTCTACTATTCCATTTCTTCACTGTAGAGGAAGCAGGCTGCTTGTGTCTGTGTCTGTGTTCCAGTCTGTGTCCTTGTTCGAGTCTGTGTGAGTTCGAGTCTGTGTTCTGTTAGTGTCCGAATCTGTGTGAGTTCGAGTCTGTGTCCTTTCCTGGTAAAACTGGGAATAGATATATCCCAAAAAAGACTTCCTTATCTCCCATCAAATCTAGCTCAGCTCTTTGTTTCGATTGTGCAGCCCAGCTAACTGAAACTTGATTAAGTGGTTTTAATCTGGTGTTAATAGGCTTTTCGAAGTTGGTGAGCTCTCATCCATTGTGCTAGTCTGGCCTGAGCCAGATATTTCTATGCCTGTTGAAAAGGTGTTGGAATATGTATGTGACATTTGGGACCACTGGGTGGGATGGGTAAACAGTTTCCAGACAATTTGATTAGCTCCAATATGCAAACTGGCCCTTTAGAGATTGACCCCACCCCTTTTCTTGCAGGCCCAACATTCATCTTTTAAAAATCCCAAATTCGATTAAAATTCATAGTTTCCTCCATGTGCACTTTAGGATTTCAAACTTTCTGGTAGATAGTTCCAAATTAACTTCCCTTTCCTATGAGTCCAAACACTGAGTGGGGGGGGTCTTCATGAATGCATCCCCTTTTATCCCCTGCAGGCGTCGTCTGTCACTTTAAACTCATTTTAAAAGTCCAGAAAGGGATTCTTCTCCTCTGCAGGGGAAAGGTACAAGGAATCTTTGCGAAATATTGGTAAATTATACAGTACATTTCAATAAATATAATACTCTTGCGGATCCCACAAGGTCATTCGATCGCTTGCGGCATTGTTTGCCCTCACGCTCCTCGTTGGTCGCCAACGCGATGACCTCTGCTATCTCGCCCCATATCTTCTGGTAGGCCTTTGGGGTGGGCTTCCCACTTCATCCCTGTGCCAAATCGCCCCAGCGTAACTCGACCTCCTGCAGGAGGGAGGCATTTGCCTCGTCTGAGAAACCCCTCACCTTTTGCGCCCTCCAATGTGCTCCTCTCCCAGCTTACTGCTCTCACCAGTGTCAGTCTCCTCCACAGCGTGCTGTTTTGCCTCCTCCTCTCCCTCCATTTTAGACGGTAAAATATCTGGCTGATAACAGCTAATTATTTTTTCCCAATTTGCTATAAAGCTCAAAACTCTCCCTCCTTCCTCCCAAAGCAGCCACACCACACCCACCCATGCGTTCACTCCCTCCCAGCTCCCTCTCTCTCTGTCTCCTCTTATGCGCATGTCATGATGACCTTTGACCTCCTGAATCGTGGGAATCGAATGTTGCCGTGCCATTGCTAAGGACGGCGACACTTTACCCCAGAAGGTCAGAAAGATTTAATGTTACCGCCCATTTCATATCGCTCGCGGTAATGCCCAATTTCAAAAATGGAGACGAGGGGCTTTGAGAATGGGTGACAAGCTGACGATCTGAAAACCCATTTTTATCGCCCATTTTTGGGCGATCTGCAGAAAAGTGTAAAATCTAGCCCCATAACTTTTCCAAACACTGCCACCTGTCCAGAATGTCACATCCCACGTTCTCACCCACACTAAGTTCTTCACTCTCATCACCTCTGTCCTTGCTGAGATCTAGTGGATCCCATGTCCGAAAGAGTTGACTTCAAGATCTACGTCATCACCTTTACATCTCTCCATGGACTTGTCCCCACCTATCTCCATGATCTCTTTCAGCTTCATGTTCCTGCACAGACACTCGGCTCCTCTAACACTGGCTCTAACACTTCTTGTTCATTGCTTCCCCTGCTCTACCATTGGTGGCCATTCCATCTGTCACAATGCCCCAACCCTCTGGAATTCCCTCTCTTACAACCGCTGCCTTGACACTTCCCTTCTCTCCTCCTTCAAAAACCTCCTAAAGACTCTTCTCTATAAATGGGTCTTTCCCCCGGCACTATTTATTTTAGTTTTTCTCTCTTTTGTTTAGTTTTCATCGATTTTCATCGCTCCGCAATTGGCGGCTGTGCCTTCAGCCGCCTAGGCCCGAAGCTCTGGAATTCCCTCTCTAAACCTCTCCGCCTCTCTCTTGTCCTTGAAGACTCTCTTTCAAAACAATCTTTTTGAATAAGCTTTTGCTTACCTGTCCTAGTATTTCCTGCTGTGGCTCGATGTCAAATATTGTCTGATAACACTCCCGTGAAGCGCCTTGAGTCGTTTTACTACGATAAAGTCACTATATAAATGCAAGTTGTTGTTGTTGTTGTTTTCAATGCCTTGCAAAATGTTGAGATGCCTCTCTGTAACTGAGGAGTACCGTAGAATTGTAAGCTATTGTTGTCATGATGTACTCATTTGTCAGGTCAGTGTTAATGAAATGAACATTAACTTGTGCCTATGCTCCTAAAATTGTGAACAAGTGTATTCTGAGTTAATCCAGTGACCCTGTGCTTGACAATAATTAACTTTGTAGTTGAAGGTTTACTCCCAAAATTCCCCAAGGTTTGACTCCAATGGAAACAATGGGGCCAAAATTGGTGAAGGCCAAGGACCGCCCAAGTGCTGCCCAAAGGACCACTGATGGCCACCGAGATACATGACGGTACTTTGGGCAGGAGTTTCGGCAAAAAGGCCCTTGAAAGGGTGCCCGGCAGCAAAAGAGAGACTTAGGGCGTCAATCCGAGCGGCAGCAGGTGGGAGCTCTCAAGTGCCACCGAGGATGGAGTCGGGCCGACGGAGGGTCGAAGAGCTGAAAAGAAAAATCAATGCAAAATAAAAACGAAACACCTCCAGGGGGACCCCATGCGGGTAAGTTGATGGAAGAATTAAAAAAAAATGTTCACTAACCTTTTTTTGGAGGTCTTCATATCTTCCGTCGGAGATAGACCAGCCTCCACGCAAAGGTCTTTTCCCATTCTGATGCCGACTCACGCCGACTCCCGCCCACACCAATCTGACATCTCGGCAGGCGAGAGGTCACTTGCGCCACTTGGCCATCTGCTGACGGTCAGCGGGCGGTTCCCGGCAGTTCTCCCCTCCCACCCGCTCCAGCCCAAGTACAAACTGGCACAGGGCGGAACCTGAAGAGGAATGTCAGCGGATCTCGGCGGCAGTCGGTGGTAAGACTATCAATTTTGGCCCCATTGTCATTGGTGCAGAGTGGAAGCTGGCATTACAGTGGAGCAATGCATAAAGTGACTTGGAGTAGGCCAAACTGGCACATGGGACATGGGTACAAAGGAGATGCTAAAACAACTGTTGGCACAGGGAAGGCATAAAACTCCTAGCCGTCCGAAGAGAAAATACCATTATGGGGCATGATCTAATATAGAGTTTTCTGGGTGCATCTAGGCTGATACTCCAGTGCGTTGTTGAGGGATTGATGGTTTTTTGAATGTGCTTTCCTTCCCGTACGCCCCTATGCAGTGTTTGCTTCAGCATTGATGCCAAGACCATCGATAGCTGTAAGTGTTGGCCAGCAGCTCAGTTGATGGCACCCTTGCCTCTCAGTCAGAAGGTTGTGGGTTCAAGTCTCACTCTAGGAATTAAGCACAAAAATCTACACTGAGGGAATGCTGCACTGTTGGAGGTGCTGTCTTTCGGATGAGACATTAAACCGAGGCCCCGTTTGCCCTCTCAGGTGGATGCTAAAGATTCCATGACACTATTTCAAAGAAGAGCAGGGGAGTTATCCCCAGTATCCTGGTGAACATTTAGCCCTCAACCAACATCACTAAAACAGATTATCTGGTCATTATCACAATACTGTTTATGGGAGCTTGCTGTCTGCAAATTTGCTGCCATGTTTCCTACATTACAACAGTGACTACACATAAAAAAAGTACTTAATTGGCTGTAAAGTGCTTTGGGATATCCGGTGGTCATGAAAGGTCCTATCTAAATGCAAGTCTTTCTTTCTTTAATGTAACATAGCTGCACATGAAAAGGCAAAGCTGAAGAACAGCTACACAAAATTAAAATGTGTACTTTGTATGAATACAGTGAAGCTTGTTATACGATTTCATCCTCACAGATGTGAAATGTTGTGAATAAAGACTTACGAAGGTGCATTTTCGTAAATAATTAACCTATTTTTTCAAGCATAAACTAGAATGATTACCATTATGGCATGATCTAATACAGAGCGTTCTGGGTGCATCTAGGCTGCCACTCCAGTACATAGCTGAGGGAGTGCTGTATTGTCAGGGTACCTCCTTCAAATGAGTATAATGCTGGGGAGTTTTGCTTTGTTGGAAGTGTCTTCCTTCAGATGAGATATTAAGCGAGGCCCTGACAGTCTGTTCCTGTTTTTCAGATGGCTGCTAAGGATCCCATGGCAAATGTTTGAAAAATAGCAGGGATCTCTCTAGTGTCCTGGTAAACATTTGTACCAGCTGCTGCTCAGTTGGTAGCACTCTTGCCTCTGAGTCGGAAGGTAGTGAGTTCAAGTCCCACTACAGAGACTTGAGCACAAAAATCTAGGCTGATGCTCCAGTACAGTGCTGAGGAAGTGCTGCACTGTTGGAGGTGCCAACTTTCAGATGAGGCTTTAAACCACGGCTACATCTGCTCTCTCAGGTGGATGTAAAAGATCCCATGGCACTATTTTGAAGAAGAACAGGGGAGTTATCCCTGATGTCCCTGCCAATATTTATCCCTCAATCAACATCATTAAAAGTTAAATTATCAAATGGTCATTATCACATTGCTATTTGTGGGAGCTTGCTATGCGCAAATTGTGTTTCCTACATTACAACAGTGACTACGCTTCAAAAAGTATGTCATTGGCTGTAAAGCGCTTAGGGATGACATGAAAGGTGCTATAGAAATGCAAGACTCGATTTATTTAGTTTACCTTCAACCAATGTCACCAAAAACAGATTAATTGGGATTGCGCCGTGTACAAAATAGCACTTGGTAAGAAACAAATTCATTGAATTGTGAAGAATTATTGGAAGATGCGATCAAATGCAGGGCTTTGTTTAACATAAGAAATAGGAGCAGCATTGGCCATTTGACCCCTCGAGCCTGCTCTGTCATTCAATAAGATCATGGCTGATCTAATCATGGACTCAGCTCCACTTCCCTGCCCGCTCCCCATAACCCTTCACTCCCTTACCGTTCAAAAATCTGTCTATCTCCACCGTAAATATATTCAATGACCCAACCTCCACAGCCCTCTGGGTTAGAGAATTCCATAGATTTACAACCCTCTGAGAGAAAAAATTCCACATCATCTCAGTTCTAAGTGGGCGACCCCTTATTCTTAGATTATGCCCTCTGGTTCTAGATTCCCCCACGAGTGGAAACATCCTCTCTGCATCCACCTTGTCGAGTCCCCTCAGTATCTTATGTGTTTCAATAAGATCACCTCTCATTCTTCTAATCTGCATTGAGTATAGGCCCAAACTGCTCAACCTTTCTTCATAAGTCAACCCCTTCATTGTTTATATTATGTCTGCAATTACCATCGAATAAATCCACGAGGCCTTGTATTGTGATTAAAAGCTGTGTGACTTCAGTCCATTTAATACGATGGTAAAGTGAGGAGCAGCATGGCTGGCTGCCTTTTATATGCCGCTGCATACCCAGGGTAGGAAACCCCTGGGCCTCCAATAGCAGCGCCCTCAGGTGGTACATCGTACATAGTTACATAATGAATACAAAGAGTTTGCATACATGACATCATTCCCCCCCAAAGTCTTTGATGCGAGTTGATTACAGGTTAAGGTGAACTGGAGTCCTGCGCTCCCTGGTTGACCGTCTGAGTGTCGCTTCTGGCCTGGGTGAGTTGGTTGTGCCACCGCTGTCTTGCAGTGCGACTGGTTGGGCTAGACTGTTGGGGATGGTGGGATCATCCTTGTGGTTGGCAGCAAGGTCTGTTGTCGATTGGGCATGTGTCAGTGGGTCGCTGAAGATGGGGTCCTCTTCTGGTGGTTCCTGGTTATCTGTGAATTGTAATTTGGTTTGGTCCAAATGTTTTCTGCACATTTGACCATTAAGCAGTTTGACAACAAACACTCTATTCCCCTTGTTTTTTTTCCCAGCCTTTTTACCTGAGCATCAGCCTAGATTATTGTATTTTCATGCCCTGGTGTAGGGCTTGAACGAACAACCTGTGACTTGGAGGCCCGAAAGCAACCATAGAACCAGGCTAACACTCGTATAAAAAAGAGGCAGCTCGTGCAGAGCACGGAGTGCAACAGGATAGAGTGGCATTTGTGAGTTTGGTAAGTGGGTGAGTTTTAAGGGTTATTCTCTCTAAACCATTTGGAGGCTGGAGTAAATTGTTAGTGGCAATTGCCAGTAGCTTCTAAGTAAGTAGCAGTTTAATTTAAAGGGGAAAAGTTAAATAGTTGGTTTAGGTAGAGAAAAACATGATAACTCTCCAGTAGGAGGCAATTAACAGCTAGTTAATACCAGTTCTGTAAACGACTGACCAGTAGTGAGTCATCTGACCTAGATACAGTTTAAAAAGAGGCAGCTCATGCAGAGCATGGAGTGCAACAGCATAGAGTGGCATTTGTGAGTTTGGTAAGTGGGTGAGTTTGGGCAAGCGGGGGTGGCAGGTGTGGTTTTGTCTTGTTTTTCCTACCAGTGCTGACACTAGAGCAGCTGATAAGGAGTGCGAGAATGGGAGATGGAGGCACAGAGACCAGCTCAACCAGTTGCAGACAAAGATAGAGGGGTGCGAAATCGAGAGGTGATGTCACAGCCAAGCTGGTAAGTGGTTGGCTGTTCGACTGGTAAGTATAACTCTCTTTTAGACTGACATTTAGATTGGTTTAATTGGCAGTAAACTGCTAAGTAGCTGTTTGGTGTTTAAGTAAATTTTAGTAAGTAAATTAATTTAAGGGTTAAGTCATGGCAGGAGAGCTCGGACCTGTGTCATGTGCTATGTGGGAAGTCAGGGACGCTTCCAGTGTCCCTGACTACAATGTGTGCGGGAAGTGTGTCCAGCTGTAGCTCCTGACAGACCACATGACGGCACTGGAGCTGCGGATGGACTCACTCTGGAGCACGTGCGATGCTGAGAATGTTGTGGATAGCACATTTAGTGAGTTGGTCACACCGCAGGTAAGGGTTAGGACAGGTAGTGAATGGGTGACCAAGAGACAAGGCAAGAGCAGGAAGGTAATGCAGGAGTCCCCTGTGGTCAGCTCTCTCCAAACAGATATACCGTTTTGGATACTGTTGGGGGAGATGACTTACCAGGGGAAGGCACCAGCAGCCAGGTTCATGGCACCGTGGGTGGCTCTGCTGCACAGAAGGGTGGGAAAAAGAGTGGGAGAGCTATAGTGATAGGGGACTCTATTATAAGGGGAATAAATAGGAGTTTCTGCGGCCGCAACCGAGACTCCAGGATGGTACGTTGCCTCCCTGGTGCAAGGGTCAAGGATGTCACGGAGCAGCTGCAGAGCATTCTGGAGAGGGAGGGTGAACAGCCAGTTGTCGTGGTACATGTAGGTACCAACGATATAGGTAAGAAGTGGGAAGAGATCCTACAAGCTGAATTTAGGGAGCTAGGAGTTAAATTAAAAAGTAGGACCTCAAAGGTAGCAATCTCTGGATTGCTACCAGTGCCACATGCTAATCAGAGTAGAGGGAGCAGGATAGTTATAATAAATACGTGGCTTGAGCAGTGGTGCAAGAGGGAGGGATTTAAATTCCTGGGACATTGGAACAAGTTCTGGGGGAAGTGGGACCTGTACAAAAGGGACGGTCTGCACTTGGGCAGGACTGGAACTGATGTCCTAGGGGTAACATTTGCTAATGCAGTTAGGGAGTGTTTAAACTAATATGGCAGGGGGATGGGAACCTATGCAGCGAGACAGGGTAAAATAATATGGAGTCAGAAACAGATGGTAGAAAAATAAAAAGCAATAGTGGAAGGCCGAGTAAACAAAGGCAAGAAACAAAAAGGGCCACACTACATCATAATTTTAAAAGGACAATGGGTGTTTAAAAAAAACAAGCCTGAAGGCTTTGTGTCTTAATGCAAGGAGTATCCGTAATACGGTGGATGAATTAACTGAGCAAATAGATGCTAACAGATATGATGTGACTGGGATTACAGAGACGTGGCTCCAGGATGATCAGGGCTGGGAACTCAACATCCATGGATATTCAACATTCAGGAAGGATAGAATAAAAGGAAAAGGAGGTGGTGTAGCATTGCTGGTTAAAGAGGAGATTAATGCAATAGTTAGGACGGACATTAGCTTGGATAATGTGGAATCTATATGGGTAGAGATGCAGAACACCAAAGGGCAAAAAACGTTAGTGGGAGTTGTGTACAGACCTCCAAACAGTAGTAGTGATATTGGGGAGGGCATCAAACAGGAAATTAGGGGTGCATGCAATAAAGGTGCAGCAGTTATCATGGGTGACTTTAATATGCATTTGGATTGGGCTAACCAAACTGGAAGCAATACAGTGGAGGAGGATTTCCTGGAGTGCATAAGGGATGGTTTTCTAGACCAATATGTCGAGGAACCAACTAGGGGGGAGGTCATCTTAGACTGGGTGTTGTGTAATGAGAGAGGATTAATTAGCAATCTCGTTGTGCGAGGCCCCTTGGGAAAGAGTGACCATAATATGGTGGAATTCTACATTAAGATGGAGAATGAAACAGTTAATTCAGAGACCATGGTCCAGAACTTAAAGAAGGGTAACTTTGAAGGTATGAGGCGTGAATTGGCTAGGATAGATTGGCGAATGATACTGAAGGGGTTGACTGTGGATGGGCAATGGCAGACATTTAGAGACCGCATGGATGAACTACAACAATTGTACATTCCTGTCTGTCGTAAAAATAAAAAAGGGAAGGTGGCTCAACCGTGGCTATCAAGGGAAATCAGGGATAGCATTAAAGCCAAGGAAGTGGCATACAAATTGGCCAGAAATAGCAGAGAACCCGGGGACTGGGAGAAATTTAGAACTCAGCAGAGGAGGACAAAGGGTTTGATTAGGGCAGGGAAAATGGAGTACGAGAAGAAGCTTGCAGGGAACATTAAGACGGATTGCAAAAGTTTCTATAGATATGTAAAGAGAAAAAGGTTAGTAAAGACAAACGTAGGTCCCCTGCAGTCAGAATCAGGGGAAGTCATAACGGGGAACAAAGAAATGGCGGACCAATTGAACAAGTAATTTGGTTCGGTATTCACTGAGGAGGACACAAACAACCTTCCGGATATAAAAGGGGTCGGAGGGTCTAGTAAGGAGGAGGAACTGAGGGAAATCCTTATTAGTCGGGAAATTGTGTTGGGGAAATTGATGGGATTGAAGGCCGATAAATCCCCAGGGCCTGATGGACTGCATTCCAGAGTACTTAAGGAGGTGGCCTTGGAAATAGTGGATGCATTGACAGTCATTTTCCAACATTCCATTGACTCGGGATCAGTTCCTATGGAGTGGAGGGTAGCGAATGTAACCCCACTTTTTAAAAAAGGAGGGAGAGAGAAAACAGGGAATTACAGACCGGTCAGCCTGACATCGATAGTGGGTAAAATGATGGAATCAATTATTAAGGATGTCATCGCAGTGCATTTGGAAAGAGGTAATATGATAGGTCCAAGTCAGCATGGATTTGTGAAAGGGAAATCATGCTTGACAAATCTTCTGGAATTTTTTGAGGATGTTTCCAGTAGAGTGGACAAGGGAGAACCAGTTGATGTGGTATATTTGGACTTTCAGAAGGCTTTCGACAAGGTCCCACACAAGAGATTAATGTGCAAAGTTAAAGCACATGGGATTGGGGGTAGTGTGCTGACATGGATTGAGAACTGGTTGTCAGACAGGAAGCAAAGAGTAGGAGTAAATGGGGACTTTTCAGAATGGCAGGCAGTGACTAGTGGGGTACCGCAAGGTTCTGTGCTGGGGCCCCAGCTGTTTACATTGTACGTTAATGATTTAGATGAGGGGATTAAATGTAGTGTCTCCAAATTTGCGGATGAGACTAAGTTGGGTGGCAGTGTGAGCTATGAGGCTGCAGAGAGACTTGGAAAGGTTAGGTGAGTGGGCAAATGCATGGCAGATGAAGTATAATGTGGATAAATGTGAGGTTATCCACTTTGGTGGTAAAAACAGAGAGACAGACTATTATCTGAATGGTGACAGATTAGGAAAAGGGGAGGTGCAACGAGACCTGGGTGTCATGGTACATCAGTCATTGAAGGTTGGCATGCAGGTACAGCAGGCGGTTAAGAAAGCAAATGGTATGTTGGCCTTCATAGCGAGGGGATTTGAGTACAGGGGCAGGGAGGTGTTACTACAGTTGTACAGGGCCTTGGTGAGGCCACTCCTGGAGTATTGTGTACAGTTTTGGTCTCCTAACTTGAGGGACATTCTTGCTATTGAGGGAGTGCAGCGAAGGTTCACCAGACTGATTCCCATGATGGCGGGACTGACATATCAAAGATTGGACAACTGGGCTTGTATTCACTGGAGTTCAGAAGAATGAGAGGGGATCTCATAGAAACGTTTAAAATTCTGATGGGTTTAGACAGGTTAGATGCAGGAAGAATGTTCCCAATTTTGAGGAAGTCCAGAACCAGGGGTCACAGTCTAAGGATAAGGGGTAAGCCATTTAGGACTGAGATGAGGAGAAACTTCTTCACCCAGAGAGTGGTGAACCTGTGGAGTTCTCTACCACAGAAAGTTGTTGAGGCCAATTCACTAAATATATTCAAAAGGGAGTTAAATGTAGTCCTTACTACTAGGGGGATCAAGGGGTATGGTGAGAAAGCAGGAATGGGGTAATGAAGTTGCATGTTCAGCCATGAACTCATTGAATGGCGGTGCAGGCTCGAAGGGCCGAATGGCCTACTCCTGCACCTATTTTCTATGTTTCTATCTATGTTTCTAAATGGGAATTTTTGATGTATTAACCAATGCACTAATAATAAACCCCCAAAAATATCAACCATTGATATCTGATTTGTACTTGTTGCCACATCACCTATTAAGTAAGAAAGTATGTGCTTTGTGGAATATTGAACAATGTATAATTATACACAAGAATGTTGACCTTAATATAATAACTGAGTGATAATAATTACATGTCAGGATTAGTTTAGGCACGCGGAAAGGAAAAATGCAGTGAATACCAGTAGTCACAGTATTTAGAAAACCTCACTGAGATCAAAGGAGGTACAAATAGAGTCATTTGCCCTGGCAATAGATGAAATTAGGCACAAACTTCCTGCACAATTCCTTGAGTATATCCGAATCAACTGAAAGAGCTTTAAGTTTTTTTTAAAGACAAGACTATCGGAAATGAAGCGCATAAATAATCACATTTTATATTTTTCTTTCAAGTAGTCGGAGATTGGACATCTGTTGCACGAAAATATGATAGCTAGTGTGAACTGGCATAAATGCACCTAACCAATCAATAGCACATGAAAGTTATGTTATATAATCAGGCGTTCAGCATAATCAGATGTAAAAGCAGACACTTTGCATCCTGTGCCAAGATAGAATGACCAAGGAACTCCTCACACAGCAAGTGGAGTGGCTCATTTCCTCATTTTTCTATCAAATATATATATTTTTAATGCATGCATAAATCACAAGGGTGCCATTCCCACATCAAACTGTTTCCATTAACATGTGTTTTTTTTTCTTCCTGTGGCATGACACTTGGAGCAGTGACGTTCGTTGTGAAACAATAAAAAGCCACTTGCATTTACAGATGCCTTTAACATAATAAAACGTCCCAAGACGCTTAAAATTATTACAGCACCTACAATGAACAGCCCATCTTTCAACCACTCCTGTAAACCCTGAACCCTGAAGCTGTGAAAACTCTGTGACCCTGGCGTAATTCAAACACGCAGCCTTCTGATCTGGAGTCCGACACGTTAGGTGCATTTATGTCAGTTCACACTAGCGCTTTCAGATTTTAGTGCAGAAAGTTTAAAATGTAAAATGGTAATTAATATGTCCTTACTATACAGTATAAATGCACACGAGGCCCATACTTGAGAGAAGGTCACTCTGTGACCAGTAACCTTTATTAGAAAGCACTGAAATGATGGTGGGTGGAGCTTCCCCTTTTATATCTGAAAGTCCAGGTTAGGAGAGTCTCCCACAAGTTCACCACCTAGTGGTCAATGTTCTCACGGTGTACAACTTCGGTCAGTTTATACATGGGTTACAATGACAGTTGAATACATGTCATCACCTCCCCCCCAAAGTCTTATTGAGATCACAGGTTAAGTTTTTCTGGTGGTTTACGCCTGAGTTGGGGCTCCGGTTGTTGGGCGCTGGCCTGAGTGTCTGCTGTTTTCGGTGCCTCAGGCCTATCCGGACTGGCCACAGTGACTGGGCTCTCCTCCACTTGGTTCCAGTGTTCGGTCACCTGGGGTGGAGTGAACTCTACATCGTGTTCTTCCTCTGCTTCTTCTGTGGGGTTGCTGAACCTCCTTTTTGTTTGAACCACATGTTTGCGGCAGATTTGTCCATTGGTAAGTTTAACTACCAGAATCCTATTCCCCTCTTTGGCAATCACAGTGCCTGCGAGCCATTTGGGCCCTGCAGCGTAGTTGAGGACAAAGACAGGGTAATTGACATCAATACATCGCACCCTCACATTCCTGTTATGGTCGTCACATTGTGACTGGCGCCTGCTCTCAACAATTTCTTTCATGGTGGGGTGCATAAGGGATAACCTGGTTTTGAG
Organism: Pristiophorus japonicus; assembly: GCF_044704955.1. Taxonomy (NCBI): domain Eukaryota; kingdom Metazoa; phylum Chordata; class Chondrichthyes; family Pristiophoridae; genus Pristiophorus; species Pristiophorus japonicus. Next base: position 33,612,531 of record NC_091977.1, read on the forward strand.
CATCCTTTTCATTAGCAGCGCTGCGGGTGGAATCCCTGTGAGCAAGTGTGGTCGGGATCTATTGACCAGCAGGAGGCGTGATAAGCGGCTTTGTAGGGAACCCCCTTGGATTCTGAGCATCCCCTGTTTGATTATCTGCACTGCTCGTTCCGCCTGGCCATTTGAGGTCAGCTTCAACGGTGCCGTTCTGACAAAGTTGTTACTATTTCCTGCCATGAAGTCCTGGAATTCAATGCTTGTAAAGCACGGGCCATTGTCGCTGACTAAGACGTCTGGTAGACCATGGGCGGCGAACATTGCCCGTAGACTTTCTACCGTGGCAGAGGATGTACTTGAATTAAGAATGTCGCAATCGATCCATTTGGAGTAGGCGTCTACTACAACCAAAAACATTTTTCCCATGAAAGGACCTGCGTAGTCCACATGGATGCGTGACCATGGCTTGGCGGGCCAGGAGCAGGGGCTAAGGGGGACTTCCCTGGGCGCATTGCCCAGCTAGGCACACGTGTTGCACCTGCGAACACAAAGTTCACGGCCTGCATCTATCCCTGGCCACCAAACGTGTGACCTGGCAATTGCCTTCATCATGCCCGGGTGCTCATTGTGGAGCTCGCTGATGAACACCTCTCTGTCCATCTGGGGCATGACTACTCGGTTTCCCCATAGTAGGCAATCAGCCTGAATCGAGAATTCATCCTTGCACCTGTGAAATGGTTTAAATTCCTCAGCGTATGCCCCAGTTTGCATTCAGGACACATTTCTTTACTAAAGACAGTAGCGGGTCTCTATTTGTCCAGACTTTAATCTGACGGGCTGTCACAGGTGAGCCTTCGCTTTCGAAAGCTTCAACAGCCATGACCATCTCAGCATCATGCTTAGCTGCCCCCTCGGTGGTGGCTAGTGCTAGCCTGCTGAATGCATCAGCACAGTTTTCAGTGCCCGGTCTGTGCTGAATTGTATAGTCATAGGCGACTAACTTGAGTGCCCAGCTCTGTATGCGGGCCGATGCATTTGCATTTATGGCCTTGTTGTCGGCCAAAAGGGATGCTAGGGGTTTGTGATCTGTCTCCAGCTCAAATTTCCTGCCAAAGAGGTACTGGTACATTTTCGCAACCTTTGCGTAGGAGTACATGTGGCGGCTCTAGCAGCATGCTCAATTTGGGAAGAAAGTTACCCAAATAGTTCAGGAGCTCCAGGAATGAACACAGTTCCATCGTGTTACGGGGTCTGGGTTCTCTCTGGATCGCTTCCATTTTGGATGCAGTAGGTCTGATCCTGTCTGCTGCTACCCTCATCCCCAGGAATTCTACCTCTGGAGCTAGGAAGACGCACTTCGCCTTTTTCAGTCGCATCCCTACCCGGTCCAGTCTGCGTAGCACCTCCTCCAGGTTGTGGAGGTGTTCTTCAGTATCACGACCCATGATGAGGATGTCGTCTTGAAAAACCACCGTCCTTGGAATCGACTTGAGGAGGCTTTCCATATTTTCGTTGGAAGACTACAGTGGCCGAGCGAATCCCGGACAGACATCTGTTATACTCAAACAACCTCTTGTGTGTCGTGATGGTGATCAACTTCTTCGACTCACTCATCAGCTCCTGGGTCATGTAAGCTGAGGTCGGGTCCAATTTTGAAAAAAGTTTGTCACCAGATAGCGTCACAAAGAGGTCCTCCGCTCTCAGTAGCCGGTACTGGTCTTGGAGTGACACCCGATTGATGGTGGCCTTGTAATCGCCACATATCCTGACCGACCCATCCGCCTTGAACACTGGCACAATCGGGCTCGCCCAGTCACTTAATTCGACTGGTGAGATGATGCCTTCCCTCAGCAGGCGGTCCAATTCGCATTCTATCTTTTCCCGCATCGCGTACGGCACCGCTCTGGCCTTGTGGTGTACTGGCCTGGTGTCCGGGTTTATGTGAATCAGTACATTGGTCCCCATGAAAGTGCCAATGCCGGGTTGAAATAATGAGTCAAATTTGTTCAGGACCTGTGAGCATGATACTCGCTCAACAGAAGAAATTGCATTGACATCGCCCCATTTCCAGTTCATGACAGCAAGCCAACTCCTCCCCAGTAGTGCGGGACTGTCCCCCGGGACAACCCAGAGTGGCAATCTGTTCTCCGAATCTAGCACTGGAATGATCTCCTTTGTGTATGTCCGTAGCTGTGCGTCAATCGGCAATAATTTTGGCCTCCTGGCCTTGGACACCCACAACTTGTCGAACTGTTTAATACTCATCAGGGACTGGCTGTCTCCTGTGTCTATCTCCATTGATACTGGGATGCCATTGAGGAGCACTTTCATCATTATCGGTGGCATCCTGGTGTATGAACTGTATATGTGCTCCACATGAACTCGCTGAACTTCAACTTGTTGGAAACAAAAGGTCCATTTCCAGTCCATCGTCTTTGACTGTCTCTAAAACTGTCCTTAAGCACGCCATTGACAATTGTTGATGGCCTCATTACTGGCCGCATTGTCCCTTGTGATGGCATGAATCGCCGTCATCTAGCCATTGTCTCTGCTGAATTCCCCCTTTGGGTTCGACTACATGCTCGGGCATGTCCGATTGCCCCTGCCCGCCTGGATAATTGTGTCCCGTGTTAACAATGTTGACTTTCTGTCCATTTGCTGCATTTAAGCCAAGATTTTTGTCAAATATCATTCTGGTCTTTTCCTCCCCTGAGATAAGTGTCTGAGCGATCAAAGCCGCGTTTTCGAGGTCAAGTCTTTGGTTTCAATCAGTTTCCTGAAAACCCCAGCGTGCCCGATGCCCTCAATAAAAAAGTCTCGTAACATCTCCACTCTGCATGCATCTGGGAACTTACATAGTCTCGCCAGTCGCCGGAGGTCTGTCACGAAGTCTGGAACGCTTTGTCCTTCTCGCCACCGGTGCGTGTAAAACCGATGTCTTGCCATGTGCACGCTGCTTGACGGTTTAAAGTGTTCCCCGATTAACTTACTGAGGTCTTCAAAAGTTTTGTCCGCCGGGCTCTCTGGCACTAGAAATTCCTTCATCAGGGAGTATATCCTGGCTCCACAAACCATCAGGAGATGAGCCCTGTGTTTGTCGGCTGAATCCTGTCCCAACCATTCCTTGGAGACGAAACTTTGCTGTAGTCTCTCAATAAAATCGTCCCAATCATCACCAACACAGTACCTCTCATCTGTGCTGCTAGTGGCCATGCTCATGTGGTTTAAATCCCAGTTTCTCATCGCCAATAATATGTCCTTACTATACAGTATAAATGCACACGAGGCCCATACTTGAGAGAAGGTCACTCTGTGACCAGTTACCTTTATTAGCCAGCACTGAAGTGATAAAGGTGGGTGGAGCTTCCCCTTTTATACCTGAAGGTCCAGGTTAAGAGTGTCTTCCACAAGTTCACCACCGAGTGATCAATGTTCTCATGATGTATAACTTTGGTCAGTTTATACATGGGTTACAATGACAGTAATCCTTTAAATTGTTGTGGCAGCTTAAGCCGTGAGATTTGTTCACCGCACAATAGCCTAGTGCTGGTGGCAGTGAAATAGAGAAATTCCTGAACCTGTGAGCGATTCCGCTGCTTGGATTTGAATGATGGTTACTGCTGATATTGGGGACTGGAAAGCATGCCGGGCAGATTTTCCTCTTATTGCATTTAGACGTAACAAATTGCCTGGTCACAGCATATAAAGGCAAACTGGGTTGGAGGATTACAAGCATGCAGTTGAGCCTGCATAATCCATCTTAACGAATGATGGGAATTTGGGATTAATCCCACCCAATCTTTCTCCATGCACTACACCCAAGCACTACTTTACCCCCAAATGAGGAAAATCCGCTCCAATGATTCTACACAATCACTCGCTTCCACATTAAGCTGCTTGAAGGGGAGTGGGGAGATGGGGTCGCAGTATTAATTAAAGAAACAATTACATCTATGGGAAGGGATGATACGTTAGAGGGGTCATCAAACGAGGCCATATGGGTTGAATTGAAGAACAAAAAAGAGGCGATCACACTACTGGGAGTGTACTATAGACCCCCAAACAGTCAGAGGGAGCTAGAAGAACAAAATATGTGGGCAAATTGCTGTGAAGTACAAACACTATAGAACTGTAATCGTGGGAGATTACAACTACCCTAATATTAACTGGGGAAAAAAAGTAATGTGAATGGTACAGAGGGTGCTGGACTCCTAAAATATATTCAGGCGAACTTCTTTAGCCAGTATGTAACAAACCCAACAAGGGAGGGGGTGGTCCTGGACTTGGTTTTGGGGAATGAAGAGGGACAGGTGGAAGGGGTATCAGTGGGAGAACATTTTGGTGGTAGAGATCATAATTCAGTAAGGTTTAGGGTAGTTATGGAAAAGGACAAAGGGGGACCAGGAATAAAAGTTCTCAATTGGGGTAAAGTCAGTTTTGCTGAGCTGAGATGGGATTTGGTCAAAGTGGACTGGAAACGGCTACTTGATGGTAAATCAGTGTCAGAGCAGTGGGAGGCATTAAAGGAGGAGATCCTGAGGGTACAGAGCAATTAAGTTCCCTTAAAGAAAAGGAGGGGCTAACAAATCTAGAGCCTCTGGATGTCAAGGGACATACAGGGTAAGATAACTAAAAAAAAGGGAAGCTTATGACAGATACCGAGAACTCAACATTGCAAAAACTCTAGAGGAGTATAAGAAGTGCAGGGGTGCAATTAAAAATGATATCAGGAAAGCAAAGAGAGAGCATGAAAAAAATTTTGGCAATTAAAATCAAGGAAAACCCCAAAAAACATTACGAACAAGAGGTAACTAAAGATTTGAGACCATAAAGAAAATCTGTGTGTGGAGGCAGAAGACGGGGGTATGATTCTTAATGAACACTTTGCATCTGTTTTCACAAAAGAGAAAGGCGATGAGGGAGGAGGAGTGTGAAATATTGGATGAGATAAACGTAGTGAGAGAGGACGCATTAAGGGGCCTGGCAGCTTTGAAAGTGAATAAATCCCCAGGCACATATTAAAGTATCCCAGGCGGTTAAAAGATGCAAAAGAGGAAATAGCAGAGGCGCTGACCATCATTTTCTAGTCTTCTCTGGCGACAGATGTGGTGTCAGAGGATTGGAGGACTGCTAATATTGTACCTTTGTTTAAAACGGGAGAAAGGGATAGACTGAGTAATTACAGACCAGTCAGCCTAACCTCGGTGGTGAGAAAATTATATATGGATTTTGCTAAGATCCTACATGGCAGACTGGCCATGAAAGTAAAAGCCCATGGGATCCAGGGCATAGTTGGATCCAAAATGGGCGCAGAGGCAGGAAGCAAAGGGTAATGGTTGATGGGTGTTTTTGTGACTGGACGGCTGTAGCCACTGGGGTTCCGTAAGGCTCAGTGTTGGGTTCCATGCTTTTTGTGGTATATATCAAAAACTTGGACTTGAATATTGATTAAGAAGTTTGCAGATGACACTAAAACAAGCTGTGTGGTTGATAATGAAGAAGAAATCTGCAGGTGGATGGACAATATCAATGTACTGGTCAGGTGGGCAGAACAGTGGCAAATGGAATTCAATCTGGCTAAGTGTGAGGTAATGCATTTTGGGAGGTCTAACAAGGCAAAGGAATACACATTTTAAATGCTATGACACTGAAAAGTGTAGAGGAACAAAGGGACCTTGGAGTGCATGTCCACAGATCGCTGAAAGTAGCAGGCCAGGTAGATAAGGTGGTTAAGAAGGCATATGGAATACTTGCCTTTATTATTCAAGACGTGGAATACAAGAGCAAGGAGGGTACACTTGAACTGTATAAGACACTGGTTAGGCCGCAGCTGGAGTACTGTGTGTAGTTCTGCTCACCACATTAAAGGAAAGGTGTGATTGCACTGGAAAGGGTGCAAAGGAGATTTACAAGAATGTTGCCTGGACTGTAGAATTTTGGCTATGAGGATGTTATGTATGCTATAAAGGTTCAAAATGAGTACTGTTTAACTAAGCAAGGTACAACCTTGCTTCTGCTTTATTTAGGCCCAAAGTGCCTGATTCCAAAATGGCTGGCATTTTATACCAGAGCAGCACCATGTGGGTGCTGCTCAGTGGCCTCCAACAATGACACCACCTGGTGGTTACAAACATGACAATACCCTCCTCTGAGATCTTATCACAGTCTTTCACAGGTTGAGATGGTCCGGTGCTTTAGGCTCCCGGGTTGACCATCTCAGTTCGATTCCGGCTTTGGGTGCATGTGCGGAGTCTGTGGTGGCTGGATGGCTGACTTGTTGGGGGTGGCAGTGGCCATGTCAGGAATTGCAAGTCCATTTTTAGTGAACAAGTCCCTGATGGAAATTCCGGGTTCACTGATGACCCTCGAGTCCGCTAAAGGCTGCTGGTAGGTTGGTTGGTCATCAACGGTTTCTTCGTCCGACTGCTCTGACTCGTCTGCGTGCCTGAGTTTTGTTTGATCCATGTGTTTCCTGCATGTTTGCCCATTCTTGAGCTTAATAACAAATATTCTGTTGCCCTCCTTGACCATGACCGTACCAGCGATCCATTTGGGACCCTGACCATAATTCAACACATTTACAGGATCATTAACAGAAATCTCACGTGACACAGTTGTGCGATCGTGGTACACTTGTTAATTCTGTCTGCTGTATTCAATATGATTACTTAAATCTGGGTGTACAAGAGATAACTTGGTCTTAAAACCTCTTTTCATCATGAGTTCAGCAGGCGAGACCCCTGTGAGTGTGTGGGGCCTTGTCCTGTAACTCAGCAGTATGCAAGACAAGCAAGTCTGCAGTGACCCTTGGGTTACTCTCCTCATGCTTTACTTGATAATTTGTACTGCACGTTCTGCTTGCCTGTTGGATACAGGCTTGATCAGTGCTGACCTTACACGTTTTATGCCATTAAGTTTTACAAACTCCTGAAACTCCTGACTGGTGAAGCACGACACATTGTCGCTCACCACTATGTCAGGCAGACCATGTGTCGCGAACATGACATTGAGATTCTCTATGGTTGCCGTGGATGACATGATTATGCATTCTATCCACTTCGAATAAGCATCCACCACCACTAAAAACGTCTTGCCCAGGAAGGGACCTGCAAAATCTACGTGGATCCTGGACCAAGGTTTGGATGGCCATGACCACCGACTCAGCAGCGATTCCGCTGGTGCTTTGCTGAGCTGCATGCAGGTGTTGCGCTGATGCATGCATGCTTCCAGCTCAGAATCAATTCCTGGCCACCATACGTGGGACCTGGTGATGGCCTTTATCATCACTATACCAGGATGTGTGCTTTGTAACTCACGCACAAACTTCTCTCTCCCTTTCTTAGGCATTACAACTTGATTGCCCCACAAAATGCAATCTGCTTGCCTAGACAGTTCATCCTTGCAACGAATGTACGATTTGACCTCCTAGCACATTTGCTTACGTATGGCAGACCAATCCCCTTTGAGGATGCAACCCTTTACCACCGCGAATATCGGGTCCTGGCTGGTCCAGGTCTTAACTTGTTGAGCCGTGACAGGGGTACCTTCACTCTCAAATGCATCCATGATTAACATTAAATCTGCCGGTTGTGGTGTTTCGACCTCCGGTGTGGGCAACAGCAACCGGCTCAAAGCATCGGCACAACTCTCTGTGCGAGGTCTGTGGCGAATGACATAATCATAGGCAGATAATGTCAGCGCCCACCTTTGGATGCGGGATGAAGCGTTCGTCGTGTAGAATTTACCAATATTTCACAAAGAACAAAGATTCCTGGTACCTTTCCCCTGCAGAGGAGAAGAATCCCTTTCTGGACTTTTAAAATGAGTTTAGAGGGGCAGGCGACGTCTGCAGGGGATAAAAGGGGATGCAGTCATGGATACCCCCCCCCCCCCCCCCCCCCCCAGTGTTTCGACTCATAGGAAAGGGAATTTAATTTGGAACTCGATGAACATTTTGGTATCCGAGGAAAAACTCTGAGGAAGATACCCAAGAGCTTTACAAGTTTAAGATCTCTAAAGGAGCATTTTGGAACAGACTGCCAGAACAGCGGAGTGGGACTTCACTCAGTTTGGACATTGGAACTAATCAAATTGTCTGGGAACTGTTCACCCTCGAAGCTTGCCCCTAGAAAACATTAGCATTTAAACAATTGACCATGGAAGAAACAGTATCACCCCACCCAGTGGATCCAAATGTCACGTACATATTCCAACACCTTTTCAACAGGCATAGAAATATCTGGCTCAGGCCAGACTAGCACAATGGACGAGAGCTCATCAACTTCGAAAAGCCTATTAATGCCAGATTAAAACCACTTAATCAAGTTTCAGTTAGCTGGGCTGCACAATCGAAACAAAGAGCTGGGCAAGATTCGGTGGGAGATAAGAAAGCCTTTTTGGGGTATATCTATTCTCAGTTTTACAAGAAGAAACTGACAGGACACAGACTCGAACACAGATACTGACACAAGTAGCAGGAGCTGGGGAGTGAAGAAATGGAATAACTAGAACTCATCAAGAACTGACCGAGCATGAGGCCCACAAAGCGGAAGGTTGTCAGCAACCAAATTGACAACCACTCTACAATCTACTTCTGAACCACCCAACGGTTGAGAAATTACCAAAAAGGACTAACTAAAACTATTCCTAACCAAAGAAAGTGGTTACTTACCCCATACATCCAAAACGCAACTTACCGTATCAACGGACGCACCCCAACTGAAGACTACGCAATCCGACGTCCTCTCCTCCGTCCGGGGTACGGCTTGCCTAGAAGGCCAAATGCAGCGAACCCCAAAACCGCGATTCACCGGCAACTGCCAAAAGGGATTGGTGAGCATAGCCCCTGAACCCCTAGAGCTATAACTTAGTTAGGGGAATTGGGAGTGGGGAGGCTGGGACAACATGTGTAAATGTATCTGCATTCTCCTCTTTACCCCATTTAAAGTTTAAGCTCTATTCTTTTCCCCACAGGCTGTAATTTGACATTTTATTCAATGTGTTGCACCCCTCAGGGTGTATTGGTATTACTATTGTGTGTGTGTGTTATTTAAGGTGTGTCTTTTACTTCTTCTTAGACACAATAAAGCCATATCTGCTTCCTACCTTGAAACTTGTCTGTCTGTCACAGTCTCTTCATAATTCCAGTGTCTAGCACCAAGGGTTCAGGAATGATTCGGAACGCTCATATAAGGTCAGAAGGGAAAGCTGACCCCCTCCAAACCACCCCTTACAGTATCGATACCTTTGCTCTCTGAAAACAACAAAATGAGTGGCTTCTGATCAGTCTCTAATTCAAACCTCATACTGAACAGGTATTGATGCATCTTTTTAACACCATACACAAAAGCTAAAACTTATTTTTCTACCATACCATATGCTCTTTCTGCTTTAGACAAACTTTTGGATGCATATGCAGCAGGTAGCAGTTTCCCCGACTCATTGGCTTGTTGTAACACGCAACCAATTTCATAGAACGATGCGTCACAGGTCAAAACTAAACGTTTACATCGGTCATAATGTGCCAGCAGCTTGTTTGAGCAAAGCAGATTGGTGAATTCTCAAAAGCTCTGTCTTGCAATGCGCCCCATACCCAGTTGCTGCCTTTTCTCAATAGCTTGTGCAGTGGTTCAAGTAAAGTACTCAATTTAGGTAGGAAGTTACCAAAGTAGTTGAGTGGACCCAGGAACTAATGCAGATCCGTCACGTTCTGCGGATTGGGAGTATTCTTGATGGCATTGGTTTTCATGTCAGTAGGTCTGATGCCATCAGCGGCGATTTTCCTCCCAAGCAATTCGACCTCCAGTGCCATGAAGAGGCACTTCCAGCATTTAAATCTGAGTCCCACTCTGTCCAAATGTGGTAGAACCTTGTCCAGGTTGTTCAAATGTTCTTTCGAGTCACGACCGGTGATCAGGGTGTCACCTTAAAATATGACGGTTGTGGGAACGGACTTCAGTAGACTTTCCATATTCCTCTGGAATATTGCTGCAGCCGAGCGAATTCCAAACGGGCACCTGTGGTAAATAAACGGTCCTTTCTGCGTGTTAATGCACGTAAGTCTCTTCGACATCTCAACCAACTCCTGCAGCATATAGGCCGACGTCAAATCCAGTTTGTGAATGACTTCCCTCCAGCTAGCATTGCAAACAAGTCATCAACCTTCGGTAACGGGTACTGATCTTGTTTTGAAACCCTGTTGATCATAACCTTGAAGACTCCACAGATTCTGACTTTGCCATCACTTTTCAGCACAGGAACAATGGGGCTGGCCCATTCATTAAATTCGTCCATGATATGATTCCTTCACGCTGGAGTCTGTCCAGTTCAATTTCGACCTTATCCCGAGCTTTATGATGGACGCGTCTTGCATCTGAATCCATGCGAATCTGCACCTTGGCTCCCGTGAAGTTGCTGATACCCGGTTCGAACAGTGAGGGGAACATGCTCAATACTTGGGCACATGTATTTTCCTCTGACGACAATGCCTTTATGTCATTCCAATCGCATCTGATTTTCTCCAACCAACTCCTGCCGAGCAGCGTTAGGTCATTGCCTGGAACAATCCACAGCGGTAACTCGTGAACTGCACCATTATACGACACGTTAATTTGTGCACTGCCAATCACCTTTATCAGTTCTTTGGTGTACGTGCGCAGCTTGGCGTTAACAAGGCTCAGCCTGGGCCTCACAGACTTAATATCCCACAGCTTATTAAATGCCCTCTCATTCATGATCGATTGACTCCCCCCTGTGTCCAGTTCCATCGATAAAGGTATCCCATCAAACTTCACTTTAATCAAAATTGGTTTATTCTTGGTTATGAAAGAGTACAGTCCATACACTTCCTGATCTGGCATCCGGATTGCGTATCTGGATCCACGCTAGTCTGACTCTCATCCTCCACGTGATGTGTCGCAGCTTGCTTGCCCTTCATCTGCGCACATTTACGCTGGAGATAGAAACCTAGAAACCTAGAAAGTAGGTGCAGGAGTAGGCCATTCGGCCCTTCGAGCCTGCACTACCATTCAATATGATCATGGCTGATCATGCAACTTCAGTACCCTATTCCTGCTTTCTCTCCATACCCCTTGATCCCTTTAACTGTAAGGGCCACATCTAACTCCCTTTTGGAAATATCAAACTAACTGGCCTCAACAACTTTCTGTGGTAGAGAATTCCACAGGTTCGCAATTCTCTGAGTGAAGCAGTTTCTCCTCATCTCAGTCCTAAATGGCTTACCCCTTATACTTAGACTGTGACCCCAGGTTCTGGACTTCCCCAACCTCAGGAACAGGCTTCCTGCATCTAACCTGTCCAATCCTGTCAGAATTTTATATGTTTCTATGCGATCGCCTCTCATTCTTCTAAATTCCAGTAAATATAAGCCGAGTCGATCCAGTCTTTCTTCATATGTCAGTCCTGCCATCCCGGGAATCAGTCTGGTGAACCTTGGCTGCACTCCCTCAATAGCATGAATGTTCTTCCTCAGATTAGGAGACCAAAACTGCACACAATACTCAAGGTGTGGTCTTACCAAGGCCCTGTACAACTGCAGTAAGACCTCCCTGCTCCTATACTCAAATCCCCTCGCTATGAAGGCCAGCATGCCATTTGCCTTCTTTACTGCCTGGTGTACCTGCATGCCTACCTTCAATGACTGTTGTACCATGACACCCAGGTCTCGTTGCACCTCCCCTTTTACTAATCTGTCACCATTCAGATAATAATCTGCCTTCCTGTTTTTGCAACCAAAGTGGATAACCTCACACCTATCCACATTATACTGCATCTGCTATGCCCCACTCTCAGAAAGCCTTTGCAACTATATTGCTTAAATCGGCATTGCTGGTGTCGATGATTTCCCCCACAACACCAACATGAAGAAGTCGGATACATTTCCGCTGGCCGACTTTGGGCAGCCACAGATTTCGCGAGCGCAGCCGGATAGGCCCTGCTATGGGCCACTCTGCCGAACGCTGAATCAATCGGATTTACAGTATTTGCCGAGGTTCGGTTCTTCACCGATATTTGCTTTAAACTCCTGTCCATTGTCACACATGATTGAGCGATCTGGATGGCCCTTTTTAAATCCAACTCCTCCACCACCAGAAGTTTGCGCAGGATCACTTCGTGGTTGATACCGATAACAAAGAAGTCCCGCAGCATGTCTGGCAACACTGTCTCGAATTTGCACGGTCCCGCTAGACGTCTCAGGTCGGCAACGAATTCCGCCGCGCTCTGGCCCTCCGCTTGAATGTGTGTATAAAACCTATATCTCGAGATGATGATGGTGTCGTCTGGCTTAGGTACTCCCGTACCAATGTACACAACTCCTCATACAGTTTCTCTGTTGGATCACGAGGCATGAGTAGATTCTTTATCAGACCGTAGATCTTTGAACAGCACACAGTGAGGAACATGGCCCAGTGCTGATCTGCATCGTCGACCCCCTTCGTTTTGTTGGCCACGAAATACAGGTTCAAACAGCTCACAAAGTCTGCCCAATCTTCTCCCTCCATGAATTGCTCTAAAAATCCAATTATGCTCATTTTACAAACAAAGGTTCTTGTATTCTCGTCGCCAAATGTTATGTATGCAACAAAGGTACAAACTGAGTACTGTTTATCGAAGCAAGGTACAACCTTGCTTCTACTTTATTTAGGCCCAAAGTCCCTGACTCCAAAATGGCTGGCCTTTTATACCAGAGCAGCCCCATGTGCGTGCTCCTCAGTGGCTTCCAACAATGACACCATCTAGTGGCTACAAACATACATGAGAGGAATGATTGAAGATGTTGGGTCTGTTTTCTTTGGAACAGAGGAGGCTGAGGGTAGACCTGATTGAGGTGTATAAATTTATGAGGATCCTGGATAGAGTGAATAGGAAGACCTGTTTCCCTTGGCAGAGGAGTCAACAACCAGGGAGCATAGATTTAAAGAAATTGCGGGGGAGATTTAGAAGAGATATGAGGAGAAATTTCTTCACCCAGAGGGTGGTGGGGGTCTGGAACTCACTGCCTGAAAGGATGATAGAGGCAGAAACCCTCACCACATTTAAAACGTACTTGGATATACACTTAAAGTGCCATAACAGACAGAGCTATGGACCAAGAGCGGAAAGTAGGATTAGGCTGGATAGCTCTTGATCGGCCGGCACGGACACGCTGGGCGGAAATGGCCTCCCTCAGTGCTGTAAATTTCTATGATTCTATGAGTGTTCTCATGGGAAACGTGGATGGCAGGAGTTCAATGTGCTCTACTTGCTATTTAAATCATTTTATTTAAGGTAAATGAAAAGGTTTTGAGTTCGGAAATTTCTGAATAATTGAGGTTTTGTTACCCACACACACGCATCCATATCCAAAATGCTTTTTGGCACTGAAAAGCATACTTCACTGGTGCAACTGGCCTGGCAGCAGATAGCTGATCTGGTTCCAAATGCCTCGAGGATGGTAGATTGGAGGAAAACGCTCAAGATAAAGCTAAGGAACAGCTCTCATGATGAAATAGCTGCTCCAAATAAGCAATGGTGCCGTGCGTTTCCTCAATTTGTTACTCTTTCACTGTTGTCCAATCCTAAATATTCAAACAGCCTTAAAGGCCTTTAACTGCTCAGTACACATGGCCATTCTGCAGCAGGGAAGCACTACAAGTCTAGTGTGACACTGGGTGTAGGTCAAGAACATAAGAATTAGGAACAGGAGTAGGCCATCTAGCCCCTCGAGCCTGCTCCGCCATTCAACAAGATCATGGCTGATCTGGCCGTGGACTCAGCTCCACTTACCCGCCCGCTCCCCATAACCCTTAATTACCTTATTGGTTAAAAATCTATCTATCTGTGATTTGAATACATTCAATGAGCTAGCCTCAACTGCTTCCTTGGGCAGAGAATTCCACAGATTCACAACCCTCTGGGAGAAGAAATTCCTTCTCAACTCGGTTTTAAATTGGCTCCCCCGTATTTTGAGGCTGTGCCCCCTAGTTCTAGTCTCCCCGACCAGTGAAAACAACCTCTCTGCCTCTATCTTGTCTATCCCTTTCATGATTTTAAATGTTTCTATAAGATTACCCCTCATCCTTCTGAACTCCAACGAGTAAAGACCCAGTCTACTCAATCTATCATCATAAGGCAACCCCCTCATCTCCGGAATCAGCCGAGTGAATCGTCTCTGTACCCCCTCCAAAGTTAGTATATCCTTCCTTAAGTAAGGTGACCAAAACTGCACGCCGTACTCCAGGTGCGGACTCACCAATACCCAGTATAGATGAAGCAGGACCTCCCTGCTTTTAATTGGCCAGAAATAGCAGCGAACCTGGGGACTGGGAGAAATTTAGAACTCAGCAGAGGAGGACAAAGGGTTTGATTAGGGCAGGGAAAATGGAGTATGAGAAGAAGCTTGCAGGGAACATTAAGACGGATTGCAAAAGTTTCTATAGATATGTAAAGAGAAAAAGGTTAGTAAAGACAAACGTAGGTCCCCTGCAGTCAGAATCAGGGGAAGTCATAACGGGGAACAAAGAAATGGCGGACCAATTGAACAAGTACTTTGGTTCGGTATTCACGAAGGAGGACACGAACAACCTTCCGGTTATAAAAGGAGTCGGGGGGTCTAGTAAGGAGGAGAAACTGAGGGAAATCCTTATTAGCCGGGAAATTGTGTTGGGGAAATTGATGGGATTGAAGGCCGATAAATCCCCAGGGCCTGATGGACTGCATCCCAGAGTACTTAAGGAGGTGGCCTTGGAAATAGTGGATGCGTTGACAGTCATTTTCCAACATTCCATTGACTCTGGATAAGTTCCGATGGAGTGGAGGGTAGCCAATGTAACCCCACTTTTTAAAAAAGGAGGGAGAGAGAAAACAGGGAATTATAGACCGGTCAGCCTGACATCGGTAGTGGGTAAAATGATGGAATCAATTATTAAGGGTGTCATAGCAGTGCATTTGGAAAGAGGTGACATGATAGGTCCAAGTCAGCATGGATTTGTGAAAGGGAAATCATGCTCGACAAATCTTCTAGAATTTTTTGAGGATGTTTCCAGTAGAGTGGACAAGGGAGAACCAGTTGATGTGGTATATTTGGACTTTCAGAAGGCGTTCGACAAGGTCCCACACAAGAGATTGATGTGCAAAGTTAGAGCACATGGGATTGGGGGTAGTGTACTGACATGGATTGAGAACTGGTTGTCAGACAGGAAGCAAAGAGTAGGAGTAAATGGGTACTTTTCAGAATGGCAGGCAGTGACTAGTGGGGTACCGCAAGGTTCTGTGCTGGGGCCCCAGCTGTTTACACTGTACATTAATGATTTAGATGAGGGGATTAAATGTAGTATCTCCAAATTTGCGGATGACACTAAGTTGGGTGGCAGTGTGAGCTGCGAGGAGGATGCTGTGAGGCTGCAGAGCGACTTGGATAGGTTAGGTGAGTGGGCAAATGCATGGCAGATGAAGTATAATGTGGATAAATGTGAGGTTATCCACTTTGGTGGTAAAAACAGAGAGACAGACTATTATCTGAATGGTGACAGATTAGGAAAAGGGGAGGTGCAAAGAGACCTGGGTGTCATGGTACATCAGTCATTGAAGGTTGGCATGCAGGTGCAGCAGGCGGTTAAGAAAGCAAATGGCATGTTGGCCTTCATAGCAAGGGGATTTGAGTACAGGGGCAGGGAGGTGTTGCTACAGTTGTACAGGGCATTGGTGAGGCCACACCTGGAGTATTGTGTACAGTTTTGGTCTCCTAACCTGAGGAAGGACATTCTTGCTATTGAGGGAGTGCAGCGAAGGTTCAACAGACTGATTCCCGGGATGGCGGGACTGACCTATCAAGAAAGACTGGATCAACTGGGCTTGTACTCACTGGAGTTCAGAAGAATGAGAGGGGACCTCATAGAAACATTTAAAATTCTGACGGGTTAGACAGGTTAGATGCAGGAAGAATGTTCCCAATGTTGGGGAAGTCCAGAACCAGAGGTCACAGTCTAAGGATAAGGGGTAAGCCATTTAGGACCGAGATGCGGAGGAACTTCTTCATCCAGAGAGTGGTGAACCTGTGGAATTCTCTACCACAGAAAGTTGTTGAGGCCAATTCACTAAATATATTCAAAAAGGAGTTAGATGAGGTCCTTACTACTAGGCGGATCAAGGGGTATGGCGAGAAAGCAGGAATGGGGTACTGAAGTTGAATGTTCAGCCATGAACTCATTGAATGGCGGTGCAGGCTAGAAGGGCCGAACGGCCTACTCCTGCACCTATTTTCTATGTTTCTATGTACTCCATCCCTCTCGCAATGAAGGCCAACATTTCATTCACCTTCCTGATTACCTGCTGCACCTGCAAATTAACTTTTTGGAATTCATGCACAAGGAACGCTCGCGGCCTTCCGCGAGAGGTGGGCACCGGAGGGACTGGAGTGCATCATCACGCCCGGCAACCAAATTTTAATTTGATTTTACGTTTTTAAGTTTAATTTGTTTTAATTGCCGGTGCTTTTAGTGTCCCCCTTCCCTTTTATAGGGGGCACTGGGGAAAATTGTGATTTTAGTGCCCAAAAAAAATAAAAAAAGAAAAACGCAAAACAAACAAAAAAAAAGGAGGAAAAAAAAAAAAGGGCCTTGTAAATGTCTGGAGTGTCACCCAGGTCGGGTGGCACCGTTTAATGTTTTATGTTTTTGCAGGTGAACTCCAAAAAGAGTTTCATGCACAAGGACCCCCAGGTCCCTCTGCACCGCAGCATGTTGTAATTTCTCCCCATTCAAATAATATGCACTTTGACTGTTTTTTTTTCCCAAGGTGGATGCCCTCACATTTTCCGACATTGTATTCCATCTGCCAAACCTTAGCCCATTCGCTTAACCTATCTAAATCTCTTTGCAGTCTCTCTGTGTCCTCTACACAACCCGCTTTCCCACTAATCTTTGTGTCATCTGCAAATTTTGTTACACTACACTCTGTCCCCTCTTCCAGGTCATCTATGTATATTGTAAACAGTTGTGGTCCCAGCACCGATCCCTGTGGCACACCACTAACCACCCATTTCCAACCCGAAAAGGACCCATTTATCCCGACTCTCTACTTTCTGTTAGCCAGCCAATTCTCGATCCATGCTAATACATTTCCTCTGACTCCGCGTACACCTCTATCCACAATGCTCGTTATATCCTCAAAGAATTCCAGTAAATTAGTTGAACATGATTTCCCCTTCATGAATTCATGTTGTGTCTGCTTCATTGCATTATTTCTATCTAGATGTCCCGCTATTTCTTCCTTAATGATAGCTTCAAGCATTTTCCCCACTACAGATGTTAAACTAATCGGCCTATAGTTACCTGCCTTTTGTCTGCCCCCTTTTTTAAACAGAGGAGTTACATTAGCTGCTTTCCAATCCGCTGGTACCTCCCCAGAGTCCAGAGAATTTTGGTAGATTATAACCAATGCATCTGCTATAACGCCCGCCATCTCTTTTAATACCTTGGGATGCATTTCATCAGGGCCAGGGGACTTGTCTACCTTGAGATCCATTAGCCTGTCCAGCACTACCTCCGTAGTGATAGTGATTGACCGAAGCAAAATAATTGTTTAAGGTCTCAGCCATTTCCACATTTCCCATTATTAAATCCCCCTTCTCATCTTCGAAGAGACCAACATTTACTGTAGTCACTCTCTTCCGTTTTATATATCGGTAAAAGCTTTTACTATCTATTTTTATGTTTTGCGCAAGTTTACTTTCGTAATCTATTTTTCTTTTCTTTATTGCTTTCTTAATCATTCTTTGCTGTCGTTTAAAATTTTCCTAATCTTGTAGTTTCCCACTAACCTTGGCCATCTTATATGCATTGGTTTTTAATTTGATACTCTCCTTTATATCCTTGGTTATCCACGGCTGGTTATCTCTTCTCTTACCGCCCTTCTTTTTCACTGGAATATATTTTTGTTGAGCACTGTGAAAGAGCTCCTTAAAAGTCCTCCACTATTCCTCAATTGTGCCACCGTTTAGTCTGTGTTCCCAGTCTACTTTAGCCAACTCTTGCCCTCATCCCACTGTAGTCTCCTTTGTTTAAGCATAGTACACTCGTTTGAGACACTACTTCCTCACCCTCAATCTGTATTACAAATTCAACCATACAGTGATCACTCATTCGAGAGGATCTTTTACAAGGAGATCGTTTATTATTCCTGTCCCATTACACAGGACCAGATCAAAGATAGCTTGCTCCCTTGTAGGTTCTGTAACATACTGTTCTAAGAAACAATCCCGTATGCATTCTGTGAATTCCTCCTCAAGACTACCCCGTGCGATTTGATTTGACCAAACGATATGTAGGTAAAAATCCCCCATGACTACTGCCATTCCTTTTTCACATGCCTCCATTATTCCCTTGATTATTGTCCGCCCCACCGTGAAGTTATTATTTGGGGGTCTATAAACTATGCCCACCAGTGGCTTTTTCCCCTTACTATCTCTAATCTCCACCCACAATGATTCAACATTTTGTTCATTAGAGTCAATATCATCTCTCACAACTGCCCTGATATCATCCTTTATTAACAGAGCTACCCCACCTCCTTTCCATTCTTGTCTATCCTTCCGAATTGTCAGATACCCCTGTATGTTTAATTCCCAGTCTTGGCCAGCCTGCAACCACGTTTCTGTAATGGCCACCAAATCATACCCATTTGTAATGATTTGTGCCGTCAACTCATTTACTTTGTTTCGAATGCTGCATGCGTTTAGGTAGAGTGTTTTAATACTAGTTTTTAAACAATGTTTTTTAGTTTTGACCCCTCCTGCAGCCCCTTTATATTCATACATATTGTCCCTTCCTATCACCTTGTGGTTTACACTTACCCCAGTGCTACTCTGCTCTGTTGCCTCCTGCTTTTTGCATTCTTTCTTGGGGTCCTGTTCATCTGCGCTCTCACCCACTCTAACTAGCTCAGAACCCTCTCCTGGATTCCAAATACTCCTCGCATTGAGGCACCGAGCTTTCAGGCTTGCCTTTTTATAACACTTTGAACCTTTAGAATTTTGCTGTACAGTGGCCCTTTTTGTTTTTTGCCTTGGGTTTCGCTGCCCTCCACTTTTACTCATCTCCTTTCTGTCTTTTGCTTCTGTCTCCATTTTGTTTCCCTCTGTCTCCCTGCATTGATTCCCATCCCCCTAACTCCTCCCCAACAGTACCAGCAAACACTCCCCCTCGGACATTGGTTCCGGTCCTGCCTAGGTGCAGACCATCCGGTTTGTACTTGTCCCACCTCCCCCAGAACCGGTTCCAATGCCTCAGGAATTTGAATCCCTTCCTGCTGCACCACTGCTCAAGCCACGTATTCATCTGTGCTATCCTGCGATTCCTACTCTGACTAGCAAGTGGCACTGGTAGCAATCCTGAGATTACTACTTTTGAGGTCCTACTTTTTAATTTAGCTCCTAGCTCCTTAAATTCGTCTCGTAGGACCTTATCCCTTTTTTTAACCTATGTCGTTGGTACCAATGTGCACCACGACAACTGGCCGTTCTCCCTCCCTTTTTAGAATGTCCTGCACCCGCTCCGAGACATCCTTGACCCTTGCACCAGGGAGGCAACATACCATCCTGGAGTCTCGGTTGTGGCCGCAGAAATGCCTATCTATTCCCCTTACAATTGAATCCCCTATCACTATTGCTCTCCCACTCTTTTTCCTGCCCTCCTGTGCAGCAGAGCCAGCCACGGTGCCATGAACTTGGCTGCTGCTGCCGTCCCCTGATGAGTCATCCCCCTCAACAGTACTCAAATCAGTGTATCTGTTTTGCAGAGGGATGACCGCAGGGGACCCCTGCACTACCTTCCTTGCGCTGCTCTTCCTGCTGGTCTTCCATTCCCTAGTTGGCTGTGGACCCTTCACCTGCGGTAAGACCAACTCGCTACACGTGCTACTCACGTCATTCTCAGCATCGAATCCACCCTCAGCTCCAATTCCGCAACGCGGTACGTCAGAAGCTGGAGGCGGATACACATCCCGCACATGTAGTCGTCAGGGACACCGGAAGTGTCCCTGAGTTCCCGCATGGTACAGGAGGAGCATATCACGTGGCCGAGCTCTCCTACCATGACTTAACCCTTAGATACACTTAATTTGGTGACAACAATGTTAACAGGTTACTTACTGATATAAAAAAGAAAAAGACAACATTGTTAACAGGTTACTTACTGATATAAAAAAGAAGAAGAAAAGCTACTCACCAATCACCAGCCAATCACTTACCCCTTTGGCTGTGACGTCACCTTTTGATTTCTTTCTACTTTTTTTTTGCTTTTTCTCTCGGCTGAAGCTGTACAAGCTGGGCCTTTTGTCGGCTTCACCACGCACCCCGGAGTCGCGCTGCTTGAACTGCCGTTCCTCCTCCAACATTGGGCCTTTTGTAGGCCTCACCACGCACCTCGGAGTCGCGCTGCTCGAACTGCCGCTCCTCCTCTGACGTTGGGCCTTTTGTAGGCCTCATCATGCACCCCGGACTCGCGCTGCTCGAACTGCCGCTCCTCCTCTGACGTTGGGCCTTTTGTCAGCTTCACCACGCACCCCGGAGTCGCGCTGCTCGAACTGCCGCTCCTCCTCTGACGTTGGGCCTTTTGTAGGCCTCATCATGCACCCCGGACTCACGCTGCTCGAACTCCAAGTTGGATAGAACGAGTGATTTGAGGTCAATTTCGAAAAGGCAAACACGGACAAAGCAATGGCAGAAAAGGGCCTGGAAATTTGTTGGCAGCTTGACCGATTTTCTGGCGCAAAATAACCATCTATACATCCAATATGGCGGGCGGCACGCACGCACTCATTCCATGCGGGAAGTGCATCGCCTGCCATATTGGTTCAGATTGCATCGTCGGTGTCCAGGGCGTGTGGCGAAAGCACTGATTAAAATATTTAAATAAGTGTCATGCGCTTGTTGTAGGACCTTGTGTGATATTGGTCTGCCTCAGCGCCTGACATGCCGTGCGATAAACTCACTCAGCAGCTCCTGGTGCTAAGGGCCTTCAGCAGCGGTATTTAATATCAGCTGTGGCTCAGACTTCAGTGTCAGCTGTGGTTCAGTTGGTAGCACACTCCAGGGACTTGAGCACATAAGTCTAGGCTGACATTCCAGGGCAGTGCTGAGAGAGTGCTGCACTGTCGGAAGTGCTGTCTTTCGGATGAGATGTTAAACTGCCCTCTCAGGTGGATGCAAAAGATCCCATGGCACTATTTCGAAGAAGACAAACTTAGTGAAGACAAATGTAGGTCCCTTGCAGTCGGATTCAGGTGAATTTATAATGGGGATCTCATAGAAATGTATAAGATTGGACTGGACAGGTTAGATGCAGGAAGAATGTTCCCGATGTTGGGGAAGTCCAGAACCAGGGGACATAGCCTTAGGATAAGGGGTAGGCCTCCAACAGTGACACCATCTAGTGGCTAATGATCCCAAAAGTACATACATGACACAACATAACCAAAAAAAACAGATTATCTGGTCATGCTGTTTGTGGGAGCTTGCTTGTGTGCAAATTGGCTGCCACGTTTCCCACATTACGACAATAACTACATTTCAAAAAGTACTTAATTGGCTGTAAAGCGCTTTGGAATATCTGGTGGTCATGAAAGGTACTATATAAATGCAAGTCTTTCTTTTTTAATGGATTCATCCATTACACACAATATACTACACTTTCGTCCTTTTAAGCAGCGGTTTAGCTTGATTTCTGAGAAAAAGTTTTTTTACTGGTGCTGTGTTATTTTTGATAAATGACTGTCCTGGTAGTGATGATGTAGATTTACCTTATTGTTTTTACAACAAGAACCCATAACTTGAATCTGGATAACATTCTCACAACCAATTGCAATTGTTTTCGAACAAGTGCGACCACAATTTTCAATCCTAATTTAAAGGACGATGGCAATCGATGAAAAGCTTTCCCCACCGCAGGGTTTACAGAATTCTTCACGCTAACAATGTTATGCTTTTTAAGGAATTACTAAAATGGGTTTGTAAATGTCTGAAATACAAGCTACATGGGGAGAAAATCTGATGGATTAGCTGCTTAAGGGTAAAGTAATATGCATCTCGCTTGTGTTAACTTTCTTGTTTTTTTTCCAAAATGCATGTTCAGAAAGGCATTTTTTAATGCATTAGTGCATTTGAAAGCTTTAAAACAAGCACCCTTTGTACATAGGATACAGCATTAATGCCAATGTACTTTAGAGTGGAATTTTACTTCTGGCATGACTAGTAAGAAACTAGAATGCGTAAGTATTAGGTGGTTATCGTGTCCGTTTCCTTTCTCCTACACAAAGCCACAGAGAAGATATTAATGTCAACAAAAAAAGTCATTATTTTTTTCTTAAGCTTTGATGTTTAATTCTTTAGAGCATTCAAACCCCTGTCAAACTGACTGAACTTACATCATTATTAAAGTATGAAATTACTGGCCGGTGGAGTCATCAGAAAACAGCCCACATCAGGTGAGCCTCACAAGGACAAATTCATTGGCTAACCAATATCTAACCATTTCCCAATTCCAGGAAGGTGCAGCTACCCACCTTCATTTGCATAAAATGTGCTTGCTGTTTAATCAGCTTGAGGCTGGATTGTTTGCTGTAGGCGGCATACATACTGATTCCTTTTTCAAAATCTTTGATGGCAATGCAGCATATGACCTCTTATTGGAAAAGATACACCTATGTAACCAACATGAGCAGTTGTAATCAGTTTATCTGCTCCCTCAGGTGGACGTAAAAGATCCCATGGCACTATTTCGAAGAATAGCAGGGTGTCCTGGCCAATATTTATCCCTCGATCAACATCACTAAGAAACAGATTATCTGCTCATTATCACAGTGCTGTTTGTGGGAGCTTGCTGTGCGCAAATTGGCTCCTGCATTTCTAACACTGCACTTCAAAAGTACTTCATTGGCTGCAAAGCGGTTTGGGATGTCCCGTGGTTGTGAAAGTCGCTATATAAATGCAAGTCTTTCTTTTATTTCAGATGTCAAATTGACGAATTAACCAAAATTGCTGGGCTACTTCGTACACCTTCTGTGTATAATGTTTTTGTTGTCAGTTTCTATCCCAAATTAGTATTGTTTAACGCAGAATGATAGGCATTCAGTTACCTAAATTATTCACTTATCCTAAACAGGGATGCTTCTCCAGTGTTGTGGTAAATGAGGTCCGACTGTGTGGCGGCCCATTTGGGGGAACCACAAGCTTGATGGATCACAAAACACTGCTATTATCACTGCAGTGGTGAGCATGAGCGATTTCACCTTGACACAGTCTACATTTCAAACACATTGTGGCAAACTCCCCAAGTTTTCCAAGATACCCTCATTTGCTTACTGCAGGAAAGGGTATCAATGGATTTGCAGCAAAAGCAGGTAAATGGAAGTTGAGGCACAGATTAGCCACTGTCTAATTGAATGGTAGAGGAGGCTCGAGGGGCTGAATGGCCTAACTCCTGTTCTCCCACACGGTTTACCTTATGCACTGGAGGGGCAAGATCTCAAGAGCGGGAATATCTTCAGGGGCAGTCCTTTAAAGTAGTATGTGCACTTTCTGTTGCCCGAAGTGTGAGATAAACCATCATCATTATAGGCAGTCCCTCGAAACAAGGATGACTTGCTTTCATTCCAAAAAAGGATGAGTTCACAGGTGTTTTAATGACGGACCTAATATTCCAGATCCCGATCCAGATCCTAAGGAGGAAGATGCCTGTGCGTAGATTTTTTTTTTAAAAACGTGTGGTGGCCGTTGCACACCAGCCACCACATGGGCTTGACAGAGCGAGGTCTTGGTCCAGTGGCAAGGGTTATCCAAGGCGACTGGAGACCTGTTCTGCTGCATGGACCTGGTACGCACACATATTACAATTTGGGCTGGCCTGTGCTGCCCCTGGCCCCAAACTCACGCCTCTCCTGGGCCCCGATCACATGTAAACCAGGGGTCTACCAGAGAGTAGGGAACGCATCTCTTGTTTTTGAAGTGTTATGCTGAGGGAGGTGATAGAAAGGAATATTGTGAAAGGAAGGTTATGACTGTGAGGCACACGCTCTTCAGAATGCAGCACTTAGGACCGTCTGAAAGAAGGTGGCAAAGCAGCGGAATACAATTGCTGCAATAAAAAGGTCAGCTCCCAGCTGAGGAAGAAATTCAACACCTTGAAGACATTTATCAAGATGAATTTAGAAACATAGATACATAGAAAATAGGTGCAGGAGTAGGCCATTCGGCCCTTCGAGCCAGCACTGCCATTCAATGAGTTCATGGCTGAACATGCAAATTCAGTACCCCATTCCTGCTTTCTCACCATACCCCTTGATCCCCCTAGTAGTAAGGACTACATCTAACTCCTTTTTGAATATATTTAGTGAATTGGGCCTCAACAACTTTCTGTGGTAGAGAATTCCACAGGATCACCACTCTCTGGGTGAAGAAGTTTCTCCTCACCTCAGTCCTAAATGGCTTACCCCTTATCCTTAGACTGTGACCCCTGGTTCTGGACTTCCCCAACATTGGGAACATTCTTCCTGCATCTAACCTGTCTGAACCCATCAGAATTTTAAAAGTTTCTATGAGGTCCCTTCTCATTCTTCTGAACTCCAATGAATACAAGCCCAGTTGATCCAGTCTTTCTTGATATGTCAGTCCCGCCATCCCGGGAATCAGTCTGGTGAACCTTCGCTGCACTCCCTCAATAGCAAGAATGTCCTTCCTCAAGTTAGTAGACCAAAACTGTACACAATACTCCAGGTGTGGCCTCACCAAGGCCTTGTACAACTGTAGCAACACCTCCCTGCCCCTGTACTTAAATCCCCTCGCTATGAAGGCCAACATGCTATTTGCTTTCTTAACCGCCTGCTGTACCTGCATGCCAACCTTCAATGACTGATGTACCATGACACCCAGGTCTCATTGCACCTCCCCTTTTCCTAATCTGTCACCATTCAGATAATAGTCTGTCTCTCTGTTTTTACCACCAAAGTGGATAACCTCACATTTATCCACATTATACTTCATCTGCCATGCATTTGCCCACTCACTTAACCTATCCAAGTCACTCTGCAGCCTCATAGCATCCTCCTCGCAGCTCACACTGCCACCCAACATAGTGTCATCCACAAATTTGGAGATACTATATTTAATCCCCTCGTCTAAATCATAAATGTACAATGTAAACAGCTGGGGTCCCAGCACAGAACCTTGCGGTACCCCACTAGTCACTGCCTGCCATTCTGAAAAGTACCCATTTACTCCTACTCTTTGCTTCCTGTCTGACAACCAGTTCTCAATCCATGTCAGCACACTACCCCCAATCCCATGTGCTTTAACTTTGCACATTAATCTCTTGTGTGGGACCTTGTCGAAAGCCTTCTGAAAGTCCAAATATACCACATCAACTGGTTCTCCCTTGTCCACTCTACTGAAACATCCTCAAAAAATTCCAGATTTGTCAAGCATGATTTTCCTTTCACAAATTCATGCTGACTTGGACCTATCATGTCACCGCTTTCCAAATCGCTGCTATGACATCCTTAATAATTGATTCCATTATTTTACTCACTACTGATGTCAGGCTGACCGGTCTATAATTCCCTGTTTTCTCTCTCCCTCCTTTTTTAAAAAGTGGGGTTACATTGGCTACCCTCCACTCCATAGGAACTGATCCAGAATCTATGGAATGTTGGAAAATGACTGTCAATGCATCCGCTATTTCCAAGGCCATCTCCTTAAGTACTCTGGGATGCAGTCCATCAGGCCCTGGGGATTTATCGGCCTTCAATCCCATCAATTTCCCCAACACAATTTCCCGACTAATAAGGATTTCCCTCAGTTCCGTCTTCTTACTGGACCCTCTGACCCCTTTTATATCCAGAAGGTTGTTTGTGTCCTCCTTAGTGAATACCGAACCAAAGTACTTGTTCAATTGGTCTGCCATTTCTTTGTTCCCCGTTATGACTTCCCCTGATTCTGACTGCAGGGGACCTACGTTCTTATCTCTTAATATTGTTCTGCAATGGCATGCCTGCACACACACACAGGGGGTAATGTTCAACTTACACACTCGAGTAATAAACTGCACATGACACAGCTATCGTATTAAATCCGTACTTTTCCCAGTCCTTCTTTTATATATTCTGAAATTTGGAAAATTAACTGTCACCACAACATCATATCATGGCTTGTGTTGGGGTTTCGTGCAGATTTCAGTATGTGCTTTTTATTCCATTGTGTTTCAGCTCATGGTACATGAGACGGAGGATGCATCCCTTTCCCACCATACTGCATCCTCACTCAAACTCTTTGGAGCTGCTCCTGTCCAAGCCTTCGCCAGGAGTGCAGTAGAAACCCCAGTTGTGCACGATAGTGTGGGAACAGTTCCGATGAAATTCCAGGTCTTGAATTCAGAAATCAAAGCAACTTTGCAGACAATTCATATTAGATTGGTTTACATAGAAACATAGAAAATAGGTACAGGAGTAGGCCATTCCACCCTTCGAGCCTGCACCACCATTCAATAAGATCATGGCTGATCCTTCACCTTAGTACCCCTTTCCTGCTTTCTCTCCATATCCCTTGATCCCTTTAGCCATAAGGGCCATATTTAACTCCATCTTGAATACATCCAACGAACTGGCATCAACACCTCTCTGCGGCAGGGAATTCCACAGGTTAACAACTCTCTGAGTGAAGAAGTTTCTCCTCATCTCAGTCCTAAATGGCCTACCTTTTATCCTAAGACTGTGTCTCCTGGTTATGGACATCCCCAACATCGGGAACATTCTTCCTGCATCTAACCTGTCCCGTCCTGTCAGAATCTTATACATTTCTATGAGATCCCCTCTCATCCTTCTAAACTCCAGTGTATAAAGGCCCAGTTGATCCAGTCTCTTCTCATATGTCAGCCAGCCATCCCTGGAATCAGTCTGGTGAACCTTCGCTGCACTCCCTCAATAGCAAGAACATCCTTCCTCAGATTAGGAGACCAAAACTGAACATAATATTCCAGATGAGGCCTCACCAAGGCCCTGTACAATTGCAGTAAGACCTCCCTGCTCCTATACTCAAATCCCCGAGCTATGAAGGCCAACATGCCATTTGCCTTCTTCACCGCCTGCTGTATCTGCATGCCAACTTTCAATGACTGATGAACCATGACACCCAGGTCTCGTTGCACCTCCCCTTTTCCTAATCTGCCGCCATTCAAATGATATTCTGCCTTCGTGTTTTTGCCACAAAAGTGGATAACGTCACATTTATCCACATTATACTGCATCTGCCATGCATTTGCCCACTCACCTAACCTGTCCAAGTCACCCTGTAGCCTCTTAGCATCCTCCCCACAGCTCACACCACCACCCAATTGAGTGTCATCTGCAAACTTGGAGATACTACACTCAATTCCTTCATCCAAATTATTGATGCATATTGTAAATAGCTAGGGTCCCAGCATTGAGCCCTGCGGCACTCCACCAGTCACTGCCTCCCATTCCGAAAAGGATCCATTTATCCTGACTTTCTGCTTCCTGTCTGCCAACCAATTCTCTATCCATGACAGTATATTACCCCCAATACCATGTGCCTTGATTTTGCACACCAATCTCTTATGTGGTACCTTGTCAAAGGCCTTTTGAAAGTCCAAATACACCACATCCACTGGTTCTTCCTTGTCCACTCTACTAGTTACATCCTCAAAAAATTCCAGAAGATTTGTCAAGCATGATTTCCCTTTCATAAATCCATGGTGACTTGGACCGATCCTGTCACTGCTTTCCAAATGCGCTGCTATTTCATCCTTAATAATTGATTCCAACATTTTCCCCACTACTGATGTCAGGCTAACCGGTCTATAATTACCCATTTTGTCTCTCCCTCCTTTTTTAAAAAGTCTTGTTACATTAGCTACCCTCCAGTCCATAGGAACTGATTCAGAGTCTATAGACTGTTGGAAAATGATCACCAATGCATCCACTATTTCTAGGGCCACTTCCTTAATTACTCTGAGTTTCAGACAATCAGGCCCCGGGGATTTATCGGCCTTCAATCCCATCAATTTCCCCAAAACAATTTCCCGCCTAATTAGGATATCCTTCAATTCCTCGTTCTTACTAGACCCTTGGTCCCCTAGTACATCTGGAAGATTATTTGTGTCTTCCTTCGTGAAGACAAAACCAAAGTATTTGTCAAGTGGTCTGCCATTTATTTGTTCCCCATTATAAATTCACTCAAGTCCGACAGCAAGGGACCTAAGTTTGTCTTCACTAATCTTTTTCTCTTCTCATATCTATAGAAGCTTTTGCAGTCAGTTTTTATGTTCCCGGCAAGCTTCCTCTCGTACTCTATTTTCCCCCTCTTAATTAAACCCTTTGTCCTCATCTGCTGAATTCTAAATTTCTCCCACTCCTCTGGTTTTCTGCTTTTTCTGGCCAATTTATATGCCTCTTCCTTGGCTTTGACGCTATCCTTAACTTTCCTTGTGAGCCACGGTTGAGCCACCTTCCCTGTTTTATTTTTACTCCAGACAGGGATGTACAATTGTTGAATTTCATCCATGTGATCTATAAATGTTTGCCATTGCCTATCCACCGTCAACCCTTTAAGTATCACTCGCCAGTCTATTCTAGCCAATTCATGCCTCATGCCATCGAAGTTAGCTTTCCTTAAGTTCAGGACCCTAGTTTCTGATTTAACTGTGACACTCTCCATCTTAATAAGGAATTCTACCATATTATGGTCACTCTTCCCCAAGGGGCCTCGCACAACAAGATTACTAATTAGTCCCTTCTCAGTACACATCACCCAGTCTAGGATGGCCAGCTCTCGAGTTGCTTCCTCGACATATTGGTCAAGAAAACAATCCCTAATACATTCCAGGAAATCCTCCTCCAGTGCATTGCTACCAGTTTGGTTAGCCCAAGCTATATGTAAATTAAAGTCGCCCATGATAAATGCTGTTCTTTGATTGTACACATTCCTTATTTCTTGTTTGATGCTGTCCCCAACCTCACTACTACTGTTTGGTGGCCTGTACACAACTCCCACCAGCGTTTTCTGCCCTTTGGTATTCCGTAGCTCCACCTATACCGATTCCACATTATCCAAACCATTCCTTATTATTGCATTAATTTCCTCTTTAACCAGCAACGCCACCCCGCCTCCTTTTCCATTCTATCTATCCTTCCTGAATGTTGAATACTCCTGGATGTTGAGTTCTCAGCCTTGGTCACCCTGGACCCATGTCTCCGTGATGCCAACTACATCATATCCATTAACTGCTATCTGCGCAGTTAATTCGTCTACCTTATTTTGAATACTGAGGCACAGAGCCTTCAGGCTTGTCTTTTTAACACACTTTGTCCCTTTAGAATTTTGCTGTAATGTGGCCCTTTTTGTTTATTGCCTTGGGTTTCTCTGCCCTCCACTTTTACTATTCTCCTTTCTATCTTTTGCCTCTGTCTCCCTTTTATTTCCCTCGGTCTCCCTGCATAGGTTCCCATCCCCCTGCCATTTAAGTTTAACTCCTCCCCAACAGCACTGGCAAACACTCCCCCTAGGACATTGGTTCCAGTCCTGCCCAGGTGCAGACCGTCCGGTTTGTACTGGTCCCACCTCCCCCAGAATCGGTTCCAATGTCCCAGGAATTTGAATCCCTCCCTTCTGCACCATTCCTCAAGCCACGTATTCATCTGAGCTATCCTGCAATTCGTACTCTGACTAGCACATGGCACTGGTAGCAATCCTGAGATTACTACTTTTGAAGTCCTAATTTTTAATTTAGCACCTAGCTCCCTAAATACGTCTCGTAGGGCATCATTCCGTTTTTTACCTATATCGTTGGTACCTATATGCACCATGACAACTGACTGTTCACCCTCCCTTTTCAGAATGTCCTGCACCCGCTCCGAGACATCCTTGACCCTTGCACCAGGGAGGCAACATACCATCCTGGAGTCTCGGTTGCAGCCACAGAAACGCCTATCTATTCCCTTTACAATTGAATCCCCTATCACTATCCCTCTCCCACTCTTTTTCTTGCCCTCCTGTGCAGCAGAGCCAGCCAAGGTGCCATGAACCTGGCTGCTGCTGCCCTCCCCTGATGAGTCATCCCCCTCAACAGTACTCAAAGCAGTGTATCTGTTTTGCAGGGGGATGACCACAGGGGACCCCTGCACTACCTTCCTTCCATTGCTCTTCCTGTTGGTCACCCGTTCCCTATCTGGCTGTGTACCCTTTATCTCCGGTGTGACCAACTCACTAAACATGCTATTCACGTCATTCTCAGCATCGTGGATGCTCTAGAGTTCATCCACCCGCAGCTCCAGTGCTGCAATGCGGTCTGTCAGGATCTGCAGGCGGATGCACTTCCCACATACGTAGTCGGCAGGGACACCGGAAGCGTCCCCGAGTTCCCACATAGTACAGGAGGAGCATAACACATGTCCGAGCTCTCCTGCCATGACTCAAACCTTAGATTAACCTAATTGGGCAACAATGTTAAAAGGTTACTTACTGATAAAGAAAGAAAAAGAAAACCTACTTACCAATCACCAGCCAATCACTTACACCCTTGGCTGTGACGCCACCTTTTGATTTCTTTCTACTTCTTTTTTGCTTTCTCACCCTGCTGCAGCTGCCTCCTGCGACATGTTGGGCCTTTTTATAGGCCTCAGCGAAACACCTCCTGAGCCTCTCCATGCACCTGGAACTCCTGAGCCTCTTCCGACGCGTTGGGCCTTTTTATAGGCCTCAGCGATTCACTCCTGAGCCGTCTCCACGCACCTGGAACTCCCGAGCCTCCTCCGACGCGTTGGGCCTCAGCGACGCACCTCCCGAGCATCTCCACGCACCTGGAACTCCCTCATGGCGGATCATTCCCTCAGTATCCCTTTCCTGCTTTCTATCCATACCCCTTGATCTCCTTAGTCATAAGGGCCATATCTAACTCCCTCTTGAATATATCCAATGAACTGGCATCAACACCTCTCTGCGGCAGGGAATTCCACAGGTTAACAACTCTCTGAGTGAAGAAATTTCTCCTCATCTCAGTCCTAAATGGCCTACCTCTTATCCTAAGAATGTGTCCCCTGGTTCTGGACTTCCCCAACATCGGGAACATTCTACCCGCATCTAACCTGTCCCATTCCGTCAGAATCTTATATGTTTCTGTGAGATCGCCTCTCATCCTTCTAAACTCCAATGTATAAAGGCACAGTTGATCCAGTCTCTCCTCATATGTCAGTCCTGCCATCCCGGGAATCAGTCTGGTGAACCTTCGCTGCACTCCCTCAATAGCAAGAACGTCCTTCCTCAGTTTAGGAGACCAAAACTGAACACAATATTCCAGGTGAGGCCTCACCAAGGCCCTGTACAACTGCAGTAAGATCTCCCTGCTCCGATACTCAAATCCCCTAGCTATGAAGGCCAACTTACCATTTGCCTTCTTCACTGCCTGCTGTACCTGCATGCCAACTTTCAATGATTGATGAACCATGACACCCAGGTCTCGTTGCACCTCTCCTTTTCCTAACCTGCCGCCATTCAGATAATATTCTGTCTTCGCGTTTTTGCCACCAAAGTGGATAACCTCACATTTATCCACATTATACTGCATCTGCCATGCATTTGCTCACTCACCTAACCTGTCCAAGTCACCCTGCAGCCTCCTCGCGTCCCCCTCACAGCTCACAGCGCAACCCAGTTTAATGTCATCTGCAAACTTGAAGATATTACACTCAATTCCCTC
Source organism: Pristiophorus japonicus (assembly GCF_044704955.1). Classification (NCBI taxonomy): domain Eukaryota; kingdom Metazoa; phylum Chordata; class Chondrichthyes; family Pristiophoridae; genus Pristiophorus; species Pristiophorus japonicus. The sequence continues at coordinate 33,644,264 of NC_091977.1, forward strand.
ATCCAAATCATTGATGTATATTGTAAAGAGCTGGGGTCCCACCACTGAGCCCTGAGGCACCCACTAGTCACTGCCTGCCATTCTGAAAAGGACTCGTTTATCCCGACTCTCTGCTTCCTGTCTGCCAACGAGTTCTCTATCCACGGCAGTATATTACCCACAATACCATGTGTTTTGATTTTGCACACCAATCTCTTGTGTGGTACCTTGTCAAAAGACTTTTGAAAGTCCAAATACATTACATCCACTGGTTCTCTCTTGTCCACTCCTCGTTACATCCTCAAAAAATTCCAGAAGATTTGTCAAGCACGATTTCCCCTTCATAAATCCATGCTGACTTGGACCGATCCTGTCACTGCTTTCCAAATGAGCTGCTATTTCATCCTTTATTGTGTTCCTAACTCAGATGAGATTGCACACAGGAAGGTTAAAGTAACAGTGGTGTTGTTGATCCTTTGGTGTGTATTGTGGGCTCGAAAAAGGTGGTGTCTGCTGTAGGTTGTTCAGGGCAGTCTGTGAACCGCAGCCTTGTTTGGTCCAGGTGCTTTCTGAAAATTTGTCCGTTGTCTAGTTTGACTACAAACACCCTACTCCCTTCTTTAGCTATCACCGTGCTCGCGATCCACTTGGGACCATGTTCATGTTTAGCACATACACAGGGTCATTCAGATCAATGTCCCCTGACACAGTGGCGCGACCATCGTTTACATTTTGTTGCTGCCGTCTGCTCTCTACCTGATCATGCAGGTTGGGGTGAACCAGCAAGAGTCTTGTTTTAAGTGTCCTTTTCATGAGTAGCTCAGCCGGGGGCACCCCTATGAGTGAGTGGGTTCTTGTGCAGTAGCTGAGCAGTACTCAGGACAGGCGGGTTTGGAGTGAGCCTTCTGTGACTCGTTTAAGGCTCTGTTTGATGGTTTGTACTGCCCGTTCTGCCTGCCCATTCGAGGCTGGTTTAAACGGGGCCGAGGTGACATGTTTGATCCCATTGCGGGTCATGAATTCTTTAAATTCAGCACTGGTGAAACATGGCCTGTTGTCACTGGCCAGTAAGTCAGGCAGGCCGTGGGTGGCAAACATGGCCCTCAGGCTTTCAATGGTAGCGGTGGAAGTGCTTCCCGACATTATTTCACATTCAATCCATTTTGAAAAAGCATCCACCACCACCAGGAACATCTTACCGAGAAATGGGCCCGCATAGTCGACATGGATCCTTGACCATGGTCTGGAGGGCCAGGACCACAAACTTAGTGGTGCCTCTCTGGGCGCGTTCCTCAACTGAGCACACACGCTGCATTGCTGTACACAGGACTCTAGGTCAGAGTTGATACCGGGCCACCACACGTGGGATCTGGCTATCACTTTCATCATTACTATATCCAGGTGTGTGCTGTGGAGATCCGAGATGAACGTCTCCCTGCCCTTTTTGGCTAGTACTACGCAGTGACCCCACAACAGGACAGTTCATTCTTTTGGTGCTGGAACGGCTTGATTAGCTCTTTCATTTCAATGGGGATGCTGGCCCAGCTCCCATGTAGTGCGCACTTTTTTTACGAGGGACAGCAGAGGATCTTGGCTGGTCCAAGTCCTAATCTGGCGGGCTGTGACAGGTGATTTATCATTTTCAAATGCTTCCGTGACTATCAACAAGTCTGCGGGCTGCGCCACCATCAAAAAGTTTTCAGGCTGCGCCATTTCCACCCCCGTGGACAATGGTAGCCGACAGAGCATCCGCACAGTTCTCGGGCCTGGCCTGTGGCGGATGGTATAGTTATAGCTGATAGCCCACCTTTATATGCGGGCAGAGGCATTAGAATTCATCCCCTTGTTTTCAGCGAACAGGGATATGAGGGGCTTGTGATCGGTTTCCAGCTCAAATTTAAGGTCAAACAGGTACTGATGCATATTCTTTACCCGAACACACACGCTGGTCCCTCTTTCTCAATCATGCTGTAGGCCCGCTCGGCCTTAGACAAGCTCCTGGAGGCTTAGGCGACAGGTTGCAACTTCCCCGCAACATTAGCTTGTTGTAATACACACCCGACTCCGTACGACGATGCATCACATGCTAGCAGAAGTATTTTACATGGGTTATACAGTACAAGCAGCTTGTTGGAGCATAAAATGTTTCTGGCTTTCTCAAAAGCAATTACTTGTTTTTTTCCCCATACACCATTCTCACCTGTAGGGGCTCTAAGAGGGTGCTTAACCCCGGTAGGAAGTTACCAAAATAGTTGAGAAGTCCCAGGAATGACCGCAGCTCCGTGACGTTCTGTGGCCTGGGCGCGTTCCTGATAGCCTCTGCCTTGGCGTCTGTGGGCCGAATGCCATAGGCCGCAATGTTTATCCCCAAAAACTCCACTTCTGTTGCCATGAAGACGCATTTCGACCTCTTCTGTCGCAGCCCTACGCGATCCAATCACTGGAGGACCTCCTCCAGGTTTTGTAGGTGCTCGACTTGTCCCGACCCGTGACCAATATATCGTCCTGAAAAACCACTGTGCGTGGTACCGACTTGAGCAGGCTCTCCATGTTTCTCTGGAAGATTGTTGCAGCCGACCGAATTCCAAACGGGCATTTGTTGTAGATGAACAGTCCCTTGTGTGTGTTGATACAGATGAGGCCCTTCAAAGACTCCTCCAGCTCCTGCATCATGTCGGCCGAGGTCAGGTCGAGGTTGGTGAACGTCTTGCCTCTTGCCAGCGTCGCAAATAGGTCATCTGCCTTAGGTAGCGGGTATTGGTCCTGTCGCAAGAAACGATTAATAATTACTTTATAATCGCCACAAATCCTGACCGTACCATCACTTTTGAGTACTGGAACATTCGGGCTGGCCCACTCGCTGAATTCCACTGGGGAGATGACGCCCTCGTGTTGCAGCCTGTCCAGCTCAATTTCCACTCTCCCCCTCATCATGTGAGGTAGCGCTCGCGCCTTGTGGTGAATGGGTCGTGCCTCTGGGACCAAGAAGATCCACACCTTCGCCCCGGAAAAGTTTCCAATGCCTGGCTCAAAAAGGGAAGGAAATTTGTTCAGGACCTGGTTACATGAGGCCTCATTGACATGTGATGGCACTCGGATGTCATCCTAGTTCCAGCGGATTTTTCCCAGCCAGCTCCTTCCAAGTAGTGTGGGGCCATCGCCCGGAATAATTCAGAATGGCAGCTCATGCACCGTGCTCTCGTAGGTAACCTTGACCATGGCGCTGCCCAGGACATTGATAAGCTTTTTGGTGTACGTTCTCAGTTTCGTGGGGATGGGGCTCAGGGCTGGTCTGAGTTCTTTGTTGCACCACAGTCTCTCAAACATCTTTTTACTCATGATGGATTGGCTAGCGCCAGTGTCCAGTTCCATGGCTATGGGTAAGCCATTCAATTTTACTTTTAGCACTAAAGATGGATATGTTGTCGAAAATGTGGGCACCCCGTGTCCTTCAGCATCTGCCTCCTCTCTCTGAGGCTCAAAATGACTTTGATCCACCATGGACCGATCTTCCTCTGCCACGTGATGGTTAGCAGGTTTTGCAGAGCTTGCAGCTTGTCTGCAAGCTTGTTGGAGATGCCCCATTGTTCCACAGGTCTTGCAAACATACCCTTTGAAGTGGCATGAATAGGCTGAATGGAAGCCTCCACAATGCCAACAAGGTGTGAATTGCCTTGCATTCCTTTGTTGCGGACTCTGAGTCATCTGGGTCACCTGAGGCCTGCTGGCAGTTGCAGACTCGTGGTTTCTGCCCTGTACATTTCTGTTCGCACATACAGTTCCGGTTAATTTATGAACATTGCTGGCACTTGTGTGCTGAGAGATTTGTTTGGTGTTATCACTGGTGGACATAAGCGCCTGTGCTATCGTAATGGCCTTACTGAGAGTCGGTGTCTCTACAGACAAAAGTTTTCGTAGGATGGTCTCATGGCCAATGCCCAGTACAAAAAAGTCTCTGATCATTTGTTCCAGGTAGCCATCAAACTCACATTGTCATGCAAGTCGCCTTAGCTCGGCGACATAGCTTGCCACTTCCTGAAATTCAGATCGCTGGCATGTGTAGAACGGATACCTCGCCATCAGTACACTCTCCTTTGGGTTAAGATGCTCCCGAACCAGTGTAAACAGCTCCTCATATGACTTACCTGTGGGTTTCACCGGAGCCAGAAGATTCTTCATGAGGCTGTAGGTCGGTGCCCCGCAGACCGTGAGGATGACCGCTCTCCTTTGTGCAGCGCTTCCTTCTCCATCCAGCTCGTTGGCTACAAAGTACTGGTCTAGCTGTTCGACATAGGCTTCCCAGTCCTCACCCTCCAAGAACTTCTCCAGGATGCCCACAGTTTGCTGCAGCTTTGCATTGGATTCGTATCCTCGTCGCCAGTTATTGTGTTCCGAACACAGATGAGACTGCACACAGGGAGGTTAAAGTAACAGTGACCTCAGTCTTTATTAAGACACTCCAGAGTGAGGAACAGGCCTTCGGGGCCGGCTTATATACAGTGCACTCCCTGGTGGCGGAACATGGGAGTGCATGCTTTACAGATACAAAACATCCTTAATAATTGATTCCAACATTTTCCCCACTACTGATGTCAGGCTAACCAGTCAATAATTATCCGCTTTCTCTCTCCCTCCCTTTTTAAAAAGTGGTGTTACATTAGCTACCCTCCAGTCCATAGGAACCGATCCAGAGTCGATAGACTGTTGGAAAATGATCATCAATGCATCTACTATTTCTGGGGCCACTTCCTTAAATACTCTGGGATGCAGACTATCAGGCCCCGGGGATTTATCGGCCTTAATTCCCTTCAATTTCCCTAACACAATTTTCCACCTAATATGGATATCCTTCAGTTTTTCCTTCTCACTCGACCCTCAGTCCCCTAGTATTTCCGGAAGGTTATTTGTGTCTTCCTTCATGAAAACAGATCCAAAGTATTTGTTCAATTGGTCTGCCATTTCTTTGTTCCCCATTATAAATTCACCTGAATCCGAATGCAAGGGACCTATGTTTGTCTTCACTAATCTTTTTCTCTTCGCATATCTATAGAAGCTTTTGCAGTCAGTTTTTATGTTCCCTGCAAGCTTCTTCTCGTACTCTATTTTCCCCCTCTTAATTAAACCCTTTGTCCTCCTCTGCTGAATTCTAAATTTTTCCCAGTCCTCAGGTTTGCTGCCTTTTCTGGTCAATCTATATGCCTCTTCCTTGAATTGAACACTGTCCATAATTTCCCTTGTTAGCCACGGTTGAGCCACCTTCCCTGTTTTATTTTTACTCCAGTCAGGGATGTACAATTGCTGAAGTTCATCCATGTGATCTTTAAATGCTTCCATTGCCTATCCACCGACAACCCTTTAAGTATCATTTGCCAGTCTATTCTAGCCAATTCACGCCTCAAACCATCGAAGTCACCTTTCCTTAAGTTCAGGACCCTAGTTTTTGAATTAACTGTGTCACTCTCCATCTTAATAAAGAATTCTATCATATTATAGTCACTCTTCCCCAAGGGGCCTCGCACAACAAGATTGCTAATTAATCCCTTCTCATTACACATCACCGAGTTTAGGATGGCCAGCTCTTTCGTTGGTTCCTCGACATATTGGTCAAGAAAACTATGCCTAATACACTCCCGGAAATCCTCCTCCACCGCATTGCTACCAGTTTGGTTAGCCCAATCAATATGTAGATTACAGTCACCCATGATAACTGCTGTACCTTTATTGCATGCATCCCCAATTTCTCGTTTGATGCTGTCCCCAACCTTACTAGTACTGTTTGGTGGTCTGTACACAACTCCCAGTAGCGTTTTCTGCCACTTGGTATTCCATAGCTCCACTCATACCGATTCCACATCCTCTAAGCTAATGTCCTTTCTTACTATTGCGTTACATTCCTCTTTAACCAGCAATGTCACCCCGCCTCATTTTCCTTTCTGTCTATCCTTCTGAAATGTTGAATACCCCTGGATGTTGAGTTCCCAACCTTGGTCACCCTGGAGCCATGACTCCATGATGTCAATTACATCAAACCCGTTAACTGCTATCTGTGCAGTTAATTTGTCCACCTTATTCCAAATACTCCTCGCATTGAGGCAAAGAGCCTTCAGGCTTGTCTTTCTAACATACTTTGCCCCTTTAGAATATTGGTGTAATGTAACCCTTTTTGCTTTCTGCCTTCAGTTTCTCTGCCCTCCACTTTTACTTTTCTTCTTTCAGGCAGTTCGAGCAGTCAGTCGAGGAGGCGGGAGCTCGGAGCAACGCGAGTCCGGGGTCGGTGAGAGGCCTATAATGGCCAGCGGGAGTCAGGCAGTTCGAGCAGTCAGTCGAAGAGGTGGGAGCTCAGAGCAGTGCGAGTCCAGGGTCGGCGAGAGGCTTGTGCAGCTACAGGGAGAAGACAAAAAAGAAGTAGAAAGAAACAGAAAGGTGACGTCACAGCCAAGGGGGTAAGTGATTGGCTGGTGATTGGTGAGTAGTTTTTCTTTTTTCTATTCTATAACAGTGAGTAAACTTTAGCATTGTTGTTGCCAAATTAAGTGTATCTAAAGGTTAAGTCATGGCAGGAGAGCTCGGTCACGTGTTATGCTCCTCCTGTAGCATGTGAAAACTCAGGGACACTTCAGGTGTTCCTGACGACTACGTGTGCAGGAAGTGTATCCGCCTCCAGCTCCTGACAGAGCGCATTGCGGAATTGGAGCTGAGGGTGGATTTACTCTGGAGCATCCACGATGCTGAGAATGACGTGAATAGCACATTTAGTGAGTTGGTCTTACCACAGGTGAAGGGTCCACAGCCAGCTAGGGAATGGAAGACCAGCAGGAAGAGCAGTGCAAGGAAGGTAGTGCAGGGGTCCCCTGTGGTCATCCCCCTGCAAAACAGATACACCGTTTTGAGTACTGTTGAGGGGGATGACTCATCAGGGGAGGGCAGCAGCAGCCAAGTTCATGGCACCGTGGCTGGCTCTGCTGCACAGGAGGGCAGGAAAAAGAGTGGGAGAGCGATAGTGATAGGGGATTCGATTGTAAGGGGAATAGATATGCGTTTCTGCGGCCAAAACCGAGACTCCAGGATGGTATGTTGCCTCCCTGGTGCAAGGGTCAAGGATGTCTCAGAGCGGGTGCAGGACATTCTGAAAAGGGAGGGTGAACAGCCAGTTGTCGTGGTGCACATTGGTACCAACGAAAAAGGTAAAAAAAGGGATGAGGTCCTACGAGACGAATTTAAGGAGCTAGGAGCTAAATTAAAATGTAGGACCTCAAAAGTAGTAATCTCAGGATTGCTACCAGTGCCACGTGCTAGTCAGAGTAGGAATCGCAGGATAGCTCAGATGAATACATGGCTTGAGCAGTGGTGCAGCAGGGAGGGATTCAAATTCCTGGGGCATTGTAACCGGTTCTGGGGGAGATGGGACCAGTACAAACCGGACGGTCTGCACCTAGGCAGGACCGGAACCAATGTCCTAGGGGAAGTGTTTGCTAGTGCTGTTGGGGAGGAGTTAAACAAATATGGCAGGGGGGTGGGAACCATTGCAGGGAGGCACAGGGAAACAAATAGGAGACAAAAGCAAAAGACAGAAAGGAGATGAGTAAAAGTGGAGGGCAGAGAAACCCAAGGCAAAAAACAAAAAGGGCCACTGAATGTAAAGGGGCTGCAGGAGGGGTCAAATCTAAAACTCATGGTTTAAAAACTAGTATTAAAACACTCTACCTAAACGCACGCAGCATTCGAAATAAAGTAAATGAGTTGACGGCACAAATCATTACAAATGGGTATGATTTGGTGGCCATTACAGAAACGTGGTTGCAGGGGGGCCAAGACTGGGAATTAAACATACAGGGGTATCTGACGATTCAGAAAGATAGACAAGAAGGGAAAGGAGGTGGGGTAGCTCTGTTAATAAAGGATGATATCAGGGCAGTTGTGAGAGACGATATTGGCTCTAATGAACAAAATGTTGAATAATTGTGGGTGGAAATTAGAGATAGTAAGGGGAAAAAGTCATTGGTGGGTGTAGTTTATAGGCTCCCAAATAATAACTTCACGTTGGGGCGGGCAATAATCAAGGGAATAATGGAGGCATGTGAAAAAGGAACGGCAGTAATCATGGAGGATTTTAACCTACATATCGATTGGTCAAATCAAATCGCACGGGGTAGCCTTAAGGAGGAATTCATAGAATGCATATGGGATTGCTTCTTAGAACAGTATGTTACAGAACCTACAAGAGAGCAAGCTATCTTAGATCTGGTCCTGTGTAATGAGACAGGAATAATAAATGATCTACTCGTAAAAGATCCTCTCGGAATGAGTGATCACAGTATGGTTGAATTTGTAATACAGATTGAGGGTGAGGAAGTAGTGTCTCAAACGAGCGTACTATGCTTAAACAAAGGGGACTACAGTGGGATGAGGGCAGAGTTGGCTAAAGTAGACTGGAAACACAGACTAAATGGTGGCAGAATTGAGCAACAGTGGAGGACTTTTAAGGAGCTCTTTCATAGTGCTCAACAAAAATATATTCCAGTGAAAAAGAAGGTCGGTAAGAGAAGGGATAATCAGCTGTGGATAACCAAGGAAATAAAGGAGTATCAAATTAAAAACCAATGCATATAAGGTGGCCAAGGTTAGTGGGAAAATAGAAGATTGGGAAAATTTTAAACGACAGCAAAGAATGACTAAGAAAGCAATAAAGAAAGGAAAGATAGATTACGAAGATAAACTTGCGCAAAACATAAAAACGGATAGTAAAAGCTTTTACAGATATATAAAACGGAAAAGAGTGACTAAAGTAAATGTTGGTCCCTTAGAAGATGAGAAGGGAGATTTAATAATGGGAAATGTGGAAATGGCTGAGACCTTAAACAATTATTTTGCTTCGGTCTTCACAGTGGAAGACACAGAAACCATGCCAGAAATTGCTGGTCACAGGAATGTGGGAAGGGAGGACCTTGAGACAATCACTATCACTAGAGGGGTAGTGCTGGACAGGTTAACTTGAATTTATATAGTGCCTTTAACATAGTAAAATCTCCCAAGGAGCTTAAAGTGTATGGACCTCCCTATCTGATTTTCTTCTATGCAGTGAGCTCAGGAACTCAAAGACGCCCAGGCACATGAACAGGAAAATCTCTTTTATTATATGTGATCATAATTATAAGGTTAAGCTTTTTACAAAACTGCACAAAAATAAATAAGACATTTTGCAAACAATAAGTTGAATTGCCTGCTGTTGCCTAGACCCCAAACTCTGGAAGTCCCTACCTAAACTTCTTCATCTCTCTGCCTCTCTTTCCTCCTTTAAGACCAAGCTTTTTGTCACCGGCTCTAATTTCTCCTTATGGAGCTCGGTGTCAACTCTTTTGTCTTATAACACTCCTGTGATGTGCCTTGGGACGTTTTACTATGTTATAGGTACTATATAAATACAAGTTGTTTTTTTGAGTTGGATATGGTTATTTAAAACTGGTGCAAATCTGAAAATTGCACATAATTGCACTGTGCATCTATTTTAAAGATTTCCCGTTTGGATTGATGTCTTTATAATATCAGGGAAAAAGCCTCTCCAGATTAGTACACATCTGTGCCTTTAGTTTCCTGATTATTTCTGAAACTAGGCTGTGATTTGATTAGTTAACATCACACTTTTCTTTTCCAAGTGTTTCCCAGTTTGAAAATTCCAGATTTAGCCTGGCGTGCTTTCTCTCACATTTTCACCTATCAGGTTTTGCTGAATATTTAATTCCCCATTATAATCCTCCACGCCTTCTTAAGGTCTCCAGTGTACTTTCAAACAACTCCTCCTCCAGAAACTCGCACCTGCTGCTCAATGTGCCAATTAAACGTAGTTTGTAACCGCGGCAACTTATCTGCTGCACCTGCCCTTACAAGGTTAGACCGAGAGTTTCATGAAAGATTCCCCAGAGGATCTTTGAAATTGCAGCCTGCGGAATACAGCGATGACGTTTACTTGCAACGTGTAAGTGGCATTGTATCCTGCCTTTAGTGATATTTTTACAATAAACCGGGGACAGTGTGTGGACTCACCTGTTCTTGTTGGCGTTCTCACAGTGGAGCATTGTTCAGCTGAAGACCACTCCATCTCAGAAAGGCGGGGGCGACGAAATCTGCCAGAACCATTGAATTGGAGCCGCTCCACAGAAGTGCACCTTTTGTCGATAAGTGGTTGACTGCAGCACGTGATTTGTTCAGGATCAGGGACTGGTATTTTCCCTGCTTCCCAAACCTTTTTACACAACATTATGATGCGCGTGCAAGGAAAATTCCTGACTAAAAGGATTGATATTTGATTGATAGCTGACGAAGGGTCATTGATCCAAAATGTTCACTCTGCTTCTCTGCACAGATGCTGCCTGAGCCGCTGAGCTTGTCAGCATTCTCTGCACTGATTTTATAAATATACGGGGCCTTTGGGGACAGACCAGGGCGGCGAGATTGGTATTAAATAGACACAGGGAATGCTGGAAACACTCAGCAGGTCGAGCAGCAACTGTAGAGAGAGAGAGAGAGAGAGAGAAACAGAGCTTGGCTGGGAATTTTCACGCTGCCGGGCATGCGGGCTTGGAGCCAGGTTGGCAGGGAAAGTTTCAGAAATTTGCGAGCATGTTGTGAACCCGCCGTCTTCTCACCTCCTCGCGCCTTTAACTCGGGCGCGTTTGCCAGCGCACCATGGACCCGAACGGCAGAGGCGGGTGAATGAGAGACCCTTGTTGTGAGACCCTGAGTGGGGATTTTAACCAAACCTTTTGATTTTTACTGGATGGCTACGGGAATCACACAGCTCGGGAACCATGACTGTCAGTGTGATGCGGCTACTGAGTGAGGTTATTAACGGGGAGCATGGAAATCCCAATAAATACTCTCCCATGGAGGCAGTTCAGAGAAGGTTCACGAGGTTGATTCCTGAGATGAAGGGGTTGTCTTATGAGAAAAGGTTGAGCAGGTTGGGCCTGTACTCATTGGAGTTTAGAAGACTGAGAGGTGATCTTATTGAAAAGTATAAGGTTCTGAGGGGGCTTGACCGGGTCGATGCAGAGAGGATGTTTCTCCTCATGGGGGAATCTAGATGTAGGGGGCATAAATTCAGAATAAGGGTTCGTCCATTTAAAACGGAGATGAGGAGGAATTGCTTCTCTGAGGGTGGTGAATCTTTTGAATTGTCTGCCCCAGAGAGCTGTGGCAGCTGGGTCATTGAATATATTTAAGGTGGAGATAGGCAGATTTTTGAATGATGAGGGAGTAAAGAGTTATGGGGAACGGGCAGGGAAATGGAGCTGAGTCCATGATCAGGGCAGCCATGATCTTATTGAATGGCAGAGCAGGTTTGAGGGTCCAAATGGCCTACTCCTGCTCCTATTTCTTATGTTCTTATGACACCTGCTCACTTACCTAAGGGAAAGGCTCTTGATGACTCCATTTTGAGCATGGATTTAGCTGTCTAGAGTTTGCAAGTCTTTTCTGCAACCTCGGAAGCCACTCTCATCACATTGCTCGTAACTATCACAACATTGACGGATTGCTCCTCTGATCGTTACTTGCCATCTAAAACATCAGCATGGGTGCTGTAGTGTCTCTGCACCTTGTTACAAACTCACACGAGGCATGGATATATCAGACACGGTCACTCTGTGACCTTCAATTTATTCCCAGGACTAGAGTGTTGATCCTGGGTGGGACCTCCCCTTTTATACCTGGAAGCCCAGGTGAGGCGCTCACTCCCTGTGTTCAGGGTGTGGGCCTTCCGCGAGAGGTGGGCACCGGAGGGACTGGAGTGCATCATCACGCCCGGCAACCAAATTTTAATTTGATTTTACGTTTTAAAGTTAATTTGTTTTAATTGCCGGTGCTTTTAGTGTCCCCTTCCCTTTTATAGGGGGCACTGGGGAAAAATTGTGATTTTAGTGCCCAAAAAAAAAACAAAAAAAAAACAAAAAAAAACAAAAAAAAAACAAAAAAAAAAGAAAAAACAAAAAAAAAACACAAAAAAGGGGGAAAAAAAAATGGGCCTTGTAAATGTCTGGAGTGTCACCCAGGTCGGGTGGCACCGTTTAATGTTTTATGTTTTCACAGATAAACTCAAAAGAGTTTCAGGGTGTGGTGCATCATCACGCCCGGCAACCAAATTTTAATTTGATTTTATGTTTTAAAGTTTAATTTGTTTTAATTGCCGGTGCTTTTAGTGTCCCCCTCCCCTTTTATAGGGGGCACTGGAAAAAAATTTGATTTTAGCGCCCCAAAAAAAACCAAAAAAAAAGAAAAAAAAAAAAGGGGCCTTGAAAATGTCTGCTGTGTCACCCAGGCGGGTGGCATGGTTTCAATGTTTGTTTATTTTCAGGTAAACTCAAAAGAGTTTCAGGGTGTGCATTACAAGGGTACAGGTACAGTATGCATGAGTTACAGTTACATACTTATAGTCATTGCAAGATGGTGAAATATATGACAGGTGCCACTTATACTGTCTCACCTTGGTTCTCAGAGTAGGACCAGGATGAGCCCCACCACCAACAGCAACACCAACCTTCTCCCCAATGATCTGATACCCTCTCTCCTGTGGAGCATCAGTGCAGGGCTGCAATGTGCCAGAGTTGATACCCTCAACACAGGGTATACAGGCAGAGGATGAGCTTCCTCAACACGACTGAAGCAGTGCTTCAGGAGGCTCAGGCCATCACGCCAGGTCGTCGCACACATTTGCAACTTGCTGGAACAAAACCTGCTGCCCAGAGGAGTAGGTGGACATGCCTTACCAGTGGCTGTCAAAGTCACCAGCGCCCTCAACTTCTTCACCTCAGACTCCTTCCAGGGATTGGCAGCAGACATTGGCGGCATCTCGCAGTCGGCCGCCCACAGATGCATCACCGAGGTCACCGATGCCACGTTTCATAAGTCAGCCAATTATGTGAATTTTGCCCCTGATGAAGCCAGTGTTACTAAGCAGGCACTCGGATTAGCTGCTCTGGCTGGCTTCCCACAGGTGCAGGGCATCATCGACTGCATGCATGTGTCCATCAGAGCACCCCATCATCACCCAGGAGTGTTTGTGAACTGCCAGGGCTTTCACTCCCTCAATGTGCAGCTGGTCTGCAACCATAGGAAGATCATCATGCATGTGTGCGCCAAATTCCCTGGCAGCTGTCATGAATCTTTCGTCCTGCGCCAGTCCACCCTCCCTCAACTCTTTGCTCCGTCAAACACACTTACCGGCTGGCTGCTTGGAGACAAGGGCTATCCACTGAAGACGTGGCTCACGACAAGCAATGAGGCCGAGGAGCATTATAATGAAAGCCACATGTCCACCAGATGTGTCGTAGAGAAAACACTTGGGATGCTGAAGGTGCACTTCAGGTGCCTTGACAGATCTGAAGGAGCCCTTCAGTGCGCACCAGCCAGGGTCTCCAGAATCGTTCTCGTCTGCTGCTGCATTATTTTGTACAGCGCGCAAGGTGGATTCGAGCTCCATGAGGAGCAAGGTGCAGAGTGCAGAGCCTCTTCAGAGGAGGAGGGGGAGCATCAGCTGGAAGATGAGGAGGAGGAGCAGGAGGAGCCCAAGATCCAGATGGCACTAGCAGTGGAGCACATTACTGCCCGGAGACCAGGGATGGCCTCACCAGTGCCAGATTTACTTAACTTCCTACATTGCACCCATATGGCTGCCACATGCTGTGCTAAGTTCCCCTCACCGCAACATCATCATAAAGCATCCAATAATAACCAAGCCATTCCTTTCACACTGACCCCAATTACTGGAGGTTATGCTATGTCTCACCATTCACTCCAACTCACAAAGCCACTTCCAAAGTAGCAGACAAAAATGGGCATGAACAGAAAGTGATGAAAATAAATAAAATAAATATGTGCGACAATAGCAATGGAATCTTAACAATAACACATGTTTTTACACCCATGTGCATACCCTCGTGCAATTAGGATTGTGGCTTTTTTCTTTTCTGCATGTTTCTACGAGGTACTACCCTGTGGCTTCAGCAGAGGTAGAGGCAGCCTGCTCACTTACCTGCTGCAACTGCTGTGACTATGTAGACACGTTTGCCAGTTTTGGAGCCTGTGAGGGCCCCGCCAAAGTCTGCTCCTCATGTGACTGCGCAGGAGAAGTCTCGGACATTCCCTTCTAAGGAGGCATCTGGGGCTCTGACTGAGGGGGATGCAACGGGGGAGAAGTGGGAGTGCTTTGAGAAAAGCCCCCACTTCTGTGTCCCCTCTCGCCATCATCCCTCTCATGGGCCACCTGCATTTCCCTGCTAACAAGGAGCTGGAGAGCACCTTGCTGTACAGCAGTGGGCCCACGAGGACCAAAATCTATATTGAGATCCTTCCTGGAGAGGAAATCGATGAGCCACTGCCATTGGTTGTCCACAGCTAGCATGTGCTCATGTGAGTGGTGCATTTGATGCTCCATGGAAGAACCTACAGTCGCTATCGCCTGCGACATGGTGGTGCTCATGTGGAGATGGACTCCTCCATTCGCCGAACATTTGCAGACATCGCGGCTGCAAAAGCTGCTGGAGCCTCCTGCTGCCCTTCCAGGATCACCCTCTTTCTCAATGGCCCCCGAGGCTCAGTGTCTGCATGCAGCTGAGCAGAGCCTGGAGTATCCTGTGCCCTCTGGCGAGGAGTCTCCACTGCTGTCCCTGTCTCCAGCATCTGCTCTTGCTCACTTGTGAAGTGTAAGACACCAGGTGACAATGCTACTCTATATCTCACAGGATGCACCGAGGTGTGTGTATCTGCGCTGGCGCTCGGTGCGCTTGAATTTGGCGACAGTGCGCCCTCAGAGGCTGGAGACTCCTCCTGAGCAGTCGTCTTCCTCCTCCAGCTGGACAGTTGAGGCTGGCTCTTGATGGACCTATTGGAGATTAAAGAGGTGATTTAGAAATATATTAAGAGTGGGTAACAATACCATTATACACATGATGAGTATTCACTGGCTGCTGACATCAGTCGCTATTTGAGTGACTGCTGTATGCCATGTGGCTGAATGAGATGTAATTCTGTCACCAGAGCTCCCCCTCTCTCCGTCTCCCACCACCAGCAACTTTTGAGACCTCCAGGACCACCTCCTCTGCTGCAGACAAAGTGCTGAAGGATGGAGAGCCACCTCCAATTCTCTCCTTTTCTCTGTTGTTGTGGACTCTCTTCTCCTACAAGGAAGGAAAGAAAATAAGTTTGAGTGAGCATGATGGAATGAGTGTAAGGATTTTGTGGGTTACATCTATAGAGGGTGACTATGAGGAAGTGTGGTGCCAATGCCAAATGGCCTCTTCCTGTGATGAGGGTGAGTGTGAGGTGTGGCTAGTCAGATAGGGATGTGACTATGCACATAGAGAGAGATAGGAATGGGTGGACGTGCAAGGTAAGTTGATGTGAGTAATGATGTGTAGGATTAGGCTTGGGAAGGCAGACCGATAGGGATGTGGTGACAGGCACAGTAGGATGAAGGTGAGTGTGACTTTGCACTCACCTTTCCTGATCCCATGAGATCATTGAATCTCTTCCTGCACTGTATCCAGGTCCTCCTGATGTTATCCCTGCTGTTGACCTCCTCAGCAACTTGGAGCCAGGCCCTTTTGGCCTCCTGGGGAGGTCTCTTCTGCCCATCAGTAGGGAAGAGGACCTCCCTGCGTGCTCTCACGCCCTCTACAAGAATATGTAGGGATGTATCCAAAAAGCGGGTTGCAGTTCTCTGTCTTTGTGAACCCATTTTTATAATTCTCAGCTACAACACACTTCCCTCCAATACCCCCTCCACACTCCTCCATGAGCCTTCAATTGCGGTGTGGCCAAGACTGCTTTAAATATCCCCACTGGTAATAAGCCATCGATGATGTCATCAGACCTGCACCATTTAATAGGGCCGGGAAACGCGCAAAGCTGTTTTAATAGGGGCCCATTACGCTAAAGTCGCTCTGAAGACCGGACTGGTCAAGATATCGCGGTACCAACCTGCTACGCAGCCCTCATGCACCCGCCCCGATTTGGTAGGGAAGATTCCGGCCATTGGTTTCAAGTCAATGATTTTTCATCAGAACTCTGGGGTTCATCAGGGTCGAGATGAAAGGTCATCGACCTGAAACGTTAACTGTGTTTCTCTCTCCACAGATGTTGCCTGACCTGCTGAGTGTTTTCAGCGTTTTCTGTTTTTATTTTAGTTTTCGAGCATCTGCAGTATTTTGCCAATGGGTGAATTAGTATTAAATTGCCCGAGCAAAAGCCCAGCGCAGACACAATGAGCCAAATAATCTATTTCTGTGCTTTAACTTTACATGTTATATGTGGCCAATGATCCCCTTGAGGTGTGCGGGCCACTCACCAGCTATTGCCGCTGGAAAAGATATCAGGCCAAGCTACAAATTTAAAGGAACCGCGCACACATTTTTTTTAAGGGAACATTACATATGGTAAGTGTAGAAATTATTTGAAATTCTCATTGGATGTTACACTGTGACAAGTTACACAGTGTCAGCTGTGGCTCAGGTGGGTAGCACTCTCGCCTCTGAGTCAGAAGGCTATGGCTTCATAGACTACTCCAAGGACTTGAGCACAAAAATCTAGGCTGACAGTCCAGTGCAGTGCTGAGGGAGTGCTGCACTGTCAGAATTGCTGTCTTTCGGATGAGACATTAAACTGAGGCCCCATCTGCTCGCTCAGCTGGATGTGAAAGATCCCATGGTACTATTTCGAAGAAGAGCAGGGGAGTTATCCCCGGTATCCTGGTCAATAATTATTCCTCAATCAACACAACAAAAACAGTTTATTTGGCCACTATCACATTGCTGTTTGTGGGAGCTCGCTGTGTGCAAATTGGCTACCGTGTTTTCCACATTACAGCAGTGCCTACACTCCAAAAGTACTTAATTGGTTGTAAAGCGCTTTGAGACGTCTGGTGGTCATGAAAGGCGTTTATAAATGTAAGTCTTTCTTTCGAGTTGTTTGCTGTGCCAATCGGGCAGTGGAAAAGTCCATATCTATCCCAAATGACCTGACCCTCCTAACTAGAGGAGGAAGAGTGATGGTGGAAAATAGCCTTGGAAAATGGAAAATATTACCAGCGTACAAATATTTGTGTGAAGAACAGTACATTCTTAGAGGTGGTGGCCATTGGTCGGTTTTGTAGCACTCTTGTCATGAGTCAGAAGGTTGTGAACTCAAGTCTCACTCCAGAGACTTGAGCACAAAGTCTAGGCTGGCACTCCAGTGCCATCCTGAGGGAGTGCTGCACTGCCAGAGATGCCGTCTTTCGGGTGAGAAGTTAAACCGAGGCCTCTTCTGTTCTCTCAGGTGGATGTAAACGATTCTCCTTCATCATCATAGTTGGTCCCTCGAACGAGGATGACTTGCTTCCATGAGTTCACAGTTGTTTCGAAGTAGGGCCCGATGTTCCAGTCCTGAATTCCAATTGAGGGGGTGGAAAATGCCTGTGTGTGAATTTTTTTAACGTGTGGTGACCATTGCACATTAGCCACCACACGGGCTTGACAGAGTTAGGCCTTTATCCAGTGGCAAGGGATAACCAGGATGACTGAAGGCCTGCTCTGCTGCACGGACCTAGCGCGTGCACATATCACAGTGTGGGCTGGCTCTTCTGGGCCCCGCACCCTCATCTGTCGCAACTCCGCCACGATCTCTCACCGCTCCTCCGCCATAACCATTCACCGCATTTCATCACAAACACTCGCCGCTCATCCGCCCCGACCTTCCCACTCCTCTGTACCTGGGCCCTGCCGATGTTCATGCCCACGCTCCAAAACGGCGACCAGGCTTTTGATGACATCACTTAGTCGCCCATCTCAAAATCATCGCACACTTCGAGCAGCTCGCACTGGAGGTTGGAGTGGTCCGCCGCTCCAGCTTTTATACTGTCGACCTGCGGAGCTGTTCTCTCGCAGGTCAGGGCACTAGCATTTGCTTTTCAATTCTATTGCTCTAGAAATGAACCCCAGTGCTATGTGTGATGATTGACTGTGCATATTAAAGGTGTGCAGTGAGTTTGTAGCAAGGTATTTCTCAAAGGAGGAGAAGATTAATAGAAGGTGGATTCCTTTTGAATTCCCTCCCATGATTGACAGGCCAGATCAAGTTTGAGAAATTTCGCAGTTGCAAACCATTCCGTTCCCATTCGCAGTTTAGAGACCTGAAATTCCAGCAGGAGAAATGCTACAAATTAGGCTTTTGCAATCTTTACATTTAACATTACATTTTGAAGATGTCTGTTTTGCCAATTTGAAAGTAAAATCATGAGATGTGTATGACAGGCGGCTGATCTCACACCGCCTGTTTTGCACCATTGCCCAAAGTTACATCGACAAGGCACAAGTCAGGAGTGTGATGGAATACTCTCCACTTGATTTTGATAACTTTAATGGGTGCATTACTGTGCCGCGCATTTAAGACTCGGCTTTTCCCGGGATCTGAATCGGAATTCGGTGCATGCACAATGACTCGGTTAAATTTAGCACCGGCATTTTTGTTAGCATTCCCCCAGCTCTGGGGTGCAAAGGCTAATTTAGTGCCTCCTGTCAACTCTTTGACCGATTCTGATGAGTTTCTGGGTGGGAGGGGTTTACTTTTTCAAGTACTGCTCTGCCTGGATTAAAGCCGCAACAGAGACACGACCAAATTTCTCCCCCAAAAACTATCATGAAAGACTGAACAGGATGGGGCTCCTTTCTCTCAAAGAGAAGGCCGAGGGGTGACCTAGTAGAGGTCTTTAAAATTCTGAAAGGTTTGATAGGGTGGCTGTAGGGATAGTGTTTACATTTATGGGGGAATCCAAAACTAGGGGTCATAAATATAAGATAGTCACTTGTAAATCCAATAAAGAATTCAGGAGAAATTTCTTTACTCAGCGAGTGGTTTGAATGTGGAACTCACTACCACAAGGGAGTGGTTGAGGTGAATAGCATAGATGCGTTAAAGGAGATGCTAAATAAATATATGGGGGAGAAAGGAATAGAAGGATGTGGTGATAGGGTAGGGTTCGGAGAAGGCGTGTGTGGGGCATAAACACCAGCATTGACCTGATAGACAGAATGGCCTGATTCTGAGCTATTCTATCTAATGTAGCACCACCAACATTCTATTTCCAGATTTGAAAATAGTGGATTTATATGAACTGGGCAAGACAGATATAGGGGCCACGTTTTGGGTGGTGGTGGTGGTGGTGGCGGCGGCGGCGCACACAGCCCCAGTGAGGCCATTCGGCCAGGGCTAGGGGCCTCCCACAGTTTCGGCCGCCTGCAGCTACTGCACATGCGCGCCCACTGTAGCACGCATGTGCAGAGGTCCCGGCACTGTTTTCAGCACAGGGACCTCGCTCCGCCCCCTACAGCTCGTGCTGCACCGCGCCCAGCTCCAGAGGACCTGCAGGGAGCCTGAAAATAGGTAAGTGTTTTTAGGCGCACTTTGTGGCGCGAGAAATGGGCGTCGGCGCAGCCCGGCCCGAAACTTGGGCCCATAAAGTGGTGGACAAAATACACATGAAGACACACTTCTGCAGAGGCAAAACATAAATGTCCTCGCCAGGGTGAAAGTATGTTCCAAAGTAACCAAAAGTTCAAAATTCTGAAGCTAGACGTTGACTGATATGGGAAAATTTCTCCTTGATTTTATATGATGTGTGGTTATCAATGGAACACTGAAAACAAAGGGAGCAGTGACCTTCCAACTGCAAATCTGAAGGCTTAGCTTTAGGATTTCAAACATTTGTAATTTTTATTGATGAATTTAATGTTAAAAAGTTAGTCATTTATGTTAAGGATAAACATGAATTAAAATTACTTTTGTTCATCCACATTAGAAATTTAATGTTCCCATGCTGCCAGTGTGGAGTCGCATGCAGAGGTTGGGTGGCCCACTCAGGTTGGAGATATTGCTAGAGGTTTGATCACATGACATTTGATCACATGACACCTGATCGCGTGACGTTTGATCATGTGACATCTGATCGTACAATGCCCGATCACATGACACCTGATCGCGTGATGTTTGATCATGTGACATCTGATCGCATGATGCCCGATCACGTGACACACACAGTTTGCAAATGCTATTGCATTTTTCTTATAGTGGTGGGGTTCCCTGTAGTTGGGTATCTTTGCTCACGGATTTGCGCCAGCAGCTGTCGTGTGCGAAGTCCCGAGAACCAGGAGGTCCCTCACAAGCAGGCAGAGGAAGTACGCTGACCCAAACTGTCATGTATCCAAACATGTTTACTGCTTGTACTATTACATATGATGTGCCACCAGAGGGCACTACTATGTGAAACTTTACACCAGCTGTATGGTCACTAAGGTGTGCCACCAGAGGGCACTACAGTGGGAGACTTGTAGGTTACCTGTGCAGGTGTGCCAGGCCTAGTATAAAAGGCAGGCCACCATGTGTGATCCTCACTCTGGAGTTACATGAAATGGACTAAGGTCACTACAGTTCAAGTACAACACATTGCCTCGTGGAGTCATTATCAGAGCATCTGAAGATATAACATAAACCAACTGCGAATGCGAAATGCGAGCTCTACTTTTCTCCAGGCAATGTTGGAGGTTTGGCATTACTACTCGGAGGGGGTGAGGTTTTCCGACGTACTGCTCCTCATGCCCACTTTGACTGTGGTTTCCTGCTGTGAGTGTGGGCTGGGTGAACTTAGCTGAACATTAGATAATAATGACACAAATAATAATAATGACATTGATGGGCAGGTTTTTCCACTCTGGCGGATACCAGCCCTCTTCAGCGTGTGGAATATCGTAGACTGGCATGTGCAGAAGCGGAAAAACCCTGTTTTTATCTCCTTGCTGAATAAGCGTGAGCAATTTGTTTTGCTGTGGTGCTGTTGCATCACACAAAGGCAGCAGACATCAGTGGCTAGACAATAAATCTTCTGTGATCTGTGTCCTCTGTTCTCAGCACAAACTGTACACGATAATTTGCAGTGAGACGTTCTGTAGGCTTCTTTCGGATCAAGGTTACACAGGATAAATTCTCTGTTGCAGTCCAAACAAAACAGAATCTTATTATTAGAACAACAACAGAAAATGCTGCAGACATTTAGCAGGTCATTCAGCAGCAGTGGAGAGAAAGGACAGGTTAACGTTTCAAGCGCACAAGCCCTTTGCGCGCTCGAAACGTTAACTTGCCCTTCTCTCCGCAGATGCTGCCTGACCTGCTGCTTGTTTCTCGCATTTTAAAAATGTTGTTTTAGATTATCAGCATCCACAGTAATTCTCTTTTAGTTCAGTTATTATTGATATCTGCTCTATTTCATGCAGTAGTGAGTGTACGATCTTGTATAAGATGTGGATGGATACCCGTGTAGCTGCAGTGGCATTCTTCACATTCCCACCTGTATTGAAGCATCACGGAGGAGGGAGAGCTTGTGTTGGGAACATAAGCACAGGAGTAGGCCATTGAGCCCCTTGAGCCTGATCGCCCATTCATGTCTGATCTGTGACCTTACTCCATCTACCCGCCTTTGCCCCTTAACAACAACAACTTGTACGTATATAGCGCCTTTAAAGTAGTGAAACACCCCAAGACGCTTCACAGGAGTATTATAAATAGAAATTAGCACAGATGACCAAAAGCTTGGTCAAAAAGGTAGGTTTTAAGGAGTGTCTTGAAGGAGGAAAGAGAGATATAGAGGCGGGGAGTTCCAGAGCTTGGGGCCGAGGCAACAGATGACGTGTATCTCCAGAACCTCCTCATTTCTACCACAGAAACTTGTTGAGGCCAGTTCGTTAGATATATTCAAAAGGGAGTTAGATATGGCCCTTACGGCTAAAGGGATCAAGGGGTATGGAGAGAAAGCAGGAATGGGGTATTGAAGTGCATGATCAGCCATGATCGTATTGAATGGTGGTGCAGGCTGGAAGGGCCGAATGGCCTACTCCTGCAGCTATTTTCTATGTTTCTACGTTTCTATCCTGTTGCTTCAAACAACCGAGGTGAATCGCCTGCAGATTAAAAGTAAAAGGCAGTTGGGCCCCAAGGCCTCAGCAACTGGCCAAGGTAACAGTACATTGAAGTCATCCTATCGGTGCCTGGGACCACACATTGCTCAAAGCTGTCCGTATGTGAAGGCAGGGTGTTCCTGCTGCAAGAAAACTGGGCATGTAGGCCCCAAGTTTCCACACGCTACAAAACGGGTTCCCCTCCGAGCTGGGCGTCCATCTATCGTGCCGAAAATTGCGCCTGAAAAAAAACACGCGATTCTGGAGCGCCCTGCAGCTCCATGGCAGCTTGGCGCGGAGCCTGCCACTCGCGCCGATTTTGTAAGTGGGAGGGGGCGGGTACCATTTAAATTATTTTTTACGTGCCGGCAATGCTGCGCGTGCGCGTTGGAGCATTCGCGCACGCGCAGTGTGAAGGAAGCATTGGCACTCGGCCATTTTTGTAGTTTTGTAGCTGTTTAATTTTTGAAATTTTTTAAATAAAAGCACATTGCCCTTCCATGATCAGCACTGAGGCTTCTTGCAGCAGTGAGAAGGCTGCAGGAAGCCTCCGAAGTTGAGGCAGCCGTTTCCCGACTGCCTCCCCTCCCCTGCCGTCGGGAATGGCTGCCTCCTCCTCCCTGCCTCTACCCCTCCCTGCCGTCGGTTGGTCGGTCGGTCGGGCCTTCCCTCCCTCCCGTTCGCGGGAACGACGCCACACCGCTGAGCTAACTTTAAGTCTTCCACCTCAAGTGGAAAGCTGCACAAATGCCTGCTTACTGCCTGCCCCTCCCTCCCTCCCGTTCGCGGAAACGATGCCACACCGCTGAGCTGACTGAACCTGCCTGAAGCACTTTCACACAGGTAGGAAGATGGTTTATTTAATCTTTTCTTTGCTTATAAATGTTTATTCAGGCTGGATTTATTTGTGTAATATTTGTATAAGTACAAATAAGGATTTATTGTAGAATTTAATGACTTCCCTCCCCCCCCCACCACCTCGTTCTGGACGCCTAATTTGTAACCTGCGCCTGATTTTTTAATGTGTAGACAAGGTTTTTTCAGTTCTACAAAAATCATCACTTGCTCCATTCTAAGTTAGTTTGGAGTACGTTTTCACTGTGGAAACTTTGAAATCAGGCGCCAGTGGCCGGACACGCCCCCTTTTGAAGAAAAAATTCTGTTCCAAAGTGAAACTGTTCTAACTGACTAGAACTGCAGAAAAAAAAATGTGGAGAATTGCGATTTCTAAGATAGTCCGTTCTCCACCAGTTGCTCCTAAAAAATCAGGAGCAAATCATGTGGAAACTTGGGGCCGTAGTGTCTGGCGATTTCTACTTCTAGCCTTGAACAGCAGTTTATTCTTCAGTCGGCACGCCTTCGCAAGATGCCCAGTTTTCTTGCAGCAGGAACTCTGCCTCCACATACGGACAGCTTTGAGCAATGTGTGGTCCCAGGCACCGATCGGATGACTTCAATGCACTGTTACCTTGGCCAGTTGCTGAGGCCTTGGGGCCCAACTGCCTTTTACTTTTAATCTGCAGGCGATTCACCGCAATTGTCTGATGACTGGAAATGTTGTGAAATTCTCTGAAATGTTGGTTGGCCATATCCATCGACATAGCTGTCTGACAAGCTAAATCAAAAGTCAAGTTAGGAGTTGTCAACAATTTTCTTCTGATTGCTTCATTTTTCCTCCCACAAACAAAGTGGTTACGTAAATCTCAGTCCTGAAAGTTTTCGAAATGACAGTGAATGGATAAGTTTTTTAAAGCTACAATGTACTCACTGATACTCTCATCAATGAATTGATCTCGTATCCCAAAACGATAACTTTCAGCAATTTCCAGGGGCTCAGGACTGTAGTGCTGTTCTCTCCGTCAGTGCCTGTCCTTTGGCTTGACGGGAACAAGCACATTTTTCAGGGTTTCATACACGTCGGGACCTGCTTCATTCAGGAAAATAGCCCGTTTCTTTCCCAAAACTACCCCGTTATAGTTTTCATCATTGGGGACTTCGATGATACTATTCGTGGCGCAAAACATTTCTAGCCGCTCCACATACACTCTGAAAGTCTCTCGGTCATGATGGAACTCACCCAAGTGCCCTATTATTCCCATAGGCGTAGCCATCTGGACTCTGGCAATGTTGACAGTTCAGCCAAGTGTGCTTGAAATTTACCATGGATTTTTAGCTGCCTCTCAAAGTCTCTCTGTTGGTTGACAGGAACATCTTCCACCAAAAATTTCAGCTAGGAAATCCAGAAATCCTATCCTCATGACCAATGTGATATATTCTTACGACATCACAAACACACTCCCTCTACAAGATGGCTCTGAACACAGAAGCTCTTTGCCACATGACCTGTTTATTATTTACATCAGTACTTGCATTACCACAGTCGTCCATTAGGTGGAGCAGTAGTCCACTAGTGGACGGGGGGGGAGGGGCTCTATTACAGCCATCAATGATTGAGCGATTATAATCAGGGATGCTCAATTAGAGGAGCAGAGACATCTCCTGGGGGTTGTGGGGCTGGAGGAGGTTACAGAGATGGGGAGGGGCGAGGCCATGGAGGGATTGGAAAATAAGGAGGAGAATTTTGAAACCAAGGGATTGCCATATCCTTTAATATCTTTGGTTAACAAAGATCTATCGATCTTTGAGAAATCCTCTCACCTGTTCACTGGTTTGAAAGTATTGCATTGTAACCATGTAAATTATCAACATGGCCAGGAGAGGGACTAGGCCCAGAGCTGTGAATGGGGGGATGAGAGCTAGAGATAGGGACAGGACCAATGGTGCAGTGTAAAGCCATAAAAAGGCATTCCTTTCTTTTATTTTACAGACATTGCTGAGTCACTGTTATTTCTGTTAGAAACCACACATATATTCTCTACCCAGATCTGAGAAGCATTGTGTCTGCTATTCAGAAAATCTTTTCTGTTTGATTAGTCCACATGAATCATTGGGATATCAGGAGTTGGGACAGGGTTGGGAAATGGTTGCACAACTGACCAGATTTGTCTGGTTATGCCAGACATTGGGTAAGCTTTTGTTTACATTAATCAATAAGTGGATGTAATGGGCATCTTTAAAGATCATCAAGGATGATCCCATGCAAGCACAAGACAAAACTCATAAGAGCATAAGAAATAGGTGCAGGAGTAGGCCATTCGGCTCCTCTAGCCTGCTCCGCCATTCAATAAGATCATGGCTGATCATCGACCTCAATGCCACGTTCCCGCCCGATCTCCATATCCCTTGATTCCCTAGAACTCCAAAATTCTACCTATCTCAGCCTTGAATATACTCAGAGACTCAGCACCCACAGCCCGCTGGGTCAGAGAATTCCAAAGCTTCACAACCCTCTGAGTGAAGAAATTCTTCCTCATCTCAAATTGTAGCTGAAAGAATTTGAAAAGAGAATCCATTCCATTCCAGATGGCGGTAACCTTTAGTTTAAATGTTCCTCACTAAACACAACAGTACAAAGTTCTCCCGCACTGTCAGCACCAGCCTTCAGTCTAAATCGGCAGGAATGAGCCTCGGTTTCTGCTACAATAATTGCTCCAATAATTCAGCTCCGGACCCACAGACCTCGAAAAGGGTGGAGGAAATGGACATTGCGCCTATACGGGTAGGCCTGAGGCACAACCGATATTGGGCCTCATTTAAATGAGACCAGAAAGCGAAGACATGTCAAATTTTGAGCCGTTGGGTTGCTGGCAGTGGCGACTGGGGGTTGGGTGGAGGGGTGGGGGGGGGGGATACAATCAGGAGAGTGACCGGGAGTGAAGGTGATTGGGAGGGTGGAGACCAGGAGGGAAGGTGATCGGAAAGCGTGTGACCAGGAGGGAAGGCGATCGGGAAGAGTGTGACCAGGAGAGAAGGTGATCGGGAGGGTGGTGACCAGGAGGGAAGGTGATTGGGAGGGTGGTGACCAGGAGGGAAGGTGATCGGGAGGGTGGTGACCAGGAGGGTGATCGAGAGGGAAGGTGATCGGGAGGGTGGTGACCAGGAGGGAAGGTGATTGGGAGGGTGGTGACCAGGAGGGAAGGTGATCGGGAGGGTGGTGACCAGGAGGGAAGGTGACCTGGAGGGAAGGTGATTGGGAGGGTGGAGACCAGGAGGGAAGGTGATTGGGAGGGAAGGCGATCGGGAGGGTGGTGACCAGGAGGGAAGGTAATTGGGAGGGTGGTGACCAGGATGGAAGGTGACCAGGAGGGAAGGCGATCGGGAGGGTGGTGACCAGGAGGGAAGGTGATTGGGAGGGTGGAGACCAGGAGGGAAGGTGATCGGGAGGGTGGTGACCAGGAGGGAAGGTGATCGGGAGGGAAGGCAATCGGGAGGGTGGTGACCAGGAGGGAAGGTGACCTGGAGGGAAGGTGATTGGGAGGGTGGAGACCAGAGGGAAGGTGATTGAGAGGGTGGTGACCAGGATGGAAGGTGACCGGGAGGGTGGTGACCTGGAGGGAAGGTGATTGGGAGGGTGGAGACCGGGAGGGAAGGTGATTGGGAGGGTGGTGACCAGGAGGGAAGGTGATCGGGAGGGAAGGCGACCAGGAGGGAAGGTGATCGGGAGGGTGGTGACCAGGAGGGAAGGTGATCGGGAGGGAAGGCAATCGGGAGGGTGGTGACCAGGAGGGAAGGTGACCTGGATGGAAGGTGACCGGGAGGGTGGTGACCTGGAGGGAAGGTGATTGGGAGGGTGGAGACCGGGAGGGAAGGTGATTGGGAGGGTGGTGACCAGGAGGGAAGGTGATCGGGAGGGAAGGCGACCAGGAGGGAAGGCGATCGGGAGGGTGGTGACCAGGAGGGAAGGTGATCGGGAGGGTGGTGACCAGGAGGGAAGGCAATCGGGAGCTTTGGCGATTTGGATGGAAGTCAATCAGAAACAGGTGATCGGAAGAGGAGTGATCGGGAGGGCGTTGGGATAGTTGGATCCGGAAATTACAAAGACATGGATGAGGATAGGGAAGGAGGGTGGCAATGTTATGGAGGTGGAAGCCAACAATCTTTGCGATGAAGAGGATAGGGGATCCAAAGATTAGCTTGGGGTCTAATAGGGTGCAGTTTGCAAACAGTCGATTAAAACAGGACTTGATGAATTTTAGGCTACAGGCAGCAGAGTTTTGCCTGAGTTCAAGTTTACTGAGGGCTGGCCAGGGCAACACCAAGTTCCATTTATATAGCGCCTTTAATATCGTAAAACAACGGCAGGCACTTCACAGCTGTGTAATCAGAACAAATTGACACCGAGCCTAAGCAGGAGAGATTAGGACAGGTGACTAAACGCATGTCCTTCTGATACAATCAGTCTTGATTAGTTCAGGCTAACTTACATTTTATTCCTTTTGAGAATTTTCTCCCCTTGCTGTCTTCCTGTCCTGATGGTATTGACTCCTTGTTGGAGTATAGGATCCACAAACATCAGGCACCCTCCAGTACCTTGCCCATTTTGCCACCATTCATAAAGTTATAGAATCATAGAGTCATAAAGTCATTTCGCCACAGAAGGCCATTCGGCCCATCGAGTCCATGCCGGCTCTCTGTAGAACAATCCAATCAGTCCCATTCCCCCGCACTATCCCCGTAGCCCTGCAAGTTTATTTCCCTCAAGTGCCTCTCCAATTTCCTTTTGAAATCATTGATCGTCTCCGCTTCCACCATCCTCGTCGGCAGCGAGTTCCAGATCATTATCACTTGCTGCATAAAAAGGTTCTTCCTCACAATCCCCCTGTATCCTTTTCCCAAAACCTTAAATCTGTGTCCCCTAGTCCTTGTACCACCAGCTAATGGGAACAGCGTTTCTCTGTCTACCTTCTCCAAACCCGTCATGATCTTGTACACCTCTGTCAAATTTCCCCTCAACTTCCTTTGTTCCAAGGAGAACAGCTTCTCCAGCCTAACCTAGTAGCTTAAATCCATCATCCCTGGAACTATTCTGGTAAATCTCCTCTGCACCCTCGCAAGGACTTTCACTTCCTTCCTAAAGTGTGGTGACCAGAACTGGCTGCAATACTCCAGTTGTGATCTAACCAGAGCTGTATAAAGCTTGTCATTTGTGAACCTTGGCGGGCGGGTGTCGGCATGTTGTTAGACCACAGGGGATTGAAACCAATTCATCCTCATCCACAAAATGCTTTCAATGCAATGTTTTTTTTTTACAGTGGGCATTGCCATTTTGAATATAGAAATCGAGACTGCTGTGTTAGAACATGCAGCATAACTTTTGTAGCTGTTGAGTCCAACACACTGGAATGCTTACATACCTCAGTGCTGCTGCAAAATATAAATTAACGACACCTTTAACTTCTTTAAAGCCAGTGCTTTACTTAACTCCATTTCACTGGATCTGCCTTCTGCGAAGGGTAATTGAGGTTAATAAGTGTTACACTATTGCTCTAAAATGTGTGAGAGAGATTTATGGTATATTTTTATTGCAGAGGGTGCTGAAGTCTATTTATTATTACTTTTGCTCCCAAGCGTGTAATTGTATATTACTATTTCCATCTGGAGGTAAGTTCAAAGTAATGGAAAGATGGATGACTATCATATGGTGTGTGTAATATATATATATATAATTACATTTTAAAAGATAGAGAATTATTTGTGTCTGTAAAGATTTATGCCACATTCCTTTTTATTTACCAAACTCTATTTTGCAATGTAAGTCTCGACATCTGCTTTATCTGCTCAGCCTCAAAGTTTTATAGCCTGTGTTAACTGTACCTTTTTAATCCTGTTTACTGCTGGGCATGACTTTCCGTTAAAACCCACTGCAACTGTAACATTCCTCTGCCAGACAGTGTTAGGAATAGAAGGATACGATTTTGATGTGCAAAGTCCAGCTTAATGATTAACGCTAACAATCGTAAGAATTAGAATCCAAGGGTATTTTCTATTGGGCAGCGAGAGGGATGAGTTGAGGAATTAAAATAAACCCTTTCTCATTAGTTGTTTGATTTGTGAGGGATCAGCTTGGCTCTGTGGTAGCAGTATGACTCAAACATGTCATCTAACTGATCGTCCAGTGCAGTTCTGAAGGTGTGCTGCACTGCTGGGAGCTTCTGATGACACATTAAAGCCAAGGCCCTTGTAATAAATAAACATTTTTAAACAACCTTTACACAGGCAGAATCCAACAACAATAATTCTTGGCAAGTTTTAAAAGAACATAAGAAATAGAAGCAGGAGCAGGCCATACGGCCTCTTGAGCCTGCTCCGTCATTTTAGACGATCTTGGCTGATGCAATCATGGACTCAGCTCCACTTTCCTGCCCGCTCCCCATAACGCCTTATTCCCTTATTAGTTAAAAAACTGTCTATCTCTGTCTTAAATTTATTCAATGTCCCAGCTTCCACAGCTCTCTGAGGCAGCGAATTCCACAGATCCACAACCCTCAGAGAAGAAATTTCTCCTCATCTCAGTTTTAAATGGGCGGCCCCTTATTCTATGATTATGTCCTCTAGTTCTAGTCTCCCCCATCAGTGGAAACATTTTCTCTGTGACCACCTCGTCAAGCTCCCTCATAATCTTCTATGTTTCGATAAGATCACCTCTCAATCTTCTGAATTCCAATGAGTAGAGGCCCAGCCGACTCAACCTTTCCTCATAGGTCAAACCCTTCATCTCTGGAATCAACCTAGTGAACTTTCTCTGAACTGCCTCCAAAGCAAGTATATCGTTTCGTAAATATGGGACCAAAACAGCACGCAGTATTCCAGGTGTGGCCTCACCAATACCCTGTATAACTGTAGCAAGACTTCCCTGCTTTTATACTCCATGCCCTTTGCAATATAGGCCAAGATTCCATTGGCCTTCTTGATCACTTGCTGTACCTGCATACTAATCTTTTGTGTTTCATGTACAAGTACCCCCAGGTCCCGCGGTACTGCAGCACTTTGCAATCTTTCTCCATTTAAATAATGACTTGCTCTTTGATTTTTTTCTGCCAAAGTGCATGACCACACTTTCCAACATTATACTCCATCTGCCAAATTTTTGCCCACTCACTTAGCCTGTCTATGTCCTTTTGCAGATTTTTTGTGTCCTCCTCACACATTGCTTTTCCTCCCATCTTTGTATCATCAGCAAACTTGGTTACGTTACACTCAGTCCCTTCTTCCAAGTTGTTAATATAGATTGTAAATAGTTGGGGTCCCAGCACTGATCCCTGCAGCACCCCACTAGTTACTGGTTGCCAACCCGAGAATGAACCATTTATCCCGATTCTCTGTTTTCTGTTAGTTAGCCAATCCTCTATTCATGCTAATATATTACCCCCAACTCCGTGAACACTTATCTTTTCCATTGGGATTGTTTTCATGATACCCAGAACATAAGAATATAAGAAATAGGAACAGGAGTGGGCCATTCGGTCCTCCGAGCGTGCTCTGCAATTCAATAAGATCATGGCTGATCTTCTACCTTAACTCCACCTTCCTGCACTATTCCCATATCCCTATGTTCCCTTAAGTATCCAAAAATCTATCGATCTCTGTCTTGAATATGCTCCATGACTGAGCCTCCACATCCCTCTGCGGTAAAGAATTCAAAAGTTTTACAAGCCTTGAGTGAAGAAATTTCTCCTCATCTCCATCCTAAATGCCTGACCCCTTATTCTGAGACTATGACCCATAGTTCTAGACTATCCAGCCAGGGTAAATGCCCACCCTGCATCTACCCTATTAAGCCCCTGAAGAATTTTATATGTTTCTTCTCATTCTTCTAAACTATAGGCCTAATTTACTCAATCTTTCCTCACAGGGCAATACCCCCAGTCCCGGATTTAGTCTGGTGAACATTTGTTGCACTCCCTCAAGGCCTGCATTTCCTTCCTTGGGTAAGAGGACCAAAACTGTACACAGTACTCCAGGTGTCGTCTCACCAAGGCCCTAACTAATTGCAGTAAGACTTCAACACTCCGCCCGCCCCCCAACTTCCGCCTCGCTAGTGTGCGAACTTCTGCTCACCGCTGCACATCCACCCCCATTATGACCGACGTCCGGTCCGCTGGTTTAAAAAAAAAGCCAAAGAGCGGAATTTCAGCTCAAGAGGGCACCGCATCAACCGCGCCGGTAAAAACAAACAAAACACGGCAGGTGCGCCCTGTTTCCAGCAGTTGGCAGTTTCACCCCCCCCACCCCCCTTTACTCTTATACTCAAATCCTTCTGTATTAACAACTAGCATACTATTCACCAAAGAATGGTGAGAATGTGGAACTTGTTACCACAAGGAGTAGTTGAGGCAACTAGCATGGATGCATTTAAGGATAAGCTAGATAGGGACATGAGGGAGAAAGGAATAGAAGAATATGTTGCTGGGGTGACATGAAGTAGGATGGAGGAGAATTGTGAGGAGCCTAAACACCGCCATGGACCTGTTGGGCCAAATGGCCTGTTTCTGTGCTGTAAATTCTATGTAACACTATGTAAGCCGTGCATTGGTATAACACCAATTATTTGGATCTGGATTTACTCCCACCTCCCTCTTATTTCGTAATGCACTCACCAGCTCGATACCGATTTTTGTCCCCCTTCTTTAGAGAGCACTGTCTCTATCTATTGCTCCTTCTCTAGTTTCCTCCTCTGTTCTTGTTATCCTCCTCAGGTTAGCTCTTTTCCCCTGCTCATTCCTCCTGCGTACTCGGTCAGCATCAGCTTGGCTCGGTTGTAACTCTCTTTCTTCTGAGTCAGAAGCTTGTGGGGAGTGGTCAAGCCTTCAGGAATTGAGCATATAACTCAGGCTGGCACGTTAGTGTTGAGCTGAGGGAGTGCTGCATTTTTGTTAAATTGGGACCCTGTTTAGGTGGATGCTAAAAATGCCATGAACCTATTTTTAAAAGAATGGAATAGTCTCCCAGTATCATGGACTGGCATTCCTCTTTTAATCAACACTATCAAAATGCATGAGTAACTCATCGTTTGTCTCAGTCCTGTTTGCGGGATCTCACGGCAGCTGGGGAGGGGAGGGTAATTTTAACTTCAATGGAAATTAAATTTAGGAATGGCTGAATGAATATGGCCTGTTTTACACTATCGGCCAAAGCCTAAAATACCAGGTATTCAAAATGGCTCCCATGTTCACATGACAACAGTCAGTGCACTTCATTGTATGTGATGTTTCTGAGGCTTGTGACACAAATAAATGCTGTCTTACTTATTTCTTATTGTTTAAAAATTTATAGTGTCAGGGTTAAGGATATAATTAAAAGTATTTGCAGAAAAAAAATCTTTAATTATGATCTGCTGACGGGGTGAGATGAAGGAGGACGGGAGGAGGCTCGTGTGGATCATAAACACTGGCACAGACCAGTTGGGCCGAATGGCCTGTTTGTGCGCTACAAATTCTATGTGATAGAACCTGTATAATGTGGATATCACAGCATTTAGCAGCTTTGTTTAAATTGTCAGAATAGTATTGGTTTTTATAAACTCTCATCAGTATCATGGTTAATGCATGATTAATCTGCTAATCATAAAATTAGAATATGGGTAGCGAGACAGCTGTATAACACAATAGCATGAGTAGTGTAGGAAAGACATGATTCACATTTATCGTCACCCTGACAACTGGAGTTGCAGAAATAATCCAGATTTCCTGCATTAAATATTTTTTTTAATCCAACACAAGTCACTGGAAGACAGGTGGTGGGAATTTACAATAGGACAAAATACAGAGTTGTGACTAGAATTATTAACTTACATTTTAAATTTAATGAACAGAGAGCATGGCAGCAAGAAGTGGTCATGTGAGGAGCCAAACCACGACCAGGAATTTACTCGGAGCTGCTCCCGCTGTAACGTCATGTCAACGTGGTGGAAATCCCGACAGCACTCCTGGGGAAGTTACAACAGAAGAACAGGAACATCTCCAAGGGAATTCCCGGCCAATGTTGAAAACCAGATGGGATGGAAGAAAATGAGCAGATGGCAGAATGTATCCAAGATTAGTAACACTTTGGTGAATATGAAAGAATGCCATTACAGTCATCCTAGAACCTACAATAATTAATCACCTGAGAAGAAGAAGACAACATGAGAGCATAAGAAAGTCTGGAGTGAAAGAGCAACTTTCAGTTTATTGGCTCCATATAGACAGGTTGACTGAGTGGGCAAGAACATGGCAAATGGAGTACAATGTGGGAAGTGGGAAGATATCCACTTTGGTTAGAAAAACAAAAAAGCAGAATATTTTTTTTGGATGGTGAGCGACTGGGAAATGTTTACACTCAGAGGGACCTGAAAGTTTACATGCAGGTACAACAAGCAATTAGGAAAGCAAATGGTATGTTAGCTTTTGTTACAAAGGGATTGGAGTAAAAAATAAAGAAGTCTTACTACAATTATACAGGGCATTGGTGAGGTCACACCTGGAGTACTGTGTACAGTTCTGATCTCTTTACCTAAGGAAAGACTTACTTGCCTTAGAGGGAGTGCAACAAAGATTCACTAGACTGGTTCCTGGGATGAGGGGATTGCCATATGAGGAGAGATTGAGTAGACTAGGCCTATATTCCTTAGAGTTTAGAAGGATGGAAACATATAACATTTTTAAGGGGCTTGACAGGGTTAATGCTGAGAAAATGTTTCCCCTGGCTGGGGAGTCTAGAACCAGGGGTCACAGTCTCAGAATAAGGGGATGGCAATTTAGGACTGAGACGAGGAGAAATGTCTTTACTCAGAGGGTGGTGAATCTTTGGAATTCTCTACCCCAGAGGACTGTGGAGGCTCAGTCGTTGAGTATATTCAAGACAGAGGTCGATAACTTTTTGGGAACTAAGGGAATTAAGGGATATGGGGATAGTGTGGGAAGGTGGAGTTGAGGTAGAAGATCAGCCATAATCTTGTTGAATAGCAGAGCAGGCTCAGAGGGCCAAATGGCCTAATCCAGCTTCTATTTCTTATGTTCTGATGTCCTTATGTATTCAGACTCTATGGGGTCAATTAAAAAACCCTTCACCTGGTGTTAAAGGGGTAGTAACAGCCTCAAAATGGGGTTGGAAACATTACCGCCCCATCAACACCTGTGATGCAGCGGCACCATTTTTGAAAAGTGTCTGCCATTGGGTGTCCAAAGCACCCACCTGATTCAGGTGACAGGCCCCTTTTAACATGGAAATCAGGGTCCAATGATGTTACTAGAACCCTGATTGCCATTTTAGGTAGGAACGGGGTTGGAGCCTGTGGAGTGCAGGCTCCAATCAGTTCCATAGATAGTGGAAAAGAATAGGCTCGCCAAAGGTTGAGCCTTCAATTATTTATGTGGGTCCCGGAGGAGCAGGAGTGCAATTCCAGCCCGAGTTTGAGGCTTAAACCTGATGAGCTCTGTTGAGACGTCTGTTTGGCACCCTGCAGATCGCCTTCCAGATTTAAATGAGGCCGGAGCCTCCAAATAATGCAGGGACTCTTCACCACCGGAACGGGAGGCCGACCAGCCCGCTCCACCGGTCAGTTCGCCTAAAAGTCAGAGGAAGAAATTGGCCCTCTTTGCACCTCCCGTTAGCATCTCCGAGGGGGCGCGGTAACAGGGCGCTACTGACTCTGCGACTGGACGCGGCGAGGGTACCGACATCCGCAAAATTACCGCGGAGGTTTGCGGCGGCGGTAACCCCTAACGCCACAATGTCCTGCGCCTCGGAAATCGTGACGTCATCCGGCTGCGCAGCGCCCCGGTAGAGCCTTGAATGCGTACTTTGGTTCCGCCCCCTGCAGCATCGCCGGGCATCAACACCGGCAGCTGCAGGAGACGTTGTTAAGGAGGCCGTCTGCTCGAGGAGTGGTATTTAAAGGTAATGCCACTCGGGTAAGTAAAAACTGTGTTTTCAGCCCTTAGGTGATTGTTTTTCCATTCTCTTCTACCACGATTGACCAGCCATGCACTCTGTTACAGTTCTTGGGACTGATTGTCGTGAATCATGGTTGCCGTCGGTGACGAGGGACTCCGTTGTTATGCAGAGCCTGCAGCGATGGCCCTTCCCTTTAAGGGAGGGAAGGAGCCTACGATCCCGGCAACGCTGCACTCAACATTGTTCAGCCCTGAACCGCTACCGCCCCTATTGCCGACTTTAGCGCTCCAAGGGAAGTAGTAGCACTTGATTTAGCACTCCACTTCCTTCCTGGAGCGCTGAACTGGAAGTTCGTGTCGGCTTCACTTGCGTAGTGATATTTTTGCGCTACCGCAAATGTTAGTGCACCAAATGGGGCGCTATGCCTAATTTCTAGCCCAAAATCTGCCTCAGTGTATGATGATTGTATCATGGACTTCCCAAACCTCCCCCCACCTCTATCCTTATCTGCCACCTGAAGGCTCAGTCCATGTTGAGGGCTGGGCCTTATTCCCATGTTGCTGGCAAGGTGTGAGTGACAAACCGATGTGCCCCCTCGGCAGCTCGCCTTTGTCTAGGTTGGCATAATTTCAGGCAGCTCAGCGGTTGAGCCGGCCAACAGGATGATAGATCAGAGGTGGGCAATCATGGAGGGGAGAGAGCCCGAGGCAGCAATGGCCAACAATCTTCATATGGAGGTCATGTTCCTCCTGGCCCCAACAACATAACATTAAACTTACTATTTGGTGCCTCCTTTGCTGTACTGGTGGGTAAAACTGGCCGGACCATACATGGCACACGCTCTTTCCAGTTGTCCATCAAATTTGCAATTGGGATCCTGTGCCCATTACAAGACCCTAATCTGTAGGCTCCATTCCCTCGTCACTGACTCCCCATCCTCGGCCACTGTCTCAGGCGGAATCAGTCTCTTCACAACCTCCACATCTTACTTGACCCTGAACTGAGCTTCTGGTTCCATGTGTTCTGCTTCACAAAGACCGCCTACTTCCATCTCCGTCACATCGCCCGTCTGCACCCCTGCTTCTAGCCTTCTACTGCCCCAACCCTCCTCCATGCTTTTGTTACCTCCAGACTCGACTATTCCAATGCTCCCCTGGCCCGGCCTTCCATCTTCCACCCTCCGTAAATTTGAGCCAATCCAAGACTCTGCTGCGCATATGCTAACCCGCATCACGTTCCACTCATCAATCTCCCTTGTGTTCGATGCGAGACGGGAGCAGAAGCCATAGCCTGAAGGTTGTTAGAACGTGCAATAGATGTCCACTGCAAATTTTCTCACGTCTTCTGTGCTCTCAGCAACCATCTCCATCAAATACTTGAAGCATTTTTTCTACCTCCAGCTGCAACCCGTTTGCCATTTAAATGCACAAAAAAGAGCTGCCACAGTGTCTGGATAAACTGCAGCTCTACAGTTTGAGTCAGAATATTTTCTTATCTGGATTGGCTGCAAGCTCTTGGGGTTGAGGTAAGGACACCAAAGGAGAGGAAGGACTGGTTTTATGCGGGTAACGCTTTGTTACCGATTCAATAAACTCTTAAAAACAAAGTTATCATTAAACTGAGATTGACTGGCAGTTAATAAAATAAAACAGTCACGCATGGTATCCAGTGAAAGTGGTCAGAAGCAGTTGCTTCGCTTGATACATTCTTCACATTTGCACCCAGGTTGTTAACTGAAGCATAGATGTGATTTGAATCGTGTCTGCTTCATATAACATAGTAGTTTGCAATTTGTATTTGCAATTGAATTTTACAAGCGCTCCCTTTTGTCTGCCTTTTCAGGTGGACAAGAAAGATCCATGGCACTATTTCTTTGCGTTCTTCCCAGTGTCCTGGCCAATATTTATCCCTCAACCAACATCAGTAAAAACAGGTTATCTAAGCATTATCACATTGCTGTTTGTGGGACAACAAATTGACTGTCGCATTTCTTACATTGCAACAATAACTGCACTTCAAAGGTACTTTGTGGAATCATAGAATCATAGTATGATACAGCACAGAAGCAGGCCATTCAGCCCATCGTGCCTGTGCTGGCTCTTTGGTAGAGCTATCTAATTAGTCCCACTCCCCTGCTCTTTCTCTATTGCCAATGTTCCCTCTTATTTTTTGGGGGTGGGGGGGCCGATTCAAAAACATGCATGCGCGGTTTTTCACATTGGAAAGCCAGCGAGCCGGCTGCACAGGAGGCCCCGAGAACATTGCCCACAACCCTGCAATTCTTTTTTCCTCCTTCAAGTATTTAGCCAATTCTCTCTTGAATGTTACCATTGAATCTGCTTCCAACATCCCTTCAGGCAGATCATAACAACCCGCTGTGTAAAAATATGTTTCTTCATGTCAGCTCTGGTTTTTTCATTCTTTTTATTGCTGATTTCATTGGTTGTAAAGTGTTTTTGGACGTCCTGAGGCAGTAAAAAAGGCGCACTGTAAATGTAGGGTCTTTCTTGACTCGGTCTATTCTATGGTCAATACATCTCTTAAACTTTCCTCTCATTCTTTCTTGGATCAAATAGTCGCTTCCTCCTTCCTGCCTTCTCACTCTGTAGAAATTAAGATTGGTTGTGTTGTCTCATACCATAGTTCATTCTCAAAACTGTGCAACTATTTTTCACCTTTCTACAATCTTCAAGCTTTTTAAAATCCAAGCTTGGTGCACCTACTCCATACTTCCTGATTTATTTAGTCTCCTCTTGTGCCGTTTGGTGGCAGATGCTTGAGCTGTCTAGGTCCTGCATTCTAAAACTCTCTCCCTAAACGTCTCTGCCTTTCTAACTCTCTTCATGCTTCAACAAGCCCCCTCAAAGCACATCTCTTTGAACTCATCTTTGGTCACTTCCCCAACACTACCACTAATGCTTGGTAAGTATTTAGTTTGCTTCCGTTAACTACATTGGGACAGTTGCTACATTCGATGCAATTGTTTGTTTTAATCTAGCGGGCACAGGCCTTGGCTCTTGATCGAGGTTTCTTAATTAAAAGACGACGACATTTTAATAGACCAAGGTGCAAATTCACAACGCATGGATTTAAAAATACTGTATCGTGAATCATTAGCTGATGGCAGAGAATTAGTGCACTGTTATTTTATCCCTGGAACACATATTTGTGA
The DNA here is from genome assembly GCF_044704955.1 of Pristiophorus japonicus. Classification (NCBI taxonomy): domain Eukaryota; kingdom Metazoa; phylum Chordata; class Chondrichthyes; family Pristiophoridae; genus Pristiophorus; species Pristiophorus japonicus. Next base: position 33,682,163 of record NC_091977.1, read on the forward strand.
AGCAATGATCTTCTAATTGCTAACTATGTAGAATGTGTTCCACCCAGAGATGGATCCACAGGACAAAGTGTCAGCATGGCTCAGTTAGTAGCACTGAATCAGAAGATTGTGGATTGATGCCCCACCCCAGGACATGGGCACGTAATCTCAGCTCTTAACTCAGCTTTGAGATGCCTCGAGGGTACGAAAAGCGAAATTTCCTGCGTACTGGCAGTTTAGCACAAATTGACACAAACCTGACAGTCTCACTCAGAACGGTGATTAGGATGATAAAAATGGGAGATGTAAAAATTCACAGTGGATGCAATAGGAAGTGCTTTACTGAAGGTTGGTTTAAAGCATGTTGTTGGAGTGGACCAGAGGGAGATTGAACCTGGATTTGATTTGAATATGCCGTAACTGGAAGTAATGATGCAACTGGGCGCCAAAACATATACAATGTTACATTCCACAGCACTGATATCTCTTAATGGATGAGCATAACAATTCATTGGCAAATATATGCCAAAAACCTTGGGCCAGAACTGCCAAACAGTATTATTCAGAGTCGAGTCGGCTGGAAAGAATTCAAACATTCACAGTTTAATGGCACTGCACTGTTTATCAAGTGAGGAAACAAAGTGATGAAAGATAGTTGGAACTTTGATAATTTCACTTAAACAAAATGGATTTGATATAGGAATATAAGAAATAGAAGCTGGAGTATTCCATATGGATCTTAGAGCCTGTTCCTCCATTTAATTTTATCTCAATTCCACTTTCCCGCCCAATCCCCATATCCCTTTGTTCCCTTAGTATCCCAAAAAAATATATCGATCTCTGTCTTGAATATCCTCAATGACAGAACATCCACAGTCCTCTGGGGTAGAGAATGTCAAAGATTCACCACCCTCTGAGTCACCACCATCGCAGTCCTACATGGCCGACCCCTTATTCTGAGACTGTGACCCCCCCACCCTGCATCTACCCAGTCAAGCCCCTTTAGAATTTTATGTTTCAATGAGCTCACCTCTCATTCTTCAAAACTCTAGAGAGTATAAACCTACTCTACTCAATCTCTCATCATAGTAATACAGCGAGGGCCCTTTTGACATCATTCGTCTCTTTGCATGTCTCTCAACTGTTTCCACTTTTCCCATGCTCCCTGTCTTACCTTATATAAACATAGAAATTTACAACGCAGAAGGGGGCCATTTCATCCCATCGTGTCCGCACCAGCCGACAAAGAGCCACACATCTATGAGGCTTGTACATGGCCTTCTATTAGTTTTCATATTATCCTACAAAAGCCTTCTAAATAATTAGTCACGTAAATGTTCTCCAAGTTAGGACCTATGTTAGAATCAACAGGGTGCATTTCAAATATTTCCGATAAAAAATCTATTTCTTTTCATTGTAAATAATGATGGAGTGGAAGCTAATTATTAACATATGTTAACTATTCAGTACTATGATAGCTATAGGTTCAGCTTCATTTATGCTCTTGTTCATATAACCATTTAAAGTTCATGGTGCATCATCTGAAATTTAACTACAATAATGCCTTGGTTAACCAGCATATTGACTGATGAGGAAAGCTTGAGTAGGTTGGGCCTCTACTCATTGGAATTCAGAAGAATGAGAGGTGATCTTATCGAAACGTATAAGATTATGAGGGGGCTTGATAAGGTGGATGCAGAGAGGATGTTTCCACTGATGGGGGAGACTAGAACTCGGGGACATAGTCTCAGAATAAGGGGCCGCCCTTAAAACTGAGATGAGGAGGAATTTCTTCTCTGAGGGTTGTAAATCTGTGGAATTCGCTGCCTCAGAGAGTTGTGGAAGCTGGGACATTGAATAAGTTTAAGACATAGACAGACAGTTTCTTAACCGATAAGGGAATAAAGGGTTATGGGGAGCGGGCGGGTAAGTGGAGTTGAGTCCATGATCAGATCAGCCATGATCTTATTGAATGGCGGAGCAGGCTCAAGGGGCCGTATGGCCTACTCCTGTTCCTATTTCTTATGGTCTTATATAATATCTAAGCCTGTTTACCTAATTTCTCATAACTCGGTCCTTCAATTTTGGATTTGCTCTTATTGGTAGTATCAGAATTCGTAACTTAGGGGAATTCTGATTGTCTCGGTAAATTTGTTCCAACCATAGAGTAAAAATATTAACAGAATTCAATAATTTTCGCATTAAGCATGTGGGATAGCTTAAACGCACACCCTCCAGCAGAACTACTGAACATCCCCCATTCCTCAGAATTATACCTGGGCTAAAAGGGTTAAATTATGAGGACAGGTCGCATATAGGCTTGTATTCCCTTGCGTACAGAAGTTTAAGGGATGATCTAATTGAGGTGTTTAGCTGATTGAAGGTGTTGATATGGCAAGATAAAACTATTTCCTCTGGTGGGGCAATCCAGAACAAAGGGGCATAACCTTAAAATTAGAGCGAGGCTGTTCACGGGAGATGTCAGGAAACACTTCTTCAAACAAAGGATAGTGGAAATATGGTCCTCTCTCTCTCCTCAAAAAGCTGTTGAGGCTGGGGGTCAATTGGGAATTTCAAAATTAAGAGTGAGAGGGCCCAAATTTGATGAAGGCCTCCGCCCGCCCAAGTGCCGCCCAAAGGACCGCCGATGGCCGCCGAGGTACCAGACGGTACTTTTGGCGGGGTTTTCATCACCCAGGTCCCTCGAAGTTCGGTGGGCGGCAAATGGACGACGTACGGCACTAATCTGGGTGGCAGCGGGCGGGAGGTCTCATTCTCGGCGGCAGAGGCACTTGCCGCCCAAGTGCCGCCGAGGATGGTGTCGGGCCCATGGAGGGTCGAGGAACTAAAAATAAAAAGCATCAACAACACAAAAAAAACATCTGACTACCTTCAGGGGACTCCATCCCAGATAAGTACCTGTAAAGAAATAATTTAAATAAACTTCACTAACCTTTTTTTACAGCATCTTCACACTTACCGTTGAGGACAGAGCTGCCTGCACTCAGCGATCCACCGTCGTCTTGCCGCCGACTCCAGCCGACTCCCGCCCGCATGAATATGGCAGGCGAGAGACTACTTACTTGCATCGGCCGTCCGCTGACATCGGCGGGTGCTACCCGGCGGCTCTCCCCTCCCGCCCTCTCCAGGCCATGACAAAAGTGGCAGTGGGTGGTAAGCCCATCAACTTCAGCCCCATAGATTTTTGTTAAGAAAGGTAACGAAAGCAACACAGGTAGATGGAGTTAAGGTCAGCCATGATCTAATTGAATGAAGATCAGGCTCGAGGTACCAAATGGCCTGCCTCTTTTCCTATGTTCCTCCTATCCACCATCGTGGCAGACTCTTTTAGCGATTGTACCCCTACACATTGGAATTCTCTTCCCAAATCCGTCAGCTTTGTTGCATTCCTCTTATCTGCAAAAACCTCTTCAAGAGCAACTGTGATAGACCTCAGCATCTATCCAATGTCAATTCATAAGAAATTCGATAATTGAATGCTTAAAAGGGAAGCCAGGGTTGTGCTATTTTCCTTGGCTACAGAACCAATTGGCATATCTGGAAGCATTGTATATTAAATTCGTCTTGCTAAATACATTTGAGGAAAGAAGTAATTTGTTTCTGAGCCATAAGCAGAGAATATACAAACAGTCTGGCTCCAAACCTAGTTAATCCAAAGTTTGTTTGGTTAGACTTTATTTTTTGAGTTTGTTTATATCTGTAAGTTTATTTTGTCTCTGGTCTATAACTGGAAGAAGTAATTCAAACTGGGACTGTTTTGCCCATCCCTATCTCTGTAACCACTACCAGCCCTACAACTCTCAGAGAACGATGTGTCCCTCCAAATCAGGCCTTTTCTGCATCCCCAGCATCCTTTGACCCACCATTGTCAACCATACCTTCAGACGTCTAGTCCCCAAAGCTCTGGAATTCCCTCCCTAAACCTCTCCGCCTCTCTATCTCTCGCTCTTGCTTTAAGACCCTCCTTAAAACCTACCTCTTTGACCAAGGTTTTGATCACCTCTCATAGAAACATAGAAAATAGGTGCAGGAGTAGGCCATTTGGCCCTTCGAGCCTGCACCACCATTTAATATGATCATGGCTGATCATGCAACTTGATCCCTTTAGCCTTAAGGGCCACATCTAACTCCCTTTTGAATATATCTAACAAACTGGCCTCAACAACTTTCTGTGGTAGAGAATTCCACAGGTTCACAATTCTCTGAGTGAATCCTACTTTGTCTCCTATTATCTCCTACTTTGGTTTGGTGTCGATTTTGTCTGATTACTCTCCTGTGAGTGCCTTGGGACATTTTACTTAAAGGAGCTATATAAATGCAACTTGTTGTTGGTTTATTGTGAAGCTCCCATTGTGCCAGTTTGGGTTTCAAAGGATAGAGAATACTTGTGACAAGGGTAACAACTCAGCGTAGAGTGACCATGAGCAAAAACATAGCACTGTAGAGAAAGTGGGTGGCAAAGAGGGGATTTCACAGCTAATATTTCCAAGGCCGCATGGTGGATGGAACAATAATCTTTCACATAGAGTATATAATCATCTAGGTCTATACAGAACCTACAATCCTAGCTCTTTTAAAAGAATTGCCAGCAAAGTGATAAATGTTCTTGATGGCAGTCTAATCTGTGTCTACCACTCTTGGGGGTGAAAAAATGTCTTCAGATCTTGTTTAAGTCTGGTTAATGTTATCCTCACTCCTTCCAACTTTTTGATCACAGTTTTAAACTGAAATAATTTGCTTAAATTATCAGTTGCAGCATTTTAAAGACTTGGTTTAAATGAGTCTTCATTTCTTAATCTTTACCTGAATGTCCTGAACTTTGTCCAATGCATCACGTGCTGTTGAAGGTCAGATACTCAAAATTGTTCTTAACAACACAGGACAATTAAGCCTTTAGGCAAATGTCCTGAAGATGTCCACCATCTGCAAGGCACAAGTAAGGAGTGTGATGGAATTATCTCCACTTGCCTGGATGAGTGCAGCTCCAACAACACTCAAGAAGCTCAACACCATCCAGAACAAAGTAGTCCGCTTGATTGGCACCCCATCCACTACCAGTGGATGTGGTGTATTTGGACTTCCAGAAGGCATTTGACAAGGTGCCACATAAAAGGTTACTGCACAAGATAAAAGTTCACGGGGTTGGGGTTAATACATTAGCATGGATAGAGGATTAGCTAATGAACAGAAAACACAGAGTCGGGATAAATGGTTCATTCTCAGGTTCCAGTGGGGTGCCGCAGGGATCAGTGCTGGGACCCCAACTATTTACAATCTATATTAATGACTTGGAAGAAGGGACCGGTGTAACAGCCAAGTTTGTTGATAATACAAAGATGGGAGGAAAAGCAATGTGTGAGGAGGACACAAAAAACATGCAAAAGGACATAGACACGCTAAGTGAGTGGGCAAAAATTTGGCAGATGGAGTATAATATTGTAAAGTGTGAGGTCATGCACTTTGGCAGAAAAAAATCAAAGAGCAAGTTATTATTTAAATGGAGAAAGACTGCAAAGTACTACAGTACAGCGGGACCTGGCGGTACTTGTACATGAAACACAAAAGGTTAGTATGAAGGTACAGCAAGTGATCAGGAAGCCAATGGAATCTTGGCCTTTATTGCAAAGGGGATGGAGTATAAAAGCAGGGAAGTCTTGTTACAGTTATATAAGGTATTGGTGAGGCCATACCTGGAATACTGCGTGCAGTTTTGGTTTCCATATTTACGAAAGGATATACTTGCTTTGGAGGCAGTTCAGAGAAGGTTCACTAGGTTGATTCTGGAGGTGAGGGGGTTGACTTATGAGGAAAGGTTGAGTAGGTTGGGCCTCTACTCATTGGAATTCAGAAGACTGAGAGGTGATCTTATCGAAACGTATAAGATTATGAGGGGGCTTGACAAGGTGGATGCAGAGAAGATGTTTCCACTGATAGGGGAGACTAGAACTAGAGGGCATAATCTTAGAATAAGGGGCCACCCATTTAAAACTGAGATGAGAAATTTCTTCTCTCAGAGGATTGTGGATCTGTGGAATTTGCTGCCTCAGAGAGAATAAATTTACAGAAATAGACAGTTTCTTAAACAATAAGGGAATAAGGGGTTATGGAGAGCGGGCAGGGAAGTGGATCTGAATCCATGATTGAATCAGCCATGATTGTATTAAATTGTGGAGCAGGCTCGAGGGGCTGCATGGCCTACTCCTGTTCCTATTTCTTATGCTCTTATGTTCTTAAACATTCACCCCCTCCACCACTGGTTCACCATAGCTGCAGTGTATACCGTCTACAAGATGCACTGCAGCAACTCGCCAAGACTTCTTCGGCAGCACCTCTGAAACCTGTGACCTCTACCACCTAGAAGGACAAGTGCAGCAGGGGCACAGGAACACCATCACCTGCAAGTTCCCCTCCAAGTTACACACCATCCTGACTTGGAAGTATATCGTCGTTCCTTCATCGTTGCTGGGTCAAAATCCTGGAACTCCCTCCCTAACGGCACTGTGGGAGTACCTTCGCCACATGGACTGCAGTGGTTCAAGAAGGCAGCTCACCACCACCTTCTCAAGGGCAATTAGGAATGGGCAATAAATGCTGGCCTTGCCAGCAATACCACATCCCAGGAATGAATTTTTTTAAAACAGTGAACGAACAACTGTATCCCTTCGAAACTGCAGGCGCATCCTAAGGTGGAAATCCTGAAGTTGCAGTCAGTCATTCACTGCTCCGACACTAGCTGCGCTCAGGAACCCCGCTCCCATAGCCGGCAATCAGTGAAATCAGGAACTGCAATCCTACCGCAGTTAAATATCCCATTAAAAGTTAAACTCTTTTGGATTACAGATAACTAGGGTTTTGACAGCGTATTGACTGCTAAACAAACGTTATGGCCCTGAAAAATCTCATTTTAATTTCATGCAGTGCCAAATTTGTCCAGTCGAAGGATAAGTGGTAAGCCATTTAGGACCGAGATGAGGAGCGTCGGCGGCAGTCGGGAGCAGCATCGAGGAGGTGCGTGGAGCGGCCTATAAAAGGCACAGCAGGGAGTCCGGGGGCCAGCGTCGGCGGCAGTCGGGAGCAGCGTCGAGGAGGTGCGTGGAGAGGCCTATAAAAGGCACAGCAGGGAGTCCGGGGCCCAGCGTCGGCGGCAGTCGGGAGCAGCGTCGAGGAGGTGCGTGGAGAGGCCTATAAAAGGCACAGCAGGGAGTCCGGGGCCCAGCGTCGGCAGCAGTCGGGAGCAGCGTCGAGGAGGTGCGTGGAGAGGCCTATAAAAGGCACAGCAGGGAGTCCGGGGCCCAGCGTCGGCGGTAGTTGGGAGCAGCGTCGAGGAGGTGCGTGGAGAGGCCTATAAAAGGCACAGCAGGAAGTCCGGGGCCCAGCGTCGGCGGTAGTTGGGAGCAGCGTCGAGGAGGTGCATGGAGAGGCCTATAAAAGGCGTGACTTGTGCAGCTACAGGGAGAAGACAAAAAGAAGTAGAAAGAAATCAAAAGGTGACGTCACAGCCAAGAGGGTAAGTGATTGGCTGGTGATTGGTGAGTAGTTTTTCTTTTTTCTCTTCTATATCAGTGAGTAACTTTTAACATTGTTGTTGCCAATTTAAGTGTATATAAGGGTTAAATCATGGCAGGAGAGCTCGGTCGGGTGTTATGCTCCTCCTGTACCATGTGGGAACTCAGGGACACTTCCGGTGTCCCTGACGATTACGTGTGCGGGAAGTGTATCCGCCTCCAGCTCCTGACAGACCGTGTTGCGGAGTTGGAGCTGAGGGTGGATTCACTCTGGAGCATCCACGATGCTGAGAATGACGTGAGTATCACGTTTAGCGAGTTGGTCGTACCACAGGGAAAGGGTCCACAGCCAGATAGGGAATGGAAGACCAACAGGAAGAGCAGTGCAAGGAAGGTAGTGCAGGAGTTCCCTGTGGTCATCCCCCTGCAAAACAGATACACAGCTTTGGGTACTGTTGAGGGGGATGACTCATCAGGGGAGGGCAGCAGCAGCCAAGTTCATGGCACCGTGGCTGGCTCTGCTGCACAGGAGGGCAGGAAAAAGAGTGGGAGAGCAATAGTGATTGGGGATTCAATGGTGAGGGGAATAGATAGGCGTTTCTGCGGCCGCAACCGAGACTCCAGGATGGTATGTTGCCTCCCTGGTGCAAGGGTCAAGGATGTCTCGGAGCGGGTGCAGGACATTCTAAAAAGGGAGGGAGAACAGCCAGTTGTCGTGGTGCACATTGGTACCAACGACATAGGTAAAAAAAGGGATGAGGTCCTACGAAACGAATTTAAGGAGCTAGGAGCTAAATTAAAAAGTAAGACCTCAAAAGTAGTAATCTCGGGATTGCTACCAGTGCCATGTGATAGTCAGAGTAGGAATCGCAGGATAGCGCAGATCAATATGTGGCTTGAGCAGTGGTGCAAAAGGGAGGGATTCAAATTCCTGGGGCATTGGAACCGGTTCTGGGGGAGGTGGGACCAGTACAAACCGGACGGTCTGCACCTGGGCAGGACCGGAACCAATGTCCTAGGGGGAGTGTTTGCTAGTGCTGTTGGGGAGGATTTAAACTGATATGGCTGGGGGATGGGAACCAATGCAGGGAGACAGAGGGAAACAAAAAGGAGGCAAAAGCAAAAGACAGAAAGGAGATGAGGAAAAGTGGAGGGCAGAGAAACCCAAGGCAAAGAACAAAAAGGGCCACTGTACAGCAAAATTCTAAAAGGACAAAGGGTGTTAAAAGAACAAGCCTGAAGGCTTTGTGTCTTAATGCAAGGAGTATCCGCAATAAAGTGGATGAATTAACTGTGCAAATAGATGTTAACAAATATGATGTGATTGGGATTACGGAGACGTGGCTCCAGGATGATCAGGGCTGGGAACTCAACATCCAGGGGTATTCAACATTCAGGAAAGATAGAATAAAAGGAAAAGGAGGTGGGGTAGCATTGCTGGTTAAGGAGCAAATTAAGGCAATAGTTCGGAAGGACATTAGCTTGGATGATGTGGAATCTATATGGGTAGAGCTGCAGAATACCAAAGGACAAAAAACGTTAGTGGGAGTTGTGTACAGACCTCCAAACAGTAGTAGTGATGTTGGGGAGGGCATCAAACATGAAATTAGGGGTGCGTGCAATAAAGGTGCAGCAGTTATAATGGGTGACTTTAATATGCACATAGATTGGGTTAACCAAACTGGAAGCAATACGGTAGAGGAGGATTTCCTGGAGTGCATAAGGGATGGTTTTTTAGACCAATATGTCGAGGAACCAACTAGGGGGGAGGCCATCTTAGACTGGGTGTTGTGTAATGAGAGAGGATTAATTAGCAATCTCGTTGTGCGAGGCCCCTTGGGGAAGAGTGACCATAATATGGTGGAATTCTGCATTAGGATGGAGAATGAAACAGTTAATTCAGAGACCATGGTCCAGAACTTAAAGAAGGCTAACTTTGAAGGTATGAGGCGTGAATTGGCTAGGATAGATTGGCGAATGATACTGAAGGGGTTGACTGTGGATGGGCAATGGCAGACATTTAGAGATCGCATGGATGAACTACAACAATTGTACATTCCTGTCTGTCGTAAAAATAAAAAAGGGAAGGTGGCTCAACCATGGCTATCAAGGGAAATCAGGGATAGCATTAAAGCCAAGGAAGTGGCATACAAATTGGCCAGAAATAGCAGCGAACCCGGGGACTGGGAGAAATTTAGAACTCAGCAGAGGAGGACAAAGGGTTTGATTAGGGCAGGGAAAATGGAGTACGAGAAGAAGCTTGCAGGGAACATTAAGACGGATTGCAAAAGTTTCTATAGATATGTAAAGAGAAAAAGGTTAGTAAAGACAAACATAGGTCCCCTGCAGTCATAATCAGGGGAAGTCATAACGGGGAACAAAGAAATGGCGGACCAATTGAACAAGTACTTTGGTTCGGTATTCACTGAGGAGGACACAAACAACCTTCCGGATATAAAAGGGGTCGGAGGGTCTAGTAAGGAGGAGGAACTGAGGGAAATCCTTATTAGTCGGGAAATTCTGTTGGGGAAATTGATGGGATTGAAGGCCGATAAATCCCCAGGGCCTGATGGACTGCATCTCAGAGTACTTAAGGAGGTGGCCTTGGAAATAGTGGATGCATTGACAGTCATTTTCCAACATTCCATTGACTCTGGATCAGTTCCTATGGAGTGGAGGGTAGCCAATGTAACCCCACTTTTTAAAAAAGGAGGGAGAGAGAAAACAGGGAATTACAGACCGGTCAGCCTGACATCGGTAGTGGGTAAAATGATGGAATCAATTATTAAGGATGTCATCGCAGTGCATTTGGAAAGAGGTAATATGATAGGTCCAAGTCAGCATGGATTTGTGAAAGGGAAATCATGCTTGACAAATCTTCTGGAATTTTTTGAGGATGTTTCCAGTAGAGTGGACAAGGGAGAACCAGTTGATGTGGTATATTTGGACTTTCAGAAGGCTTTCGACAAGGTCCCACACAAGAGATTAATGTGCAAAGTTAAAGCACATGGGATTGGGAGTAGTGTGCTGACATGGATTGAGAACTGGTTGTCAGACAGGAAACAAAGAGTAGGAGTAAATGGGGACTTTTCAGAATGGCAGGCAGTGACCAGTGGGGTACCGCAAGGTTCTTTGCTGGGGCCCCAGCTGTTTACACTGTACATTAATGATTTAGACGAGGGGATTAAATGTAGTATCTCCAAATTTGCGGATGACACTAAGTTGGGTGGTAGTGTGAGCTGCAAGGAGGATTCTATGAGGCTGCAGAGCGACTTGGATAGGTTAGGTGAGTGGGCAAATGCATGGCAGATGAAGTATAATGTGGATAAATGTGAGGTTATCCACTTTGGTGGTAAAAACAGAGAGACAGACTATTATCTGAATGGTGACAGATTAGGAAAAGGGCAGGTGCAAAGAGACCTGGGTGTCATGGTACATCAGTCATTGAAGGTTGGCATGCAGGTACAGCAGGCGGTTAAGAAAGCAAATGGCATGTTGGCCTTCATAGCGAGGGGATTTGAGTACAAGGGCAGGGAGGTGTTGCTACAATTGTACAGGGCCTTGGTGAGGCCACACCTGGAGTATTGTGTACAGTTTTGGTCTCCTAACCTGAGGAAGGACATTCTTGCTATTGAGGGAGTGCAGCGAAGGTTCACCAGACTGATTCCTGGGATGGCGGGACTGACCGATCAAGAAAGACAGGATCAACTGGGCTTGTATTCACTGGAGTTCAGAAGAATGAGAGGGGACCTCATAGAAACGTTTAAAATTCTGACGAGGTTAGACAGGTTAGATGCAGGAAGAATGTTCCAAATGTTGGGGAAGTCCAGAACCAGGGGACACAGTCTAAGGATAAGGGGGAAGCCATTTAGGACCGAGATGAGGAGGAATTTCTTCACCCAGAGAGTGGTGAACCTGTGGAATTCTCTACCGCAGAAAGTTGTTGAGGCCAATTCACTAAATATATTCAAAAAGGAGTTAGATGAAGTCCTTACTACTAGGGGAATCAAGGGGTATGGTGAGAAAGCAGGAATGGGGTACTGAAGTTGCATGTTCAGCCATGAACTCATTGAATGGCGGTGCAGGCTAGAAGGGCCGAATGGCCTACTCCTGCACCTATTTTCTATGTTTCTATGTTTCTAAACTTTTTCACTCAGAGAATTGTGAACCTGTGGAATTCTCTACTACAGAAAGTTGTTGAGGCCAGTTCGTTAGATATGTTCAAAAGGGAGTTCGATGTGGCCCTTACGGCTAAAGGGATCAAGGGGTATGGAGTGAAAGCAGGAATGGGGTACTGAAGTTGCATGATCAGCCATGATCATATTGAATAGTGGTGCAGGCTCAAAGAGCCAAATGGCCTACTCCTGCACCTATTTGCTATGTTTCGATGTTAATAAAAATTAAAATTTTTAAGAAAATTTAAAACATTTATTTTTAGTTCAAAAAAAATGTTTGTTCGTCTTTATTTCAGGTTTACCTTTTCCCCATGTGAGAGCCCTAATCTTTCGTTTGCTTTCTCTAAAAAAATGTTTAAAAGTTAGAATCAAAGAATCTTGCTCACTTCCTGGTTTGCTGTCTGAGAGCATTCAAATTGTAATTGGCTGCTTGGACAGCTTGTTGACATCACAAAAGCTCATGCTAGGGATTCCCCATTAACTTGCACTGATTTCAATTGCATGTTGGAAAAGCCGAACTTCCCGCCACAGAGATTGCAAGATCTTTGTGGGAAGCTTACTTCGGAGCCAGCGGTGAACGGACTATTATGCACAATGTTGCTGATAAGTGGCAAGTAACATTCCCACCACATAAGTGCCAGGCAATGACTATCTCCAACAAGCGAGAGTCTAACAACCGTCCCTTGACATTCAACAGCATTACCATCACCAAAACCCCCACCATCAACATCCTGGGGGTTACCATTGACCAGAAACTTAACTGGACCAATTACATAAATACTGTGGCAACAAGAGCAGGTCAGAGGCTGGGTATTCTGTAGCAATGTCTAACCACCTGACTCCCCAAAGCCTTTCCACCATCTACAAGGCACAAGTCAGGAGTGTGATGGAATACTCTCCACTTGCCTGGATGAGAGCAGCTCCAACAACACTCAAGAAGCTTGACACCATCCAGGACAAAGCAGCCCGTTTGATTGGCACCCCATCCACCACCTTAAACATTTACTTCCTCCATCACCAAAGTACTGTAGCTGCAGTGTGTACCATCTACAAGATGTATTGCAGCAACTCGCCAAGTCTTCGGCAGAGCCTTCCAAACCTTCGACTTCTACCACCGAGCACAAGGGCAGCAGGTACATGGGAGCACCATCACCTGCAAGTTCCCCTCCAAGTTACACACCATCTTTACTTGGAAATATATCGCCATTTCTTCATCGTCGCTGAGTCAAAATCCTGGAACTCCCTCGCCAACAGCACTGTGGGAGTATCTTCACCACACGGATTGCAGCGGTTGAAGAAGGCAGCTCACCATCATCTTCTTAAGGGCAATTAGGGATGGGCAATAAATGCTGGCCTTGCCAACAACGCTTACATCTCAGGAACGAATAAAAAAAATGAAAGATATCATATGTTGATTGCTTCTGACTTGACAAATCTCATCATCATAGGCAGTTCCTTGGAATCGAGGAAGACTTGCTTTCACTTCTGAAGTGAGTTCTTTAGTGGCTGAACAGTCCAATACGAGAGCCACAAACTCTGTCACAGGTGGGACAGATAGTCATTGAGGGAAGGGGTGGGCGGGACTGGTTTGTCGCTTGCTCTTTCTGCTGCCTGCGCTTAATTTCTGCACATTCTCGGCATTGAGACTCGAGGTGCTAAGCGCCCTCCCGGATGCACTTTCTTCACTTAGGGCGGTCTTTGGCCAGGGACTCCCAGGTGTCAGTGGGGATGTCGCACTTTATCAGGGAGGCTTTCAGGGTGTTCTTGTAACGTTTCCTCTGCCTACCTTTGGCTCGTTTGCCGTGAAGGAGCTCCAATAGAGCACTTGCTTTGGGAGTCTCGTGTCTGGCATGCGAACTATGTGGCCTGCCCAGCGGAGCTGATCAAGTGCGGTCAGTGCTTCAATGTTGGAGATGTTACTGTTGTGTATCTGTAAAGCATGCACTCCCATGTTCCGCCACCAGGGAGTGCATCCGCTGAAGTCCCAAGGGATACCAGCTGGTCCCTAAGGCCTATTCCTCACTCTGGAATGTCTTAATAAAGAATGAGGTCACTGTTACTTTAACCTCCCTGTGTGCAGTCTCATCTGTGTTAGGCACACAATGACTGGCGACGAGTATACAAATCTAACGCAAAGATGCAGCAAACTGTGGGTATCCTGGAGAAGTTCTCGGCGGGTGAGGACTGGGAAGCCTATGCGAATGGTTAGACCAGTACTTTGTAGCCAACGAGCTGGACGGAACAGGAAGCGCTGCAAAAAGGAGAACGGTCCTCCTCACGGTCTGCGGGGCACTGACCTACAGCCTCATGAAGAATTTTCTGACTCCAGTGAAACCCACAGATAAGTCATATGAGGAACTGTGTGCACTTGTCCGGGAGCATCTTAACCTGAGGGAGAGTGTGCTGATAGCGAGGTATCGGTTCTACACGTGCCAGCGAACTGAAGGTCAGGAAGTGGCGAGCTACGTCGCCGAGCTAAGGCGACTTGCAGGACAATGTGAGTTTGATGGCTACCTGGAGCAAATGCTCAGAGACTTTTTTGTACTGGGCATTGGCCACGAGACCATCCTACGAAAACTTTTGACTGTAGAGACACCGACCCTCATTAAGGCCATTGTGATAGCACAGGCGTTTATGTCCACCAGTGATAACACCAAACAAATCTCTCAGCACACAAGTGCTAGTAATGTTCATAAATTAACTGGAACTGTGTTTGCGAGCAGAAATGTACAGGGCAGAACGCAGGAGTCTGCAATTGCCAGCAGGCCTCAGGTGACGCAGATGACTCAGAGTCCGCATCAAAGGATGAATGCAAGGCCATTCAGCCCTTCTAGCCTGCACTGCCATTCAATGAGTTCATGGCTGAACATGCAACTTTAGTACCCCATTCCTGCTTTCTCGCCATACCCGTTGATCCCCCTAGTAGTAAGGACTTCATCCAACTCCTTTTTGAATATATTTAGTGAATTGGCCTCAACTACTTTCTGTGGTAGAGAATTCCACAGGTTCACCACTCTCTGGGTGAAGAATTTTCTCCTCATCTCGGTCCTAAATGGCTTCCCCCTTATCCTTAGACTGTGACCCCTGATTCTGGACTTCCCCAACATTGGGAACATTCTTCCTGCATCTAACCTGTCTGAACCCATCAGAATTTTAAACATTTCTATGAGATCCCCTCTCATTCTTCTGAACTCCAGTGAATACAAGCCCAGTTGATCCAGTCTTTCTTGATAGGTCAGTCCCACCATCCCGGGAATCAGTCTGGTGAATCTTCGCTGCACTCCCTCAATAGCAAGAATGTCCTTCCTCAAGTTAGGAGACCAAAACTGTACACAATACTCCAGATGTGGCCTCACCAAGGCCCTGTACAACTGTAGCAACACCTCCCTGCCCCTGTACTCAAATCCCCTCACTATGAAGGCCAACATGCCATTTGCTTTCTTAACCGCCTGCTGTACCTGCATGCCAACCTTCAATGACTGATGTACCATGACACCCAGGTCTCGTTGCACCTCCCCTTTTCCTAATCTGTCACCATTCAGATAATAGTCTGTCACTCTGTTTTTACCGCCAAAGTTTTTACCACATTTATCCACATTATACTTCATCTGCCATGCATTTGCCCACTCACCTAACCTATCCAAGTCACTCTGCAGCCTCATAGCATCCTCCTCGCAGCTCACACTACCATCCAACTTAGTGTCATCCGCAAATTTGGAGATGCTACATTTAATCCCCACGTCTAAATCATTAATGTACAGTGTAAACAGCTGGGGCCCCAGCACAGAACCTTGCGGTACCCCACTAGTCACTGCCTGCCATTCTGAAAAGTCCCCATTTACTCCTACCCTTTGCTTCCTGTCTGACAACCAGTTCTCAATCCATGTCAGCACACTACCCCCAATCCCATGTGCTTTAACTTTGCACATTAATCTCTTGTGTGGGACCTTGTCGAAAGCCTTCTGAAAGTCCAAATATACCACATCAACTGGTTCTCCGTTGTCCACTCTACTGGAATCATCCTCAAAAAATTACAGAAGATTTATCAAGCACGATTTCCCTTTCACAAATCCATGCTGACTTGGACCTATCATGTCACCTCTTTCCAAATGCGCTGCTATGACATCCTTAATAATTGATTCCATCATTTTACCCACTACTGAGGTCAGGCTGACCGGTCTATAATTCCCTGTTTTCTCTTTCCCTCCTTTTTTTAAAAGTGGGGTTACATTGGCTACCCTCCACTCGATAGGAACTGATCCAGAGTCAATGGAATGTTGGAAAATGACTGTCAATGCATCCGCTATTTCCATGGCCACCTCCTTAAGTACTCTGGGATGCAGTCCATCAGGCCCTGGGGATTTATCGGCCTTCAATCCCATTAATTTCCCCAACAAAATTTCCCGACTAATATGGTTTTCCCTCAGTTCCTCCTCCTTACTAGACCCTCTGACCCCTTTTATATCCGGAAGGTTGTTTGTGTCCTCCTTAGTGAATACCGAACCAAAGTACTTGTTCAATTGGTCTGCCATTTCTTTGTTCCCCGTTATGACTTCCCCTGATTCTGACTGCAGGGGACCTATGTTTGTCTTTACTAACCTTTTTCTCTTTACATATCTATAGAAACTTTTGCAATCCGTCTTAATGTTCCCTGCAAGCTTCTTCTCGTACTCCATTTTCCCTGCCCTAATCAAACCCTTTGTCCTCCTCTGCTGAGTTCTAAATTTCTCCCAGTCCCCGGGTTCGCTGCTATTTCTGGCCAATTTGTATGCCACTTCCTTGGCTTTAATACTATCCCTGATTTCCCTTGATAGCCACGGTTGAGCCAACTTCCCTTTTTTATTTTTACGCCAGACAGGAATGTACAATTGTTGTAGTTCATCCATGCGGTCTCTAAATGTCTGCCATTGCCCATCCACAGTCAACCCCTTAAGTATCATTCGCCAATCTATCCTAGCCAATTCACGCCTCATAGCTTCAAAGTTACCCTTCTTTAAGTTCTGGACCATGGTCTCTGAATTAACTGTTTAATTCTCCATCCTAATGCAGAATTCCACCATATTATGGTCACTCTTCCCCAAGGGGCCTCGCACTACGAGATTGCTAATTAATCCTCTCTCATTACACAACACCCAGTCTAAGATGGCCTCCCCCCTAGTTGGTTCCTCGCCATATTGGTCTCGAAAACCATCCCTTATGCACTCCAGGAAATCCTCCTCCACCGTATTGCTTCCAGTTTGGTTAGCCCAATCTATGTGCATATTAAAGTCACCCATTATTACTACTGCACCTTTATTGCATGCACCCCTAATTTCCTGTTTGATGCCCTCCCCAACATCACTACTACTGTTTGGAGGTCTGTACACAACTCCCACTAACGTTTTTTGCCCTTTGGTGTTCTGCAGCTCTACCCATATAGATTCCACATCATCCAAGCTAATGTCCTTCCTAACTATTGCATTAATCTCCTCTTTAACCAGCAATGCTACCCCACCTCCTTTACCTTTGGTTCTATTCTTCCTGAATGTTGAATACCCCTGGATGTTGAGTTCCCAGCCCTGATCATCCTGGAGCCACATCTCTGTAATCCCAATCACATCATATTTGTTAACATCTATTCACACCTTGTTGGTGTTGTGGAGGCTTCCATTCAGCCTATTCATGCCGCTTCAAAGGGTATGTTTGCAAGAGCTGTGGAACAATGGGCTGCAAGCTCTGCAAAACCTTCTAACCATCACGTGGCAGAGGAAGATCGGTCCATTGTGGATCAAAGCAATTTTGAGCCTCAGAGAGAGGGTACAGATGCTGAAGTACACGGGGGGCACACATTTTCGATGAAATGTCCACCTATAATGCGAAATGTAACATTGAATGGCTTACCCGTAGCCATGGAACTAGACACTGGCGCTAGCCAATCCATCATGAGTAAAAAGATGTTTGAGAGACTGTGGTGCAACAAGGCACTCAGACCAGCTCTGAGCCCCATCCACACGAAATTGAGAATGTACACCAAAAAGCTCATCACTGTCCTGGGCAGTGCCATGGTCAAGGTCACCTATGACAGCACGGTGCATGATTGTCCTGGGCAAAGTCCCACACTGCTTGGAAGGAGCTGGCTGGGCAAAATCCGCTGGAACTGGGATGACATCTGAGCACTATCACATGATGATGAGGCCTCTTGTACCCAGGTTCTTAACAAATTTCCTTCTCTATTTGAGCCAGGCATTTGAAACTTTTCCAGGGCGAAGGTGCGGATCCACTTGGTCCCAGAGGCACGACCCATTCACCACAAGGCGCGAGCGGTACCTCACATGATGAGGGAGAGAATTGAAATTGAACTGGACAGGCTGCAACGCGAGGGCATCATCTCCCCAGTGGAATTCAGTGAGTGGGCCAGCCCGATTGTTTCAGTACTCAAAAATGATGGCACGGTCAGGATTTGCGGCGATTATAAAGTAATTATTAATCATTTCTCGCTATAGGACCAAAACCCGCTCCCTAAGGCAGACTGTCATGTATCTTACATTATTATATATAACTGTATCCTAACATGCTGTACATGACTGCAATAGGATATGACCTGTAACCACCAGCATACCTTACCACCAGCGGTGCACTTGCAAGAGACAGGTATATAAGGACAGGTCTCAGGCAAGTGCAGCATTCCAGAGCTGTGAAATAAAGGTGCAGGTCCAGAGTGACCTTGACTTCACTACATGCCTCGTGTGAATCTGTACTGAGGGGACAGGACTTTACAGTGGCGACGAGTTACGGGATTACAGAATCCACAGAATGGCGAATAACGGATCAGATGTAAAGTACAATGCGGGAGACAATTGGGAGGACTTTATAGAAAGGCTCCAGCAAAGCTTTGTAACCAAAGACTGGTTAGGCGACGATAAGGCAGACAAGAGAAGTGCCCATCTCTTGACCAGCTGTGGCTCGAAACATACGCTTTAATGAAGGATCTGTTGGAACCCGAGAAACCAGCAAGCAAGTCATTTGAAGAATTGAGCACACTGGTAAGAGACCACCTGAAGCCAGCGAGCAGCCTACACATGGCCAGACACAGGTTCTACAACTACAGACGCTGTGTGGGCCAGAGCATATCCGACTTCGTGGCGGAACTTCGGAGGTTGGCTAGTTTATGTGAGTTCACTGATGAACTGAGGAGAGAAATGCTAAGAGACTTTTTCATTGAAGGAATAGGCCACGCAGGCATATTCCGAAAGCTCATAGAGACCAAGAACCTGATCTTAGAGGCAGCAGCACTGGTTGCACAGAAATTCTTGGTAGGGGAAGAAGAAACAAGGTTGATTTACAATGCAGGTACGACAACTAACGAAATATCGGAACAAGAAGTTCATAGCATTAAACAAGCTGCTACCCCCACACACAGACAAAACCGTGAGAACAGGCTCTCGACAGCAGACAGAAGCCATCAAGGGCCACAGGAACGGCCGTTCACACCTCATCAACCTACAATGCGAGCAATCAACTACAAACTGAGAGAAGCTCAAGAGAGATCAGCCAGATGAAGCTCATTCTTTGGGAACACTTTGAACAATGGAACAGATCTGTGCTGGAGGTGTGGGGGTGAGCACTCATCAAGGGGATGTCGATTTCAGCAGATTGTTTGCAGAAATTGTGAAAATACAGGGCATTTGGCCCGCATGTGCAGAAAAACGGCAGCTCGGCTGGTATACGAATCGGATGTGTCGGAAAGTGGACCAGAAGATGGTGGGGACAGTACCCGGGACACCGATGTACAGCGGGTCAACACGATCAATGGCCGCTGCTCCTACAACGGGATGCCTCCTATAATGATGAGGGTCCTACTCAACGGGATATCTGTCAACATGGAGCTGGATATGGGAGCGAGTCAATCTCTCATGGGCGCTCAACAATTTGAACAACTGTGGCCGCATAAAAGAGACAGACCAAAACTCACAAGGGTCGACACCAAACTAAGGACCTATACCAAAGAAATCGTACCAGTCCTCAGCAGCGCCATGCTCTCTGTCACACACAAAGGGACAGTGAACCGACTTCCCCTGTGGATTGTCCCCGGAGACACCTTAGCACTGCTGGGGAGAAGATGGCTGGCAAAACTAAACTGGAAATGGGATGATGTCCATGCCATGTCAATAGAGGAACAGACCTCCTGCTCAACAGTTATAAAGCGATTTGAACATCTCTTTCAGCCAGGTGTGGGCACTTTCAAAGGGGCCAAAGTCAAAATCAACATCACACAGGATTTTAGACCGGTCCATCACAAGGCCAGAGCTGTACCCTATGTGATGAGGGAAAAGATTGAACACAAACTAGACAGGCTTCTGTGGGAAAGCATTATATCACCTGTGGAATTTAGCGACTGGGAAAGTCCCATTGTCCCAGTCATGAAGCCTAATGGATCCGTACGAATCTGTGGGGACTACAAATCTACCATAAACAGAGTCTCCCTACAGGACCAGTACCCGCTGCCCAGAGCGGAGGACTTATTTGCCACATTGGCTGGAGGTAAACTTTTCTCAAAATTAGACCTCACATCTGCGTATATGACGCAAGAATTGACTGAGGAATCCAACACCATGAACAAACATCGAGGACTTTTGATGTCCAATCGATGCCCATTCGGCATCAGGTTGGCAGCTGCCATATTCCAGCGCAACATGGAGAGTCTGCTCAAGTCCATCCCGGGGACAGTTGTATTTCAAGACGAAATACTTATCACGGGCAGGGACACCGACTCCCATCTCCGTAATTTGGAGGAAGTACTAAAGCGGTTGGATTGGGTCGGCCTATGAGTCACGAAATCCAAGTGCCTGTTTCTCGCACCCGAGGTTGAATTTTTGGGCAGAAGGATTGCCTCTGTTTAAAAAAGGGGGCAGACAAAAGGCAGGTAACTATAGGTCGGTTTGTTTAACATCTGTAGTGGGGAAAATGCTTGAAACTATCATGAAGGAAGAAATAGCGGGACATCTAGATAGGAATAGTGCAATCAAGCAGACGCAACATGGATTCATGAAGGGGAAATCATGTTGAATTAATTTACTGGAATTCTTTGAGGATATAACGAGCATGGTGGATAGAGGTGCACCGATGGATGTGGTGTATTTAGATTTCCAAAAGGCATTCGATAAGGTGTCACACAAAAGGTTGCTGCAGAAGATAAAAGTATGCGGAGTCAGAGGAAATATATTAGCATGGATAGAGAATTGGCTGGCTAACAGAAAGCAGAGAGTCGGGATAAATGGGTCCTTTTCGGGTTGGAAATCGGTGGTTAGTGGTGTGCCACAGGGATCGGTGCTGGGACCACAACTGTTTACAATATACATAGATGATCTGGAAGAGGGGACAGAGTGTAGTGTAACAAAATTTGCAGATGACGCAAAGATTAGTGGGAAAGCGGGTTGTGTAGAGGACACAGAGAAGCTGCAAAGAGATTGAGATAGGTTAAGCGAATGGGCTAAGGTTTAGCAGATGGAATACAATGTCGGAAAGTGTGAGGTCATCCACCTTGGGAAAAAAAACAGTAAAAGACAATATTATTTGAATGGGGAGAAATTACAACATGCTGCAGTGCAGAGGGACCTGGGGGTCCTTGTGCATGAATCCCAAAAAGTTAGTTTGCAGGTGCAGCAGGTAATCAGGAAGGCGAATGGAATGTTGGCCTTCATTGCGAGAGGGATGGAGTACAAAAGCAGGGAGGTCCTGCTGCAACTGTACAGGGTATTGGTGAGGCCGCACCTGGAGTACTGCGTGCAGTTTTGATCACCTTAATTAAGGAAGGATATACTAGATTTTTAGGGGTACATAGACGATTCACTAGGCTGATTCCGGAGATGAGGGGGTTACCTTATGATGATAGATTGAGTAGACTGGGTCTTTACTCGTTGGAGTTCAGAAGGATGAGGGGTGATCTTATAGAAACATTTAAAATAATGAAAAAAATAGACAAGATAGAGGCAGAGAGGTTGTTTCCACTGGTCGAGGAGACTAGAACTAGGGGGCACAGCCTCAAAATACGGGGGAGCCAATTTAAAACCGAGTTGAGAAGGAATTTCTTCTCCCAGAGGGTTGTGAATCTGTGGAATTCTCTGCCCAAGGAAGCAGTTGAGGCTAGCTCCTTGAATGTATTCAAGTCACAGATAGATAGATTTTTAACCAATAAGGGAATTAAGGGTTCCGGGGAGCGGGCGGGTAAGTGGAGCTGAGTCCACGGCCAGATCAGCCATGATTTTTTGAATGGCGGAGCAGGTTCGAGGGGCTAGATGGCCTACTCCTGTTCCTAATTCTTATGTTCTTATGTTCTTATGATGGAATCTGCCTAACAGAGTCCAAAACAGAAGCAATTCGCCTGGCACCAAGGCCCCGGAATGTCTCAGAACTGCACGCCTTTCTCGGGCTACTCAATTACTTTGGGAACTTTATGCAGAACTTTAGCACGCTGCTGGAGCCTCTCCACATGCTACTCAGGAAGGGGTGCGATTGGTTTTGGGGGGACGCCCAGGAACGCGCCTTCAATAAGGCACGCAACCTTCTGTGTTCCAACAGTGTTTTGACTTTCTTTGACCCAGGTAAAAAGCTAGATCTCACATGCGATGCGTCAGCATATGGGGTCGGGTGTGTTTTGCAACATGTCAATAGTGCGGGCAAATTACAACCCATAGCTTAAGCCTCCAGGTCACTTTCGCGGCCGGAGCGCAGGTACGGAATGGTAGAGAAGGAGGCGCTCGCGTGCGTGTACGGTGTCAAAAAGATGCACCAATACCTTTTTGGGGCCACGTTCGCATTAGAAACCGACCGCAAGCCCCTCACGTCCCTCCTATCCGAGAGCAAGACAATAAACGCCAACGCCTCGTCGCGAATTCAACGGTGGGTACTCATGCTGGGGTCCTTCGACTATACCATAAGGCACAGACCAGTCACAGACAACTGTGCCGACGCGCTCAGCAGGCTACCTCCTGGCGACCATGGAAGGGTCTGATGAACAGGACTGTGAGATAGTCATGGCAATCAATGTCTTTGAGTCCACAGGTTCGCCCATGACGGCTCGCCAAATCAGAGCATGGACGGCCTGCGACCCCACGTTATCCTTAGTGAAAAGATGTATCCTAACCGGTGACTGCGCAGAGGCTCGCGATGCCTGCCCCGAGGAATTAAAACCCTTTCACAGGCGCATGCATGAGCTATCACTACAAGCAGACTGCCTGATGTGGGGCAGCCGAGTAGTCATGCCTCTGCGAGGCAGAGAGGCATTTGTCCGGGAGCTCCACCGCGAGCACCCGGGGATCGTTCTCATGAAGGCTATAGCCAGATCCCACGTCTGGTGGCCTGGTATTGACGCGGAATTGGAGCTCTGCGTCCGAAGGTGCACCATTTGTGCCCAACTCAGCAATGCCCCCAGGGAGGCTCCACTGAGCCCCTGGTCCTGGCCTACCAAACCGTGGACGCGGGTGCACGTTGACTATGCAGGCCCATTCATGGGCAAAATGTTCCTCATAGTTGTAGATGCATTTTCAAAGTGGATCGAATGCACCATTTTAACCACTGTGGAGACCCTCACAACCATGTTTGCAATGCATAGAATCCCTGACATATTGGTCAGTGACAATGGTCCGTGCTTCACCAGCGCAGAATTCCAAAACTTTATAATTGACCACGGCATAAATCACGTCAAGACGGCACCGTTCAAGCCGGCCTCCAAAGGCCAGGCGGAGAGAGCAGTGCAAATCATTGAACAAGGCATGCTTAAAATCCAAGGTCCCACGCTGCAGGGTCGCCTGTCGCGACTGCTGCTGCCATACAGATCTCGTCCGCACTCATTGACTGGGATCCCCCCTGCACAACTGTTGATGAAAAGGATTTTAAAAACAAGGCTCTCATTAATCCTCCCAGACATGCACAAAATCATTGAGGCAAAGCGCCCTAAGCTGACTGAGTACCATGACAGAAATTCGAGGGGGAGATGGAATGAGATAGGGGACAAAGTGTTTGTACTAAACTATGGCAGGGGTCCCAAATGGCTTGCAGGGACAGTAACGGGCAAGGAAGGAAACAGGCTACTGGTAGTACAAATGGACAATGGCAAAACCTGCCAGAGGCATGTAGACCAAGTCAAAAGCAGATTTACCAACAACACTGTGGAACCAGAGGCAGACTACAATGTGGAACTCGCACCACACCTGGTGGACAGACAGAGGGAACAACCTGAGGAAAGGGCAATCCCAACAGACAGCCCAGGCGAGTCAACAACAATCACACCAATCGAAACAGACAGCCCAGACGAGATACCAGCAACCACACCCAAAGAAAAACAGACACCAAGGCAAACAACTGAACCACAACTCAGACGCTCCACGCGAGAGCGTAGACCACCTGAGAGACTGAACCTATAAAGACAATGTGTCATGTATCTTACATTATTATATATAACTATATCCTAACATGTTATACATGACTGTAATAAGATATGACCTGTAACCACCAGCATACCTGACCACCAGGGGTGCACTTGCAAGAGACAGGTATATAAGGACAGGTCTCAGGCAAGTGCCGCATTCCAGAGCTGTGAAATAAAGGTGCAGGTCCAGAGTGACCTTGACTTCACTACATGCCTCATGTGAATCTGTACTGAGGGGACACTTTACACAGACGACCGATTTGCGACGCTGGCAGGAGGAAAGACATTCACCAAGCTCGACTTGACTTTGGCCTACATGACACAGGAGCTGGAGGAGTCTGCAAAGGGCCTCACCTGCATCAACACACACAAGGGACTGTTCATCTACATCAGATGCCCGTTTGGAATTCGGTCGGCTGCAGCGATCTTCCAGAGAAACATGGAGAGTCTACTCAAGTCAGTACCACGCACGGTGGTTTTTCAGGACGACATATTGGTCACGGGTCGGGACACCGTCGAGCACCTACAAAACCTGGAAGAAGTCCTCCAGCGACTGGATCACGTAGGGCTGCGGCTGAAGAGGTCGAAATGCGTCTTCATGGCAGCAGAAGTGGAGTTTTTGGGGAGAAAGATCGCGGCGGATGGCATTCGGCCCACAGACGCCAAGACAGAGGCTATCAGGAACGCGCCCAGGCACAGACCGTCATGGAGCTGTGGTCGTTTCTGGGACTCCTCAACTATTTTGCTAACTTCCTACCGGGGTTAAGCACCCTCTTAGAGCCCCAAGATGTGTTATTGCGTAAAGGTGAGAACTGTGTATGGGGAAAAAAACAAGTAATTGCTTTTGAGAAAGCCAGAAACATTTTATGCTCCAACAAGCTGCTTGTATTGTATAATCCGTGTAAAAGACTTGTGCTAGCATGTGATGCGTCGTCGTACGGAGTCGAGTGTGTATTACAACAAGCTAACGTTGCGGGGAAGTTGCAACCTGTCGTCTATGCCTCCAGGAGCTTGTCTAAGGCCGAGAGGGCCTACAGCATGATTGAGAAAGAGGCATTAGCGTGTGTGTTCGGGGTAAAGAAAATGCATCAGTACCTGTTTGGCCTCAAATTTGAGCTGGAAACCGATCACAAGCCCCTCACATCCATGTTTGCTGAAAACAAGGGGATAAATACTAATGACTCAGCCCACATACAAAGGTGGACACTCACGCTATCAGCATATAACTAGACCATCCGCCACAGGCCAGGCACCAAGAACTGTGCAGATGTTCTCAGTCGGCTACCATTGCCCACCACGGGGATGGAAATGGCGCTGCCTGCAAACTTGTTGATGGTGGCGCAGTCCGCAGACTTGTTGATGGTCATGGAAGAGTTTGAAAATGATAAATCACCTGTCACGGCCCACCTGATTAGGACTTGGACCAGCTAAGATCCTCTGCTATCCCTAGTAAAAAACTGTGTACTGCATGGGAGCTGGGCCAGCATCCCCGTTGAAATGCAAGAACTAATCAAGCCGTTCCAGCGGTGAAAGGACGAGCTGTCCATTCAGGCAGACTGCCTGTTGTGGGGTAACAGCGTAGTGCTACCCAAAAAGGGCAAGGAGACGTTTATCTTGGATCTCCACAGCACACACCCAGGTATAGTAATGATGAAAGTGATAGCTAGATCCCACGTGTGGTGGCCCAGTATCGACTCTGATTTAGCGTCCTGTGTACGGCAATGCAGCGTGTGTGCTCAGTTGAGCAACGGGCCCAGAGAGGCACCATTACATTTGTGGTCCTGGCCCTCCAGACCATGGTCAAGGATCCATGATGACTATTGCTTGATAAAATGTTCCTGGTGGTGGTGGATGCTTTTTCAAAATGGATTGAATGTGAAATAATGTTGGGAAGCACCGCCACCGCCACCATTGAAAGCCTGAGGGCCATGTTTGCCACCCACGGCCTGCCTGACATACTGGTCAGTGACAACGGGCCATGTTTCACCAGTGCCAAATTTAAAGAATTCATGACCCTCAATAGGCTCAAACATGTCATCTCGGCCCCGTTTAAACCAGCCTCCAATGGGCAGGCAGAGCGGGCAGTACAAACAATCAAACAGAGCCTTAAATGAGTCACAGAAGGCTCACTCCAAACCCGCCTGCCCCGAGTACTGCTCAGCTACCATAGGAGACCCCACTCGCTCACAGGGGTGCCCCCGGCTGAGCTACTCATGAAAAGGACAAAGCTGCATGATCAGGTAGAGAGCAGGCGGCAGCAACAAAATGTAAATGATGGTCGCATCATTGTGTCACGGGAAATTGATCTGAATGACCCTGTGTATGTGCTAAACTATGGACATGGTCCCAAGTGGATCACGGTCATGGTGATAGCTAAAGAAGGGAGTAGGGTGTCTGTAGTCAAACTAGACAATGGACAAATTTGCAGAAAGCACCTGGACCAAATGAGGCTGCGGTTCACAGACTGCCCTGAACAACCCACAGCAGACACCACCTTTTTCGAGCACACAACACACACCCAAAGGATCAACGACACCACCCAGGACCAGAAAATAGAACCCATCACGCCCAACATCCCAGCAAGGCCAGGCTCACCCAGCAGCCCTGCATGGCCAACAACACGCCAGCCCACCGAGAGCACAGCCAACACACCAGAACAGACATTTGTACCGAGGCGGTCCACCAGGGAAAGAAAGGCTCTCGACCGCCTCATCTTGTAAATAGTTTTCACTTTGACTTTGAGGGGGAGTGATGTTGTGTATCTGTAAAGCATGCACTCCCATGTTCTGCCAGCAGGGAGTGCATCCTCTGAAGTCCCAAGGGATCCCAGCATCCCTTGGGAACACTGTATATAAGCCGGCCTCTAAGGCCTGTTCCTCACTCTGGAGTGTCTTAATAAAGACTGAGGTTACTGTTACTTTAACCTCCCTGTGTGCAGTCTCATCTGTGTTCGGAACACAATAGTTAGCCTGGACAAGAACGCTGATGTTGGTGCGTCTGTCCTCCCAGTGGATTTATAGGATCTTGCAGAGACATCGTTGGTGATATTTCTCCAGCGTCTTGAGATGCCTACTGTACATGGTCCATGTCTGTGACGGGTATTACTACAACCCTGTAGACCTATAGGACTGTAACCAACCAGTCTGGTGGCAGTGTCCTTTGAACAGAGGATTACATTTTACAAAAAAAAAAAATTTCACCTATCTACTTTTCTGCCATTCTTAGTTGGTTCCTGCATTTAGATACCATGACGTTTTTTATACTGAAAACCTTGTTTTGATATAGCTTTACATTTCTTCCATAACTTGTTTCGAAATGCATCATGCTACTTTATTACAAGAAAACAAAGTGGGCCTAAGCTTCTAACAAGGAAATATAAACAGATTTGACAGATGAGTAGGTAAACAATGATCACAGATGGTGCTCACTTTTCTAATACATCGAGTTCCCTTTTAGGAATGTATTCTTAAGTATTTGGTTACCTTTTCAAAACCGAGGTTGTGTTTAAAGCCCATATGCACTTCTTACACAAGAATGTCAAACACAGGAAAGTGGTGTCTATCACCTCAATAATATCAGTGACTGGAGAGAAAGACCCAACTCACAAAGCAGCTGTAGCAATAAAGGAAGTAATGTAAATATAAACATTGCATTTATAATATAGGATTGTTGAAGTCCGATGCAGGATTCTGTCAATGTATACCAACTGACCACCTCAACTCTTTGAGAGAATTGGTTAACTTCTTTGTGCCTTTCAAAGGATATAACAAATTTAGAACATTTCTCATACAATATATGTTTGTTTGTGTTCTCTTTGCACCATTCAGCATGAACATAGTTTGTTGTGCACAAAATGGTTGCTGTATTTATCCACATAATTAACTAAGCAATATCATGCATTCCATTTGAAGCATTTTAAGATGTTTCCGAGATGTAATAATGTACTATCTAAATGCAAATTCCTTTCTTTCTTTTCCTGTCTTTCTTTCCTTTCCTTCCTTCCTCCCTTCCTTTCTTTCTTTTGTTCTTTCTTTCTCACTCTCTTTCTTTCCAATGTGCAGTACTGGAATGAGTGCTGCAAGGGATTATAGAAGTGATCACTGAACTAAATTTTCTGCTGGACTAAATTAGGAAAAGAGAAAAAATTTGATACGTGATAGTCGATAAAAAAACAGTAAATTCTCAGTCAGTGATACAGAGCAAAGCACAAGTATCTGTCGTGACCCTTCGTACAGATGTTAAATGCAAAGAATGATGATATTACTAACCTGTTTCACTTGAGGTTTCACACCGATTAACCTAATGACCTTCTAGTGCCTGTGGTTCTTCTTGGGGTTAGTTCTCATATTCAAACTCTGATCACTTCTCGCTATCTGCTTGGAAGCATTCTTGCTGCTGTACGAGTTAGTTTATATTGGAACTCCCTTATATCTTCAAAACCTTATCACCCAGTAGAGCTTCTGTTAGAATGGTGATACTGAATTGAGTAGCTCCTGGGTGGGCAACTTAAAGGTGTCAGGCCCAGTTCCAGAGCACAAATAAACAAGGTAGCAGCACTGTCATTAAACTGGGGATTATTTCGACATCTGCTTGTTCTGATAACCATCTCCAGAAGAGCTGCCCTTACACTGATCTTACTAATTATCATGTAGACACATCCAAGCACAGACAGCAATACCGGGACAGTGCTGTGCAATGCCAGACACCCGGCCTTAACTTATGGAACTCACTATTTCCTTTAAAAGGGATACGGTGCTGAATTTTGAGGCCTGGCGGAAACGGAGCCCTGGAAATAGTGTGGAAGAACTTACTGGTGCAGTTTCTGCCACTTCTCTGGCCGTCTCCATTTTGCATGGGGTCCTTCCTATAGGCGGCCCAGGCAGTCGCCTGATGAGAGTGCTCAGCTGGGCGAGGGACTGCCTATGATGATGAAGTAGATATTTAAATTGGGGTCCGTTGACGTCGCTAGGTCCTCAATGCTATTTTAGGACTGAACTAGACAGAATGTGCACTCCACCCAATATCAGTTGGCGGCTGAGTCGAAGAGGAGCCAACAGGTACGTTTGGCTTTATTTTTGTCGGATCGGGAAGGGAAGTAGTAAAACCAGCCTGGGCCGCTGCCACTCCATCCTCCGCCAGAGGTCGGAACCAATCCCCCACGGACCAGCCTAGAGCCTGCCGACTGCCGATATTGCGATGACCCATACAGCGCATGCATGCTGTGCCTGAAGAGAAATGAGGTGACTGTAATGTATTTGCTTCATAAGAACATAAGAAATAGGAGCAGGAATAGGCCATATGGACCCTTGAGCCTGCACCGCCATTTAATATGATCATGGCTGATCCGATCATGGACTTAGGTCCAATTCCCTGCCCGCTCCCCATAACCCCTTATTCTCTTATCGGTTAAGAAAACTCTGTGCAGTACTTGCAGCTCAAGCTGTATTGTTCATGACATTTTGCACAGCAATTTGTTAAACCTAGATGTAATTTTTTTACCCACAATCCCAGAGAAGCCTTGCATGTAGCCAGCACAGATCAGTTAATCTGCTGAGCTGCCAACAGTGTTCATGGGTCCTTTGCTTAAGAATTCATAGCAACACATTGCTATTAAGAACTAATTGGTTTATTAGCAAACGTTTAACAATCACACTACACATTACCAGTTCATCCACCAGGCTCACAACCACCTGCCTCATCGTGGATCTCCTGAACCCAACAGGCTAGGGTTTTATTGAGTCTTGTGAACATCACATGACAGTTGAAACCACTCACAACTCAACAGCTCTACAACTATTTTAGTTGTATACTTTAATCAAGTGCCCACTGGTTAAAGGGGGAGCACACTCCAAACACTTTCAAACAATGCCTCCTTTTTTTTCGAGGGCATTAATTATACAAGTGCCCCCTGGGGGTGGGGGTACACACACTAGAACAGACAAACATAAACAAATTAAACTTTAAACATTAATGATCAAATTCAAATTTGGTTGCCGGGGGTGATGATGCACTCCAGTTCCTCCGGCGCCCACCTCTCGCGGAAGGCCGCGAGCGTACCGGTGGATACCACATGTTCCATCTCCAGGGACACGCTGGCTCGGATGTAACCGCGGAAGAGAGGCAGGCAGTCGGGCTAAATGACTCCCTCGACCGCCCGCTGCCTGGACTGGGTGATGGCGCCCTTGGCCGTGCTCAGGAGCAGTCCTACGAGGAGGCCCTCGACCTACCCGCTCCCCTCCGCGCAGGGTGCCCAAAGATCAGGAGTGTGGGACTGAAGTGCAACAAGAAATTGAGGAGCAGCCCCTTTAAATAATGGAACAGGGGCTGCAACCTCGCACATTCCATAAAAACTTGGAACACAGACGCCTCTAGACTCAACAGCTCTACAACTCTTTTTGTAGAGAACAAAAATAAACATTAAATCAAGTGCCCCCTTATTAAAGGGGGGGGGGAACACTGCAAACAGTTTTCAATTGCCCTTTTTTGTTTTTTTTCCTTTTTGTTTTTTTTGGGGGGTTTTTTGTGGGGTTTTTTTGGGCACTAAAACCACAAATTATATAAGTGCCCCCCAGCTAAAAGGGGAGGGGGTTACTAAAACCCGGCACAATAAACCAATTAAACTTTAAAACATACAAAATCGAATTAAAATTTGGTTGCTGGGGTGATGATGCACTCCAGTCCCTCCGGTACCCACCCCTCGTGGAAGGCCGCGAGCATACTGGTGGGCACTGCGTTCCATCTCCAGGGACATCCTGGCCTGGATGTAACCGCACAAGAGAGACAGGCAGTCGGGCTGAATGACTCCCTCAACCGCCCGCTGCCTGGACCGGCTGATGGCACCCTTGGCCATGCCATGGAGCAGTCCTACGAGGAGGCCCTCGGACCTACCCGCTTCCCTCCCTACAGGGTGCCCAAAGATCAGGAGTGTGGGACTGAAGTGCAACCAGAATTTGAGGAGCAGCCCCTTTAAATAATGGAATAGGGGCTGCAACCTCGCACATTCCATAAAAACATGGAACATGGACTCCTCTAGACTCATCAGCTCTACAAATCTGTGAGCATACTCACAGATGCATACATTATAGTGACCATAAACTTTCCTGTAAAGACATGACTTAAGAACATAAGAACATAAAAGTTAGGAGCAGGAGTAGGCCATACGGCCCCTCGACCCTGCTCCACAATTCAATAAGATCATGGCTGATCTTCCATCTCAACTGCACTTTTCTGTTCGATCCCAATATCCCTTGATTCCTCCAGAGTCCAAAAATCTATCGATCTTTACCTTGAATATACTCAACGAATGAGCAGCTACAGCCCTCTGGGCCAGAGCGTTCCAAAGATTCACAACCCTTTGAGCGAAGAAATTCCTCCTCATATCAGTTTTGAAATGGCAAAACCAGTATCCTGAGACTATACCCCCTCATTCTAGACTCTCCAGCCAGGGGAAACAACCTCTTAGCATCTACCCTGTCAATCCCCTTCTGAATCTTACATGTTTCAATGAGAAAGCTTTTAAAGATGGGAGATAAATAGAGAGGTGGAAAGGTTTAGGGAGGGAGTTCTAGAGAGTAGCGCAGAGGTGGCTGAAGGCTCTGCCAGCAATGGTGGCTCAAAGGCAGAAGGGGAATTGACAGAAGGCCCCGGTCGGAGGGCTGAAACACATGGGAAGAGACGTAAGTTTGGAGGAGGTTGCAGAGATAAGTCAGGGCAAGCTACAGTAGGACTTGAAGGTGAAGCCAAGGGCGTAAAATACGAGGGGCCGAAATTGCGTATTGAAGTCCTGCCCCGGAAGCGAAATTGGGCTCACTGTCTCTGACAGAAAGTGGAGCGCAATGCTGCTCCATTTCCTCTCAGGGTGGGCTCACGGGTGCTACCCGGCCCCTCCGCGTAATGCTGATGCGTATCAAGTGCCCTCCCGTTCCGTTAAAGGGGAGGGACGTGGCGAGCTCTGCAGGGTTTTTGATGGGCCTCCACTGGGCCACTGGGTATGCGGGGTGCCATGGACACAGCCCGGCACCGAAATGGCATGCCAGGCTGCACGATTGTGGCACGGTCGCCGCGAAAATGGACTCCAAGGCTAGACCGGTAAGTCGGAGGGCGGCGCAAAATGGTGGCGTGCACCTCCCCTTTAAAGTTTCACCCCGCGAGCGAAGTGCGGGCAGGTTCGCAACCTCAGAATCTTATATATTTAAATGAAAAAGCTGGCGCTGACATCGCCCGCAGCAGCCTCATGGGGCGCTGCCCAATTTCTACCGTGGGGCGAAAAGGTGTCGCGGCGCACGGCGATGACATCTTCAGGGAGGTACCAGCGGGTAAATGACGCTATGGATTTTGCGCTTCCGCTAACTCCTGTGCAATTCTGCGGGAGCTGGTAGCGCACCCCACCCCCCCCCCCCACCTCCCCGCCCCCTGGGCAAAAACACTTTCATGCCCTGTTAGTGCCCCCAGAGGCCCTAACGGGAGGCGCACAATTTTGCCCCAATGTCTTGGAGGACAGGGAACCTGTTTCAGATGGCAATCATGGGGTGATGGATGAACAATACTTCGGGGTGAATCTTAACTCTCAAAAACAGATGGGTTGGAGTTGAGTCAGGGTTAAAATTTTAAAAAATCTGAAACAGGAACCCAACCTGCCTCGGACTCTCTTACTTCGGGTTTTAACAGAGGCGAGCTACCAATCCACTTGCAGGAGGAAGGTTGGTCATTTAAATATTATAATGAGGCTCCCTGTCTTCATTTTAATAGTGATTCTATTTTTAACCACAGACAGCCGGGTTTCCCAGGCCTCGGGAAACCTGGCAGGTGAAGAGGCGAGATGGGTTTAATCCATGAGATAAGTGCCTTTACAGCACTGCTGGTGGGGGAGAAGTAGGAGTGTTTTCTCCAGCCGTATCAAGCTAACTGGAAAATACCCAACCCCCTGCGATTTGTCTTCTTCCCCCCCCCACAAATTCCGTGATCAGGCCCCCTCATCCCCCCCACCACCATCAGAACCTCCACGACCAACATCTGCTCCCCCTGAGTTCGTGAAAGGCGGTATATAAATGTAAATCTTCCTGCCGCGTTTCCTACATTACTACAGTGACTACACTCCAAAAGTACTTCATTGACTGTAAAACGCTTTGAGACGTCCGGTGGTCGTGACATAAATCCAAATCATTTTCTTTTACTTTTTTAATAACACAATGGTGTAATTTATCACATATGATGCCAACAGGCAGGACTTTCCATGTCATCTGGGTCTCACATACCCACTCACGCTTTGACCCTGTATAATTTAATTGCCAGCTACTTCAAATCCAATGTATCATGATCAATTTACTTACAAACAATCTGGTTTACTCTTGCGAGACAACCAGGTTATGGCCTATGTTTGGTTGGGAAAGACAGCTTCCATTTTGCCATTCACTACTTTAAAGCACTGTATAAATTAAAGATGGTGTCTGCATAGCCTTGCCAACTTGCCCTGGGTCTGCAGTTTGCTACTTTCTTCGGGATTAAGCTTCTGGGTTCAAATAGCACACCAGAGATGTGAGCACATAATCTAACCTGAGACTTCAGTACATTACTGAGGCAATGCTGCAGTGTCAGAGGTGCCGCCTTTCAGATTAAACCGAGGCCCCGTCCGCCCTCTCGGGTCAATGTAAAATACCCCACAGCATTAGATATGGCCCTTATGGCTAAAGGGATCAAGGGGTATGGAGAGAAAGCAGGAAAGGGGTACTGAGGTGAATGATCAGCCATGATCTTATTGAATGGTGGTGCAGGCTCGAAGGGCCGAATGGCCTACTCCTGTACCTATTTTCTATGTTTCTATGTTTCTATGTGTCCCGGCCAATATTTATCCTTCAATCAGCTCCTGAAACAGATGATCTGGCTTCTCCACCACCGTCCAGCTGGGTGGGACTGAAGTCGCCTGGTTCCATTCTTCATCATCATCATAGTCAGTCCCTTGGAATCGAGGAAGATTTACTTCCATTCTTAACATGAGTTCTTAAATGGTTGTACAGTCTAATATGAGAATCACAGTCTCTGTCACAGGTGGGATGGATAGTCGTTGAAGGAAGGGGTGGGTGGGACAGGTTTGCCACACGTTCTTTCCGCTGCCTGCGCTTGATTTCTGCGTGCTCTCGGCGATGGGACTCGCGGTGCTCAATGCCCTCCCAGATGCTCTTCCTCCACTTTTGGAGGATTCTTATCTGTCTAATTCTAGCCAGAAAATCACCTGCAATGGCTTCTCTTCCCACTCCAGCATCGTTACCTCCGGTATCCCCCAAGGATCTATCCATGCCACCACTTCACTTGACCCCTCCACGGTCTCTAAATTGTCAGACTGCTTGTCCGACATCCAGTACTGAATGAGCAGAAATTTTCTCCAATTAAATATTGGGAAGACTGAAGCCATTGTCTTTGGTCCTCGCCACAAACTGAGTTCCCTAGCCACCAACTCCATCCCTCTTCCTAGTATTTGTCTGAGGCTGAACCTGACTGTTCGCAACCTTGGTGTCATATTTGACCCTGAAATGAGCTTCCGACCACATATCCATGGCATTACTAAAACCACTTATTTCTACCTCCTTACTATTGCCCATCTCTGCCCCTGCCTCAGCTCATCTGCTGAAATCCTCATCCATGCCTTTGTTGCCTCTAGACTTGACTACTTCAACTCACTCCTGGCTGGCCTCCCACATTCTACCCTATGTAAACTTGAGGCCATCCAAAACTCAGCTGCCCGTGTCCTAACTCGCACCAAGTCCCGCTCACCCATCACCCCTGTGCTCTCCGACCTGCATTAGCTCCCGGTTAAGCAGCGCCTCGATTTCAAAATTCTCATCCTTATTTACAAATCCCTCCATGGCCTCGCTCCTCCTTATCTCTGTAATCTCCTCCAGCCTCACAACCCCCCGCGATATCTGCGCTCCTCAAATTCTGCCCTCTTGAGCATTCCTGATTATAACTGCTCAACCATTGGTGGCCGTGCCTACAGCTGCCTAGACTCCAAGCTCTGGAACTCTCTCCCTAAACCTCTCCAACTCGCTTTCCTCCTTTAAGACGCTCCTTAAAACCTACCTCTTTGACCATAATTTATTTTTATGTGGCTTGTTGTCAAATTTATTTGTTTTGTCTTAAAACACTAATGTGAAGCACCTTGGGATGTTTTACTACGTTAAAGGCGCTATATAAATACAAGTTGTTGTTGTTTATTGTATTGCTATTGAGGGACCTTGCTGTACACAAGTTGGCTGATGTCTTGCCTGCTTACAATGGTGCCTACACTTCAAAAATACCTAAGTTCAGCTGAAATTGACATAACGATGTGCTCAGCCTATCCAAATTAACCAATAGTGCTCCTCACACCTGTGGATTCACAAAGCACTTTGGGACGTCCTGGCGTAATGAAAGGCACTAGATAAATACGTTAGTTATTTATTTTTATCCTCAGTAGGCTCAGCTACAATATCATTTAGACATAACAGAGCTCCAAAACCTGCATTGAAATCTTCACCATCAAGTTTCCAAGGACTCACTGCGCATTTAGCCAAGCATTTCAAACCACTTGATCCCAAGTATTCAGCTTCAGAGCATCAGCGTGCTTCTCTTCTGAACTTTTGAACCAAATGCACAAAGCTTTTGTGTTTTTAGTGGTGTACAACAAGAATCTTCA
Source organism: Pristiophorus japonicus (assembly GCF_044704955.1). Taxonomy (NCBI): domain Eukaryota; kingdom Metazoa; phylum Chordata; class Chondrichthyes; family Pristiophoridae; genus Pristiophorus; species Pristiophorus japonicus. Next base: position 33,717,917 of record NC_091977.1, read on the forward strand.
TATTTAGTGAGTTCTAGGAAGCTTGTTTACATATCTTGTGGAAATGCTTACATTCAAAAAGATCTAACGTAATACAATGTTTCTATGTTTCTATGTTAAGCCAATTTGGCCTCTTTCAAACCAGGGTTTTAATATTGAAACTCACCACCTCCTTTTAACGTTATCTAATGTTAGTGCAACTACAGCAACTAAACAAAAAGGAAACGGAGGCATTGTCGGATCCATTTGCTATGTGCCAACTGCTCTTTGCCATGAATCTCTGCAGCGCGCTGTGATATTATTCCGGTTGATGTTGACGGTGGCCAACTTGATTGCTTTGCCTCGCCATGGTTTGTCCAGCCCTTCTAGTTGCAGTTTCTGCTCCCTGCGTCGTCTCCAATCTTTTCTCACATTCATGTCTGCCCTCATCCTCTGTTTGCAGTCTACCAAAGGTGATTGCTGCTTCGGTCTCCATTCCCCACTCAGTTAGGGAAGAATCTGAAGCCCTTTTTCATCATTAAGTTCAGATGGGGTCTGCTACGAGCTAGTGATAGGAAGAAACCCTCAACCTTGATTTCAAATCCCTCTGTGACCTCGCCCCCTCCCTATCTGTAACCTCCATCTGCTCTACAAGCCTCCGAGATCTCTGCGTTCCTCCAAATCTGGCCTCTTGTGCAGGCCCGATTTTAATGACTCCACCATTGATGGCCATGCCTTCAGAAACCAAGGCTCTAAGCTCCGGAATTCCCTCCCTAAACCTCTCCGCCTCTCTACCTCTCTCTCCTTAAAGATGCTCCTTAAAATCTACGAGTTGTTGTTGTTGAAAGAGAAGACATAAGAACATAAGAACGTTTCTATGAGAGGGGGTCTCATAGAAACATAAAAAATTCTGACGGGACTGGACGGGTTAGATGCAGGAAGAATGTTCCCGATGTTGGGGAAGTCCTGAACCAGGGGACACAGTCTAAGGATAAGGGGTAAGCCATTTAGGACCGAGATGAGGAGAAACTTCTTCACTCAGTGAATTGTGAACCTGTGCAATTCTCTACCACAGAAAGTTGTTGAGGCCAGTTTGTTAGATATATTCAAAAGGGAGTTAGATGTGGCCCTTACGGCTAAAGGGATCAAGGGGTATGGCGAGAAAGTAGGAATGGGGTACTGGAGTTGCATGATCAGCCTTGATCATATTGAATGGTGGTGCAGGCTCGAAGGGCCGAATGGCTTACTCCTGCACCTTATTTTCTATGTTTCTATGTTTCTATGTTTCTATGTAACATAAGAACATAAGAAATAGGAACAGGAGTAGGCCATAAGGCCCCTTTATATGATCTTGGCTGATCCGATCATGGACTCAGCTCCACTTCCCTGCCCGCTCCCCATAACGCCTTATTCCCTTATTAGTTAAGAAACTGTCTATCTCTGTCTTAAATTTACTCAATGTCCCAGCTTCCACAGCTCTCTGAGGCAGTGAATTCCACAGATTTACAACCATCTGAGAGAAGAAATTTCTCCTCATCTCAGTTTTAAATGGGCGGCCCTTTATTCTAAGATCATGCCCTCTTGTTCTAGTCTTCCCCCATCAGTGGAAACATCCTCTCTACATCCACCTTGTCAAGTCCCCTCATAATCTTATATGTTTCGATAAGATCACCTCTTATTCTTCTGAATTCCAATGAGTAGAGGCCCAACCTACTCAACCTTTCCTCATAAGTCAACCCCCTCATTTCCGGCATCAACCTAGTGAACCTTCTCTGAACTGCCTCCAAAGCAAGTATATCCTTTCGTGAATATGGAAACCAAAACTGCACGCAGTATTCCAGGTGTGGCTTCACCAGTATCCTGTATCGCTGTAGCAAGACTTCCCTGCTTTTATACTCCATCTCCTTTGCAATAAAGGCCAAGATTCCATTGGCCTTCCTGATCACTTGCTGTACCTGCATACTCTCCTTTTGTGTTTCATGCACAAGTACCCCCAGGTCCCGCTATATTGCAGCACTTTGCAATCTTTCTCCATTTAAATAATAACTTGCTCTTTGATTTTTTTCTGCCAAAGTGCATGACCTTACACTTTCCAACATTATACTCCATCTGCAAAATTTTTGCCCACTACTTAACCTGTCTATGTCCTTTTGCAGATTTTTTGTGTCCTCCTCACACATTGCTTTTCCTTCCATCTTTGTATTGTCAGCAAACTTGGCTACGTTACACTCAGTCCCTTTTTCAAAGTAGTTGATAATAGAATGTAAATAGTTGGGGTCCCAGCACTGATCCCTGCGGCACCCCACTAGTTACTGGTTGCCAAACAGAGAATGAACCATTTATCCCAACTCTCTGTTTTCTGTTAGTTAGCCAATCCTCTATCATTATTACCCCCAACACGTGAACTTTTATCTTGTGCAGTAAGCTTTTATGTGGCAACTTGTAAATGCCTTCTGGAAGTCCAAATACACCACATCCACTGGGGTTCCCCTTTATCCACCCTCTTCGTTACATCCTCAAAAAATTCCAGCAAATTTGTCAAACATGACGTCCCCTTCATAAATCCATGCTGACTCTGCCTGATCGAATTTTACTTTTCCAAATGTCCTGCTACCACTTCTTTAATAATGGACTCCAACATTTTCACAACCACAGATGTTAGGCTAACTGAGACATCTGAGTTTAAGCCTTAAAGGGGGAAAAATGGATCTTTTCTAGCCTAATTTTACTTTGACTACTTCCTTTCACTGCTCTTTTGCCCAGATGGTACTGCTCCATATTCCTTTGTATTGAACTGCGTCTGCCAGCTATCTGCGCATTTCCCTTAACCTGCCTGTGTCCTCCTGCAGTCTCCTGCATTCTTCCTCGCAGTTTGCCAAGCTTCCTAATTTGGTAATCATCAGCAAACTTCGGTATCATTTCTTGTCCAATTCATTTTTTACAAAAAAATTATCGAAAATCCTATCAATGAAAGCATCTGACAAATGAAATCCAATAAAATTCACAGACACAGGGTTCACTACAGACACAAATCTTTTAATGATATCGTTTGAAGTCTTTGCGGAATAACTGAAGCATATCATTATTTGACTGGTAGGTACTTTTGGCCGAGATTTTTAGTTTGTAACACCATGAAAATCATTATAATTTCTGAGTAATTCTCCCCAAATTTCTTTCTATTCAGGGACATGAAATACCGATCATGTTTCAGAGTGTATTTTCTGCAGCAATTCCTCACAACATTGTGGGAGCACTTCTACCACACAGACTGTAACAGTTCGACAAGAATGCTCACCCCCACCTTCTCGAGGCAGCTAGAGATGGGCAGTACATTCCGGCCTTGCCTAACCAAGCCCACATCTCAAGTTGAATAATTTAAAGAATGGAATATGCAAAATGCAGGCTATATTACCAGATTTTACCTTCACTGTCTAATCATAGGCAGTCCCTCGAAATTGAGGAAGACTTGCTTCCACTCTAAAAGTGAGTTCCCAGGTGTCTAATAACTCCCTCAGCCCCTCACTCCCACACTCCTTCACTAACTTACTCCACACTTCCTCACTCCCACACACCTTCACTAACTTACTCCACATTCCCTCACTTCACATTTCCTCAATCCCTCACTCCCTCACTCCCACACGCCCACACTCCCTTGCTCCCTCACTTCCACACTCCTGCAGTCCTGCACACATTGACTCCCACACTCCTTCAATCCCTCTCTCTCTCTCTCACTCCTTCACCCCCTTACTCCCTCGCTCCAAATTCCCTCACTCCACACTGCATCGCTCACTCACTTCCTCACTCCCTTATTCCACACTCACTCACACCACACTCCATCACTCCCTCGCTCCCTCACTAATCACTCCCTCACACCCTAACTCCCTCACTCCACACTCCTTCACTCCACACCCTCTCATACCCTCACTCCCTCACTCCCTCATTCCGTCACTCCACACTCCCTCACTCCTTCACTCCACACACGCTCACTCCCTCACTCCATCACTAAACACTCCCTCACACCCTAACTCCCTCACGCCACACTCCCTCACTTCCACACTCCCTCACTTCCACACTCCCTCACTGCCGCACTCATTCACTCCATACTTCCTCACTCCTCACTCCCTTATTCCTCCCTCACTCCACACTTGCTCACTCTCTCACTCTCACACTCCCTCACTTTCTCACTCACTCCCTCACTCCACACTTCCTCACTCCTTCATTCCCTCACCACACTCATTCACTCTCTTACTCCGCACACCCTCATTTCCTCAATCCTCACTCACTCCCTCACTCCCCCACTCCATACTCCCTCACTCCCTCGCTCCCTCACGTCACACTCCCTCATTCCACACTCCTTCACTACCTCACTCCCCCACTCCATACTCCCACGTTCCCTCTATAAAACTCCCTCACTCCCTCACTCTACACTCCCTCACTCCATCACTCCTGTGCTCATTGGCTCCCACACTCCTTCAATCCCCCTCGCTCTCTCTCTCTCTCTCTCTCTCTCTCTCTCTCTCACACACACATACTCCTTCACCCCCTCACTCCTTCATTCCACACTCCCTCACTCCACACTCCCTCATTCTACACTCTTTCACTCCCACACTCCCCCACGCCCTTGTTGCCTCACTAAACACTCCCTCACACCCTAACTCCCTCACTCCACACTCCCTCGCTCCCTCACTTCACACTCCCTCATTCCCTCACTCCCTCAATCTACATAACCCTCACACCCTAACTCCCTCACTCCACACTCCCTCGCTCCCTCACGTCACACTCCCTCATTCCACACTCCTTCACTACCTCACTCCCTCGCTAAACACTCCCTCACACTCTAACTCCTTCATGCCACAATCCCTCATTCCCTCATGCCACACTGCATCACTTCCACACTCCCTCAATCCCACACACCCTCAGTCATTCACTCCACAGTTCCTCACTCCTCACTCCCTCATTCCTCCCTCACTCCACGCTAGCTCACTCTCTCACTCGCTCCCTCTCTCACTCTCTCACTCTCTCACTCCCTCACTCCCTCAATCCTCATACCCTCAATCTTTCAATCCTCACTCCTCACTCCACACTCATTCACTCCCCCACTCCATACTCACTCATTCCCACACACCCTCTCTAATAACTCCCTCACTCCCTCACTCCACACTCCCTCACTCCCTCAGTCCCGCACTCCTTCACTAACTTACTCCACACTCCCTGACTTCTCACCACCTCACTCCTCACTCCCTCACTCCTGCACTCATTGGCTCCCACACTCCTTCAATCTCTCTCTTGCTCTCTCTCTCTCTCCCTCTATCTCTCTCTCTCTCTCCCTCACTCCCTCACTCCCTCAAACGCTCAATCCTCACTCCACACTCCCTCGCTCCCTCTCTCCCGCACACCCTCCTTCCCTCAATCCTCACTCACTCCCTCACTCCCCCACTCCATACTCCCTCATTCCCACACAGCCTCTCTAATAACTCCCTCACTCCTTCACGCCCACACTCACTCACTCGCTCATTCCACACTCCCTCACTCAAACACTCCCGCACTAACTTACTCCACATTCCCTCACCTCACACTCCCTCAATCCCTCACTCCCTCACTCCCTCACCCCTACACTCATTGACTCCCACACTCCTTCAATTCCTCTCTCTCTATCGCTTTCTCACTCCTTCATCCCCTCACTCGTTCCCTCCACATTCCTTCACTCACTCCCTCACTTTCTCACTCCACACTATCACTCACTCACTCCCTCACTCCCTCACTCCCACACGCCCGCACTCCTGCACTTATTGACTCCCACACTCCTTCAATCACTCTCTCTCATCCACTCCCTCACCCCCTTACTTCCTCACTCCAAATTCCCTCACTCCGCACTGCATCGCTCACTCACTCCCACACTCCCTTATTCCACACTCACTCACTCCACACTCCCTCACTTCCTCACTCCATCATTAAACACTCCCTCACACCCTAACTCCCTCACGCCACACTCCCTCACGCCACACTCCCTCACTTCCACACTTCCTCACTTCCACACTCCCTCACTCCCACACTCCCTCACTTCCACACTCATTCACTCCACAGTTGCTCACTCCTCACTCCCTCATTCCTCCCTCACTCCACGCTAGCTCACTCTCTCACTCGCTCCCTCTCTCACTCTCTCACTCCCTCACTCCTTCAATCCTCACTCCCTCAATCTTTCAATCCTCACTCCTCACTCCATGCTCATTCACTCCCTCACTCCCCACTCCATACACACTCATTCCCACACACCCTCTCTAATAACTCCCTCACTCCCTCACTCCCTCACTCCCACACTCCTTCACTAACTTACTCCACACTCCCTGACTTCTCACCACCTCACTTCTCACTCCCTCACTCCTGCACTCATTGGCTCCCACACTCCTTCAATCTCTTTCTCTCGCTCTCTCTCCCTCTCTTTCTCTCTCTCTCACTCCTTCACTCCCTCACTACCTCAATCCTCACTCTCTCAATCTCTCAATCCTCACTCCACACTCCCTCGCCCCCTCTCTCCCACACACCCTCAATCCCTCAACCCTCACTCACTCCCTCACTCCCCCACTCCATACTCCCTCATTCCCACACAGCCTCTCTAATAACTCCCTCACGCCTTCACGCCCACACTCACTCACTCGCTCATTCCACACTCCCTCACTCCCATACTCCCTCACTAACTTACTCCACATTCCCTCACCTCACACTCCTTCAATCACTCACTCCCACACTCCCTCACTCCTACACTCATTGGCTCCCACACTCTTTCAATCCCTCTCTCTCTCTCTCTCTCTCTCTCACTCCTTCATCACCTCACTCCCTCACTCCACACTCCTTCACGCCACACTCCATCACTCACTCCCTCACTTTCTCACTCCACACCATTGCTCACTCAATCCTTCACTTCCTCACTCCCACAAGCCCGCACTCCTGCACTCATTGACTCCCACACTCCTTCAATCCCTCTCTCTCTCTCTTACTCCTTCACCCCCTTACTTCCTCACTCCAAATTCCCTTACTCCACACTGCATCGCTCACTCACTCCCTCACTCCCTTATTCCATACTCACTCACTCCACACTCCCTCACTCCCTCGCTCCCTCAGTAATCACTCCCTCACACCCTAACCCCCCCACTCCACACTCCCTCACTCAACTCTCCCTCACTCCCTCACTCCATCACTAAACACTCCTTCACACCCTCACAACCTCACACCACACTCCCTCACTTCCACACCAATTCACTCCATACTTCCTCACTCCTCACTCCCTGATTCCTCCCTCACTCCACACTTGCTCACTCTCTCACTCTCACACTCCCTCACTTTCTCACTCACTCCTTCACTCCATGCTCCCTCACTCCTTCACTCTCTCACCACACTCATTCACTCCCTTACTCCACACACCCTCATTCCCTCAATCCTCACTCACTCCCTCACCCCCCACTCCATACTCCCTCACTCCCACACTCCCTCTATAAAACTCCCTCACTCCCTCACTCTACTCTCCCTCACTCCATTACTCCTGCGCTCATTGGCTCCCACACTCCATCAATCCCCCTCGCTCTCTCTCTCTCTCACACACTCCTTCACCCCCTCACTCCTTCATTCCACACTCCCTCACTCCACACTGCTCATTCCACACTCCTTCACTCCCACACTCCCTCACTCCCTTGCTCCCTCGCTAAACACTCCCTCACACGCTAATTCACTCACTCCACACTCCCTCACTCCCTCACTTCACACCATCTCACTCCCTCACTCCATCATTAAACACTCCCTCATTCCCTCACTCCCTCACTCCACACTCCCTCACACCACCTGCACTCATTCCACACTCCATCACTCCATCACTCCACACTGCCTCACACCACACTCCCTCACTCCCTCATTCCACACTCCTTTACTACTCACTCCCTCGCTAAACTCTCCCTCACACACTAACTCCCTCACGCCACACTCCCTCACTCCCTCATGCCACTCTGCTTCACTTCCACACTCCCTCAATCCCACACTCTCTCACTCATTCACTCCACAGTTCCTCACTCCCTCATTCCTCCCTCACTCCACGCTAGCTCACTCTCTCACTCACTCCCTCTCTCACTCGCTGCCTCTCTCACTCACTCACTCTCTCACTCACTCACTCCCTCAATCCTCACTCCCTCAATCTTTCAATCCTCACTCCTCAATCCACACTCATTCACTCCCTCACTCCCCCACTCCCCCACTCAATACTCCCTCATTCCCACACACCCTCTCTAATAACTCCCTCACTCCCACACTCCTTCACTAACTTACTCCACACTCCCGGACTTCTCATCACCTCACTTCTCACTCCCTCACTTCTGCACTCATTGGCTCGCACACTCCTTCAATATCTCTCTCTCTCTCTCACTCACTCCCTAACTCCCTCAATCCTCACTCTCTCACTTCTCACTCACTCCCTCACTCCCCCACTCCATACTCCCTCATTCCCACACAGCCTCTCTAATAACTCCCTCACTCCTTCAAGCCCACACTCCCTCACTCGCTCATTCCGCACTCCCTCACCCCCACACTCCCTCACTAACTTACACCACATTCCCTCACCTCACACTCTCTCAATCCCTCACTCCCTCAATCCCTCACTCCCACACTCCATCACTCCCTCACTCCTACACTCATTGGCTCCCACACTCCTTCAATTCCTCTCTCTCTCACTCATCCCCTCACTCCCTCACTCATCATTCCTTCACTCCACACTCCATCACTCACTCCCTCACTTTCTCACTCCACACCATCACTCACTCCCTCACTTTCTCACTCCACACCATCACTCACTCCCTCACTCCCTCGCTCACTTGCTAAACGCTCCCTCACACCATAACTCCCTCGCTCATTCCTCCATCACTCCACGCTAGCTTACTCTCTCACTCTCTCACTCGCTCACTGTCTCACTCCATCACTCCCTCAATCCTCCCTCACTCCCTCACTCCCACACTCATTCACTCCTCCACTCCATACTCCCTCACTCCCACGTCCCTCTCTAATAACTCCTTCACTCCCTCACTCCACACTCCCTCACTCCAACATTCCGTCACTAACTTACTCCACACTCCCTGACTTCTCACCACCTCACTTCTCACTCCATCACTCCTGTACTCACTGGCTTCCACACTCCTTCAATCTCTCTCTCTCTCTCTCTCTCTCTCTCTCTCTCTCTCACTGACACACTCCTTCACGCCCTCACTCCCTCATGCCACACTCCCTCACGCCACACTCCCTCATTCCACACTCTCTCACGCCACACTCCCTCACTCCCTCAGTCCCTCACTCCCACACTCCCTCACTCCAAACCCCCTCACTACCTCACTCCACACTCACTCACACCCTCACTCCCTCAGTCCACACTTACTCGCTCCCTCACTCCTACACTCCATCACTCCACACTCCCTCACTCTCACACTCCTTCATTCCCTCACTAAACACTCCCAGACACTCACTCTGCACTCCCTCACTCCCTCACATCTGCATACCCTCACACCCTCACTCCACCCTCCCTCACAACCTTCAATCCATCATCCCCTCATTCCACAACCCCTCACTCCCTCACTCCTAATCTCCCTCACACCCACACTCCCTCTCTGCCTCACTCCACACTCCCTCACTCTCCCTCACTGCCTACTTCCTCACTCCACACTCCCACACTGCACTCTCCACACTCACATACTCCCTCCTCACTTCCTCGCTCACCCTCACTTCCTCAACCATCACTCCCTCACTCCACACACCCTCACTCTCTCACTCTCTCACTCCCATGCTCCCTCACTCCCATGATCCCTCACTCCCATGATCCCTCACTCTCTCACCGCCTCACTCGAACACTCCCACACTCCCTCACTACCTCACTCAATACTCCCTCACTCCTTCACTAACTTACTCCATATTCCCTCACTCCACACTCCCTCACTCCCGTACTCTCTCATTCCAACATACCCTCACTCCCTCTCTCCCTCATTCTCTTACTCCATCAGTCCTCACTCGCTCTCTCGCTCACTCCCACACACCCTCACTCCCTCACTCCATCACTCCATCACTCACTCACTCCCTTATTCCACACTCCTTAACTCCCTCACTCCCTCGCTCCCTCGCTCCCTCACTCCCTCGCTCCCTCACTAAACACTCCCTCGCACCCTAACTCCCTCACTCATTCCTCCCTCACTCCACGCTAGCACACTCTCTCACTCCCTCAGTCTCTCACTCCCACACTCCCTCACTCCCTCAGTCCCTCACTCCCACACTCCCTCACTACCTCACTCAACACTCCCTCACTCCTTCACTAACTTACTCCATATTCCCTCACTCCACACTCCCTCACTCTCTCAATCCTCACACCCTCACTCCCTCAATTTTTCACTCCTTACTCCTCACTTTCACACTCCCACACACCCTCACTCCCTCATTCCAAACTCACTCACTCCCTCACTCCTACACTCCCTCACTCCACATTCTCACACTCCCTCACTCTCACACTCCCTCACTAAATACGCCCAGGTCCTCACTCCGCACTCTCTCACTCCCTCACTCCCTCACTCCCTCACTCCACACACCCTCACTCTCTCACTCCCACACTCCCTCACTCCACACTCCCTCACTCTCTTACCACCTCACTCCCTCACTCCCACACTCCCACATTCCGTCCTCCCTCACTCCACACCCTCTCACTCCCTCAGTCCCTCACTCCCACACTCCCCATTACCTCACTCCACACTCCCTCACTCCTTCACTAACTTACTCCACCTTCCCTCACTCCATACTTCCTCAATCCCTCCCTCCCTCACTCCACACTCCCTCACTCCACACTCCCTCACTCCACATTCCTTCACTCCACATTCCTTCACTCCCTCACCCCCACCCTCACTCCCTCACTCCCATACTCTCTCATTCCCGCACTCCCTCTCTCCCTCACTCCATCATTCCTAACTCCCTCTCTTTCTCACTCCCACACACCCTCACTCTCTCACTTCACACTCCTTCTCTCCCTCACGCCACATTCCTTTAATCCCTCACTCCTCACTTCCTCACTCCCCACTCCCTCTTTCCACACTCTGTCACTCCCTCAATCCCTCACTCCCTCACTCCCACACTCACCACATTTCCTTACTTCTCACTCCCTCATTCCTCCCTCACTCCACACTTGCTCACTCAATCGTTCCCCCACTCCCTCACCACACTCATTCATACCCATACTCCACACTCCCTCACTTCTCACCCCCTCACTTCTCACTCACTCACTCCTTCAGTCCTCACTCGGTCACTGCCCACTCACTCCACACTCCCTCAATCCCATACTGCCTTACTCCCTCACTCCCTCACTCCCACACTCGCTCACTCCATCACTCCCTCACTGCCAGGCTCCCCACTCCTTCACTCCCACCCTCACTCCTCGCTCCATCATTCCCTCACTCCCTCACACCTCACTCCATCACTCTCTTATTCCCACACTCCCACACTCCCTCACTTCCTCACTCCTTCATTCCTCACTCCCTCTCTTGCACTCCCACACACCCTCACTCCCTGACTCCCTCACTCCACACTCACTCACTCACTCACTCCACCCTCACTCCCTCACTCACTCACTCCTTCACTCCCTCACTACCTCACTCTATACTCACTCATTTCCTCACTCCCTCACTCGATCACTCACTCCCTCACTCACTCACTCATTCCCTCACTCCGACATTCCTTCACTCCCTCACTGCAGACTCCCTCACTCCACACTCCTTCACTTCCTCACTCCCTCACTCCCTTACTCCACGCTCTCACTTCCACACTCCTTCAATCCCTCTCTCTCTCACTCCTTCACCCCCTCACTCCCTCACTCCACATTCCCTCACTCCACACTCTTTCACGTCCTCACTCCCTCACTCCCTTACTCCACACTCTCACTTCCACACTCCTTCAATCCCTCTCTCTCTCACTCCTTCACCCCCTCATTCCCTTACTCCACATTCCCTCACTCCGCACTCTTTCACGTCCTCACTCCCTCACTCCCTTACTCCACACTCTCACTTCCACACTCCTTCAATCCCTCTCTCTCTCACTCCTTCACCCCCTCATTCCCTTACTCCACATTCCCTCACTCCACACTCCTTCACGTCCTCACTCCCTCACTCCCTTACTCCACACTCTCACTTTCACACTCCTTCAATCCCTCTCTCTCTCTCACTCCTTCACCCCCTCACTCCCTTACTCCACATTCCCTCACTAAATACTTCCTCACACCCTCACTCCACACTCCCTCACTCCGTCACGCCTACACTCCCTCACTCCCTCACACCCTCATTCCACACTCGCTCACTCCACATTCCATTACTCCACACTGCCTCACTCAATGCACCCTCATCCTGCACTCCCTCACTCCACATGCACTCACAGTCACATTCCCCCAACACACACACTCACTCCACAAACACTTTCACCAACATGCTCACACACTCATTCACAGATGTATAAAGTAAAGCTACCTTGAAGAAGTGAATGCTATAAAAATAAGCTCCTTAATTGAGTTAAGATACTGCTGTGTTCGTCCAATTAGTGATACTCAACTTCACGGAGGTAGATCAGTCAAGGCATATTTTTACTGGATTTTTATATCAAGAGTAAAGCAATGAAGTAATGCACATCAAAGTCAGCATCGCAAGTAGTATCATCCAAATAACACAAACGCACTTATCCCCTTCCCGCTAGTGACCCTCTGATGGTGATATTGAATTTCCATTTAATTGCTAATTCAATATTTCATTAGTTTTGTTTTCCCACCTTCATATCTGGAATAGAAGACAGCTGTTCTGAACTATGAAAGCTATTTGTGTTGAACATTCTCTTCAGATGGCTGTGTTTTTCCAATGATGTAATGTTTAGCTTAAGCAGCACTGAATCTTTTGTGTAAACTGATGCTTTTGGGTTAATTTATTTTCTTCCCCTGACTGTTAAATCCTCGTTATCTCCTTTCCAACATTCTGTTGTTGTGCACAGAATCATCGAACAGTACAGCACAGAAGGAGACCATTTGGGCCATCGAGTCTGTGCCGGCTCTTTCGAAGAGCAATCTAGTTAGTCCCACTCTTTCGCCCTCTCCCCATATCCCTGCAATTTTTTCTCTTTCAAGTATTTATTCAATTGCCTTTTAAAGGCTACTTTTGAATCTGTCTCCACCACCCTATCAGGCAGTTCAATTAAATCCTAACCATGTGTTGCATCATTTATGATATTTCATACTGTTATTTATTATATCTCATTATGATAAAAGCTTTATTTGTCAAATCAGTGTTCCCAATTCATTCTTTCCTGTCAATAGACTCATTTGGAGAACTGTTGTCCCTTTGTCCAGGGCTTGCTTAGGTGAAGAATTAGATAAATCATCGGACCAGATTTTGCTGCAGCAAGGCATCTAATGATGTCTGCTGTTAAGTAGGCTTGCCCTTGCACATAGAATCATAGAATGGTTACAGCACAGAAGGAGGCCATTCGGCCCGTGGACCTCATGCCGACTCTCTGCAAAAGCACTTCACCTAGTCCCATGCCCTCCTCCTTTCCCCGTAGCCCTGCAATTTTTTTCCTTCAGGTACTTATCCAATTCACTTTTGAAAGCCATGATTGAAGCTGCCTCCACCACCCTTTCAGGCAGTGCATTCCAGATCCTAACCACTCGCTGCATAAAAAAGCTTTCCCTCGTGTCGCCTTTGGTTCTTCTGCCAATCACCTGAAATCTGTGACCTCTGGTTCTCGACCCTTCTGCCGATGGGAACAGTTTCTCTCTGTCTACTCTGCCTGGACCCTTCGTGCTCATTTAGGTTTTTACATTTTTTATATAGCAAGTTGCTGAGCTGATAATATCCCAGCGTCTGGGACGTGAGTGAACAGAAGTGAACATCTCCTTAAAGGATTGTGGATTGAAGGATTGAAGGATTGTGAAATTAACAGCGGAAGGACTGAGAAGCGAATAAGAGTCGGTGGATTCAATGTCAAATCAGGTACAGAAAGAGGAATAAAGAGATGAAAAGATGGGATTAAGAGAGAGAGAAAGAGACAAAAAGGAAAAATATTTGTTTACATTTTACAATCTCTAATAAGGATCAATGAGACTCCACACTTGTAATAGATAATTTCCAGTGCCAGAGAGGTTGATTGCCGGTAATTAACATTTATCACATAGCTAAAAGGGTGCGTAGACTGGAATGGACAAGACTTAACCTTCTGTGCAGAGTTTCATTCGTATCGACTGCACAAATACCGCAGCTTCACGCCATTCATTGAATTTCAATGGTGAGGCAGTGAAGCAACTCAGACAGCAACATTTGGATATTCGAGTTTAACTGCACATCAGCCCCTCGCCTGAAGTTGCTGTGCCATTTACACTTGAATAATGGTGAATGCCATCAACCTCACCGTTATTTTGACATGAAAATCTGTGCCTCCCACTCAGCCCATGTACAAGGATTTCACACATGCATTCTGAAAGTGTCTGCTCACTAAATGAATTAGTAGAGAAATACAGTCAAATATATTGTATGAAGGACTTCATTCTATCATTTTACCAATATATTAGATGCACATCGATTGAGTCACATAATCACATTACGTGCAAAGTTCGTTTTATGTTCGTGGTCCATCGATCATCAAGGTGTCGGCCTTCAGGGCTCAGCTCCGAGCTTGGAACATGTACCTGTTACCTGCCTACGCTGCACCATTTGCCAAACACGTCTCTTGAGTCATGTGCTGAATCCTCCCTGATTGCTAGCTGGCATAGCCTTTGGCGTTTCCTGCCCTGGAATTTTTGTAATGATCTTCTTTGCTTTGCAACATCTGTCCCTGCATGTTCTATTTTTTTATTGGCTATTGCTTTTTTTAATTGATTCATGGGATGTGCGCATCGCTGGTAAGGCCAGCATTTATTGCCCATCCTTCATTGCCATTGAGAAGGTGGTGGTGAGCCGCCTTCTTGAACCGCTGCAGTCCATGTGGAGAACGTACTCCCACAGTGCTGACTTTGTTGTGGCGGTTTGGTACAACTGAGTGACTTGCTCGGCCATTTCAGAGGGCACTTAAGAACAACCACCTTGCTGTGGGTCTGGAGTCACATATAGGCCAGACCGGGTAAGAACAGCAGGTTTCCTTCCCTGAAGGACATTAGTGAACCAGATGGGTTTTTAATGACAATCCGGTCATTTCATAATCATCATTATGATACGAGCTTTCTATTCCAGATTTATTTAATTAATTGAATTTAAATCCCCAGCTGCCATGAACTCATGTCTCTGGATCATTAGTACAGGCCTCTGGACTGTGAGCCCAGTAACATAACCACTATACTACTGTACGCAGCGCAAAAAGTTGATAACAAAAAAGAGCTGTTCAGTCCACCAAACCTCAATTAATGCGCACTGTGCCATATGGTAGATTATTTTTAGTTAGACATCAGCCCCCAGTGTAATGCCCGGTTTTGGGTCGGGTTATTTTTTACATCAAACAGAATGAAAAAGGTTGGCACCACACAATACTTGAGACTAAGAGGGGAAAATTTATTATTTTCATTTTTTAACAAAGCATACCTGTTGTGTATGCAATAACTGTTAGACTGAGTACTGTTTAACTCCAAGAGGTATAACCTTGGCTCTGCTTTATTAAGGCCCAAAGTGACTAATATACAAATTGGCTGCCCTTTTATACTTGGGCTGCACACATGTGCGAGCAGCCCATTGGCCTCTAATAGTGACGCCATCTAGTGGCTAGTGATCTCAAAAGTACATACATGACAATACCCCCCTCTGAGATATTATCACAGTCTTTTACAAATTGAGACGGTCCGGTGTTTTACACTCCCGGGTTGACCATCTCAGTTCAACTCCAGCCTTGGGTGAGTGTTCAGAGTCTGTTGTGACTGGTGGCTGGGTGGCTGACCTGGTGGGAGTGGCAATGGCCATGTCAGGAATTGAAAGTCTATTTTCATTGAACATGTCAGTGATTGAAAGAACTGATTCACTGATGACCACTGAGTCCTCTGATGACTGGGGGTAGGTTGGTTGGTCGTCGATTGTCTCTTCCTCCAACTGTTCCAGTTCGTCTGTGTGCCCAGCTTTGTCTGATCCACATGTTTCCTGCATATTTGCCCATTTTTGAGCTTGACATAAATACTCTGAGGCCCTCCTTAACCATGACAGTACCAGCGATCCACTTTGGATCCTGACCATAATTCAGAACATGTACAGGATCATTTACAGAAATATCGCGTGACACAGTTGCGCGATCGTGATACCCTTGCTGACTTTGTCTTCTGTATGCAACATGATTATTCAAGTCAGGGTGTACAAGAGATAGCTTTGTCTTAAGACCTCTCTTCATCATTACTTCAGCAGGCGAGACCCCGGTAAGCGTGTGTGGTCTTGTCCTGTAACTAAGCAGTATGTATGCAGTGACCCTTAGGTTACTCACTTCATACTCTGCTTTATGATTTGGACAGCACGTTCTGCTTGCGCATTGGATGCAGGTTTGAACGGTGCAGACCTTACATGTTTGATACCATTGAATTTCATGAACTCTTGAAACTCCTGACTGGTGAAGCACGATCCATTGTCGCTAACACCGATGTCAGGCAGACCATGTGTCGCGAACATGACACTGAGATTCTCAATGGTAGCTGTGGATGTGCTGGATGACATGATTATACACTCTATCCACTTCGATATGCATCCACCACAACTAAAAACATCTTCCCTAGGAAGGGACCTGCAAAGTCTATGTGGATCCTGGACCTTGGTTTGTGTCATGTATGTAATCACAATGTAACACCATTGTATTACTGTATACACTCAACCTAGATGCACACCTTGGCCACAAGGGTTGAACTTGTGGGAGACACTCCTTACCTGATCACTCAGGTATAAAAAGGGAGGTCCCACGTAGGGTCACTGTCTTTGGAGTCCTGTGAATAAAGAGTTCAGGTCACCGAGTGACCTTGTCCAGAATGTGCCTCGTGTGGTTTCATACAGTAGAGTAAGGACTTTACATTGGCGATGAGGATGGAATCTCTTTTTGTCCAGATTTTGATCTAGTGGGCTGTGATGGGGGAGCCTGCGCTGTCAAAGGCATCGACTTCCATGACCATCTCGGCGCTTTGCTCCGCTGCCCCCTCAGTGGTGGCCAGTGGAAGCCTGCTGAGCGCTTCAGCGCAATTTTCAGTGCCCGGCCGGTGCCGAATGGAGTAGTCATAAGCAGCCAGTGTGAGAGCCCATCGCTGTATTGGGCTGATGCGTTGGCATTGACTGTCTTGCTGTCTGACAACAGGGATGTTAATGGCTTGTGGTCCATCTCTAATTCAAACTTCCTACCAAAGAGGTACTGATGCATTTTTTTTACACCATAGACACATACAAGCGCTTCCTTCTCGACCATCCCATATCCCATTCTGCTTGAGAGAGCGACCTGGAGGCATAAGCCACAGGTTGTAGTTGACCCTCAGCATTGCCCTGCTGCAACACGCACCCATAGGACGATGCATCACATGTCAGAACCAATTTTTTACAGGGGTCGTACAGGGTCAACAACTTGTTCGAACAAAGTAGGTTACGCGCCCGATCTAAAGCCCGTTCCTGACAGTCCCCCCAAAACCAAATGCAACCCTTACGCAGGAGCACGTATAGCGGCTCCAACAACGTGCTCAAGAAAGTTCGGCAGAAAATTCCCGAAATAGTTCAACAGTCCCAGGAATGAACGCAACTCCGATGTGTTGCAGGGCCTGGGTGCTCGTCAAATCGCCTCTGTTTTGGATTCGGTGGTCCGAATCCTATCTGCAGCAACCCTCCTGCCCAGAAACTCAACTTCAGGAGCTAAGAACAAACATTTAGACTTTGTGAGATGCAGGCCTACCCGGTCCAGTCGGCGTAACACCTCCTCCAGATTGTGGAGGTGTTCCTCGGTGTCTCGACCCGCATTCTTCTGGTTGCTCTTGTTGCTCGTTTACTGGTGGTGTGGTGAGCTCCATCTCATGGTCCTCTTCAGGTACTTCCGTGTCGATGCTGAACCTTTTTTTTACTTGGTCCAGATGCTTACGGCATATCTGACAATTGTTGAGTTTTACCACAATGACCCTATTCCCCTCTTTGACAATTACAGTGCCCTCAAGCCATTTGGGCCCCATGTCGTGATTGAGGACGAAGACAGGATCATTTATTTCTATGCATCTCCCTCTCGCATTACGGTCATGGTACTCGCTTTGTGACTTGCCCTTGCCCTCAACTATGTCGGTCAGGACTGGGTGAATGAGGATGTCGTCCTGGAATACGATTGTTCCAGGAATGGATTTAAGCAGGCTTTCCATGTTTCATTGAAAAATCGCGGCAGCTGATCGAATGCCAAACGGGCACCTGTTATAAACAAACAGTCCCTTGTGCGTGGTGATGGTAGTCAGTAGTTTAGATTTGTCGGCCAGTTCCTGGGGTCATATAGGCTGAAGTGAGGTCCAACTTGGTGAACAGCTTGCTGCCTGCCAGCATGGCAAAAAGGTCCTCCGCTCTCGGGAGCGGGTGCTGATCTTGTAGGGATACCCGATTGATGGTGGCCTTGTAGTCGCCACAGATCCTGACAGAGCCATCCGCTTTTAGTATGGGAATGATGGGGCTCACCCAGTCGCTGAATTCGACAGGCGAGATGATGCCCTCTCTCAACAGCCGGTCCAGTTCGCTCTCGATCTTTTCCCGCATCACATATGGCACCGCTCTGGCTTTGTGGTGCACTGGCCTGGCGTCCGGGGTGATGTGTATCCCTACCTTAGTGCCTTTGAAGGTGCCGACGCCAGGTTGGAATAGTGAATCGAATTGTTGTAGGACTTGTGAGCACGAACTTCGCTCCACAGATGATATTGCGTGAACATCCCTTTTTATACCTAAGTGATCAGGTAAGGAGTGTCTCCCAAAAATTCACCCCTCGTGGTCAAGGTGTGCATCTACGTTGAGTGTATACAGTAATACAGTGGTGTTACATTGTGGTTACATACATGACAGTTTGGACAGCCACGACCACAGACTCAGCGGCGATTCTGCTGGTGCTTTGCTGAGCTGCATGCAAGTGTTGCACTGATGCACACATGATTCCAGCTCAGAGTCAACTCCCGGCCACCATACATGAGACCTGGTGATGGCTTTCATTATTACAATGCCGGGATGTGTACTATGTAGCTCACGTACAAATTTCTTTCTTCCTTTCTTGGGCATAACAACACGATTGCCCCACAGTATACAATCCAACTGAATAGACAGTTTGTCTTTGTGACAAATGTAAGGTTTAGTCTCCTCGCACATTTGCTTGGGTATGGCAGACCAATCATCTTTGAGGATGCAACTCTTCACGACTGATAAAATCGGTTCCTGGCTGGTCCAGATCTTAACTTGTTGAGCCGTGACAGGGGTTCCTTCAATCTCAAAAGCATCCATAACTAACAATAGGTCCGCCGGTTGTGGCGTTTCCACCTCGGGTGTGGGCAACGGCAGATGGCTCAAAGCATCGGCACAATTATCGGTGCCAAGTCGATGGCGAATGACATAATCATAAGTGGACAATGTCAGCGCCCACCTCTGGATGCGGGATGAAGCATTGGTATTTGTTTTCAGAGAACAGTGAAATGAGCGGCTTGTGATCTGTCTCCAGTTCAAACTGAAGATCAAACAGGTTTTTAACCCCATACACACAGGCTAGTGCTTCTTTCTCTACCATGCTGTTGGCTCTTTCCGCTTTAGACAAACCTTTTGAAGCATACATGACTGGTTGAAGTTCACCCGAGTCATTAGCTTATTGGAGTACACAACCAATTCCATATGACGAAGCATCACAGGCCAATACTAAACGTTTACATGGGTCATAATATACCAGCAGCTTTTTAGAGCAAAGCAGATTAGTGGCTTTCTCAAAAGCTCTGTCTTTAGACGCACCCACACCCAGTTGTCATCTTTTCTTAGCAGCATGTGCAGTGGTTCTAATAAGGTGCTCAATTTACGTAGGAAGTTAACAAAGTAGTTGAGTGGACCCAGGAACGAATGCAGCTCCGTCACGTTCTGAGGCTTGGGTGCATTCTTGATGGCCTTGGTTTTCACGTCCGTGGGCCTGATACCTTCAGCAGCAATTTTCCTCCCCAGGAATTTAACCTCTGGTGCTATGAAGATGCAATTCGAGCATTTCAGCCTGAGCCTCACTTTGTCCAGACAATGTAGAACCTCTTCCAGGTTGTTCAAATGTTCCTCGGAGTTACGACCTGTAATCAGGCTGTCATCTTGGAACATGATGGTTCTGGAAACGGACTTCAGTAGACTCTCCATGTTCTTCTGAGGTATTGCTGCAGCCGAGCGAATTCCAAAAGGGCACCTGTGATAAATAAACAGTCCTTTATGTGTGTTAATGCATGTAAGTCTCTTCGACGTCTAGACAAGCTCCTGTATCATGTCGGCCGATGTCAAGTCTAATTTGGTGAACGACTTCACCCCGGCTAGCATTGCAAACAAGTCATCAGCCTTCGGTAACGGGTACTGATCCTGTTTCGAAACCCTGTTGATCATAGCCTTGTAGTCTCCACAGATTCTGACTGTGCCATCACTTTTCAGCACAGGAATAATGGTGATGGCCCATTCATTAAATTCAACCGGTGATATGATCCCTTTACGCTGGAGTCTGTCCAGTTCGATTTCGACCTTCTCCCTCATCATATACGGAACTGCCCGAGCTTTATGATGGACGGGTCTTGCATCTGAGTCCAAGGTGGGTCTGCACCTTGGCTCCCGTGAGGTTGCCGATGCCTGGTTCGAACAGCGAGGGGAACTTGCTCAGTACTTGGGCACATGTATCTTCTTCCGACGACAACGCCTTGATGTTATTCCAGTCGCATCTGATTTTTTTCAAGCCAGTTCCTACCGAACAGCATTTGTCCATTGCCTGGGACAATCCATAGCGGTAACTCGTGAACCGCACCGTTATACGACACTTTAATTGTGGCACTGCCAATCACCATTATGAGTTCTTTGGTGTATGTGTGCAACTTGGCATTGACTGGACTCAGCCTGGGCCTCACAGCTTTAGTATCCCACAGCTTGTTGAATGCCCTCTGGCTCATTATCGATTGACTCGCCCCCGTGTCCTGTTCCATCGATACTGGCATCCCATTAAATTTCACGTTGATCATCATCGGTTTGCTCTTAGTTAGGAACGAGTACAGTCCATACACTTCCTCCTCTGGTATCTCGGATTGCATATCCGGATCCGCGTTAGTCTGACCATCATTCTCCACATGGTGTGTTGCAGCAAGCTTGCTCATCTGCGGACACTTGCGCTGGAGATGCCCCACTCTCAGACAGCGTTTGCAACTGTATTGCTTAAATGTGCACTGCTGGTGCCGGTGATTTCCCCCACAACGCCAACACGGAGAAATCAGTTGCAATCCCGCTGGCGGATTTTGGGCAGCCACAGGTTTCGCGTACACTGTCGGGTAGGCCCTGCCATGTGCCTCTCTGCCGAACGCCAAATCAATCATATTTACAGTACTTGCCAAGTTTCGATTTTTCACTGATATCTGCTTTAGACTTCTATCCGTCGTCATGCATTACTGAGCGATCGTGATGGCCCTGTTCAAGTCGAATGTCTCCACCGCCAGTAGTTTACACAGGATCACCTCGTAATTAATGCCGAGTACAAAGAAGTCCCGCAGCATGTCTGCCAACTCAGCCCCGAACTTACACGGTCCCACTAGACGTCTCAGGTCAGCAAAGAATTCCGCCGCATTCTGGCCCTCTGAGCTAAGGTGCGTATAAAATCTGTATCTTGAGATGATGATGCCTTCATCTGGCTTAAGTTGGTCCTGTACCAGTGTATACAATTCTTCATACGTCTTCTCTATTGGACTCACAGGCAGAAGTAGATTCTTTATCAGACCATAAATTTTTGGACCGCAAACCGTGAGGAATGCCGCCCGGCGCTGACCTCTTCCATTTTGTTGGCCACGAAGAACTGGCTCAATTGGCTCACAAAGTCTGCCCAATCTTCTCCTTCCACAAATCGCTCCAACAATCCAATTGTGCTTATTTTTACAGGCAAAGGTTCTTGTTGCCTCGTCGCCAAATGTTGCGTATGCAATAACTGTTAGACTGAGTACTGTTTAAATCCAAGAGGTATAACCTTGGCTCTGCTTTATTAAGGCCCAAAGTGACTAATATACAAAATGGCTGGCCTTTTATACTTTGGCTGCATACACGTGCATGCAGCCCATTGGCCTCCAACAGTGACGCCATCTCGTGGCTAGTGATCCCAAAGGTACATACATGACAATACCCAAAGCAACTTTGATCATGGACTAACAAGCACCAAAATAACAACATGAGGCAAATTAAGGCAATGTGTTGGCGCACCTGTGCCAGCAGTGACGAAAGCCCTCCTTGACTAAGTTTTGCAGGACGAGCCGCCCTTCTTAATTTTAATGGGCTCTCCATGCAGGAACAATGTGTACAGGGAACTAAGCCAACAGCATGATTGGCTGGAGGCTCAGGGAAATCTTGCATGGTAGCACCTCTTAACCTGGATACAAGCACAAATATAGGAACAGGGGTAGGGCATTCAATGCCTCGAGGCTGTTACGCCACTCAATTGTTTAAAATTTGTTCATGGGATGTGGGTCTCGCTGGCAAAACCAGCATTTATTGTCCTTCCCTAATTGCCATCGAGAAGGTGGTGGTGAGCCGCCATCTTGAACCGCTGCAGTCCGTGTGGTGAAGGTGCTCCCACAGTGCTGTCAGGCAGGGAGTTCCAGGATTTTGACCCAGCGACGATGAAGGAACAGCTATGTAGTTCCAAGTCAGGATGGTGTGTGACTTGGAGGGGAACGTGGAGGTGGCGGTGTTCCTATGTGCCTGCTGCCCTTGTCCTTCTCAGTGGTAGAGGTCACAGGTTTGGGAGGTACTGCTGAAAAAGCCATGGCGACTTGTTGCAGTGCATCTTGTAGATGGTAATTAGATCATTTTCTCCGAATCCCACCCGAACCCGATTAGATCCACCACCTGGCCGGTGGATGGGAGTGGGAATTTAGACAACAGGAGACCACAGTCAGGGACCAGATTGATCAGTCTGCCGCAGTCAGGTTAGTGGATAAGTGGCAGTAGGGGGCTGGCGGGATCTCTGGAAATGATGGGAGGGGGCGGGAAGAGAGGGGAGTCTGGAGTAAGGCTTTCTTGGGGGTCAAGCACTCCTACTCCCCCTGGCCTACAAGGACACCTAGAATAACATTTATAAATTTGCCTGCCTGGATCTCTTCTGACCAGCGATCCACCTCCTGGCCAGTGTGGCCTGGCTGGGAAGCTGTTCCTTTTCCCCCACTCAGGCCTCCAGCTGAAGCAGCAGCTGGGGTCCAGATGACATTATCGGGACCCGATCTTCATATGTAAACAAGACCCCACCATCTCGTGACACGTGTTCCGCTCACCTGCCTCAGGGCTGTTATGTATGTAAACCTGTAAATACCATGTCTAACCACCAGAGACCCCATAATCCCTTGGGAGCACCTGTGTATAAGGAGGCCTCACAGGCTGGAGAGGCACTCTGAGATCTGTAATAAAGGACTACAGTCACACTTACTTTGAGCTTGCAGTATCTAGACTGACTCTTTATCCAAGACTTAACAACTGGCGACGAGATACAGATGACGAACCTCAACGCAACAATGCAGAGAACTG
Organism: Pristiophorus japonicus; assembly: GCF_044704955.1. Lineage (NCBI taxonomy): Eukaryota > Metazoa > Chordata > Chondrichthyes > Pristiophoridae > Pristiophorus > Pristiophorus japonicus. The sequence continues at coordinate 33,741,628 of NC_091977.1, forward strand.
TGGGCATCCTGGAGTAATTTTTGGAGGGAGATGATCGGGAAACCTTCGTGGAGCGACTTGACCAATATTTCGTGGCCAACAAGCTGGAAGGAGAAGGGAATGCTGCCAAACGAAGGGTGATCCTCCTCACCTTTTGCGGGGCACCAACGTATGGCCTCATGAAAATCTGCTCGCTCCAGCAAAACCCACAGACAAGTCGTATGATGAGTTATGCACACTGGCCCGGGAGCATCTAAACCTGAAGGAAAGCGTTCTGATGGCGACGTATCGGTTCTACACGTACAAGAGGTCTGAAGGCCAGGAAGTGGCGAGCTACGTCGCCGAGCTAAGGCGCCTTGCAGGACATTGCGAATTTGAAGGACACTTGGAGCATATGCTCAGGGACTTCTTTGTACTTGGCATTGGCCATGAAATAATACTTCGAAAACTTTTGACTGTACATACCCCAACCTTGATTAAAGCCATAGTGATAGCCCAGGCGTTTATCTCCATCAGTGACAATACCAAACAAATTGCCCAGTACACTAGTGCTGCTGCAAGTACTGTAAACAAAGTAACGTTGTTTTTGAATCAAGATGCACAAGGCAGGACTTACACGCGTGTAGCTGCATGTCCGCAGATGACTCAGAGCCCGCCATCAAGGGAGGTGAATACAAGGCAATTAACACCTTGCTGGCGCTGCGGGGATGATCATCGATTCCATTCATGCCACTTCAAAGGATACATTTGCAAGGGCTGTGGAATAATGGGACACCTCCAACATATGTGCAACCAAGCTGCAAACCCTGCTAATCCTGAAAACCACCATGTTGCAGAGGAGGACAGATCCACGGTGAACCAGAGCCTCAGACCGAGGAGACAAAGGTATACGGGGTGCACACATTTACCACAAAGTGTCCCCCGATAATGCTGAAGGTTGACTAAATAGGCTCCCAGTGTCCATGGAACTGGACATGGGCATAAGCCAGTCCATATTGAATAATAAGACCTTCGATAAGTTGTGGTGCAACAAGGCTTCAAGGCCAGTCCTGACTCCCATTCGTACCAAACTTAGAACGTACACAAAGGAACTGATTCCCATAATTGGCAGTGCTACTGTAAAGGTCTCCTACGATGGAGCGGTGCACGATTTACCACTCTGGGTGGTACTGGGCGATGGCTCCATGCTGTTTGGCAGGAGCTGGCATGGGAAAGATACACTGGAACTGGGATGATGTCCGAGCGCTTTCGTCCATCGACGACACCTCTTGTGGCCCAGGTCCTAAGCAAGTTCCCCACGCTGTTCGAACCAGGCATCAGGAAGTTCCAAGGAACAAAAGTGCAGATCCATTTGATTCTGGGGGCGCGACCCATCCATCAGAAGGCGAGAGCGATACCTTACATGAGAGAGAGAGGGTGGAGATCGAGCTGGACAGGCTGCATCGAGAGGGTATCATTTTGCAGATTGAATTCAATGAGTGGGCCAGTCTGATTGTTCCAGTCCTCAAAGGAGACAACACCGTCAGAATCTGTGGTGATTACAAAGTAACTATCAATCGTTTCTCACTGCAGGGTCAATACCCACTACCAAAGCCAGACGACCTATTTGCAATGCTGGCGGGAGGGAAAACGTTCAAGAAGCTGGATTTAACCTCGGCCTATATGACGCAAGAGCTGGAGGAATCTTCGAAAGGCCTCACCTGCATCAACATGCACAAAGGTCCTTTCGTTTACAGCAGATGCCCGTTTGGGATTCGATCGGCTGTGGCGATATTCCAGAGGAACATGGAAAGCTTACTGAAGCCGGTCCCGCGCACCGTGGTCTTCCAGGTTACAGGTCGGGACACTGTCGAGCACCTGCAGAATCTGGAGGAGGTTCTTAGTCGGCTAAATCATGTGGGGCTCAGGCTAAAATGCTCGAAGTACGTTTTCCTGGCACCTGAAGTGGAGTTCCTGGGGAGAAGAATCGTGGCGGACGACATCAGGCCCACTGACTCGAAGACGGAGGCAATCAAAAACGCACCAAGACCACAGAACGTGATGGAGCTAAGGTCGTTTCTAGGACTCCTGAACTACTTTGGTATCTTCTTACTGGGTCTTAACACATTGTTAGAACCCCGCACTCTTTACTGCGTAAAGAAGATGAATGGGTATGGGATAAAAGGCAAGAAAATGCCTTTGAGAAAGCTAGGAAGCTGTTATGTTCAAACAAATTGCTTGTGTTGTACGGACCATGTAAACGTTTGGTACTAGCATGTGATGCGTCGTCATACGGGGTCGGATGTGTATTGCAACAAGCTAATGAATTTTGGAAATTGCAACCGGTTGCTTATGCATCCAGAAGTCGGTCTAAGGCTGAGAGGGCCAACAGTATGATCGAAAAAGAAGCGTTAGCGTGTGTTTACGGGATAAAAGAAAATGCATCAATATCTGTTTGGGCTCAAATTTGAATTGGAAACTGACAATAAGCCGTTTAGAAACATAGAAACATAGAAACATAGAAAATATGTGCAGGAGCAGGCCATTCAGCCCTTCTAGCCTGCACCGCCATTCAATGAGTTCATGGCTGAACATGAAACTTCAGTACCCCCTTCCTGCTTTCTCGCCATAACCCTTGATCCCCCGAGTAGTAAGGACTTCATCTAACTCCCTTTTGAATATATTTAGTGAATTGGCCTCAACTACTTTCTGTGGTAGAGAATTCCACAGGTTCACCACTCTCTGGGTGAAGAAGTTTCTCCTCATCTCGGTCCTAAATGGCTTACCCCTTATCCTCAGACTGTGACCCCTGGTTCTGGACTTCCCCAACATTGGGAACATTCTTTCTGCATCTAACCTGTCCAAACCCGTCAGAATTTTAAACGTTTCTATGAGGTCCCCTCTCATTCTTCTGAACTCCAGTGAATACAAGCCCAGTTGATCCAATCTTTCTTGATAGGTCAGTCCCGCCATCCCGGGAATCAGTCTGGTGAACCTTCGCTGCACTCCCTCAATAGCAAGAATGTCCTTCCTCAAGTTAGGAGACCAAAACTGTACACAATACTCCAGGTGTGGCCTCACCAAGGCCCTGTACAACTGTAGCAACACCTCCGTGCCCCTGTATTCAAATCCCCTCGCTATGAAGGCCAACATGCCATTTGCTTTCTTAACCGCCTGCTGTACCTGCATGCTAACCTTCAATGACTGATGTACCATGACACCCAGGTCTCGTTGCACCTTCCCTTTTCCTAATCTGTCACCATTTAGATAATAGTCTGTCTCTCTGTTTTTACCACCAAAGTGGATAACCTCACATTTATCCACATTATACTTCATCTGCCATGCATTTGCCCACTCACCTAACCTATCCAAGTCACTCTGCAGCCTAATAGCATCCTCCTCGCAGCTCACACTGCCACCCAACTTAGTATCATCCGCAAATTTGGAGATACTGCATTTAATCCCCTCGTCTAAATCATTAATGTACAATGTAAACAGCTGGGGCCCCAGCACAGAACCTTGCGGCACTCTACTAGTCACTGCCTGCCATTCTGAAAAGTACCCGTTTACTCCTACTCTTTGCTTCCTGTCTGACAACCAGTTCTCAATCCACGTCAGCACACTACCCCCAATCCCATGTGCTTTAACTTTGCACATTATCCTTCTTTTCAGAAAATAAGGGGATAAATATGAATGCAACGGCCTGCATCCAGAGATGGGCGCTTATGTTGTCCACATACAACTACGCCATCCGGCACAGGCCAGGCACAGAAAACTGCGCCGATGGTCTCAGTACCGGGGTGGAGATGGCACAGCCTGCAGATTTAGTTGTGGTAATGGAAGCATTCGAGAGTGAGCAATCACCTGTTACTGCCCGACAGATTAGAACCTGGACGAGCCAGGACCCCTTACTGTCCTTAGTAAAAAAACTGCATGTTCCACGGGAGTTGGTCTAGTGTCCCGTTAGGGATGCAGGAAGAAATAAAGCTGTACAAGCGGCGCAAATCTGAAGTGTCCATACAGGCAGACTGCCTCCGGTAGGGGGTGGTGTGTGGGGTCAGGTTCGAATCACTCCCACTCCCTGGGTTCTAGACTCTGAATTTATTTGGGGGATGTGATAAAGTGCAAGACACAACTAGTTTGGTGCAAAAGTACTTCGATTTTATTAAAGGCAAAAAATACAATATCAAACTTATAATCACTCAAATAAAGAACAGTACATCACACATTCAAAAGGGTTACAGTGAATAATATACCTCCCACCTCCCAATGCCTAACACTGACTCGGTTAAACTCCAGGGCAAACAGGGACCATGCTCACCGATCCTTTACTGTTGGTTGGCGGTGGTTCGCGATTTCGGGGTTCGCTGAAGTCTGTAAGTTCTGCTTGCCATACCCCGAATGTCGTAGAGGTCTTCTTACTGCCCAATCTTCAGTTGGGTGGTGTCCGCTGATGCGGTAGGGCGCATTTTGGACTTATGGGGTAAGTATCCACTTTCTTTCGTTAGAAATAGGTTCAAAGTCTCTTTAGATAATTTTTTCACCTGTTGGTAGTCAAGCCTAGGTTGTAGAGTGGAAACTTTTGATTCTTCGGTTTCTTCCTTGTGGAGCTTTGTTTCAAAGTTGGTCGATCGCGGTGTTTTTGGTGGTACCACGTTGGCTGTGGTCGGTTGCTACTGCGATGGTGGTGATGTTCTTCCTTCCTTTTCCAATTTCAGGACATCAAGGCTGGAGAAGCTAGTTAAAACTGCTGCAGTGGTCTTTCTCCCTTCTTGATCTGATGCATAGCTTAGCAAACCATAGCATTGCCTAGCATACCATTGTTAAAGCAGGGCCCAGTTATACCTTTGGAGCTGTTCTAATCTTCACGCCAAATCAGCCCGGATTCTTTGTTTAATTTTGGCGGGCTTGATATTTCTTTGTCATATTATGGCGGGCCCATTAAATGTTATCCTCTCTCGGATGTGTTAATCTTTTAAATCTGTTTTCTTGATGGAAATATTAGCTCTGGTATTTGCAGTGTCTGTCTGTCCTTGGTTTTTCATGCGGGTTGGATGTGCCATTGTTATTATGTATGTGCTGGAATGGTTTTCCAGATCAGGATGATGGTTAGCTATTTCTGAGTTAATTGTTGCTATGTTAATGTCTCCTGGGGAGAAGGGTTTTCGAGTATCCACAATTCTCCAGACAATTTGCTTTAGCTTCAATATCCCAGACAGTTTCAATACTCAAACTGGCTTCTTTGAAGGAGAGTTCCTTTAGCTCTTAGCCCTGCCCTCACAAATTCAATCTGCTTTGTAAAATCCCAAATTCGATTAAAGTTCGTAGTTTCTTCCATATGCACTTTAGGATCTCAAACTTTCTGGTAGATAGTTCCAAATTACATTTCCTTTCCAATGAGTTTAAACACTGGGGGGGGGTGGAGGTTGTCCATGAATTTTGCAACCCTTCAGTCCCCCCTGTGACACTCTACACACTTGAGTGCCATGCTAGGTGAGCAAAATTCCTGATCTCCCAAGAGTCAACCTTGCCTGTATTTATCTAGCTAAAACTTTAACATGCATCCCTCTTTGAAATGCAATGCAGTTTACAGACAAATACAGTAATTCAAATTCTGTTACAGCATAGAGGGGGTCCGACACCTCTCCATCACCCCGTTTTTACAGTAAAGATAAAGGTACATAGTCAAACACAATTTTAAGTACAGTAAAATAAAGGTACATAGTTAAACACATTTTTAAGTAACATTCTTACAACACTCGATTTCTGCGTTTTTACAGCAGGTGAAAATTTAAACAAATTAAACATGGCAGTATGGTGTCACCCCTCCCTGCGCGATTCCCAAGTTTGGCCAAGGAGCGTACAGCACCCTTTGGTGCCTGACCTGACGGCCTCTACGTTTCACTCGACAAGTGAGACACCATAAGTAAAGAATAATCGCGAGTTGACAGACAACCAAAACGTGGGAAGCTATTCTGATCCCGGCAGGAACGTCTATATTCCTGAAAATGTCCCACCAAGGTGGAATTGTGATCTCTAGAATCTTTCTCCCTATCTCAATTGTTTTCTGTTCTAGAGTATTGTCATGTATTCAACTATCATTGTAGCCCATGTATAAGCTGACCTAAGTTGTACACCTTGAGAACATTGACCAAAAGTGGGTGAACTTGTGGGAGACACTCCTAACCTGGACTTTCAGGTATAAAAGGGGAAGCTCCACCCACCTTCATCACTTGAGTGACCTTCTCTCAAGTGTGGGACATGTGTGCATTTATACTGTATAGTAAGGACATATCATTGGCGACGAGAAACTGGTATTTAAACCACGCAAGCATGGCTACTAGCAGCACAGAAGAGAGGAACTTTGTTGGTGATGATTGGGACAACTTTATTGACAGACTACAGCAAAGTTTTGTCACTAAGGAATGGTTGGGACAGGATTCGGCCGACAAAAGCAGGGCTCATCTCCTGACAGTTTGTGGATCCAGAACGTACTCCCTGATGAAGGACCTTCTAGCGCCAGAGTAGCCGGCGGACAAGATGTTTGAAGAGCTCAGTAAGTTGATCGGGGAACACCTTAAAACGGTGAGCAGCATGCACATGGCAAGATACCGGTTTTACATGCACCGGCAGCAAAAAGGGCAAAGCGTTCCAGACTTTGTGGCAGATCTCCGTTGACTGGAGAGCCTATGTAAGTTCCCAGATGCATGCAGAGCGGAGATGTTGCGAGACTTTTTTATTGAGGGCATCGGGCACGCAGGGGTTTTCAGGAAACTGATTGAGACCAAAGACTTGACCTTGGAAGTGGCGGCTCTGATAGCCCAGTCATTTATCTCAGGGCAGGAAGAGACCAGAATGATGTACGACAAAAATCTTTAATGTGGCAAACGACCAGGGAATCAACATTGTAAACGCGGCACACAGTTCTCTAGGCAGACAAGGGCAATCGGACATGCCCCAGCATGTAGTCGAACCCAAAGGGGGAATTCAACAGAGACAATGGCTAGTTGAACGGCGATTCATGCCATCGCAATGGACAATGCGGCCAGTAATGGGGCCATCAACACCTCTTAATGGTGCGCTTAAGGACAGTTACAGAAACAGTTAGAGACAATCGACTGGTAATGGATCTTTTGTTTCCAACAACGGGGCCTCCATCTCATGCTGGAGGTGTGGAGGTAAACACCCAGCCAGAGCTTGCAGGTATCAACAATATACCTGCAGAAACGGCAACATCATCGGTTACTTGGCGCGTAAGTGCAGGAAGCCAGAAGCCAGGTTGATTTACGAGGATGGGCCTGATGTAAGCCCTACGAGGCCAAATGAATACTGGGGGAAATCGCTGGAAGCTGAAGTTCAGCGAGTTCATGTGGAGCACATATACAGTTCATATACCAAGACGCCACCGATAATGATGAAAGCGCTCCTCAATGGCATCCCAGTATTAATGGAGCTAGACACGGGGGCCAGCCAGTCCCTGATGAGTATCAAACAGTTCAAAAGGTTGTGGCCAGGAGGCCAAAATTATTGCCGATTGATGCACAGCTATGGACATATACAAAGGAGGTCATTCCGGTGCTAGGCAGCGCCACGGTAGTCATGACCCACAAAGATTCGGAGAACAGGTTGCCACTCTGGGTTGTCCTGGGGGATGGTCCCGCACTACTGGGGAGGAGTTGGCTTGCTGTCATGAACTGGAAATGGGACGATGTCAATGCAATTTCTTCTGTGGAGCGAATATCATGCTCACAGGTCCTGGACAAATTTGACTTATTATTTTAAACCGGCATCAGCACTTTCATGGGGCCAAGGTAGTGATTCACATAAACCCGGACGCCAGGCCAGTACACCACAAGGCCAGAGCGGTGCCGTACGTGATGCAGGAAAAGATAGAATGCGAATTGGAACGCCTGCTGAGGGAAGGCATCATCTCGCCAGTCGAACTCTGTGACTGGGCGAGCCAGATCGTGCCAGTGCTCAAGGCGGATGTGTCGGTCAGGGTATGTGGCGATTACAAGGCCACCATCAATCCAAGACCAGTACCCGCTACCGAGAGCGGAGGACCTCTTTGCGACGCTATCCGCTGGCAAACTTTTTTCAAAATTGCACCTGACCTCAGCTTACATGACCCAGGAGCTGGCGAGTGAGTCGAAGAAGCTGACCAACATCACGACACACAAAGGGTTGTTTGAGTATAACAGATGTCCATTCAGGATTCGTTCGGCCGCCGCGATCTTTCAGCAAAATATGGAAAACCTCCTCAAGTCGATTCCAAGGACGATGGTTTTTCAAGACGACATCCTCATCACGGATCACGATACTCCACAACCTGGAGGAGGTGCTACGCAGACTGGACCGGGTAGGTCTGCGACTGAAAAAGGCGAAGTACATCTTCTTAGCCCCAGAGGTAGAATTCCTGGGGAGGAGGGTAGCAGCAGACTGGATCAGATCTACTGCATCCAAAACGGAAGCGATCCAGAGAGCACCCAGACCTTGTAACACGACGGAGCTGCGTTCGTTCCTGGGGCTCCTGAACTATTTTGGCAAATTTCTTCCCAAATTGAGCATGCTGTTAGAGCTGCTACACGTGCTCCTACGCAGAGGTCGTGATTGGGTCTGTGGGGACAGCCAGGAAAGGCCTTTTGTTAGAGCACGCAATTTGTTATGCTCCAACAAACTGTTAATGTTATATGATCCATGTAAGAAATTTGTTTTAACGTGCAATGCGTCGTCCTATGGGGTCGGGTGTGTGTTGCAGTATATGAATGCCAATGGTTAGTTACAGCCGGTAGCTTATGCTTCCAGAAGTCTGTCCCAGGCAGAAAGGGGCTACGGGATGGTAGAAAAGGAAGCACTAGCATGTGTGTATGCAGTAAAGAAAATGCACCAGTACCTGTTTGGCAGGAAATTTGAGCTGGAGACAGATCACAAACCCCTAACGTCCCTTTTGGCTGACAACAAGGCCATAAATGCGAATGCATCGGCTCGCATACAGAGGTGGGCACTCACGTTAGCCGCCTATGACTACACAATTCGGCACAGACCGGGCACTGAAAACTGTGCCAATGTACTCAGCAGGCTCCCACTAGCCACCACTGAGGGGACAACTGAGCATGATGCTGAGATGGTCATGGCTGTTGAAGCTTTCAAAAGCGAAGGCTCACCTGTGACAGCCCGTCAGATTAAAGTCTGGACAAATAAAGACCCGCTACTGTCTTTAGTTAAGAAATGTGTTCTGAATGGGGACTGGGCAGCCATGTAAAGGGCATGCCCTGAGGAATTTAAACCGTTTCATCGGCGCAAGGATGAACTCTCGATTCAGGCCGATTGCCTACTGTGGGGAAACCGAGTAGTCATACCCAAGATGGGCAGAGAAGTGTTTATCAGAGAACTTCACAATGAGCACCCGGGCATTGTCATGATGAAGGCAATTGCCAGGTCACACATTTGGTGGCCAGGGACAGATGCAGACCTGGAACTTTGTGTTTTCAGGTGCAACATGTGTGCTCAGCTGGGCAACGCACCCAGGAAAGCCCCCCTTAGCCCCTGGCCATGGCCCGCCAAGCCATGGTCACACATCCATGTGGACTAAGCATGGGAAAAATGTTTTTGGTTGTAGTCGACGCCTACTCCAAATGGATTGAGTGTGCCATTTTAAATTCAAGCACATCCTCTGCCACGGTAGAAAGTATATGGGCAATGTTCGCCGCCCATGGTCTACCGGATGTCTTGGTCAGCAACAATGGCCCGTGCTTCACAAGCACTGAATTCCAGGACTTTATGGCAGGCAATGGAATCAACCATGTCAGAACGACACCTTTCAAGCCGGCCTCAAACGGCCAGGCGGAACAAGCAGTGCAGATAATCAAACAGGGGATGCTCAGAATCAAAAGGGGTTCCCTACAAAGCCGCTTATCATGCCTCCTGTTGGCCAATAGATCCCAACCACACTCGCTCACAGGGGTTCCACCCACAGAGCTGCTAATGAAAAGGATGCTCAAAACCAGGTTATCCCTTATACACCCCACTATGAAAGACATTGTTGAGAGCAGGCATCAGTCACAATGTGACTACCATGACAGGAATGCGAGGGCGCGATGTATTGATGTCAATGACCCTGTTTTTGTCCTTAATTACGCTGCAGGGCCCAAATGGCTTGCAGACACTGTGATTGCCAAAGATGGGAATCGAGTTTTGGTAGTTAAACTTACCAATGGACAAATCTGCCGCAAACACGTGGATCAAACTAAAAGGAGGTTCAGCAACCCCATAGAAGAAGCAGAGGAAGAACACAATGTAGAGTTTACTCCACCACAGGTGACCGAACACCAGAACCAATTGGAGGAGAGCCCAGTCACTGTGGGCAGTCCGGACAGGCCTGAGGCACCGCAAACAGCAGACACTCAGGCCAGCGCCCAACAACCGGAGCCCCAACTCAGGCGCTCTACAAGGGAGCATAAACCACCAGAGAGACTTAACCTGTGAGCCCAATAAGACTTTGTGGGGGAGGTGATGTCATGTATTCAACTATCATTGTAACCCATGTATAAGCTGACCTAAGTTGTCCACCTTGAGAACATTGACCACAAGGGGGTGAACTTGTGGGAGACACTCCTAACCTGGACTTTTAGGTATAAAAGGGGAAGCTCCACCCACCTTCATCACTTGAGGTCTAGGTAATAAAGGTAACTGGTCACAGAGAGACCTTCTCTCAAGTATAGGCCTCGTGTGCATTTATACTGTTTGGAAGGACATATCAAGTATAGAAATGTTTTTGTGAGATTACCACAGCTTCTAGCAGAGCAGTAAGATGTTTGGGTTGAGGGGGAATTGCATAGCCAAAATGTGTAACATAATCCTGCAGGTTTGTGATGTTTTCTCTCACAGTGAGGTGAACAGTGGAGGGTTCAGGAATGGGGACAATCTGTTCCTGGGCCACTTGAACTGATGCCTCAGCTTTAAAGCAAAAACTGCTGTCACTCACTGGACAGCAGAAATGTCCATGTTGGTTGTGGGGCACACTGGTGGTGACACAATATGTCCCACCCCCTATGTATGTTACCTGTGGAGGGACATGGTCTTGTGCAATTACCTCCATGGTATAGTTGATAGGCTGTGCGCCAGCAGCTTTACACCCGCACTGTGGTTTAGAATAGGCATTCAAGTGCTGGGGACACAGTATTATGTGTGCACTACGGCTCCAGCACCCAGAGAGGTCAGTACCCATCATAGCGTGCTCCCACTTTATAACGTAGGGTGGGACCGTTGTGAAACGAACATGTGCACCTCCCTGAATGACCCCAATGTTCTCCACCCGGTATACCGGTGCGGGTCGGGCTGTCCCACCCATGACCAGCATCCTTAGTACTATCCCCATGACGGTGTGATTAGATCTCCCACAATCATCTGGGACAGGGTCGGCTTCAGAAGCTAGGCAGAGCTGGCACGGGCTTAGTGAATTACTGTACGGGTGGAGGGCTGCGAGGTGCTTATTACTGATCCAGGAGGGGACTAAACCTTGTTTTAAATCCTCCAGGTTGTTGCGGCCCTCGCCCAACAACCATGCCCCATACAGCACGCACACGTCGTTCTGTGCAGCCTGGTCAGAAGCATTTCTATCCTCCCGTAGGAGTGCATTCACTATCTGTGCATGTTTTTCCAGCTCAGCCACAATTTCTTTTAAATGGACTATCATAGCCTGGTCCTCGTGTAGCTCTGAGCCTACGACTGTGTTTTCCTCTTTCAGGATCCTTCTCAGTTGGTTCTTTAGACCATTTATCTGCGTTTGGAGTTCTATATCATCCAGGCTATTTATCACAGAGGATCCTGTATTATATGCAGTAAAAATGTTGTTCAAGCTTCCCGTTCTAGGTCTCCCCACGCCCATGGTATCCCTAGCATGTAGGGTGTATAAATCTGCTTTGTCTACATTCCCAATGTCGAACTCATAAAATTTCTTGAACATATCTCTAAGTAGGGCCTGGTATAGCAGCTCTGTTTCCTTCTGGCACCATGCAGGTAAGTGTACCTCGGTAAGGTTTAAGATAACTGAAGCTACTGCATAGTGTACCCCTTGGTATAACACTTTTTCGGTCGGTACCAATACTAATCCATTTACTGGTCCCTTGGTGGTGGTAGGATACCTTTCTATCATTGTTCGTATTGGCGGGATTGTGGGCTGGGGTTTCTTGATGTGTGCTATAAGTTCGGTGGCGTTAATTAGGAGTGGGGAATGTGGGACCTGCACACCTGTGTAGGCTGGAATACCACCCCATCCCTTCCCCGCCATCTTGCCATTGCCTGGCGAAGGCGATTGATATGCTTACGGGGCAGATCTCCTCTGACCTCCACATGCAGACAGAAATTCCCTGTTCAGACTCCCACCACTTGTTCCAACACACCTTCACTCCTCCCCATGGCCCCGTGATGGTACAGTACGTTTCATTACTGAGTCTTTCCCAGTCAGATTCCTGGTCCCCTGTGTCCTTGCTCAGCTTCCTGAGCCACCTCCCAGAGGAATCTGTCCTTTACAAGTCAAACATACACGTTTTCCCTCCGTAACACTGACCCGCGCAGCAATGACCCATATCCTGGGGCATGGAACTGACTCCTCTCCATAGGTAAACCCTTCCTGGTTGGAGTAGCGAGTGGTATTAGACTCCAGCCACCCTGGCCACCTCCCTTAGTGAGCATAAATGGCGAGCTCCTCCACGCCCGGTGTGCCACCCGCTGTGGCCACGATCGGTGCTCTCTCTCCTGAGCACCCATAAATGAGGGATTCTTCCACGTCTCCTCGGCCGCCACTGCTCATCCTTATCAGGGCGAGCAGGAACAGGACCCTTCTCATGTTGTTCTCTTTCCTGTAGGGACACATAAAACAGATTGCCCAGCCCTGAGAAAAGCTCTCTGGCTTGACAAAAGGTGATCGAGTTCCAATTTGGGCTCATTTCTTCTTGGAGAACACAATTAAGTCTTTGATCGACTGGCTGTCTTTTTCTGTTCCCATAGGAACTGATGTCTGTTATCAACTTTTGTCTCATCCTACTCTTATCGTTCTTGTAGTGCCTCTTTTACTGCCGACAAGATGGGGTCTTTTCCATTCTCCAATAACTAATACATGTCACTATTTAGTCATCGGCTGTCGGCTGAAACTCTTACATTCTATATTCATCAAAACATTCTTATCCTATTCTACTCGTTTCACTCCTTCCATACGTATGGTTGATTTTCAGACGTAGTGACCTGAAATCATTACACGCATAATCTACACTACGTTAGATTCTTACGAAACATACTTTAAATGATGTTGTGCTATTTCTGTATATCTGCCACCTGTTTCCGGGTGGCCAGGTTAATTCCTGTCCTGCTCCTTTCTTCTCTAGCCTCGGGACTTCCAGCGGGGCCAGTAGCAGGTCGGCCTGTCCCGCAGGACCCGGAGTGTCCTGACCGGAGTTAGGTCTGAGTCCCACACTATTGGGGAAACGTCCCCTCTAGTGCTACAACACACCGCTCCTTTGGGAGTGGCTGCCCAGTTCATTTCGTCCCCTGGGGGTTCTGCCTGGTCGAGGGCTGCGGCCTGGGGACTCCCAATTGGTGGCTGATCCACCGCTATCTGTTCTGGGGGTCCCTCGTCGCCCGAGGCTACCGGCTGAGGTCCCTGCTCGCAGGCTGGTCCCTGACCGTAGGTACCCCTTTTCAGCTGGTCCCTCTCCCGGGGCTGAACCACTTGAATTGGGGCACTGGTGACCACAGTGGTTTGGCCGTGGCATCTTCTCAAGGCTCTGACTACTGGGGGTGCGTCCGAGTCCCAAATGATTGGGGGGATAACCCCTCCAGTAACACAGTCCACTGCCCCTCTAGGTGCAGTCTGTGGGTCTGCCATGTCCCCTGTGGGATTTCCACAGTCGGGGGCTGCTGGAACCCTGTCTTTAGCATGGTTCCCTGTTTCTGGCTGTCCTTTACGCTTAGCTGCTATCCCGGGGTTGAAAAGTTTGCACTGGTTTATGTGGAGCCACTTTATACGGCGGGGCATTTTCACAGCAGAGACCATGGGGCTTGCCTTGTCGACAATGTGGTACGGTCCCATGTACAGTGCCTCAAAAACCCCTACTCGAGCGTAGTTCCTTACCATGACCTGGTCCCCTATCTCCCAATCACGGCGCTTGCGGGGTTCTGGCAGCATTCGGTTGCTCTGATGCTGTTTTCCCATGTTGTTAGCAGCCTGCCAGTGAATCTGGTGAAGGTGTTCAAACAGATTCCTGACAAAGCTGTCCTGGCTCACTTCCCTAAGCTGACCTTCCGTGAGTACCGGGGCTAACACATGGGTGGGGTTCACATGGCTCTGCCGGTCATGAGCTCATACAGGGAGTACCCCGTGCTCTTTGACTGGCTGGCCCGGATCCCCATGAGGACCAGGGGTAGGGCCTCTACAAACCTCTTAGGTGAGTCCCCTGTCTCTTTACGCAACCTTTCTTTTATAGTACGGTTTAAACGCTCCACAGGCCCAGATTGTAAAATTCTGTCCCCTCAGTACAGATTCACATGAGGCATGTAGTGAAGTCAAGGTCACTCTGGACCTGCACCTTTATTTCACAGCTCTGGAATGCTACACTTGCCTGAGACCTGTCCTTATATACCTGTCTCTTGCATGTGCACCCCTGGTGGTAAGGTATGCTGGTGGTTACAGGTCATATCTTATTACAGTCATGTATAGCATGTTAGGATACAGTTATATATAATAATGTAAGATACATGACATCACCCTCCCCCAAGGTCTTATTGTCTTTATAAGTTCAGTCTCTCAGGTGGTCTACGCTCCCGCGTGGAGCGTCTGAGTTGTGGTTCAGTTGGTTGCCTTGGTGTCTGTTTTTCTTTGGGTGTGGTTGCTGGTATCTTGCCTGGGCTGTCTGTTTCGATTGATGTGTTTGCTGTTGACTCGCCTGGGCTGTCTGTTAGAATTGCCCTTTCCTCAGGTTGTTCCCTCTGTCTGTCCACCAGGTGTGGTGCGAGTTCCACATTGTAGTCTGCCTCTGGTTCCGCAGAGTTGTTGGTAAATCTGCTTTTGACTTGGTCTACATGCATCTAGCAGGTTTTGCCATTGTCCATTTGGACTACCAGTAGTCTGTTTCCTTCCTTGCCCGTTACTGTCCTTGCAAGCCATTTGGGACCCCTGCCATAGTTTAGTACAAACACTTTGTCCCCTATCTCATTCCATCTCCCCCTCGATTTTCTGTCATGGTATTCAGTCAGCTTACGGCGCTTTGCCTCAACGATTTCATGCATGTCTGGGAGGATTAATGAGAGCCTTGTTTTTTAAGTCCTTTTCATCAACAGCTGCGTGGGGGGGATCCCAGTCAGTGAGTGCAGACGAGATCTGCATGCCAGCAGCAGTCGCGACAGGCGACCCTGCAGTGTGGGACCTTGGATTTTAAGCATGCCTTGTTTAATGATTTGCACTGCTCTCTCCGCCTGGCCGTTGGAGACTGGCTTGAACGGTGCCGTCTTGACGTGATTTATGCTGTTGTCAATTATAAAGTCTTGGAATTCTGCGCTGGTGAAGCATGGACCATTGTCACTGACCAATATGTCAGGGATTCCGTGCGTTGCAAACATGGTTGTGAGGCTCTCCACAGTGGTGGAGATTGTGCTCGAGTTTAAAATGGTGCATTCGATCCACTTTGAAAATGCATCTACAACTACGAGGAACATTTTGCCAATGAATGGGCCCGCATAGTCTATGTGCATCCGCTACCACGGTTTGGTAGGCCAGGGCCTGGGGCTCAGTGGAGCCTCCCTGGGGGCATTGCTGAGTTGGGCACAAGTGGTGCAGCTTCGGACGCCAAACTCCAAGTCCGCGTCAATACCAGGCCACCAGACGTGAAAATGGCCTTCATGAGAACGATCCCCGGGTGCTCGCGGTGGAGCTCTCGGACAAATGCCTCTCTGCCTCGCAGAGGCATGACTTCTCGGCTGCCCCACATCAGGCAGTCTGCTTGTAGTGATAGCTCATGCATGCGCCTGTGAAAGGGTTTTAATACCTCGGGGCAGGCATCGCGAGCCTCTGCCCAGTCACCGGTTAGGACACATCTTTTTACTAAGGATGACGTGTGGTCGCTGGCCGTCCAGGCTCTGATTTGGCGACCCGTCATGGGCGAAGCTGTGGACTCAAAGGCATTGATTGCCATGACTATCTCACAGTGCTGTTCGTCAGACCCTTCCGTGGTCGCCAGGGGTAGCCTGCTGAGCACGTCGGCACAGTTGTCTGTGACTGGTCTGTGCCTTATTGTATAGTCATAGGACGCCAGCATGAGTGCCCACCGTTGAATTCGCGCCGAGGCGTTGCCGCTTATTTCCTTGCTCTCGGATAGGAGGGACGTGAGGGGCTTGTGGTCAGTTTCTAACGCGAACTTGGCCCCGAAAAGGTATTGGTGCATCTTTTTGACACTGTACACGCACGCGAGCGCCTCATTTTCTACCATTCCGTACCCACGCTCCGCCCGCGAAAGTGACCTGGAGGCATAAGCTATGGGTTGTAATTTGCCCGCACTATTGACATGTTGCAAAACGCACCCGACCCCATACGCTGACACATCGCATGTGAGAACTAGCTTTTTACCTGGGTCAAAGAAAATCAAAACACTGTTGGAACACAGAAGGTTGCGTGCCTTATTGAAGGCGCATTCCTGGGCGTACCCCCAAAACCAATCGCACCCCTTCCTGAATAGCATGTGGAGAGGCTCCAGCAGCGTGCTTAAGTTCTGCATAAAGTTCCCAAAGTAATTGAGTAGCCCGAGAAAGGCGCCAGGCGAATTGCTTCTGTTTTGGACTCTGTTGGGCGGATTCCATCAGCGGCAATTCTTCTGCCCAAAAATTCAACCTTGGGTGCGAGAAACAGGCACTTGGATTTCTTGACTCGTAGGCCTACCCGATCCAACCGCTTTAATACTTCCTCCAAATTACGGAGATGGGAGTCGGTGTCCCTGCCTGTGATAAGTATGTCGTCTTGAAATACAACTGTCCCCGGGATGGACTTCAGCAGACTCTCCATGTTGCGCTGGAATTTGGCAGCTGCCGACCTGATGCCGGATGGGCATTGACTGTAAATGAAAAGGCCTCGATGTGTGTTGATGGTGGTGTGTAGCTTGGATTCCTCGGTCAATTCTTGCGTCATATACGCAGATGTGAGGTCTAATTTTGAGAAAAGTTTACCTCCAGCCAATGTGGCAAATAAGTCCTCCGCTCTGGGCAGCGGGTACTGGTCCTGTAGGGAGACTCTGTTTATGGTAGATTTGTAGTCCCCACAGATTCGTACGGATCCATCAGGATTCATGACAGGGACGATGGGACTTGTCCAGTCGCTAAATTCCACAGGTGATATAATGCCTTCCCGCAGAAGCCTGTCTAGTTCATGTTCAATCTTTTCCCTCATCACATAGGGTACAGCTCTGTCCTTGTGATGGACCGGTCTAGCATCCTATGTGATGTAGATTTTGACTTTGGCCCCTTTGAAAGTGCCCACACCTGGCTGAAAGAGATGTTCAAATCACTTTATAACTGTTGAGCAGGAGGTCTGTTCCTCTAATGACATGGCATGGACATCATCCCATTTCCAGTTTAGTTTTGCCAGCCAGCTTCTCCCCAGCAGTGCTGGGGGGTCTCCGGGGACAATCCACAGGGGAAGTCGGTTCACTGTCCCTTTGTGTGTGACAGAGAGCATGGCGCTGCCAAGGACTGGTACGATTTCTTTGGTATAGGTCCTTAGTTTGGTGTCGACCCTTGTGAGTTTTGGTCTGTCTCTTTTATGCAGCCACAGTTATTCAAATTGTTGAGTGCCCATGAGAGATTGACTCGCTCCCGTATCCCGCTCCATGTTGATAGATATCCCGTTGAGTAGGACCCTCATCATTATAGGAGGCATCCTGTTGTAGGAGCAGCGGCCATTGATCGTGTTGACCCGCTGTACTTCGGTGTTCCGGGTACTGTCCCCACCATCTTCTGGTCCGCTTTCCGACCCATCCGATTTGTATACCAGCCGAGCTGCCATTGTTTTGCACATACGGGCCAAATGCCCTGTATATTCACAATTTCTGCTGAAGTCGACATCCCCTTGATGAGTGCCCACCCCCACACCTCCAGCACAGACCTGTTCCATTGTTCAAAGTGTTCCCAAAGAATGAGCTGCGTCTGGCTGATCTCTCTTGAGCTTCTCTCAGTTTGTAGTTAATTGCTCGCATTGTGGGATGATGAGGTGTGAACGGCCGTTCCTGTGGCCCTTGATGGCTTCTGCCTGCTGTCGAGAACCTGTTCTCCCAGTTTTGTCTGTGTGTGGGGGAAGCAGCTTGTTTAGTGCTGTGAACTTCTTGTTCCAATATTTTGTTAGTTGTCGTACCTGCATTGTAAATCAACCTCATTTCTTCTTCCCCTACCAAGAATGTCTGTGCAACCAGTGCTGCTGCCTCTAACGTCAGGTTCTTGGTCTCTATGAGCTTTCGGAATACGCCTGCATGGCCTATTCCTTCAATGAAAAAGTCTCTCAGCATTTCTCTCATCAGTTCATCAGAGAACTCACATAAGCTAGCCAACCTCCGAAGTTCTGCCACTAAGTCGGGTATGCTCTGGCCCACTACAAGCATCTGTAGTTGTAGAACCTGTGTCTGGCCATGTGTAGGCTGCTCGCTGGCTTCAGGTGGTCTCTTACCAGTGTGCTCAATTCTTCAAACGACTTGCTTGCTGGTTTCTCGGGTGCCAACAGATCCTTCATTAAAGCGTATGTTTTCGAGCCAAAGCTGGTCAAGAGATGGGCTCTTCTCTTGTCTGCCTTATCGTCGCCTAACCAGTCTTTGGTTACAAAGCTTTGCTGGAGCCTTTCTATAAAGCCCTCCCAATTGTCTCCCGCATTGTACTTTTCATCTGCTCTGTTGTTCGCCATTCTGTGGATTCTGTAATCCCGTAACTCGTCGCCACTGTAAAGTCCTGTCCCCTCAGTACAGATTCACATGAGGCATGTAGTGAAGTCAAGGTCACTCTGGACCTGCACCTTTATTTCACAGCTCTGGAATGCTGCACTTGCCTGAGATCTGTCCTTATTTCCCTGTCTCTTGCAAGTGCACCCCTGGTGGTAAGGTATGCTGGTGGTTACAGGTCATATTTTATTACAGTCATGTATAGCATGTTAGGATACAGTTATATATAATAATGCAAGATACATGACACAGATGACTGCGGATTATGGGCGTCATGCCATTGCCCTTTGAAGCCGAGTACCTGAAGGGTCTTTTGCATCATCTGCCCGGTGAAGTGATTCCCTTGGTCGGACTTCACGTACTGGGGTAGTCCCCATCAGGAGAACACTTCTCTGACCAGAATCCTAGCTGTTCCCAGGGCAGTGGCTATTCGGCATTGGTGAACATGTCCACCAATACTAGGCAGTATTTGTAGCCTCCTTGGGCAGTGGGTAGGGGCCCAATGTAATCGACCTGGATCAACTGCCAGGATCCCTCTACTCTCCTGATATGTCACATAGAGATCTTTCTTTTCTGGGGGTCAGGGTTGTTGGCAGCGCACACCAGACAGCAGGCACAGAACTCGCGGACATCTTCCCTGAGTCCTGGCCACCACCCTGCCTGTTCCACTCGTTGCCAAGTAGTCTCAGTTGCCGGGGTGTCCTGCTCCTGGACCCTCGTGGGCCAGCTGGAGTAATTCTTTCTGGTGTTGTTGCGGAACCACCCATTGCTCCCCCCCGAACAGCATGCCTTCTTTAATGGCAATAGCTGCGGTGCCGTACGGGCCGTCTACCCTTTCCCCTTTAGCTAGCGTGTTCACGACAGTTTTGAGGACGGGGTCTTGGGTCTGAACCATTTTTAGGTCCGGGGGCAATGCTACCCCTGCCTTCCCTGTCATCCCAATCCTGCCCCTGACTGCTGCGATTGGGCCTGGTTTGTACGGAGCCCAGAGCTTGCCCGTGCGGGCACCCTGCTTGGCCAACATGTCAGCCTGCTGGTTTCCCTCGCTATGGGGTTCACTGGTGGATTGTGCCTTCAATTTATGTTTTTAGACCTTTCCTTCCTCCCCCACGGCTGTCATGATCTTTTCCAGTAAAGGCTTAATTACAAGGGATCTCCCGTCTGCAGATGTGTATCCGTGACGGGACCAGATAGCCAACTACTCTGTGCACGAATTGCATGTGAACCTACTGTCCGAGCAAATCGTGCACAGGGTAGGGAACTCTTTGGAGTGTGTGACCACAGACACCACTGCTGACAGTTCAGCATGCTGGGCACTCATAGTACTGGGGAGTTTAATCGCCAGGGCAGTGCCTGCCTTTGGCTCATACACTCCGCAGCCTGTGAGTTGTTCGCCCGCAGATACTGTGTTTGAACCGTCCACATAGATCTCTCGGCCTGTGGGGTGTAACCCGGCCCAAAAGCCTATGTTAATTTCCCATACCCCTTCCACGGGCTGTCCCTGGATAGATCATGTTGGCTGCAAGTCTTGGCTCGCAGAGACCCTTTACCCTTAGGTCCATCTGAGAGAGGAGTAGGGTCCAGCGAGTAATGCAGACACTGCTCACTGTCCCATCCTTGATTCTCCAGTCCAGGAGCATTTGGGTGGGCGTATAGTGGGTAAGGAATGTGATAGGGGACCCCCCCTGTGAAGACAGTGATCTTTTCACAGCCCAGTGAGTGGCTAGGAGGTGCCGCTCACAGTTGCAGTATCCTTTCTCCAAGTCTGTGAGTATCCTGGAGGAGTAGACCACTGGCCTCAGCCGGCCATGCCGCTCCTGGAGCAGTACTGCGCTCAGGCTGTCTCCGCTGGAAGAACTCTTTTCCCCCATCAGTAGCCTTTAGAGCTGGTGCAGTCTGCAGGTCTGTCTTGAGTTGGATAAATGCTGCCTCGCAACCTTCGTCCCAATCCCACTCCACTCCCTTGTGTAGGAGTCAGAGCAGAGGGGCGGCTGTGGCTGCATAATCCTCAATGAAATCTCTGCAGTACCTGGTTAGCCCCAGAAAAGATCTTACTCCCATTACTGTGTTGGGGGCTGGTAACTTCTGCACTGCTTCCCTTCTAGCTTTGTCAATGGCCCTTTCCCCAGCGCACACAGCCAGTCCCAGGAATATTACTTCCTTCAGGCCGATCTGTGCTTTCTTGGGGTTTACTTTAAACCCTTCTTCTTTCAGCAGCTCCAGCAGCTCAGCCAGCAGTCGGCCATGCTCCTCCCCCTCGTCGGTGAAAAGGAACAGGTCGTCCACATACTGTACTAACTGCTGGGGTCTGTTGAAGTTCTTTAAACAGTTAGCCATACATTGATGGAAAATGCTAGGGCTGTTGTGGAAGCCCTGAGGGAGACAGTTCCAAGTGTATTGCTGTCCTTTAAAGGTAAAAGCAAACTTGTACTGATCTTCCCTTCTTAAAGGTATGGACCAAAACCTGTTGGAAATATCCAGCACCGTGAAGGTGGTTGCAGAGGCTGGGATACTTCCAATGAGGTCGGCGACGGCAGCAACTGTGGGTGCACAGTACGGTTAAGTACTCGATAGTCCACCATGGCTCTCCAGGAGTTGTCCGGTTTCTTAACCGACCACAATGGAGAGTTCACATGGGTAGTTATTGGTCTCAATACTCACTGTTTAACCAAAGAACCCAAGGCTGTTTCCATGTCTGCCTCTGCCTCCCTGGGGAAGTTGTACTATTTCTGCGGTCGGGTCATAGGGTCCCCATCTACACTAACCTCGACCCCGTTTATCCTTCCACAGTCGTGTTTGTGAGTGGCAAAAGCTGCAAGGTTTGCCCTCACATTCTCTTGGTACTCCATCGGGGTGTTACTGACCAGTGATTCAAGGTCGTAACCTTCCTTTTTGCTTCATGGTGCACACCGTCCCTTTTCCCCGTTTTTCTGGGATAACCACCACCTCACTTTCCTGTCCCGTTCATACTTGTCATGTACCTCACACTACTGTACATAACTGTATCTTACCATGCTATACATTACTGTAACTAGAGATGACCTGTAACCACAAGCTTACCTTACCGCCAGGGGTGCACTTACAGGAGACACTGGATACCTGTCCCAGACAGGTATATAAGGACAGGTCTCAGGCAAGTGAGGCATTCGAGAGCTGTGTAATAAGGTGCTGGTCCTGAGTGACCTTGACTTCAGTATGTCCTCGTGTGAATCTGTACTGCAGGGACAGGACTTTACAGTGGCGACGAGTTACGGGATTACAGAATCCACAGAATGGTGACCAACGGCTCAGATGAAAAATACAATGCTGGAGATAATTGGGAGGACTTTATAGAAAGGCTCCAGCAAAGCTTCGTAACCAAAGACTGGTTGGGCGATGATAAGGCAGACAAGAGAAGAGCCCATCTCTTGACCAGCTGTGGCTCGAAAACATACGCCTTAATGAAGGACCTGCTGGCGCCCGAGAAACCAGCAAGCAAGTCGTTTGAAGAATTGAGCACACTGGTAAGAGACCACCTGAAGCCAGCGAGCAGCCTACACATGGCCAGACACAGGTTCTACAACTACAGATGCTGTGTGGGCCAGAGCATACCCGACTTTGTGGCGGAACTTCGGAGGTTGGCTAGCTTATGTGAGTTCGCCGATGAACTAAGGAGAGAAATACTGAGAGACTTTTTTATTGAAGGAATAGGCCACTCAGGCATATTCCGAAAGCTCATAGAGACCAAGAACTTGACCCTAGAGGCAGCAGCACTGGTTGCACAGACATTCTTGGCAGGAGAAGAAGAAACGAGGTTGATCTACGCTGCGGGTACGACAACTAATGAAACATCGGAACAAGGGGTTCACAGCATGAAACAAG
Organism: Pristiophorus japonicus; assembly: GCF_044704955.1. Classification (NCBI taxonomy): domain Eukaryota; kingdom Metazoa; phylum Chordata; class Chondrichthyes; family Pristiophoridae; genus Pristiophorus; species Pristiophorus japonicus. Next base: position 33,764,409 of record NC_091977.1, read on the forward strand.
CCGCTACCCCCACACACAGACAAAGGCAGGAGAGCAGGCCCTCAACAGCAGGCAATGGTGCCAGAAGCCATCAAGGGCCACATGAACGGCCGTTCACACATCATCACCCCACAATGCGAGCAATCAACTACAAACTGAGAGAAGCTCAAGAGAGATCAGCCAGACGCAGCTCATCCTTTGGAAACAATGGAAGCGATCTGTGCTGGGGGAAGGCACTCATCAAGGGGGTGTTGATTTCAGCATGCTGTTTGCAGAAACTGCGACTATACAGGGCATAGAAAAACAGCAGCTCGGCTGGTATACGAATCGGAAGGGTCAGAAAGTGGACCAGAAGAGGGTGGGGACAGTACCCGTGACACCGATGTACAGCGGGTCAACACGATCAATGGCCACTGCTCCTACAACAAGATGCCTCCAATAATGATGAGGGTCCTACTCAACGGGATACCCGTCAACATGGAGCTGGATACGGGAGCGAGTCAATTTCTCATGAGCGCTCAACAATTTGAACAGCTGTGGCCGCACAAAAGAGACTGACCAAAACTCACAAGGATCGACACCAAACTAAGGACCTATACCAAAGAAATTGTCCCAGTCCTCGGCAGTGCCATGCTCTCAGTCACACCAAAAGGGACAGTGAACCGACTTCCCCTGTGGATTGTCTGCAGAGATCTCCCAGTACTGCTGGGGAGAAGCTGGCTGGCAAAACTAAACTGGAAATGGGATGATGTTCACGCCATGTCGTCAGAGGAACGGACCTCCTGCTCAACAGTTCTAAGTCGATTTGAACATCTCTTTCAGCCAGGTGTGGGCACCTTCAAAGGGGCTAAAGTCAAAATCTACATCACGCAGGATGCTAGACTGGTCCATCACAAGGCTAGAGCTGTGCCCTATGTGATGAGGGAAAAGATTTAACATGAACTGGACAGGATTCTGCGGGAAGGCATTATCTCACCCATGGAATTTAGCGACTGGGTCAGTCCCATCATCCCAGTCATGAAGCCTGATGGATCCGTACTCATCTGTGGGGACTACAAATCTACCATAAACAGAGTTTCCCTATAGGACCAATACCCGCTGCCCAGAGCGGAGGACTTATTTGCCACATTGGCTGGAGGAAAACTTTTCTCAAAACTAGATCTCACATCTGCGTATATGATGCAAGAATTGACCGACGAGTCTAAGCTACTCACCACCATCAACACACATCGAGGCCTTTTCATGTACAATCGATGCCCATTCGGTAAAGGTCGGCAGCTGCTATATTCCAGCGCAACATGGAGAGTCTGCTCAAGTCCATCCCGGGGACGGTTGTATTTCAAGACGACATATTTATCACGGGCAGGGACACTAACTCCTATCTCTGCAATTTGGAGGAAGTACTAAAGCGGTTGGATCAGGTAGGCCTAAGAGTAAAAAAATCCAACTGCCTGTTTCTCGCGCTTGAGGTTGAATTTTTGGGCAGAAGGATTGCCGCTGATGGAATCCGCCCAACAGAGTCCAAAACAGAAACAATTCGCCTGGCACCCAGGCCCTGGAATGTCTCAGAACTGCGCGCCTTTCTCGGGCTACTCAATTACTTTGGGAACTTTATGCAGAACTTGAGCACGCTGCTGGAGCCTCTCCATGTGCTACTCAGAAAGGGGTGTGATTGGTTTTGGGGGGACGCCGAGGAACACGCAACCTTCTGTGTTCCAACAGTGTTTTGACTTTCTTTGACCCAGGTAAAAAGCTAGTTCTCACATGCGATGTGTCAGCGTATGGGGTCGGGTGCGTTTTGCAACATGCCAATAGTGCGTGCAAATTACAACCCATAGCTTATGCCTCCAGGCTACTTTCGCGGGCGGAGCGTGAGTACGGAATGGTAAAAAATGAGGCGCTCGCATGCGTGTACAGTGTCAAAAAGATGCACTAATACCTTTTCGGGGCCAAGTTCGCATTAGAAACCGACCACAAGCCCCTCACGTCCCTCCTATCCGAGAGCAAGGCAATAAACGCCAACGCCTCGGCACGCATTCAATGGTAGGCACTCATGCTGGCCTCTTACGATTACACCATAAGGCACAGACCAGGCACAGACAACTGTGCCGACGCGCTCAGCAGGCTACCCCTGGCGCCCACAGAAGGGTCTGACGAACAGGACTGTGAGATAGTCATGGCAATCAATGCCTTTGAGTCCACAGGTTCGCCCACGACGGCTCATCAAATCAGAGCCTGGGCCACCAGCGACCCCACGTTATCTCTAGTAAAAAGATGTGTCTTAACTGGTGACTGGGCAGAGGCTTGCAATGCCTGCCCCGAGGATATCAAACCTTTCCATAGGCGCATGCATGAGCTGTCACTACAAGCAGACTGCCTGATGTGGGGCAGCCGAGTAGTTACGCCTCTGCGAGGCAGAGAGGCATTTGTCCGGGAGTTCCACCACGAGCACCCGGGGATCGTTCTCATGAAGACCATAGCCAGATCCCACGTCTGGTGGCCTGGTATTGACGCAGACTTGGGGCTCTACGTCCGACGGTGCACCATTTGTGCCCAACTCAGTAATGCCCCCAGGGAGGCCCTGGTCCACCAAACCGTGGTCGCGGGTGCACGTAGACTATGCAGCCCATTCATGGGCAAAATGTTCCTCGTAGTTGTAGATGCATTTTCTAAGTGGATTGAGTGCACCATTTTAAACTCGAGCACCAGCTCCACCACTGTGCAGAGCCTTGGAACCATGTTTGCAACGCACGGAATCCCTGACATATTGGTCAGTGATAATGGTCCGTGCTTCACCAGCGCAGAATTCCAAGATTTTATAAGTGACCACAGCATAAATCATGTTAAGACAGCACTGTTCAAGCTGGCCTCCAACAGCCAGGCGGAGCGAACAGTGCAGATCATTAAACAAGGCATGCTCAAAATCCAAGGTCCCACGCTGCAGGGGCCCCTGTCGCGACTGCTGCTGGCATACAGATCTCGTCTGCACTCATTGACTGGGATCCCCTCCCGCACAACTATTGATGAAAAGGACTTTAAAAACAAGGCACTCATTAATCCTCCCAGACATGCATGAAATCGTTGAGGCAAAGCGCTGTAAGCTAACCGAATACCATGACCAAAATTCGAGGGGGAGGTGGAATGAGATAGGGCACAACGTGTTTGTGCTAAACTATGGCAGGGGTTCCAAATGGCTTGCAGGGACAGTAATAGGCAAGGAAGGAAACATGCTACTGGTGGTACAAATTGACAATGGCCAAACCTGCCGGAGGCATGTAAACCAAGTCAAAAGTAGATTTACTAACAACACTGCTGAACCAGAGGCAGACTACAATGTGGAACTCACACCACACCTGGTGGACAGACAGAGGGAACAACCTGAGGAAAGGGCAATCCCAACAGACAGCCCAGGCGAGACACCAACAATCATACTGAACGAAACAGACAGCCCAGGCGAGGTACCAGCAATCACACCGAAAGAAAAACAGGCACCAAGGCAAACAACTGAACCACAACTAAGACGCTCCATGCGAGAGCATAGACCACCTGAGAGACTGAACCTATAAAGACAATAAGACCATGGGGGAGGGTGATGTCATGTATCACACACGACTGTACATAACTGTATCTTACCATGCTATACATGACTGTAACTAGAGATGACCTGTAACCACAAGCTTACCTTACCACCAGGGGTGCACTTGCATGAGACACTGGATACCTGTCCCAGACAGGTATATAAGGACAGGTCTCAGGCAAGTGAGGCATTCGAGAGCTGTGTAATAAAGGTGCTGGTCCTGAGTGACCTTGACTTCAGTATGTGCCTCGTGTGAATCTGTACTGCAGGGACAGGACTTTTCAATACTGCCCCCCAAAGACAGTGGTTTCTTAAATCCACTAGGATCCCGTGGCCTAGAATGAAGTCAGCCCCCAGGAACCCCCTCCCTTCCTGTTCCCACTTCATCAGGACACAAGTCCACTTTGTGTGGAGTGTTCCCAAATGAATGGAGAGCAGAAAGGAGAATGAGCCAGCCTGCTTGGCACCTGTGAAACCCACCAAGCTGTAGGGGACCCCGCTAGACAGTGAGGTGGCGGGGTTAGCTGCATAGACAAGGGTGCTTGAGGCACCGGTATCCAGCACATATGTCCCTTTCACCTTTTCCACTCCCATCTGAACGATCGGTCTCCCCCATGCATCGTACTCGAGGAAACACAGGTGAACAGGCTGCGCCTGTCCTAGTCACTGTTTTGGCTGGGATGGGGCAGATGGGATTTCGGTACCGGTGGCAGCGGCTACCCTCCCAGGGCCATCTAGCATTGTATGGAGCGCAATCATGAATGTATCAAACGTGTGGGGAGGGACTTTCTTCTCGGTTTCGGTCTTTTGGGCAGGGGCTGGAGAATTCTTCCCTGCGCTACTTTTCCATGGATTTCTGCAATCCTTTCTCTAGTGCCCACTCTTTCCGTACCTGAAACAGGTACGATTTTTACTGGAGGGGTTGCCCTCCTCATGGTGCCATTCCCTCTTATCCTGACTGGGTCTGATTTCGTGAACCCTTCCCTTGGGTGGGTGCTCTTCTGTCCCCCTGCCGTTCCATTAGGCTAGGGTCAGTTGTCTGACCACTCCTGTTTGGTGGCCTGGGGATCTCTTGGATCAAACCAGGCCTCAGCCTTTGTTCTTATTCGTGGCAAACTGTTTGCCACCAGGCTTCGGAGCCAGTGGGCTCTCTTGTCCCGGTTTAGGTGATTCCGGTTGAGGTCCCCTGCATAGGCGCTCTGGTAGACAGGCCACAGACTGTCTGCGAAAGCCTGTGGGGATTCCCCTGTGAACTGCAGTTTTCTCTACTCTGGAGAAGGGACTCCCGTCATTACAGCCCATGGTTTCTAGAATATCTTCCTAGACGGCGGCACATGTCCTCTGCCCCATTTTGCTCTCGGCAGAGAGGGACTGGTACAGCTTGCCGTCCAGTGAGAGGAGGAGCATCTTTGCTATCTCAGCATCATCACACCTGTCAACCGAGGGGTCTCCCTTTGGAGTGAGTTTTCCCAGGTGGCTTATCATAGTCCTAAGCTGTTGGGTAGTGTGGGGAACCACAAATTGGCTTTCCAGGGGCCCCTGACCCCTGCACCAGTGGGCAGGCTGAACTTCTGTTGCCGGATCAGGCACATCGGCCCCGGCTCTGGCTCTTCCTGCTCTGGCTCGTACACCCCTCCCTGCTGCCGGACCGAGAAAAACAGATAGTAAAAGCTTTTACAGATATATAAAACGTAAAAGAGTGACTAAACTAAATGTTGGTCCCTTAGAAGATGAGAAGAGGGATTTAATAATGGGAAATGTGGAAATGGCTGAGACCTTATTTTGCTTTGGTCTTCACAGTGGAAGACACAAAAACCATGCCAAAAATTGCCGGGCATGGGAATGTGGGAAGCAAGAACCTTGAGATAATCACTATCACTAGCGGGGGTAGTGCTGGACAGGCTAATGGGACTCAAGGTAGACAAGTCCCCTGGCCCTGATGAAATGCATCCCAGGGTATTAAAAGAAATGGCGGAAGTTATAGCAGATGCATTGGTTATAATCTACCAAAATTCTCTGGACTCTGGGGAGGTACCATCGGATTGGAAAGCAGCTAATGTAACGCCTCTGTTTAAAAAAGGGGGCAGACAAAAGGCAGGTAACTATAGGCCGGTTAGTTTAACATCTGTAGTGGGGAAAATGCTTGAAGCTATCATTAAGGAAGAAATAGCAGGACATCTAGATAGGAATAGTGCAATCAAGCAGACGCAACATGGATTCATGAAGGGGAAATCATGTTTAACTAATTTACTGGAATTCTTTGAAGATATAACAAGCATGATGGATGTGTGTATTTAGATTTCCAAAAGGCATTCGATAAGGTACCACACAAAAGGTTACTGCAGAAGATAAAGGCACGTGGAGTCAGAGGAAATGTATTAGCATGGATAGAGAATTGGCTAGCTAACAGAAAGCAGAGAGTTGGGATAAATGGGTCCTTGTCGGGTTGGAAATCGGTGGTTAGTGGTGTGCCACAGGGATCGGTGCTGGGACCACAACTGTTTACAATATACATAGATGACCTGGAAGAGGGGACAGAGTGTAGTGTAACAAAATTTGCAGATGACACAAAGATTAGTGGGAAAGCGGGTTGTGTAGAGGACACAGAGAGGCTGCAAAGAGATTGAGATAGGTTAAGCGAATGGGCTAAGGTTTGGCAGATGGAATACAATGTCGGAAAGTGTGAGGTCATCCACATTGGAAAAAAAAACAGTAAAAGGGAATATTATTTGAATGGGGAGAAATTACAACATGCTGAGGTGTAGAGGGACCTGGGGGTCCTTGTGCATGAATCCCAAAAAGTTAGTTTGCAGGTGCAGCAGGTAATCAGGAAGGCGAATGGAATGTTGGCCTTCATTGCGAGAGGGATGGAATACAAAAGCAGGGAGGTCCTGCTGCAACTGTACAGTGTATTGGTGAGGCCGCACCTGGAGTACTGCGTGCAGTTTTGGTCACCTTACTTAAGGAAGGATATACTAGCTTTGGAGGGGGTACAGAGACGATTCACTCGGCTGATTCCGGAGATGAGGGGGTTACCTTATGATGATAGATTGAGTAGACTGGGTCTTTACTCGTTGGAGTTTAGAAGGATGAGGGGTGATCTTATAGAAACATTTAAAATCATGAAAGGGATAGACAAGATAGAGGCAGAGAGGTTGTTTCCACTGGTCAGGGAGACTAGAACTAGGGGGCACAGCCTCAAAATACGGGGGAACCAATTTAAAACCGAGTTGAGAAGGAATTTCTTCTCCAAGAGGATTGTAAATCTGTGGAATTCTCTGCCCAAGGAAGCAGTTGAGGCTAGTTCATTGAATGTATTCAAATCACAGATAGATAGATTTTTAACCAATAAGGAAATTAAGGGTTACGGGGAGCGGGCGGGTAAGTGGAGCTGAGTCCCCGGCCAGATCAGCCATGATCTTGTTGAATGGCGGAGCAGGCTCGAGGGGCTAGATGGCCTACTCCTGTTCCTAATTCTTATGTTCTTATGTTCTTTTGTAACCTTGGCGCCACAGGTGATGGTCCGTTATCCCTGTCTGCCCCGCAACTCGTTCGGCCCTCCTGCTGCCAAACCGGTATAGTCACCGGTGCCACAGGTGGTGGTTGAACAGTTTCCTCCTTCTCTTCCAGGTTTACCTGTTTTTTTAGGCATACCATGCGTTTTGCCTTGGATAGAGCAAGAGTTAAACTTTTGATTTGTTGCTGGCAGGGACCGTGGTCTCCTGACTCAAACCCGTTAGTGCTAGCTACTTTATAAGCTGCCTGTACATCCCTTAATTTCTCCTCCAGCTCTTTTACTTGAAGGGTGAGGCGAGTGTTTTCCTCCCGCAGTATCTTTTCATTATTCCTAACTTTGGTAACCTGACACTGAAAATAGTCCTGACTGTTCTTAAACCTTTCCATTAGCTGAGCCTTTCCATGCTTCAGCTTGCGGAGTTCTCCCCATAACTTTTCTCCTGCCATGGCCTTTTCATGTGATGTCTCTGCACATTCCCACAGATCTGCCTGTAGTGACTCAATGATTTTATCTAGGAGTTGGATCTGTCGCTGTAGACAGACCAAACAAATTGCCTTTTCTATGATTTTTTATGGTCCTTGCTTGCTGTCCACTGGGCTGCAGTGTCTCCCAGACGCTCAGCGCGCAATAGACCAAGCACCCAGTCTTTAGTGACATTCACTTTCTTATACACATAGGAGGAAATCCTCTCTTCCATCTTGATTCTTTCTTCCAAAACAACACTCTCTGCATCACATCCCTTATACCAGAGTCCTTCTGCGGTCGCCATTTCTGTAGGGGGTGGTATGTGGGGTCAGGTTCACCTCTGACCTTCTGAGTGGTTCGAATTGCTCCCACTCCCTGGGTTCTGGACTTTGGATTTATTTGGGGGATGTGATAAAGTGCAAGAGACAACTGGTTTGGTGCAAAATAACTTTGATTTTATTAAAGGCAAGAAAATACAATGTCAAACTTTAATCACTCAAGTAAAGAACAGTACATCACACATTCAAAAGGGTTACAGTAAATAAAATACCTCCCACCTCCTAATGCCTACCACTGACTAGGTTAAACTCCAGGGCAAACAGGGACTATGCTCACTGATCTTTTACTGGTAGTTGGCGGGGTTCGCAATTTCGGGGATCGCTGAATTCTGTAGGTTCGTCTTGTCATATCCCGAACGTCGTAGTGGACTTCTTACTGCCCAATCTTCAGTTGGGTGGTGTACGCTGATGCGATAGGGCGCGTTTTGGACTTATGGGGTAAGTATCCACTTTCTTTCGTTAGAAATTGGTTCAAAGTCTCTTTAGGTAATGTTTTCACCTGTTGGTAGTCAGGCCTAGGTTGTAGAGAGTAAACTTTCGATTCTTCAGTTTCTTCCTTGTGTAGTTTTGTTTCGAAGTTGGTCGATCGCAGTGTTTTTGGTGGTACCACGTTGGCTATGGTTGGTTGCATCCGCGATGGTGATGTTCTTCCTTCCTTTTCCGATTTCAGGATGTCGAGGCTGGAGAAGCTAGTTAAAACTGCTGTGGTGGTCTTTCTCCCTTCTTGATCTGATGCATAGCATAGCATACCATAGCATTGCCTAGCAGCGTCTCCTTTGTTAAAGCAGGGCCCAGTTATACCTTTGGAGCTGTTCTAATCTTCACGTCAAATCAGCCCGGATTCTTTGTTTAATTTTGGCGGGCTAGATATTTCTTTGTCATATTTTGGCGGGCTCATTAAGTATTAACATGTCTCGGATGTGTCAATCTTTTCAATCTGTTTTCTGATGGAAATATTAGCTCTGGTATTTCCAGTGTCTGTCTGTGCTTGGTTTTTCATGTGGGCTGGATGTGTGATTATTATTATGTATGTGCTGGAATGGTTTTCCAGATCAGGATGATGGTTAGCTATCTCTGGGTTAATTGTTGCTATGTCTCCTGGGGAGAAGGGTTTTCGAATATCCACAATTCTCCAGATAATTTGCTTTAGCTTCAATACCCCAGACAGCTTCAATACTCAAACTGGCTTCTTTGCAGGATAGTTCCTTTAGTTCTTTAGCCCTGCCCTCACAGACTGAATCTGCTTTGTAAAATCCCAAATTCGATTAAAGTTCATAGTTTCTTCCATGTGCACATTAGGATTTCAAACTTTCTGTGGATAGTTCCAAAATTAAATTTCCTTTCCAATGAGTCCAAACACTGGGCGGGTTTTCCCACAAATTCTGCAACCCTTCACTCCTATGTGGTAATTGGGTAATTGTGCCAAAAAAGGGCAGGGACACTTTCATTAGTGATCTCTACAGTACCCACCCAGGCATTGTAATGATGAAAGCGATAGCCAGATCCCATGTGTGGTGGCCCGGTATCGATGCAGACTTAGAGTCCTGTGTGCACAAATGTAATATGTGTTCCCAGTTAAGCAATGCACCCAGGGAGGCACCACTAAGTTTATGATCTTGGCCCTCCAAACCGTCGTCTAGGGTTCATGTCGACTATGCAGGCCCATTCTTGGGAAAAATATTTATAGTGGTTGTAGATGCGTACTCCAAATGAATTGAATGTGTAATAATGTCGGCAAGCACGTCCGCTGCCACCATTGAAAGCCTATGGGCCATGTTTGCCATGCACGGCCTGTCTGATGTCCTTGTAAGTGACAATCGGCTGTGCTTTACCAGTGCCGAATTCAAGGAATTCATGACCCGCAATTGGGGTCAAACATGTCACTTCTGCCCCATTTAAGCCAGTGTCCAATGGTCAGGCAGAACGAGCAGTTCAAACTCTCAAGCAGAGCTTGAAAAGGGTAACTGAAGGCTCACTGTAGACTTGCTTATCCCGAGTCCTGCTTAGTTACCGCACAAGACCTCATTCGCTCACTGGAGTCCCTCCCACTGAACTGCTCATGAAAAGGGTACTTAAGCCAAGGCTTTCGTTAGTCCATCCTGATCTACATGAACAGGTAGAGAGCAGGCGGCTTCATCAGAATACATATCATGATCGCGCAAATGTGTCACGAGAAATTGAAGTAAATGATCCTGTATTTGTGTTGAACTATGGACAAGGTCCCAAGTGGATTGCTGGCACTGTTTTGGCCAAAGAGGGGAGTAGGGTGTTTGTGGTCAAAGTTGAAAATGGACTCACCTGCAGAAAACACTTGGACCAAACCACACCCAGATTTACGGACTATCCAGAACAACCCACAATAGGCTCTACCTTTCTCGAACCCCCAACACACACACAAGTAGCAACCGACCCAGCAGTTGACCACGAAGTAGAACCCATCACCCCCAGCAGTCCAGCAAGGCTAACTGCGCAGCAGCCCAGTGAAGGCCCAACAAATGACTCACCAACACCATCATTTGCACCGAGACGATCAACCAGGGAAAGGAAGGCCCCAGATTGACTCACATTGTAAATAGTTACACTATTGACTTGGGGGGAGGGGGGGGGAGTGTTGTTATGTATGTAAACCTATAATTACCATGCCTAACCACCAGAGGGCTTATCCCCTGCAGTCCCAAGGGATTCCACAATCCCTTGGGAGCACCTGTATATAAGGACGCCTCACAGGCTGGAGAGGTACTCTGAGATCTGTAATAAAGGACTGCGGTCACATTTACTTTGAGCTTGCTGTATCTAGTCTGACTCTTTATCCAAGACATAACAAGGGCCTGGCGGGAAGTCAGCAGGATCAGCGGGGCTAAATCACTGCCCTCGTTGTAACAGTACGCCACTGCCCCCCACCCCACCCACCTACCCCCTCTACTGCCTGACTTCTGTCAAGTGCAGGGAGTTAAAATTGTGGCCTTTAGTTGCTGAAAAGTGTGATATAGAGTCATAGAAATTTACAGCAAGGAAGAATTTACAGGAAGGAGGCCATTTCGGCCCATCGTGTCTGTGCCAGCCGACCCAGAGTTATCCAGCCTAATCCCACTTTCCAGCCCTGTAAGTGCACATCCAAGTATTTTTTAAATGTGGTGAGGCTTTCTGCCTCTACCACCCTTTCAGGCAGAGTTTCAGACCTCCACCACCCTCTGGGTAAAGAAATCTCCCCTCTTATCTCCTCTATATCTTTCTCCAATTACTTTAAATCTATGCCCTCTGGTTGTTGACTGCTCTGCCAAGGGAAACAGGTCCTTCCTATCCACTCTATTCAGGCCGCTCATAATTTTTATCAAGTCTCCCTTTAGCCGCCTCTGTTACAAAGGAAACAGACCCAGCATCTTCAATCTTTCCTCATAGCCAAGATTCTCCAGTCCAGGCAATATTCTTGTAAATTTCCTCTGCACCCTTTCGAGTTCAATCGCATCTTTCCTGTAGTGTGGTGACCAGAACTGCACACTTTACTCCAGCTGCGGCCTAACCAGTGCTTTATACAGATCAAGCATAACGTCCCTGCTCTTGTATTCCATGCCTCAACGAAAAAGGCAAGCATTCCATATGCCCTCTTAACCACATTATTTATCTGGCCTGTTGCCTTCAGGGATCTATGGACCTGCATTCCAAGGTCCCTTTATTCCTCTACACTTTTCAGTGTCGAACCATTTAATGTGTATTCCCTTGACTTGTTAGACCGCCCCAAATGCATTACCACACACTTCTCCAGATGGAATTCCATTTGCCACTGTTCTGCCCACCTGACCAGTACATGGATAAATGGTTCATTCTCTGATTGGCAATCAGTAACTAGTGGGGTGCCGCAGGGATCAGTGCTGGGACCCCAACTATTTACAATCTATATTAACGGTGTGGAAGAAGGGACTGAGTGTAACTAGCCAAGTTTGCTGAAGACACAAAGATGGGAGGAAAAGCAATGTGTGAAGAGGACACAAAAAATCTGCAAAAGGACATCAACAGGATAAGTGAGTCGGCAAAAATTTGTCAGATGGAGTATAATGTTGGAAAGTGTGAGGTCATGCACTTTGGCAGAAAAAAATCAAAGAGCAAGCTATTATTTAAATGGAGAAAGATTGCAAAATGCTGCAGTATAGCGGGACCTGGGGGTACTTGTGCATGAAACACAAAAGGATAGTATGCAGTTACAGCAAGTGATCAGGAAGGCCAATGGAATCTTGGCCTTTATTGCAAAGGGGATGGAGCATAAAAGCAGGGAAGTCTTGCTACATCTAGATAGGGTATTGGTGAGGCCACACCTGGAACACTGCGTGCAGTTTTGGTTTCCATATTTACAAAAGGATATACTTGCTTTGGAGGCAACTCAGAGAAGGTTCACTTGGTTGATTCCGGAGATGAGGGGGTTGACTTATGAGGAAAGGTTGAATAGGTTGGGCCTCTACTCATTGGAATTCAGAAGAATGAGAGGTGATCTTATCGAAACGTATAAGATTATGAGGGGACTTGACAAGGTGGATGCAGAGAGGATGTTTCCACTGATGGGGGAGACTAGAACAAGAGGACATGATCTTAGAATAAGGGGCCGACCATTTAAAACTGAGATGAGGAGAAATTCCTTCTCTCAGAGGGTTGTAAATCTGTGGAATTCGCTGCCTCAGAGAGCTATGGAAGCTGGGACATTGAATAAGTTTAAGACAGAAATAGACAGTTTCTTAAACGATAAGGGATAAGATGTTATGGGGAGTGGACAGGGAAGTGGAGCTGAGTGCATGATCAGATCAGACATGATCTTATTGAATGGCGGAGCAGGCTCGAGGGGCCGTATGGCCTACTCCTGTTCCTATTTCTTATGTTCTTATGTTTTTATTGATATCTTCTTGCAGTCCACAGCTTTCTTCTTCATTATCAACCATACAGCCTATTTTAGTGTCATCTGTAAACTTCTTAATCAGCACTGGTTATGAACCAGCACTGTTCCCAGAAATCACATGCCTAAAGCATCGTAAGGTATTTACCAAAAGGAGTAGACTTGGCCACAGGGCTGACTGTCTGTGTAATTTCTAACATCTGGATATCTTCTATGCACTTCCAGGGAAAGGGTGCTAACAATCATGTGAGTGTAGCCGCAATGGCTGCAATGGTTTGAAGGCTTTGCCAAGATTTTAGCAAATGACTCGAGGCATCTTTGACCTGAAACCTGTGGAAGGAGTTGGCGAGGCAAAGATTGGGGATGAGCTGCCCCCCTCATTGTGGCATTGTGACCCTCACTCACTCCCTCAGTCAATGACACGGAGGTAAACGATGCACAATGGCAGCTTAACACACCATCTATTTCTATTGCAAAGTTGTGCAGGAAGCCACAGATTGTGACTATTTAGGGTACTGTGTGATCCAAAACACAGAATCATTTATTCAGTCTCCCAAGTGGTGTTCTTTACAATCATTCTGCTTGAGTCACAAGCCTTATTGTACAAGAGCAGAGCGTTTCCTTGGTGTCCTGGCCAGCTGACATGATCAAAACATAGTCTTTCATATCATTTGCTATTTTCGGGACCTTGCTGTGCACAAATTGACTGCTGCTTTTTCCAACATAAACAAAATGACTGCACTTTAAAATAAAGTAATTAATTGACTGGGGAATGATTATGGGATGCACGAGTATATAAAACCACATAAATATGAGTTATTTTTCTTCTGTTTATGTTCTGCTGTCATTCAAGGTTTTTTAAAGAAGGGTCATTAAACATGGCTGGTCGCCCAGCCACCATCACTGCAATCTTTGTGTCTTTAAATAATGTGGGTGTAGTGGATAATTATGTTCCTGTTTGACTGATTGCTTTGCGGAACGCCTCCGTTCAGTCTCCAAGCGAGACCCTGACCTTCTGGTCATCGGCTATTTTAATTCTCTGCCCCACTCCTACTCTGACCTCTAAGTCCTCAACCTCCTATTGCTCAAATGAAGCTCAACGTAAGCTCGAGGAACAGCACCTCATCTTTCGATTAGGCACTTTACCGTCTTCCGGACTCAATATCGAGTTCAGCACTTTCAGACCATAACCACTTCTCCCACTTCCTCGGACAGCAGATGTTGGTAATGATTCTGCTGCTGCCATTTACACCTCCTCTAGACCCATCTTGTGTTTCTTTACTTGTCCCATTACCATCCACTTCAGCCTTGCATCATCACCCCTTTTGTCATTTCATCACTCTTGCCTTCCACCCTATCACAGACCTTCCTTGTTGATTTTTCCTCCTCCCCCTTTCCCTGCCCCTACACTAGCTTAAAACCTGTTACATCTGCAACATTTTTTCAGTCTGACGAAAGGTCGTCAACCTGAAATGATAACTCTGTTTCTCTCTCCACCTGTCATGTATCTCACATTACTTTATATAACTGTAGCTTACGATGCTATACATGACTGTAACTGGATATGACCTGTAACAATAAGCATACCTTACCACCAGGGGTGCACTTGCAGGAGACACTCCATACCTGTCCCACTGTGATATATAAAGGGAGGTCTCAGGCAAGTGCAGCACTGGAGAGCTGGAATTAAAGGTGCAGGTCCTGAGTGACCTTGACTTCACATATGTCTCGTGTAAGTCAGTACATTAGAGTCAGGACTTAACACCACCGATGCTGCCTGACCCGCTGAGTATTTTCTGTTTATATTTCAGCATCCGCAGTATTTTGCCTGTTGCAATGATGTTTCTCTGGTTAGGTGCACCTAACCATTAATTGATTAGGAGCCCTTTCTGTTCAGATAGGCTGTGTAGTTAATATGAGGATCCCTGAAACCCACCTTGGTGCCACCTCCTACGTCCTGCATTCTTAGTAATCTGCCACCCATTGAAAGTACTGTGCCCTGTCCCGTTGATGTCTCCTTTTCATAGAATGTGAGGTAGTGTTGCCCTTGCCTAATATTTTCCATCCATTAAATAAGCTCTCTCACACAAAATCAACTCTCCGCCCATTAGTCCTTCTTATAACTTGTCTGTTTACCAAATTATTAATTTGTCAATTGATCACCTCAATGACTTAGCCCCAACAACAGATTATCCAAGTTATAAACAGACATTCCGATAAGATGACCTTAGTGTAAATAATAATTTCAATCAATTATACCAGCTATAAACAATCGCCTCACTCATTTTTTTCCAATTCAAAATGATCCTCAGTAAATTGGCTTCTTAGTAAATTATGGTATAATAATTAATTCCATCTGCTGAAACTCAAAATTCCAGGAACTCCCTCTTCAGATCAAAATGATTTCAGTCATTGGCTATGATATATCCTTTCTTCCTGGCATTGTAATGCTGTGGCTATTCACTTAGTCTCATCCCAAGCTAGTACTTACATCACTCTCCTTTTCTTTTGCTCTCTCTCTGGCCTCTCCTGTCATGCTTTCTCACATCTTTTTCAGGCAGTTTGCTAATCTACAATACTTGTGCGCACAAATGTATTTTTCACCTGTTCCTGGCTGGCGAGGGTGCCATCCATCACATTGCCGCATTTTAAGCCTTTGTTGCACCATTTCCTCTTATTTGGCTATCTTACAGATTAACAGTATTCTTATAAAGAAAGACTTGGTTCTATACAGCACCTTTCCTGACCTCAGGAAGTCTCAAAGCGCTTTGCAGCCAATGAAGTACTTTTGAGGTGTAGTCACGATTCCAATAACGCGGCAGCCAATCTGCGCACAGCAAGCTCCGACAAACAGCAATGTGATAATGACCAGATAATCTGTTTTTGTTTTGTTATGTTGATTGAGGGAGAAATATTGGCCAGGACACCAGGGATCATTCCCCTGCTCTTCTTTGAAATAGTGCTATGGGAAAACAGGGCCTCGCTTTAACATTTCATCTGAAAGACAGCACCCCCGACCGTGCAGCACTTCCTCAGCACTGCACTGGAGCTTTAGCCCAGATTTATATGTCAAGGTCTCTGGAGTGGGACATGAACCCACAATCTCTGACTCAGTAAGCAAGTGTGCTACCCACTAAGCCACAGCTGATACTAAAGGGAATGGGAGATAAAATATCTAATGCAGCGAAACAAGCAGCTGCTGGGACTGGGTTCATGTATTACAGGGTTAAGAGGCAATGTAACTTTGATTAAAATCCCAAAGGTCACTCGCTATTCGTTCTTGTTTATGTCTGGCTGTTGTGCAGTGTAGCTCGCTGAACTTGCTGGTGCCGTATTCTGTACACAGACCACCCAGTATTTAACAAGTGATGTCACTGGGCAACCATGCTGACTTCTTCAAATGCAGAGCGTAAGGTGTGAAATGGAACGAATGGAACTTCCTGATCCACGGAATTCCCTCTGCAGCTTTTAGATGGGAACTTCAACTGTTGGAAATGTTTGCAGCAATTCTCATTAATGTTTAACCCTATTGTTCTGAGGCACTTTCATCTAAAATTCTTATCTCCATAGTGCATTACTTCATGCTTTTTTACCAAACCACCCACTCTTAATATGTCCCATTGAAATTATCTGCTCACTTTTTCAAAATTCACGATAAAAAGAGTTGGATTTACATAGCGCCTTTCACAACCACGGGACATCTCAAAGTGCTTTACAGCCAATGAAGTACTTTTGAGGTTCAGTCAGTGTTGTGATGTCGGAAACGCGGCAGCCAATTTGCTTACAAGCAAACTCCCACAAACAGCAATGTGACAATGACCAGATAATCTGTTTTTTTGTTATGTTGATTGAGGGATAAATATTGGCGGTAAAGATTCTGCGATGGGACACTTGGGATGCAATCGGTCTCCGGCAGCGCATAGAATCGGGAAAGATGTCCTCAGTGCAGTCAACAATAACTTGCATTTTATATTAGCACCTGTAACACAGTAAAACCTCACAGATAATGATCAGATAATCCGGTTTTTGTCATGTGGATGGAGGGATAAATATTGGCCAGGACACCAGGGATAACACCCCTGCTTTTCTTCGAAGTTGTGCCATGGGATCTTTTACATCCACTTAAGAAGGCAGACAGGAACTTGATTTAACATTTCATCTGAAAGACAGCAACCTCTGACAGTGTCGCACTCCCTCAGCACTGCACTGGCATGTCAGCCTCAACTTTTTTGTGCTCAAGTCCCTGGAGTGGGACTTTGAACCCACAACCTTCTGGCTCAGAGGCAAGAGTGCAACCCACTGTGCCACTATAGCTCATGGCACACTATGCTCTGCAAACCTAGATATACTTCTCTCTTTTCCCACATCCAGCTCAAAAACACACGATTGAAGATTCGGGGGTGAGGTACTCAGAATGCAACCTGTCTCCGGCAGCGCAGGCAACCCACACAATCAGTGAGTAAACAACAACAACAACTTACATTTTATATAGCGCCTTTAACACAGTAAAAACATCCCAAGGGGCTTTACAGGAGCATAATCAGACCAAAACAAACTGACAAACATCCAAAGAAGGGACGTTAGGACAGGTGACCAAAAGTTCGGACAAAGAAGTAGCTTCTAAGGAGCGCCTTAAATGAGGAGAGAGAGGTGGAGAGGTTTAGGGATAGAAGGCTGAATGCCTGAATCTACAGGATCAAAATTTTTTTTAAGTTTTGGAGGTAATGCTTTGTGTGTGTGTTGACCTCAATCGATATTATAAATTGTCAATCAATGTAACTTGGTGCCACTCCAGCTTCCCCATGCATTGCAACTCTAGCGTCGTTAAGCACCAGCATAAAACCGCTTCTCTTGGGCTTGCAAACTGTCCATTGACAAACTGCTTCCGCCTAGTGGAAACAGAGTTAAAATGGCGATAGTGGACTTACTCTGCTGTGGGAATTTTTCCGCAGCCTTCCACTGGACAGTGGCAATGTCTGCCTGAATCAGGAGGAATTCTCATTAATCTTTGCAAATCGCGGGGTCCCTACTGGCAGTGTTCACTTTGTTCAGTCATACCACACTCAACCAGCTCCGTTGGGCAGGCCACATTGTCCGCGTGCCAGACACAAGACTCCCAAAGCAAGCACTCTACTCGGAACTCCTACACACTAAGCGATCCCCAGGTGGGCAGAGGTTTCAAGGACACCCTCAAAGCCTCCTTGATAAAGTGCAACATCCCCACTGACATCTGGGAATCCCGGGCCCAAGACCGCCCTAAGTGGAGGAAGAGCATCTAGTGGGGCGTTGAGCACCTCGAGTCTCGTCGCCGAGTGCATGCAGAAAACAAGCGCAGACAGCGGAAGGAGCATGCTGCAAACCAGACTCCCCTCCCACCTCTGTGACAGAGACTGTAATTCCCATATTTGACTGTACAGACACCTGAGAACTCACTTTTAGATGAAAGCCTGGCAGATCGTGTTGATTCATTCAAATGCAAATTAGTTTTCTTTCAGAAAATAATATTTTAGGATATACTGTATGAATAATTCGAGACATGACATGTCTGTCGCATGCCTGGAGGGAAAAGGTGAGTTTGGAGCTATGGTTCCCAAACTTTCCGTGTCGAGGGGTTTTCCTAGCATTTTGTCTGGGTTTCTGCAGGAGTTTGAGTCACGCTGGGGTGATTTGACACAGCGAGGGTGTGGGAAGCCCACACCAAAGGCCTACCAGAGGATATGGACCGAGATAGCAGAGGTGGTCTCGTCGACGACCAACGAGGTTCGTGAGGGCAACCAATGTCGCAAACGATGGAATGACCTTGGCGGATCCGCAAGAGTAAGTATTACATTGATTTACATGTACTTATGTATTTATATAATTTGATTTGTAACATTCATGAATAACTATCAGCAGATGTGAGGTCTTGCACTTTTACCGGGAATGTTTTGCTCAAAGCCTGCAGTCACGGTGTATGTCTTTAGGTAAAGAATGATAATAATCATAATAATCATGATTACATCTGTCGGTTATGTGTTGTATCAGCGTCTGTGACAGTACCTAGCAATGATATCATGCAATGATCTCATGTCATGTCGTCCTGTCACCTTTTACAGAAGAAGCTATCGATGATTCGGTCCGAGCAGAGGCGACCGGGTGGGGGGCCACCAGTCTCCAGTGACATCACAGAGATTGAGGAGTGAGTGCTCGCACTCGTGGGGAAGCACCCCCGGATAGCCACGGACACATCTACAGACCTTGAAGTGATGCCACATGAGTAAAGCTTACACCATTGCGTCATGTAAAGTCTATAGATGCCACACCCACTCATATCCGAACAATCATATATGATAGATGATTTCTAAAAGTGTCATAGAAATAATGCTTGCCTAATGAAAATAATTTGCAATGCACCATGTGTTGATGGTCTTGAAATGTGATGTCTGCGATGATTTTGAGAGTGGTCGTGCATATGCTGTGTGTAGCGCTGGACTCACCTTGTCACCCGAGCACCCACTTCTCCCCTACTAACCTCATTTGTGTCTTATAGCTCAGCAGCAGCGCGGCCCGAGGCAAGGCCACAGAGGCCAGAAGGTGGGGGCGCGGGGCAGGAGTCAGCGGACGATCCTACTACATCTGGTGCTGAGGAGCTCCGACTGTTGCCCGTCAATCTGCTGGGTCTGTTCTCGCCGGATGAGAGCGCAGACTTCGAAGAACCTACATCGCCACGCTCCAGAACCCATTCCATCCCAAGGCCATCAAGTGGTCCTCCGGTCATTCCCGCCTCCACTCTGGAGGTTCCGGCCCTAAGCACCTCTCCACAGGGCACCCCATTTGTCCCCAGGACGGCGCCGACCCCACGGAGGCCTCGTGGACACGGCAGGTGTGTTCCACGTGCACCACATGACAGCGGAGGGATGGTACAGTTGTCCAGGAGGACTGTAGACATTGGTGACCAGCTCATCGAAGCATTGTGGGGCATATCCCGACACCTGGCCACCATGACCGAGTACATTCTGTGCATGGTGGAGTCCCTGGATGCGATAGCCTGGAACACTGCTACCACAGGCCCACCTGTGGTCCCCTGGCATGGCACTCCACTCTTAGGTTCTGCACCACCACTGCGAATGACAGATAAGAGCAAGGGCCAAGATCCTGCTGCTGCATGAGAGAATGTTGCCCCCTCAGCATCCCCCGCTCCCGTACCCATGCAACCAATGCATCTGCCTTCATCCCCCCACCTGAGGAGGGGAAGTGGTAGAGGTGGGAGAAGAAGGAGGGGGGGGAAGGAAAGTGAGGTGTATGTGCGCAGATGATGGCTGTGTTATATCTTCATCTGGGTGTATGCAATTTGTTGCAATGTATGGGAGCTGGGGACCATGCTCCTGCTTTGCCTTTGTATTCAGTGTTGGTGGACATGTTGAACATGTGATTTATGTCAATGGCGGAAAAAGTGGGGTATGGGCGGGTGTTGGGTGTTATTGGCTGTGATACTTATGATTTCAGACCAATGTTGGTATTAAACTTTTGTTATTGAACATAACCTTGTTGCACATTGTCTCAGATAGCTGGACCATTACACACTGGTGATTCCTTACCATGAAAGTGTTAAATACAACTTACCATCAATCAACGTAAACTTTAACTGGCACCAAGTTGATGGGCACCATTGATGTCTGAGCTGCACACACACAGCAGTGTGTCAGCATCGTCACTCGCATCAGCGCTGTTTCAGGCAAATCTTTCCGATATCAGTACCCACATAAGAGTGGGTTTTAACAAATGCCAGCCACACTTTTCACACTAGTTCCACTTTTTGTGGCCGTTTTTTTGAACAAGCGATATTGTGGGTGGTATGTGTGCGAGGTGGTGAAATTGAAGATGGGCGATCTCCATGGCCGTTAGTTTGGGTAAATATGCTCTTTACGACAAAAAACAGTGGCGGGTGTTAATATTGAATCTCGCCGTTAATTCCGTGCGGAAAGTAACGATGGGCGATATTTGCCCATTCTGCTGATTCTGCCCAAAAAAAGTGGGCGGGAGGTGATTTTCTTTCTCGGCATTAAGCCCATTGGGAAAATAACGCTCGGCGATAAGTCTCCTAAAAAAGCCTGTCAGTTTCCATTTTGTGCCAGAATGGACGATATATGGGCATTATACGTCATTTCAGTGGTAAAATGGGTGTAAGTGGGCATTAAGCATGCAAAAAAAGTGGAGGTTCCAGCCCATGATTCGTCAACAGCTCCATTATCGTTGTATCATGAGATGGCCTGGGTGGTAGATGGGTCATGAGGCATGAAAAGATATGTGTTAAAATTATTTTTATGGGACTTGGAGGAAATGGAGTGCTCCTCCATGTTCGACAAGAATAACCTGGGCCATGACCACTATTGGTTATTGCACTCTTAGTTTTATGCCAATTTAATGAATTCTTCAAACAGCGCACATATTTTTTATTCGTTCCCGATATGTGGGTGTCGCTAGCAAGGCCAGCATTTATTGCCCATCCCTAATTTCCCTTGAGAAGGTGGTGGTGAGCTGCCTTCTTGAACCGCTGCAGTCCGTGTGGTGAAAGTACTACCACAGTGCAGACTTTGTTGCAGCAGTTTGGTACAACTGAGTAGCTTGCTAGGACATTTCTGAGAGCAGTTAAGAGTCAATCACATTGCTGGAGTCACATATAAGCCAAATTGGGTAAGGAAAGAGATTTCTATTTCTAAAGGCCATTAGTGAACCAGTAGTTTCATGGTTACCATTAATAATGTTAGCTTTTTAATGCCAGATTTATTTAATTAACTGCTATCGAGGAGAAGTGTGATATTGTGGATGAAATAAATATAGTGAGAGAGGAAGTATGAAGGGGTTTAGGAGCTTTGAAAGTAGATAAGTCCCCACGCCCGGATGAAATGCATCCCAGAATGTTGAGCAAAGTAAAAGAGGAAATAGCTGAGGCCTTGACCATCATTTCCCAGTCCTCTTTGGATCTGGGCATGGTGCCGGAGGATTGGAAGACTGCTAATGTAGTACCTTTGTTTAAGAAGGGAGAAAGGGATAGGCTGAGTAATTACAGGCCTGTCAGCCTAACCTCAGTGATGGGAAAATTATTGGAAAAAATCCTGAAAGACAGGATTAATCTACATTTGAAAAGGCAAGGATTAATTAGGGACAGTCAGCACGGATTTGTTAAGGGAATATCTTGTTTGACTAACCTGATTGAATTTTTTGAAGAGGTAACCAAGAGGGTCGACGAGGGTAGTGTTAAGTATGCAATAAAGGTTCAAACTGAGTGCTGTTTAACTAAGCAAGGTACAACTTTGGCTCTGCTTTATTTAGGCCCGAAGTGCCTGACTCACAAAATGGCTGGCCTTTTATACCAGAGCAGCATCATGTGCTTGCTGCTCAGTGGCCTCCAACAATGACATCATCTGGTGGCTACAAACAGCATGTACATACATGACAATACGCTCCTCTGAGATCTTATCACAGTCTTTCACAGGTTGAGACAGTCCAGTGTTTTACGCTCCCGGGTTGACCATCTCAGTTCGATTCCGGCTTTGGGTGCACGTGCGGAGTCTGTTGTGGTGGGTGGCTGAATGGCTTGACTTGTTGGGGGTGGCAGTGGCCACGTCAGGAATTGCAAGTCCATTTTTATTGAGCAAGTCCGTGATGGAAACTCCGGGTTCACTGATGACTCTTGAGTCCGCTGAAGGCTGCTGGTGGGTTGGTTGCTCGTCGACGGTTTCTTCGTCCGAATGCTCTGGCTCGTCTGCGTGCCTCAGCTTTGTCTGATCCATGTGTTTCCTGCAAGTTTTCCCATTCTTGAGCTTAATAACAAATACTCTGTTGCCCTCCTTGGCCATGATTGTACCAGCGATCCATTTGAGACCCTGACCATAATTCAACACATATACAGGATCATTGACAGAAATCTCACATGACACAGTTGCGCGATCGTGGTACCCCTTGTTGATTCTGTCTTCTGTATTTAACATGATTACTTAAATCTGGGTGTACAAGAGATAACTTGGTCGTAAGACCTCTTTTCATCATGAGTTCAGGTGGCGAGACCCTTGTGAGTGTGTGGGGTCTTGTCCTGTAACTCAGCAGTATGCAAGACAGGAAGTCTGCAGTGACCCTTGGGTTACTCTCCTCATGCTTTGCTTGCCCGTTGGACGCAGGCGTGAACGGTGCTGACCTTACATGTTTTATGCCGTTAAGTTTTACAGACTCATGAAACTCCTGACTGGTGAAGCACGACTCACTGTCGCTCACCACTACGTCAGGCAGACCATGTGTCGCGAACATGACATTGATATTCTATGGTTGCCGTGGACATACTGGATTACATGATTATGCATTCTATCTACTTCGAATAAGCATCTACCACTGCTAAAAACATCTTGCCCAGGAAGGGGCCTGCAAAATCTACATGGATCCTGGACCAAGGTTTGGATGACCATGACCACAGACCCAGCGGCGATTCCGCTGGTGCTTTGCTGAGCTGCATGCAGATGTTGCACTGATGCACGCATGCTTCTAGCTCAGAATCAATTCCTGACCACCATATGTGGGATCTGGCGATGGCCTTCATCATCACCATACCAGGATGCGTTCTGTGCAACTCACGCACAAACTTCTCTCTCCCTTTCTTAGGCATTACAACTCGATTGCCCCACAATATTCAATCTGCTTAAATAGACAGTTCGTCCTTGCAACGAATGTACGGTTTGGCCTCCTCGCACATTTGCTTAGGTATGGCAGACCAATCCCCTTTGAGGATGCAACCCTTTACCACTGAGAATATCGAGTCCTAGCTAGTTCCGGTCTCAACTTGCTGAGCCATGACAAGCGTACCTTCACTCACAAAAGCATCCATGATTAACATTGAATCTGCCGGTTGTGGCATTTCCACCTCCGGTGTGGGCAATGGCAACCGGCTCAAAGCATTGGCACAATTCTCTGTGCCAGATCTGTGGCGAATGACATAATCATAGGCAGATGTCAGCGCCCACCTTTGGATGCGGGATGAAGCGTTGGTCTTGATACATTTGCTCTCGGAAAACAATGAAATGAGTGGTTTGTGATCGGTCTCTAATTCAAACCTCAGACTGAACAGGTATTGATGCATCTTTTTAACACCGTACACACACACTAAAGGTTATTTTTCTACCATACTGTAGGCTCTTTCTGCTTTAGACAAACTTTTGGCTGCATACGCGACAGGTTGAAGTTTCCCCCGGCTCATTGGCTTGTTGTAACACGCAACCAATTCCATATGACAATGCGTCACAGGCCATAAATAAACATTTACTTGGGACATAATGTATCAGCAGCTTGTTTGAGCAAAGCAGATTGGTAGCTTCCTCGAAAGCTCTGTCTTGCAATGCGCCCCACACCCAATTGTTGCCTTTTCTCAATAGCATGTGCAGTGGTTCAAGTAAGGTGCTCAATTTAGGTAGGAAGTTACCAAAGTAGTTGGGTAGATCCAGGAACGAACGTAGCTCCGTCACGTTTTGCGGCTTAGTTTTCATGTCAGTAGGTCTGACGCCATTAGCGGCGAGTTTCCTCCCAAGGAATTCGACCTCCGATGCCATGAAGATGCACTTCGAGCGTTTAAGTCTGAGTCCCACTCTGTCCAAACGCAGTAGAACCTCTTCCAGGTTGTTCAGATATTCCTTGGAGTCATGACCGTGATCAGGATGTCATCTTGGAACATGACTGTTCTGGGAACAGACTTCTGTAGACTTTCTATATTTCTCTGGAAAATTGCTGCAGTCGAGCGAATTCCAAACGGGCACCTGTGGTAAATAAACAGTCCTTTGTGCATGTTAATGAACGTAAGTCTCTTCAACGTCTCAACCAACTCGTGTGTCATACAGGCTGACGCCAAGTCCAGTTTTGTGAACAACTTCCCTCTAGCTAGCTTCGCAAACAAGTCATCAGCCTTTGGTAACGGGTACTGATATTGTTTTGAAACCCTGTTGATCATTGCCTTGTAGTCTTCACAGATTCTGACTGTGCCATCACTTTTCAGCACAGGAACAATGGGGCTGGCCCATTCATTAAATTTGACCGATGATATGATCCCTTCACACTAGAGTCTGTCCAGTTCCATTTCGACCTTCTCCTTCATCATATACGGCACTGCCCGAGCTTTATGATATAAAAGGCCAGCCATTTTGTGAGTCAGGCACTTTGGGCCATAATAAAGCAGAGCCAAGGTTGAACCTTGTTCAGTTAAGCAGTACTCAGTTTGTACCTTTATTGCGTACATAACAAAATGGAAGGCCACAAGTGACCTCGAGGGGGGCATGCTGATGTGCAGCACCCGAAGAGACGGGTACCATATTAAAGGCGGCACACGAGCCTCCAAAACTGGAAAAACAGTGCCACTGAAGGCCTTGGCTGAGATCGAGGTCTTCAGTGGATAAGTGCTGGGGAGAGGGGAATGTAACAGAGGGACTGGTGGCCACCACAAGGCACTTGTCCTCCACCTGGGGCCTGAGGAGCCTTCTGGCCAATACTACTGCACAGAATACTGGCGGTCCAACGGAGCTGCTGGAAAACCGGCTGGAAAACTGATCATTAACCTGGGCCCAACTCCCCAGCACCATTTGCACGTGGCCAAACAGGGAAGGGGCTGCTAAAAGTAAACCCTTGGCGGGACAGGCGGGATGGTGTGGATGGGGATATTGAGGTTGGGGCCATGAGCCTCGCTATCTAATTTTCCCCACTATTTCCAATGCCATCCCCTGCCCGACCCAGAGAGAACATCCAGGCTGTCCTCTTTTGTTTTCTGTGGCAAGTTGACTCGAACATGATTGCGGTTGTCAGACAAAAATGACAGCAGCTATATTCCCACTCCAGGAAGAATGTTGCGCATATATTCTGTCATTTATATGAATTTTTTGTATATAATACTTTTATTTTTGTTGGATTTATGCGCTGTGGACACAAACTGACCCTGATTTCATCGAATGAACCCGGATCCGGAGTCATTACTGCACTGAAAATTTGGCTCCAGTTCTATAGTTTGCCTCAGTATGGGTTTTTGACTTCATGCTGAACAGCAAATGTGGCCATTTTTCACAAGGCTGACACAAAATCAGTTGAACCCGCCAAGTTTATTTAGCTTTGGCTCCTTGACCTTCTACTTTCGCACCTAATCAATTTATCACACGCTGATATACAGGCAGCATTCCGCATCATAGTTCATGATCTTCAAATATTTGAAGATAATTCAAATAACCGTGTGACATATTCAAGAGTATTTTACAAGATACAGAGAAAGCTGCTTCACACAAAAGATGGTCTGTATTCTTTTTCAGGCGCTAAATGGGTGCTTAAGCCTCCAATATGGTGGGCAAGAAATGTGTGTTCATTGCGAGATAGAAGTGCATCATCAGCCATATTGGTACAGGCAAAAATATAGGCATCCAGGGCTTGCGCCTGACACAGATGTTAGCTAGATCCCAACTACGTTCACAATTCATAAATAATATTCCAAGGACATGTCAAATAATATTACAGAAAAGTGCTGGAGTCCCTAAGAATGGCCAGGTGAATAGTGCAGGGGAGGTTCATAATACTATAAGGGAGCTAATCAACAGAATGACAGAAGGAATTTAACTGTTGATAAGCGTAAGGTGTTTTCACACCAATTAACATCAATTTATGTTCTTCCGCCACAAATTTCTTCTGTCATAGACAGGTTGTTTAACATGAGTCGAAAATGAAAAAGTTGTCTGTGATGACTGGCAACCATTCACTAAAGTATCCAAGTTATTATCAACAAAACTTACCAAGTACTGGGATAACAAACAGAAATTGCTGGAAACACTCAGCAGGTCAGGCAGCAGTTGTGGAGAGAGAAACAGAGTTAATGTCTCAGGTCGATGACCTTTCATAAGTACCTTGTGGGCATCTTACCAAAAGTCAAACAGGTTAGCCGAACCTTAGTAAGACCCTGCACACCAGCAGGGCCTCATATGCCACTGTAAACATTGGGAAAATTGGGCCTCCATTGGAGGCCTGCACTACTATTTTTGTGCATAGGCCCTTGAATTGTATTTAATAAGTTCCCAGGCAACTATGGCAGTGCGGCGTTCCGGCCTGTCACTGTTGGAGTTGTTCATGAGGGTCCTGACATTCCAGGTCCCAAACTTCATGTTAACGGAGTGGAAGATGCCTGTGCGTGAGTTTTTTTAACGTGGGGTGGCCATTTGTATTTAATTGATGGCTCATTGAGCCCAAGCCAGATTTTCCAATATCGGGTGAAGCTCTGCCCATGGCATGAGTCCCACCTATAGAAAACTGGGCACAGCGGACGTAGAACCAGTGAGACCTGCAGAGTTAAGCCTGCAGAGTACAGGCCTGTTCAAAGTAAAAGGTATCCGGGTCCCTCGGGGATTGGGCTATGCCGATTAAACAATTTCTCTGTTGGAGCGAGTTCCCATTATAAAGTTAAAACTTCAATCAATAAATACTGTGCATCAGCTACAAACAGTTAAGTATGGACAATACCAGCATGCATGCAGGTGGCCTCGAGGAGGAGATTGTCTAGCTCCAGGATTCCGGAGCGCGTTGCCTTCCCAGGCCGAAAGGACTCTGACGTCAGCGGCCTGATGCCTTACATGGAATTTTAAATGCCGTTACAATGGTTTCGCATTGCATCCATGTGTGGATAATCAAGAGTTGCCTGTATTTGTATGTTTTGCAGGGGAGTTTGTTTGTTTTATATTTCTTGGTTGCATTCTATTTAATTGGTGTTGCTTGCTGTCAGAGGGTTTCTCAGTGTGATAGCAGCCACGGATGCCAAGGATAGCTTGGTTTTTGAGAGAGCCATCCACCAGATATTTATTCTCTTTTGCAGAAAGTGGACTGTTGCTTCCATTTTTACATTTTTGGGTTTTCCCCCTTCAATACTTTTCTCCGTTATTTTTTAGCTTCTGTTTGCTTTGCCATGGCACCTTACCCAAAGACAAGATGGGCTATGCTTTCGGGAGTGCGGAATGGGATGAACAATTGACATGTGGAAGAAGAGCTTGTGAGGAAACAACCATGCAGTGCAATGATGCCTGAGCTATTCTGGATACACCCATCAATGCCCCGGTTCTGGCATTTGGAGATCTCCAGAGGAGCTCTGTCTTCAATGCCTCCACTTCGCAAAGGCAGGCCATTGCAGACCTGTGCCATCGGCTCTCCATGATCTGCACGCTTCGCCTTGACCGTGGCTGGTTGCTCCCATAGAGGTGAAGGTGATCACAGCATGAAGCTTTTGTGCCACTCAACTGGAATTCAGATACTCTGCAGGCTTAACTGGAATACAATTGGAATTCAGAAGAATGAGAGGTGATCTTATCGAAACATATAATATTATGAGGGGGCTTGACAAGGTGGATGCAGAGAGGATGTTTCCACTGATAGGGGAGACTAGAACTAGAGGGCATGATCTTAGAATAAGGGGCCGCGCATTTAAAACAGAGATAAGGAGGAATTTCTTCTCTCACAGCGTTGTAAATCTGTGGAATTCGCTGCCTCAGAGAGCTGTGGAAGCTGGGACATTGAATAAATTTAAGACAGAAATAGACAGTTTCTTAAACGATAAGGGGATAAGGGGTTATGGAGAGAGGGCAGGGAAGTGGAGCTGAGTCCATGATCAGATCAGCCATGCTCTTATTGAATGGCGGAGCAGGCTCGAGGGGCCATATAGCCTAATCCTGCTCCTATTTCTTACGTTCTTATGTTAACCCCAAGACACATCTGCTATCATGTCCTCCCGGTGCCATTGTTAATCATTAGGCACTTTTCACCCCGCCCAACTCTTTTATGGTGGGCTGCAGCTCTTTAAGAGTTGCTACTCCGTGCCTAACTTGACGCCCTAGCTAAATGTGCTGCAGGTCAAGCTTCTGCTGTAGCCTTGTCAAAATGGAGATCATGCCATATTAGTGGGGAGGAGTTAAACTAATATGGCAGGGGGATGGGAACAAATGCAGGGAGACAGAGGGAAACAAAAAGGAGACAAAAGCAAAAGACAGAAAGGAGATGAGGAAAAGTGGAGGGCAGAGAAACCCAAGGCAAAGAACAAAAAGGGCCACTTTACAGCAAAATTCTAAAAGGACAAAGGGTGTTAAAAAAACAAGCCTGAAGGCTTTGTGTCTTAATGCAAAGAGTATCCGTAATAAGGTGGATGAATTAACTGTGCAAATAGATGTTAACAAATATGATGTGATGGGGATTACAGAGACGTGGCTCCAGGATGATCAGGGATGGGAACTCAACATCCAGGGGTATTCAACATTCAGGAAGGATAGAACAAAAGGAAAAGGAGGTGGGGTAGCATTGCTGGTTAAAGAAGAGATTAATGCAATAGTTAGGAAGGACATTAGCTTGGATGATGTGGAATCTATATGGGTAGAGCTGTAGAACACCAAAGGGCAAAAACCATTAGTGGGAGTTGTGTACAGACCTCCAAACAGTAGTAGTGATGTTGGGGAGGGCATCAAACAGGAAATTAGGGGTGCATGCAATAAAGGTGCAGCAGTTATAATGGGTGACTTTAATGTGCACATAGATTGGGCTAACCAAACTGGAAGCAATACGGTGGAGGAGGATTTCCTGGAGTGCAAAAGGGATGGTTTTCTAGACCAATATGTCGAGGAACCAACTAGGGGGGAGGCCATCTTAGACTGTGTAATGAGAGAGAATTAATTAGCAATCTCATTGTGCGAGGCTCCTTGGGGAAGAGTGACCATAATATGATGGAATTCTGCATTAGGATGGAGAAGGAAACAGTTAATTCAGAGACCATGGTCCAGAACTTAAAGAAGGGTAACTTTGAAGGTATGAGGCGTGAATTGGCTGGGGTAGATTGGCGAATGATACTTAAGGGGTTGACTGTGGATGGGCAATGGCAGACATTTAGAGACCGCATGGATGAACTACAACAATTGTACATTCCTGTCTGCCGTAAAAATAAAAAAGGGAAGGTGGCTCAACCATGGCTATCAAGGGAAATCAGGGATAGTATTAAAGCCAAGGAAGTGGCATACAAATTGGCCAGAAATAGCAGCGAACCCGGGGACTGAGAGAAATTTAGAACTCAGCAGAGGAGGACAAAGGGTTTGATGAGGGCAGGGAAAATGGAGTACGAGAAGAAGCTTGCAGGGAACATTAGGACGGATTGCAAAAGTTTCTATAGATATGTAAAGAGAAAAAGGTTAGTAAAGAAAAACGTAGGTCCCCTGCAGTCAGAATCAGGGAAAGTCATAACGGGGAACAAAGAAATGGCAGACCAATTGAACAAGTACTTTGGTTCGGTATTCACTAAGGAGGACACAAACAACCTTCCGGATATAAAAGGGGTCAGACGGTCTCGTAAGGAGGCGGAACTGAGGGAAATCCTTATTAGTCAGGAAATTGTGTTGGGGAAATTGATGGGATTGAAGGCCGATAAATCCCCAGGGCCTGATGGACTGCATCCCAGAGTACTTAAGGAGGTGGCCTTGGAAATAGCGAATGCATTGACAGTAATTTTCCAACATTCCATTGACTCTGGATCAGTTCCTATCGAGTGGAACGTAGCCAATGTAACCCCACTTTTTAAAAAAGGAGGGAGAGAGAAAACAGGGAATTATAGACCGGTCAGCCTGACCTCAGTAAAATGATGGAATCAATTATTAAGGATGTCATAGCAGCGCATTTGGAAAGAGGTGACATGATAGGTCCAAGTCAGCATGGATTTGTGAAAGGGAAATCATGCTTGACAAATCTTCTGGAATTTTTTGAGGATGTTTCCAGTAGAGTAGACAAGGGAGAACCAGTTGATGTGGTATATTTGGACTTTCAGAAGGCTTTCGACAAGGTCCCACACAAGAGATTAATGTGCAAAGTTAAAGCACATGGGATTGGGGGTAGTGTGCTGACATGGATTGAGAACTGATTGTCAGACAGGAAGCAAAGAGTAGGAGTAAATGGGTACTTTTCAGAATGGCAGGCAGTGACTAGAGGGGTACCGCAAGGTTCTGTGCTGGGGCCCCAGCTGTTTACACTGTACATTAATGATTTAGATGAGGGGATTAAATGTAGTATCTCCAAATTTGCGGATGACACTCAGTTGGGTGGCAGAGTGATCTGCGAGGAGGATGCTATGAGGCTGCAGAGTGACTTGGATAGGTTAGGTGAGTGGGCAAATGCATGGCAGATGAAGTATAATGTGGATAAATGTGAGGTTATCCACTTTGGTGGTAAAAACAGAGAGACAGACTATTATCTGAATGGTGACAAATTAGGAAAAGGGGAGGTGCAACGAGACCTGGGTGTCATGGTACATCAGTCATTGAAGGTTGGCATGCAGGTGCAGCAGGCGGTTAAGAAAGCAAATGGCATGTTGGCCTTCATAGCGAGGGGATTTGAGTACAGGAGCAGGGAGGTGTTGCTGCAGTTGTACAGGGCCTTGGTGAGGCCACACCTGGAGTATTGTGTACAGTTTTGGTCTCCTAACTTGAGGAACGACATTCTTGCTATTGAGGGAGTGCAACGAAGGTTCACCAGACTGATTCCCAGGATGGCGGGAACCTATCAAGAAAGACTGGATCAACTGGGCTTGTATTCACTGGAGTTCAGAAGAATGAGAGGGGACCTCATAGAAACGTTTAAAATTCTGATAGGTTCAGACAGGTTCGATGCAGGAAGAATGTTCCCAATGTTGGGAAAGTCCAGAACCAGGGGTCACAGTCTAAGGATAAGGGGTAAGCCATTTAGGACCGAGATGAGGAGAAACTTCTTCACCCAGAGAGTGGTGAACCTGTGGAATTCTCTACCACAGAAAGTTGTTGAGTCCAATTCACTAAATATATTCAAAAAGGAGTTAGATGAGGTCCTTACCACTAGGGGGATCAAGGTGTATGGCGAGAAAGCATGAATGGGGTACTGAAGTTGCATGTTCAGCCATGAACTCATTGAATGGTGGTGCAGGCTAGAAAGGCCGAATGGCCTACTCCTGCACCTATTTTCTATGTTTCTATGTTTCTTTGGGCCCGAATTTGATCACCTTACCGCCCATTGCCACCCACTGCTGCCGAAATTCCTCATGAAGATCCGTCCAGTGCCACTTTTGAGGTGGGCTGGAGTGGGCGGGAGGGGAGAGCTGCCGGCAACAGCCCGCTGACGTCAGTGGACGGCGTAAGTGACCTTGCGCCCGCCGAGCTGCCAGATTGGTGCGGGCGGGAGTCAGCGGAAGTCGGCGCCAGAGCGGGGGTGGACCGCTGGATGGAGGCTGGTCTGTCCCCGATGGAATGTAGAAAGATCCTTAAAAAAATGCTTAGTGAAGTTTAAAAAATGTTTTTATTGTGCTTTTGCTTTTCAGCTCTTCGATGCACCATGGGCCCAACTTCATCCTCGGCAGCACTTGGGCGGCAAGCACCTTTGCCACTGAGAAAGAGAGCTCCTGCCGGTTACCGCCTAGATTGGCGACATAAGTCATTCATTTTCCTCCCGCCGACTTTCGAGGGACCTCTCCGATGAAAACCCCGCTCAAAGTACCATCAGGTATCTTGGCGGCACTTGGATGGGCAGAGGCCTTTATCAAATTCGGGCCCCATAACTTACACCATAAAACTATATAGTGCCTTCACATTACCCTGTCTCCAGGCTCCATCCTGTGTGCAGGCTCCAAATTTGTGCCTGTGGAAAATTATGCCCTATAATTTGTTATTAAGTCAATATTAGGAATATTCTGTGCTGTTTTGAGCACCCTCTTTTCCAACAGGCACTGATGCATTGGACAGGATTCAGAAAAGTGACACAAGGATCAGTAGGCCTACAAAACTGAACTTGTTTTCTTGGGGGAAAGGAATGTTTCAGATGGAACCTGATTCAAGTCTCCGAAATGCTGAAAGGCATGAATAATGTCGAGACAATAGATTCTTTAACTAGTAACTTCGATTGCAGAAGCAGATGATGAGTACAAAATTGGCAAGCCTCAAGCAAGGCTAGAGACAGGAGGAGAGATTTTCCATTGCGCCATTCCCCGTATGTGTACCAGGACCACCGAATCTCCCATTCAAATTCTTTTTCTCAGATTCGTGTACTTGAGGGTAGATTTTATGCTCCAAGCTAATTTAGGGTTTTCATTGAATCATAGAAATTTACAGCACGGAAGGAGGTCATTTCATCCCATTGTGTCCGCACCGGCCGATCAAGAGCTCTCCAGCCTAATCCCACTTTCCAGCTCTTGGTCTGCAGCCCTGTAAGTTACGGCACTTCAAGTGCACGTCCAAATATTTTTTAAATGTGGTGAGGGTTCCTGCCTCTACCACCCTTTCAGGCAGTGAGTTCTAGACCCCCACCACCCTCTGGGTGAAGAAATTTCCCCTCATATCGCCTCTAAACCTCCCGCCAATTACTTTAAATCTATGTCCCCCGGTTGTTAACCCCTGTGCCATGGAAAACAGGTCCTTCCTATCCACTCTATCCAGGCCCCTCATAATTGTATACACCTCAATCAGGTATCCCCTCAGCCACCTCTGTTCCAAAGAAAACAGACCCAACATTTCCAATCTTTCCTCATAGCCAAAATACTCCAGTCCAGGCAACATCCTCATAAATCTCCTCTGTATCCTTTCCAAAGCCATCACATCTTTCCTGTAATGTGGTGACCAGAAGTGCAGACATTACTTCAGCTGCAGCCTAACCAGTGTTTTTTTACAGTTCAAGCATAACCTCCTTGTAATCCATGCCTCGACGAATAAAAGCAATTATTCCATATGCCTCATCTACCTGGCCTGCTACCTTCAGAGATTTATAGATCTACACTACAAAGTCCCTTTTTTCCTCTGCACTTTTCAGTGTCGTACCATTTAATGTGCATCCCTTGCCTTGTTAGACCTCCCCAAATGTATTACCTCACACTTATTCGGATTGAATTCCATTTGCCACTGTTCTGCCCACCTGACATTGATATCTTCCTGCAGTCCGCAGGTTTCTTCTTCATTATCAGCCTATTTTAGTGCCATCTGCAAACTTCTTAATCATACCCCCAACATTCAAGTCCAAATCATTGATAAATACCACAAAAAGCAAGGGACCCAGCACTGAGCCCTGCAGAATGTAAGGACTGGAAGCATCCAACCCCCAAGGATTTATTGGACATTGTCTGGACATTGTGTTTAATATTTTTCTTACCACAGAAAGAAAGCTGGAGGGGCCCAGTTGCGGCTCATTTTGTTGGACTTGGAATGATGGACAGGGAGTCTGGAATAACAATGGCCAACATGAGGCAGGAGGTTAGGCAAGGTGACCTCGTCAATCAGTGATTACTTGGATGAGTCATCAGAACAATAGTGAGCCAATAATCCCTGACTGCCTGGAAGCGAAAACCTATCACTGGACTCCAACACAGGAAGCCTCGAAAACAAGGAACAGTAATCACTCCCAGGTCTAGAACTTATATAATGTGGGGGGGAATCGAAAACACCCTAAGGGAAACCACTTACAGAATTGGTGATCGCGGCAGGACCTGGGTGTGCTGAACAGAGAGTTATGGAAGATATTAAGGCCAAAGGACTAGGATTTCCTCATATATCTTTGGGAAAGTTAACGTAACACAACAGTGGGTACTATACCTTTTGCAGGCAGAGAGTCCGGAGGACAAAGCTGCTGAGTGGACGGGGAGTAAGGAGCAGAGAAAGGCAAAAGAAAAGGTCATTTGCTCTTGTGTCTGCAGAAGCAAGTCCAATTGCTTAGGGAGCAGGTTGGTAGGCTTAAGGCAGAGCTCAAAGAGTCTGAGGAGCAGTCAGCCACAAGGGCTGTGGTAGGAATGAGGCTTTTGAGATGAGTTGAGTGAAGAAAAGCAGGAGAGGCACACTCAGGAGGAACAAAAGGGTGTACCTGCAGTGTCAGGTAACAGAGGCCAAGCTCAAGGAGCAGGTTGCATGGGAGGAGACTGTTCATTTAGCGGGAAAAGTAAACGAGCTGGAGGGGCACTGAAGGATATTAAGACAGCTTACAGGGTAGCTAGCAGTAGGGGGTTTGAGAGTGGGACTCTTATTGAATGGTAGTGCAGGCTCGAAGGGCCAAATGGCCTACTCCTGCACCTATTTTCTATGTTTCTATGAATCACGGGCTCTGCCAAGAAAAAATCCAAAGCTTGACTCAAGCTCTTGCCAAAGCCAAAGCCATAGAAACATAGAAACATGGAAATTAGGTGCACCGCCATTCAATAAGATCATGGCTGATCATTCAACCTCAGTACCCCTTTCCTCCTTTCTCTCCATACCCCTTGATCCCTTTGGCCGTAAGGGCCATATCTAACTCCCTTTTGAATATATCTAATGAACTGGCCTCAACAACTTTCTGCGGTAGAGAATTCCACAGGTTAACCACTCTCTGAGTGAAGAAGTTTCTCCTCATCTCAGTCCTAAATGGATTACCCCTTATTCTTAGACTGTGACCCCTGGTTCTGGAACTCCCCAGCAATGGGAACATTCTTCCTGCCTCTAACCTGTCGAATCCCATCAGAATTTTATATGTTTCTATGAGATCCCCTCTTATTCTTCTCAACTCCAGTGGATACAAGCCCAGTTGATCCAATCTCTCCTCATATGTCAGTGGTGCCATCCCAGGAATCAATCTGGTGAACCTTCGCTGTACCCCCTCAATAGCAAGAACGTCCTTCCTCAGATTAGGAGACCAAAACTGAACACAATATTCCAGGTGTGGCCTCACCAAGGCCCTGTACAACTGCAATAAGACCTCCCTGCTCCTATACTCAAATCCTCTAGCTAAGAAAGCCAACATGCCATTTGCCTTCTTCACTGCCTGCTGTACCTGCATGCCAACCTTCAATGACTGATGTACCATGACACTCAGGTCTCATTGCACCTCCCCTTTTCCTAATCTGTTACCATTCAGATAATATTCTGTCTTCCTGTTTTTGTCACCAAAGTGGATAACCTCACATTTATCCACATTATACTGCATCTGCCATGCAATTGCCCACTCACCTAACCTGTCTAAGTCACCCTGCAGCCTCTTAGCATCCTCCTCACAGCTCACACTGCCACCCAGCTTAGTGTCATCTGCAAACTTGGAGATATTACATTCAATTCCTTCATCTAAATCATTGATGTATATTGTAAATAGCTGAGGTCCCAGCACTTTCAAAGCTGCTAAGCCCCTTCATACTTCCTCTCTCACCATGTTTATCTCGTCTAATATTTCACACTCTTCCCTCATTACAAAATCTACATCACCCCTCTCATTTGTGAAAACAGATGCAAAGTGTTCATTAAGAATCATACCCAAGTTTTCTGCCTCCACACACAGATTTCCTTCATGGTCGCTAATAGGCCTCACTCTTTCTCTAGTTATCCTCTTGCTCTTAATATATTTATAAAACATCTTTGGGTTTTCCCAGATTTTACTTGCCAACATTCTTTCATGCTCTCTCTTTGATATGTTTTTTAATTGCACCCCTGCACTTTTTATACTCCTCTAGAATTTCTGCAGTATTGAGGTCTCGATATCTGTCATAAGCCTCCCTTTTTTTCTTTATCTTACCCTGTATGTCCAGAGGCTCTAGATTTGTTAGCCCCAACCTTTTTTTTAGGGGAACATATTTGCTCTGTTCCCTCAGGATCTCCTCCATGAATGTCTCCCACTGCTCTGACACTGATTTACCATCAAGTAGCTGTTTCCAGTCCACTTTGGCCAAATCCCATCTCAGCTCAGCAAAACTGGTTTTACCCCACCTTTGCCCTTTTCTGTAAATACCCTAAATCTTGCTGAATTATGATCACTAGCACCAAAATGCTCTCCCACTGATACCCCTTCCACCTGCCCCTCTTCATTTACCAAAACCAAGTCCAGAAGCAGCCCCTCCCTTGTTGGGCTTGTTATGTACTGGCTAACAAAGTTCTCCTGAATGCATTTTAGGAATTTCGCACCCACTGTACCATTCACACTACTTTCTTCCCAGTTAATATTACAGTTCTATAGTTTTTGCACTTCGCAGCAATTTGCCAACATATTTGTTCTTCTATCTCCCTCTGACGGTTTGGGGGTCTGTAGTACACTCACAGTAGAATGATTGCCCCTTTTTTGTTCTTCAATTCAACCCATATGGCCTCGTTTGATGATCCCTCTAAATATCATCCCTCCTCACAGTTGTAATTGTTTCTTTAATTAATACAGTGATCCCCCTCCTTTTTTACCCCCCTCTCTATCCCGTCTGAAAAACCTGTAACCAGGAATGTTGAGCTGCCATACCTGCCCTTCTTTCAGCCATGTCTCAGTAATAGCTACGTTGAGATATGAGCCATAAGCTCGGCACTGGGCAGGGCCTTCAGGAGAGGTTGTGCGGGACCCGAGGTGTGGAGGGTGAGGGTGGGAGCCACTGGGGCCCTGTTTGCTTTTGTTGGCTGCAGTCCACTTCATCTTGCTCCTTGGTGAACCGCTGGAGAGGACAGGAAGGCCACCACTATTACCCGCACCACATGCCACGAGTTCCAAGCGGGCCGAAGGGACGCCGAGCAGGCTGAAGGGGTGCCAAGTGCCGGTTCCAGGTGACCTTAGGGGATGCCGGGCCGGCCGCAGGGACGGCGAGTTCAAAACTGAGAGGTCCGTGAACAGCCGAGTTGCACCAACATCCCCAGCATCGAAGCACTGACCACACTCGACCAGCTCCGTTGGGTGGGCCACATCCTCCGCATGCCTGACATGAGACTCCCTCAGCAACTACTCTACTCGGAGCTCCTATACAGCAAGGGAGCCCCAGGTGGGCAGAGGAAATGTTTCAAGGACACCCTAAAGCCACCTTGATAAAATGCAACATCCCCACCGGCACCTGGGAATCCTTGGCCCAAGACGGCCCAAAGTGGAGGAAGAGCTTCTGGGAGGGCACTGAGCACCTCGAGTCTCGTCGCCGAGAGCATGCAGAAAGCAAGTACAGGCAGCGGAAGGAGCATGCGGCAAACCAGTCCCACCCACCCTTTCCTTCAACAACTGTCTGCCCCACCTGTTTCAGAGACTGTAATTCCCGCATTGGACTCTACAGCCACCTGAGTACTCACTTTGAGAGTGAAAGCAAGTCTTCCTCGATTTTGAGGCACTGCATATGATGATGAGTAATAGCTATAATATCATACTCCAAAATGTCTATCTGTGCTCTCAGCTCATCTGCCTTATTCCCTATACTCCTTGCAGTGGAATATATACCATTTAGTGGTACCAAACTCCCTTGTTGTCTATTTTCCAGCCCTTGTTTCCTCTGTCCTTCAAATTCACTTTCTACTTTTCTGCTGCCCAATTCCAGCTTTGCTTCTCTGCACACTGAATCTATTCTTTGTCTCCCATCCCCCTGCCAAGCTAGTTTAAATGCTCCCCAACAGCACGAGCAAACCCTCCCGCGAGGACACTGGTTCCGGCTCCGTTGAGGTGCAACCCGTCCGGCTTGTAAAGGTCCCAACTCTCCCAGAAACGGTCCCAATGCCTCAGGAATCTAAACCCTCCCGCCTACACCACCTCTCCAGCCATGCATTCATCTTCGCTATCCTCCTATTTCTGTACTCACTAGCACGTGGCACCGGCAGTAACGCTGAGCATCTCGAGTCTCGTCGCCGACAGAATGCAGAAAGCAAGCGCAGGCAGCAGAAAGAGCGTGCAGCAAACCAGTCTCACCACCCCTTCCCTCAATGACTATCTGTCCCACCTGTGACAGAGTCTGTGGCTCTCGTATTGGACTGTTCAGCCACCACAGAACTCACTTCAGGAGTGGAAGCAAGTCTTCCTCGATTCTGAGGGACTGCCTATATAATGATGATGATGATGACTATCTTTGAGGTCCTGCTTTTTAATTTCTCTCCTAGCTCTCTAAACTCTGCCTGCAGGACTTCATCCCTCTTTCTATCTATATCATTGGTATTGATATGGACCATGACCTCTGGCTATTCACCCTCTCTCCTCAGAATGCCCTGCAGCTGCTGCTTGACATCCTTGACCCTGGCAGCAGGGAGGCAACATACCATCCTGGAGTCACGTCTGCAGCAGCAGAAATGCCTGTTTACTCCCCTACCACTATTGCTCTTCCATTCTTCTTCCTCCCCTGAGCTGAGCCACCCGTGGTGTCATGGATTTGGCTCTGGCTGCACTCTTCAGAGGCACCATTTCCCTCACTAGTGCTCAGAGCAGAATACAGGTTGGAGAGAGAGATGGACTCAGGGGACTCCTGTACTAACTGCCTAGTCCTGCTCCTCTGTCTGGTGGTCACCCACTTCCTCCCTGCCTGCACACTTTTAAACTGTGGGGTGACCACCTCTAGAGATGTGCTATCCACGAAATTCTCAGTCTCGTGGATGCACCGCAGTGACTCCAGCTGCTGCTCAATATCCGAAATGCGGAGCTCATGTTGCTGCAGGTGGAGACACTTCCTGCACACATGGTCGTCCCGGATGCGCGAAGGGTCCAGGATGTCCCACATGTCACAGGATGTGCAATCCACAGGACTGAGCTGCCTGCCATGCCTCTAGTTAATAGACTCAGAACTACCCAGCAGAAATAAATTTTAAAACTTAGCAAACACACTCAGCAGCTACTCACCAATCAGTTCTCTCCCTCTATTTAATAGGCTATGAAATACTCCGCAGAAAAGAACTTTAAAACTTAAAAAAAAATAATATTTTATTTAATTAATGTTTTAATAAGAATATAAGAACATAAGAAATAGGAGCAGGAGTAGGCCATACGGCCCCTCGAGCCTGCTCCGCTATTTAATACGATCATGGCTGATCCGATCATGGAATCAGGTCCACTTCCCGGCCGCTCTCCATAACTCCTTACTGTCTATCTCTGGCTTAAATTTATTCAATGACCCAGCTTCCACAGCTCTCTGAGGCAGAAAATTCCACAGATTTACAACCCACTGAGAGAAGAAATTCCTCCTCAACTCAGTCTTAAATGTGCGGCCCCTTTATTTCACATTCATATGTAGCACAAAGCTGACAGTTCCAATTTACTAGTTACTGGACTTTAGGGAAGGAAATTTGCTGTCCTTACCTGGTCTGGCCTATAATTGAATCCAAACCTACAGCAATGTGATTGACTCTTAACTGTCCTCTGAAATGGCCTAGCGAGCCACTCAGTTGTATCAAACCGCTACAAAAAACTATAATAAAACCTTCAACCCAAGGACTGCAGCAGTTCAAGAAGGCAGCTCAACACCTTCTGATGGGCAATTAGTGATGGGTAATAAATGTTGGCCTTGCCAGCAACGCCCACATCCCAGGAATTAATTAAAAAAAGACTGCAGCCTCTCAGTGGCCCCATTGCTTTTTGGTACCAGGGTGGGCATCTGTTGAGGGAGTTGCGAGTGTTCAGTTGTGCTGCCATCCTGAGAGATGGCAGCACATTCCATTCCCACTGTGCCTGCTATTGAGCTGCAGCTCAGCACTCCTGCTGATCTGCGAGAGAGCAGAGTTTGGCACTCTGCTTTTCAAGAAAGGAGGGAGAGAGAATTCAGGGAACTGCAGGCCAGTTAGTCTGATATCAGGTATTAGGAAAATGCTGGAATCCACTGTTAAGGAAGTGGGTTGTGAATCTTTGCCATTCACTGCCCCTGAGGGCTGTGGATGCTGAATCTCTGAATATATTCAAGGCTGAGATAGATAGATTTTTGAGTCTAGGGGAATCAAGGGATATGGAGATCAGGTGGGAAAGTGGAGTCGAGGGGCCATATGACCTACTCCTGCTCCTATTTCTTATGTTCTTATGGGACATCCATGATCCGAATGAAGCCCCTATCCATTGGGTTTCTCATCCTGTCCAAAGCAGATGAGGTTGACCATAGGAACAGAGTAGGCCATCAAGCCTGTTCAATTGATGATGGCTGATCTGTACCTCAATCTCACTGACCCATTAAATGTGGCAAGCAATAAATACAAAGCATGCTGCTAAATACAACGGCCTGGAATTTCCTGGAAAATGTTAGCGTAACTAAAGTGCAGGAGTGGCGCTGCAACATTTTTTTCTGAGGAAAAGTGTGTCCAACGGTCTTATGCTGAAACTTCACTATTTTTCATAAATGATCTTACTGGGCCCTGCGCCATACTTAACCAAAGACAGTCTCAGAGCACCCACACTAGTTTTGAACGTCGCCTCACCACCACCCCGACCACCACCCCTCCACCTAACCGGTTCCATCCTCCACATGTTCAGAAGGAGTAAGGAGCTGGAATGGCCTTTTCAATGGCCTGTTCTCCATAATAATGGAAGAAAAAAGAGGAGCAGTAGAGGCAAGAGGCTCCGAGAGTCAGGCATCATGGCCGTTCAGGATTACCCCTTCCCACAGGTGGCAGATAGTGGCGCAACTTTAACAAGATGTGATCAGCTGCAGTTGTGAAACTCAAGAACACTTTTGAATGAAATGAAGAAATTGTCAACATTCTGATACTTGATGCGACTACCAATCAGACGGCCCTTTCGAAAAAAGAAGCAAGACGGCTGAATGAGTCGAGCAGGCCCGTTTTATATGGCCACGGAGCTCCTGCAACACAGTTCAGTTGCGTAAATTAATTATGGAGCAAGGACTTCATTATCATTTTAACAAGCCTATCACATTTCTGGTGCTCAGGTCACTGAGAAGATGAAATTAGGGAATTAATAATGGCGAACAGGGAAATGGCAGAGATTTTGAATAAATATTTTGTATCGGTCTTCATGATAAAAGATACTAAAAACATCCCAATAATAGATAATCAAGGGGCTATAGGGAGGGGGGAACTTAAAACAATCACTGTCACGATCAAAAAGATAAAATAATGGGACTAAAGGTGGACAAGTCCCGTGGACCTGATGGCTTGCATCCTAGGGTCTTAAAAGAAGTGGCTGAGAGATGGTGGATGCATTGCTTGCAATCTACCAAAATTCCCTGGATTCTGGGGTAGCCCCAGCGGATTGGAAAAACACAAACGTAACACCCCTATTTAAAAAAGGACGGAGACAGAAAGCAGGAAACTATAGGCCAGTTAGCCTAACATCTGTCATTGGGAAAATGCTGGAGTCCATTATTAAGGAAGTAGTAGCAGGACATTTGGAAAAGCATAATACAGTCAAACAGAGTCAGCATGATTTTATGAAAGGCAACCATATTTGGCAAATTTGCTGACATTCTTTGAGGATGCAATGAACAGGGCAGATAAGAGGGAACCAGTAGATGTCATGTATTTAGATTTCCAGAAGTCATTCGATAAGGTGCCACATAAAACGTTGCTGCACAAGATAAGAGCTCACGTGGTTGAGGGTAATATACTAGCATGGATAGAGGATTGGCTACGTAACAGAAAACAGAGAGTTGGGATAATGCGTCATTTTCCGGTTGGCAAATGGTAATGAGTGGGGTGCCACAGGGATCAGTGCTGGGCCCTCAACTATTTACAATCTATATTAATCACTTGGATGAGGGGACCGGATGTAATGAAACCAAGTTTGCTGATGATATAAAGATGGGGAGGAAAGTAAGTTGTGAGGAGGACACAAAGAATCTGCAAAAGTATATAGACAAGCTAAGTGAGTGGGCAAACATTTGGCAGATGGAGTATAATGTGGTAAAATGTGAGGTTATCCACCTTGGCAGGAAAAAAAAATATTGTTTAAATGGAGAGAGAGGGTCCTTATGCATGAAACACAAAGTTAGTATGCAGGTACAGAAAGTAATCAGGAGGGCAAATGCAATATTGGCCTTTATTGCAAGGGGGATGGAGTATAAAAGCAGGGAAGTCCTGCTACAACTATACAGGGTATTGGTGAGGTGACACATAAAGTACTGCGTACGGTTTTGTTCTCCTTATTTAAGTAGGGATATACTTGCATTGGAGGCTGTTCGGAGAAGGTTCACTAAGTTGATTCCTGAGAAGAAGGGGTTGACTTATGAAACATAGAAACATAGAAACATAGAAAATAGGTACAGGAGTTAGCCATTCAGCCCTTCGAGCCTGCACCACCATTCAATAAGATCATGGCTGATCATTCCCTCAGTACCCCTTTCCTGCTTTCTCTCCATACCCCTTGATCCCTTTAGCCGTAAGGGCCATATCTAAATCCCTCTTGAATATATCCAATGAACTGGCATCAACAACTCTCTGCGATAAGGAATTCCACAGGTTAACAACTCTCTGAGTGAAGAAGTTTCTCCTCATCTCAGTATTAAATGGCTTACACCTTATCCTCAGACTATGTCCCCTGGTTCTGGTTCTTCCTGCATCTAACCTGTCCAGTCCTGTCAGAATTTTATATGTTTCTATGAGATCCCTTTTCATCCTTCTAAACTCCAGTGAATACAGGCCCAGTCGATCCAGTCTCTCTTCATATGTCAGTACTGTCATCCCGGGATTCAGTCTGGTGAACCTTCGCTGCACTCCCTCAATAGCAAGAACGTCCTTCCTCAGATTATGAGACCAAAACTGAACACAATATTCCAGGTGAGGCCTCACTAAGGCCCTGTACAACTGCAGTAAGGCCTCCCTGCTCCGATACTCAAATCCCCTAGCTATGAAGGTCAACATACCATTTGCCTTTTTCACCGCCTGCTGTACCTGCATGCCAACTTTCAATGACTGATGTACCATGACACCCAGGTCTTGTTGCACCTCCCCTTTTCCTAATCTGCTGCCATTCAGATAATATTCTGCCTCCGTGTTTTTGCCCCCAAAGTGGATAACCTCACATTTATCCACATTATACTGCATCTGCCATGCATTTGCCCACTCACCAAACCTATCCAAGTCAATCTGCAGCCTCTTAGTGTCATCCTCATAGCTCACATTGCCACCCAGCTTAGTGTCATCTGCAAATTTGGAGATATTATACTCAATTCCTTCATCTGAATCATTAATGTATCTTGTAAATAGCTGGGTCCCAACACTGAGCCCTGCGGCACCCGACTAGTTACTGCCTGCCATTCTGAAAAGGACCTGTTTATCCCGACTCTCTGCTTCCTATCTGCCAACCAGTTCTCTATCCATGTCAATGCATTACCCCCAGTACCATGCGCTTTAATTTTGCACACCAATCTCTTGTGTGGGACCTTGTCAAAAGCCTTTTGAAAGTCCAAATACACCACATCCACTGGTTCTCCCTTGTCCATGCTACCAATTACATCCTCAAAAAATTCCAGAAGATTTGTCAAGCATGATTTCCTTTTCATAAATCCATGCTGACTTGGACCGATCATATTATGCTTTCCAAATGCGCTGCTATTTCATCTTTAATAATTGATTCCAACATTTTCCCCACTACTGATATCAGGCTAACTGGTCTATAATTATCTGTTTTCTCTCTCCCTCCTTTCTTAAGAAGTGGTGTTACATTAGCTACCCTCCAATCCATAGGAACTGAGCCAGAGTCGATAGACTGTTGGATAATGATCACCAATGCATCCACTATTTCCACGGCAGGTTGGGCCCATACTCACTGTACTTGAGAAGAATGAGAGGTGATCTTATTGAAACACATAAGATAATGAGGGGGATCGACAATGTAGATGCAGAGGATGTTTCTACTCATGGGGGAATCTAGAGCTAGGGGGCATCATTTAAGTATAAGGAATCGCCCACTTAGAACTAAGATGAGGAGGAATGTCTTCTCTCAGTGGATCGTAAATCTGTGGAATTCTCTGTCCCAGAGAGCTGTAGAGGCTGCGTCATTGAATATATTTAAGGTGGAGATAGCCAAATTTTTGATAAGGGAGTGAAGGGTTATGGGGAGCGGGCAGGGAAGTGGAGCTGAGTCCTCGATGAGATCAGCCATGATCTTATTAAATAGCGGAACAGGCTCGAGGGTCCATTGGCTTACTCCTGCTCCTATTTCTTATGTTCTTATGTTCTTATATTCTTATGTATTCAGCACTCAGGTGCTTTCCCATCACATTATACTGTTCAATGATGGCACAATAGGCCTCAAGCCTCAACTCTCAGTAACGCGCGCTGGCTGGGCCCAATGTGCAGCAATGGCAGGCAATGAGTATCACATAATTGGCTTCTCTCGCCTATATCCACACCAGACAATTCATGTAAAAAAAAAGAAATCTTTATCTAATTGGTGTGTAGTTTGAATGCCAGCCTAGAATAAAATTGTGCTGTTCTGTATAACATCATGCTCACAGGAAATGGAGTTTGAGTCACTGACCCCGAATTTGCTTTCATAATATTTACATGACATTAATTGATAGCAACATATCAAGCATCAAGATGTAT
Source organism: Pristiophorus japonicus (assembly GCF_044704955.1). Lineage (NCBI taxonomy): Eukaryota > Metazoa > Chordata > Chondrichthyes > Pristiophoridae > Pristiophorus > Pristiophorus japonicus. The sequence continues at coordinate 33,809,386 of NC_091977.1, forward strand.
ACACAGTTATCTAACATCAATATTTAAAAAGAATTAGACAACGCAAGTACAAAGCAAGCAAGCCTGAAGTGAGGCATGAGATCAGCAGTAATGACTGATTCCAAGGCAAGAATATATCAAATAGATTCCAGCTAAATCAGTTCAAGTGATGTTGACTAAATTCTAACAGCAGTGTAGCTAGTGTGCTCTTCTGGTGGATCAGTGTCTTTATTCAAAGGCAGCAATCACTGTCAATTGGGGTACGTGGGGGAAAATCAGTGGGATCGGGGGTGAATAAGTGGGGATCGGGGGTGAATCTGTGGGGATCGGGGGTGAATCGGTGGGGATCGGGGGTGAATCTGTGGGGATCGGGGATGAATCTGTGAAATCGGGGATGAATCGGTGGGGATCGGGGGTGAATTGGTGGGGATCTGGGGTGAATCTGTGGGGATCAGGGGTGAATCTGTGGGGATCAGGGATGAATCTGTGGGGATCGGGGGTGAATCTGTGGGGATCGGGGGTGAATCGGTGGGGATCGGGGGTGAATCGGTGGGGATCGGTGGTGAATCAGTGGGGATCAGGGGTGAATCGGTGGGGATCGGGGGTGAATCGGTGGGGATCTGGGGTGAATCTGTGGGGATCGGGAGTGAACCTGTGGGGATCTGGGGTGAATTGATGGGGAATGGGGGGGTGAATCAATGGAGATTGGGGGGGATAAATCGATGGGTGTCAGAGGTTGAATCGATGGAGATCCGTGTGGGGAGAGTGAATCGATGGGGGTTGAAGAGGGGTCATTGTCCGGTAGCAGCCCACATTTTTTAATGTGGGGTCAGGAGGAGCACTCTCGTGGTGCAGCATATTTTAAAGACTTAGCTTGTTGGTTGCGGCGCTTAAGGGATCTGCCTCTTAGGTTGTGTGTAGGCCCAGTTTACCTCAGTGATTGTTGTGGTTTGTGAACTGTTTTGCCGAACATTCTCTTAAAAGGGTGAATGAGGCATGTGTGGGTTGATATTCCAGTTCAGCTGTTAGGTTGGGTTTACTCAGCTGGTCCTGTCAAAAATTCCCGGGTCAGCCCAATTTCCTAATTGGTGTAACGTCCCGGCATGGAATGCACCTACAGCTGGGAACTAGCACAGTTGCAATGGGGGCAGAATTTTGTGTGTTGAAACATCTATATGAAGGGCTACAGCAGTCATTTAAAGGGAAATGGTCACTTAAGCGTTAGTACCTGGATATCGAACCACCGCCCTTCGACATTCAACAGCATTACCATCACCGAATCCCCAAAATCAACATCCTGGGCTGTCACCATTGACCAGAAACTTAACTGGACCACCACATAAATACTGAGGCAACAAGAGCAGGTCAGAAGCTGGGTATTCTGCGGCAAGTGTCTTGCCTCCAGACTCCCCAAAACCTTTTCCACCATCTACAACGAACAAGTCAGGAGCGTAATGGAATACTCTCCACTTGCCTGGATAAGTGCAGCTCCAACACTCAAGAAGCTCGACACCATCCAGGAGAAAGCAGCCCACTTGATAGACACCCCATCCACCACCTTAAACATTCACTCCCTCCACCGCCGGCGCACCACGGCTGCAGTGTACATTGATGCGGAGATTCAACCTCGCCTCCAGTGCGCTAGTGCAGCCTTCGGCCGCCTGAGGAAAAGAGTACTCGAAGGCCAGGCCCTCAAACCTACCAGCAAACTCATGGTCTACAGGGCTGTAATAATACCCGCCCTCCTGTATGGGTTAGAGGCATGGACGATGTACAGAAGACACATCAAATCGCTGGAGATATATCGCCAACGATGTCTCCGCAAGATCCTGCAAATCCCCTGGGGGGACAGATGCACCAACATCAGTTTCCTCACCCAGGCTAACATCCCCAGCATTGAAGCACTAACTACACTCGATTAGCTTTGCTGGACTGGCCACTTAGTTCGCATGCCAGGCAATTTGTTGAGGCCAGTTCGATAGATATATTCGAAAGGGAGTTAGATGTGGCCCTTACGACTAAAGGGATCAAGGGGTATGGAGTGAAAGCAGGAATGGGGTACTGAAGTTGCATGATCAGCGATGATCATATTGAATGGTGGTGTAGGCTGGAAGGGCCGAATGGCCTACTCCTGCACCTACTTTCTATGTTTCTATGTAAGAGACTCCCCAAGCAATTGCTCTACGTGGAGCTCCTTTATGGCAAACGAGCCAAAGGTTGGCAGCGGAAACGTTATAAGGACATCCTCAAAGACTCCCTGCTGAAGTGCAACATCACCACTGACACCTGGGAGACCCTGACCGAAGACCGCCCTAGGTGGAGAAAGTGCATCCGGGAGGGCGTCAAACTCCTCGAATCTCAACGCTGCGAGCGTGAAGAGGTCAGACGCAGGCAGCGGAAGGATCGTGTGGTAAATCAGTGCCACCCCCCACTTCCTCCAACAAATATCAGTCCCACCGGTGACAGGGTCTGTGGCTCTCGTGTTGGACTGTTCAGCCACCAAAGAACTCATTTTAGAAGTGGAAGCAAGTCTTCCTCGACTCCGAGGGACTGCCTGTGATGATGATGATGTACCATCTACAAGATGCACTGCAACAACTCACCAAGCTGCTTCGACAGCACCTCCCAAACGCGTGACCTCTACCAGATGGACAAGGGCAGCAGGCCCATGGGAACACTACCACCTGCAAGTTCTCCTCCAAGTCACACACCATCCTCACTTGGAAGTATATCACCATTCTTTCATCGTCGCTGGGTCAAAATCCTGGAACTCCCTCCCTAATGGCACTGTGAAAGTACCTTCACCACACGGACTGCAGCGGTTCAAGAAGGCAGCTCACCACCACCTTCTCAAGGGCAATTAGGGATGGGCACTAAATGCTGGCCATGCCTGTGGTGCCCACATCCCATGAACGAATAAATAAAGTGTCAGGAAAAGTGGTTGAATACAAAAGCGGAGGGAAGATATGGAATTTGGGCAAATGATGAAGGAATGCAGTACCCACCTCCCTCTCTCAATCCCATTTGATGGATGGCGAATTGGAGGTGATGCTACGTTAGAGGAGGGTTGCCTCATTTGTTCTTCCTGGACAACATTCCCAGAGGACACCAGTGCAGGAGATGCCAGCCAGAGTCAATGCTGTGTAGATTACCCGCAGGACCATGGAACTGATGCTGAAGACGATGTGCCATAAGAAAGCTGCCAATGAACAACTATCCCTGTGCGTTATAGCAAGTATGTATACACTAATTCTTAAATACAAAGGAAAAAAACAACTGCAAAGTAAGAAATCTGAAATAAAAACAGAAAAGTTCTAATGAAGGGTGGGCATAAAAAAATGTCACAACCATTTTTTTTCTCTTTATGGATGCTGACTGACCTGGTGTGCATTTCCAGTCTTTTACTGTTTTCATTTGAAAACTAAGTCCGCCAACCTGCAATTCACGTTATAAGAAAAGTTCCAGGAATGAGGGACTTCAGTTCTGTGGATAGACTGGAGAAGCTGGGGTTGTGCTCCTTAGAGCAGAGAAGGTTGAAAGGATATTTGATACAGGTGTTCAAAATCATGAGGGTTCTGGACAGGGTAGATAGCGAGAAACTGTTCCCATTGGCGGAAGGGTCGAGAACCAGAGGGCAGAGATTTAAGGTGATTGGCAGAAGAACCGAAGGCGTCATGAGGAAAAACCTTTTTACGCAGCGAGTGGTTAGGATCTGGAATTCACTGCCTGAAAGGTTGCTGGAGGCAGATTCAATCATGGCTTTCAAAAGGGAAATTGGATAAGTACCTGAAGGAAAAAAATCTTGCAGGGATACGGGGAAAGGGCGGGTGCGTGGGACGAGCTGAAGTGTTCTTGCAGAGTCTTATGTCTGTAATGCACTTATGAATGACTCCATGAGGCAATGTGTTGTACTCAAACTGTAGTGACCTTGGTCCTTTATTCGTAACTCCAGAGTGAGGCACAAGCATGGTGGGCAGCCTTTTATACTGGGCCCTGCACACCTATGCAGGTGACCCTCAGGTCTCCCACAGCAGTGCCCTCTGGAGGACAGCCTCTGCCACAGGGGCAAGAAACCCGGGGCTCCACCAGTTGCACCCTCTAGTGGTGCCAGCATAATATATACACAGTGTAAACCTTATTGAAAGTACATCAGGAAACACATCTCCATCTTATGCAACTATACAGTGACTGCACAGAGAGTATATCTATAGTCTGCATATATAACATCACTCTCCCCAAATCCTTTGTGTCGATTACATTTGCACTTATGTGCTCTGGCTTAGCTCTCCCCAGACTTAAGTGCCAATAGCCCTTGCACCTTGGTTGTGCTTTGGCTTGGCTCTCTCCCTGTTAACCCCCAAGTTCTTTTGCCATAATGTTGGGTAGTGGTTACCAGTTTGGATGGTTCGATGATGCGCTGGGTTCTGGGTATGATCCATGTGTGTGTCCATGGCTACATACATCCATTTCCCGCACACCCCCCCGCCCCCCGCACCCACCACAGCGAGATCATGCAGCAGGCCCGTTACATTAACATAAAGGTCAGACAAAGTGCAAGTACAAAGAAAGGAAGTTACAGTTTAACATAGAAACATAGAAACATAGAAAATAGGTGCAGGAGCAGCCCATTTGGCCCTTCGATCCTGCACCAACATTCAGTAAGATCATGGCTGATCATTCACCTCAATACCCCTTTCCTGCTTTCTCTCCATACCCCTTGATCCCTTTAGCCATCAGGGCCATATCTAACTCCCACTTAAATATATCTAATGAACTGGCATCAACACATCTCTGCGGTAGAGAATTCCACAGGTTAACAACTCTCTGAGTGAAGAAGTTTTTCCTCATCTCGGTCCTAAATGGCTTAGCCCTTATCCTTAGACTGTGACCCCTGGTTCTGGACTTCCCCAACATCGGGAACATTCTTCCTGCATCTAATCTGTCCAGTCCCATCAGAATTTTATATGTTTCTATGAGATCCCCTCTCATTCTTCTCAACTCCAGTGAATACATGTCCAGTCGATCCAATCTCTCCTCCTACGTCAGTCCCACCATCCCGGCAATCAGCCTGGTGAACCTTCAATTCACTCTTTCAATAGCAAGAATGCCCTTCCTCAGATTAGTTTATAGCATGACACCTTGGTTCAGTGACTTACATTTGTTACGTTTTGCAGTTGTGCGCCAGGATTGGGTAGATTGCATTCATGGTTCAGTCATGGTAAGTACTGAGGTAGCAGTACAGGTATGCGAGGATGCAGGTTCCAGGGGTCCTGGTCGTCTGATAGCGGCGCTGCGCCCCTTGCTAGCGGGGTGGGCTTGGTTTGCTCACCTTGCCAGGACTCAGGGCCTTTGCCATTGCCTAATGTTGGGCAGAGCCACAGATATGTGGTCGAGGAGGCATTGGAGAGGCGGAGCAGCAGAGTCGGGGGGCCTACAAGAGGCCCATCAGTCGAGAGGCGCCAGCGGGAGGTCGAGGAGGCATTGGAGAGGCAGAGCAGAAGAGTCGGGAGGCCTACAAGAGGCCAACCGGTGCAGCGGCAGCAGGGAGGCAAAAAAGAAGAAGAAAGAAATCGAAAGGTGACGTCACAGCCAAGGGGATAAGTGATTGGCTGGTGATTGGTGAGTACTTTTTCTTTTTCTTTTCTGTGTCAGAAAGTAACCTTTAGCATTGTTGTTGCCAACTTAAGTTAATCTAAGGGTTAAGACATGGCAGGAGAGCTCGGACACGTGTTATGCTCCTCCTGTACTATGTTGGAAGACAGGGATGCTTCCGGTGTCCCTGATGACTACGTGTGCGGGAAGTGTATCCGCCTCCAGCTCCTGGTGGACCGCATTGTGGCACTGGAGCTGCAGGTGGATTCACTCTGGAGCATCCACGATGCTGAGAATGACGTGAATAGCACGTTAAGCGAGTTGGTCTCACCGCAGGTAAAGGGTACACAGCCAGATAGTAAATGGGTGACCAACTGGAAGAGCAGTGGAAGGAAGGTAGTGCAGGGGCCCCCTGCGGTCATCCCTCTGCAAAGCAGATACAACGCTTTGGGTACTGTTGAGGGGGATGACTCATCAGGGGAGGGCAGCAGCAGCCAAGTTCATGGCACCATGGGTGGCTCTGCTGCACAGGAGGGCAGGATAAAGAGTGGGAGAGCGAAAGTGATAGGGGATTCAATTGTAAGGGGAATAGATAGGCATTTCTGCGGCCACAACCGAGACTCCAGGATGGTATGTTGTCTCCCTGGTGCAAGGGTCAAGGATGTCTCGGAACGGGTGCAGGACATTCTAAAAAGGGAGGGTGAACATCCAGTTGTCGTGGTGCACATAGGTACCAACAATATAGGTAAAAAACGGGATGAGATCCTACAAGACGAATTTAGGGAGCTAGGAGATAAATTAAAAAGTAGGACCTCAAAAGTAGATTGCTACCAGTGCCACGTGCTAGTCAGAGTAGGAATCGCAGGATAGCTCAGATGAATACGTGGCTTGAGGAGTGGTGCAAAAGGGAGGGATTCAAATTCCTGGGACATTGGAAACAGTTCTGGGGGAGGTGGGACCATTACAAACCGGACCATCTGCACCTGGGCAGAACCGGAACCAATGTCCTTGGGGGAGTGTTTGTTAGTGCTGTTGGGGAGGAGTTAAACTAACATAGCAGGGGGATGGGAACATATGCAGGGAGACAGAGGAAATAAAATGGAGGCAGAAGCAAAAGATAGAAAGGAGAATAGTAAAATTGGAGGGCAGAGAAACCCAAGGCAAAAAACAAAAAGGGCCACATTACAGCAAAATTCTAAAGGGGCAAAGTGTGTTAAAAAGACAAGCGTGAAGGCTCTGTGCCTCAATGCGAGGAGTATTCGAAATAAAGTGGACGAATTAACTGCGCAGACAGCAGTTAATGGACATGATATAATTGGCATCACGGAGACATGGCTCCAGGGTGACCAATGCTGGGAACTCAACATCCAGAGGTATTCAACATTTAGGAAGGATAGGCAGAGAGGAAAAGAAGGCGGGGTGGTGTTGCTGGTTAAAGAGAAAATTAATGCAATAGTAAGGAAGGACATTCGTCTGGATGATGTGGAATCGGTATGGGTGGAGCTGCGGAATACCAAATGGCAGAAAATGCTAGTGGGAGTTGTGTACAGACCACCAAACAGTAGTAGTGAGGTTGGGGACAACATCAAACAAGAATATTGATTGGGCTAACCAAACTGGTAGTAATGCAGTGGAGGAGGATTTCCTGGAGTGTATTAGGGATGGTTTTCTCGACCAATATGTCGAGGAACCAACTAGAGAGCTGGCCAACCTTGACTGGGTGATGTGTAATGAGAAGGGACTAATTAGCAATCTTGTTGTGCGAGGCCCCTTGGGGAAGAGTGACCATAATATGGTAGAATTCTTTATTAAGATGGAGAGTGACACAGTTAATTCGGAAACAAGGGTCCTGACTTAAGGAAAGGTAACTTCGATGGTATGAGGCGTGAATTGGCTAGAATAGACTGGCAAAGGATACTTAAAGGGTTGACGGTGGATAAGCAATGCCAAACATTTAAAGATCACATGGATGAACTTCAGCATTTGTACATCCCCGTCTGGAGTAAAAATAAAATGGGGAAAGTGGCTCAACCGTGGCTAACAAGAGAAATTATGGATAGTTTTAAAACCAAGGAAGAGGCATATAAATTGGCTAGAAAAAGTAACAAACTTGAGGACTGGGAGAAATTTAGAATTCAACAGAGGAGGACTAAGGGTTTAATTAAGGGGGGGGAAAATAAAGTACGAGAGGAAGCTTGCAGGGAACATAAAAACTGACTGCAAAAGCTTCCATAAATATGTGAAAAGAAAAAGATTAGTGAAGACAAATGTAGGTCCCTTACAGTCGGATTGAGGTGAATTTATAATGGGGAACAAAGAAATGGCGGACCACTTGAACAAATACTTTGGTCTATCTTCACGAAGGAAGACACAATAACCTTTCGAATGTACTAGGGGACAGTGGGTCGAGTGAGAAGGAGGAACTGAGCGATATCCTTATTAGGTGGGAAATTGTGTTAGGGAAATTGATGGGATTGAAGGCTGATAAATTCCCGGGGCATGATAGTCTGCATCCCAGAGTACTTAAGGAAGTGGCCCTAGAAATAGTGGATGCATTGGTGATCATTTTCCAACAGTTTATCGACTCTGGATCAGTTCCTATGGACTGAAGGGTAGCTAATGTAACACCACTTTTTAAAAAAGGAGGGAGAGAGAAAATGGGTAATTATAGACCAGTTAGCCTGACATTAGCAGTGGGGAAAATGTTGGAAACAATCATTAAGGATGAAATAGCAGTGCATTTGGAAAGCAGTGACAGGATCGGTCCAAGTCAGCATGGATTTAAGAAGGGGAAATCATGCTGAACGAATCTTCTGGAATTTTTTGATTATGTAACTAGCAGAGTGGACAAGGGAGAACCAGTGGATATGGTGTATTTGGACTTTCAAAAGGCTTTTGACAAGGTCCCACACAAGAAATTGGTGTGCAAAGTCAAAGCGCATGGAATTGGGGGTAATATACTGACGTGGATAGAGAACTGGTTGGCAGACAGGAAGCAGAGAGTCGGGATAAATGGGTCCTTTTCAGAATGGTAGGCAGTGACTAGTGGAGTGCCGCAGGGCTCAGTGCTGGGGCCCCATCTCTTTACAATATATATTAACGATTTGGATGAAGGAATTGAATGTAATATCTCCAAGTTTGCAGATGACACTAAACTGGATGGCAGTGTGAGCTGTGAGGGGGACGCTAAGAGGCTACAGGGTGACTTGGACAGGTTAGGTCAGTGGGCAAATGCATGGCAGATGCAGTATAATGTGGATAAATGTGAGGTTATCCATTTTGGGGGCAAAAACGCGAAGGCAGAATATTATCTGAATGGCGGCAGATTAGGAAAAGGGGAGGTGCAACGAGACCTGGGTGTCATGGTCCATCAGTCATTGAAGATTGGCATGCAGGTACAACAGGCGGTGAAGAAGGCAAATGGTATGTTGGCCTTCATAGCTAGGGGATTTGAGTATAGGAGCAGGGAGGTCTTACTGCAGTTGTACAGGGCCTTAGTGAGACCTCACCTGGAATATTGTGTTCAGTTTTGGTCTTCTAATCTGAGGAAAGACGTTCTTGATATTGAGGGAGTACAGTGAAGATTCATCAGACTAATTCCAGGGACGGCTGGACTGTCATATGAGGAGAGACTGGATCAACTGGACCTTTATTCACTGGAGTTTAGAAGGATGAGAGGGGAACTCATAGAAACGTGTAAGATGCTGACGGGTTAGATGCGGGAAGAATGTTCCTGATGTTGGTGAGGTCCAGAACCAGGGGACATAGTCTTAGGATAAGGGGTAGGCCATTTAGGACTGAGATGAGGAGAAACTTCTTCACTCATTGAGTTGTTAACCTGTGGAATTCCCTGCCGCAGAGAGTTGTTGATTCCAGTTCATTGGATATATTCAAAAGGGAGTTAGATATGGCCCTTACGGCTAATGGGATCAAGGGGTATGGAGAGAAAGCAGGAAAGGGGTACCGAGGGAATGATCAGCCATGATCTTATTGAATGGCGGTGCAGGCTCGAAGGGCCGAATGGCCTACTCCTGCATCTATTTTCTATGTTTCTATGTTTCCTCCGTTGAGGGCTGCCAAATCTTCTGCCTGCTCTCTAACGGTATTGGGAATCTGGTTCTTCCAGGTTCCGTTTGGGGAACTCGTTGGTTCAGACCTTTCGCACCCGGATATGGCCGAGATAGCGACTGGGTCTGGGGGTACGCCGTCTCCATCCAGGTGGTGGGCAACGGTGGCCGACTGCGTGTATTGGCGCCATTTTTGTTTCCAGGTCCATGGCGAATAGTGCCATCGGGTGCCTGAAGCGTGGGATAGACCTGGGGCAGGGTATCAGGATGAGTGCCTTCACCCTCCTGAGGTCACGCGCCTATGACTTGTGGGGACACCTGGGGCAGGGCATCAGAATCAGCGCCTTTAGCCTCTAGAATTCGCTACTTTTGGGGACACTCTTTTCCCGACATCTCGCAAAAACATTTTGTTCTTTACTTTAGGACTGGTACCGACAGCTCGCAACAACATTTTGTTCTTTACATTAGGAATAGTACCGACATCTCGCAACAAGATTCTGCTCACAATCTTAATTGGTTCATTACATTGATTGCCATGCATATAATGTCTCTTTAAGTTCAGTTGGTTGCAGGTCTCCTTTAAGAGAACCCTGCTGGCTTTAGCCCAATCGAACCTTTTGTTCGACACCACGTGTTGGTCCCTCAGCGTTGCACCTCGTGATATGACTGCGGCCATCTTTTTCTTGAGCCACCGCTGCACCTCACTGCAGCAGGGACGCCATCTTGCCTCTGTCCTCAAGGCCGACTGCCTTGATCCTTCTCTCCCACGATTCTGCCACAAAAGCTGGAAGAGTGCCTGTGAATTCAATCTTCCACCCCAGTAGTCCTGCCACTGGAGCCAGGAAAGTACTTTTGGGTCACTCCAGTCGGATCATTGCCACGCAGTCGTGAAGGACAGTCTTTGCTTCAGGTGCTGTGCTGGTCTCTTCCCTGGTTCCTGGCCCAAGCGAAGGTGAGGTTTTGCTCTGCTTCTGAGCACGGGGGACATCGATTGCTGGAGTGAAGAGGTCTTTCCATTTCCACTGGATCTTCCTCATCCACATTCTTCTGAGTAGCGTTGGGCTATCACCTGCAACAATCCACAGAGGTAACTTGTGCAGCACGCCATTATGGATAACACTTACATCCACACTGCCAAGAACTGGGATCGGCTCCTTGGTGTAGGTGCGCAACTTATCCTGTACTGGAACCAGCTCGGATTGTTTTTCATTCCATTGCCTCTCAAAGGCATCCTGGCTCATCACTGACTGGGTTGCTCCCGTGCCCACTTCCATGAAGACTGGAACGCCATTTATCTCGACTTCCATCTTCACTGGAGGACAATTGGTGGTGCAGGATAGACTTCATACACTTCTTCTTGGGGCTGAGCTGCCTCTCTGGCCAAATCATCATACTCCCCACTGGATTCAAAGTCTCTACCGACTCCCCTGCTAGACGGTGAGTCATATTTCTTTTACATATACGCTGGAGGTGGTCCTTCGTGTTACAGGCTTTGCATATGTACTCAGCAAACCGACACTGGTGAGCCCTATGGTTTCCTCCGCAACGCCAGCATGGTGCTACTCGATTAGCACCCCTCGGAGGACTCTGAGTTCTGAAACCCTGAGGTCTGTGCACTCTGCCCTTGGCAGAGCCACGTTCTACAGTCTTGCCTGTGAAAGGCACCATTCTGTGCACAGTACCTGCTGAGTTTGAGTCCACAGGATGAATAATTTGCTTGGTGCTACAGGTCGAGGTCATGAACTTCTGACTGATGCTGATGGCCTTCTGTAGGTTGACTGTGGTGTCGGCAGATAATAGCTTGTGAAGGAGGCCCTCGTGGCCAATTCCCATAACAAAGATGTCTCGAAATGCTTCATTGAGGTGCGTGCCGAAATCATACGGTGCTGCAAATCTCCTGAGGTCGGCAGAATATTTTGCAATCTCCTGGCCCTCAGATCTGTGGTGAGTATAGCATCTGTGCCTGACCATGAGGATGCTCTGTTTTGGTTTTAGTTGGTCGCGAATTAGTTCAGTCAGCATGTCTTATCCTTGGCCTTCGTGGGTGCCAGCAAGTCCCTGACGAGGCGGTAGACCTCGGGTCCACAACTGGTCAACAGTTTAGCCTTGCACTTCTCCACCAATGTGTCTGTCTCCCCTGCTAGGTCGTTTGCAACGAAATATTGCTCGAGCCTTTCCGTGAAGGCATCCCAATCATCACCCTCTGCGAAGTCTTTTAGCGTGCCAAAGATAGCCATAATCGCATGAAAGTCCATATTCTCATTGCCAGTTGTTATGTCTGTAATACACTTATGAATGATTCCATGAGGTAATGTGTTGTACTCAAACTATAGTGACCTTAGTCCTTTATTCGTAACTCCAGAGTGAGGCACAAGCATGGTGAGCAGCCTTTTACACTGGACCCTGCACACCTATTCAGGTGATGCTCAGGTCTCCCACCGCAGTGCCCTCTGGCGGACAGCCTCTGCCACAGGGGCAAGAAAACCCGGTCTCCACCAGTTGCACCCTCTAGTGGTGCCAGCATAGTATATACACAGTGTAAACCTTATTGATAGTACATCAGGTAACAAGTCTCCATATTATGCAACTATACAGTGACTACACAGAGAGTATATCTATAACCTGCAAATATAACAGAGCTGCCCACTGTGGTAAGCAGATACCCTTGTACTCTGATAGGATGACAATGAGGTCCAGGATAATAGAAATAAATAAGAACCCATCATTTTTATTTTGATCTTTATAAGTGAGCTGAGGACCATTATTCGAAAGGTAATAAACCCCTCTGGAATCTATTACCTTCCTTGCTGTCGATCTTGGGCCTTCCTTAGGCTGAGTATGGGACCTATGTCATTGGGTCTGGCTACTGGGAAGAATTCCTGAGTTAGCCCGGGAACACCCCCCCCCCGCCCCCCCCCCCGCAAAGTCTCTGTGAAATGAGGGGGGCAGGTGAAAGCTTCCCTTTCCATTCTCCCTATTGGAACTGGACAAGTTGAAAACCTATGCTGGGTTCAGCCCCAAATTCCTGAGCTGCCAAGGACAATCGATCCTCTCCCCAAGAGTCTTGGCACCAATAACTTTTATTTTCCACTGAACGGACCTCATTCAGTTAACCAAATGAGAATTATTGAATAAACAGACTGTTGGAGATCAATATTTTCTCAGCAAAGCAAGATATCTAATAAAAACAGAAATTACTGGAAATACTCCATAAGTCAGGCGGCATCTTTGGGGAGAGAAACAGAGTTAACGTTTCAGTTCAATGACCTGTCATCAGATAATTAATAATCTGCCCTGCAATTCACTCCATGTTTCCTGAATGGCTAATGATACAATATGTAATATTCTCGACAAATGTTATACAAATTAAAATGCATTTCAGACCGTGAAATCAATCCACAGTCCTTATCTACAATTATTGAATAAATAGACTCTACCATCTGACTGATGTTTTGAGAATCAGAAATAAAATATTAAGCCAGTAACACGCGAACACAAGAAATAGGAGCAAGAGTAGGCCATTTGACCCTTCGAGCCTGCTCCGCTATTTAATAAGATGATGGCTGATCTGATCATGGACTCAGCTCCACTTTCCCGCCCGCTCTTCATAACCCTGTGTTCCCTTATTGCTCAAAAATCTGTCTATTTCTGTTGTGTATCTGTAAAGCATGCACTCCCAAGTTCCGCCACCAGGGAGCTCATCCCCTAAAGTCCCAAGGGATCCCAGCATCCCTTGGGAGCACTGTATATAAGCCAGTTCCTAAGGCCTGTTCCTCACTCTGGAGTGTCTTATTAAAGACTGAGGTCACTTTTACTTTAACCTCCCTGTGTGCAGCCTCATCTGTGATAGGAACACAATAACTGGTGACGAGAATACGAATCCAACTAAAGATGCAGTAAACTATGGGCATCCTGGAGAAGTTCTCGGAGGGTGAGGACTGGGAAGCCTATGTCGAACGGCTAGACCAGTACTTTGTAGCCAACGAGCTGGATGGAGAAGGAAGCGTTGCAAAAAGGAGAGTGGTCCTCCTCACAGTCTGTGGGGCACTGACCTACAGCATCATGAAGAATCTTCTGGCTGTGGTGAAACCCACAGATAAGTCATATGAGGAGCTGTGTACACTGGTTCGGGAGCATCTTAACCCGAGGGACAGCATGCTGATGGCGAGGTATCGGTTCTACACGGGCCAACGATCTGCAGGTCAGGAAGTGGCAAGCTACGTCGCCGAGCTAAGGCGATTTGCAGGACAATGTGAGTTTGATGGCTACCTGGAGCAAATGCTCAGAGACTTTTTTGTACAGGGCATTGGCCATGAGACCATCCTACGAAAACTTATGACTGTAGAGACACCGACCCTCAGTAAGGCCATTGCGACAGCAGAAGTGTTTATGTCCACCAGTGATAACACCAAACAAATCTCTCAGCACACAATATTTATAAATTAACTGGAACTGTGTTTGCAAGCAGAAATGTACAGGTCAGAAATCACGAGTCTGCAACTGCCAGCAGGCCTCAGGTGACCCAGATGACTCAGAGTCCCCAACAAAGGATGAATGCAAGGCAATTCACACCTTGTTGGTGTTGTGGAGGCTTCCATTCAGCCTATTCATGCCGCTTCAAAGGGTATGTTTGCAAGAGTTGTGGAACAATGGGGCATATCCAACGAGCTTGCAAATGAGCTGCAAGCTCTGCAAAACCTGCTAACCACCACGTGGCAGAGGAAGATCGGTCCATGGTGGATCAAAGCAATTTTGAGCCTCAGAGAGAGGAGGCAGATGCTGAAGTACACAGGGTGCACACATTTTCGACAAAATGTCCACCTATAATGCGAAATGTAAAATTGAATGGCTCATCCGTAGCCATGGAACTGGACACTGGCGCTAGCCAATCCATCATGAGTAAAAAGATGTTTGAGAGACTGTGGTGCAACAAGGCATTCAGACCAGCCCTGAGCCCCATCCACACGAAACTGAGAATGTACACCAAAGAGCTTATCACTGTCCTGGGCAGCGCCATGGTCAAGGTCACCTACGAGGGCACAGTGCACATACTGCCACTCTGGATTGTCCCGGGCGATGGCCCCACGCTGCTTGGAAGGAGCTGGCTGGGCAAAATCCGCTGGAACTGGGATGACATCCGAGCGCTATCACATGTCGATGAGGCCTCATGTACCCAGGTTCTTAACAAATTTCCTTCCCTTTTTGAGCCAGGCATTGGAAACTTTTCCGGGGCGAAGGTGCGGATTCACTTGGTCCCAGAGGCACGACCCATTCACCACAAAGCGCGAGCGGTACCTCACATGATGAGGGAGAGAGTGGAAATCGAGCTGGACAGGCTGCAACACGAGGGCATCATCTCCCCAGTGGAATTCAGCGAGTGGGCCAGCCCAATTGTTCCAATACCCAAAAGTGATGGCACGGTCAGGATTTGTGGTGATTATAAAGTAGCTATTAATCGTTTCTCGCTACTGGACCAATACCCGCTACCTAAGGCAGATGACCTATTTGCGACGCTGGCAGGAGGCAAGACGTTCACCAAGCTCGACCTGACTTCGGCCTACATGACACAGGAGCTGGAGGAGTCATCGAAGGGCCTCACCTCCATCAACACGCACAAGGACTGTTCATCTACAACAGATGCCCGTTTGGAATTCGGTCGTCTGCAGCGATGGAGAGCCTACTCAAGTTGATACCACACATGGTGGTCTTTCAGGATGACATATTTGTCACGGGTCAGGACACCGCTGAGCGCCTACAAAACCTGGAGTAGGTCGTCCAGCGACTGGATCACGTAGGGCTGCGGCTGAAGAGGTCGAAATGCGTCTTCATGGCAACAGAAGTTGAGTTTTTGGGGAGAAAGATCGCGGCGGATGGCATTCAGCCCACAGACACCAAGACAGAGGCTATCAGGAACGTGCCTAGGCAACAGAACGTCACGGAGCTGTGGTCGTTCCTGGGACTCCTCAACTATTTTGGTAACTTCCTACTGGGGTTAAGCACCCTCTTAGAGCCCCTACATGTGTTATTGCACAAAGGTGAGAATTGGGTATGGGGAAAAAAATCAAGTAATTGCTTTTGAGAAAGCCAGAAACATTTTCTGCTAGCATGTGACGTGTCGTCGTATGGAGTCGGGTGTGTATTACAACAAACTTATGTTGCTGGAAAGGTGCAACCTTTCGCCTGTGCTTCCAGGAGCTTGTCTAAGGCCGAGAGAGCCTACAGCATGATTGAAAAAGAGGCATTAGCGTGTGTATTTGGGGAAAAGAAAATGCATAAGTACCTGTTTGGCCTCAAATTTGAGCTGGAAACTGATCACAAGCCCCTCACATCCCTGTTCATTGAAAACAAGGGGATAAATACTAATGCCTCAGCCCGCATACAAAAGTGGGCACTCGTGCTATAAGCGTATAACTATACCATCCGCCACAGGCCAGACCACCGAGAACAGCACGGATGCTCTCAGTCGGCTACCATTGCCCACCACGGGGCTGGAAATGGTGCAGCCTGCAAACTTGTTGATGGTGGCACAGCCCGCAGACTTGTTGATGGTCATGGAAGCGTTTGAAAATGATAAATCACCTGTTACAGCCCGCCAGATTATGACTTGGACCAGCCAAGTTCCTCTGCTGTCCCTAGTAAAAAACTGTGTACTGCATTGGAGCTGGGCCAGAATCCCCGTTGAAATGCAAGAGCTAATCAAGCCGCTCCAGCGGCGAAAGGATGAGCTTTCCATTCAGGCAGACTGCCTATTGTGGGGTAACCACGTATTGCTACCCAAAAAGGGCAGGGAGACGTTCATTTCGGATCTCCACAGTACACACCCGGGTATAGTAATGATGAAAGTGATAGCCAGATCCCACATGTGGTGGCCCGGTATCGACTCTGACTTAGAGTCTTGTGTACGGCAGTGCAGCGTATGTGCCCAGTTGAGCAACGTGCCCAGAGAGGCACCACTAAATTTGTGGTCCTGGCCCTCCAGACCATGATCGAGGATCCATGTCGACTATGCGGGCCCATTTCTTGGTAAAATGTTCCTGGTGGTGGTGGATGCTTTTTCAAAACGGATTGAATGTGAAATAATGTCGGGAAGCACCGCCATCGCCACCATTTGCCATGTTTGCCACCCACGGCCTGCCTGACATACTGGTCAGTGACAAGGGGCCATGTTTCACCAGTGCCGAATTTAAAGAATTCATGACCTGCAATGGGATCAAACATGTCACCTCGGCCCCGTTTATACCGGCCTCCAATGGGCAGGCAGAGCGGGCAGTACAAACAATCAAACAGAGCCTTAAATGAGTCACAGAAGGCTCACTCCAAACCCACCTGTCCCGAGTACTGCTCAGCTATCGCACGAGACCCCACTCGCTCACAGGGGTGTCCCAGCTGAGCTACTCATGAAAAGGACACTTAAAACCAGACTCTCGCCGGTTCACCCCAACCTGCATGATCAGGCAGAGAGCAGGCAGCAGCAACAAAATGTAAACGATGATCGCGCCACTGTGTCACGGAAAATTGATCTGAATGACCCTGTGTATGTGCTAAACTATGGACATGGTCCCAAGTGGATCGCGGGCACGGCGATCGCTAAAGAAGGGAGTAGGTTGTTTGTAGTCAACTGGACAATGGACAAATTTGCAGAAAGCACCTGGACCAAACGAGGCTGTGGTTCACAGACTGCCCTGAACAACCCAGAGCAGACACCACCTTTTTCGAGCCCACAACACACACCCAAAGGATCAACGACACCACACCGGACCAGGAAATCGAACCCATCACGCCCAACAGCCGAGCAAGGCCAGGCTCACCCAGCAGCCCTGCAGGGCCAACAATACGCCAGCCCAGCGAGGGCACAGCCAACACACCAGAACAGACATTTGTACCGAGGCGGGCCACCAGGGAAAGAAAGGCCCCCGATCGCTCACTTTTAAATAGTTTTCACTTTGACTTTGCAGGGAGGAGTGATGTTGTGTATCTGTAAAGCATGCACTCCCATGTTCCGCCACCAGGGAGCTCATCCCCTGAAGTCCCAAGGGATCCCAGCATCCCTTGGGAGCACTGTATATAAGCCGGCCCCTAAGGCCTGTTTCTCACTCTGGAGTGTCTTATTAAAGACTGAGGTCACTGTTATTTTAACCTCCCTGTGTGCAGCCTCATCTGTGTTAGGAACACAATAATCTCCACCTTAAATATATTCAATGACCCAGCCTCCACAGCTCTCTGGGGCAGAGAATTCCACAGATTTACAATACTCTGAGAGAAGAAATTCCTCTTCTTAGTTTTAAATGGGCGGCCCCTTATTCAGGGACTATGCCCCCTAGTTTTAGTTTCGCCTATGTGGAAATATCCTCTCTGCATCCAACTTGTCGAGCCCTCTCATTAGCTTACATGTTTCGATAAGATCACCTCTCATTGTTCTGAACGCCAATGAGTATGGGCTCAACCTATCTTCATAAGTCAACCCCCTCATCTCTGGAATCAACCTAATGAACCTTCTCTGAACAGCCTCCAATGCAAGTATATCCTTCATTAAATATGGAGGCCAAAACTGGCATTTTTCCTGATTTTCCAAACATCTCAGCTGTTACACCTTGTGTTACTGAGGATCTCCTGCTTATTTGGTATGGATAGAAAACGCTGTACAGTTCTCCCAATCTCCCACAATAACCTTTGCAGAAGACCGATGGAATCCCCAGGGAAATGGTGCAAACAATGATTTTCACCTGTTTTCACTGTTTCTTAAGGGGTTCTGTCTAACTCCCACCAGATCTATGCTGAGAAATAAGGAATAGCCTCAGCAAATCTTCAGGGCCGATGATTGAATTTAGTACTTGTTACCTTAAACTCTTCTCCTTACTCGAATTATGATACGCTCCTTTCAGCATTTCCCTCCTTTACGTTAACCCTCTCTCTGCTGCTCTATTAGTATTCCTTTTCAGGAGTACCATATCCACGTGAATGAAGGAGCATCAAATGCTGCAAACATTGAAAAATAAACAGGATTACAAAATATTACTTGTTGGTCACACATGAACAGCTTTTAACCATAATCCCGTATCCCCAGTCCTTGCAGAGACCTCTTCTTGTATATGGGTTTTTATTAGCCCAGTAGATCCCCACCAATAGGTAGTATACACAAACGTATGCAAAAGGAGAGTTCTCGTGATATACTGACTATTTGAAGTACTTTGTGGGCCATTTCTGATTCCAATAGGTCAATCCAGTTGTCAGGGTTAGTGTCATTTCCAAAGATAGATAGGGGACAGAACTTAGACGACAACCATCCTACCTCATTAACTAATGGCAGTTGTTTCCCCCCTCTTTATCATTGGAAATGTGCATCAGCTTTTCCATAAGAACATAAGAAATAGGAGCAGGAGTAGGCCATACGGTCCCTCGAGCCTGCTCTGCCATTTAATACGATCATGGCTGATCCAATCATGGACTCAGGTTCACTTCCCTGCCTGTTCACCATAACCCCTTATTCCCTCTTATCATGTGTGCACAGAAAGAGTTTAGATTTTTATTCCAAAATGCACAAAAGCCCATATTAGTGAGACAGTGAATGTCCTTTGATATGCGAAGGTCTCAAGAAACTCCAACAGATACTAGGATCAGTACCTAGACAAACAGTTGAGACACATTCACTTCCAATGACAGGGGACCTTGCTAATCCCAAAGGTTGTCTTGTTGATACTCTTGTTGAAACCATATTACTTGTGCTGTTCCCAACAAATAAATGCTGCTATGCAATTGAAAAGGAAGAAAGAATTTGCGCCTTTCAAGGCCTAAGAACATCCCAAAGTGTTTTACAGACAATTAAGTGAAGTTACTGTCATAATGTAGGAAACACAGCAGCGAATTTAAGCTCAACAATGTCCCACAAACAGCAAAAAGATAGTGACCAGTAATGTGGTATAATAATAAATACACCACGAGAAGTCTGTGAAAAGTCAGAGTCGTTTATTTACTTGCAAGGAAGCTACAGATATCTCTTATCAGCAATTCACTGAGCTCTAAAATCCGATCTCAAAAAATTCACTGAGGTGCGTAGCAGTTATATAGAAAGCAATAGGCATGTACATTCATTTACATTACCTTTTTTGGTCAAAGGTACAGATATATGACTTGTTTTGATAAATTCATACAGTTTGGACCTTTGGGAACTTTCTACATTTCCAGCATCCTTTGTTCTAAGAAATGCAGACTGCTCTGCTTCCTGTTATTCAACGCCTAGGCTGACCACAAGAACTGAATATAGATTTGATGACAATGTTGCCATGGCCAATTTTAAAACTACTAATGCAGGCTGTTGGCTAAAGCAGGCCCAATTTCTACTTCAGTACCTTCTTTTGGTCCTTGACTACCCAGCTCAAGATAACCAACCTGTCTAAATTCTACACTGCCATTCTACACTGCCTTAGGGCCCCCGCCCCGGTTGCGGTGCTCAGTCGCTAGGTTTGGGGAACCTAGTGCATATGGAGCTATATGGATCCATTATCTAAACTCCGTCTCAATAGCTTATTCTGCTCATTTAGTATAGCTTCAGCTTTATTTTTTTATTTCGTTTCCAGCAAGCAGCGCATGTCATTCCCAACCAGCATAGAGCCAGAACCAGTTGCACTGCCACCACTATATGTGAGATAATGCAAATCCAAGGGTAGATGTCCACATTCAAGCCCCAATTCCAGGCCTGTTGACACCAGGGAATTTTACGGAGTTCGGTCTCGATCTCCTTGTCTATCTTGTTTAGTTTCTGTTTCAGGATTGTTTTCCGTGTGTGAATGTATGTCATTCGTGCACGTCCGATGGTTACGGGTAAGCTGGGGGTAAAGCAAAAATTGTGATTAGTGATATTGCATACCAGTGTGCCATAGTTATACGTCCATTGGGTGGTCACCACACAGTATTCACCTCTCCCCCGGTATACTGAGTGGGTTGGTTCCGACTCTACCGAGCTTATTTCCAGCACGCATCCGATAGTCTGATTAAATCTACACCCATCATGTTTCCTTGTCTCACTAGGTGAGGGCAAATGGTCAGGCTTCCAACCCTGCGGCATCCACTCAATGAGATCCCTCTCATCGTTCCATTATCCATTGGATAGTACCGCAGGTAGTCCCTTTCTCTGATCAACCCCAGATTCTCTACCTCATAGTGTGGGTATGGCTTTGCATTTCCGGTCATCACCGGGATCGTTATTACCATCCCTACAAATGAGGTGTGGTTATTGGCGCACCCACCAGTCACAAAGTAAACCCTTGTCAGGCCCTTTAATATGCAACCGTCCAGGGGTCCTGGGTGCTGTGCCAGCTGGAGTAGGTAGGTGCTGTCGATCCAGTCTGGAACCCTCCCAGCCTGCATTTGGTCCAGGTTATGGCGCACTTATTCTATCATCCACACGCCATAGGCATGACAGATATCCCGTTTTACCCCGTTAGACGCGTTCTGATATTCTCGATCAATTAGGCGATTAATAGTGGCTAGTGGCGGCATGTGCCTCCAATAAATTGTATCTTGGTGGTTGCCTTCCCGAAGTCCACTCCTGTCCCGACATACCCCGTGTGCTTTTGGAGTAAAATTGCATTGGCTCTCTAAGACTCTCGGAGCTTGCCTTTACCGATTGGATATCCAGGGCATTTACAAGGGATGTGCCAGTATTAACTCCAGTCAATACATCATTGACTAGTCCTCGCTTGTGGCACTGGAACCCTGTGTGTCCCCGGTATTGGAAGGCCTCCGAGGTGTCCCTTGCTTTGCTGAGTACTATGTCTAGCATCCTGGTGTATAGTGCTCGTATCTTGGGGTCACATTTCTCTGGGCAGTTCAAGTCTGTTAGATTTACTATTACCTGGAGTATTTTGTGGTGTACATTTTCATACAACTGGATTCCCTCCGCTCACAAGACCACTCTACTTGAATTATTGAGGATAGACATGTCTCATCCTTTTAGCGCACAAATGTATTGTGTAGGCTCAAACCTTTGTGTGGGCCTAACGCACATAGTGAAATCATAAGGCTGGTATTGGACCAAATTTGGGATGTCTTCCCGGTCAAATATCCAACAATCTCTCACAATATCTGATGTGACATCTTCTATATTGATACCCCTGTGGCTACTCTCCTTTGTAAGGCACCGCATATAGTTAGTATGTGGCTATATGTTTCTACCTGCATCTAATACCTGTGTCATCCCTGGTAGATACTCAAACTTAATCAGTATGCATCTCTGAGAGGTCTGGAAATTGGTCCATATTCTATTGTTACCACATTCAATGCACAAAGTCCTATTGTACCCTATTGCGACACCCAATATTGTGGGTTGGGTACCCTTACACCCGCAAAATATTCAGCCTAGTCCGAGGGGGGTCTCTGCGCCCTCTCGCTGGAATATGCCTGTCAGATAGATTCCATCTCCAACGAGGACCTGTTGGTAATTCAAGTCACCCTGATCCTCTGGATGTCGATTTCTCAGAAGGTGTTCTGTTCCGTGGGTCCAAAGTATTATCAGTACCACGATCCTCCAGGTCATCCTGTAAATAGGAAAAGGCGTGGACGCCCTTGGGCTATCCAGTACATGTCAGTGTATCTTTTCAACTGGGACCAATGTTTCCAGCGACTAACGCCCTTAGTATCTGCACACGCGCATGTGTCGCCGGTTATGAGTACCTGATATGGGCCGGACCACCGCGGGGCAAATCCCGTTCGGCCCGGAAATCTTTTACCATTATCTTTTCTCCGACCTGTGGCATGTCTGCCAGTACTTTTAAATCCTCATCCTGGTCTCTACCTGCTTGTTAACTGTTTGCTCAGTTCAATTACATATCTACGAATGCGCTCCCTTCATGGACCCAAGTCCACTCCCCCTGTAATTACTCCCTCAGATAGTCTCATGGACCGATCTGTCATGAGTTCATATGGGGTTAGACCCATTGTACAGTTCTGAGTTGCTCTCAGCCTCATTAATATGGCAAGTAACAGTTCAGGCCAGGCCTGTCCAGTCTCTTGGATGGCCTTGGCCAGAGCTGTCTTTATAGTGCGTTCATCCGCTCCACCATCCCCAAACTCTGGGGGTGGTAAAGGATGTGAAATTTCTGTTTGATGCCTAATGTGGTGCAACATAACTTTACTACCTGCCCTTTGAAGTGGGTTTCCTGATCAGAGTCAATTCGAGTGGGTATTCCCCAATGGGGAATTACCTCTTCTGCAAGTATTCTTGCTACAGTCGTTGCTGTGCAGTTTTGGGTAGTAAATGCTTCCACCCGCTGTGTAAATAGATCTTTTATCACTAGACAGTATTGTCTTCCCCGAGAGTTTGACAGTGGCCCTGTAAAATCAATTTGTATATTCTCCCACAGTCCCCGTGAGCATGGTTGATGTGCCATTCTTATTTTGATGGCCTTCCCCGAATTATGTTGGGTGGATGTAATGCATTGCTGGCAATACTTAGCAATGTCATGTCCCATTCCTGGCCACCACCAATCTCGGGAGGTAATTATTATCATGGTGTTGCGTCCGGCGTGGTTGATGCCGTGGTCCAATTCTATGAGCATGCTCCTTATACAGGAGGGGGCTAATACCTTTCCGTCCTTTCTCCACACGGAGTCCGAACCAAGTACTCCTCCCTTCCTATTCCATTCTGCTCTTTCTTTCTTAATAACGTCTGCATGTACTTTTTATATCCTCTTCCGTGGTCAGGCTGCATACTGGTTCTGCCTTGACTTCGGCAGATGTCGCTGCCTCGCGAGCAGCCTTGTCTGTAGCCTCGTTTCCTTTCTGAATTACTTGCATGTGTTAATCTACCACTGCCCATCCCGTTCTGGGATGGCCATTCACATAGATTTGAGACCCGTCCATGAGGTCTGGCTTCTCGAATGCGATGTCACCCAAATTTCCCGGGGAGTCCTCCCACTCGAGTGCATCGCACTCATGGGGTTTCCCCAGGGCTAAGATTCCCTCTGCCGGGTTTTCTCCGATATCTTGGATTATTTTTACTGATTCTTCATTGGGCAGTAGGACCGCTTCCCATTTTGCCCTTCGTACATTTGAGGCAGCCTGGAGCTCTCCAGTGTTTAGCATTTCCACCAAGGCATGTTTGGTGTATAACACTATCTCTTCCATCATGACGACGGGTTCGCTGACCTTCACCACCCAAGTGGCACAGTCCAGTGCGGCTATGCACCAGGACAGACCTGCTGCCACTGGTGACTGCTGGGTCAAATAGTGAGCTACGGGTTGCATTCTGTCGCCTTGTACTTGTGTGACCACAGCCCCATAAAAAATATGATCCTAAAATTCCTTGTATCCCAGGAGCAAATATTCTCTTCAAATTAAGAAAATCTCCAATATTCAAAAGGTATCGCCCACTGAATTAAAACAGCGGTTTATTTTGTCGCTTTCTCAGTCAATTTCAATTCATTTTTTTTTTATTTGCTAGGTACCGTGTCAGAGGTACCTCTGGTCCAACTCGAGTTTCTCACTTCCCATAGCTATATTTTGTCAGTGGTACATCCCTTAATTACTTGCCCTGAGTGAGACCGATACTTGCAACATATATCAATTATCAATCGCAACGTTACACTTCTATATAACTGATCGCAATTGTTTCACCTGGGATCTTCCATTGACTACTTGAAGTCTTGGCCAGACCTGCAGATTCGGATCTCTCAGGCAACTGACATCAGACAGAT
Source organism: Pristiophorus japonicus (assembly GCF_044704955.1). Lineage (NCBI taxonomy): Eukaryota > Metazoa > Chordata > Chondrichthyes > Pristiophoridae > Pristiophorus > Pristiophorus japonicus. The sequence continues at coordinate 33,833,714 of NC_091977.1, forward strand.
TTCTGCCCTTGTTCTAACTGTGCATGGTAATTAAAATGTACTCACGCCTTTGACATGGCTTTGAATTGCTGGTGTCCGCCGCCCACTTGAGATCCTGTCGACTACGAAGGGGAAATTCTTTTTAGCTTAAGCCTGCCTGCGGTTTATGTGTATGTGCCATCTCAGCCATTACAGCTAGTTTGCAGGTTGCATTGTTAACCCCTTAATTCCTGGAGGACGTAATGTCCCACTTCAATTCTTTTAGTTTCTCAATTTTTGGCTTGTTCAATTCTACGTATTTCAGAAATTGTCGTGCTATAATTATGATAGTTTTAGTTGCCCTTTTACTCTTTTCTCTCTCCCACCACTCCTTTTGAGTATGTGACTCTTTGGACGGGCCCCAACTGCCTTTTATCATTTTATCTATAAGTCCCTCACGGTCATTGGCGTAAAACCTTGTGAGCAACTCTTCCGGTCCTCAGTCTATTTTACCTCCGTCGGCCATCCCTTGGTCCGAACTGATCCTTGATAGGTTAATCTCTTCTGACTTGGGTAACTCTCTAGACAACTATCATGCATTCAGGTACTTCCTAGACCCAGATCAACTAGTCCTCGACTGATAGCTGGAACGTTATATTGTACACTCTAGACTTATACAATTATAACTAACTTAATTTACTTCCAACTTGCCGACACATATCACAGCCACAGTTCTCTATCGATGGCTTTAATCTATGTAATTACTTTAACTATTTTATATTTAAATTGTTCGAACAGACTTCTGCAGAATTCTTCCAAAGTTTGGATTCCCTGGTTGACCAACACGTTCCATGACACATTACAGCAGATTTTAGAGTGGTAATTTAAAATACTCACTCTGTGATGTTTTGTCAACGGTCATCTGTTTGCCTTCCAAGAGATCCTGTTTGTGACGCCATTTGATGTGGTATAATAATAAATACACCATGAGAAGTCTGTGAAAAGTCAGAGTCATTTATTTACTTGCAAGGAAGATACGGATATCGCTTATCAGCAATTCACTGAGCTCTAAAACCCAATCTCAAAAAATTCACTGAGGTGCGTAGCAGTTATATAGAAAGCAAGTAGGCATGTACATTCATTTACATTACATTTTTCGGTCAAAGATACAGATATGTGATTTGTTTTGATAAATTCATACAGTTTGGACCTTTGGGAACTTTCTACATTTCTAGCATCCTTTGTTCTCAGAAATGCAGATTGCTAGGCTTCCTGTTATTCAACACCTAGCCTGATCATAAGAACAGAATATAGATTTGATGATAATGTTGCAATTTTAAAACTACTAATGGCTAAAGCAGGCCCAATTCCTACTTCAACCAGATAATCTGTTTTTTTTTTAGTAATTTTGGTTGAGGGATAAATATTACCCAGGACTCTCCAGGGAAAACTTTACCGTTCTTCTTCGAAATAGCGCAGTGGGATCTTTTATGTCTGTCTGAGAAGGCAGACGGGGCCTGGGTTTAACATCTCATCCATCAGTATCGCACCGACGTGTCAGCCCTGATTATATAGGTATATATAAAATGACATACAGTACAATAACAAATCCTGGTGACAAGATGTGAATCAACCTGAAAGAGTGAGCAGAGAGCCAAACTAGCATCTTGTGGAAGACATGATAGCTGACACCACTTTAACATTCTGAGCAACAGAAACAGGAGTTGTCATGAACTCTCTGCCTGTGATGTGTATGGTGAAATCTTTTGGAAAAGTAGCTCAATGGATGAGCCTGAGGTAAGCAGTTCGCACCTGCATTATATTTTGACAGACAGGACGCCAATTTATCTGTAATTTCTTGGCACGTAACCTAAACTGTATTCATCAGGAAGCATTAATGTTCAACTTCATAAGCAACTTCTTTTTAATGAAAGCAATTGTGAGGGAGTTTGCCAACTTTTATTTTAATAAGTGCTTCAAATTCGAATCCATACAGCAGAAACTATTTTATTTAGTTTCCATGGCACATTGCCACAGTTTATTTTCACAAAACAATGGCCCTTCCAATTTGGAGTGAAAAGAAACATAATGTAAATGAATATCATAAGTTTATAATTAAACGTGATATTGACTGTGTCCATCATTCTATCCAAGGAATGGAATGTGCCTGTCCAGACTTAGTGCTGATGTGGATGGTACACAGAAGTTCTAGCGTGCCATTGCTAAATTGGAAGGGAGTTCAGGTGGATTTTCTACAAACCCAAGGTGGATCACAGTGAAGTACAATGCAAGGAGCAGAAGGGTGGACCACGACAAGCTAATTCACCATGTGCAGAACCATTGAACCAAAGGACGCGACCTGCGCTTGATGGGGATAAATTCAAAATGAATCTGCGGAAACGACGAGGGGAATTTGAACCCCCAAAAATGGGTGGGATTGGGTGGGATTTAAACATTTTTTTAAATCTCAAAACCCGAATCCACCCCCGCCTCGATTCCGTAGGTGGGACAGGGGACAGGCGACGTAACATTGTTGTATATCAAAATGATTTGCTCATTTAAATATTTTAATGATGTTTCATGCCTCATATTTTATCTCTCTTCCAGGTTTAACTCTGGCTGGGACTTGGAAACCCGGCGGCCAAAAGGATGTGACGACTGCTGCATGGAAGAGGCAAGTGCTTTTCCAGCACTGCTTGTGGGCCAGGAGGAACAGGAGTGCTTCCCTCCAGGCCCCCCAAGCTAACCTGCTTCCCTGACCACCACCCCACCCACCGCATGATTGGACAACAAACCCCCCCATCCATGATCGGAAAACGCCACCCCATATCACCGACTCCCCCTCCCCCCCCGCACCCCCCCGACACGATCCTCCCCCCACAATCACCGACTCCCCCCGGCCCCCATTTCTGCCTCAATCTCTGTTCATTCCCCCATGATCATCCCCGACCATCCAAGCTGTGCTGTACCCACCCTACCCCTCGTGATCTCTACCCCAAGCAGCAGGAAATCTGCCTGCTCCTTAGCTGCAGCCTTTTCCGCAGCGTGACCCACCTGACAGGAGGCCAAGCCTGTCAACCCAGCCATCCTTGTGATAAAAATATCTCACAGCATTTGGCAAATTCAGTCTTCTAAGTTTCCTGACCAGAGCTCCTTTGCCTCCGCTTATAAATCCTTCCCCAGGAAAAGATCAGGGCCAATATCTCAGTGAGCTTGTGGTCAATCTATGGAACAGCCTCCCAAGGGATACGGTGGAAGCAGTTGGTATTGATACATTCATTCAAATGCAAATGAGAGAACTTTTGTTTAGAAAATAACATTTTGGGATTATGAAGAGGAGTAATTTGAGAAATGACAAAGTGTAGCATGCTTAGCTGGGTGGGGGCGGGGTCAGGGGGGGTTGAAAGGTGACTTTGGACCTATGGTTCCCAAAGCTTTCCACCATTGGGGATTTTCCTCATGTTATGTCTGGCTCTGTTGTAGACTAATTGATGGAGATTGATTGCAATGTCTTGTCAACAACGTCATTGCAGTTATATCCTGCCACTACCAGGATGGTAGAAGGTGAACTAGATCAGTAGTTCTCAAACATTTTTGTTTGTAGGACCCGTTTGCAAATCAATTAGTAATCGCAGGCTCCCCATCTAAATGAAAGACTTGCATTTATAGAAAAGCTTGGATTTATATAGCACCTTTTACGACCACCAGATGTCTCAAAGCACTTTACAGCCAATGAAGTACTTTTGGAGTGCAGTCACTGTTGTAGTGTAAGAAACGCGGCAGCCAATTTGCACACAGCAAGCTCCCACGCACAGCAACGTGATAATGACCAGATAATCTGTATTTTTGTTACATTGATTGAGGGATAAATATTGGCCAGGAGACCAGGGAAGACTCCCCTGCTCTATTTTGAATTAGTGCCATGGGATCTTTTACGTCCGTCCAACTGAGAGAGCAGACATCTCATCTGAAAAACGCCACCTCAGACAGTGCAGTGCTCCCTCAGTACTGCACGGAGTGTCAACCTACTTTTTTTGTGTTCAAGTCCCTGGGGGTCGAAATTCATCAGCCCACCAACCGCTGCTGCCAACTACTGCCCACTCCCATCAACATTCCTCCTGAAGATCTGTGCAGTGCCACTTTGGAGGTGGCCTGGAGCGGGCCGGAGGGGAGAGCCGCCGGTAACCACCCACTGACGTGGCGCAACTGACCTCTCGCCCGCCGAGCTCCCAGATTCCTGCGGGCGGGAGTCGGCGGGACTCGGCGGCAGAATGGGGGTGGACCGCTGGCTGGAGGCTGGTCTGTCCCTGACGGTAAGTCTGAAGATCCTGAAAAAAAGTTAAGTGAACATGTTAACAAAAAAATGTCCACATCGACTTACCTGGATTAGGTCCCCTGAAGGTCTTTGGATAGTTTTTGTACTTTTTATTGCCGATTTCTTTTTCAGGTCTTCGACCCTCCGTGGGCCCGATTCCGTCCTCGGCGGCACTTGGGCCGTCGAGAATGAGAGCTCCCGTCCGCTGCCGCCCAGATTGGCGGCGTACGTCATCCATTTGCCGCCCGCCGACCTTCGAGGGACGTCGGCGATGAATATCCCGCCCAAAGTACCGTCCGGTACCTCGCCAGCCACCTTGATGAAAATCGACCCCCTAGAGTGGGACTTGAACCCACAACTTTTTGACCCAGAGGCACTGAGCCACAGCTGACTAGAATACTTTATAATTCTCATAATATGAAAGTGCTGCATATAGTGAGTGTTTTAATAATGCTTTTAAGGAGACCTGTATTTACTTACAGGTATCGGTGAAATGGGTGTGCCTGCTTCTCACTGTCTCTCCTTGGTGTGATGTTTGACAATTTATTTTAAGTTCACTTTCCTATGTGTTACGTTAATTTTAGCTACCATCCAATAAACTACTGCTCATCTACGAATTTTAATTATGAACCTTTTGTTTAAATATCACTTGAAATGAGCAAAAACCTCAATTTTAATTCAATGCTGAGGAACTAAAGAAGTGAAATTAAAAAGAACTCAAGATGAAAAAAAACTCCCAAAACACACAGCTGCTTGAGTGATTGGGATCGTCTGTTTCACACGTGTCCGCCAACATCCACCTCAAGCAAACTTGTTCTTTTCGCGATCAGGCCATTCCCAGCGAGTCAGGGATAGGTCACATGAACACAAGAACACAAGAAATAGGAGCAGGAGTAGGCCATTCGACCCCTCGAGCCTGCTCTGCCATTCAATAAGATCATGGCTGATCTGCTCATTGACTCAGCTCCACTTCCCTGCCCGCTCCCCCATAACCCGTTACTCATCATCATAGGCAGTCCCTCGGTATCGAGGAAGACTTGCTTCCACTCTTAGCATGAGTTCTTAGGTGGCTGTACAGTCCAATACGAGAAGCACAGTCTCTGTCACAGGTGGGACAGACAGTGGTTGAAGGAAAGGGTGGGTGGGGAGCTTGGTTTGCCGCACCTTCCTTCCGATGTCTGGGTTTGATGTCTGCATGCTCTCGGCGACAATACTCGAGGTGCGCAGCACCCTCCCGGATGCACTTCCTCCACTTAGAGTGGTCTTTGGCCAGGGACTCCCAGGTGTCAGTGGGGATGTCGCACTTTATCCCTTATCACTCAATGAGGTCCTCACATTTCCAGCTCTCAGCCAGTCCACACCCTGCCATCTCCAGCCAGTGACTCTCCAGCCGAACTCTCCTCTAGCCTGCTCCCCACCTCCGCCCCCAACATACAACAACCGGGCAAGCTGACACATCCCGAGTCTCCAACAGCCTCGCTCCCTCCATCGCGCAACTTCCCCAGAGCTTTCTGGTACATAAATGAGCGCTGCCGCGGTAACAGGATTTCGGCTCGATTCGGCCCAGCGGCGGTTTCAACTCACCGACATTAACGATCCAGGATTATCCCACCCAACTGGTTCTGGAAAAGTTTGTGTAACGAATAAAAACCTTCCAGCAGGCCGCATGAAACCAGCAGGAGACTCACCTTTGGTTGATCTTTAAAATTTATTGACTCCTGACGCAATCTTTCTGTTAAGTCCAAAATAACTCCACGAGACTGTGTTGTAAGCTCAAATTGTTGTGACCTTAGTCTCTTTAATATAACTCCAAAGTAAGGCAGCAGCATGGTGGACTGCCTTTTATACCTGCTTGCTCCAGGGTGCACAGGTGACCTGTAGGTCTCCCACAGGTGTGCCCCCTAGTGGCAAGTCTTACACATTGGTAAGGTTTGCATACATAACATCACTTCCCCCCCAAAGTCTTATGTACAAGTTTTTTATAGGTTGAGGTGATCTGGCGGTCTGCGTTCCCGGGTCGATCACCTGAGTTGAAGTCCTGGCATGGATCAGTTGGTCAGATCATTGATGCACTGCAGCGCGGCTGGTCTGATTGGACTGTCGGGCATGGTGGGTTCATCCTCGTGGTTGACAGCGAGGTCGATTGCTGGTTGGGTGTGCATTGGTGGATCATAGATGGTAAAGTCTTCTTCAAACTGTTCTTGGTTGTCCGTGAATCGCAACTTGGTCTGATCCAAGTGTTTTCTGCACATTTGCCCATTCAACAATTTAACCATTTAACTCTATTCCCCTCCTTGGCTAAGATAGTGCCAGCAATCCATTGGGGACCGTGACTGTAATTTAGAACAAACAGCGGATCATTAACCCCAATGTCACGTGATACAGCCGCGCGATCGTGGTACACGTTATGCCAGTGCCGCCAGGTTTCTACGTGATCATTGAGATCCAAGTGGACTAAGGAGAGCCTAGTTTTAAGCGCTCTCTTCATTAACAATTCTGCAGGGGGAACCCCGGTGAGTGAGTGGGGGCGCGTCCGGTAGCTGAGCAGGACCCGAGATAACCATTATGTGTTTCAAGTTCTGCTTGATGGTTTGGTCTGCCCGTTCCACTTGACTGTTGGATGCGGGCTTAAATGGAGCAGACCTGACATGCTTAATGCCATTGTGGGTCATGAACTCGTTGAATTCCGAGCTAGTGAAACATGGTCCATTGTCACTAACAAGGACGTCGGGCAAACCATAGGTGGTGAACATGGCCCTGAGGTTTTCAGTGGTGGCAATGGACATACACGATGACATTATTATACATTTAATCCATTTAGAATAGGCGTCCACTGCTACTAGAAACATCTACCCTAGAAAAGGGCCAGCAAAATTTACATGGACCCTGGACCACGGTTTGGAGGCCATGACCACAGGCTCAGGGGGGTCCTTCCTGGGTGCATTGCTCAACTGTGAGCAACTGTTACATTCGTGTACGCATGACTCCAACACCGAGTCAATGCCGGGCCACTAAACGTGTGACCTGGCGATAGCCTTCATCATGACTATGCCTTGGTGGGTACTGTGCACATCACGTATAAATGTTTTCCTGCTTTTTTTTGGCAAAGCCACGTGATTCCCCCATAGGAGACAATCCGATTGGATAGACAATTCATCTTTACGTTGGTGAAACGGCTTAATTTCATCATGCATTTCCCCGGGAACCGCCGACCAGCTCCCATTGATGATGCAGCTTTTTACTAGTGATAGCACAGGGTCTAGGATAGTCCAGGTCCTGATCTGGCGAGCCGTGATGGGTGACCCCTCGCTCTCAAAAGCATCCATTACCAGCAGCAAGTCTGCGGATTGTGCCATTTCCACCCCGGTGGTAGGCAATGGTAGCCGACTGAGGGCGTCAGCGCAGTTCTCTGTGCCTGGTCTGTGGCCGATTATATAGCCATATGCAGACAATGTTCGTGCCCATCTTTGGATGCGGGACGAAGCATTGGTGTTGATACCTTTGCTTTCTGAGAGCAGTGAAGTAAGCGGTTTGTGGTCGGTTTCGAGCTCGAACCGGAGACCAAATAGATATTGGTGCATTTTCATAACCCGGTATACACATGCCGAACATGAGGCGTGAATTGGCTAGGATAGATTGGTGAATGATACTTAAGGGGTTGACTGTGGATGGGCAATGGCAAACATTTAGAGACCACATGGATGAACTACAACACTTGTACATCCCTGTCTGGCGTAAAAATAAAAAAGGGAAGGTGGCTCAACCATGGCTATCAAGGGAAATCAGGGATAGTATTAAAGCCAAGGAAGTGGCATACAAATTGGCCAGAAATAGCAGTGAACCCGGGGACTGGGAGAAATTTAGAACTCAGCAGAGGAGGACAAAGGATTTGATTAAGGCAGGGAAAATAGAGTACAAGAGGAACCTTGCAGGGAACATTAAAATGGACTGCAAAAGCTTCGATAGATATGTAAAGAGAAAAAGGTTAGTAAAGACAAACGTAGGTCCCATGCAGTCAGAATCAGGGGAAGTCATAACTGGGAACAAAGAAATGGCAGACCAATTGAACAAGCACTTTGGTTCGGTATTCACTAAGGAGGACACAAACAACCTTCCGGATATAAAAGGGGTCAGAGTAAGAAGGAGGAACTGATGGAAATCCTTATTAGTTGGGAAATTTTGTTGGGGAAATTGATGGGATTGAAGGCCGATAAATCCCCAGGGTCTGATGGACTGCATCCCAGAGTACTTAAGGAGGTGGCCTTGGAAATAGCGGATGCATTGACAGTCATTTTCCAACATTCCATAGACTCTGGATCAGTTCATATGGAGTGGAGGGTAGTCAATGTAACCCCACTTTTTAAAAAAGGAGGGAGATAGAAAACGGGGAATTATAGACCGGTCAGCCTGACATCGGTAGTGGGTAAAATGATGGAATCAATTATTAAGGATGTCATAGCAGCGCATTTGGAAAGAGGTGACATGATAGGTCCAAGTCAGCATGGATTTGTGAAAGGGAAATCATGCTTGACAAATCTTCTGGAATTTTTTGAGGATGTTTCCAGTAGAGTGGACAAGGGAGAACCAGTTGATGTGGTGTATTTGGACTTTCAGAAGGCCTTCGACAAGGTTCCACACAAGAGATTAATGTGCAAAGTTAAAGCACCTGGGATTGGGGTTAGTGTGCTGATGAGAACTGGTTGGCAGACAGGAAGCAAAGAGTAGAAGTAAATGGGTACTTTTCAGAATGGCAGGCAGTGACTAGTGGGGTACCGCAAGGTTCTATGCTGGGACCCCAGCTGTTTATATTGTACATTAATGATTTAGAAAAGGGGATTAAATGTAGTATCTCCAAATTTGCGGATGACACTAAGTTGGGTGGTAGTGTGAGCTGCGAGGAGGATGCTATGAGGTTGCAGACTGACTTGGATAGGTTAGGTGAGTGGGAAAATGCATGGCAGATGAAGTATAATATGGATAAATGTGAGGTTATCCACTTTGGTGGTAAAAACAGAGAGACAGACTATTATCTGAATGGTGACAGATTAGGAAAAGGGGAGGTGCAAAGAGACTTGGGTGTCATGGTACATCAGTCATTGAAGGTTGGCATACAGGTACAGCAGGCGGTTAAGAAAGCAAATGGCATGTTGGCCTTCAAAGCGAGGGGATTAGTATAGGGCCTTGGTGAGGTGTTACTACAGTTGTACAGGGCCTTGGTGAGGCCACACCTGGAGTATTGTGTACACTTTTGTTCTCCTAACTTGAGGAAGGACATTCTTGCTATTGAGGGAGTACAGCGAAGGTTCACCAGACTGATTCCCGGGATGGCGGGACTGACATATCAAGAAAGACTGGATCAACTGGGTTTGTATTCACTGGAGTTCAGAAGAATGAGAGGGTATCTCATAGAAACATTTAAAATTCTGACGGGTTTAGACAGGTTAGATGCAGGAAGAATGTTCCCAATGTTGGGGAAGTCCAGAACCAGGGGTCACAGTCTAAGGATAAGGGGTAAGCCATTTAGGACAGAGATGAGGAGAAACTTCTTCACCCAGAGAGTGGTGAATCTGTGGAATTCGCTACCACAGAAAGTTGTTGAGGCCAATTCACTAAGTATATTCAAAAAGGAGTTAGATGTAGTCCTTACTACTAGGGGGATCAAGGGGTATGGCGAGAAAGCAGGAATGGGGTACTGAAGTTGCATGTTCAGCCATGAACTCATTGAATGGCGGTGCAGGCTCGAAGGGCCGAATGGCCTACTCCTGCACCTATTTTCTATGTTTCTATGTTTCCATGTTTCTATCTTTCAGTCACATTCACCGCATTACCAGCCAGCCAATCTCTGCTCTCCTCCCACAGACACGAATGAGGTCATTGGAAGGAAGCCGAACGTGAACACTCTGGTGCCATCTCCTCCCCGATCCTCACTGGGTCATTTTTACCCACTGCAATATTTCAGAGATCTTTATCAACAAGTAATTGGTCAATATTTTGCTGACTCCCTGGAACGTCTCCGAGGACCCCAGTTTGAGATCCACTGATCTAGATGGATCTTGGTCTTTTTGTGTCCAGCAATTCCTCTGTTCCTGTTTCCAGCACATGACAAGTTATTGGTCAGCGTGATGTAGTTCAAAAACATCCTGGCAAATTTCAGTCAGATGTCTGTAGCCTGTGAGGTTATTCACTTTGGCATGAAGAACAGAAAAACAGAATATCTTTTAGATGGTGAGAAACTGTTAAATGTTTGTGTTCAGAGAGATTAAGGTGTCCTCATACAGGAAGCACAGAGAGAGTTAGCATGTAGGTACAGAAAGCAATTAGGAAGACAAATGGCACGTTGACCTTTATTGCAAGGGGATTGGAGTACAAGAGTAAGGAAGTCTTGCTACAATTGCACAGGGCTCTGGTGAGACCACACCTGGAGTACAGTGCACAGTTTTGGTCTCCTTATCTGAGGAAGGTGGGAGGTGGTGCAACAAGGGTTCACTATATTGATTCCAAGGGTGTGAGGACTGTCTTATGATGAGAGGTTGAGTAGATTGGACCTATACTCATTAGAAGAATGAGAGGTAATCTCATTGAAACCTATAAGATTCTGAGGGGGATGGACAGGGTAGATGCTGATAGGCTGTTTCCCCTGCTGGAGAGTCTATAGCTAGGGGGGAATAGTCCCGGGACAAGCGGTCGGCCATTTAAGACTGAGATGAGGAGGAATTTCTTCACTCAGCGGGTTGTAAATCTTTGGAATTCTCTACCAAAAAGGGCTGTGGATGGTGAATCATTGAGTATATTCAAGGCTGAGATGGATAGATTTTTGAACTCCAGGGGAATCAATGGATATGGAGATCAGGCGGGAAAGTGGAGTTCAGGTAGAGGATCAGCCATGACCTTTTTAAATGGCGGAGCAGGCTTGAGATGCTGTATGGCCTAGTCCTACTACTAATTATTATGTTCTTATGTAGCCTGCTTACTGCAATCACATGCTGAAGGCAACTATTCATAGGTATATACTTCTTCCTCTGTAACTTCCATTCACATTGCCCCGCGAGAGTCCAGGCATCATTCATAGATGTCCTGCACTATCCAGCATTAGGGTACCCCAGATTGGGCTCAAATCATGATTTGATTTTGAGCTGCTTTGATATGGCTTACCATTGTACTTTCAGTCAGCTAACAGTGACCCTCTCAATCTGTTATTCGATGAAGGACTCCATCCCGTGAAGGAGGAGGGGTGACGGAGCTGAGAATAGATTGGTCGGTGGGAGCATTGAAGAGAACAGGCATCACCGATGAGGAAAAGAAGCACTGCGACCACCCAGAGATGCTTCAGGCGTCTTTTGACGATTCACGCGGTGAGCACAAAATTCAAGTTGATAGATTCTTTACAACAGTAAACTTGGATAGAAAGTAGGCTAGGTGACAGAACTGAGATTGACAAGTAGTTCAAGCAACATGAGCTGTGTCCCAGACAAGGCAACTAACATTACAAAATCTGTCAGGGAGACATGAGATTTGTTTCCAAAACACAATGTGAATTGGGTCACGTTTTAAGATAATTTCCGGTCATGGCAGATCATTACCTCCACCACATAGGAAGCCCATTGTTTGTGTTTCTTCAAATCCTTCTACCAAGATTGAAATGATAGATATGACTGAGGTGATCCATCACTCAAGACTGCCCGTGACATTCTTAAATGTGTAAGCATATTGTTTCTGCTTTTCTCTGATGAAGAAGCGTTGCATGTCAAGGCAGTAGCTTGGTGTCAACAAGCTTACAACATGTAGAAACATTTCCTCTCTGCTTCTGTACTCAAACACATACAAAACAAAACAGGCGAATTACTAATCCTCCCTATCTCTGTAATCTCCTCCAGCCTCACAACCCGTCCCCCCGCCCCCGAGAAGTCCACGCTCCTCTAATTCTGCCCTCTTGAGCATCTCTGATTATAATCGCTCAACCATTGGTGGCCATGCCTTGTGTTGCCTCGGCCCCACGCTCTGGAACTCCCTGCCTAAACCTTTCTGCCTCTCTACCTCTCTTTCCTCCTTCAACATGCTCCTTAAAACCTACCTGTTTGATGAAGCTTTTGGTCACCTGTGCTAATTTCTATATGTGCGGCTCAGTGTCAAATTTTTCAATCTCCTAATACTCCTGTGAAACACCTTGAGACATTTCACTATATTCATGGTGCTATATAAATACAAGTTGTTGTTGTTCTGTGTTAAAACCTGTTTCTTTGACCAAGCTTTTGGTCTCTGCTGTAATTTCTTCTTATATGGTTCAGTGTCAAATTTATTTGTTTTGTCTTATAACACTCCTGGAAAGCACCTTGGGATGTTTTACTACATTAAAGGTGCTATATAAATACAAGTTGCTGTTGTTGTGGGTAAAGAAGGTCAGACATACTACTGAGAATGCAAACCAGACTTGTCATGTATTCAACTGTCATTGTAACCCATGTATAAACTGACCGAAGTTGTACACTGTGAGAACAATGACCACTAGGTGGTGAACTTGTGGGAGACACTCCTAACTTGGACTTTCAGGTATAAAAAGGGAAGCTCCACCCACCTTCATCACTTCAATGCTGGCTAATAAAGGTTGCTGGTCACAGAGTGACCTTCTCTCAAGTATGGGCTTCGTGTGCATTTATACTGTATAGTAAGGACATATCATTGGCGACGAGAAACTGAGATTTAAACCACGCGAGCATGGCCACTAGCAGCACAGACGAGAGGTACTGTGTTGGTGATGATTGGGACGATTTTATTGAGAGACTACAGCAAAGTTTCATCATCAAGGAATGGTTGGGACAGGATTCGGCCGACAAACACAGGGCTCATCTCCTGACGGTTTGTGGATTCAGGACGTACTCCCTGATGAAGGACCTTCTAGTGCCAGAGAAGCCGGCGGACAAAACTTTTGAAGAGCTCAGTAAGTTGATCGGGGAACACTTTAAACCAGCGAGCAGCATGCACAAGGCGAGACACTGGTTTCACATGCACTGGCGGTGAGAAGGGCAAAGCGGTCCAGACTTCGTGGCAGACCTCCGGCGACTGGCGAGCCTATGTAAGTTCTTAGATGCACGCAGAGCGGAGATGCTACGAGGCGTTTTGATTGAGGGCATCGGGCATGCTGGGGTTTTCAGGAAACTTATTGAGACCAAAGACTTGACCCTGGAAACGGCGGCTTTGATGGCCCAGACATTCATCTCAGCGGAGGAAGAGACCAGAATGAAGTTTGATAAAAATCTTGGCTTAAATGCAGCAAATGGACAGGGAGTCAACATTGTTAATGTGGGACACAGTTCTCCAGGCAGGCAGGGGCAATCAGACATGCCCGAGCATGTAGTCGAACCGAAAGGGGAAATTTATCAGAGACAATGGCTAGCTGAACGGCGATTCATGCCATCACAAGGGACAATGCAGCCAGTAATGGGGCCATCAACACTTGTCAATGGTGCACTTAAGGACAGTTACAGAGACAGTCAGAGAAGATGGACTGGTAATAGAGCTATTGTTTCCAACAACGGCTCATGTTGGAGGTGTAGAGGCAAACACACAGCCAGATCTTGCAGGTATCAGCAACATACCTGCAGAAACTGCAACGGCAGCGGTCACTTGGGGCGTATGTACAGGAAGCCTGCAGCCAGGTTGATGTACAAGGAGGACGGGCCCGATGTAAGCCCTATGAGGCCAAATGGACACAGGGGGAAATTTCTGGAAGCTGAAGTTCAGCGAGTTCATGTGGAGCACATATAAAGTTCATACACCAGGACGCCACCGATAATGATGAAAGTGCTCCTCAATGGCATCCCAGTATCAATGGAGCTAGACACAGGGGACAGCCAGTCCCTGATGTGTATCAAACAGGTCGACAAGTTGTGGGCGTCCAAGACCAGGAGGCCAAAATTATTGCCGATTGACGCACAGCTACGACATACAAAAAGGAGATCATTCCAGTGATAGGCAGCGCCACGGTAGTCGTGACCCACAAAGATTCGGAGAACAGATTGCCACTCTGGATTGTCCTGGGGGACGGTCCCGCACTACTGGGGAGGAGTTGGCTTGCTGTCATGAACTGGAAATGGGGCGATGTCAATGCAATTTCTTCTGTGGAGCGAGTATCATGCTCACAGGTCCTGGACAAATTTGACTCACTATTTCAACCCGGCATTGGCACTTTCATGGGGACCAAGGTAATGATTCACATAAACCCGGACACCAGGCCAGTACACTACAAGGCCATAGCGGTGCCGTATGTGATGCGGGAAAAGATAGAAGGCGAATTGGACCGCCTGCTGAGGGAAGGCCTCATCTTGCCAGTCGAATTCAGTGACTGGACGAGCCCGATTGTGCCGGTGCTCAAGGCGGATGGGTCGGTCAAGATATGTGGTGATTACAAGGCCACCATCAATCGGGTGTCACTCCAAGACCAGTACCTGCTACCGAGAGCAGAGGACGTCTTTGCGACGCTATCCGGTGGCAAACTTTTTTCAAAATTGGACCTCACCTCAGCTTACATGACCCAGGAGCTGGCGAGTGAGTTGAAGAAGCTGACCACCATCACAACACACAAGGGGTTGTTTGAGTACAACAGATGTCCATTCGGGATTCGCTCGGCCGCCGTGATCTTTCAACGGAATATGGAAAGCCTCCTCAAGTCGATTCCAAGGACGGTGGTTTTTCATCCTCATCACGGATTGCAATACTGAAGAACATCTCCACAACCTGGAGGAGGTGATACACAGAATGGATCAGGTAGGCTGCGACTGAAAAAGGCGAAGTGCGTCTTCCTAGCTCCAGAGGTAGATTCCTGGGGATGAGGGTAGCAGCAGACAGGATCAGACCTACTGCGCCCAAAACGGAAGCGATCCAGAGAGCACACAGACCCCATAACATGATGGAGCTGCGATCGTTCCTGGGACTCCTGAACCATTTTGGTAACTTTCTTCCCAAATTGAGCACGCTGTTAGAGCTGCAACACGTACTGTTACGCAAAGGTCGCAATTGGGTCTGGGGGGAAAGCCAGGAAAGGGCTTTTGATAGAGCACGCAATTTGTTATGCTTCAACAATCTGTTAACGCTATATGACCCATGTAAGAAACTTGTTTGAACGTGCGATGCGTTGTCCTATGGTGTCGGGTGTGTGTTGCAGCATGTCAATGTCAAGGGTCAGTTACAGCCGGTAGCTTATGCCTCCAGAAGTCTGTCCCAGGCAGAAAAGGGCTATGGGATGGTAGAAAAGGAAGCTCTAGCATGTGTATATGCAGTTAAAAAAATGCACCAGTACCTGTTTGGCAGGAAATTTGAGCTGGAGACAGATCACAAACCCCTAACGTCCCTTTTGGCTGACAACAAGGCCATAAATGCAAATGCATCAGCCCGCATACAGAGGTGGGCACTCACGTTAGCTGCCTATGACTATACAATTCGGCACAGACCGGGCACTAAAAACTGCGCCGATGCACTCAGCAGGCTCCCACTCGCCACCACCGAGGGGATAACCGAGCATGCTGCTGAAATGGTCATGGCTGTTGAAGCTTTCGAAAGCGAAGGCTCACCCGTGACAGCCCGTCAGATCAAAGTCTGGACAAATAGAGACCCGCTACTGTCTTTAGTCAAGAAATGTGTCCTGAATGGGGACTGGGCAGCCACGTACGGGTCATGCCCTGAGGAATTTAAACCGTTTCACAGGCGCAAGGATGAACTCTCGATTCAGGCCGATTGCCTACTATGGGGAAACCGAGTAGTCATGCCCCAGATGGGCAGAGAGGTGTTCATCAGAGAACTCCACAATGAGCACCCGGGCATTGTCATGATGAAGGCAATTGCCAGGTCACACGTTTGGTGGCCAGGGATAGACGCAGACCTGGAACTTTGTGTTCACAGGTGCAACACGTGTGTCCAGCTGGGCAATGCGCTCAGGGAAGCCCCCCTTAGCCCCTGGTTCTGGTCCGCCAAACCACGGCCATGCATCCATGTGGACTACGCAGGTCCTTTCATGGGAAAAATGATATAGTCGACGCCTACTCCAAATGGATCGAGTGTGACATTCTTAATTCAAGCACATTCTCTGCCACGGTAGAAAGTCTACGGGCAATGTTCGCCGCAATGTGACTACCATGACAGGAATGTGAGGGCATGATGTATTGATGTCAATGACCCTGTCTTTGTTCTCAACTATGCTGTAGGGCCTAAATGGCTCGCAGGTGCTGTGATTGCCAAAGATGGGAATCGGATTCTGGTAGTTAAACTTACCAGTGGACAAAACTGCCGCAAACACATGGATCAAACAAAAAGGAGGTTCAGCAACCCAATAGAAGAAGCGGAGGAAGAACACAACGTAAAGTTTACTCCACCACAGGTGACCGAACACCGGAACCAAGTGGAGGAGAGCCCAGTCACTGTGGGCAGTCCGGACAGTCTTGAGGCACCGCAAACAGCAGACACTCAGGCCAGCGCTCAACAACTGGAGTCCCAACTCAGGCGCTCTACAAGGGAGCGTAAACCACCAGAGACTTAACCTGTGATCCCAATAAGACTTTGTGGGGGAGGTGATGTCATGTATTCAACTGTCATTGTAACCCATGTGTAAGCTGAGCTAAGTTGTACACCATGAGAACAATGACCACTAGGTGGTGAACTTGTGGGAGACACTCCTAACCTGGACTTTCAGGTATAAAAGGGGAAGCTCCACCCACCTTCATCACTTCAGTGCTGGCTAATAAAGGTTGCTGGTCACAGAGTGACCTTCTCTCAAGTATGGGCCTCATGTGCATTTATACTGTATAGTAAGGACATATTAAGACTGATTCCATCCAGTGGTGAGAAACTCCAAAACATGTGACTGAGAAATCTGCATGGGTACAATTTCTGTTTTGCTAACACTGAGCACACACGTCATCCTACAGGAGAGTAAACTAGCAAGAAATCTGAAAACAGACAGTAAGAGTTTCTACAGGTACATAAAAAGGAAGTGAATAGCTGAAGTAAACATTGGTCCTTCAGAGGATGACACTGGGGAATTAATAATGGGGAACAGGGAAATATTGGAGACTTTGAACAAATATTTTGTATCGGTCTTCATGGTAGAAGACACTAAAAGCATCCCAATAATTGATAGTCAAGGGGTATTTGGCGGGGGGATGGGACTTAAGGGAATAAGGGATTATGGGGAGTGGGCAGGGAAGTGGACCTGAGTCCATGATCAGATCAGCCATGGTCATATTAAATGGCGGAGCAGGCTCGAGGGGCCATATGGCCTACTCCTGCTCCTATTTCTTATGTTCTTATGTAAAACAATCACTCTCATTACAGAAAAAGTACTAGGCAAACTAATGGGCCTGCATCGTAGGGTCTTAAGAACATAAGAACATAAGAGATAGGAGCAGGAGTAGGCCATTTGGCCCCTTGAACCTGCTCTGCCATTCAATAAAATCATGACTGATCTGATATTAAAAGAGGAGGCTGCAAAGATAGTGGATGCATTGCTAGTTATCTACCAAATGTCCATGGTTTCTGGAGAGGTCCCAGCGGACTGGAAAACCACAAATTTAACACCCCTATTTAAGAAAGGAGGGAGACAGAATGCAGGAAACTATAGACCAGTTAGCCTATCATCTGTCATTGGGAAAATGCTAGTGTCTGACATTAAAGGAAGTAGTAGCAGGACAATTAGAATATCATAATGCATTCAAGCAGAGTCAGCATGGTTTTGTGAAAGGGAAATCACGTGTGACAAATTTGCTGGAGTTCTTTGAGGATGTAATGAGCAGGGTGGATCAAGGGGAACCAGTCGATGCTGTGTATTTGGATTGCCAGAAAGCATTCGACAAGGTGCCACATAAAAGGTTACTGCACACAATAAGAGCTCATAGGGTTGGGGGTAATATATTAGCATGAATAAAGGATTGGCTAACGAACAGAAAATAGAGAGTTGCAATAAAAGGGTCATTTTCAGGTTGGCAATGGATCATTGCTGGGGCCTCAATTATTTACAATTTATGTTAATGACTTGGATGAAGGGACCGAGTGTAAAGTAGCCAAATTTGCTGATGATACAAAGATAGGTGGAAAAGCAAGTTGTAAGGAGGATGCAAAGAATCTACAAAGGGAAGGGATATAGATAGGTTCAGTGAGTGGGCAAACATTTAGCAGCTAGAGTATAATGTGGGAAAGTGTGAGGTTATCCACTTTGGTAGAAAAAATAAAAAAGCAAATTATTATTTAAATGGGGAGAGATTACAAAATGCTGTGGTACAGAGGGATCTGGGGGTCCTTGTTCATGAAGCACAAAAAGTTAGCATGCAGGTACAGCTAATAATTAGGAAGGCAAATGAAATGTTGGCCTTTATTGCAAGGGAGATGTAGTATAAAAGTAGGAAAAGCCTGCAACAGACCTGCGTTGTTGAGACTGCGTACAGTTTTTGTCTCCTTATTTAAGGAAGAATATACTTGCATTGGAGGCAGTTCACAGAAGGTTCACGAGGTTGATTCCTGAGATGAAGGGATTGTAATATGAAGAACATTGAGCAGGTTGGGCCCATACTCATTGGAGTTCAGAAGACTGAGAGGTGATCTTATTGAAATGTATAAGTTTCTGAGAGCTTGACAGAGTAGATGCAGAGAGGACGTTTCCCCTCATAGGGGAGTCAGGAACTAGGGGGCATAGTTTCAGAATAAAGGGTCACCTATTTAAAATGGAAATGAGGAGGAATTTCTTCTCTCAGAGGGTAATGAATCTTTGGAATTCTCTACACCAGAGAGCTGTGGAGGCTGGGTCATATAAGGTGGAGATAGACAGATTTTTTAATGATAAGGGATTAAGGGAACGGGTGGGGAAGTGGAGTTGAGGCCAGGATCAGATCAACCATGATCTTATTGAATGACAGAGCAGGTTCGAGAGGCCAAATGGCTTACTCTAGCTATTATTTCTTATGTTCTTATGCTCTTACAATCACTGGGCGCTGGCTAGCTTCCTACTATTTGTCCAGCTAGGACCATCCTACCAGTCAGTGCTTGTGTGGTTATCTGGAACGGCATAGAAAGAATTCTCACCTGAGTTATAGGGTTAACTTTTGTTCTACTCGTGAACAAAACAGGCTGATCTTCAGCAACACCCTGGAAGGTTGTGGACCTGGAATAAGGGAATTAAGGGTTACGGGGAGCAGGCGGGTAAGTGGAGCTGAGTCCACGGCCAGATCAGCCATGATCTTGTGAATGGCGGAGCAGGCTCGAGAGGCTAGATGGCCTACTCCTGTTCCTAATTCTTATGTTCTTATGTATTAATCTGATTATCAAGTCCGCCACAGCGTGTTGACTGAGTTCCCAACTTCCATTGTCGGACACGTGATTTTTGGACCCCGAAAGGAAACTCTGACCCGAAGGAAACTCTGCTTCCTTCTCTTTCCCAAGAGGATAGTGCAGCCATGGTTCATGTCTTGCTCTTCCTTGTCCATCATAATGAAGAATAGGGGAATGCCCAATGGAAAGGCCATTGCAATCCTTTGACCTTCTAAACACATTGAGACGGTGTGGGGATCCTGAAAGTATTGCGTTCAGACACTCACAGGACTCTTGATGGCAAAACTGAAGATCCCAGTAACAGAGGAACACAGAAGAAAATTGGAGAGATCAATTCAGTCTGCTGGTCCTCCCAGACTGAGAATCACGTAGGAGCCGTAAACCACATCGCTACCAGGTGACCAACAGCTCAGCTGCACTGTTATTTTTCAGTCTAAATAGCCGTGGCGAATGAACTCCAGGAAAGCTACATTGGGTGGAAAAGAGGGTCGGCGCTATAGTATCAATTTTTTGCGGTTTCGGCGAGAGTCTCGCAGAGCAGCGCAAAAGTCCCGGGAAATTATAACGTAGCGTGAACAATGGCAGAGCTGACTTATGCCATAATTTCCTTGGATTTTTGGCACCGCAAAACAGGCCCCACATGGTAGGTACAAGTCTCCAGAAAATTCCCGTCCAATTAAACTTTTGATAATTAAAGAGTGTCAGTGTCTGCACACTCTTCAGTTTATCTATTGTGAGGTGAAGTTACAGTTGCAGTCCCGTGTTACGTAGTGAATGGTTTAGTGACTTAGTTCACTGGTGCACTGTTGCAGAGTACCATGCAGTGGAAGGACACAGGGGTAGGACTTGAAAACCTCACTTTTGAAAATCAGTGATAACTTTCAAAAGAAAACTTCTGTATAAAGCACCCAGTGTAAGGCCCAGGAAACTGAACTCTGTGATTAACCTTTTTAAAAATGTTGTATAAATGTACAGGTAAAACATGAAAGCTGTAAATACTGACTTCCTGTAATCTGTAAGAATTTCTGGATACTTCTGTTTATAAAGGTTAATGTGAACCACGAAAGGCTGTAATCAGTACAAACATTAAGAGAAACCTAACACAATAAACATAGAAACATAGAAACATAGAAAATAGGTGCAGGAGTAGGCCATTCGGCCCTTCGAGCCTACACCACCATTCAATAAGATCATGGCTGTTCACTCCCTCAGTACCCCTTTCCTGCTTTCTCTCCATACCCCTTGATCCCCTTAGCCATAAGGGCCATATCTAACTCCCTCTTGAATATATCCAATGAACTGGCATCAACAACTCTCTGCGGCAGGGACTTCCAAAGCTGAACAACTCTCTGAGTGAAGAAGTTTCTCCTCATCTCAGTCCTAAATGGCCTACCCCTTATCCTAAGTCTGTGTCCCCTGGTTCTGGACTTCCCCAACATCGGGAACAATCTACCCGCATCTAACCTGTCCCATCCCATCAGAATCTTATATGATTCTATGAGATCCCCTCTTATCCTTCTAAACTCCAGTGTATAAAGACCCAGTTGATCCAGTCTCTCCTCATATGTCAGTCCAGCCATCCCTGGAATCAGTCTGGTGAACCTTCGCTGCACTCCCTCAATAGCAAGAACGTCCTTGCTCAGATTCGGAGATCAAAACTGAACACAATGGGCCCAAGTTTCGGGATGCGCCTAAAACAGCGCAGCCCGGACCTGGACGCCCATTTTTCGCGCCAGAAAGTGCGCCGAAAAAAAACGTTCCTATTCTCCGGCTCCCTGCAGGTCTTCTGCAGCCAGGCGCAGTGCAGCACGAGCTGTAGGGGGCGGAGCCAGGTCCCTGCACTGAAAACAGTGCCGGGACCTCTGCACATGCGCTACAGTGGGCGCGCATGTGCAGTAGTTCCAGGCGCCCAAAACTGTGTGGGAGGGGCCCGAGGCACACAGCCCCTAGCCCTGGCCGAATGGCCTCACTGGAGCTGCGTGCATAAGGCTGCCTCCCACGCCCAGCTCCTGTTTCCCCCCTCCCCTTCCCCCCTTCTCCCCCTGTCCCCCCTCCCCCCCTTCTCCCCCTCCCCCTTCTCCCCTTCTCCCCCTCCCCCCTTCTCCCCCTCCTCTCCCCCCTTCTCCCCCTCCACTCGCTGTCAGAAACACAGACACTGACAGACAGAAAGTGAGAGACACACACACAGACAGACAGAGAGATAGAGACACTGACAGAGACACACTGGGGGGACCATCCCAGCACGCTGTTGGAGGACTCCCGGTGCTGCAGTCGGTAAGTAGAAATGTTTAATTTATTGATTTTTTTAAAATTAATTTTTAGTAATTTTTTTTGATTGATTTATTGGTTGATTTATTGATGTATTTGTCATTTATTATTGATGATGGCTCTTTATTTGTAAAACTGAAGTGTTTAATGTTTGTAAACTTCCCTTTAAACACCCCCCACCCCTTTCCCTACGCCTGATTTGTAACCTACGCCTGATTTTCTAAAGTGTAGGCAAGGTTTTTTCGAACGTACAAAAATCTTCACTTACTCCATTCTAAGTTAGTTTGGAGTAAGTTTTCACTGCCTAAACTTTGAAAACAGGCGTAAGTGGCCGGACATGCCCCCTTTTAGAAAAATAAATTCTGTTCCAAAGTGAAACTGTTCTAACTGACTAGAACTGGAGCAAACTAAATGCCGAGAATTTGAATTTCTAAGATACTCCGTTCTACACCAGTTGCTCCAAAAAATCAGGAGCAACTGAGGCCGAAACTTGGGCCCAATATTCCAGGTGATGCCTCACCAAGGCCCTGTACAACTTCAGTAAGACTTCCCTGCTCTTATACTCAAATCCCCTTGCTATGAATGCCAACATGCCATTTGCCTTCTTTACCGCCTGCTGTACCTGTATGCCACCTTTCAATGACTGATGAACCATGACACCCAGGTCTCGTTGCATCTCCCCTTTTCCTAATCTGTCACCATTCAGGTAATATTCTGTCTTCATGTTTTTGCCCCCAAAGTGGATAACCTCACATTTATCCACATTATACTGCATCTGCCATGCATTTGCCCACACACCTAATCTGTCCAAGTCACCCTGCAGCCTCTTAGCGTCCCCTTCACAGCTCACACCGCCACCCAGTTTAGTGCCATCTGCAAACTTGGAGATATTACACTCAATTCCTTCATCCAAACCATTGATGTATATTATAAAGAGCTGGAGTCCCAGCACTGAACCCTGCGGCACTCCACTAGTCACTGCTTGCCATTCTGAAAAGGACCCGTTTATCCCAACTCTCTGCTTCCTGTCTGCCAACCAGTTCTCTATCCACGTCAGTATATTACCCCCAATACCATGTGCTTTGATTTTGCACACCAATCTCTTGTGTCGGACCTTGTCAAAAGCCTTTTGAAAGTTCAAATACACCACATCGAAGCGATACTGACTGTAAGAAACCTTTGTAGACATGTAACCACCGATACTGACTATAATTGAGACACAGTGAGTTCCATGATAGTGCTAGACTATAGATAATAGCAACCAGTTTCCAAAGTGCTAAATGCATGCTCAATGAAGCTATAGATCATCGATGGATCAAAGGAAGGATTCGATGGGTGGCAGTAGCCATGGAAACAACACATGAGAAAAGGCAGGGACATGAGCTCACAGATGATGGACAAACAAAAGCAGTAGCCAGAGTAGGGTGACCATGTCAGTCATCAGACGTTGCACTCCACAAACCCGTCAGACCACTGGGTCGATCGTGAGTGCGCAGGAAAACTGAGGCAGTGATTCAGCAAAGATGAGTGGGAACATGGCTGCCATCAAGGAAGGGTGACCTGGTCAGTCATCAGAAGATGCGCATCACGACACGTCAGCGGACCACTGGGACGATCGTGAACACGCAGGGAACTGAGGAACTGGTAACTATAAATAGCCTAGAAGCTCAAGGGATAGACTGATAGGTTTAATGTTGATAACAGCTTGATTAGTACTCAGTAAAGATTGCCAAGCAAAGTGGAAACTATACTTATTGGTATCTTGTCATTATTTTCCAGAGTCGAACTCTGAGAAGTAGCCGGTAATGTTAATCAATTGTTCTTGCCCGCTACAAATTAATCCGGGATGAAACAATCATCCTACACAGGTTAGTGTCTATGATTTGCTAAGCTGCAAGTTCCCTATCATGGGTATGCCATTGAAGATTGTGAATATTGGTGGGCAACTCATTTCAGCCTACTGTTAAGTGCCTCCTGGTGGACATTGGGAGGATAACGTCGACTAACGAGTGTGAATCGATTGTGAGCCAGCCTTCTGAGTGGGAGGAGCAGTACAGGAGACCAAAGTGATGAGTTAATAAATAAATGAAATGTCTGTCATAATTGAACAATATTTATATAAATCAGTGCGTTCTGTAAGGATTTTAGATGAAATTAAAAGAATTGCCATGAATTTGGTTTTCTTGCAGAATCGACAGAGGTACTCATCACAAAGAATGTTTGGGGCATCGAACCGTTTAAAAAAAAATGATTTTATTCCAGTTTCACCCAAACAAAATAAAAATAGTGAAAAATAATGATTGTTACTATATTTTGAACTTAATTCAATCCGGAGAAGTGTGTGGTAATGCATTTGGGGAGGGCTAACAAAGAAAGGGAATACACATTAAATGGTAGGACACTGAGAAGTGTAGATGAACAAAGGGACCTTGGAGTGCATGTCCACAGATCCCAGAAGATAGCAGGCCAGGTAGATAAGGTGCTTAAGAAGGCATACAGAATACTTGCCTTTATTAGCCAAGGCAAGAACAGGGAGGTTATGCTTGAACTGTATACAACACTAGTTCGGCCACAGCTAGAATACTGCATGCATTTCTGTCACCACATTACAGGAAAGATGTACTAGAAAGGGTTCAGAGGAGATTTATGAGCATGTTCCCTTGCCTGGAGAATTTTAGCTATGAGGAAAGATTGAATAGGCTGGGTTTGTTTTCTTTGGATCAGAGAAGACTGAGGGAATATCTTATTGAGGTGTATAAAATTATGAGGGACCTAGATAGAATGGACCTATTTCCCTTAGCAGAGGGATCAAGAACCAAGGGGCATAGATTTAAAGTAATTAGTAGGAGATTTAGAGGGGATTTGAGGGGACATTTCTTCACCCAGAGGGTGGTGGTGGTCTGGAACTCACTGCCTGAAAGGGTGGTAGAGGCAGAAACACTCACCACATTTAAAAAATACTTGGATGTGCACCTGAAGTACCATAACCTGCAGGGCATGGACCAAGAGCTGGAAAGTGGGATTAGGCTGGATAGCTCTTTATTGACTGGTGCGGACATGATAGGCCGAAATGTCCTCCTTCGGTGCCGTAAATTTCTATGATTCTATGGGCTAGACTTTCCACTATAATTGGGCGATATTTGCGACCTTAGTGCTTTTTTTATTTTTGAGGATTGCTGGAATATTGCCCATTTTAAAAACCGCTAGTTTTGCCTTTTTAATTTGGACGATAGCCTTAGCGATGTGAAATGGGCGATCGCGATGTATTCAGTTGTGCAAGACTGGTGTCCATAGCAACGGCCGTTCTGGGCTTGCGTGTCTTTTTCCAGGCAAATAACTTTTCCCGTGATTCTGGAGGTCAGAGGGCATCTGCACATGCTCAGAAGGCACAAAGAAGGAGAGAGAGAGGCAAGGTTTTGTTGAAGTGAATTTTGGAAGTGCTTGAGAGGAATTAAGATGGAGATGAAGCACGAGGAGTCAGGAGAGAGTGTGGAGGAGGTATCAGACAGAAGGAGGGTGAAAGCCTTTTCCAAAGAGGCAAGCGAGGCTCGGTGGGGCCAATTAACCCGAGGTGGGCGTGGGGAACCTCCCCCCAGAAGTACCAGTGAATATGGGCGGACATTGCCGCAATTGTCTCGTCTGTGGCCCACAATAGACGAGAGGCAGATCAGTGCCGCAAGCGCTGGAACAGTCTTGTTTCATCAGCAAGAGTAAGTCTTAAATTATTAATTTTATAATTGTAATGATGAACTGACTCATTAATTAGAATGTAAATCTGCTGGATTGTAATTAAGCTGGTTAATCTTGGGTAGCTTCCCTGTTAAGATTTGAACTGGGGTCGGAACCTGCACCCTTTTACTGTAATGTTGCTGAAATGCCTAAAGTTAATCGACAGTATTAATTATTATTGAAATGCTTTGATCAAAAATTGCGGCCAAAGGAATGACTGGAAACAGACAGACCGCAAATATTCGGCATTTCTACCACTTTAGTTTAGGAGAATTATTAAATTATATCGCTGCTTGTGTGCTGTAAGCAACTCTTTCTAACTTGGGCACCGTCTCCTTTTTGGTTAGATTGGTGGATGGGGGCAAGACTGAGCACTGAGGGGTCAGGTCAGCTTTACCCAGACTGTGTGAGTCTCTCCGGCTGCTGTCAGTCACACAGTGACCCAACCTGGACTGGGGGAGAGCTGCCCTGGTTCACTGTATGCCCTGGGACACTGTGGGACATTAGCTCCGGCCACACGGAAGTCTCTGAGCACAGCCCAGGGACACAGTGCCCCCTCCCATTATGGTCCTGTCATTGCCGAGCTCACCAGCGGTCCTCCCCCTCGGGGACCTCCATCGATTGCAATAACCCGGCTCCCTCCCCTCAGGTGCCAAATGGCACGGCCCGTGGATGGGGCCTTTCCTGGAAATTGTACGTGAGATGTTTGGAGTCAAGCATTAGTTCCTAAACACGATCGTACTAAAAATGTTCTCATGACGTAGATATTATAACCATGCATCCATTGGATACAAACCGTTTTAGCATATAATGTTAATGTTAATGATGAATAGTATGTGGGGTGACTAATTGTGGATTACAATATCTGTTCTGTTTCCATAATATGACCTAGTTAATTAGCTTATGCCATGCTCTTGTCATGTTTGCAGAGGAAGATATCTAAGAATCAGGCGGAGCGGAGACAGACCGGAGGAGGGCCTGCTGACCTGCACTCTATGACTGATCTGGAGGAGCGTACTGCAGCCTTAGTGGGCACACATAATCGTTCTGCCACCCGTGGTGGTGCAGATCCCGTTGTTGCGCATAGTGAGTAATGTGTAAACCAGTGGTAATTTAAAGTAATTTAATGCCATTTGATTATAATATATGAATGATGTGATGTTATGCATGCAGCTTCTGTACTCTTCTGTACTCTCATGTTAATCACGCCTCTCGTTCACATTTATTGCAGTAGTGTTTCTCCTCGTATACATGCCTGCGCTGTGCAAGCATTTCTCATGTCTCCCCTTCTCTTCTACTAACCGCAGTTATGTTTTCTAGCTCCCCAGGTGCAACGCGAGGCCCCTGCAGCATCGCCACTACCGCTGCAGGTCGTGCTGACCACTGAAGAAAATACCACCGAGGAGGAGGAAGATGATGAGGCGGATATATCATCTGTGGTACCTGCGGCCACCTCATCCTCAACGGATGAAGTAGCTGGGCCAAGCGGCTTGCAGCAAAGCACTCCAAGTCTTCCAGTGCCCACGCCGACTCCGCGGAAGTTGAGTCTCCTCCTCCTCAACAATCTGCCACCTCTTTGAGTGGGCACATAATGTTCTTTAATGAACCTTCTCCCATCTCTATCCTGTAGCATGTGATTAGTCATCAATACTGGTTGAGAAATTACAGGCCCCATCACTATAAATCACTATAAATGCCGTAATCTCTCTTTGTCATTTGTCCTCAACAAATACAAATGTGATTACACCAGTGGATGTGGTGTATTTGGACTTCCAGAAGGCATTTGACAAGATGCCACATAAAAGGTTACTGCACAAGATTAAATTTCCCGGGGTTGGGGGTAATATAATAGCAGAGAGGATTGGCGAACTAACAGCGAACAGAGAGTAGGGATAAATATATTAACGACTTGGAAGAAGGGACTGAGTGTAACGTAGCCAAGTTTGCTGATAATACAAAGATGGGAGGAAAAGCAATGTGTGAGGAGGACACAAAAAATCTGCAAAAGGACATAGATAGGCTAAGTGAGTGGGCAAAAATTTGGCAGATGGAGTATAATGTTGGAAAGTGTGAGGTCATGCACTTTGGCAGAAAAAATCAAAGAGCAAGTTATTATTTAAATGGAGAAAGACTGCAAAGTGCTGCAGTACAGCGGGACCTGGGGCTACTTGTGCATGAAACACAAAAGGATAGTATGCAGGTACAGCAAGTGATCAGGAAGGCCAATTGGCCTTTATTGCAAAGGGGATGGAGTATAAAAGCAGGGAAGTCTTACTACAGCTATATAAGGTATTGGTGAGGCCACAGCTGGAATACTGCGTGCAGTTTTGGTTTCCATATTTACGAAAGGATATACTTGCTTTGGAGGCAGTTCAGAGAAGTTTCACTAGGTTGATTTCGGGGATGAGCGGGCTGACTTATGTGGAAAGGTTGAGTAGGTTGGGCCTCTACTCATTGCAATTCAGAAGAATGAGAGGTGATCTTATCGAAACATATAAGATTATCATCATTATCATCATCATAGGCAGTCTCTCGGAATCGAGGAAGACTTGCTTCCACTCCCAAAGTGAGTTCTCTGGTGGCTGAACAGTCCAATACAGGAGCCACAGACCCTGTCACAGGTGGGACAGACATTCGTCAAGGGAAGGGGTGGGAGGGGCTGATTTGCCGTGCACTCCTTCCGCTGTCTGTGCTTGACCTCTTCACGCTCTTTGTGTTGAGACCCGAAGAACTCAACGCCCTCCCAGATGCACTTTCTCCACCTCTGGCGGTCTTTGGCCATGGTCTCCCAGTTGTCAGTGGTGATATAGCACTTTACCAGGGAGGCTTTGAGGGTGTCCTTGTAATGCTTCCGCTGCCCACTTTTGGCACGTTTACCAAAACGGAGCTCCTCATAAAGCATTTGATTAGGGAGCCTTGTATCTGACATGTGAACTATGTGGCCTGCCTAGCGAAGCTAATCGAGTGTGGCCAGTGCTTCAATGCTGGGGATGTTAGCCAGGATGAGGACACTGATGTTGGTGCACCTGTACTCCCAGGGGATCCGCAGGATCTTGCGGAGACATCGTTGGTGATATATCTCCAGTGATTTGAGGTGCCTTCTATACATCGTCCAAGCCTCAGATCCATACAGGAGGGCGGGTATTACAACAGCCCTGGAAACCATAAGCTTGGTGGTAGATTTGAGGGCCAGGTCTTCAAACACATTTTTCCTCAGATGGCTGAAGGCTGCACTGGTGCACTGGAGGCGATGTTGAATCTCCGAATCAATGTCTGCCTTTGCTGATAAGAGGCACCCGAGATATGGGAAATGGTCCACGTTGTCGAGGTCCGCGCAGCGAATCTTGATGGTTGGAGGGCAATGCTGTGTGGCGGGGACAGGCTGGTGAAGGACATTTGTCTTACTGATGCTAAGCGTAAGGCCCATGCTTTCATATGCCTCAGAGGCCAGCCGGTGAGTCGGAGAGGCCCAGCCAGTGAGTCGGAGAGACCAGCCGATGAGTCGGAGAGCCCAGCCGGTGAGTCGGAGAGACCCAGCCTGTGAGTCGGAGAGACCCAGCCTGTGAGTCGGAGAGACCCAGCCTGTGAGTCGGAGAGGCCAGCCAGTGAGTCGGAGAGGCCAGCCGGTGAGTCGGAGAGGCCCAGCCGGTGAGTCGGAGAGGCCAGCCGGTGAGTCGGAGAGACCCAGCCTGTGAGTCAGAGAGGCCAGCTGGTGCAGCTGCAGCAGGGAGGCAAAAAAGAAGTAGAATGAAATTGAAAGGTGATGTCACAGCCAAGGGGGTAAGTGTTTGGCTGGTGATTGGTGAGTAGTTTTTCTTTTTCTTTTCTATATCAGTAAGTAACCTTTAGCATTGTTGTTGCCAATTTAAGTTTATCTAAGGGTTAAGTCATGGCAGGACAGCTCGGACACGTGTTATGCTCCTCCTGTACTGTGTGGGAAGTCAGGGACGCTTCCAGTGTCCCTGATGACTACATGTGCGGGAAGTGTATCCGCCTGCAGCTCCTGATGGATCGCATTGCGGCACTGGAGCTGTGGGTGGATGAACTCTGGTGCATCCACGATGCAGAGAAGGACGTGAATAGCACGTTTAGTGAGTTGGTCTTACCGCAGGTAAAGGGTACACAGCCAGATGGGGAATGGATGACCAACAGGAAGAGCAGTGCAAGGAAGGTAGTGCAGGGGTCCCCTGTGTTCATCCCCCTGCAAAACAGATAAACTGCTTTGGGTACTGTTGAGGGGGATGACTCATCAGGGGAGGGCAGCAGCAGCCAAGTTCATGGCACCGTGGGTGGCTCTGCTGCACAAGAGGGCAGGAAAAAGAGTGGGAGAGCTATAGTGATAGGGGATTCAATTGTAAGGGGAATAGATAGACGTTTCTGCAGCCGCAACCAAGATTCCAGAATGGTATGTTGCCTCCCTGGTGCAAGGGTCAAGGATGTCTCATAGCGGGTGCAGGACATTCTGAAAAGGGAGGGTGGACAGCCAGTTGTCGTGTTGCATATAGGTACCAACGATATCGGTAAAAAATGGGATGAGGTCCTACAAGATGAATTTATGGAGCTAGGAACTAAATTAAAAAGTAAGACCTCAAAAGTAGTAATCTCAGGATTGCTACCAGTGCCACGTGCTAGTCAGAGTAGCAATCGCAGGATAGCTCAGATGAATACATGGCTTGAGGAGTGGTGCACAAGGGAGGGATTCAAATTTCTGGGATATTGCAACTGGTTCTGGGGGAGGTGGGACCAGTGCAAACCAGACAGTCTGCACCTGGACAGGACCGGAACCAATGTCCTAGGGGGAGTGTTTGCTAGTGCTGTTGGGGAGGAGTTAAACTAATATAGCAGGGGGATGGGAACCTATGCAGGGAGACAGAGAGAAGTAGAATGGGGGCAGAAGCAAACGATAGAAAGAAGAAAAGTAAAAGTGGAGGGCAGAGAAACCTAAGGCAAAAAGCAAAAAGGGCCAATTTACAGCAAATTTCTAAAGGGGCAAAGTATGTTAGAAAGACAAGCCTGAAAGCTCTGTGCCTCAATGCGAGGAGTATTTGGAATAAGGTGAACAAATTAAATGCGCGGATAGCAGTTAACGGGTATGATGTAATTGGCATCACGGAGACATGTTTCCAGGGTGACCAAGGCTGGCAACTCAACATCCAAGGGTATTCAACATTTCGGAAGGATAGACAGAAATGAAAAGGAGGCGGGGTGGCATTGCTGGTTAAAGAGGAAATTAATGCAATAGTAAGAAAGGACATTAGCTTGCATGATGTGAAATCGGTATGAGTGGAGCTACGGAATACCAAGGGGCAGAAAACGTTAGTGGGAGTTGTGCATAGACCACCAAACAGTAATAGTAAGGTTGGGGGCAGCACCAAACAAAAAATTAGAGATGCATGCAATAAAGGTACAGCAGTTATTATGAGCGACTTTAATCTACATATTGATTGGGCTAACCAAACTGGTAGCAATGCGGTGGAGGAGGATTTCCTGGAGTGTATTAGGGATGGTTTTCTAGACCAACATGTCGAGGAACCAACTAGGGAGTTGGCCATCCTAGACTGGGTGATGTGTAATGAGAAAGGACTAATAGCAATCTTATTGTGCGAGGCCCCTTGGGGAAAAGTGAACATAACTTGGTACAATTCTTTATTAAGATGGAGAATCACACATTTAATTCAGAAACTAAGGTCCTGAACTTAAGGAAAGGTAACTGCGATGGTTTGAGGCGTGAATTAGCTAGAATTGACTGGCAAATGATACTTAAAGGGTTGATGGTGGATAGGCAATGGCAAATATTGAAAGATCACATGGATGAACTTCAGCATTTGTACATCCCTATCTGGAGGAAAAATAAAACAGGGAAGGTGGATAACAAGGGAAATTAAGGATAGTGTTAAATCCAAGGAAGAGGCAAATAAATTGGCCAGAAAAAGCAACAAACCTGAGGACTGGGAGAAATTTAGAATAGCAGAGGAGGACAAAGGGTTTAATTAAGGTGGGGAAAATAGAGTACGAGAAGAATCTTGCCAGGAACATAAAAACTGACTGCAAAAGCTTCTATAGCAATGTGAAGAGAAAAAGATTAGCGAAGACAAACATAGGTCCCTTGCAGTCGGATTCAGGTGAATTAATAATGGGGAACAAAGAAATAGCAGACCAATTGAACAAATACTTTGGTTCTGTCTTCACGAAGGAAGACACAAATTACCCTCCGCAAGAACTAGGGGACCGAGTGTCGAGTGAGAAGGAGGAACTGAAGGATATCCTTATTAGGCAGGAAATTGTGTTAGGGAAATTGATGAGATTGAAGTCCGATAAATCCCCGGGGTCTGATAGTCTGCATCCCAGTGTACTTAAGGAAGTGGCTCTAGAAGTAGTGGATGCATTGGTGATAATTTTCCAACAGTCTATCAACTCTGAATCAGTTCCTATGGACTGGAGGGTAGCTAATGTAACACCACTTTTTAAAAAGGGAGGGAGAGAGAACATGGGTAATTATAGACCAGTTAGCCTGACATCAGTAGTGGGGAAAATGTTGGAATCAATTATTAAGGATGAAATAGCAGCGCATTTGGAAAGCATAACAGGATCGGTCCAAGTCAGCATGGATTTATGAAGGGGAAATCATGCTTGACAAATCTTCTGGAATTTTTTGAGGATGTAACTAGCAGAGTGGACAAGGGAGAACCAGTGGATGTGGTGTATTTGGACTTTCAAAAGGCTTTTGACAAAGGTCCCACACAAGAGATTGGTGTGCATAATCAACGCACATGGTATTGGGGGTAATATTCTGACGTGGATAGAGAACTGGTTGGCAGACAGAAAGCAGAGAGTCGGGATAAACAAATCCTTTTCAGAATGGCAAGCAGTGACTGGTGGAGTGCCTCAGGGCCCAGAGCTGGGACTCCAGCTCATTACAATATGCATCAATGATTTGGATGAAGGAATTGAGTGTAATATCTCCAAGTTTGCAGATGATACTAAACTGGGTGGCGGTGTGCGCTATGAGGGGGACGCCAGGAGACTGAAGAGTGACTTGGACAGGTTAGGCGAGTGAGAAAATGCATGGCAGATGCAGTATAATGTGGATAAATGTGAGGTTATCCACTTTGGGGGCAAAAACGTGAAAACAGAATATTGTCTGAATGGTGGCAGATTAGGAAAAGGGGAGGTGCAACGAGGCCTGGGTGTCATGGTTCATCAGTCATTGAAAGTTGGCATACAGATACAGCAGGTTGTGAAGAAGGTAAATGGTATGTTGGTCTACATAGCTAGAGTATTTGAGTACAGGAGCAGGGAGGTCTTACTGCAGTTGTACAGGGCCTTGGTGAGGCCTCACCTGGAATATTGTGTTCAGTTTTGGTCTCCTAATCTGAGCAAAGATGTTCTTGCGATTGAATGAGTGCAGCGAAGGTTCACCAGACTGATTCCCGGGATGGCAGGACTGACATATGAGGAGAGACTGGATCAACTGGACCTATATACATTGGAGTTCAGAAGGATGAGAGGGGATCTCATAGAAACATTTAAGACTCTGATGGGACTGGACAGGTTAGATGCTGATAGAATGTTCCCGATGTTGGGGAAGTCCAGAACCAGGGGGCACAGTCTTAGGATAAGGGGTAGGCTATTTAGGACTGAGATGAGGAGCAACTTCTTCACTCAGAGAGTTGTTAACCTGTGGAATTCCCTGCCGCAGAGAGTTGTTGATGACCGTTCATTGGATATATTCAAGAGGGAGTTAGATATAATTGTGTTCCTGACACAGATGAGACTCCACACAGGGAGGTGAAAGTAACAGTGACCTCAGTCTTTATTAAAACACTCCAGAGTGAGGAACGGGCCTTAGGGGCCGACTTATATACAGTGCTCCCAAGGGATGCTGGGATCCCTTGGGACTTCACGGGATGCACGCCCTGGTGGCGGAACATGGGATGACATGCTTTACAGATACACAAAATCACTGCCCCCCAAAGTCCAAGTGAAAACTATTTACAAGTTGAGGCGGTCGGGAGCCTTTCTTTCCCTGGTGGACCGCCTCGGTACAAATGTCTCTTCTGGTGTGTTGGCTGTGCCCTCGCTGGGCTGGCATGTTGTTGGCCCTGCAGAGCTGTTGGGTGGGCCTGGCCTTGCTGGGCTGTTGAGCATGATGGGTTCGATTTCCTGGTCCGGGGTGGTGTAGTTGATCCTTTGTGTGTGTGTTGTGAGCTCGGAAAAGGTGGTGTCTGCTTTGGGTTGTTCAGGGCAGTCTGTGAACCGCAGCCTCGCTTGGTCCAGGTGCTTTCTGCAAATTTGTCCATTGTCTAGTTTGATTATAAACATCCTATTCCCTTCTTTAGCTATCACCGTGCCCGCGATCCACTTGGGACCATGTCCATTGCTTAGCACATACAAAGGGTCATTCAGATCAACTTCCCGTGAAACAGTGGCGCGACCATCATTACATTTTGTTGCTGCCGCCTGCTCTCGACCTGATCATGCAGGTTGGGGTGAACCAGCGAGAGTCCGGTTTTAAATGTCCTTTTCATGAGCAACTCAGCTGGGGACACCCCTGTGAGCGAGTGGGGTCTCGTGCGGTAGCTGAGAAGTACTCGGGACAGTCGGGTTTGGAGTAAGCCTTCTGTGACTCATTTGAGGCTCTAATTGACTGTTTGTACTGCCCGCTCTGCCTGCCCATTGGAGACTGGTTTAAACGGGGTCGAGGTGACATGTTTGATCCCATTGTGGGTCATGAATTCTTTAAATTCGGCTCTGGTGAAACATGGCCCCTTGTCACTGACCAGTATGTCAGGCAGGCCGTGGGTGGCAAACATGGCCCTCAGGCTTTCAATGGTGGCGGTGCTTCCCAACATTATTTCACATTCAATCCATTTTGAAAAGCATCCACCACCAGGAACATTTTACCGAGAAACGGGCCCGCATATTCGACATGGATACTCGACCATGGTCTGGAGGGTCAGGACCACATACTTAGTGGTGCCTCTCTGGGCGCGTTGCTCAACTGAGCACACATGCTGCATTGCCGTACACAGGACTTTAAGCCAGAGTCGATACTGGGCCACCACACGTGGGATCTGGCTATCACTTTCATCATTACTATACCCGGGTATGTGCTGTGGAGATCCGAGATGAACGTCTCCCTGCCCTTTTTGGGTAGCACTACATGGTTACCCCACAAAGGCAGTCTGCCTGAATGGACAGCTCATCCTTTTGCCGCTGGAATGGCTTGATTAGCTCTTGCATTTCAATGAGGATGCTGGCCCAGCTCCCATGCAGTACACAGTTTTTTATTCGGGACAGCAGAGGATCTTGGCTGGTCCAAGTCCTGATCTGGTGGGCCGTGACAGCTGATTTATCTTTTTCAAACGCTTCCATGACCATCAACAAGTCTGCGGGCTGTGCCACCATCAACAAGTTTGCAGGCTGCGCAATAGGAGCCAACTGAGAGCATCCGCACAGTTCTCGGTGCCGAGCCTGTGGTGGATGGTATAGTTATATGCTGATAGTGCGAGTGCCCACCTTTTTTATGTGGGCTGAGGCATTAGTATTTATCCCCTTGTTTTGAGTGAACAGGGAGATGAGGGGCTTGTGATCGGTTTCCAGCTCAAATTTGAGGCCAAACAGGTACTGATGCATTTTCGTTACCCTGAACACACACGCTAATGCCTCTTTCTCAATCATGCTGTTGGCCCTCTCAACCTTAGACAGCTGGGTGACAGAGTGACAGTTCGTGCACCGTGCCCTCGTAGGTGACCTTGACCATTTGTGGATGACATTAAGTTGGGTGGCAGCGTGAGCTGTGAGGAGGATGCTATGAGGCTGCAGAGTGACTTGGATAGGTTAGATGAGTGGGCAAATGCATGACAGATGAAGTATAATGTGGATAAATGTGAGGTTATCCACTTTGGTGGTAAAAACAGAGAGACAGACTATTATCTGAATGGTGACAGATTAGGAAAAGGGGAGGTGCAACGAGACCTGGGTGTCATGGTACATCAGTCATTGAAGGTTGGCATGCAGGTACAGCAGGCGGTGAAGAAAGCAAATGGCATGTTGGCCTTCATAGCGAGAGGATTTGTGTACAGGGGCAGGGAGGTGTTGTTAAGTTGTACAGGGCCTTGGTGAGGCCACACCTGGAGTATTGTGTACAGTTTTGGTCTCCTAATTTGAGGAAGGACATTCTTGCTATTGAGGGAGTGCAGCGAAGGTTCACCAGACTGATTCCCGGGATGGCGGGACTGACCTATCAAGAAAGATTGGATCACTGGAGTTCAGAAGAATGAGAGGGGACCTCATAGAAATGTTTAAAATTCTGATGGGTTCAGACAGGTTAGATGCAGGAAGAATGTTCCCAATGTTGGGGAAGTCCAGAACTAGGGGTCACAGTCTAAGGATAAGGGGTAAGCCATTTAGGACCGAGATGAGGAGAAACTTCTTCAAATTGAGAATTGTGAACCTGTGGAATTCTCTACCACAGAAAGTTGTTGAGGCCAATTCACTAAATATATTCAAAAAGGAGTTAGATGAAGTCCTTACTACTAGGGGGATCAAGGGGAATGGCGAGAAAGCAGGAATGGGGTACTGAAGTTGCATGTTCAGCCATGAACTCATTGAATGGCGGTGCAGGCTAGAAGGGCCGAATGGCCTACTCCTGCACCTATTTTCCCCTTGATCCCCCTAGTAGTAAGGACTTCATCTAACTCCTTTTTGAATATATTTAGTGAATTGGCCTCAACAACTTTCTGTGGTAGAGAATTCCACAGGTTCACCACTCTCTGGGTGAAGAAGTTTCTCCTCATCTCGGTCCTAAATGGCTTACCCCTTATCCTTAGACTGTGACCTCTGGTTCTGGACTTCCCCAACGTCAGGAACATTCTTCCTGCATCTAACCTGTCCTATCCAGTCAGAATTTTATATTTTTCTATGAGATCCCCTCTCATTCTTCTAAATTCCTGTGAATATAAGCCTAGTCGATCCACTTTTTCTTCATATGTCAGTCCTGCCATCCTGGGAATCAGTCTGGTGAAACTTCGCTGCACTCCCTCAATAGCAAGAATGTCCTTCCTCAGATTAGGAAACCAAAACTGTATACAATGTTCAAGGTGTGGCTTCACCAAGGCCCTGTATAACTGCAGTAAGATTTCCCTGCTCCTATACTCAAATCCTCTCGTTATGAAGGCCAACATGCCATTCCCCTTACAATAGAATCCCGTACCACTTTCGCTCTTCCACTCTTTTTCCTGCCCTCCTGTGCAGCAAGCCACCCATGGTGCCATGAACTTGGCTGCTGCTGCCTTCCCCTGATGAGTCATCTCTCCCAACAGTACCCAAATTGGTGTATCTGTTTTGGAGGGAGATGACCGCAGGGGACCCCTGCACTACCTTCCTTCCACTGCTCTGCCTGATGGTCACCCATTCCCTATCTGCCTGAGTAACCTTTACCTGCGTGTGACCAACTTACTAAACGTGCTATTCATGTCATCCTGAGCATCGCCAATGCTCCAGAGTGAATCCATGCGCAGCTCCAGTGCTGCAATGTGGTCTGTCAGGAGCTGCAGCTGGACACACTTCTTGCACACATAGCAGTCAGGGACACTGGGAGCGTCCCTGACATCCCACATAGCACAGGAGCAGCATGACATGGGTCTGGGCTCTCCTGCCATGACTAAAGCCTTAAATTAACTTAATTTGGCAACAATGTCAAAGGTTATCTACTAATAAGGAAAGAAAAAGAAAAAGAAAAAGATTAAATACTCACCAATCCACCAGCCAATCACTTACCCATTTGGCTGTGACGTCACACTTCGATTTGTTTTTAATTCTCTGTTTTACCTTCGGCTTCTGCACATACAGGCCCCCGATGATCTGCTGCTGCTTTCAGTTGCTGCCGCCGCCCTGTGTAGTCCCACGCTGATCCTCTCGAACTAGAGGGCATGATTTTAGAATAAGGGGACACCCATTTAAAACAGAGATGAGGAGAAATTTCTTCTCTCAGAGGATTGTAAATCTGTGGAATTTGCTGCCTCAGAGAGTTGTGGAAGTTGGGACATTGAATACATTTAAGACAGAAATAGACAGTTTCTTAAACGTTAAGGGGATAAGGGGCTATGGGGAGTGGGCGGGGAAGTGGAGCTGAGTCCATGATCAGATCAGCCATGACTGATTCCCGGGATGGCTGGACTGACATATGAGGAGAGATTGGATCGACTGGGCCTGTATTCACTGAAGTTGAGAAGGATGAGAGGGGATCTCATAGAAACATATAAAATTCTGATGGGACTGGACAGATTAGATGCAGGAAGAATGATTCCGATGTTGGGGAAGTCCAGAACCAGGGGACATAGTCTAAGGATAAGGGGTAAGCCATTTAGGACTGAGATGAGGAGGAACTTCTTCACTCAGAGAGTTGTTAACCTTTGGAAGTTCCTGCCGCAGAGAGTTGTTGGTGCTAGTTCATTGGATATATTCAAGAGGGAGTTAGATATGGCCCTTACGGCTAAAGGGATCAAGGGGTATGGAGATCTCTGATCTTATTGAATGGCGGAGCAGGCTCAAGAGGCCGTATGGCCGACTCCTGTTCCTATTTCTTATGTTCTTATGTTCTTATAGGCAAGATTCAAAAACGCCCTTAAAATCACTCACAAATTACTTCTCCTCCCAACCACTTCAAGCAGCCTTTTATTAAAGATCCTCTGAGTTACAAAATGGCGTCCATTCTGCCGCGTTAAGAACATAAGAACATAAGAAATAGGAACAGGAGTAGGCCATATGGCCCCTCGAGCCTGCTCCGCCATTTAATAAGATCATGGCTGATCTGATCATGGACTCAGGTTCACTTCCCTGCCCGCTCTCCATAACCCTTTATTTCCTTATCGTTTAAGAAACTGTCTGTTTTTGTCTTAAATTTATTCAATGTCCAGGCTTCCACAGCTCTCTGAGGCAGCGAATACCACAGATCCACAACCCTCTGAGAGAAGAAATTTCTCCTCATCTCAGTTTTAAATGGGCGGCCCCTTATTCTAAGATCGTGCCCTCTAGTTCTTGTCTCCACTATCAATGAAAACATCCTCTCTGCATCCACCCTGTCAAGCCCCCTCATAATTTTATACGTTTCGATAAGATCACCTCTCATTCTTCCGAATTCCAATGAGTAGAGGCCTAACCTACTCAACCTTTCCTCATAAGGCAACCCCCTCATCCTTGGAATCAACCTCGTGAACCTTCTCTGAACTGCCTCCAAAGCAAGTATATCCTTTTGTAAATATGGAAACCAAAACTGCACGCATTATTCCAGGTGTGACCTCACCAATACCCTGTATAGCTGTAGCAAAACTTCCCTGCTTTTTTACTCCATCCCCTTTGCAATAAAGGTCAAGATTCCATTTGCCTTCCTGATCACTTGCTGTACCTGCACACTAACCTTTTGTGTTTCAAGGGCCGGATGGCCTACTCCTGCATCTATTTTCTATGAACATTTACCCCCATGTCCCGCTGTACTGCAGCACTTTGCAATTTTTCTCTATTTAAATAATAACTTGCTCTTTGAATTTTTTCTGCAAAAGTGCATGACCTTACACTTTCCAACACTATACTCCATCTGCCAAATTTTTGCCCACTCACTTTGCTTGTCTATGTTCTTTTGCAGATTTTCTGTGTCCTCTTCACACATTGCTTTTTCTCCCATCTTTGTATCATCAGCAAACTTGGCTACATTACACTCAGTCCCTTCCTCCAAGTCGTTAATATAGATTGTAAATAGTTGGGGTCCCAGCACTGATCCCTGTGTCACCCCACTGGTTACTGATTGCCAACCAGAGAATGAACCATTTATCCCTACTCTCTGTTTTCTGTTAGTTAGCCAATCCTCTATCCATGCTAATATATTACTCCCAACCCTGTGAACTTTTATCTTGTGCAGTAACCATTTATGTGGCACCTTGTCAAATGCCTTCTGGAAGTCCAAATACAGGTGGTCAGATGGTTGCAGCTTTTCTTGATCGACCTTTTGTGTGAGCGATCATTTGGGCGAATTATGGGCTAAATGCCGAAAGTAGCGGTCGGCAATAACTGGGCGCTAGTTTCCATTTAAACAGTATTCTGGGCCTTGTACGTGGATGACCTCATATTTTTTTTAATTTAGGCAGGATGATGCAGCTCAATACTATATGCCAAAAGTTGCGCCGGCGATAAATGGGCGATAATCGGGCGCTTTATTCCACTTTACATCAAATATGGGCGACAGCCTGAATCTCAGCGCTTATATGGGCACTAAATGGGCGATGATGTGCCAAAAGTATTCTATGCAGGTTATTCAGAACCTTTTTAATTTGAAATCGAACCCCAAATTGTAGGATTGTGCTGCCTTTAACTGTAACATTTTAAGAATACACCATAAAAATAACAAACTCAATGATAAAAACTATCAGCTTTAACTTAATGACAAAGAAAATGTTTTTCTCCTCAAATTTCGTAGTTTAATCATTTATGATAACTAAAATGGGCCCCTACAAAGAAAGGTTACTGGGGTGAAATTGTCCCACGCCCCGTTTGGAGCCAGTAACCTTCCGGGGCCAGGAGTTTTATCGCCCGACCTGGAATTCCCCATTTTCTGTCTCCCTTCTTTTTTAAAAAGTGGTGTTACATTAGCTACCCTCCAGTCCATAGGAACTGATCCAAAGTCCATAGAATGTTGGAAAATGCCGCCCACGGGACATTTCTCCCCGTGAGGCACAAAGGGGTCGGCGCGGGGCAGTGAAAGTTCACCGCGCACGGCGATGATGTCCATCGTCGCATGTACCAGCCCAGGGTGCAAATCGTTGGGCGCGCCGTTAACGGCACAATGCTCACCAAACCTCTGGGTCAATTTCCCTGGAGGTGATATGGACCCCTTCCCCAGGCGATAACCTCATTGTGCCCCATTAGCGCCCCCCCCCCCCCCCGGAGATGTTAATGGGGCTATAAAAAGGGCAATTTCGCCCCCTACATCTTTAAATTCTACAGCTCACCCCCTAGAGTAACTATTTGTAAAGTCAGTGCTACTGCCTTTTCCAGTTTCTATTATCTTTTCTCCCTGACTTTCCCAAATCTCCTTTTCCCATTCCCCAACCCCAACAAAGTCCCCGCTACCATGTCTACTAACTAAAGCTTTCAAAACTGTCGGTTTTTGGAGTGGTTTACGGAAGAACTCTGTCATTACAATTTCGCAAGATGGAGCAAAATTTATGCTCAGAAAATGTTCTCATGAAATACACTGAGCCCTATTCGAGAAATGCATGCTGAAATGTTGCTATAGGTTTATTATGAGTTAATAATCTTACTGTAAACTCACTACAGGCTGGGGCCTGAATTCAGTTAGTTTACAAAACTCTGATGAGATAATGTTAAATTGAACATACTTCCACAAGGAAACCAAGGTTGCCACAAGCTTATTTTTCTGTGCAAGATCATGCAGAACTCACTTTAATGACCTATAATTATACTGGATTAGCTCAATTCTTTAATTACATCTCATGTTGTGTGGGTTGAGACCTGGCACAATTCTGGTTCTGTCTCAGTTTCCTATTGGTGTGGGAGTCCAGGACAGGGGGATATAACCTTAAAATCAGAACCCGGCCATTCTGGAGAGATGTACTTCTTCATGCAAAGGGCGTTAGAAGTGTGGAACTCTCCCACAAAAAGCAGTAGATGCTAGCTTAAATAATAATTTTAACTCTGTGATTGATAGATGGTGCTAGATAGATGGATATGGAGTCAAGGCGGGTGGATGGAGTTAAGGTACAGATTAGCCATGATAGCATTGAATAATGGAATAATGGAACAGAATCGAAGAGCTGAATTGCCTTCTCCTGTTCCTATATCCCTACGTTCCTATGGTCTGAGCTGCAAAGACATCTGCCTAAAGCCAGGGGGGGTCCTCTTTAACTATGCAAACCAGGCTCTGATAATATAATCGGGGCATAATTAGTTATTTTAACTGGACGTCAAAGAGGGGAGCAGTGACCTTTCTTAATGTTTATGATAATCAATTTGGTGAAATGCATCCAGAAATATTAATTCAATTTTTTTAACTTCAAGAACATAA
Organism: Pristiophorus japonicus; assembly: GCF_044704955.1. Classification (NCBI taxonomy): domain Eukaryota; kingdom Metazoa; phylum Chordata; class Chondrichthyes; family Pristiophoridae; genus Pristiophorus; species Pristiophorus japonicus. The sequence continues at coordinate 33,875,371 of NC_091977.1, forward strand.
GAACATAAGAAATAGGAGCAGGAATAGGCCATTCGGCCCATCGAGTCTGCTCCACCATTCAATAAGATCTTGGCTGATTTTCTACCTCAACTCCACTTTCCTGCCCTATCCCCATAATCCCTTGATTCCCTTAATATCCAAAAATCTTTATCTCCCTGTCTTGAATATACTCAACGACTGAGCCTCCACTACCCTCTGAGGTAGAGAATTCCAAAGAGTCACATCCCTCTGAATGAAGAAATTTCTCCTCATTTCAGTTCTAAATAGCTGAACCCTTATTCTGAGACTGTGACAATCAGTTGACTCTGAATAACCTGAAATTAATCGAACTCGATAGATTGCTGGCAAAAGAGTAGTGGCTCAACGCATTTAAATTACTTTATGGTTCTCGACCCCCAGTAAGGGAAACATTCTCCCTGCACCTACCCTGTCAAGGCCTTTAAGAATGTTGTATGTTTCAATGAGATCACCTCTCATTCTTCTAAATTCTATAGAATACAGACCTAATCGATTCAATCTCTCCTCATAGAACAATCTCCCCCATCCCAGGAATCAGTCTGGTGAACCTTCGTTGCACTCCCTCTATGGCAAGTATATCCTTCCTTAGGTAAGGAGACCAAAACTGTACACAATACTCCATGTGTGGTCTCACCAGAGCCCTATATAATTGCAGTAAGACATCTTGGGGTGGAAATTGGTTAGCTTAGTGCCCCTGGAAAGGGTCAGAACAAGGGCGCTAAAGGGGTTCGGAGCCGCTTGGCACATTCAGTGTGCTGATGCTGGCGACGCTGACCAGTACCGATATTGTATGGATTCTTGTTGGCGCTGACCCTGTAGCACCCTGTAGCATGCCCTAGTGGAACCGCCTGGGAAAGTGGACGGTCAGAGCTGTCCCGGTGGTGGTGAGGGAAGGAAAGACGCATCAGGTAAGTGTAATTGTTTTCCTTTTTTTGTGATTTATGTTTATGTGGAGTGAGGAAGGTACGGGGAATGTTTTTGGTGTTTTTTTGTCGATTTCTTTTCACAGGGAGGTCTCTCTCAGGGCAATCCGAGTCCGGTTCTTTAGCTCGGGATTTTCAGTTGCTCAGCCGGCCTAGTGCCCTAAGAGAGGTGTGGAACGCCTCCCTTAGCGCTCCGCTTCACACTCGGGTCCCAGCTGATGAATTTTGTGGCTGCAGGCGCAAACCATTTCCCGGCGCAAAATTTACCGTCCCGCCAATAGCGCTCTAATTAGTCTCAAACCAAATTTCCACCCCCTTTACTCTTTTACTCAAATCTTCTTGCAATAAAGGCCAACATACCACTTGCTTTCTTATTGCTTGCTGTACCTGCATTTTAACTTTCAGTGATGCGTGTACAAAGAACAACAGACGGCAGGGAATAGGGAAGGCCATATGGCCAATCAAGCCTGCTGCATCTGTGGATCATCTCCTGAGGGGAAATTTTGTGTGAATACTCCCTGACCTCCAAAGATAATCAAGTAAATATCCAGAGTTACTCCACAATTCAACACGAGTTACTTTTCATGTATGCGGTTTCCTTGCCTGCAGCATCCGAGTAACCATAACTTAAAGGAACAAACATGATTCAGGAGCTAACAGGCATAACTAAGTAACTTTTATAAATGCAGACCATACATGATCCGTAGCAACCTTCAAAGAACCTCAGAAATAACACCAAAATGGTAATAAAACGACGCTGAGATTGGCTGACATCATTCAGTGTGACAATGTGGAACTCAAGAGTGCAAAAGGATCCTTTGTTGAATTTTTCATGTGTGGTCTCACCAGGGCCCTATATAATTGCAGTAAGACATCTTGGGGTGGAAATTGGTTAGCTTAGTGCCCCTGGAAAGAGTCAGAACAGGGGCGCTAAAGGGGTTCGGAGCCGCCCGGCACATTCAGTGTGCTGATGCTGGCGACGCTGACCAGTACCGACATTGTATGGATTCTTGTTGGCGCTGACCCTGTAGCGCCCCTTTGCGTGCCCTAGTGGAACCGCCTGGGAAAGTGGACAGTCAGAGCTGTCCCGCTGGTGGTGAGGGAAGGAAAGAATGCATCAGGTAAGTGTAATTGTTTTCCTTTTTTTGTGATTTATGTTTATGTGGAGTGAGGACGGTAAGGGGAATGTTTTTGGTGTTTTTTTGTCGATATTTTTTCACAGGGAGGTCTCTCTCAGGGCAATCCGAGTCCGGTTCTTTAGCTCGAGATTTTCAGTTGCTCAGCCGGCTTAGTGCCCTAAGAGAGGTGTGGAACGCCTCCCTTAGCGCTCCGCCCCACACTCAGGTCCCAGCTGATGAATTTTGTGGCTGCAGGCGCAAACCATTTCCCGGCGCAAAATTTACCGTCCCGCCATTAGCGCTCTAATTAGTCTCAAACCAAATTTCCACCCCCTTTACTCTTGTACTCAAATCCTCTTGCAGTAAAGGTCAACATACCACTTGCTTTCTTATTGCTTGCTGTACCTGCATTTTAACTTTCAGTGATGCGTGTACAAAGAACAACAGACGGCAGGGAATAGGGACGTCCATATGGCCAATCAAGCCTGCTGCATCTGTGGATCATCTCCTGAGGGGAAATTTTGTGTGAATACTCCCTGACCTCCAAAGATAATCAAGTAAATATCCAGAGTTACTCCACAATTCAACACGAGTTACTTTTCATGGAAAGGGGTACTGAGGTGGATGATCAGCCATGATCTTATTGAATGGTGGTGCAGGCTCGAAGGGCCGAATGGCCTACTCTTGCACCTATTTTCTATGTTTCTATGTTTCTATGTTTCTATGATGCGGTTTCCTTGCCTGCAGCAGCCGAGGAAACATAACTTAAAGGAACAGCATGGTTCAGGAGCTAACAGGCATAACTAAGTAACTTTTATAAATCCAGACCACACATGATCCGTAGCAACCTTCAAAGAACCTCAGAAATAACACCAAAATGGTAATAAAAACGACCCTGAGATTAGCTGACATCATTCAGTGTGACAATGCGGAGCTCAAGAGCGCAAAAGGATCCTTTGTTGAATTTTTCATTGCAGCAGGCTTAGCTTCTCATGGTTCGTACCATATTTCAAGATTTATTTTCTCAACCAGTTCTAAAATAAATTACAAAGTTTCCTGTTTCTCGTGAGATGCTTTTGAGAATCATGTTCCTCACTGGCATCCCCAATTTCCCATAAATGTAAGTCATCAGTAATACCTTCCATGGGATTTGTTTTTGGGGGGTGGGGGGGGGGAGAAGAGTGGGGCTGGTTTCCTTAAGACTCGAAAATTCCAAACATAGTTCAGCATTAATCGCTGAACCATCTCGTTCCCTGATTGCGTATGGCAACGCTCCCATGAGAAGAGAGCTTCCGCAAAGAAAACTCCGGCTTGCCTCCTGTCAGCACAAGTTTCAACTCACAGTTTATTGTTTCTTTAGCTCTCCGTGAAATTAAACAGAGGCAAAAAAATAAATCACAAGTGATTATGTAAGCAACTGCTCAGCTCCTTTGTGCATAATGAAGTGATGTGTTAAAACTACAGGCGCGCCAGCAATTCACAGTAACCAATGCTTTATGATTTAGGCTCTACTTTTTGGATATGATACTTGTTTGTGGAAGATACCACCATAATTTGCTCAGAAACTGACATCGGAGAGTTTTAAGTAAATGTGACTGTTTGTGAAAGTGATGCTTTTCCCTTTGCTTTCACCCTCCCTTTCGTGGAGGCACTAGTCTGTCCTGGGGAAAGATTCCACCAGCTCTGATTATCCTTCTTTTCCTTTTTCAAGTGCCTATTCTTTACGGTGGTGGGGACCGGGAGGTCATTTCATAATTCAAAATTCGGTTAGGAACTTCATCTGCCGGGAGAGTATATTGGAATAGTTAGAAAACATTGCCCATGATGTTCTGATCACTCGGATGACGCCCCCACCCAACCCCTGTGTGTAAGCTTGGACAGTGAGCACGGGCTGGCTATGTGACCAATAATAGCAAAAATAATAGCGAAAAATGAAGGAATGTGAGGTGAGAGGTCCTGCCACCAGATTCCTGTCCCTGACAGCACCATCGGAAATCTTCCTTCCCCATCCCCCACAAACAGGGAAGTCAGCTCCCTGGTCATTGACTCCACCCCGTTGCATTTAAATACCAGCATGGGAGGGTGGCCCCAGGAAACTAGCTGATTTCCCTGCCTCCGACCTCAACTACCACTGATCTTAGTCACGGCCAGGGGAAGGGTGACGGTAGAGTCACAGCAAGCCCACTCGGCATAAAGTTGGAGAGAGACAGCCTAGGAGCCGGCACCTCTCATTCACTTCACTCCATGTGCCTGGGCAAAACACTGGTGGCCACAATCCCAGGCAAATGCTGCCTTGATGTCAAGGGCAGTCACTCTCACCTCACCTCTCGAACTCAGCTCTTGTATCCATGTATGGACCTTCTTCTTAGACAGACCCTCGGAGTCGAGGATGACTTGCTTCCACACTAATATGAGTTCTCAGGTGACTGATTCAGGACTTACAGTCTCTGTCACATGTGGGGCAGACGGTGGTTTGAGGGACGGGTGGGTGGGGTGCTTGGGTTTTCGTACGCTCCTTTCGCTGTTTGTGTTTGGCTTCCGCGTGCTCCCGGCGAACAGACTCAAGGTGTTCGGCGCCTTCCCGCATACTATTCCTGCATTTTGAGTGGTCTTAGGCCAGCGAGTCCCAGGTGGGGATGTTGCACTTTTTCAAGATGGATTTGAGGATGTCCTTGAAATGTTTCCTCTGCCCACCTGGGGCTCGCTTGCCGTGTCCGAGCTCTAAGTAGAGGGCTTGCTTTGGGAGTCTAGTATTGGGCATGCGGACGATGTGGCCCATCCATCGGAGTTGATCGAGCGTTGTCAATGCTTCGATGCTGGGAATGGTCCAGATCCAAAGTCGTCCCATCCTTTGTTATTGAATTACAGTATGCAGACGACACTCGCGTATGCGCACATTCGGAGGTCGAACTCCAAACCATCATCAACACCTTCACCGAGGCGTATGAGAGAATGGGCCTTACACTAAACATCCGTAAGGCAAACGATCTCGACCAACTTGCCCCCGTCACACAGTACTGCTCCCCGATCATTATCATTAAGATCCATGATGAGACCTTGGACAAGGTGGACCATTTTACAGACCTCTGGAGCCTACTATCAACAATGGCAGAGGTTGATGGCAAAGTCCAACACTGCCTTCAGTGTGCCAGTGTAACCTTCGGTCACCTGAGGAAGAGGTTGTGTGAAGACCTCAAACCTGGCACCAAGTTCATGGTCTACAAAGCAGTATGTTTGGACCAAGGCTACAATGAGGTCTAGAGCCAGATGGTACTGACGGAATCCAAACTGAGCATCCGTGAGCAGATGATTGGTGATTAAGTACCACACGATAGCATTCATAGAAACATAGAAACATAGAAAATAGCTGCAGGAGTAGGCCATTCGGCCCTTCGAGCCGACAAAACCATTCAACTCAGACTAAATGGTGGCACAATTGAGGAACAGTGGAGGACTTTTAAGGAGCTCTTTCATAGTGCTCAACAAAAATATATTCCAGTGAAAAAGAAGGGTGGTAAGAGAAGGGATAACCAGCCGTGGATAACCAAGGAAATAAAGGAGAGTATCAAAATAAAAACCAATGCGTATAAGGTGGCCAAGGTTAGTGGGAAACTAGAAGATTGGGAAAATTTTAAACGACAGCAAAGAATGACTAAGAAAGCAATAAAGAAAGGAAAGATAGATTACGAAAGTAAACGTGCGCAAAACATAAAAACAGATAGTAAAAGCTTTTACCGATATATAAAATGAAAAAGAGTGACTAAAGTAAATGTTGGTCCCTTAGAAGATGAGAATGGGGATTTAATAATGGGAAATGTGGAAATGGCTGAGACCTTAAACAATTATTTTGCTTCGGTCTTCACAGTGGAAGACACAAAAACCATGCCAAAAATTGTTGGTCACGGGAATGTGGGAAGGGAGGACCTTGAGACAACCACTATCACTAGGGGGGTAGTACTGGACAGGCTAATGGATCTCAAGGTAGACAAGTCCCCTGGTCCTGAGGAAATGCATCCCAGGGTATTAAAAGAGATGGCGGAACTTATAGCAGATGCATTGGTTATAATCTACCAAAATTCTCTGGACTCTGGGGCGATACCAGCGGATTGGAAAGCAGCTAATGTAACGCCTCTGTTTAAAAAAGGGGGCAGACAAAGGGCAGGTAACTATAGGCCGGTTAGTTTAACATCTGTAGTGGGGAAAATGCTTGAAGCTATCATTAAGGGAGAAATAGCGGGACATCTAGATAGGAATAGTGCAATCAAGCAGACGCAACATGGATTCACGAAGGGGAAATCATATTTAACTAATTTACTGGAATTCTTTGAGGATATCACGAGCATGGTGGATAGAGGTGTACCGATGGATGTGGTGTATTTAGATTTCCAAAAGGCATTCGATAAGGTGCCACACAAAAGGTTACTGCAGAAGATAAAGGTACGCGGAGTCAGAGGAAATGTATTAGCATGGATAGAGAATTGGCTGGCTAACAGAAAGCAAAGAGTCAGGATAAATGGGTCCTTTTCGGGTTGGAAATCGGTGGTTAGTGGTTACCACAGGGATCGGTGCTGGGACCACAACTGTTTACAATATACATAGATGACCTGGAAGAGGGGACAGAGTGTAGTGTAACAAAATTTGAAGATGACACAAAGATTAATGGGAAAGAGGGTTGTGTAGTGGACACAGAGAGGCTGCAAAGAGATTTGGATAGGTTAAGCGAATGGGCAAAGGTTTGGCAGATGGAATACAATGTCGGAAAATGTGAGGTCATCCATCTTGGAAAAAAAAACAGTAAAAGGAAATATTATTTGAATGGGGAGAAATTACAACATGCTGCAGTGCAGAGAGACCTGGGGGTCCTTGTGCATGAATCCCAAAAAGTTAGTTTGCAGGTGCAGCAGGTAATCAGGAAGGCGAATGGAATGTTGGCCTTTATTGCGAGAGGGATAGAGTACAAAAGCAGGGAGGTCCTGCTGCAACTGTACAGGGTATTGGTGAGGCTGCACCTGGAGTACTGCGTGCAGTTTTGGTCACCTTACTTAAGGAAGGATATACTAGCTTTGGAGGGGGTACAGAGACGATTCACTAGGCTGATTCCGGAGATGAGGGGGTTACCATATGATGATAGATTGAGTAGACTGGGTCTTTACTCGTTGGAGTTCAGAAGGATGAGGGGTGATCTTATTTAAAATTTAAAATAATGAAAGGGATAGGCAAGGTAGAGGCAGAGAGGTTGTTTCCACTGGTCGGGGAGACTAGAACTAGCGAGCACAGCCTCAAAATATGGGGGAGCCAATTTAAAACCGAGTTGAGAAGGAATTTCTTCTCCCAGAGGGTTGTGAATCTGTGGAATTCTCTCCCCAAGGAAGCAGTTGAGGCTAGCTCATTGAATATATTCAAATCGCAGACAGATAGATTTTTAACCAATAAGGGAATTAAGGGTTACGGGGAGCGGGCGGGTAAGTGGAGCTGAGTCCACGGCCAGATCAGCCACGATCTTGTTGAATGGTGGAGCAGGCTCGAGGGGCTAGATGGCCTACTCCTGTTCCTAATTCTTATGTTCTTATGTTCCAGCTCCTGACGGACCGCATTGGGGCACTGGAGCTGTGGGTGGATTCACTCTGGAGCATGCACAATGCTGAGAATGACATGAATAGTTCTTATATAATATGATCATGGCTGATCATGCAACTTCCGTTCCCCATTCCTGCTTTCTCTCAATACCCCTTGATCCCTTAAGCCGTAAGAGCCACATCTAATTCCCTTTTGAATATATCTAACGAACTGTCCTCAACAACTTTCTGTGGTAGATAATTCCACAGGTTCACAATTCTCTGAGTGAAGAAGTTTCTGATCATCTCAGTCCTAAATGGCTTACCCCTTATCCTTAGACTGTGACCCTTGCTTCTGGACTTACCCAACATCGGGAATATTCTTCCTGCCTCTAACCTGTTCAAACCCGTTCGATGAGATCCCCTCTCATTCTTCGAAATTCCAGTGAATATAAGCTAGTCGATCCAATCATTCTCCATATGTCCATCCTGCCATTCTGTGAATCAGTCTGGTGAACCTTCGCTGCACTCCCTCAATAGCAAGAATGTTCTTCCTCAGATTAGGAGACCAAAACTGTACACAATTTTCAAGGTGTGGCCTCACCAAGGCCCTGTGCAGCTGCAGTTAGACCTCCCTGCTCCTATACTCAAATCCTCTAGCTCTGAATGCCAACATGCCATTGCCTTCTTCACCGCTTGCTGTACCTGCATGCTAACTTTCAATGACTGATGAACCATGACACCCAAGTCTTGTTGCACTTCCCCTTTTCCTAATCTGTCACCATTCAGATAACATTCTGCCTCCCTGTTTTTGCCACCAAAGTGGATAACCTCACATTTATCCATATTATACTGCATCTGCCATGCATTTGCCCACTCACCTAACCTGTCCAAGTCACCCTGCAGCCTCTCAGCATCCTCCTCACAGCTCACACCACCACCCAGCTTAGTGTCATCTGCAAACTTGGAAACATTACATTCAATTCCTTCATCCAAATCATTAATATATATATTGTAAATAGCTGGGGGCCCAGCATTGAACCTTGTGGTACACCACTGTCACTGCCTGCCATTCTGAAAAGCACCCGTTTATTCCTACTCTTTGCTTCCTGTCTGCCAACCAGTTCTCTATCCATGTCAATGCATTACCCCCAATACCATGTGCTTTAATTTTGCACACTAATCTCTTGTGTGGGACCTTGTCAAAAGCCTTTTGAAAGTTCAAATACACCACATCCACTGGTTCTCCCTAGTTACATCCTCAAAAAATTCTAGAAGATTTGTCAAGCATGATTTCCCTTTCATAAATCCATGCTGTCTTGGACCGATCCTGTCACTGCTTTCCAAATGCACTGCTATTATGTCTTTAATAATTGATTCCAACATTTTCCCCACTACCGATGTCAGGCTAACCGGCCTATAATTCCCCATTTTCTCTCTCCCTCCTTTTTTAAAAAGTGGGGTTACATTAGGTACCCTCCAAACCATAGGAACTGATCCAGAGTCTATAGAATGTTGGAAAATGACCACCAGTGCATCCACTATTTCTAGGGTCACTTACTTAAGTACTCTGGGATACAGACAATCAGGCTCTGGGGATTTATTGGCCTTCAATCCCATCAATTTCCCGAACACAATTTCCTGACTAATAAGGATTTCCTTCAGTTCCTCCTTCTCGCTAGATCCTCGGTCCCCTGGTATTTCCGGAAGGTTACTTGTGTCTTCATTAGTGAAGATAGAACCAAAGTGCTTGTTCAATTGCTCTGCCATTTCTTTGTTCCCCATTATAAATTCATCTGATTCTGACTGCAAGGGACCTACATTTGTCTTCACTAATCATTTTCGCTTCACATACCGATAGAAACTTTTGCAGTCAGTTTTTATGTTCCCTGCAAGCTTACTCTCGTACTCTATTTTTCCCCTCCTAATTAAAATCTTTGTCCTCCTCTGCTGAATTCTAATTTTCTCCCAGTCCTCCTGTTTGCTGCTTTTTCTGGCCAATTTAAATGCCTCTTCCTTGGACACTATCCTTAATTTCCCTTGTTAGCCATGGTTGAGCCACCTTCACCGTTTTATTTTTACGCCAGACAGGGATGTACAATTGTTGAAGTTCATCCATGTGATCATTAAATGTTTGCCAATGCCTACCCACCGTCAACCCTTTAAGTATCATTCGCCAATTTTTCTTTGCCAATTCACGTCTCATACCATCAAACTATCTTTTAGGACCTTAGCCTCTGAATTAATTGTGTCACTCTCCATCTTAATGGAGAATTTTACCATATTATGGTCACTCTTCCTGAAGCACAACAAGATTGCCAATTCGTCCTCTCTCATAGAAACATAGAAACATAGAAAATAGCTGCAAGAGTAGGCCATTCGGCCCTTCGAGCCTGCACCTCCATTCAATAAGATCATGGCTGATCATTCACCTCAGTACGCCTTTCCTGTTTTCTCTCCATACTCGTTGATCCCTTTAGCCATAAGGGCCATATCTAACTCCCTCTTGAATATATCTAATGAACTGGCATCAACAACTCTCTGCAGTAGAGAATTCCACAGGTTCACAACTTTCTGAGTGAAGAAGTCTCTCCTTATCTCGGTCCTAAGTGGCTTACACTTTATCCTTAGACTGTGACCCCTGGTTCTGGACTTCCCCAATATCGGGGACATTCATCCTGCATCTAACCTGTCCAGGCCTGTCAGAATTTTATATGATTGCATGAGATCCCCTCTCATTCTTCTATACTGCAGTGAATACAGGCCCAGTCGATCCAGTCTCTCCTCATATGTCAATCCTGCCATCCCGTGAATCAGACTGGTAAACCTAGGTTGGCCTGCTCTCTAGTTGGTTCTTCAACATATTGGTCCAGAAAACCATCCCTTATATACTCCAGGAAATCCTCCTCCATTGTATTGCTACCAGCTTGGTTAGCCCAATCTATATGTAGATTGAAGTCACCCATGATAACTGCTGTACCTTTATTGCACACATCGCTAATTTCCTGTTTGATGCCATCCCCAACCTCACTACCACTGTTTGGTGGTCTGTACATAATCCCACTAACGTTTTCTGCCCTTTGGTATTCCGCAGCTCTACCCACACTGATTCCGTATCATCTAAGTTAATGTCCTTCCTTAGGCCCCAAGTTTCCACATGATTTGCTCCTGATTTTTAGGAGCAACTGGTGTAGAACGGAGTATCTTAGAAATAAGGAATTCTCCACATTTAGTTTTCTGCAGTTCTAGTCAGGTAGAACAGTTTCACTTTGGAACAGAATGTTTTTTTCAAAAGGAGGCGTGTCCAGACACTGATTTCAAAGTTTCCACAGTGAAAATGTACTCCAAGCTCACTGAGAATGGAGTAAGTGAAGATTTTTGTACGCTTGAAAAAACCTTGTCTACACATTAAAAAATCAGGCGCAGGTTACAAATTAGGTGTCGGAAATGAGGGGGGGGGAAGGGAAGTCATTAAATTCTACAATAAATCCTTAGTTATACTTATACAAATATTATACAAATAAATCCAACCTGAATAAAAATTTATAAGCAAACAAAAGATTAAATAAACCATGTTCCTACCTGTGTGAAAGTGCTTCAGGCAGGCCTTTCAGGCAGTGGTTTGCCGTCGGGACCGAAGGCTGAACGGGACGGGCCCGAGACTTCGGGCAGGGCCCGTCCCCAGCACCAGATTTACAGGTAGGTGGCGTTGGGTCGGGTCGGGGAGGGAGGTTCGGTTCGGGTCGGCTGGGGGGGAGGGGGAGGGGGAGGTCAGGTCGGGAGGGGGAGGTCAGGTCGGATCCAGTCCGGGGGCGGGGGCGGGAGTCGGGTCGGGTCCAGTCGGGGGGGAGCGGGAGAGGGAGCGGGAGTAGGGTCAGGTCGGGTTGGGTCCAGTCGGGGGGGAACGGGAGCGGGAACGGGAGTCGGGTCGGGTCCAGTCGGGGGGGAGAGGGAGCGGGAGTAGGGTCAGGTCGGGTCGGGTCCAGTCGGGGGGGAGCGGAAGCGGCAGTCGGGCCGGGTCCAGTTGGGGGGGAGCGGGAGTGGGAGCGGCAGTCGGGTCGGGTCGGGTCCAGTCGGGGGGGAGCGGGAGCCGGAGCGGCAGTCGGGTCGGGTCGGGTCAGGTCCAGTCGGGGGGGAGCGGGAGCGGGAGTCGGGTCGGGTCCGGTCCAGGGGGGCGGCGGCGGGGAGCAGGAGCAGGAGCGGGAGCGGGAGCGGGAGTCGGGAGGAAGCAGGAGCTGGCCGTGGGAGGAGCCTTATTCATGCAGCCCCAGTGAGGCCATTCGGCCAGGGCTAGGGGCTGCGTGCTTCGGGCCCCTCCCACACAGTTTCGGGCGCCTGGAGCTACTGCACTTGCGTGCCCACTGTAGCACGCATGTGCAGAGGTCCCGGCACTGTTTTTAGTGCAGGGACCTGGCTCCGCCCCCCTACAGCTCCAGCTGCACTGCGCTGAGGGCCAGAGGACCTGCAGGGAGGTGGAGAATAGCGCGTTTTTTTTCAGGCGCCGTTTTCGGCGCAAAAAACGGGCGCCCAGCTCGGAGGGGCGCCTGTTTTGCCGCGTGTGGAAACTTGTGGCCTTACTATTGCGTTATTCTCCTCTTTATGCAGCAACGCTAACCCACCTCGTTTTCCTTTATGTCTATCCTTCCTAAATATTGAATACCTCTGGATGTTGAGTTCCCAGCTTTGTTCACACTGGAGCCATGTCTCCGTAATCCCAATTACATCATATCCATTAACAACTGTCTGCACAGTTGATTCATCCACCTTTTTACGAACGCTCCTCGCATTGAGGCACATTACATGCAGATAATTGAGAGTAAGCTAACAGAGATGTAATTATCCTAATTGGTTTGTCCTGCTTTTTGAGGACAGGACAAATTGGAGTAATTTTTTACATTGTCGAGTAGATACCAGTGTTGTTCCTGTACTGGCATCGGGAGTGGATGGAATCCCCGCTGAGACACTAAAGTATGGCGGAGAGGCAGTATTGGTATGAATGCATGACCTCATCTCTCTCATTTGGAAGGAGAAGAGCATGCCGGGCGATCTTGGAGATGCAATAATCGTGACCATCTTGAAAAAATGCAAAAAGTCCGACTGCGGCAACTACAGAGGAATCTCCCTGCTATCAGCCACTGGGAAAGTAAACGCTAGAATCCTCCTCAACCGTCTTCTCCCTGTTGCTGAGGAGCCCCTCCCAGAGTCACAGTGTGGATTCCATCCACTACGGGTACATCATCATCATAGGCAGTCCCTCGAAATCAAGGAAGTCTTTAATCTACAAAACCAAGCTTCGAAAGATATGTGGTGAAGACAAAAAGATTAGTGAGGACAAACGTAGGTCCCTTGCAGTCAGAGTCAGGTGAATTTATAATGAGGAACAAAGAAATGGCAGACCAGTTGAACAAATACTTTGGTTCTGTCTTCACGAAGGAAGACACAAATAACCTTCTGGAAATACTAGGGGACCGAGGGTCTAGTGAGAAGGAGCAACTGAAGGAAATCCTTATTAGGTGGGAAATTGTGTTGGGGAAATTGATGGGATTGAAGGCTGATAAATCCCCGGGGCTTGATAGTCTGCATCCCAGAGTACTTAAGGAAATGGCCCTAGAAATAGTGGATGCATTGTTGATCATTTTCCATCAACTCTGGTTCAGTTCCTATGGACTGGAGAGTAGCTAATGTAACACCACTTTTTAAAAAAGGAGGGAGAGAGAAAACAGGTAATTATAGACCGGTAAGCTTGACATCAGTAGTGGGGAAAAAGTTGGAATCAATTTTTAAAGATGAAATAGCAGCACATTTGGAAAGCAGTGACAGGATCGGTCCAAGTCAGCATGGATTTATGAAGGAGAAATCATGCTTGACAAATCTTCTAGAATTTTTTGAGGATGTAACTAATAGAGTGGACAAGGGAGAACCAGTGGATGTGGTGTATTTAGACTTTCAAAAGGCTTTTGACAAGGTCCCACACGAGAGATTGGTGTGCAAAATTAAAGCATTGGGGGTAATGTACTGTTGTGGATAGAGAACTGGTTGGCAGACAGGAAGCAGAGAGTCAGGATTAACGGGTTCTTTTCAGAATGGCAGGCAATGACTAGTGGGGTGCCGCATGGCTCAGTGCTGGGACCCCAGCTATTTACAATATACATCAATGATTTGGATGAAGGAATTGAGTGTAATATCTCCAAGTTTGCAGATGACACTAAGCTGGGTGGTGGTGTGAGCTGTGACGAGGACGCTAAGAGGCTGCAGGGTGACTTGGACAGGTTAGGTGAGTGGGCAAATGCATGGCAGATGCAGTATAACATGGATAAATGTGAGGTTATCCACTTTGGTGGCAAAAACACGAAGGCACAATATTATCTGAATGGCGGCAGATTAGGAAAAGCAGAGGTGCAACAAGACCTGGGTGTCATGGTACATCAGTCATTGAAAGTTGGCATGCAGGTACAGCAGGCAGTGAAGAAGGCAAATGGCGTGTTGGCCTTCATAGCGAGAGGATTTGCGTATAGGAGCAGGGAGGTCTTACTGCAGTTGAACAGGGTCTTTGTGAGGCCTCACTGAAATGTTGTGTTGAGTTTTGGTCTCCTAATCTGAGGAAGGACGTTCTTGCTATTGAGGGAGTGCAGCGAAGGCCCAACAGACTGATTCCCAGGATGGGAGAACTGACATATGAGGAGAGACTGGATTGACTAGGCCTGTATTCACTGGAGTTTAGAAGGATGAGAAGGGATCTCAGAGAAACATCTAAAATTCTGACGGGACTGGACAGGTTAGATGTGTGAAGAATGTTCCCGATGTTGGGGAAGTCCAGAACAAGGGGACACAGTCTAAGGATAAGGGGTAAGCCATTTAGGACTGAGATGAGGTAAAACTTCTTCACTCAGAGAGTTGTTAAAGTGTGGAATTCTCTACCACAGGAAGTTGTTGATGCCAGTTCATTGGATATATTCAAGAAGAAGTTAGATGTGGCCCTTACGGCTAAAGGGATCAAGGGGTATGGAGAGAACACAGGAAAGGGGTACTGAGGTGAATGATTAGCCATGATCTTATTGAATGGTGGTGCCGGCTCAAAGGGCTGAATGGCCTACTCCTGCACCTATTTTCTATGTTTCTATGCTTCCAATCTAAAAATGAGTTCTTAGGTTGCTGAACAATCCAATATGGGAATTACAGTCTCTGTCACAGATGGAACAGACAGCCATTGAATGAAAGGGATTGGTTTGCCGCACGCTCCTTCCGCTGCCTGCGCTTGGTTTCTGCATGCTGTTGGCGATGAGACTCGAGGTGCTCAGCGCCCTCCCGGATGCACTTCTTCCACTTAGCGCAGTTGGCTGGAGGAAAAACCCTCTTTGGTCTCATCCGTTGCATCGAATGTTGGGGTATATGCACTGATGACTGTAGCACATTTGTTCCGGGATAGGGTGAGTCGGAGAGTCATGAGACGTTCTAGATATGTGAAGAGAAAATGATTAGTGAAGACAAATGTAGGTCCCTTGCAGTCAGATTCAGGTGAATTTATAATGGGGAACAAAGAAATGGCAGACCAGTTGAACAAATATTTTGGTTCTGTCTTCATGAAGGAAGACACAAATAACCTTTTGGAAGTACTAGGGGACCGAGGGTCCAGTGAGAGGGAGGAAATGAAGGATATCCTTAGTAGGCGGGAAATTGTGTTCGGGAAATTGATGGGATTGAAGGCCGATAAATCCCAGAGTACTTAAGGATGTGGCCCTAGAAATAGTGGATGCATTGGTGATCATTTTCCAACGGTCTATCGACTCTGGATCAGTTCCTATGGACTGGAGGGTAGCTAATATAACACCACTTTTTAAAAAAGGAGGGAGGCAGAAAATGACTAATTTTAGACCGGTTAGCTTGACATCGGTAGTGGGGAAAAAGTGGGAATCAATTATTAAAGATGAAATAACAGCGCATTTGGAAAGCAGTGACAGGATCGGTCCAAGTCAACATGGATTTATGAAAGGGAAATCATGCTTGACAAATCTTCTGGAATTTTTTGAGGATGTAACTAGTAGAGTGGACAAGAGAGAACCAGTGGATGTGGTGTATTTAGACTTTCAAAAGGCTTTTGACAAGGTTCCACACAAGAGATTCGTGTACAAAATTAAAGCACATGGTATTGGGGGTAATGTACTGACGTGGATAGAGATCTGGTTGGCAGACAGGAAGCAGAGAGTCAGGATAAACGGATTATTTTCAGAATGGCAGGCAGTGACTAGTGGGGTGCCTCAGGGCTCAGTGCTGGGACCCCAGCTATTTACAATATACATTAATGATTTAGATGAAGGAATTGAGTGTAATATCTCCAAGTTTGCAGATGACACTAAACTGGGTGGTGGTGTGAGCTGTGAGGAGGACAGTAAGAAGCTGCAGGGTGACTTGGACAGGTTACGTGAGTGGGCAAATGCATGGCAGATGCAGTATAATGTGGATAAATGTGAGTTTACCCACTTTGCGGGGAAAAACACAAAGGCAGGATATTATCTGAATGGTGGCAGATTAGGAAAAGGGGAGGTTCAACGAGACCTGGGTGTCATGGTACATCAGTCATTGAAAGTTGTCATGCAGGTACAGCAGGCAGTGAAGAAGGCAAATGGTATGTTGGCCTTCATAGCTAGGGGATTTGAGTATAGGAGCAGGGAGGTCTTACTGCTGTTGTACAGGGCCTTGGTGAGGCCTCACCTGGAATATTGTGTTCAGTTTTGGTCTCCTAATCTAAGGAAGGACGTTCTTGCTATTGAGGGAGTTCACCAGACTAATTCCCGGGATGGCTGGACTGACATATGAGGAGAGACTGGATCGACTGGGCCTTATTCTCTGGAGTTTAGAAGGATGAGAGGGGATCTCATAGAAACATATAAAATTCTGACGGGACTGGACAGGTTAGATGCAGGAAGGATGTTCCTGATGTTGGGGAAGTCCAGAACCAGGGGACACAGTCTAAGGATAAGAGGTAAGCCATTTAGGACTGAGGTGAGGTAAAACTTTTTCACTCAGAGAGTTTTTAACCTGTGGAATTCCCTACCGCAGAGAGTTGTTGATGCCAGTTCATTGGCTATATTCCTTACGGCTCAAGGGATCAAGGGGTATGGAGAGAAAGCAGGAAAGGGGTACTGAGGTGAATGATCAGCCATGATCTTATTGAATGGTGGTGCAGGCTCGAAGGGCCGAATGGCCTACTCCTGCACCTATTTTCTATGTTTCTATGTTAATCCCAGAAGGCGAGTCTCTGAGGCGGTCAACCAGCTTGTTCTTCATTGCGAAACTGAGTCTGTGGAGGCAGCATTCTTCCTCTGGTTTGCCTTTCCAGAAGAAGGTGTAACCTCCACCTTGTTCCTGGAGCTGGCCTTCCCCTACCCACCGGGTCTTGCTTAGGGCGGCAATGTCAACATCGAAGCGTCTAAGTTCCCGGGCAACTGTGGTGATGCGGTGTTCCGGCCTGTCACTTTTGGAGTTGTCCATGAGGGTTCTGATGTTCCAGTTCCCAAACTTCATATTGAGGGTTGGAAGATGCCTGTGCATGAGTTCTTTTAACGTGGGGTGGCCATTGCACACCTGCTATCACTTGCTTAGCTGAGTAAAGTCTTGGTCCAGTGGCAAGGGGGTCCAGGCACTGCTGCATGAGCCTAATTGCCTACGGCGAGATTTTGGCCGTAAGCTCAACGCTGAGTAGCACCCTTCGGTGAGATGGTAGGTGATCCAAGGCTTGGCTGGGGGCAGGCATTGGGAAGGTCAGAGGTCCATTTTGTGGGGCGGTCAGGGTGTTCAGAGTGGAAGAAGGGGAGGTCAGGGTGTTCAGAGTGGGAGGAGGAGAGGTCAGCGTGTTCAGAATGGTCGGAGAAGAGGTCAGGATCTTAGAGTGGTCACAGCCATTGTGCTCACCGCGTGCTGGAGGAGAAGAGTCCAGGTCATTGATGGAGGAGAAATGGCCAGGTCATCGCTGGAGGAGAAATGGCCAGGTCATTGATGGAGAAGAAGAGGCCCAGTCATTGCTGGAGGAGAAGCGGCCAGGGCGTCGGTGAAGGCGGAGAGGCCCTGTCGTCGCTGGAGGAGAAGAGTCCAGGTCATCGGCGGAGGAGAGGAGGCCGGATCATCGCTGGAGGAGAAGCGGCCAGGTCGTCGGTGGAGGAGGGGAGGCCCAGTTGTCAGTGGAGAGGGGAGGCCCAGTCGTCGCTGGAGGGGAAGAGTCCAGGTCGTCGGTGGAGGGAGGAGAGGCCCAGTTGTCAGTGGAGGGGAAGAGTCCAGGTCGTCGGCGGAGGAGGAGAGGCCCAGTTGTCAGTGGAGGGGAAGAGTCCAGGTCGTCGGCGGAGGAGGAGAGGCCCAGTTGTCAGTGGAGGAGGAGAGGTCCAGTCATCGGTGGAGGAGGAGAGGCCCAGTCGTCGGCGGAGGGGAAGAGGCCCAGTTGTCAGTGGAGGAGGAGAGGCCCAGTTGTCAGTGGAGGAGGAGAGGTCCAGTCATCGGTGGAGGAGGAGAGGCCCAGTCGTCGGCGGAGGGGAAGAGGCCCAGTTGTCAGTGGAGGAGGAGAGGCCCAGTTGTCAGTGGAGGAGGAGAGGTCCAGTCATCGGTGGAGGAGGAGAGGCCCAGTCGTCGGCGGAGGGGAAGAGGCCCAGTCGTCGGTGGAGGAGGAGAGGCCCAATCGTCGGTGGAGGGGAGGAGAGGTCCAGTTGTCAGTGGAGGAGGAGAGGTCCAGTCGTCGGTGGAGGAGGAGAGGCCCAATCGTCGGTGGAGGGGAGGAGAGGTCCAGTTGTCAGTGGAGGAGGAGAGGTCCAGTTGTCAGTGGAGGAGGAGAGGTCCAGTCGTCGGTGGAGGAGGAGAGGCCCAATCGTCGGTAGAGGGGAGGAGAGGTCCAGTCGATGCTGGGTGGAGGCTCGGAGGGAAGGCTCGCGCATGAGGTAGACCCGAACCTGTGGTCGGCGTGGTCGGAGGCTCACCGGTCGTCGTCAGGGATCGAATGGAGCAGCTGAGTCAGCCACGTCCAGTGGGGAACATAAGGTAGGGCTGTGAGGAGCATGGGGGGTGGTCAGTGGGCTCAGGTAGCTGCCATTATGGGTAAGGGATATACTTAGGGGTAGAAAAAAGCACCCACTATTAGGCTTAAGCAGTGGGAAGGGGAGATTGGGGAAGAGAAGAGTGAAGTTGGCAGCAGATGGCCAAGAGGAAATTTGATCAAGGGGAGCTCCCTCGGGTGCTGCCATCCCGTCCGCTTTCTTGGATCCAACACAGGGTACAACGGACATGATCTTTACGGCGCGACAACTGCAAGAGAAATGCATCTGCAGGGAACAGCACCAACCCTTGTACATGGCCTTCTGTGACCTTACAAGGCCTTTGACACTGTTAACCGTGCAGGACTATGGAGAGTCCTCCTCCATTTCGGCTGCCCCCAAAAGTTTGTCACCATCCTCTGCCTGCTCCATGACGATATGCAAGCTGTGATCCTGACAAACGGATCCACGTCCGGACTGAGGTCAAGCAGAGCTGCATCATCGCACCAACCCTCTTCTCGATCTTCCTCGCTGCAATGCTCCACCTCACACTCAACAAGCTCCCGGCTGGAGTGGGACTAAACTATACAACCAATGGGAACCTGTTCAACCTTCATTGCCTCTAGGCCAGATCGAAGACCATCCCATCCTCTGTCGTCGAACTACAGTATGCGGACGACATTTGCGTCTGCGCACATTCAGAGGCTGAACTCCAAGCCATCATCAACATCTTGACCGAGGCATATGAAAGTGTTAAGTATGCAACAAAGGTACAAACTGAGTACTGTTTAACTGAACAATGTACAACCTTGTTTCTGCTTTGTTACGGCCCAAAGTGCTTGACTCACAAAATGGCTGGCCTTTTATACCAGAGCAGCACCATTTGCGTGCTGCTCAGTGGCCTCCAGCAATGACACCATCTGGTGGCTACAAACAGCATGTACATACATGACAATACCCTCCTCTGAGATCTTATCACAGTCTTTCACAGGTTGAAACAGTCCGGTGCTTTATGCGCCCTGGTTGACCGTCTCAGTTCGATTCCAGCCTTGGGTGAATGTGCAGTGTCTGTTGTGGCTGGTAGCTGGATCGCTGTCTTTTTGCGGGTGCCAGTAGCCATGTCAGGAATTGCAAGTCCACTTTTATTGAGCAAGTCAGTGATGGAAATTCCGGGTTCACTGATGACACTTGAGTCCAGTGAAGGCTGCTGGTGGGTTGGTTGCTCGTCGACGGTTTCTTCGTCCGAATGCTCTGGCTCGTCTGCGTGCCTCAGCTTTGTTTGATCCATGTGTTTCCTGCAAGTTTGCCCATTCTTGAGCTTAATAACAAATACTCATTGCCTTCCTTGGCCATGACCGTACCAGCGATCCATTTGGGACCCTGACCATAATTCAACACATATACAGGATCATTGACGGAAATCTCACGTGACACAGTCGCGCGATCGTGGTACCCTTGTTGACTGTCTTCTATATTCAACATGATTACTTAAATCCGGGTGTACAAGAGATAACTTGGTCTTAAGACCTCTTTTCATCATGAGTTCAGCAGACGAGACCCCTGTGAGTATGTGGGGACTTGTCCTGGAACTCAGCAGTATGCAAGACAAGCAGGTCTGCAGTGACCTTTGAGATACTCTACTCATGCTTTGCTTGATAATTTGTACTGCACGTTCTGCTTGCCCATTGGATACAGGCTTGATCAGTGCTGACCTTACATGTTTTATGCCGTTAAGTTTTACGAACTCCTGAAACTCCTGACTGGTGAAGCACGACCCACTGTCGCTCACCACTACGTCAGGCAGACCATGTGTCGCGAACATGACATTGAGATTCTCTATGGTTGCCGTGGACGTAATGGATGACATGATTATGCATTCTATCCACTTCGAATAAGCATCCACCACCACTAAAAACATCTTGCCCAGGAAGGGACCTGCAAAATCTACATGGATCCTGGACCAAGGTTTGGATGACCATGACCCCAAGACTCAGCGGCGATTCCGCTGGTGCTTTGCTGAGCTGCATGCAGGTGTTGCACTGATGCACGTATGCTTCCAGCTCAGAATCAATTCCTGCCCACCATATGTGGGACCTGGCGAAGGCATTCATCATCACTAATGCAGAATTTGTGCTGTGTAACTCATACACAAACTTCTCTCTCTCTTTCTTAGGCATTACAACTCGATTGCCCCACAATATTCAATCTGCTTGAATGGACAGTTCGTCCTTGCGATGAATGTACGGTTTGGCCTCTTCACACATTTGCTTAGGTATGGCAGACCAATCCTCTTTGAGGATGCAACCCTTTACCAATGATAATATCAGGTCCTGGCTGATCCAGGACTTAACTTGTTGAGCCATGACAGGGGTACCTTCACTCTCAAAAGCATCCATGATTAACATTAAATCTGCCGGTTGTGGCGTTTCCATCTCCGGTGTGGGCAATGGCGACCGGCTCAAAGCATCGGCACAACTCTCTGTGCCAGGTCTGTGGCAAATGACGTAATCATAGGCAGATAATGTCAGTACCCACCTTTGGATGCGGGATGAAGCATTGATATTAATACCTTTGCTCTCGGAAAACAACAAAATGATCAGTCTTTAATTCAAACCTCAGACCAAACAGGTAATGATGCAACTTTTTAACATCGTACACACATGCTAAAGCTTCTTTTTCTACCATACTGTAGGCTCTTTCTGCTTTAGACAAACTTTTGGATGCACACACGACAGGTTGAAGTTTCCCCCACTCATTGGCTTGTTGTAACACGCAACCAATTCCATATGACGATGCGTCACAGGCCAAAACTGAACGTTTACATGGGTCATAATGAATGAACAACTTGTTTGAGCAAAGCAGATTAGTGGCTTTCTCAAAAGCATTGTCTTGCAATGCGCCCCACACCCAGTTGTTGCCTTTTCTCAATAGCATGTGTAGTGGTTCAAGTAAGGTGGTCAATTTAGGTAGGAAGTTACCAAAGTAGTTGAGTAGACCCAGGAACGAACGCAGCTCCGTCATGTTCTGCGGCTTAGGTGCATTCTTGATGGCTTTGGTTTTGATGTAAATAGGTCTGATGCCATCAGCAGTGATTTTCCTCCTGAGGAATTCGACCTCCGGTGCCATGAAGACGCACTTCGAATATTGAAGTCTGAGTCCCACTCTGTCCAAACACAGAGTGGGACCTCTTCCAGGTTGTTCAGATGTTCCTTGGAGTCATGACCAGTGATCTGGGTGTAATCTTGGAACATGACGGTTCTGGGAACGGACTTCAGTAGACTTTCCATATTCCTCTGGAATATTGCTGTGGCCGAGCGAATTCCAAATGGGCACCTGTGGTAACTAAACAGTCCTTTGTGCATGTTAATGCACGTAACTCTCTTTGACGTCTCAACCAACTCCTGTGTCAAATAGGCTGACGTCAAGTCCAGTTTTGTGAACAACTTCCCCCCGGCTAGTGTCGCAAACAAGTCATCAGTCTTCGGTAACGGGTACTGATCTTGTTTCAAAACCCTGTTGATCGTAGCCTTGTAGTCTCCACAGATTCTGACTGTGCCATCACTTTTCAGCACAGGAACAATGAGGCTGGCCCATTCATTAAATTGGACCAATGATATGATCCCTTCACGCTGCAGTCTGTCCAGTTCAATTTCGACCTTCTCCCTCATCATATACGGCACTGCCCGACCTTTATGATAGACAGGTCTTACATCTGAGTCCATGTGGATCTGCACCTTGGCTCCCGTGAAGTTGTTGATACCCGGTTCGAACAGTGAGGGGAACTTGCTCAATACTTGGGCACATGTATCTTCCTCCGATGACAACGCCTTTATGTTGTTCCAGTCGCATCTGATTTTCTCCAACCAGCTCCTGCCGAGCAGCGTTGGGCCATTGCCTGGAACAATCCACAGCGGTAACTTGTGAACCGCACCATTATATGACACATTAATTTGTGCATTGCCAATCACCTTTATCAGTTCTTTGGTGTACGTGCGCAGCTTGGCGTTAACAGGGCTCAGCCTGGGCCTCACAATCTTAGTATCCCACAGCTTATAAAATGCCCTCTCATTCATGATCGATTGACTCGCCCCCATGTCCAGTTCCATCGATACCAGTATCCCGTTAAACTTCACATTAATCAAAATTGGTTTACTCTTGGTTATGAAGGAGTACAGTCCATATACTTCCTCCTCTGGCATCTCGGATTGTGTATCCGGATCCGCGCTGGTCTGACTCTCATCCACCACGTGGTGTGTCGCAGCTCGCTTGCTCATTTGCGGACACTTGCGCTGGAGATGCCCCACTCTTAGACAGTTGCAACTATATTGTTTAAATTTGCACTGCTGGTGCCAATGATTTCCCCCAGGGAGAAGTCGGATACATTCCCGCTGCCGGACTTTGGGCAACCACAGGTTTCGCGAATGCAGCCGGATAAGCCCTGCCATGTGCCACTCTGCCGAACGTGGAATCAATCACAGTTACAGTACTTGCCGAGGTTCGGTTCTTCACCGCTATTTGCTTTAAGCTCCTGTCCGTTGTCATACAATGATTGAGCGATCTGGATGGCCTTTTTTAAATCCAACTCCTCCACCACCAGAAGTTTGCACAGGATCACCTCATGGTTGATACCGATAACAAAGAAGTCCCACAGCATGTCTGCCCACACCGTCCCGAACTTGCACGGTCCCGCTAGCCGTCTCAGGTCGGCAACGAATTCCACCGTGCTCTGGCCCTCCGATCGAACATGTGTATAAAACCTGAATCTCGAGATGATGATACCGTCGTCTGGCTTGAGGTGCTCCCGTACCAATGTACACAACTCCTCGTACGTTTTGTCTGTTGGATCACTAGGCATGAGTAGATTCTTTATCAGACTGTAGATCTTTGAACCGCACACAGTGAGGAACACGGCCCGGCACCGATCTGCATCATCGACCCCCTTCATTTTGTTAGCAACGACTTACTGGTTCAAACGGCTCACAAAGTCTGCCCAATCTTCTCCCTCCACGAATCGCTCTAAAAATCCAATCATGCTCATTTTACAAACAAAGGTTCCTGTATTCTCATCTCCAAATGTTACGTATGCAACAAAGGTACAAACTGAGTACTGTTTAACTAAGCAAGGTACAACCTTGTTCCTGCTTTATTACGGCTCCAAGTGCCTGACTCACAAAATGTCTGGCCTTTTCTACCAGAGCAGCACCATGTACGTGCTGCTCTGTGGCCTTCAACAATTACGCAATCTGGTGACTACAAACAGCATGTACATACATGACAGAAAGCATGGGCCTTACACTAAATATCCATAGGACAAAGGTCCTCCACCAACCTGACCCCACCATGCAGCACTGCCCCCCGGTCATCAAGATCCACGGCACAGCCTTGGACAACGTGGACCACTTTCCATACCTTGGGAGCCTACTATTAGCAAGGGCAGACCTCGACGACGAGGTCCAATACCGCCTCCAGTGTGCCAGCGCAGCCTTCGGTCATATGAGGAAGAGGGTGTTCGAAGATCAGGCCCTCAAATCTGGTACGAAGCTTATGGTCTGCAGGGCTGTAGTGATACCCGCCCTCCTGTATGGCTCAGAGACGTGGACCGTATACAGTGGACACCTCAAATCACTGGAGAAATACCACCAATGATATCTCCGACAGATCTTGCAAATCCCCTGGGAGGACAGATGCACCAACGTCAGTGTTCTCGATCAGGCCAACATCCCCAGCATTGAAGCACTGACTACACTAGACCAGCTCCGTTGGGCGGGCCACATTGTTCACATGCCTGACACAAGACTCCCAAAGCAAGTGTTCGACTCAGAACTCCTACACAGCAAGCACCAGGGGGGCAGAGGAAATGTTTCAAGGACACCCTCAAAGCCTCCTTGATAAAGTGCAACATCCCCACCGACGCCTGGAAGCCCCTGGCCAAAGACCACCCTAAGCGGAGGAAGAGCATCCCGGAGGGCGCTGAGCACCTCAAGTGTCGTCACCGAGAGCATGCAGAAAACAAACGCAGGCAGCGGAAGGAGCATGCGCCAAACCAGACTCTCCACCTACCCTTTCCTTCAATGACTGTCTGTCCCACCTGTGACAGAGACTGTAATTCTCGTATTGAACTGTACAGTCACCTGAGGCTCACTTTTAGAGTGGAAGCAAGTCTTCCTCAATTTCGAGGGACTGCATATGATGACTTGTACTAGAACAGCTTAGCTAAGATGCGGCTAGTTCTGGAGCACAAGTCTTCAGCACTACAACGATGATATTGTCGGGGCCCATAGCCTTTGCTGCGCTCAGCTCTTTCTTGATGTCATGTGAAGGGAAATTGATTTGGCGCCATGAGGAAAAGTCAAAGAAAGATCGTTCCCTTCTGGCTGAAGATGGTTGTGAACATTTATTATTACTCGGGTCCATATCCAAAACTTTGGCCTTGCCTTCAGCTTTTCTTATTACATCAAGTCATAAATCTTCTCACATCAGATGAAGCAACTGATATAATCCTGAAGGGAACAAATTGGAAGATGGACAGAGAGTAAAGCACATGGCAGTCAGTTCACTGTCTGCAGAATTCCCTTATATGTTAAATAAAAAATAACTAGCATTACGTCTATGTAATGCTTCACAAGCAAGCTTCTGCTTTGAAAGTTCTCTACTGAGACCCTTGGAATAATTAAAAGTCATTAGAGGTAATTTGAGGAATGATGTTCTTTGTCAGAAATGCTTTGCTGCTTGAGGTCAAAATGGCTGAAAGGTTGGACCATCTCTCATGTTGGCCTGTAAGTTATGAAACTGTTTTGTGCATAACAAAGTCATGGATTGCTAAGCAATACTGGCAAAGCCGTGATACAATGAGTTTACAATCTCTATTACAGTAAATATTGGGATTCTGGGAAAGAGTATAAATCAGCACATGCCTGGATTTGATTTGTTTATAGATTTTTCTTTTGTGTTGGCCTGGGTGGGGCTGACTGGAGTTTGTACAGCAGTCGCACACTCCTGTTTGGGCCCGACGAGTTTATCCAGCGAGGAGCTGAGCCGTAGGGGGCTAGAAAGAGCCACGCTCGATCCGTGAGGCTGCTGATCTCGGCATTGTTGTTGCCAATTTAAGTGTATCGAAGGGTTAAGTCATGGCAGGGGAGCTCGTTCACGTGATACGCTCCTCCTGTACCATGTGGGAACTCAGGGACACTTCCGGTGTCCCTGACGACTACATCTGCGGGAAGTGTATCCGCCTCCAGCTCCTGATGGACCGCGTTGCGGAATTGGAGCTGAGGGTGGATTCACTCTGGAGCATCCACGATGCTGAGAATGACGTGAGTAGCACGTGTAGCGAGTTGGTCTTACCGCAGGTGAAGGGTCCACAGCCAGATAGGGAATGGATGACCAGCAGGAAGAGTAGTGCAAGGAAGGTAGTGCAGGGGTCCCCTGTGGTCATCCCCCTGCAAAACAGATACACTGCTTTGAGTACTGTTGATGGGGATGACTCATCAGGGGAGGGCAGCAGCAGCCAAGTTCATGGCACCGTGGCTGGCTCTGTTGCACAGGAGGGCAGGAAAAAGAGTGGGAGAGCGATAGTGATAGGGGATTCAATTGTAAGGGGAAGAGATAGGCGTTTCTGCGGCCACAACCGAGACTCCAGGATGGTATGTTGCCTCCCTGGTGCAACGGTCAAGGATGTCTCGAAGCGGGTGCAGGACATTCTAAAAATGGAAGGAGAACAGCCAGTTGTCGTGGTGCACATTGGTACCAACGACATTGGTAAAAAAAGGGATGAGGTCCTACGAAACAAATTTAAGGAGCTAGGAGCTAAATTAAAAAGTAGGACCTCAAAAGTAGTAATCTCGGGATTGCTACCAGTGTCACGTGTTAGTCAGAGTAGGAATCGCAAGATAGCGCAGATGAATACGTGGCTTGAGCAGTGGTGCAGCAGGGAGGGATTCAAATTCCTGGGGCATTGGAACCGGTTCTGGGAGAGGTGGGACCAGTACAAACTGGACGATCTGCACCTGGGCAGTACCGGAACCAATGTCTGAGGGGGAGTGTTTGCTAGTGCTGTTGGGGAGGAGTTAAACTAATATGGCAGGGGGATGGGAACCAATGCAGGGAAACAAAAAGGAGACAAAAGCAAAAGACAGAAAGGAGATGAGGAAAAGTGGAGGGCAGAGAAACCCAAGGCAAAGAACAAAAAGGGCCACTGTACAGCAAAATTCTAAAAGGACAAAGGGTGTTAAAAAAACAAGCCTGAAGGCTTTGTGACTTAATGCAAGGAGTATCCGTAATAAAGTGGATGAATTAACTGTGCAAATAGATGTTAACAAATATGATGTGATTGGGATTACAGAGACGTGGCTCCAGGATGATCAGGGCTGGGAACTCAACATCCAGGGGTATTCAACATTCAGGAAGGATAGAATAAAAGGAAAAGGAGGTGGGGTAGCATTGCTGGTTAAAGAGGAGATTAATGCAATAGTTATGAAGGACATTAGCTTGGATGATGTGGAATCTATATGGGTAGAGCTGCAGAACAGCAAAGGGCAAAAAACGATAGTGGAAGTTGTGTACAGACCTCCAAACAGTAGTAGTGATGTTGGGGAGAGCATCAAACAGGAAATTAGGAGTGCATGCAATAAAGGTGCAGCAGTTATAATGGGTGACTTTAATGTGCACATAGATTGGGCTAACCAAACTGGAAGCAATACAGTGGAGGAGGATTTCCTGGAGTGCATAAGGGATGGTTTTCTAGACCAATATGTCGAGGAACCAACTTAGCGGGAGGCCATCTTAGACTGGGTGTTGTGTAATGAGAGAGAATTAATTAGCAATCTTGTTGTGCGAGGCCCCTTGGGGAAGAGTGACCATAACATGGTGGAATTCTGCATTAGGATGGAGAATGAAACAGTTAATTCAGAGGCCATGGTCCAGAACTTAAAGAAGGGTAACTTTGAAGGTATGAGGCGTGAATTGGCTAGGATAGATTGGCGAATGATACTGAAGGGGTTGACTGTGGATGGGCAATGGCAGACATTTAGAGACCGCATGGATGAACTACAACAATTGTACATTCCTGTCTGGCATAAAAATAAAAAAGGGAAGGTGGCTCAACCGTGGCTATCAAGGGAAATCAGGGATAGCATTAAAGCCAAGGAAGTGGCATACAAATTGGCCAGAAATAGCAGCGAAGCCGGGGACTGGGAGAAATTTAGAACTCAGCAGAGGAGGACAAAGGGTTTGATTAGGGCAGGGAAAATAGAGTACGAGAAGAAGCTTGCAGGGAACATTAAGACGGATTGCAAAAGTTTCTGTAGGTATGTAAAGAGAAAAAGGTTAGTAAAGACTGTAGGTCCCCTGCAGTCAGAATCAGGGGAAGTCATAACGGAGAACAAAGAAATGGCAGACCAATTGAACAAGTACTTTGGTTCAGTATTCACTAAGGAGGACACAAACAACCTTCCGGATATAAAAGGGGTCAGAGGGTCTATTAAGGAGAAGGAAGTGAGGGAAATCCTTATTAGTGGGAAATTGTGTTGGGGAAATTGATGGGATTGAAGGCCGATAATTCCCCAGGGCCTGATGGACTGCATCCCAGAGTACTTAAGGAGGTGGCCTTGGAAAAGCGAATGCATTGATAGTCATTTTCCAACATTCCATTGACTCTGGATCAGTTCCTATTGAGTGCAGTGTAGCCAATGTAACCCCACTTTTTAAAAAAAGGAGGGAGAGAGAAAACAGGGAATTATAAACCGGTCAGCCTGACCTCAGTAGTGGGTAAAATGATGGAATCAATTATGGAGGATGTCATAGCAGCGCATTTGGAAAGAGGTGACATGATAGATCCAAGTCAGCATGGATTTGTGAAAGGGAAATCATGCTTGACAAATCTTCTGGAATTTTTTGATGATGTTTCCAGTAGAGTGGACAAGGGAGAACCAGTTGATGTGGTATATTTGGACTTTCAGAAGGCTTTCAACAAGGTCCCAAACAAGAGATTAATGTGCAAAGTTAAAGCACATGGGATTGGGGGTAGTGTGCTGACATGGATTGAGAACTGGTTGTCAGACAGGAAGCAAAGAGTAGGAGTAAATGGGGACTTTTCAGAATGGCAGGCAGTGACTAGTGGGGTACCGCAAGGTTCTGTGCTGGGACCCCAGCTGTTTACACTGTGCATTAATGATTTAGACGAGGGGATTAAATGTAGTATCTCCAAATTTGTGGATGACACTAAGTTGGGTGGCAGTGTGAGCTGCGAGGAGGATGCTATGAGGCTGCAGAGTGACTTGGATAGGTTAGGTGAGTGGGCAAATGCATGGCAGATGAAGTATAATGTGGATAAATGTGAGGTTATCCACTTTGGTGGTAAAAACAGAGAGACAGACTATTATCTGCATGGTGACAGATTAGGAAAAGGGGAGGTGCAACGAGACCTGGGTGTCATGGTACATCAGTCATTGAAGGTTGATATGCGGGTACAGCAGGCAGTTAAGAAAGCAAATGGCATGTTGGCCTTCATAGCGAGGAGATTTGAATACAGGGGCAGGGAAGTGTTGCTTCAGTTGTACAGGGCCTTGGTGAGGCCACACCTGGAGTATTGTGTACAGTTTTGGTCTCCTAACTTGAGGAAGGACATTCTTGCTATTGAGGGAGTGCAGCGAAGGTTCACCAGACTGATTCCCGGGATGGTGGGACTGACCTATCAAGAAAGATTGGATCAACTGGGCTTGTATTCACTGGAGTTCAGAGGAATGAGAGGGGACCTCATAGGAACGTTTAAAATTCTGACGGGGTTAGACAGGTTAGATGCAGGAAGAATGTTCCCAATGTTGGGGAAGTCCAGAACCAGGGGTCACAGTCTAAGGATAAGGGGTAAGCCATTTAGGACCGAGATGAGGAGAAACTTCTTCACCCAGAGAGTGGTGAACCTGTGGAATTCTCTACCACAGAAAGTTGTTGAGGCCAATTCACTGAACATATTGAAGAAGCAGTTAGATGAAGTCCTTACTACTAGGGGGGTCAAGAGGTATGGCGAGAAAGCAGGAATGGGGTACTGAAGTTGAATGTTCAGCCATGAACTCATTGAATGGCGGTGCAGGCTAGAAGGGCCGAATGGCCTACTCCTGCATCTATTTTCTATGTTTCTAAAAGGAAAGAGTCGGGGTGTGCGACAACTGGCGTCAGTGGCCTGGGTTGAGGGGAGGGGAAATTGGCCAGGATTCCCACTCCTGATCTCAATCCTGCGGGAGAAATGCACATGTATAGATGACCCTCACTGGCAGTGTTGCTTCCCCATTGTTCAAATAACCGGCCAACAGTCGCTGACAAGCCTCGTTCATGAGTAACAACTCTTTTTGTAGTGAACAAATTAAACATTTAAATCAAGTGCCCCCTGATCTGGGGGACACTCCAAACATTTTTCCAGGCCCTTTTAATTTTTTTTTTGTTTTTATTTTTTTGTTTGTTTTTTGGTGGGCTCTAAAACATAAATATATACAAGTGCTCCCTATAAAAGGGGAGGGGGGCACTAAAACCGGCAATAAAACAAATTAAACTTTAAAACATATAAAATCAAATTAAAATTTGGCTCTCATGAGTAACAATCACTTGGCTGTGATGCCAGATGGTCACTAGTGTTTGCGAGGTGCACCCCCAGAAAGGAGCCAATTACCTTCAGCAAGTAAGTGAAATAAAGTGGCAGTCAGAATTGGCAAAGAGAAAGCATTGGTGATCTCATTAAGCTGCGGTTGGTGCACTTGTATTGACCGCTGTAGTTACAGGTTTTGTGCCAGGCGATAAAGTTTGAGTGAACATTATTTTTGATGAACAAAATCTGTTGCTTATATAAAACCCATCTGACCACAGTGGCGGGCCAAGAAATAACATCTGGATTCTGACCAGGGCTTGGTGATGTACATGCTGCATCATCGTGAATGGAAATGCATTTTATTTCAGGAAACCAAACCAGCTTTGATTAAATTCTATGCAAAGAATTTTATGTAATACTGATAATTTTTCTTGCGGTGCATCAGTAATGTGTATATTTTTAATAAGCGTGTGCTTTTGGATTAATTGTAGCTGCTCTGTTGTCATAGAATTATAGAAATTCACAGCACAGAAGGAGGCCATTCGGCCTCTGTGCTGGCCGACAAAGAGCTATCCAGCCTCATCCCACTTTCGAGCTCTTGGTCCATAACCTTGAAGGTTACAACAATTCAAATGCACATCCAAGTACTTTTAAAATACTATGAGGGTTTCTGTCTCTACCACCCTTTTAGGCAGTGAGTTCCAGCCCCATCACCTTCTGGGTGAAAAATATTCTCTTCAAATCCACTCTAAACCTCCTACCATTTACTTTAAATCTATGCCCCCTGGTTATTGACCTCTCTGCTCAGGAAAATAGGTCCTCCCTATTGTAATATATATATCTCCACCTGTGGACGCCTGTGGCACTGCAGCCAGTGCTGTTTATAATAAAGAAAGGAACAGGTCACCTGACTAGAGTTCCGGAGGTTCTGCCCTCTTAAGGTTGTGAGTGTGTTTGTAAATTATACTGAAGATATAACAATGGCGATGAAGATGGGATTATCGGGGACAAAAAGCTGAAATTTTTGTTGGTGGAGGATACAGCCAACTGACAGAGAGACTTTGAGAGCGTCTCTGTTTTGATTAACAGCTACAAATCCAAGGTAAATTACAAGCACACTTGTTTGAACTGCCAGAGTCCAGATGGCCGCGTCTATGGGAATAACACGACGTTTGAAGGAGTTTCAACGTAACCGTGAAAGTTTCTGAGCAGATGTGGAGCAATTAGAAATGTTTTTCACCACAAATAATATCATCAAACTCCCCAACGATGAAAACCATAACCGAATGGTGTTGGAAAAAGAATGGGCGATTTTCTTAACTGAAACAGGGCTCAAGGTGTCTGAAACCCTGAAAAATGTGCTTGTGCCTGTCAAGCCAAAGGACACAACTCTTAAGCAGATAGAAGAGCAGTACAGTCCTGAGCCTCTGGAAATTGCTGAAAGTTATCATTTCAGAATACGAGATCAGATAAAACATAGAAAATATAGAAACTTAGAAAATAGGTGCAGGAGTAGGCCATTTGGCCCTTCGAGCCTGCACCACCATTCAATAAGATCATGGCTGATCATTCCCTCAGTACCGCTTTCCTGCTTTCTCTCCATACCACTTGATCCCTTTAGCCGTAAGGGCCGTATCTAACTCCCTCTTCAATATATCCAATGAACCGGCATCAACAACTCTCTGCGGGAGGGAATTCCACAGGTTAACAACTCTCTGAGTGAAGAAGCTTCTCCTCATCTCAGTCCTAAATGGCCTACCCCTGTTCCTAAGACTGTGTCCCCTGGTTCTGGACTTCCCCATCATCGGAAACATTCTTCCGCATCTAACCTGTCCAGCCCGTCAGAATCTTGTAAGTTTCTATGAGATCCCCTCTCATCCTTCAAAACTCCAGTGTATAAAGGCCCAGTTGATCCAATCTCTCCTCATATGTCAGTCCCGCCATCCCGCGAATCAGTCTGGTGAACCTTCGCTGCACTCCCTCAATAGCAAGAACGTCCTTCCTCAGATTAGGAGACCAAAACTGAACACAATATTCCAGGTGAGGCCTCACCAAGGCCCTGTACAACTGCAGTAAGACCTGCCAGCTCCTACATCAAAACCCCTAGTTATGGAGGCCAACATACCATTTGCCTTCTTCACCGCCTGCTGCACCTGCATGCCAACTTTTAATGACTGATGAACCAGATCTCGTTGTACCTCCCCCTTTCAGATAATATTCTGCCTTCGTGTTTTTGCCCCCTAAGTGGATAATATCACATTTATCCATGCTATAGTGCATCTGCCATGCATTTGCCCACTCACCTAACCTGTCCAAATCACCCTGCAGCCTCTTAGTGTCCTCATCACAGCTCACACCGCCACCCAGTTTAGTGTCATCTGCAAACTTGGAGATATTACACTCAATTCCTTCATCTAAATCATTGATGTATATTGTAAATAGCTGGGGTCCCAGCACTGAGCCCTGAGGCACCCCAGTAGTCAATGCCTGCCATTCTGAAAAGGACTCGTTTATCCCGATTCTCTGCTTCCTGTCTGCCAACCAGTTCTCTATCCACGCCAGTACATTACCCTCAATACCATGTGCTTTGATTTTGCACACCAATCTCTTGTGTGGGACCTTGTCAAAAACCTATTGAAAGTCCAAATACACCACATCCACTGGTTCTCCCTTGTCCACTCTACTAGTTACATCCTCAGAAAATTCCAGAAGATTTGTCAAGCATGATTTCCCTTTCATAAATCCATGCTGACTTGGACTGATCCTGTCATGGCTTTCCAAATGTGCTGCTATTTCATCTTTAATAATTGATTCCAACATTTTCCCCACTACTGATGTCAGGCTAACCGGTCTATAATTCCCCATTTTTCCTCTCTCTCCTTTTTTAAACAGTGGTGTTACATTAGCTACCCTCCAGTCCATAGGAACTGATCTAGAGTCGATAGACTGATGGAAAATGATCACCAATGCATCCACTATTTCTAGGGGCCACTTCCTTAAGTACTCTGGGATGCAGAATATCAGGCCCCAGGGATTTATCGGCCTTCAATCCCATCAATGTCCCAAACACAATTTCCCGCCTAATAAGGATTTCCTTCAGTTCCTCCTTCTCACGAGACCCTTGGTCCCCTAGTATTTCCGGAAGGTTATTTGTGTCTTCCTTCATGAAAACAGAACCAAAGTATTTATTGAACTGGTCCGCCATTTCTTTGTTCCCCATTATAAATTCACCTGAATCTGACTGCAAGGGACCTATGTTTGTTTTCACTAATCTTTTTCTCTTCACATCTCTATAGAAGCTTTTGCAGTCAGTTTTTATGTTCCCAGCAAGCCTCCTCTCATACTCTACTTTCCCCCTCCTAATTAAACCCTTTGACCTCCTCTGCTGAATTACAAAATTCTCCCAGTCCTCAGGTTTGCTGCTTTTTCTGGCCAATTTATATGTCTCTTCCTTGGATTTAACACTATTCTTAATTTCCCTTGTTAGCCACGGTTGAGCCACCTTCCCCATTTTATTTGTACTCCAGACAGGGATTTACAATTGTTGAAGTTCATCCATGTGATCTTTAAATGTTTGCCATTGCTTATCCACCGTCAAACCTTTAAATATCACTCGCTAGTCTATTCGAGCCAATTCACGTCTCATACCATCGAAGTTACCTTTCCCCAAGTTCAGGACCCGAGTCTCTGAATTAACTGTGTCACTCTATCCAAGGGGCCTCGCACAACAAGATTGTTAATTAGTCCTTTCTCTTAACACATCACCCAGTCTAGGATGGCCAGCCCTAAAGTTGGTTCCTCGACATATTGGTCTAGAAAGCCATCCCTAATTCACTCCAGGAAATCCTCCTCCACCGCATTGCTACCAGTTTGGTTAGCCCAGTCAATATGTAGATTAAAGTCACCCATGATAACTGCTGTACCTTTATTGCACGCATCCCTAATTTCTTGTTTGATGCTGTCCCCATCCTCATTACTACTGTTTGGTGGTCTGTACACAACTCCCACGAGCGTTTTCTGCCCTTTGGTATTCCGTAGCTCCATCCATACAGATTCCACATCATCCAAGCTAATGTCCTTCCTTACTATTGCATTAATTTCCTCTTTAACCAGCAATGCCACCCCAACTCCGTTTCCTTTCTGTCTATCCTTCCAAAATGTTGAATACCCCGGATGTTGAGTTCCCAGCCTTGGTCACCCTGGAGCCATGTCTTCGTGATGCCAATTACATCATACCCGTTAACTGTTATCTGCACAGTTAATTCGTCCACCTTATTTCGAATATTCCTCACATTGAGGTACAGAGCCTTCATGCATGTCTTTTTAACACCCTATGTCCCTTTTGGATTTTGCTGTAATATGACCCTTTTTGCTTTTTGCCTTGGGTTTCTCTGCCCTCCACTGTTATTTTTCTTCTTTCTATCTTTTGCTTCTGCCCCCATTCTACTTCCCTCTGTCTCCCTGCATAGGTTCCCATCCCCCTGCCATATTAGTTTAACTCCTCCCCAACAGCACTAGCCAACACTGCCCCTAGGACATTGGTTCCCGTCCTGCCCAGGTGCAGACTGTCTGGTTTGTACTGGTCCCACATCCCCAGAACCGGTTCCAATGTCCCAGGAATTTGAATCCCTCCCTTCTGCACCACTCCTCAAGCCACGTATTCATCTGAGCTATCCTGCGATTCCTACTCTGACTCGCACGTGACACTGGTAGCAATCCTGAGATTGCTACTTTTGAGGTCCTACTTTTTAATTTAGCTCCTAGCTCACTAAATTCGTCTTGTAGGACCTCATCCCGTTTTTTTACCTATATCGTTGGTACCTATAAGCACCACGACAACTGGCTGTTTACCCTCCCCCTTCAAAATGTCCTGCACCTGCTCTGAGACATCCTTGACGCTTGCACCAGGGAGGCAATATATCACCCTGGAGTCTCTGTTGCGGCCGCAGAAACATCTATCTATTCCACTTACAATCGACTCCCCTATCACTGTAGCTCTCCCACTCTTTTTCCTGCCCTCCTGTGCAGCAGAGCCACCCATGGTGCCATGAACTTGGCAGCTGCTGCCCTCCCCTCATGAGTCATTCCTTTCAACAGTACCCAAAGCAGTGTATCTGTTTTGCAGTGGGATGACTGCAGGGGACCCCTGCACTACTTCCTTCCACTGCTCTTCCTGTTGGTCACCCATCCCCCATCTGGCTGTCTAACCTTTACCTGCGGTAAGACCAACTCACTAAACATGCTATTCATGTCATTCTCAGCATCGTGGATGCTCCAGAGTGAATCCACCCGCAGCTCCAGTTTCACAATGCGATCTGTCAGGAGCTGCAGCTGGATACACTTCCCTCATATGTCGTCGTCAGGGAAACTGGAAGCATCCTTGACTTCCCACATAGTACAGGAGGAGCATAACACATGTCTGAGCTCTCCTGCCATGACTTAACCCCTAGATTAACTTAATTTGGCAACAATAATGCTAAAGGTTACTTACTGATAAAGAAAATAAAAATAAAAAACTACTTACCAATCACCAACCAATCACCCCCTTGGCTGTGATGTCACCTTTCGATTTCTTTCTACTTTTTTGCCTCTCTCCCTGCTGCAGCTGCACCAGCTGGCCTGTATAGCCTGCTCTGACGTCCCCAAACCTCTTGCTGTGACGTCACACTTTGTTTTCTTTTCCTCCCAGGTCAGGGAGTCAGCACTGGTGAGGAAAACAAGACAAAGCAACACCTCCCGCTCCCACTTGCCCAAGCTCTCCCACTTACCAAACTCTTACCTTTGCACTCTGACCTGCCGCTGCACTCCAAGCAAGGCTGCACCAAGCCCCCTCTTTTTATACTGTTCCTGGCTGACTCACTGGCCTGTTTAGGGAACCAGTTTTTACTAGCTCTCCAATTAACTAAGCTAGCTTGCTTGTTTGTCTCTGCTTAAACCTACTAGAATCCTATCTGTTTAGCTGAAGAAAATGTCAATGAGTACATAGTAGCATTAAAAAAGCTATCTTTTCACTGTAATTTCGGAAACTTTCAGGACTGACCATTGCGTGACCACTGTGTTTGTGGGATGAAAAATGATGCGATCAGAAGAAAGTTATTGACAACGCCTAACTTGACTTTTGACTTAGCATGTCAGACAGCGATGTCATGAGCATGGCCGACCAATATTCCCGAGAATTTCATACTATTTCCAGTCATCAGATAACCGAGGTGAATCGCCAGCAGGTTGAAAGTAAAAGGCAGTTGGGACTCAAGGTCTCAGAAACTGGCAATGGTAACAGAGCATTGAAGTCATGCTATTGGAGCCTGGGACAACACATTGCTCAAAGTTGTTGATGTGTGAAGGCAGAGTGTTTCATCCTGGGAAACTGGGCATCTTGCGAAGGCATGCCGAATGCAGGGTAAACCAGCTTTCAAAGCTATAAGTAGAAATCCCCGGAGACTACATAGCATGGAAGAAAAACAACAGGACAAGGAGGTTTTAGAGCTACACATCATCAGGAGCACGAGGTTAACTAACAGCGATTCGAAAAGTATCATAATCTACATAGATGTTGCAGGAACCGAGATACCCATGGAAATTGACACTGGTGCATCCATGAGTGTAGTACCGGAGTCGCTATACCTCGACAAATTGCATGATTTCCCATTGGAGAAATCCAAGATAGAGCTGCGAGGCTACTCAGGAGAGAGCATTCCTGTGGTAGTTCGTATCACCATACCAGTGAAATACAAGGATCATACATAAGAACATAAGAATTAGGAACAGGAGTAGGCCATCTAGCCCCTCAAGCCTGCTCCGCCATTCAATAAGATCATGGCTGATCTGGCCATGGACTCAGCTCCACTTACCCGCCCGCTCCCCGTAGCCCTTAATTCCCATATTGGTTAAAAATCTATCTATCTGTGACTTGAATACATTCAATGAGCTAGCCTCAACTGCTTCCTTGGGCAGAAAATTCCACAGATTCACAACCCTCTGTGAGAAGAAATTCCTTCTCAATTCGGTTTTAAATTGACTCCTCCGTATTTTGAGGCTGTGCCCCCTAGTTCTAGTCTCCCCTACCAGTGGAAACAACCTCTCTGCCTCTATCTTGTCTATCCCTTTCATTATTTTAAATGTTTCTATAAGATCACCCCTCATCCTTCTGAACTCCAACGAGTAAAGACCCAGTCTACTCAATCTATCATCATAAGGTAACCCCCTCATCTCCGGAATCAGCCTAGTAATCAATTTCAGAGCTTGCCTCTAATAATAGTGGCAGGAGGCAATCATGCCTTACTAGGAAGAAATTGGTTGGGATCACTGAAGCTAGATTGGAGTGAGATTTTTCATGTTGAAACAAGATTTGCATCAAAGGATGATGCCATCAAGAATTATCCATAGGTATTCTGCGAAACAGGCAGTCCGATCTAAGGCTTTAAGGCGAGTGTCAGAGTACAGAAGGACGCTAGATCGGTTTACTGCAAGCCATGTCCTGTACCATATGCACTCAAGGAGAAAGTTGAGCAAGAACTCAAAAGACTAGCGGCTGAGAACTATGGGCCCAAGTTTCGGATGTCCTCCCAGAACGGCGCACTTCAAGAGGCCCGCCTATTTTTTAGAATAAAAAAAATGCCTAAAACTTACCTCGCGATTCTCCAAGTCCAGCAGGCCTGTTTCACAGTCAACGCAGTGCAACACAAACAGGGGGGGGGGGGCAGAGCTACAGCCCTGCGCCAAAAAAAGTGCCGGCAGCTGTGCGCGTGCGCATTAGTTCCTAGCCCTCCTAGCGCGCCGTGTCTCTAGGCGACCCTATCCCTGGCCAAAGGGACGTCGCCCCTATCCCGGGCCGAGTGGCCTGCCTGCCCTTACCTCCTCGGCGGTGGGGCCCGCCCGACCAGCAGCTCTTCCTTGGCGGGCCCCGCCCGAACTCCTCCGTGGTGGCGGGCCTTGTCCGACCAGCACCTCGGCGATGGCGGGGCCTGTCTGACCAGCTCTTCAGCGATGGCGGGGCCTGTCCGACCAGCACCTCGGCGGCAGCGGGTCCTGCCCGACCAGCACCTCGGCGGCAGCGGGCCCTGCCCGACCAGCACCTCAGCGGCAGCGGGGCCTGTCTGACCCGCACCTCGGCGATGGCGGGGCCTGTCTGACCAGCTCTTCAGCGATGGCGGGGCCTGTCCGACCAGCACCTCGGCGGCAGCGGGCCCTGCCCGACCAGCACCTCAGCGGCAGCGGGGCCTGTCTGACCAGCACCTCGGCGATGGCGGGGCCTGTCTGACCAGCTCTTCAGCGATGGCGGGGCCTGTCCGACCAGCACCTCGGCGGCAGCGGGTCCTGCCCGACCAGCACCTCAGCGGCAGCGGGGCCTGTCTGACCAGCACCTCGGCGATGGCGGGGTCTGTCTAACCAGCTCTTCAGCAGGCTGTTGGAGGGCTCCTGGTGCTACAGTAGGTGAGTAGAAACTTTACATTTTTTATTTATTGATTGATTTTTTAATTATTATTTTTTAATTTTTTAATTTTTTTTGATTGACTTATTAGTCGATTTATTGATATATTTAACATTTATTATTGATGATGGCTCTTTATTGGTAAAAGTGAAGTGTTTGATGCTTTGTAAAATCCCCTAACTTCCCTCTAACCTCCCTTCCCCGCCACCCTCCCCCCGCCCCCCATTTCTCGCTACCTGCGCCTAATTTATAAAGTGCAGGCAAGGTTTTTCTGAGCGTACAAAAATCGACACTTACTCTGTTCTAAGTTAGTTTGGAGTAACTTTTCGCTGTCTAAACTTGCAAAACAGGCGTAAGTGGCTGGTAACGACACCTTTTGAAGAAAAACTGTACTAAAACAAAACTATTCTAACTAACTAGAACTGGAGCAAACTAAATTTCGAGAATTGTGATTTCTAAGGTACTCCATACCAAACTAGTTGCTCCAAAAAAATAGGAGCAACTCGAGCTGAAACTTGGGCCCAATTTATTTCTAAGATAGATCGATGTAATTGGTCTACACCCATTGTTGTTGTACCTAAGACGGATGGTAAGGTAAGATTGTGTGGTGATTATAAAGTAACCATAAACCAGGTTCTAGAGGGTAATCTCCCCAACACATTGCCAAATGTAGAAGATTTGTTCAAAACACTGACAGGTGGTCAGATCTTGTCAAAGTTGGATCTTACGAATGCCTACTTACAGCTTGAACTAGATGAGGAGTCCAAGTCATGCTTGACTATAAATACTCATCTAGGCCTATATCAATTTAATAGGCTACCATTTGGAGTGTCTTCCACCCCTGCCATATTCCAAGGGGTGATGAACCAGATTTTGCAAGGTATTGAAGGGGTAGTATGTTATTTAGATGACATACTAATTTCAGCACCAAAAAGGCAAATTCATAATAACATATTGAATGAAGTCCTCAAAAGAAGCACAGAGAAGCACAGAGTACCAGTGTCTGCTTGCAATTGTGAGTTATTTCAAAACTCAGTGGAGTACTTAGGGTACAGAGTAACAAAGGTGGTTTACATCCAAACAAGGGAAAGCTGGATGCAATCAGAAATGCACCCACTCCCAAGAATGTCACTGAACTTCGATCATTTTTGGGTTTTTTGAACTATTATGGGAAGTTCCTACCAAATTTGGCTACAGTATTACATCCACTGAATGAACTATTGAAAAAACAGGTCTTCTTCCACTTAGGGCGGTCTTTGGCCAGGGATTCCCAGGTGTCGGTGGGGATGTTGCACTTTATCAAGGATGCTTTGAGGGTGTCCTTGAAATGTTTCCTCTGCCTACCTGGGATCGCCTGCCATGTAGGAATTCCGAGTAGAGCACTTTCTTTGGGAGTCTTGTGTCAGGCATGCAGACAATGTGGCCCGGCCAGCGGTGCTGGTCGAGTGTGGTCAGTGCTTAGATGCTAGGGATGTTGGCCTGATCGAGAACACTGACGTTGGTGCGTCTATCCTCCCAGGGGATTTTCAGGATTTTGCGGAGACAGCATTGGTGATATTTCTCCAATGATTTGAGGTGTCTACTGTATATGGTCCACGTCTCTGAGCCATACAGGAGGGCGGGTATCACTCCAGCCCCGTAGACCATAAGCTTGGTGCCAGATTTGAGGGCTTGATCTGCGAACACTCTCTTCCTCAGGTGACCGAAGGCTGCACTTGCTCACTGGAGGCAGTGTTGAACCTCGTCATCGATGTCTGCCCTTGCTAATAGTAGGCTCCCGAGGTATGGAAATTGGTCCACGTTGTCCAAGACCGCGCCGATGAACGGAGGGTTGTGCTGTGTGGCGGGGTCAGGTTGGTGAAGGACCTTTGTCTTAAAGATGTTTAGTGTAAGGCCCATGCTTTCATATGCCTTGGTGAAAATGTTGATGATGGCTTGGAGTTCAGCCTCTGAATGTGTGCAGACGCAAGAGTCGTCCGCGTACTGTAGTTCGATGACAGAGGATGGGACGGTCTTGGATCTAGTTTGCAGGCGACGAAGGTTGAACAGGTTCTCACTGGTTCTATAGTTTAGTTCCATTCCAGCGGGGAGCTTGTTGAGCGTAAGATGGAGCATTGCAGTGAGGAAGAGCATGAAGAGGGTTGGCACGATAATACAGCCCTACTTGATCCCAGTCCGGACATGGATTGGGTCTGTGGTGGATCCGTTGGTCAGGATCATGGCCTGTATGTCATCGTGGAGCAAGTGGAGGATGGCGACAAAACAGAGGAGTACGCTCCATAGTCCCTCATGGTTAACAGCGTCAAAGGCCTTAGTGAGGTCAGAGAAGGCCATGTACAAGGGTTGGTGCTGTTCCCTGCATTTCTCTTGCAGTTGTCACGCTGTGAAGATCATGTCCGTTGTACCCCGAAGTGGACGGTCCTTCCTATCCACTCTATCTAGGCCCCTCATAATTCTATACACCTCAATAAGGTCTTCCCTCAGCCTCCGCTGTTCCAAAGAAAACAGACCCAGCCTATCCAATCTTTCCCTGTAGCTAAAATTCTCCAGTCCTGGCAACATCTGGTTGCACTGGGAGGGTTTTTCCGGCATCGTAGGTCAGGCTGATATCTGGATAGTCAATGGAGAATCTGGCAACAAACTTATTACTAACGGCAGAAAAATATCCTCCAGTCTATTTATAATAACTTATGAAAAACAAAACCGACTCCAAGTTGTAAATGGCGTTGTCCAGCCTGGGCAGGGACTGCTGGAGGCTGCTCAAAAAAAACATGGAGGAGTAAATTATTAGTTTCTATTTTTGTTCACTCAGCAGGAGCATTCCAACTCCTCCTGGGCCCACAAAAAAACTCTGGCCCACTAAGCAATAAGGGAATTAAGGGTTACGGGGAGAGGGTGGGTAAGTGGAGCTGAGTCCACGACCAGATCAGCCATGATCTTATTGAATGGCGGAGTAGGCTCAAGGGGCTAGGTGGCCTACTCCTGTTCCTAATTCTTATGTTCTTATGTTCTTATGTTCACTGCTGTCCCACTCGACACCTTCTGTAAGCTTGCTGAGTCCCTGCCCTCCCACATTTGGCGAGCTTCTGGGGGTCCCCTGCTTGCTGCCCACAGCTCATCAGTGGCATTTAAACGAGGCCCAAACTTGTACCAGGCTCGGGCCTCCAGAAACAGGCTTTAAGTAGGCAGTGCGGCCACTATACTGACTTCGTGCCCATTTCGGGCAGAAGTTGAATTTCTCCCTTTATAAATCTAAAGAGGTGATTTTGAAGCTATATCTCACCTCGGTTTAGCTGGCTCTGAAATGCAAGATTTCCCTTTCTTTCTCTTACTGTGCTCAGTTTTGCCTCCGTAT
The DNA here is from genome assembly GCF_044704955.1 of Pristiophorus japonicus. Taxonomy (NCBI): domain Eukaryota; kingdom Metazoa; phylum Chordata; class Chondrichthyes; family Pristiophoridae; genus Pristiophorus; species Pristiophorus japonicus. Next base: position 33,917,358 of record NC_091977.1, read on the forward strand.
TACAGGAAATAAGTAGACTTATTGGAATGAGAGCTGAATTATGAGGAAAAGATCATCTACTTTGAGACTTTATCCACAGAATATTTGCTAATGTAGAGCTGCTCAGCGGGGAAGCAAAACCCTTGTTACTGTGAGTAGATTGCTGCAAAATGTATGAACCCTTCTTGATCTCTTAGCCTTCAGATAACAGAAGAATAAACATTCTATTAGTCCCTTGACTTTGGGCAATAACCCAGAAATCAAATTCAACCAAGGAAAAAAAATAGCAGAAATTCAAACCAGAAGATCTCAATTGATCACAGAGCATTTAGCTTACACTAACTGCAAAATTAAGAAAAGGTGCCAAACTTTGTGGAGTCTCTTAGTAATACCAAGCCTGGATCAACTGGCATAACACAAAATCTATGGGATAATTTTGACTTTGCACAATAGTGTAAGACGGGCCATATTGGCTCAGCTACTCGCTAAACACCTCACCAGGTTTTGGTTTTCCATTAACTTCAAAAGGAACGAAAATTGAGAGAGGTGTTTCAACAGGCAGCCGAGCTGATATCGCGCATTTTACACTGTCGCACAAAGTCAAAATTACCCCCTTTGTGTGACATTTTGTCTGACCTTCGTGAAGCCTCTTGCCTCTACCTGGATGTGCTCAGAAGAACTGGAGAGTTGAAAGCATGCTGCCTCAGATGTACTTGTCATACCGTTTGAAGTTCACACTGGGATACAGATGGATAAAAGATGTCTTCCATAGATTTTGAGATTAAAATGACAAATTCTGATTCTCAGATGCATGTCAGACATCGATCAACCCCCAGATAAACGGCAATCTTTTGTCGAGGTTATGGCAGTAGATTGGTGGCAGGGCAGGGGGGCCTCATGAAACCTCGACCCCCATTGCCTTCAGGATAAAGAGACTGTTAAATGGTTTCCACTGGTTTTCATAGAATCATAGAAACTTACAGCACGGAAATGGACCATTTCAGCCGATCGTGTCCCTGCCGGCTGAGCAAGAGCTAGCCTAATTCCACTTTCCAGCTCTTGTTCCGTAGCCTTGTATGTTGTAAGTGCATATCCAAGTAATTTTTCAAAGTGGTAAGGGTTTCTGCCTCTACCACATACCTTCCATACCTCCATTACCCTCTGGGTGAAAAAAGTTCTCATCAAATCCTATAAACCTCCTACCAGTTACTTTAAATCTATGCCCCCTGGTTGTTGCCCCTCTGCTAAGAAAAATAGGGCTAGATTTTCCACGTTTTTTGCATGCTTAACGCCCACTTAACTTCCATTTTGCTGCTGAAATGACGTATAATGTGGTGTATTTGGACTTTCAAAAGGTCCCACACAAGAGGTTAGTGTGAAAAATTAAAGCACATGGTATTGGGGGTAATGTATTGACGTGGATAGAGAACTGGTTGGCAGACAGGAAGCAAAGAGTAGGAGTAAACGGGTCCTTTTCAGAATGGCAGGCAGTGACTAGTGGGGTACCACAAGTTCAGTGCTGGGACCATTAGCTATTTACAATATACATTAATGATTTAGACAAAGGAATTGAATGTAATATCTCCATGTTTGCAGATGACACTAAGCTGGGTGGCAGTGTGAGCTGTGAGGAGGATGCTAACAGGCTGCAGGGTGACTTGGACAGGTTAGGTGAGTGGGCAAATGCATGGAAGATGCAGTTTAATGTAGATAAATGTGAACTTATCCACTTTGGTGGCAAAAACAGGAAGGTAGAATATTATCTGAATGGTGACAGATTAGGAAAAGGAGAGGTGCAACGAGACCTGGGTGTCATGGTACATCAGTCATTGAAAGTTGGCTTACAGGTACAGCAGGTGGTGAAGAAGGCAAATGGCATGTTGACCTTCATAGCGAGAGGATTTGAGTATAGGAGCAGGGAGGTCTTATTGGAATTGCACAGGGCCTTGGTGAGACCACACCTGGAATATTGTGTACAGATTTGTTCTCCTAATCTGAGGAAGGACATTCTTGCTATTGAAGGAGTGCAGCGAAGGTTCACCAGACTGATTCCCGGGATGGCAGGACTGACATATGAAGACTGAATTGACTTGGCTTATATTCACTGGAATTTAGAAGAATGAGGGGATCTCATAGAAACATATAAAATTCTAATGGGATTGGACAGGTTAGATGCAGGAAGAATGTTCCCAATGTTGGGGAAGTCCAGAACCAGGGGTCACAGTCTAAGGATAAGGGCTAAGCCATTTAGGACCAAGCTGAGGGGAAACTTCTTCACTCAGAGAATTGTGAACCTGTGGAATTCTCTACCACAGAAAGTTGTTGAGGCCAGTTCATTAGATATATTCAAAAGGGAGTTAGATGTGGCCCTTATGGCTAAAGGGATCAAGGGGTAGGGAGAGAAAGCAGGAATGGGGTACTGAAGTTGCATGATCAGCCATGATCATATTGAATGGTGGTGCAGGCTCGAAGGACCGAATGGCCTACTCCTGCACCTATTTTCTATGTTTCTATGATGCCCATATATCGCCCATTTAGCCACAAAATGGAAACTGACGGGCATTTTTCGGAAACTTATCGGCAAGTGTTACTTTCTCCATGTGCGTAACGCCGGGAAAAAATAATACCGCCTGCCCACTTTTTTGGGGCGGAATCTTCAGAATGGGCGAAATCAATTCCCTTAATATTGCCCAGCGTTACTTTCCGCACAGAATTAATGCCGAGATTCAGTAATACCGCCTGCCCATTTTTTGTTGTCGTAAAGAGCACCTTTGCCGAAACTAACGGCCATGAGATCGCCTAGCGTCACTTTCACCACCTCGCACACATATCGCCCACAATATCACTCGCCCAAAAAACTGCCCGGAAAAAGTGGAACTAACTGGAACTAATCACAGCGTTATGGATGCCATGTTCTACATCACATGTCGCATCATTTAAAAGGCTGCTGTGCTTCACCCTCGGGGGAGTCCGGATGTACTCTGGAGGTTGTTGGAGTTGATGTGAATATCTGCACAAACATCTTGACCATATTGTGACTGATTGGAATTTAATAGGTGTCTTCATCGGGACATTCATTATTTGTGGAAAACAGAGAGCTATTGCAATGGGGCCTATCCTTTCTCACCCTCTCTTGATGACCAATTACATGCTGCAGACTCGAGATGGGCGAAGGCATGCTCCACTTTATTTTGTGCCCAATGTAAGACGTGCCAGACTGATGAGGAGGACCAGACGTTACAGCCCCCACAAGTACAGAGACAAGTGGTGTTACCTCGACTTGCCCGACACCACCTGCCTTCGGAGACTGCGCTTCCACAAAGAGGTTATCACTGAGGTATGCCAGCTCAAAGAGGGAGATCTGCAGCCTGCCAGTACCATCAGTACTGCACTGTCTGTTGAGGTCAAAGTCACCATGGCACTGTCATTCTACGCATTGGGTTCTTTTCAGGCCACAGCTGGCTACATTTGCGGTCTGTCTCAGTATGCCACACATTGCTGCAGTAGACAGGTCACTGAAGCCCTGTATGCACGCAGGAGGGACTTGATCAGCTTTTCTATGACCAGGGAGACACAGAGTGAGAGGGCTCTAGGATTCTCCAGAATTGCAAACTTCCCCAAGGTGCAGGGAGCAATAGACTGTACGCACATCGCGATGCGGGTACCTTTTCAGGATGCAGAGGTTTTCAGGAACCGCAAGAGATTCCACTCCCTGAATGTCCAGCTGGTTGTCAACCACGAGCAAATTATACTGGCAGTGAATGCTCAATTTCCGGGCAGCATCCATGATGCTCACATCCTGTGTGAGAGCACTGTATCTGACTTGTTTAACAATCAGCCACAAGGTCAATGCTGGATGCTTGATGACAAAAGATATGGCCTCGCCACCTTGCTGATGACCCCCCCCTGCGTGACACCCACACCGAAGCCGAGAGGCGATACGAGAGCCACAGAGCCACTCGCAATATCGTCGAGAAAACCATTGGAGTGCTGTAGCAGCGCTTTAGATGCCTGGATCACTCAGGAGGCAAGCTCCAAAAGCACCCTGAGCAGGTAGCTCAATTCGTGGTGGTGTGCTCCATGCTGCACAACTTGGCTATCAGGAGGGTACAAGAATTGCCTGAAGAGTCTGACAGTCCACCTCATCAGAAAGAGGAAGAGGAGGACGAGGAGGTGGACACTGACATCGGCCCAGAAAATCAGCCTGACGCTGAAGCCATGCCCCCGCCGCCCTGTCGACCATATTAAAGGGCCCACGGTGGCATGATAGCTGAAAGAACCTTACGTCAGGAGCTCATCAATGAGTGCTTTGCCTGAAAGACCGTTGGTGTTATTTACAAGCCGACACACTGCTGGGTGTGCAGGTGATACATCAATGGTGGGCATCACCTTGGTGACAGTTAAAGTTTACATTGATTGAAGTTAAGTGTAATTATACCCTTTGATGTTAAGGAATCACCAGTGTGTAACGGTGCAGCTATCTGAGCCAATGCACAACAAGGTTTTGTTAAATAAAAAACATTTAAATCGAACATTCGTCTGAAATCATCAGTATTTCTGTAAAAACCTACCCTTTCCCTCCCACCACCACCGACTTCTTCTCCCCACCTCTACCCCTTCCCCTTCCCCTCCTCACTCCAAGCCGCTTGGCTGAGGAGCTCCACTGGCAATGCTTCATTGTGAGGGGGGGGGGCGGATGACGGCCGAACCGCTGCTTGGACGGATACGGGAGAAGATGGTCCCGAGGTGGGAATGTGCTCTGATGTTGCTCCTGGCGCTCATGTGTTGTTGGCAATGGGGTGCAGTGCCGCACTCCAGGACCACTGGGAGCCCTCTGCCACCAGTGTTCCTGGCTACCAACTCCAGGGTCTCCTCCATCCTGTTATATCTTATTTGTTGGACAAAAACTCAGTGCCAACTACGTTCTTGGTGCTTAGTAGGTTTGTTGCTGCTGCTGAATCTCCCTCGTGTCTCCCACAACAGCCAAACAAGCACACACCACAGCCACATACGCTTTCAGTCCCTCTCAGCTCCATCTCTGTCTCCTCTTCTGCGCATGTCGTGATGACCCTTGACTTCCTGAATCGCGGGAATCGAGCGTTGCCATGCCGTTGCTAAGGACAGCGACACTTTACGGCAGAAGGTCAGAGATTTAATTCTAATGCCCATTTCATATCGCTCGCGGTAACACCCAATTTCAAAAATGGAGACTAGGTGCTTTGAGAATGGGCGAGAAGTCGGCGATCTGAAAACCCATTTTTACCACCCACGCCAGAAATAACGCCCATGCGAAAAGTGCAAAATCTAGCCCATAGGTCCTTCCTATTCAGTCTATCAGGCACCTCATAATTTTATACACCTCAATCAAGTCTCCCCTCAGCCTCCTCTGTTCCAAAGAAAACAAACCCAGCCTATCCAATCTTTCCTCATAGCTAAACTTCTCCAGTCCAGGCAACATCCTTGTAAATCTACTTTGTATCCTCCCCTTTGCAATCACATATTTCCTGTAATGTCGTGACCAGAACTGCATCCAGTACTCTAGCTGTGGCCTAACTAGAGTTTTGTACAATTCAAGCATAACCTCCCTGCTCTTGTAGTCTATGCCTCACCTAATAAAGACAAGTATTCTGTGTGCCTTCTTAGCCACCTTATCTACCTGGCCTGCTACCATCAGAGATCTGTGGACATGCACTCTAAGGTCCCTTTGTTCCTCTACACTTCTCAGTGTCCTACCATTTAATGTGTATTCCCTTGCCTTGTTAGCCCTCCCCAAATGCATTACCTCACACTTCTTCGGATTGAATTTCATTTACCACAGTTCTGCCCACCTGACCAGTACATTGATATCTTCCTGCAGTCAACAGCTTTCTTCCTCATTATCAACCACACAGCTATTTTTTGTATCATCTGCAAACTTCTTAATCATACCCCCTACTTTCAAGTCTAAGTCATTGATATATACCACAAAAAATAAGGAATCCAGTAATGAGCCCCACGGAACCCCACTGGAAACAGCCTTCCAGTTACAAAGACACCCATTTCTTCCTGCCAATGAACCAATTTTAGATCCAACTTACCATTTTCCTTTGGATCCCATGGGCTTTTACTTTTATGACCAGTCTGCATGCTATCAAAAACCTTGCTAAAATCCATATACATAACATCAAATACACTACCCTCATCGACCCTTCTTGTTACCTCCTCAAAATATTCAATCAAGTTAGTCAAACACGATCTTCCCTTAACAAATCCGTGCTAACTGTCCCTAATTAATCCTTGCCTTTCCAAATGTAGATTTATCCTGTCTTTCAGGATTTTTTCCAATAATTTTCCCACCACTGAGGTTAGGCTGACAGGCTTGTAATTTCTTGGTCTATCCCTCTCCCCCTTCTTAACCAAGGGTACTACATTAGCAGTCCTCCAGTCTTCTGGCACCGCACCTGTAGCCAGAGAGGACTGAAAATTGATGGTCAGAGCCTCTGCTATTTCCTCTTTTGCTTCTCTTAACAGCCTGGGATACATTTCATCTGGGGATTTATCCATTTCAAAGCTGCTAAAACTCTTCATACCTCCTCTCTCACTGTGTTTATTTCATCTAATATTTCACACTCCTCCCTGACTGCAATGTCTGCATTGCCCCTCTCCTTTTTGAAAACAGATGAGAAGCATTTATTAAGAACCATACCCATTTCTTCCGCCTCCTTACACCGATTACCTTTAAGGTCTCTAATAGGCCCTACTCATTCTTTAGTTATCCTCTTGCTCCTAATGTATTTATAAAACATATTTGGGTTTTCCTTGATTTTACTTGCCAAATTTTCTCTTTGCTTTCCTAATTTCCTTTTTAATTTCAGCCCTACACTTTCTATGCTCCTTTAGAGTTTCTGTAGCATTGAGCCCTCGGTATCTGCCATAAGCCTCCATTTTTTTCTTTATCCTGCCCTGTATGCCCCATGATATCCAGGAGGCTCTAGATTTGTTAGTACCGCTTTTTTTTTTAAGGGAACATACTTGCTCTGAAACCTCAGCATCTCTTCCTTGAATGCCTCCCATTGCTCTGTCACTGATTTGCCTTCAAATAGCTGCTTCCAGTCCACCTTGGCTAAATCACCTCTCAGCTTAGTAAAATTTGACTTTCCCTCAATTGAGAACCTTTATTCCTGGTCTATCTTTGTCCTTTTCCTTAACTACCCTAAATCTAACTGAATTATGATCACTAGCACCAAAATGCTCTCACATTGCCCAGCTTCATTGCCTAAAACTAAATCCAGAACCACCTCTTGTTGGGCTTGCTACATACTGGCTAAAAAAGTTCTCTTGAATGCATTTTAGGAATTCTATATCCTCTATACCTTTCATAATACTTCTATCCCAGTTATTATTAGGGTAGTTGAAATCCCCTACTATTACTGCCATATAATTTTGCACTTCTCAGAAATGTGCCTACATATTTGCTCTTCTATCTCGCTCTGACTGTTTGGGGGGTCTATAGTACACTCCCAGCAGTGTGATCGTCCCTTTTTTTTCAATTCAACCAATATGGCCTCATTTGAAGATCCTTCTCACATATCATCCCTTCTCACAGCTATAATTGTTTCTTTAATTAATACTGCGACACTCCCTCCTTTTCTTTATCTCCCTCTCTATCCTGTCTGAAAACCCTGTAACCAGGAATGTTGAGTTGCCATATCTACCCTTCTCAGTAATAGCTATAATGTCGTACTTCCAAGTGTCTATCTATGCTCTCAGCTCATGTGCCTTATTCCCGAGACTCATTGCATTGAAATATATACAATTTAGCACTGCCAAATTCCCTTGTTGTCTATTTTCTCTGTTTCTTCTGGTTTTGCAATCAAAATGTATTTGCATATTGTGATAGATTCACAGAGCACAAGCACACACAGCTTCCTAACATGGCAGGCAGCTCTCTCGGAAGCTTCCGGAACCTGCTGCTTCTGTTTAATTATTAACTCTGTAGTTGCAGTACGCAATATGTCCACATCCACATGTGGAGCTACAAACATTACAAGCTTACAGACATTACACGTATAAAAAGTGGAATGTCTTTGTGAATGATATCTGCGCTCCTCCGATTCTGGCCTCTTGAGCATCCCCGATTTTAATCCCTCCACCATATGGTGGCCGTGCCTTCTGTTGCCTCAGCGCTAAGCTCTAGAATTCTCTGCCCAAACCTCTCTGCCTCTCTAGCTTTCTTTCCTCCTTTAAGACATTCCTTAAAATCAACCTCTTTGACCAAGGTTTTGGTCATTGCCCTAATATCCCTGTCTTTTGGATGAGATGTTAAACCGAGGCCCCATCTTCTATTCAAGTGGATGTAAAAGATCCCCTTGGAATGAGTGATCATAGCATGGTTGAATTTCAAATTCAGATGGAGGGTGAGAAAGTTGGATCTCAAACCAGCGTACTAAGCTTAAATAAAGGAGACTATTAAGGTATGAGGGCAGAGTTGACTAAAGTGGGCTGGGAAAATAGATTAAAGTGTAGGATGGTTGATGAACAGTGGTGTATATTTAAGGAGATATTTCACAACTCTCAAGAAAAATATATTCCAGTGAGGAGGAAAGTGTGTCATAGAAAAGATAACCATCCGTGGCTAACTAAAGAAATAAAGGATGGTGTCCAATTAAAAATAAGGGCATACAAAGTGGCTAAAACTAGTGGGAGGACAGAAGACTGGGAAGCTTTTAAAAGCCAGCAAAGAATGATTAAAAAATGATTAAGAAAGGGAAGATAGACCATGAAAGTAAACTAGCACGAAATATAAAAACAGATAGCAAGAGATTCTATAAGTATATAAAAAGGAAAAGAGTGGCTAAAGTAAATATTGGTCCCTTAGAGGACGAGACCGGAGAATTAGTAATGGGGAACATGGAGATGGCAGAAACTCTGAACAAATATTTTGTATCAGTCTTTACAGTAGAGGACACAAACAATATTCCAACAGTGGATAGTCAAAGGGCTATGGGGGGGGGGGAGGAACTTAACACATTCACAATCACTAAGGAGGTGATACTCAGTAAGATAATGGGATTAAAGACGGATAAATCCCCTGGACCTGATGGCTTGCATCCTAAGAGAAGTAGCGGCAGGGATAGTGGACGCATTGGTTGTAATTTACCAAATTTCCCTGGTTCTGGGGAGGTCCCAGCAGATTGGAAAACAGCAAATGTAATGCCCCTATTTAAAAAAGGAGGCAGACAACAAGCAGGAAACTATGGACCAGTTAGCCTAACATCTGTGGTTGGGAAAATGTTGGAATCCATTATTAAAGAAGCAATAGCAGGACATTTGGAAAAATATAATTCAGTCAGGCAGAGTCAGCATGGATTTATGAAAGGGAGGTCATGTTTGATAAATTTGCTGGAATTCTTTGAGGATGTAATGAACAGGGTGGATAAAGGGGAACCAGTGGATGTGGTGTATTTGGACTTCCAGAAGGCATTTGACAAGGTGCCACATAAAACGTTACTGCACAAGATAAAAGTTCACGGGGTTGGGGGCAATATATTAGCATGGATAGAGGATTGGCTAGCTAACAGAAATCAGAGAATCGGGATAAATGGTTCATTCTTGGGTTGGCAATCAGTAACTAATGTGGTGCTGCAGGTATCAGTGCTAGGACCCTAACTATTTACAATCTATATTAATGGCTTGGAAGAAGGGACCGAGTGTAATGTAGCCAAGTTTGCTGATGATTCAAAGATGGGAGGAAAAGCAATGTGTGAAGAGGTCATAAAAAATCTGCAAAAGGACATAGACAGGCTAAGTGAATGGGCAAAAATTTGGCAGATGGAGTATAATGTTGGAAAGTGTGAGGTTATGTACTTTGGCAGAAAAAAATCAAAGAGAAATTTATTATTTAAATGGAGAAAAATTGCAAAGTGCTGCAGTACAGCAGGACCAGGGAGTACTTGTGCATAAAACACAAAAGGTTAGTATGCAGGTACAGCAAATGATCAGGAAGGCCAATGGAATCTTGGCCTTTATTGCAAAAGGGATGGAGACTAAAAGCAAGGAAGTCTTGCTACAGTTATACAGGGTATTGGTGAGGCCACACCTGGAATACTGCGTGCAGTTTTGGTTTCCATATTTAAGAAAGGATATACTTGCTTTGGAGGCAGTTCAGAGAACGTTCACTAAGTTGATTCTGGAGGTGAAGGGGTTGACTTATGAGGAAAGGTTGCATAGGTTGGGCCTCTACTTACTGGAATTCAGAAGATTGGGCCCAATCTTGGCCATGACTTGCATCAATTGTTTTGGAATAAGTTGTTTTTTTCTGGCATAAGTTCAAAAATGCCATTTTCCCCCAAAAATTTGCTCCAGTGTAAGTCAGTTAGGTACGATTTTTTTTAGGTCCTTTTTTTTTTTCAAAAGGGGGCGTTCCCAGATACTTATGCCAGTTTTGGCCATTTATGTCACTTTGGCCAGCAAAAAACTTACTCCAAATCCACTTAGGTCAGCGTATGTGGCCAGCTCTGAAAAACCTTGCGGGCAGTGAAGAAAAAGCAGCGCACATTCGGCAGACATTAGGGCAGGGATAGGGGAGAGAAGGGAACTGGAGAGGACCTCAACAACCAAGCACCAAACATTGCAAGGAAAAGCTCAAGCAATTAAAATACTAATAAAAATGAAGTAAATCCTACCGGAGAAATGCGATTTGCTGGCCGCAATGTCACAGGGCAGTGGGGGGGGGAGGGGGGGCGGAGTGGGGGCGGGGGGGGGAGTAGCCAGAGAGACACTCTTTCTCCCTCCCCCCCAAAACACTCTTTCTCCCCCCCCAAAACTCTCCTCCTCCCCACCCAATACACTCATTCTCTCTTCCCCCCCCTCCGCCAAAACTCTCCTCCCGCCCTCAAACTCTCCTCCTCCCCACCCCTCCCAAAACTCTCCTCCTCTCCCCCTCCCCCCCCCCACAATCAAAAGCCTCAAGCACAGCCATTAAATAAAAAATAAAAGCAAAGTCCTTACCTGCCCGGGAACTCAGCGGGCCGTCCAGCCAGTGTGGGAGTCCACTCGGCCGGGGATAGGGTGCGGCGAGATCGAGCATCCCTTCGGCGAGGATAGGGGCTGCGAGCATCGGGTCCTGCTCACAGCCCACGGGACGCGCTGGGAGGGCAGGAGCATGCGCGCAGCCCTACTGAGCATGCGCGCAGGTGCCGGCAGTGCTTTGTGTGCTGGTCTGTTGCTCCACCCCGCCCCCCCCCCGCTTCAACCTCCACGCCATGCCACGACTCCGGAAACTCCGAAGACCGGCCAGGATGGGGCCCCTTTTCTGGCGCGCTTTCCAGCGTGCAAAGTCGGCGCGCTTCAGGTCAGTACGTCGAAAAAGGACTTGGGCAGTGTTGAGCCCAATGAAAGGTGATCTTATTGAAACGTATAAGATTATAAGGGGGCTTGACAAGTTGGATGCAGAGAGGATGTTTCCACTGATAGGGGAGACTAGAACTAGGGGGCTTAATCTTAGAATAAGTGGCCGCCCATTTAAAACTGAGAAGAGGAGGAATTTCTTCTCTCAGAGGATTGTAAATCTGTGAAATTCGCTGCCTCATAGGGCTGTGGAAGGTGGGTCATTGAATAAATTTAAGACAGAGATAAACAGTTTCTTAACCGATAAGGGAATAAGGGGTTATGGGGTACGGGTAGGGAAGTGGACCTGAGTCCATGATCGGATCAGCTGTGATCGTATTAAATGGTGGAGCAGGCTCAAGGGGCCATATGGCCTACCCCTGCTCCTATTTCTTATGTTCTTATGTCATGGCACTATTTTCGAAGAAGTGCAGGAGAGTTATTCCCGGTGTCCTGGCCAATATTTGTCGCTCAATCAACATAACAACAAAACAGATTATCTGATCATTATCATATTGCTGTTTGTGGGAGCGTGCTTGTGTGCAAATGGGCTGCCGCATTTTCCACATTACAAAGTGACTGCACTTCCAAAGTACTTCATTGGCTGTAAAACGCTTTGAGACGTCCAGTGGTTGTGAAAGTCGCTATATAAATCCAGTCTTTCTTTCTTTTCTTTATGTGCCGTTGTGTCTAATTTTGTTTGATAACGCTCCTGTGAAGCGCCTTGGGATGTTTTACCATGTTAAAGGTGCTATATAAAGGCAATTTGTTGTTGCTGTTGTTTGTTTCCTCCACAATTACAGCCATCCGCAAGAGACCCAGAGGAAGTCATCTTGCAGTTAAATATAAAAAAGTATTAAAAATAGATTTCTTTATAGTTTGGTATATAATGGATCTCTCGGTCATCCCAGTTACTTCCTCATAAAAGTCAAGCAGGTTCGCCATTAACTGGCTATTATCTTCTCCATCTGAATCCATGTCGGGTGTGTGATTATTGGATTGTTATTGTACAGATAATCCTCAAATTTACCCTCAATAATCAATTCTGTAATGTACTCTGTGTTATTGTATATCTAATGTGTTAGTATTTGCCTGGGTCTGGTTTGTCAAACTTTTTGAAAGTTGGCACTAAGACCGTCAGTTTCTGATCGACTGGGAGTTCCCCGGAGATTGATTCACTTCCTCATCATAACCATACTTTGCATTTTACAGCATATTCTCTTTTTGTAATATTTTGGAAATCCTTCTTATTACGACAGTGTATGAATGGTGAGTTAGAAACTGCCTGGAAATACAGAGGTTATGTTTAAGTTCAGCTGCTCCTTCAGTTGTAGATGAATAGAGGTAGGTGGTGACAGAACTTCGGCGGTAATGGATCTACCACCCATTATGCACCCCGCCCAATGGAAAGGAAAATCAGATTGGGCATGTGTCAGGGGGCCGATCTGTTAACGCCCATATTCCGCCACTTCTGGAACTGAAAATCCACTCCTATAGACTGCATAAGTTACGGTTTCATAAAACTCTCTTCAACAGCACCTCCCAAACCCATGACCTCTACCACCTAGAAGGACAAGGGCTGCAGACGCATAGGAACACCACCACCTCCAAGTTCCCCTCCAAGTCACACACCATCCTGACTTGCAAATATATCGCCGTTCCTTCATCGTCGCTGGGTGAAAATCCTGGAACTCCCTCCGTAACAGCACTATGGGAGTACCTTCACCACACGGACTGCAGCGGTTCAAGAAGGCGGCTCACCACCACCTTCTCAAGGGCAATTAGGGATAGGCAATAAATGCCGGCCTTGCCAGCGACACCCACATCCATTGAATAAATAAAAAGATCACCTTGTGCAGATATCAGTGACTTCTGGTTGATTGAGAATGACATAATGACTGATAAATATAATTTTTTTTTGAGTCAGTGGCATAAGATATATTTTCTCCGCTGAGGGCCGTGTGCCGGCAGTGGTTGGGCACACTCCGAGACCAGCAGGATTCTGTCAGTGTCCCGTTTCGGGCCTACAGCTATGATGTTGCTTGATCCTCCCTTGTTTCCTATGAAGAAACATCTGTGCTCCTCTTGGCACCTTCCCACGATGGCACAGCTGCAATCAGTAATTCACTATGTGGGGAAATGTGAATGTCAGTGGCCTCGCTGGAATAGAGAGGCAGAAAGAAAGGAAGATCTTACATTTATTGTATGAGTAAGCTGCAACACTCAAACGACCCACACTCATTTCAGTTGCGTCCAGTTGCCAATATTAATCCAGTATTTATTGTCTAATCGGGATGAATTATTGATTCTGCTGCAAAGCAAGCAACTTGCGCTGTCTCAGCATTTGTTGCTGCACAGCAGTTCTTCCTTGAACTGCTGAACCCATCAAGAATCCTCAGCACAACAGTTCTTAATCTCTCATGCTCCCTTGTGAAATGCACTGCTTGGTTCATGTTTTTACTTCTGTGCAATCAAAAGTCTGAACGCACTTAAAAGCATTAGAATCAGCATCAAGTCATCTACGGTTAAATTTTTTTTAAAGTCCAGACTCCAGATGTTCTTCTGTTAGTGAAAGGAAAAATAAGTACTGAATTAATGATGTGAGATGAATCTGTGATCAAACGTAAACCAGTGCCAGTTAGCGTGCAGTTGGGAGAATATGTTAACAAAAAGCTTTAGGATGTAACCTGTAGGCAGTCGGTCCGACTCAGTCTAGCCCTTTGCCTCAGCTCATCTGCTGCTGAAACCCACATCCATGCCTTTGTACCCTCTAGCCTTGACTATTCCAACGCTCTCCTGGCTGGCCTCCCACATTCTACCCTACGTAAATGTAAGGTCATCCAAAACTCGGCTGCCCGTGTCCTAACTTGCACCAAGTCCCGCTCACCCATCACCCCTGTGCTCGCTGACCTACATTGGCTCCCGGTTAAACGATGACTCAATTTCAAATTTCTCATCCTTGCTTACCCCTCCCTATCACTGGAATCTCCTTCAGCACCACAACCCCCTGGAATATCTGCACTCCTCAAATTCTGCCCTCTTGAGCATTCTTGATTATAATCGCTGAACCATTGGTGGCCGTGCCTTCTTTTGCCTGAGCCCTAAGCTCTGGAACTCCCTCCCTAAACCTCTCTACCTCTCGACCACTCTTTCCTCCTTTAAGATGCTCCTTAAAACCTACACCTTTGCCTGCCGTAATTCCTTACGTGGTTCGGTGTCAAATTTATTACATTTTGTCTCATAACACTCCTGTGAAGCGCCTTGGGACGTGTTACTACGTTATGGGTACAACTTGTTGTTGTTGTTGTAATCAGGCAGTAGTGGCCTAAACTCACAGTGCTTCACTCACTATCCCATTCCTGCCCACCGCCATTTTGCCTGGGGCCTTCATGAGAGCTGCCCAAGCATGTGCTGAAGTGGTGGAGCCTCATTATTGTATGCCAATTGACGTCCTGTGGCACACATAGGGACCCCGATTGCAATTTTGAGGTACAAATGGACGGTATTTTCTGAAGCATTGACGACCACCACAGCTCTAAAACAGTAGGCATGCATCGAAGGAGCAGAAAAAAATACCTTAAATATGCAGTGAAATATATGTCAGCATCACCCAGCTCTAGCTGGACGGGCTAAAAAAAATTGGCTTTGATTTTTCCAGAAGTGTGGATATTGATCCAGTTTAAATCCATTGTATTTTTTCATTCCCCAACTTACAATAGTTGCATGCTAATGCACTTGCAGCCAGGAAAATATGGAAGCACAGGACTGGTAAACTAATATGGCATATCTGATTGTTACAAAAGTTCAAAAATACCATGATACTTTGGCCAAGAAGTTCATGGCTGCCACGAACGTTGCCCGTGTCACCGCAACCTCACATTAACGGCTGCTGAAAATGGTTGGAGAGAAAAATTTGTGCTGGGGACTAAATATTTTTATCCCAATGCTAACACACTGTGTAACGTCCCCCTGGTGGCGTTACAACAGGCATCAGTAGTGAAGTTGGCATCCAGAAGCAGCGTTCAATCTTCCAACAGCCTGTGTCAGCGAGGCAATGAGTTTGCTAGGCATTATGGGACATTAAAAGGGCGATGCATTAAAAGGGCAATGCCTTATGAACAGACAAAAATAAAGATGAAGTAAAACAATGCTGCTTTCAGCCTTTACTGCCTTTAAAAAAGTATATCATTTAAAAAAAACATTCGCAAATGGGAGTCTTCAGCTCTTAAAGCTTAATTCCCTTCCATACCACAAAAAAATGGGAAAAGTGTTCAGTACTAACACAACTGGCTTAGCAAGCCAGGGAAGGGGCACCCAAAGTCTCGCACATACCATTCCAGCTTTGTGCTGGGGGTCAACACTGCTAGAGAGGTCCTCTAACCATAGGGTCCAGGAGGCCCTCCTGAAAGAACGATGTGGGACCACATCACCAAGGCCACCACTGCCAGCAATGTCGGCCCCAACATCTGGCTCCAGCGCCCAAAGAAGCTTCATGGCCTCAGACCACTGGTCAAGTTCAGTGAATGCATCTTCAAAAGCCGTTTCCTTCCAACTGCATCACTAGCCTCACACACTTCTCAATGCACGATTGCCCCCCTAACCGCACCCCCCCAATCGCTCACTTACTAACAGTCTGTACCAAACACGAGGCACACCTCCATTCCTATATGCACCTCACCCCCTTAGAGGAGACAGTGCTGGCAAGGGCATGGCTGAGTCCTCGGCCAGCGGCATGGCTGAAATAATACAAGATGCCGGTATCCTGATATGTTATCCTCCTTCTCACATGCACCCCTGGCTTTTCTGCCCTCCCTTTCGCACAACTCCACGCTTGTGCCTTCCTCATTTCACACACCCAAGAAATGCAGCCTGCCCAGCCAGTGGTTGATCAAGAGGAGGGAGGAGAAGAAGAAGAAGAAGAAGGGAGGAGCGAGGAGGGAGGAGGGGGAGGAGGAGGAGTTTGACACTCCCAGCCACAGCTCCTCATGGTCAACCAACAAGACCATTTGCAGTGACCGCCACTGAAAGTCAGCAGCCTTCTATCAGCCATGCTGCAGTCATTAGTGACAGACTTCAAGAGGACATAGATAGGCTGGTGAAATGGGCTGACTTGTGGCATTTAATGCAGAAAAGTGTCATTAGGGGGATAGGCAAAAGCATATACATGGCGGTCACTAAGTGAATGCTTAAGGGTGATGATTGCTTGACGTCAAGAATGGCCAGCACCGTCTTCCCTGAGGGGGTGAGCTGCATCTAGGAATGGAGATGTGCCTCGAGTTAAATTGGATTGGAAAGCTTGCCTTGTGGTGGCTTTTATTTCATCATTGTGGCCAAGTGGATGCTGTGTTGGTCAGTAGCAGAGGGAAGGTAAGGTGTGGGCAAAATGTTGAAAGGGGAATTGGGGTTACGGTCACTGGTATCGCGGGCGAATGATTCTATCCTGGATATCCCAGCCACAAAGGGGTTGTCTGGGTTGCATCTTTCCTTCTGTTTCCTTCTCTTCTGCTTCATCCTCTTTGGTTTCTTCCTCCTCTGTGTCTTCCTCTTCCCTCGAAGAGCAGATGCTGTAAATTTGAAATAAAAGCGGAAAATGCTAGAAATACTCAACGACTCAGGCACCATCTTGACCTGAGATGTTAACTCTGTTTCTCTCTCGACGGATGTTGCCTGACCTGCTGAGTATTTGCAGCATTTTTTGGCTTCTCAGAGGCCTTCCTTTACCATCCAAGGCCTTGCAAGAATCCAGCAGCACACCCTGCACGCTATATTGCAAGCCACTATTTCAATCAAACCAAAAAAATCCAGTCCAAAAGCTTAAATGTAAACTTTACCTGAAAGATGTGTGTGTCCCTTTAAGAGGTGCGAATGCTGTGTCTTCATGGCGAGCTGTCGGCGTTGCACACCGATACCACCTCTCCCTACTTTAAATTTGCAGGGCCATCGCTTTTACCGGCAGAGCTGCCGGACCTCGGATAATGGCGGACACCGCGGGACGCGCCACCAGTTGGCGAAAGGACGGCAGGTGCTGTCTTTCCATTACATTTTACCGATTACGGGTGTCGTAAAGTCCCCGAATTTTTAGCTCAAATTTATTTCTTGGAATGTTCAATCATTTATTTTTTGCCCCAAAAAATGAATCCAACTCTCTCTTGAATTTGTTGACATTATTTGCCTCCATTATTTCCCTGGCCAGTGCGTTCCACACCTTGGCCCCAAGTTTCGGCCTGAGTTGCTCCTGATTTTAGGAGCAACTGGTGCAGAACGGAGTATCTTAGAAATCGGAATTCTCGCCATTTAGTTTGCTCCAGTTCTAGTCAGTTAGAACAGTTTCACTTTGGAACAGAATTTTTTTTTCAAAAGGGGGCGTGTCCGGCCACTTACGCCTGTTTTCAAAGTTTCGTGAGTGAAAACTTACTCCAAACTAACTTAGAATGGAGTAAGTGAAGATTTTTGTACGCTCGAAAAAACCTTGTCTACACTTTAAAAAATCAGGCGTAGGTTACAAGTCAGGCGTAGGGAATGGGAGTGGGGGGGGGTTTAAAGGGAAGATTACAAACATTAAACACTTCAGTTTTACAAATAAAGAGCCATCATCAATAATAAATGATAAAAACATCAATAAATCAACCAATAAATCAATCAAAAAAAATTAATAAGAAATATATATTTTTTAAAACAATCAATAAATAAAACATTTTCTACTTACCGACCGCAGCACCGGGAGCCCTCCAACAGCATGCTGGGATGCCCCCCCCCCCCCCAGTGTGTCTCTGTCAGTGTCTCTATCTGTCTGTCTGTCTGTCTGTGTGTGTCTCCCATTCTCTGTCTGTCAATGTCTGTGTTTCTGACAGCGAGGGGAGGGGGAGGAGGGGGATAGAGGGAGAGAGGGGGGGAGCAGAGGGAGGGAAGGGGGGGAGGAGGAGGAGGGGGAGAAGGGGGAGGGGGAGAAGGGGGAGGAGGGGGATGGGGGAGAAGGAGGAGGGGGAGAAGGAGGAGGGGAGGGGAGAGAAGGGGGAGGCGGGAGGAGCAGAAGGGGGGAGGGGGGGAAAGGAGAAGGGGGAAAAGGAGATGGGGGAAGGAGAAGGGGGAAGGAGAAGGGGGGAGAAGGGGGGGAAAGGAGATGGGGGAAGGAGATGGGGGGGGAAGGAGATGGAGATGTGGGGGAAGGAGAAGGGGGAGGGAGGCTGAACGGGCCGGGCCCGGCCGGGCCCGAGACTTCAGGCAGGGCGCAAGACTTCGGGCAGGGCCCGTCCCCAGCACCAGATTTACAGGTAGGTGGCGTTGGGTCGGGTCGGGGGGAGTGCAGGTCAGGGGGGTGGTGGGAGGGAGGTCGGTTCGATTCGGTTCGGGTCAGGGGGAGGGAGGGAGAGGGAGGTCAGGTCGGGTCCAGTCGGGGGGCGGGGGGGGTGGGGGAAGCAGGAGTCGGGTCGGTGTCGGGTCCAGTCCGGAGGCGAGGGGCGGGGGAAGCGGGAGTCGGGTCGGGTCCAGTCCGGGGGGTCGGGTCGGGTCGGGTCCGGGGGCCGGGGGCCGGGGGGCGAAGCGGGAGCTGGGCGTGGGAGGAGCCTTATTCACGCAGCCTCAGTGAGGCCATTCGGCCAGGGCTAGGGGCTGCGTGCTTCGGGCCCCTCCCACACAGTTTTGGGCGCCTGGAGCTACTGCACATGCACGCCCACTGTAGCGCGCATGTGCAGAGGTCCCGGCACTGTTTTCAGCGCAGGGACCTGGCTCCGCCCCCTACAGCTTGTGCTGCACTGCGCCGAGGGCCAGAGGACCTGCAGGGAGCTGGAGAATCTGGAAGTTTTTTTTAGGCGCACTTTGTGGCATGAAAAACGAGCGTCCAGGTCGGGACTGCGCCGCTCTAGGCGCGGCTCGAAACTTGGGCCCATAGTCACCACCCTTTGCGTGAAGTAGGTAATTCTGAAGTACCTGTTCATCTTTCTTCTTCTGAGCATAAGGTTGTGCCCCCTGGTCACAGAGTCTGTGATTATGTTAAAATGATTTATTAGGTTCAGTTTATATACCCCTTAGGAAACATTAAGACCTCCCATGAGTCTTAGTTAGTCCAGCATAAACATTCCTAGATTCCTTACTCTTTTATTTTATTGCATTGATTCTGGGATAGAGTGAGTCGAAGAATCATGAAACATTCGTTAGTCCCGCAGGGGAAGTCTTTGAGACAGTCGACCAGCTCGTTTATTATTTGTTTTCGGGATGTGAGCAATGCTGGCAAGACAGCATTTATTGCCCATTCCTAGTTGCCCTGAGGTCATTAAGAATTAACCAATCTCTTCATAACTCAGGTGCTCACCCAACAGTACCTATGGACAGGTGTGGATTAATTAAGGAAAGCCAACACGGATTTGTCAAAGGAAAACCGTGTTTAACGAACTTGATTGATTTTTTTTAATGAGGTAACAGAGGGGGTTGATGAGGGCAATGCGATTGATGTGTTGTACATGGACTTTCAAAAGGCATTTGATAAAGTGCCACATAATAGGCTTGACACCAAAGTTGAAGTCCATGGAATAAAGAAAGAAAGACTTGTATTTATATAGCGCCCTTCACGACTACCAGATGTCTCAAAGCGCTTTACAGCCAATGAAGTACTTTTGAAGTGTAGTCATTGTTGTAATGTTAGAAAAGGGACAGTGGCAGCATGGATACGAAATTGGCTAAGTGACAGGAAAGAGAGCGTAATGGTGAATGGTTGTTTTTTGTACTGAATTGTGGCTTTCAAAAGGGAATTGTACTTGACATGTACTTGAATGAAAAAATGTGCAGGGTTACAGAGAAAGGACGGGGGAGTGGGACTAACTGAAATGTTTTTTCAGAGAGCGGCACGGGCTCAACGGGCCGAATGACCTCCTTCTGTGCTGTAACCATTCTGTGATTCTATCATTCTACGATTAGTTGTCTGCCATCCTCTATACTCTCCCCAAAGCCAGGATGTCTCCATATTGCCCAGCCTGGTACAAAGTACTCCTGCATGAGCTGAACTGCTGCCCTTTACCCCCAGAGACTTATGTTCTGTCCTTATATCTATACACCCCGAGACCTTGTTCACCTTCTTTACTTCTGTTGCACACTATAGCTTTAATGATCTATCCATCAATGCTCACGTGTCCCTCTCCTGTATTGTGTTCTATAGTCCACCACAATTACAGATAGAAAATCACGGGGATCTTTGTCTGCGATTTCCCCATAAGTGCTCCCAGTGGCCAGAGCTCCCTGCTGGTAGAGTGTATTCATAAAACCCCTCTTGATTTTAACATAATGAGGCTATAGGGAGGAGGTAGGTTAGTATATTTTCTGTAGCAGCCCATGTATTAACTCGCACCAAGTCACGATTGCCCGACGACTCAAAGCGCTTTACACCCAATGAAGTACTTTTGGAATGGAGTCACTGTTGTAGTGTGGGAAGCATGGCAGCCAATTTGCGCACAGCAAGCTCCCACAAATAGCAATGTGATAATGACCAGATAATGGCCTTGCATGGCCTTCATTGCATCCCTCCATGACCTTGCCCCTCCCTATCTCTGCAATCTTTTTCAGCACCACAACCCCACAAGGTGTCTGTACTCCTCAAATTCTGGCCTCTTGAACATCCCTCATTATAACTGCTCAACCATCGGTGGCCGTGCCTTCAGCTGCCTGGGCCATAAGCTCTGGAACTCCCTTCCTAAACCGCTCCACCTCTCTACCTCTCTTTCCTCCCTAAAGACGCTCCTTGAAACCTACCTCTTTAAACAAGCTTTTTGTCATCTGCCTTAATTTCTTCTTTTGTGGCTCGGTGTCAAATGTATCTGTTTTGTCTTGTAATATTGTTGTGAACCGCCTTGGGACATTTTACTACATTAAAAGCGCTATATAAATAAAAGTTATTATTATTATATGACGAACAAGATGGGAAGGTTAAGAGTAACGATGATAGTAGAGGCAAATCAGCGGGTCTGTTTCTCTGCTGTAAATTCTATATAATTCTATGTAATAAAATGGAGAAAAATTCAATGCTGCGATAGAAAGAGAGGGGGGCTGATGGGTAGAAGTGAGAGAAAGGTCATCGTTCAGTTCATTGCTCGGCTAATCTAATATTGTCTTAACAGTACTGTAAGATTAATTGAAATCCGTAAGCAGTCACCGTAACCGAAAACACAAAACCATAAATTGATGCTAAACGTTAGAACAGGAAGAATTGCGTGAGTCTGCTGCTGTAAGAAACATGTGTGCCGGAATATAAAAAGAGACCACAAGAGATCTCCTTCCAATGATGACTGGAAAAACAGTTTGTTACCAGAGTCCTTTCTTGTTTTGCTACTAATTTGACAATACAGTTATTGAAGCCAAGACACACACAAGACGTTTCCACATACTGTTTGTCAGTGTTCATTTTGAATTTGGACCAATGCTCCCAGTATTGCTTACTTTGGAAGATTGCAGCTATTTAAAATTCCATGGCACTTCATTTTACTTTGATTAAAGGGTCATAACATTAATAAAGCATAATTACACTTGCTCATTTTTTCTGATGACTTATTAATTCAAGCTGTTGCAATTAATTAATCACTTACCAAAATATTTTCCAGAAAGTTATATATTTTTAACAATAAATGTTTTTTGTCAACTTTGTTCTCTTAAAGGTGAGGGATGGTACCTCTGGGAATAGGACATTTTCTATCCAGGCACCAAGATTTAACATTAAGCACTCTTAAGGTCATTTATAGTGTTGTGAGATACTTAGAGTCAAGCTGCCTCTACTCTGTGCGAACTGTAGCGCCTCATCCTCAATTTCAGAAACGTACCTCTTACTGGAACAATGTTCTGCGGCAACTACAGAGGAATCTCCCTGCTATCAGCCACTGGGAAAGTCGTCGCTAGAGTCCTCCTCAACCGTCTTCACCCTGTGGCCGAGGAGCTCCTCTCGCAGTCACAGTGCGGATTTCGTCCCCTGCGGGGCACAACGGACATGATTTTTGCAGCGCGACAGTTGCAGGAAAAATTCAGGGAACAGCGCCAGCCCTTACACATGGCCTTCTTCGACCTTACAAAGGTTGACACTATCAACCGCGAGGGTCTATGGAGCGTCCTCCTCCGTTTCGGATGCCCCCAAAAATTCGTCAACATCCTCTGCCTGCTCCATGACGACATGCAGGCTGTGATCCTTACCAAAGGATCCACTACAGACCCAATCCACGTCCAGACCAGGGTCAAACAGGGCTGTGTCATCGCCCCAACCCTCTTCTCAATCTTCCTCGCTGCCATGCTCCACCTCACAGTCAATAAGCTTTCCGTTGGAGTGGAACTAAACTACAGAACCAGTGGGAACCTGTTCAACCTTTGCCGTCTCCAGGTCAGGTCCAAGACCACCCCAACCTCTGTCGTCGAGCTACAGTACACGGATGATGCCTGCATCTATGCACACACAGAGGCTGAACTCCAGGATATAGTTGACGTATTTACTAAGGTGTACGAAAACATGGGCCTTACGCTAAACATCAGTAAGACAAAGGTCCTCCACCAGCCTGTCCTCGCCCCCCAGTCATCAAGATCCATGGCGCGACCTGGACAATGTGAATCATTTCCCATACCTCAGGAGCCTTTTATTAACAAGAGCAGATGAAATTCAATACCGCCTCCAGTGCGCCAGTGCAGCCTTCAGCTGCCTGAGAAAAAGAATGTTCGAAGACCAGACCCTCAAATCTGCCACCAAGCTCATGGTCTACAGGGCTGTAGTAATACCCACCCTCCTGTATGGCTCAGAGACGTGGACCATGTACAGTAGCCACCTTAAGTCACTGGAGAAAAACCACCAACGATATCTCCACAAGATCCTACAAATCCCCTGGGAGGACAGACGCACCAACATTAGTGTCCTCGACCAGGCCAACATCCCCAGCATTGAAGCACTGACCACACTTGATCAGCTCCGCTGGGCACGCCACATTGCCCGCATGCCAGACACGAGACTCCTAAAGCAAGTGCTCCACTCGGAACTCCTTCACGTCAAATGAGCCAAAGGTGGGCAGAGGAAACATTACAAGGACACTCCCAAAGCCTCCCTGATAAAGTGCAACATCCCCACTGACACCTGGAATCCCTGGCCAAAGACCGCCCCAAGTGGAGGAAGTGCATCCGAGAGGGCGCTGAGCACCTCGAGTCTCTTTGCCGACAGCATGCAGAATGCAAGCGCGGGCAGCGGAAAGAGCATGCGGCAAACCTGTCCCATCCTCCCTTACCCTCAAAGGCTCTCTGTCCCATCTGTGACAGGGACTGTGGTTCTCATATTTGTTACGTTTAAAATAACTTCACAAGACTGTAAATCTTAAGCTCAAATTGTTGTGACCTTGTTCTCTTTATTGTAACTCCAGAGTGAGGAGGCAGCATGGAAGACTGCCTTTTATACCTGCTTGCCCAGAGTGTGCAGGTGACCACTGGGTCTCCCGCAGGTGCGCCCCCTGGTGGCAAGTCTTAAACATTGGTAATGTTTACATACATAACAGTATTGGCCTGTTCAGCCACCTAAGGACTCATTTTAAGAGTAGAAGCAAGTCTTCCTCGATTCCGAGGGACTGCCGATGATGATACGATGAAATTACACACTCCCAGCTCATGATTTTCCATGCATTAATTTTAATGGACAGACAATTGAGGACTGGTATATTAATACTCTCCACTTGCCTGGGTGAGGACAACTCCAACAACACTCAAGAAGCTCGGCACCATTCGGGAGAAAGCTGAATTGGCACCCCATCCACCACATTAAACATTCATTCCCTCCACCACCGTGCACCATAATTGCAATGTAGCAACTCGCCAAGACTTCTTCAACAGTACCTCCCATACCCACGACCACTACCACCTAGAAGGACAAGGGCAGCAAGTGCTTGGGAACACTAGCACCTGCAAGTTCTTCTCTAAGTTACACACTATCCTGACTTGGACATATATCGCCGTTCTTTCATCGTTGCTGGGTCACAATCCTGGAACTCCCTCCCTGACAGCACTGTGGGAGTACCTTCACCACACAGACTACAGTTATTTAAGAAGGCGGCTCACCACCACCTTCTCAAGGGCAATTAGGGATGGGCAATAAATGTAAGTCTTGCCAGCGACGCCCACATCCCATGTATGAATAATAAAAACATTTGTGATATGCACTCCCAGTGCAGACACAAAACTTTTAGTCCTTAGCATTGATCCATGCCAAATTGAGGGCAGTTTTTGTGTTGTGAGCCCATATCTAATAATAAACCACTCAAGAAGGATGAAGGAATGGCAGAGATACTAAATGGGTACTTTGCCTCAAAAAAGTGTTATAATTAGAATGAAAGGGATCACGAGGATGTATTGAAACAATGAGATTAGATGAGGGAGTAGTACTGAAAAAGTTAGTGGAACCAATATCCTCACGGGGCGGGGGTTTGCTAGTGCTGTTGGGGAGAGTTTAAACTAGCTTGGTAGGGGGATGGGAACCTGCAAATAGATTCAGTAGGGAGAGGAGTTAAGCTGGAATTAGAAAGCAAAAATAAAGAAAGTGAGTTTGAAGGAGAGAGGAAACAAGCAAGAAAAAAAAAATGTAAAGGCACTTTGTCTAAATGCCGTAGCATTCGTAACAAAATAGATGAGTTGACAGGACAAATAGATACAAATGGGTATGATCTGATAGCCGTTTCAGAGATGTGGTTGCAAGGTGACTAGGACTGGGAATGAAATATTCCAGAAGGACAGACAGAAAGGAAAAGGAGGTGGGGTAACTCTATTGATAAAGGATGGAATCACTGTGAGAATAGTGAGAAACGATATTGGCTCAAATGATCAGGATGTTGAAACAGTTTGGGTGGAGATAAGGAATAATAAGGGGAAAAAGTCACTGGTGGGCATAGTCTATAGGCCCCCGAACAGTAGCAACTCTATTGGTCAGAGTATAAACCAGGAAATAGTGGGAACAGCAATAATCATGGGTGATTTTAACCTCCATATTGATTGGACAAGTCAAATTGGTCAGGATAGCCTTGAGGAAGAGTTCATAGAGTGCATAAGGGATGGGTTCCTTGAGCAGTATATAACAGAACAATCAGGGGACAGGCTATTTTGGATCTGGGACAGGATTAATAAACAATCTCCTAGTAAAGGATCCCCTTGGAATGAGTGATCATAGCCTGATTGAATTTCAAATTCAGATGGAGGGTGAGAAAGTTGGATCTCAAACCAACGTGCTAAGTTTAAATAAAGGAGACAATGAAGGTATGAGGGCAGAGTTGGCTAAAGTGGACTGGGAAAATAGATTAAAGTATAGGACGGTTGATGAACAGTGGCATACATTTAAGGCCGAACTCCAGGACATAGTTGACATAATTACTGAGGCATACAAAAGCATGGGCCTTACGCTAAACATCCGTAAGACAAGGGGCCTCCACCAGCCTGTCCTCGCCGCTTAGCACTGCCCCCCCAGTCATCAAGATCCACAGCGCGGCCCTGGACAATGTGGATCAATTCACATACCTCGGGAGCCTCTTATCAACAAGAGCAGACATTGATGACGAGATTCAACACTGCCTCCAGTGCGCCAGTGCAGCCTTCAGCCGCCTGAGGAAAAGAGTATTCGAAGACCAGGCCCTCAAATCTGCCACCAAGCTCATGGTCTACAGGGCTGCAGTAATACCCGCCCTCCTGTATGGCTCAGAGAAATGGACCATGTACAGGAGTCACCTCAATTCACTGGAGAAATATTACCAACAATGTCTCCACAAGATCCTACAAATTCCCTGGTAGGACAGACGCACCAACATTAACGTCCTTGACCAGGCCAACATCCCCAGCATCGAAGCACTGACCACACTTGATCAGCTCCGCATCCCAAAGCAAGCGCTCTACTCGGAACTCCTTCACGGCAAACAAGTCAAAGGTGGGCAGAGGAAACGGTACAAGGTCACCCTCAAAGCCTCCATGATAAAGTGCAACATCCCCATCGACACCTGGGAGACCCTGGCCAAAAACCACCCTAAGTGGAGGAAGTGCATCCAGGAGGGCGCTGAGCATGCAGAAATAAAGCGCAGGCAGCAGAAAGAGCCTGCAGCAAATCTGTCCCACCCTCCCTTACCCTCAACGATTATCTGTCCCACATGTGACAGGGACTGTGGCTCTCGTATTGGACTGTTCAGCCACCTAAGGACTCATTTTAAGAGTGAATGCAAGTCTTCCGCGATTCCGAGGGACTGCCTATGATGATGATGAATAGCAATCATCAATCTGCTAAGAATTAGAAATGAATAGGAAAAGATAAAAGAAGTAAGATAGCTCCGGCTCTCCATAGCCATACTATCACTTGTGCTGCAGGCTTAAGGTTCAGCCACAGTAAATACAAATACAGATGCTAAAAATTTCAGGTGTAGATTCAAAACTTCTTTGCAGTTTTCCTCTACATACTTAACACATGTTTAAAGGAGTTCCATTTGCCTATTTTCTTTGGGGGTGGGGGGAGGTGAATTTATGCTCATCCAAGCTCCAGAATGTCACTGCTAAAGACTAGCACAATTTTCCACTATACATATCATGTCACATTACATCTCATTTTATTTGAAAGAATTCCTCCCTCATAAAATTACAAGGCTATTAGCAAAACAAGTTGTACTTATTACAGAGAGTTATTCCATTTATGAGACAAGCCTACATAACTCAGTCTGAAAGAAGCAATGTATTGTCATGCTCCTGACTGCTAGCTTTAATTTCTCCTATAATTTAATGACAAATCACGGGGGGAGCTTTTCGACGCCAAATTTTACGAATTTTCACTTCCCTACTCTTAAAGGATGAGAGCTGCGCTGGGGTACAATTCCAAGAACCCTGATAACACCCTGCTACCTCATTGGAGCAGCCAGTCTTCATTTAGGAGCCTAAATGATAATTTTTAAAAGACTTGGATTTATATAGCGCCTTTCATGTCTCAAAGCGCTTTACACTATTGTAATGTAGGAAACTTGGCAGCCAATTTGTACACAGGCTAGCTCCCACAAACAGCATGTGATAATGACCAGATAATATGTTTTTGTTATGTTGATTGTGGGATAAATATTGGCCAGGACACCGGGGATAACACCCCCAATCTTCTTTGAAATAGTGCCATGGGATCGTTTACTTCCACCTGAGAGAGCAGACAGGGCCTTGGTTTAACATCTGAAAGAGCACACCTCTAACAATGCAGTGCTTCCTCAACACTGCGCTGGAGTGTCAGCCTAGATTTTTTTGTGCTCAAGTCCCTGGAGTGGAACTTGAACCCACAACCTTCTGGCTCAGTGGCAAGTGTGCTACCCACTGAGCCACAGTTGATACTATTGACTGACATAATGACTGATTTCGGAGTACACAACCCTAAACGGTTTGAGAGCTGAGCCTGATCTTGTCCTTACTGAACATCCACACTTTCTCCATCTTTCCAGCAGGGGTCAGTGGATAGCGATCAAGAGCCTGGTCAGTCTTTATTTCCTTCCATATTCTCGGAGTACTGCAGTCACCCTGCTGCTGTCCTGCTAATTCCGCACAAACAATGGATCAAGCCCAGTATCTTGCTGGTCATAATGGTGGAAATTCAGTATAGCCCGGTATTTAGCGCTGGGTGATGTTTACCGCCTCCAACCAGGTCATTCAGTATTAGCTCACCAAGAGAGGTTCTTTCTACACTCCTCTTAGGTCGCTAATCCTGATTCCTGGGACGGCAGCGTGGCATCTCAACTGAAGTTTTGGCGCCAGGAAACCGGCAACCCAGTGCCTAAAGGTTCACCATCATCATAGGCAGTCCCTCAGAATCGAGGAAGACTTGTTTCCACTCTTAAAAAGTGTTTAGGTGGCTGAACAGTCCAATACGAGAGCCACAGTCGTTGATGGTAAGGGAGGGTGGGACTGGTTTGCCGCACGCTCTTTTCGCTGCCTGCGCTAGATCTCTGCGTGCTCTCGGTGATGAGACTCAAGGTACTCAGCGCCCTCCCGGATGCACTTCCTCCACTTAGGGTGTTCTTTGGCTAGGGATTCCCAAGTGTCAGTGGGTATGTTGCACTTTATCAGGGAGGCTTTGAGGATGTCCTTGTAACGTTTCCTCTGCCCACCTTTGGCTCGTTTGCCGTGAAGGAGTTCCGAGTAGAGAGCTTGCTTTGGGAATCTCTTGTCTGGCATGCTGACAATGTGGCCTGCCGAGCGGAGCTGGTCAAGTGTGATCAGTGCTTCAATGCTGGGGATGTTGTCCTGGTCGAGGACGCTAATGTTGGTGCATCTGTCCTCCCAGGGGATTTGTAGGATCTTGCGGAGACATCGCTGGTGGTATTTCTCCAGCGACTTGTGGTGTCTACTGTACATGGTCCATGTCTCTGAGTCATACAGGAGGGCGGGTATTACTACAGCCCTATAGACCATGAGCTTGGTGGCAGCTTTGAGGGCCTGGTCTTCGAACACTCTTTTCCTCAGGCGGCCGAAGGGGAGGTCCGATGGACTACTTGAAGGGGAGGTCCAATGGACGACATGAAGACTAGAAAAAAATGGACTGCAGCTCTTTCGAAGACTGTTGCTCACTGATCGAGGTGAAATAAGTGCGCAATAGCTACATGAAATTCGAAAATCGCAACTATGGACACCCACCTGCTCAGCCGTCTCCTTATCGCCCCAGGAGGTTGGGGAACGCCTGCTTCCCCTGTCGTGATTAGCGCCCGGCGAACCCAATGAAGTTTGCGACCATGGCGTAAATGGGGCATTGCATGATCAGGTGGGTGGCGCTAGAGTGTGGCATTCATAAGAACATAAGAACATAAGAATTAGGAACAGGAGTAGGCCATCTAGCCCCTCGAGCCTGCTCCGCCATTCAATAAGATCATGGCTGATCTGGCCGTTGGACTCAGCTCCACTTACCCGCCCTCTCCCCATAACCCTTAATTCCCTTATTAGTTAAAAAATCTATCTATCTGTGATTTGAATATATTCAATGAGCTAGCCTCAACTGCTTCCTTGGGCAGAGAATTCCACAGATTCACAACCCTCTCGGTCAGTAGGAGCTTAGTGGCCCTTTACTATCCCTCTCGGGTGCTAACGGCTGGCGCTAAACAACCAAATTTTATCCCCCCTCCCCCCCCCACCCCCCGGGTTAATGCCTTCACCCTTCAGGAGAGGATTTGGTTCTTTTTTTAATCCAAAGGACGTGGGTCATGTTGACTTGTATCAAAACAAGGTGAATGAACATTGCACCACAACCAGCAGCAAGCAGTCTCAATTAACCTGTGCATTGAACTCACTATCCTTAGCCTAGGATAGGATAGGCAGGGTTCCTCTCCCTGATCACTTCACAATGATCTCCACTGGAACGTTCACATGTGTGGAGATTGAGCTGGCAGGGTTAGGGAGGGGGGAAGTGGGGGAGGGGAGGTGGAAGGTGGGGGAATGGTTAATTTCCTCTACATGTCCTTTGCCCAAATCACTTCATTTAGAGCCAGCAGAAAAGGAAAGCTATCCTATCAGTCTCAACTGGAGTCAATTTGGTCTCATGGATAGAAGAGACTGTGCCACCCAACCTCCCCTCTTAAAGGTGGCTCTCATCCTTGGACAAGGTAAGCTGCACTCATTGGCTCTGACCAGGATATTAAGGAATGTGGAACCAAGGGAGGGTAAATGGAGTCAAGATACAGACCAGCCATGTTCAAATTGAATGGCGGAACAGGCACGAGAGGCTGAATGGACTATTCCCATTCTTATGTCATTCCTGACAATTCAAAATCAAATAGGGAATAATCCTTTTAATATAGGAATGTAAAAGTGACATTAAGAAGTATTTCAAGGGAAGAATGTATTATTTTACCACAGTAATGCACGTACATTGCAAATTTTTAAAACCATTCCTGGGACACGAGCATCGGTGGCAAGGCCGGAATTTATTGCCCACCTCTAGTTGCCTTTCAAAAGGTGGTGAACTGCTGCAGTCTGTGTGGTGAAGGTGCTCCCGCGGTGCTGTTTTGTAGGGAGCTCCGGCGATGATGAAGGAATAGTAATTAAATATATATTAGTTTCAGATGGAAGTTACAAAAATGGACTTACACAGTAGAGCAAGCAGGAGAGTTTAACTTTTTTTATTCATTCCTCATGTGTAACTTTCTTTTTCCTGTAATATAATAAGTACACTGTTATACCTTCCTCAAAATGAACTCTCATTTTCCAAAGATGCTAATGTGATTGCTCTGTGACAACAATAGGATTTTTTTGCACTTGGTTTCAATTATTTTAAAGCGACAGCATTAAGGCTTTAAAATGGAAGCTGTCGAAGATCAGCCCTGATCTTATTGTATGGCA
This sequence comes from Pristiophorus japonicus, assembly GCF_044704955.1. Lineage (NCBI taxonomy): Eukaryota > Metazoa > Chordata > Chondrichthyes > Pristiophoridae > Pristiophorus > Pristiophorus japonicus. Next base: position 33,948,021 of record NC_091977.1, read on the forward strand.
GATGAGTCCGTGTGGCCTAATCCTGCTCCTAATTCATATGTTCCGATGGGCCACTGCAAGCGGGTATAAAATGATAAAACCACAGCATTAGCAAAATCTCATTTTAGACTGAAGAGACCAGAATTAAAGATAAGACTCAGCCCCTTGGATGAAAGTAAAGTGTGAGAATTAGCCCCAGCTCAGCATCAACCATATCACGTTCCTTGTTTTTCTCCAATTATAACGTTGAATGCCACGATTTTGTTGTTAAGATGAAGAATTTGACTTCCACCACACTGCCCTGTTAGATCTCTCCCTTCTCCATGGAAAGTCCACCCACGGCGGAAAACTGTAAAAATCCATATATCTTGGTGTTATCTTTGAAATCTTTTGTTTGTATTATTTTCTGCTGTGGTGTAGTGCCAGTTCGATGGTGCCAGAAGCATGATCTATGAGAGCTTTGGGAGAAAAATAAATAGTTTTGGACAAGCTGAAATTATATAAAGTGGGATTTATTCGGAAGTAGCCCAATTATTTGGCCATTACCCCTTCCTAGAGCCAGCTTTCTGTTTGCCACAGTTAAAATGGTCATCTGCATTTTTGACCAAACTGAATTGACACCAGTACAGACCCAAAAGCAGTACAAAATAGGTATTAAATAAAGACTTGCTGTGGCATTTTTCATGTCCCAAAACGCCAATAAAGTATTTTGAAGTGTCGTCATTGTTGTAATGTAGGACATGTGACAATCTGTGCACAGCAAGGTCCCACAAACAGCAATGTGATAATGCCAGATAATCTCTTTTTTTGGTGATGTTGGTCGAGAGATTAATATTGGCCAGGACACCAAAAATAACTCCCCCGCGCTTTGTTGAAAGAGTGCCTTGGGATCTTTTCCGTCCACCTGAGAGGGGAGAAGAGGCTGCAGCCTAGTGACTCATCTGAATGGCAAACTTCCGACAGGGCAATGCTCCTTCAGGAGTGATAGGGTCATAGGAACAAGAGTAACCATTCAGTCCCTCAAACCTGCTCTGCCATTCAATTAGGTCATGGCTCATCTTAACTCCAGATGCCCGCCTCACTTCTGTAACCCTTAATGACCTTGCTGAACAAAAACCTATCAATCTCAGTTTTTACATTTTCAATTGATCCAGACGCAACAGCTTTTTGCAGAGAGAGTTCCAGATTTCTACTATCCTTTGTGTGAAGAAGTGCTTCCTGACATCACAACTCTTATTTTAAGGTAACGCCACCTTGTTCTGGACAGCCCCATCAGAGTAAATAGTTAGGAAACAGCAATGAAGTGGCAACCTAGATTATGTGCTCTGGAGTAGGTTTTGAACCCATGGGCTTAGAGTCAAGAGAGTACCATGGAGTCATAGTTGACACCTAAAGCAATATCAGCTACTGCAATTGATGTCTCCATTTCTCCCGTAGAAATAGAGAACTTGCATTTATATGGCACCATATCACATCCTCAAACAATTCCAGCAAATGGATTATTTTTGATGTGTTCTGTAAGCAAACGTCACTATCAATTTGTGCAACAATAACTTGCATTTATATAGCACTTTTAACATAGTAAAATGTACTAAGGTGCTTCACAGAAGCATTATCAGATGCCAAATCATAAAGATATATGAGGACAGATCACCAAAGTTGGGTTTTAAGGAACGACTTAAAGGAGGAGAGAGAGGTGGAGAGGTTTAGGTAGTGGATTCCAGAGCGTCGGGCTCAGGCAACTAAAGGCATGGCGTTCCAGCAATTTTTTTTTGTTCGTTCTAGGAATGTGGGCCTTTCTGGCAAGGCCAGCGTTTAGTGCCCATCACTAATTGCCCTTGAGAAAGTGGTGGTCAGCCGCCTTCTTAAACCGCTGGAAGTCACAAGAACACAAGAACATAAGAAATATGAAATATCTCCTTAAATGTCTGCCACTGCTTATCTACCATCTGACCTTTTAATCTATTTTCCCAGTCCATGTTAGCCAACTCTGTCTTCATATCTTTGTAATTGCTTTTATTTAGGTTTAAGACACTAGTTTCAGACCGAACTGTCTCACCTTCAAACTGAATGTGAAATTCTACCATGATATGATCATTCTTCCCTAGAGGATCCTTTATTACATAAGAACATAAGAACATTACAAATAGGAGCAGGAATAGGCCACCAGGTCCCTTGAGCCTGCTCCGCCATTTAATAAGATCCTGGCTGATCTGATCATGGACTCAGCTCCACTTCCCTGCCCACTCCCCATAACCCTTTATTCCCTTATTGCTCAAAAATCTGTCTATCTCTGCCTTAAATACACTCAATAACCCAGCCTCCACAGCTCTCTGGGGCAGAGAATTCCACAGATTTACAATCCTCTGAAAAAAGTAATTCCTCCTCGTCTCAGTTTTAAATGGGCAGTCCCTTATTCTGAGAATATGTCCCCACTTTTAGTTTCCCCTATGAGTTGAAATATCCTCTTTGCATCCAACTTGTCCAACCCTCTCATTATCTTATATGTTTCAATAAAATCACCGCTCATTCTTCTGAACTCCAATGAGTATAGACCCAACCTACTCAATCTATCTTAATAAGTCAACCCCTTCATCTGCAGAATCACCTAGTGACCTTCTCTGAATAGCCTCCAATGCAAATATATCCTTTCTTAAATACGGAGATCAAAACTGCACGCAGTACTCCAGGTGTGGCCTCACCAATACCCTGTACAGTTGTAGCAGGACCTCTCTGCTTTTATACTCTATCCCCCTTGCAATAAAGGCCAACATTCCATTTGCCTTCCTGATTATTTGCTGTACCTGCATACTAACATTTTGTGTTTCATAAACAAGGACCCCCAGGTCCCTATGTACTGAAGCACTTTGCAATTTTTCTCCATTTAAATTATAATCTTCTTCTCTATTTTTTCTGCCAAAGTGGATAACCTCACATATTTCTACGTTATACTCTATCTGCCAAATTTTTGCCCACTCACTTAACCTGTCTATATCCCTTTGCAGACTTTTTGTGTCCTCCTCACAATTTGCTTCCCCATCCATCTTTGTATCATCAGCAAACTTGGCTACATTACACTCGGTCCCTTCATCCAAGTCATTAATATAAATTGTAAATAGTTGAGGCCCCAGCATCGATCCCTGCGGCTGCCCACTAGTTACTGTTTGCCAACCGGAAAATGACCTGTTTATCCCGACTCTCTGTTTTCTGTTAGTTAGCCAATCCTCTATCCATGCTAATATATTACCCCCAACCCCATGAACTTTTATCTTGTGCAGTAACCTTTTATTTGGCACTTTATCGAATGCCTTCTGGAAATCCAAATACACCACATCCACTGGTTCCCCCTTATCCACCCTGTGCATTATATCCTCATAGAACTGCAGCAAATTTGTCAAACATGATTTCCCTTTCATAAAACCATGCTGACTCCGCTTGATTGAATTATGCTTTTCCAAATGTCCTGCTACTACTTCCTTAATAATGGACTCCAGCATTTTCCCAGCAACAAATGTTAGGCTAACTGGTCTATAGTTTCCTGCTTTTTGTCTGCCTCCTTTTTTAAATAGGGGCATTATATTTGCGGTTTTCCAATCCAATCCTTGTAGTGAACGTACTCCCACAGTGCTGTGAGGGAGGGAGTTCCATGATTTTGACCCAGCGACGATGAAGGAGCGGCAATATACTTCCAAGTCAAGATGGTGTGTAACTTGTAGGGGAATTTGCAGGCAATCGTATTCCCATGCCCCTGCTGCCCTTATCCTTCTAGGTGGTAGAGGTTACGAGTTTAGGAGGTGCTGCCAAAGAAGCCTTGGTGAGTTGCTGCAGTGCATCTTGTAGATGGTATACACTGCAGCTACAGTGTGCCAGTAGTGGAGGCAGTGAATGTTGAAGGTGGTGGATGGGATGCCAATCAAGTGGGCTGTTTTGTCCTGGATGATGTTAAGCTTGTTGAGTATTGTTGGAGCTGCACTCATCCAGGCAAGTGGAAAATATTCCATCACACTCCTAACTTGTGCCTTGGAGTCGGTGGATAGACTTTGGGGAGTCAGGAGGTGAGACATTCGCCACAGAATGCCCAGCCTCTGACTTGCTCTTGTAGCCATGTTTCTGGTCAATGGTAACCCCCAGGATGTTGATGGTGGTTGATTCACTGATGCTAATGCCATTGAATGTCAAGAGGCGGTGGTTAGGCTCTCATTTGTTGGAGATAGTCATTGTCTGACACTTTTGTGGTACGATTGTTGCTTGTCACTTATCACCCAAGCCTGAATGTCATTCAGGTCTTGCTGCATTCAGGCATGGACTGCTTCATTATCTGAGGAGTTGTGAATGGAATTGAACACTGTGGAGCAAAGGAAATCAGGGATGTGCAAGATGCCAGAATTGGAGGAGTGCAGAGATCAGGGAGAGTTGTAGGGCTGGAGGAGGTCACAGAGATAAGGAGGGGTGTGGCCTTAAAGAGATTTGAACACAAAGATGAGAATTTTAAAATCAAACGTTGTCTAACTGGGAGTCAATGTAACTTAGCGAGCACAGGCATGAGGGTGAATGGGACTTGGTGTGAGTTAAGCAGCAGAGTTTTGGATGAGCTTACAAATTGACCCAAATGATGTCTCGACAAGTGTGAACTCTGAATGCCTTTGGAGAGATTGAAGGAGTGTACGTGTGTGAGATGGAAACCAAAATCAACATCTGTCAGCAGGAGACCAGACCACATAAGGGTGTGTCAGCTGTGGGCCAGTGTGTTGCACACTCACCTCTGAGTCAGAAGGTTGTGGGTTCAAGTCCCACTCCAGGAACTTGAGCACAAAAAATCTAGGCTGACATTCCAGTGCAGTGCTGAGGGAGTGCTGCACTGTTGGAACTGCCATCTTTCGGATGAGATGTGAAACGGAGGCCCAGTTTCCTCTCTCAAGTGGACATAAAAGGTCCCATGGCACTATTTTGAAGAAGAGCAAGGGAGTTATCTCTAGTGACCTGGTCAATATTTATCCCTCAATCAACATAACAAAAACAGATTATCACAATGCTGTTTGTGGGAGCTTGCTGTGCGCAAATTGGCTGCCACGTTTCCCACATTACAAGAGTGACTGCACTCCAAAAGTATTTTATTGGTTTTAAAGCACTTTGAGATGTCCAGTGATCATGAGATGCACTATATAAATGCAACTCTGAGAGCACTGAACCTGAGTAGATGTCTACAGCAGACTCAAATTTATAACAGGCATCTTCTCTTTAAATGATTTCAGCAGATCCTATAAGCGGGCCTCTGTATTCTACAGTCTGAAAGCTGAGGTGCAAACCTGAGGCTTACCAATTGCAAAGGGAATTTAATTCTGTCCCCTGAGATATATAGAAAGAAAAGAAAGAAAGACTTGGATTTATATCGCACCTTTCATGACCACCCGACGTCTCAAAGCGCTTTACACCTAATGAAGTACTTTTGGAGTGGAGTCACTGTTGTAATGTGGGAAACACGGCAGTCAATTTGTGCACAGAAAGCTCCCACAAACAGCAATGTGATAATGACCAGATAATGGCCTTGGATGGCTTTCATTCCATCCCTCCATGGCCTTGCCCCTTCCTATCTCTGTAATCTTTTTCAATTCACAACCTACAAGGTGTCTGCTCTCCTCAAATTCTGGCCTCTTGAACATCCCTCATTATAACTGCTCAACCATCGGTGGACGTGCCTTCAACTGCCTGGGCCCTAAGCTCTGGAACTCCCTCCCTAAACCTTTCTTCCTCTCAACCTCTCTTTCCTCCTTTAAGACACTCCTTAAAACCTACCTCTTTAAACAAGCTTTTGGTCATCTGCCTTAATTTCTTCTTTTGTGGCTCGGTGTCAAATTTATCTGTTTTGTCTTGTAACACTGTTGTGAAATGCCTTGGGGCATTTTACAACTTTAAAGGCACTATATAAATACAAGTTATTATTATTGTTATTATTATTATTATTATAATAATCTGTTTTGCTATGTTGATTGAGGGATAAATATTGGCCAGGACATGATCTGAGCAAATTGGGACGTTTCGACTTGCGCTACGAAATTAAAATTTGAAGTTGTTCTTTTCCTTTGAAAAGCTGCAAAGACATTAGGATACGGCAAGATACTAAAATATTGACAATCCCAATCTGACGGAAAAGGGCTCAAGTACAAATGAAAAACCATGAAGTTAAGAAGGGAAGCCTGGCAGAACGTTTACACCCAAAGGGCAACAGAAGAAGCGACCATTTCGCTCCACTTCCTTTGGATGGTAGCAAGCGTTAAAGAGGCAAGTCACAACAGAGTAAAAATATTGAGGGACATGTTGAGAAAGCATTCGCAAGTACAAGCCAACTAGTTAATTGGATCTGAAGTCTTTACAATGCCAGATTTTTATCACAGGAAAATCTTGTTACTTAAGCCAATGGGACTGGCTGCAAATTTTAAAATCAACAAATTAATCTGCTCTAAGATTAAGGCACCTTTGAACATTAGGTCAAGAAACCAAACAATGCAAGCTTTGTGAAGTTTAATTTCTTGCCTCTGTCTGTATTTCTCTCCTTTCTTTATTCCCGTCTGGAAGAGTTTGCTCCTTTCTTGCTTGCTTTTCTGGGATTTGAAGTTTGGATTTAGATTTAAGATGATCTGAATCCAGATTTGAAATTTGAAAATATCTTCATACTGACTCTCATTTTGTATATTTTTAAAATAAATGGATAGTTGGGGAGACTTTCACTGGCACGGGTGGTCAGAAAAAAGGTCCATAAATAGTGGGGACAAGCTTACCGCCTTCCTCTCCATTCTTGTTTTTAATCCAGAACATGCCACCTTAGGGCTGGAGTGCCTGCCTGATTCAGCCAGCCTGTACCAATCAGTGTCCTATGACATGCATAGGACCCCAATGGCCTACCTTGCTCCTGGCCAGGTTGGCGTCTGGCCCATCCAATGTTCCGCCGGCCTGGAGCCAGTGAGCTGCATTTGATAATGGCAGTCCACCCCTGTTCGGTAATGAGGCCTCCCTCAAAACTATTGGACGGCCTCCCGATAGTTAAAATCTATCCCGGTGCGTTTCTCTAGCTTTCCTTTCTATCATTATTTCCATACCAATAGCATACATGTTCAATTTCCAGTATTTGGAAATGGTTAGGCAAAATTTTCATTTTTAATTTACATACATTTGGGTAGATCTTGTGCGGATGACAGCGAGTGAGCGGACTGTTTTACATCTCTCCCGATTTGTCGAGATGTATGACGGGCTGTCAACTCGCTATCACCCATTTTTCATTCTCACACAAAGTCAAGATCGACCGTTTCATTTTTAAAAATTGGATTTTCAAATGTTAACTTTTGAAAGCCCAAAGCCGCTAGCCATTATTTATCCGCAAATGGTGCAGCGAAGGGCAGATGTGCGATTAAATGCTAATATCTAAAAGTTGCTACCCGAGTTACGCCGCTCCACCGTTAGCAATGTGAAAACAGCAGCTTGCCGTTGACATGCATTGATTGGCATGAAGTTGCTGTCTGTACACAGTAGGGGCCCAAGTTTCCACATGATTCGCGCCTGATTTTTAGGAGCAACTGGTGGAGAACGGACTATTTTAGAAATCGCAATTCTCCACATTTTTTTTTCTGCAGTTCTAGTCAGGTAGAACAGTTCTAGTTTAGAACAGAATTTTTTCTTCAAAAGGGGGCGTGTCCAGCCACTGACGCCTGATTTGAAAGTTTCCACAGTGAAAACGTACTCCAAACTAAAGTAGAATGGCGCCAGTGAAGATTTTTGTAGAACTGAAAAAACCTGTTCTCCACATTAAAAAATCAGGCGCAGGTTACAAAATTAGGCGTCCAGAACGAGGTGGGGGGGAAGGGAACTCATTAAATTCGACAATAAATCCTTATTTATACTTCTACAAATATTATACAAATAAATCCAACCTGAATAAACATTTATAAGCCAAGAAAAGATTAAATAAACCATCTTCCTACCTGTGTGAAAGTGCTTCAGCCAGGGAGAATTCTGCAGCCGTTCGTGCCGCTGAGCGGGAGGGGGAGAGAGAGAGAGAGAGAGAGAGAGAGGGAGGGAGAGGGAGAGGGAGGGAGAGGGAGAGAGAGGGGGGAGGGAGGGAGAGAGAGAGAGGGGGGAGGGAGGGAGAGAGAGAGAGGGGGGAGGGAGGGAGGGAGAGGGGGGGAGGTAGGGAGGGAGAGAGGGGGGGAGGGAGGGAGGGAGAGAGAGGGGGGGAGGGAGAGAGAGGGGAGGGAGAGGGAGAGAGAGAGAGGGGGAGGGAGAGAGAGAGAGAGGGGGAGGGAGGGAGAGAGAGAGGGGGAGGGAGAGAGAGAGAGAGGGAGAGAGAGGGAGAGGGGGAGAGAGAGGGAGAGGGGGAGAGAGAGAGAGGGAGAGGGGGAGGGAGGGAGAGAGAGAGGAGGGAGGGAGAGAGAGAGAGAGGGGAGGGAGGGAGAGAGAGAGAGAGGGGAGGAGGGAGAGAGAGAGAGAGAGAGGGGAGGGAGAGAGAGAGAGAAGGGAGGGAGGGAGAGAGAGAACGGGGGGGAGAAAGAGAGAGCAGGGGGGGAGAGAGAGAGAGAGAGCGGGGGAGAGAGAGAGAGAGCGGGGGGGAGAGAGAGAGAGTGCGGGGGGGGGGAGAGAGAGTAGGGGGGGAGAGAGTGAGCGGGGGGGGAGAGAGAGAGCGGGGGGGGGAGAGAGAGAGCGGGGGGGAGAGAGAGAGTGGGGGTGGGAGAGAGAGAGTGGGGGGGGAGAGCGAGAGCGGGGGGGGGATAGAGAGAGCGGGGGGGGAGAGAGAGAGCGGGGGGGGAGAGAGAGAGCGGGGGGGAGAGAGAGAGAGGGGGGGAGAGAGCGGGGGTGGGGAAGAGAAAGCGGGGGGGGAAGAGAAAGCGGGGGGGGGGAGAGAAAGCGGGGGGGGAGAGAGAGAGAGAGCGGGGAGAGAGAGAGCAGGGCGGGGGGAGAGAGAGAGCGGGGGGGGAGAGAGAGCAGGGGGGGAACAGGAGCGCGGGTCAGGTCGGGTCAGTCGGGGGGGCAGGTGTCGGGTCTCGGATCGGGGCGGGTCTCGGGTCGGGGCAGGGGGGGGAGAGCGGGTCTCGGGTCTCGGGTCAGGGCGGGGGGGAGCGGGTGTCGGGTCGGGTCGGCGGGGGGGGGGGGAGCGGGTGTCTGGCCGGGTCTGGTCGGCGGGGGGGGGGAGTGGGTGTCAGGTCGGCTCTGGTCGGCGGGGGGGGGGGCGGAGGAGCGGGTGTCGGGTCGGGTCTGGTCGGCGGGGGGGGGGGGAGTGAGTGTCGCATCTGGTTGGGGGGGGGGAGCAGGAGCTGGCCGTGGGAGGAGCCTCATTCACGCAGCCCCAGTGAGGCCATTCAGCCAGGGCTAGGGGCTGCGTGCATCGGGCCCCTCCCACACAGTTCAGCGTCTGGAGCTACTGCACTTGCGTGCCCACTGTAGCGCATGTGCAGAGGTCCCGGCACTGTTTTCAGCGCCGGGACCTGGCTCCGCCCCCTCCACAGCTCGTGCTGGCTGCGCCGAGGGCCAGAGGACCTGTAAGTAGGTGGAGAATACCGAGGATTTTTTTAGGCGCCATTTTAGGCGCGAAAAACGGGCGCCCAGCTCGGAGGGGCGCCCGTTTATTTTCTTGTGGAAACTTGGGCCCTAGATATGAACGCAACTCACCACAGAAAATTATGTCTTGTCCATTTCAGTGTAAATATCCTTTTAACAATGTGATAAGTGTTAATTACTGCCAGTCAACCTCTCAGGAACTGAAAATTAAGTATTACAAGTCTGGAGTCTCATTCCTTCAGGTTTTAATTGTTGTTGGAGATTTTCAAAATGCAAAAGTTTTTTTTTAACTTTTCCTTTCTATCACTTTTTTTCCCTCTCTTAATCAAATCGTTCTTTCCCTCTCTTTATTTCTCTTTCTGTACCTGATTTGATATTGAATTCACCCACTCTAATTTATTCATATTCAAATTGGCCATTGTTTGAGATCTGTGTAAAACAACTGCCTGTCCCACATTTCAAATACCTCTCATCTGCCTATTTATCCATCACTTTGCATGGGGCTGCCCTGAAAATCAAATGTCTTTGAGCCAACACATATTAAAAACCGTTCATGTCCAAATCTTATCTGACCAAAGAATCCCAAACCATGACAATAACACTAAAGCTATAATATAGGCATCAACTTGTTTATTGAAACTGTAGATTGCCGGCAGTCAGCCCAGTCATTTCTTGATGGCTACTAACAACAGCTTGAAAAACTCAGCATGAGTTGCAAATTGGCATTACCATCCACTAAATTCAAAATGCCAAATGTTCCCTCTGCACATATGCAGCATTGTTTATTTTTTTAAGTAAGGGGTCATCCTGGAATGGTATGAATTGGATCATTACTTAGATTGTTCTAAATGTTTCATTATGAACCCAATTCATATTAACCTTAATTCGTAAATTTCCTTCAGCACTGAGTCCCAACAGGATAGTGGCTATGAAGCTTTACTATGTGATTATCCAAAAATTATGAGCCATTGAGGGCAAAATAACTAGGGGCACCCATAAATATAAGATAGTCATTAATAAATCCAATAGGGAATTTAGGAGAAACTTCTTTACCAAAAGAGTGTTAATAATTTGAAGCAAATAGCATAGATACATTTAAGGGGAAGCTAACACATGAGGGAGAAAAGAATACAAGGTTATGCTGATCAGGTGAGATGAAGAGGGGATGAGGAGATATTTCTTCACTCAGAGGGTTGTGAATCTTTGGAATTCTCAACCTCAAAGGGCTGTGGATGCTGATTGGTTGAGTATATTCTGAGATAGGTAATTTTTGGACTCTAGGGGAATTGAGGGATATGGAGATCGAGTGGGAAAGTAGAGTTGAAGTTGAAGATCAGCCATGATCATATTGAATGGCGGCGAAGGCTCAAAGAGCTATATGGCTTACTCCTGCTCCTAATTCTTATGTTCTTATCTTCTTATACAACCCTGACTATCATGCTACCAAATGAAGCCAGAATCAAGACTTCTAACTCTCCCGTATATGGTAAAAGTCTCTCACCTGAAGGTTGCGATCTGCATGTGTTGCATTGCAATTGGTAAAGTGAATAAATACAGTAAATTGTCTCCCGGTCGGTATATTTATATACAAATAAATATATTTCAAAAACGAATACACATATGTTGGCAGGAATACACAACATAGCTGCTAAGTCAAAAGTGATTCATTGGGACTGGGATATCAGAATAGCGCAGCAAAATGTCATTATGTTAAGGCGGTACGGTATCAGAAGTGCTACCTCAATTGCGTTGCAAATCAGACCATTTGCAATGCCACACTTGGTTCAATCTTGCATATTAATGGCATTTTCTTTATTGTACAAATTATATATTTTTAATAATGTTAGACACCGTGTAGCAAATAAAGGAAAGTCATAATTATGTGTTGACATATTCGTTGTTAATACTGTGCAGCAAAAGTCCAACCCTAAGTGATTCGACAAAGTGAAGCTGACAATGCAGTGCTGTTAGAAGTAAGCTCCTCCTGAGTGCCTGTGAAACTCTTATGTGGCCTGTTGTCACTGTGGCAGTATAACTTGCCTCACTCCTGGACCTGGCCACTGCCTTTGGTCTAGTTGGGCTAAGCTCACTGCTACGGCTGATGCTGCCACTATTTTGGCCAGCTCGGATCCATAGCCTTTGCCCAATTCCAGGCAAACTACCGAAGCTTTCTCCTCTTAATCATATTAACCATTATATCCCCACAATTCAGACCATTCCCCAACAGGTGATATGAGCTTAGACACTTCTACTTCTTTCACCCCAGCCACGAGTAAATCTTGAGCCGCACTTTGACCAGGATGAGACCATGGATTTAGACTATCCTACCTTCTATTAATAAAAAGACTTGCATTTATGTAGCACCTTTCACAACCTCAGGACGTCCCAAAGTGCTTTACAGTCAACAAAGTGCTTTTGAAGTGTAGTCACTGTTGTAATATACTCACTGGCAGTTCCACACCGGGTGCAGTAGAATGAGTGTTCATCCTGTATCACGTATTCCTTCGGTAAGCCAAGCATCAATTAAGACAGGACTTAGCAATGCTGACTAATTCCTTGCATCAGGTGGCGTTACTCATCCAGTGACCTCATACCTCATGACTGGATTCCCAACTGTCCCACATTGCAACAGTACCTGGCCAGCTCTCAGGGCTGTGGGTCTGACTAGGTAGCTTTCCTGTTGGCTAACCGGTGGGGGAAAGTACTGGGACGCTCATGTGATCATAAAGTGACGTTTGTTCTGCTAAGTACTGCTGATCAAGCAACCATAGCCTTAGATCATCTGAAACCACTTCCAGGAATCAATTCCATAACATTAGTTAACACAGACGTGCAGAATCTGTTGCATTCTTCCCATCTAGCCACAAGTTCTAAACATCCTGTGACTAATTCTCTGTACCATATCGAGCTCTCTGCAACTTCTTAAATTCAGACATTTGTGGCATTTCTTCTCCTTGTGTTGTTCTCTTGCAACTTTCAATTTCAGCACATAAGAACATAAGAATTAGGAGCAGGAGCAGACCATTTGGCCCCTCGAGCCTACTCTGCCTTTCAATAAGATCATGGCTGATCTGATCTTGGCCTCAACTCCACTTCCCTGCAGGCTCCCCATAACCCTTGACTCCCATATCGTTCAAAAATCTGTCTATCTCCTCCTTAAATATATTCAATATCCCAGCCTCCACAGATCTCTGGGGTAGAGAACATCATAGATTCACGACCCTCTGAGAGAAGAAATTACTCCTTTTCTCCATTTTAGATGGGCGAATCCTTATTCTGAAACTATGTCCCCTAGTTCTAGATTCCCCCACGAGGGGAAACATCCTCTCTGCATTTACCCTATCAAGCCCTCTCATAATCTCATATGTTTCAATAAGATCACATCTCATTCTACTAAACTCTAATGAATATAGGTCCAATGTGCTCAACCTTTCTTCATATGACAACACCTTCATCTCAGGAATCAACCTAGTGAACCTTCTCTGAACTGTCTCTAATGCAAGTATATCCCTCTTTAAATAAGGAGACCAAAACTGTACGTAGTACTCCAGGTGTGGTCTCACCAATACCCTGTACAACTGTAGCAAGACTTCTCTGCTTTTATACTCTATCCCCCCTTGCAATAAGGGTCAACATTCCATTTGCCTTCCTAAATACTTGCTGTACCTGCATGATAACTTTTTGTGTTTCATGTACAAGGACCAGAGATCCCTCTGTACCACAGCATTTTGTAATCTCTCTCCATTTAAATAATAATTAGCTTTTTTATTTTTCCTACCAATGTGGATAACTTCACATTTTCCCACAATATACTCCATCTGCCAAATTTTTGCCCATTCACTTAACCCATCTATATGGCTTTGCAGATTCTTTGTGTTCACCTCACAACTTGCTTTCCCACCTATCTTTGTATTATCTGCAAATTTGGCTACATTACACTCGGTTCCTTCATCCAAATCATTAATATAGATTATAAATAGTTTAGGACTCAGCACTGATCCCTGTGGCACCCCATTAGTTACAATGTGCCAACCTGAAAATGAATCATTTATCCCGACTCTCTGTTTTTTGTTAGTTAGCCAATCCTCTATCCATGCTAATAAAAAAATACAAACATAGAAATTTACAGTGCAGAAAAAGGCCATTTTGGCCCATCGTGCCTGTGCCGGCCGATAAAGAGCCACACAGCCCTCGGTGGGCAGCCCTGAAGGTTACATATTAACCTATGAACAATGAACAACGGCAGAAAGGTAAAGAGCACCCAGCCCAACCAGTCCGCCTCACACAATTGCAATACCCCATGTATCGCAACACTTTACACTCCGCACCAACCGAAGCCATGTGATCTCCTGGGAGAAGCAAAAAACATGATTTAAAAACACAGGCCAATAGGGGAAAAAAATCTGGGAAAATTCCTCTCTGACCCATCCAGGCGATCGAAACTAGTCCAGGAGATCACTCTGGCCGTATTAGATTACCTAAAGTACTTACCATCATATCTGTGCCAGCCAACAAGAGGTTATGCAGTCTAATCCCACTTACCAGTGCGACAAACCAGTCCCACCCATCCTTTCCTTCAACGACTGTCTGTCTCACCTGTGGCAGAGACTGTAATTCTCGAATTGGACTATTCAGTCACCTAAGAACTCATTTTTAGACTGGAAGCAAGTCTTTCTCGATTTCGAGGGACTGCTTATGATGATGACTTACCAGCTCTAGGTCTGTAACCCTGCAGAGCACTTTACTTCAAGTGCCTATTCAAGCACCTTTTAAATGTGGTGAAGGTTTCTGCCTCTACCACCTTTGCAGGCAGTGAGTTCCAGACCCCCACAACCCTCTGCATGAAGAAGCTTCCCCTCATATCCACTCTAAACCTTCCACCAATCACCTTAAACCTATGCGCCCTATAATTGACCCCTCCACCAAGGGAAATAGGCCCTTGCTATCCACTCTATCCAGGCCCCTCAAAATTTTATATGCCTCAATGAGGTCTCCCCTCAGACTCCTCTGTTCCAAGGAGAACAAACCCAACCTATCCAATCTATCCTCATAACTAAGATTCTTCATTCCAGGCAGCATACTTGTAAATCTCCTCTGCACCCTCTCCAGTGCAATCACGTCCTTCCTATAATACGGCGACCAGAACTGCACGCAATATTCCAGCTGTGGCCTAACCAGCGTATTATACAATTTAAGCATAACTTCCCTGCTCTTGTATTCTATGCCTCGGCCAATAAAGGCAAGCATTCCTATGCTTTCTTAACCAACTTATCCACCTGACCTGCTACTTTCAGGGATCTGTGGACAAGCACTCCAAGATCCCTTTGTTCATCTACACTTCTAAATGGCCTACCGTTTAATGTGTATAACCTTTCCTTATTAGCCCTCCCAAAGTGCATTACCTCACATTTCTCCGATGAAATATTACTCCCAACCGCGTAAGCTCTTATCTTGTGCAGTAACTTTTTATGTGGCATCTTATCGAATGCCTTCTGGAAATCCAAATACATTACATCTGCTGGTTGCCCTTTATCCACCCTGCTCATTACATCCTCAAAGAACTTTAGCAAATTTGTCAAACATGATTTCCCTTTCATAAAATCATGCTGATTCTGCTTGACTGTATTTTGATTTTCTAAATGTCCCTCTATTACTATCTCAATAATGGACTCTAGCATTTTCCTGTTAGACTAACTGGTCTATAGTTTCCTGCTTTCTTTCTTCCTCCTTTCCTAAATAAGCGTGTCACATTTGCAGTTTTTGAGTCCGCTGGGACCTCTATCGAATTCAGATAATTTTGGCAGATTACAACCTATGCATCCACTAAATCTGCAGCCACTTCTTTTCAGACCCGAGGATACAAGCCATCAGGTCCAGGGGAGTTGTTCACCTTTAGTCCCATTAGTTTGCCTAGTACTTTTTCCTCTTGTGATAGTGGTAGGTTTAAGTTCCCCCCTCCCTATAGCGCATTGATTATCTATTATTGGGATGCTTTTAGTGTCTTCTACTGTGAAAAACGATACAAAATATTTGTTCAAAGTCTCTGTCATTTCCCTCTTTCCCATTATTAATTCCCTAGTTTCATCCCCTCAAGGACCAACATTTACTCTAGCTACTCTCTTCTTTTTTATAGACCTGTAGAAGCTCTTACTGTCTGTTTTTATATGTCTTGCTAGTTTACTATCGTAATCCATCTTCTCTCTCTTTATTATTTTTTAGTTGTCCCTTACTGGTTTCTAAACATTTCCCAATTTTCTGACCTACCGCTAATCTTCGCAACACTGCATGCCATTGTTTTCAATTTGATACCATCCTTTACTTCCTTAGTTAGCCACGGATGGTTCATCCTTGTCTTAGAGTCTTTCTTTCTCACTTGAATATGTCTTTGCTGAGAGTTATGATATATCTCCTTAAATGTCTGCCGCTGCTTATCTACAGTCTTACCCTTTAATCTATTTTCCCAGTCCACTTTACATAGAAACATAGAAACATAGAAAATAGGTGCAGGAGTAGGCCATTCGGCCCTTCGAGCCTGCACCACCATTCAATAAGATCATGGCTGATCATTCCTTCAGTACCCATTTCCTGCTTTCTCTCCATACCCCTTGATCCCTTTAGCTGTAAGGGCCATATCTAATTCCCTCTTGAATATAGCCAATGAACTGGCATCAACAATTCTCTGTGGCAGGAAATTCCACAGGTTAACAACTCTCTGAGTGAAGAAGTTTCTCCTCATCTCAGTCCTAAATGGCCTGCCCCTTATCCTAAGACTGTGTCCCCTGGTTCTAGACTTCCCCAACATCGGGAACATTCTTCCCGCATCTAACCTGTCCAGTCCCGTCAGAATCTTATATGTTTAGCCAACTCTGCCTTCGTACCTTTATAATTGCTTTTATTTAAGTTCAGGACACTAGTTTGAGACCCAACTTTCTCACCCTCAAACTGAATTTCAAATTCTAACATGCTACAAATCACTCTTCCCTAGAGGATCCTTGACTATGAGATCATGAATTAATCCTGTCTCAGTACACATTACCAGAAATAAAATAGCCTGCTCCCTGGTTGGTTCCACAAACTTTTGCTCTAAGAAACCATCCCAAATATACTCTATAAATTCTTCCTCAAGGCTACCTTTGCCAAGCTGATTTGTCCAATCCATATAAATAGTAAAATCGCTCATGACTATTGCAGTACCTTTCTTACAAGCCTCCATTATTTTTTGATTTGTAATCTGTCCTACAGTGTAGCTACTGTTAGGGGGCCTATAGACTACTCCCACCAGTGACTTATTTCCCTTATTATTTCTTATCTCCACCCAAACTGATTCTACATCTTGATCTTCTGAGCCAATATCATTTCTCACTACTGCACTGATCACATCCTTTATTAACAAAGCTACCCCACCTCCTTTTCCCTTCTGCCTATCCTTCCAAAATGTCAAAACCCCTGAATATTCAGTTCCCAGCCTTCATCACCTTGCAATCACGTCTCTGTAATGGTTATCAGATCATACCCATTTACTTCTATTTGTGCCGACAACTTATCTATCTTATTATGAATGCTGCGTGCATTCAGATGTCTTTTTACCATTTTCCCTATTCTGACACCAATTTCTAATGCACTCTTATGTTTATCTGCTCTGTCTCTTCCTGTCATACTCTGGTTATCATTACCCCTATCGCTACCCTGCACTATTGCCTTCTCCTTTCTCTTTGATTTTTAAAATTTCTGTTCACCTGAACCCACACCCCCACTATTTAGTTTAAAGCTCTATCTGCAGCCCTAGTTATTTGATTCATGAGGACACTGGTTCCAGCTTGGTTTAAGTGAAGCCTGTCCCAATGGAACAGCTCCCTCTTACCCCAGTACTGGTGCCAGTGCCCCATGAATCGAAACCCATTTCTCCCACACAAATCTTTGAGCCACGCATTCATCTCTCTGATCTTATTTACCCTATGCAAATTTGCTCATGGCTCAGGTAGTATTCCAGAGATTATTACCTTTGTGGTTCTGCTTTTGAATTCAGCCCCTCGCTGCTCATACTTCCTGAGCAGAACCTCTTTCTTTGTCCTACCTATGTCATTGGTACCGATGTGGACCATGACAACTGGATCTTCCCCCTCCCACTCCAAGTTCCTCTCCAGCCCAGAGGAGATGTCCTTAACCCTGGTACCGGGCTGGCAACACAGCCTTCGGGACTCACGCTCTCGGCTGCAGAGAACATTATCTATCCCTCGAACTATGCTGTCCCCTACCACTACTACATTTATTTTTACTCCCCCAAATTGAATGGCCCACTGTACCACGGTGCTGTGGTCAGTTTGCTCATCCTCCCTGCAGTCCCTGCTCTCGTCCACACAGGGAGCAAGAACCTTGTACCTGTTGGACAATTACAAGGGCTGAAACTTCTCCAATACTATCTTCTGGATCCCCATACCTGCCTCACTCGTAGTCACACCCTCCTGTCCTTGCCCACGGACAAAATTTGAATTGTTTAACCTAAAGGGTGTGACTGCCTTCTGGAACACAGTAACTCTCCCCCTCCCTGATGTATCGCAGTGTCTGAACCGAAGCCTCATTGAGGTGTTTTCTGTCAATGTATTTTTGCTGCTTTGTGTCAACTCTGAGCCGAAGTTCTTTGAGCAGCCAACACTTACTGCAGATGTGCTCGCCGTGAATCACACTGGTGTCCACCAGATCCCACATGCTGCAGCTCCAACACATCGGCCACCCTGCCCTCTGTATCATATTTTATTTAACTAATTAGGTTTTCAAGTTTTGAAATTTCAATTATCCGTGTATCGTTTTTAATCTGTAATCATGGCTCTTAAATTAAACTGATGCCCAAGTTGAGAAAAAAATGAGAGTAATACTCACCAACCAATCACTTACCTGCTTTCCTTAACGTCACACTTTGATTTTATTTTTTCCCCTCACAGGTCCGTTCGTGATGCTCCGAGCTAGCTGTTTTGATCTCTGGCTTCTCTTCCACTCTCGTGCAGTTTTAAACTGTATAAGATGTAGCAGCTCTGCACATTCCTTTGGGTTTTCCTCAGCAGTCAAAAGGGATAATTCGAGCTCGTTGTCTATGTAGTTCTGAGCCTTTGTAGACACTGTTTTCTGCTGGTTTCTGATACCGCTCCACTTACTGTGCTGATCTCTCCCACCTAATGGCACCACCATTGTTATGTTTTTAGTTTTTACTCTAAATATGTTTATTATGTTCCGCATATAATGCCTCTCCCATTGGGTGAGCTTTTGGTCTCTATTGCCCACATTTTGCATGTACCTGCCTAATAACTTGATAATTTGAACTATGTCCAGAGATCAAACAGAAAATCCTCAATACTGTATTTAGTAACTATATCTATCTATATCATAGATTCATTACGAACACTTTGTGCCAAATAATTGTTTGAGTCCCCTATCAAATAAATCCATAAACTGCTTTTTATAATTTATTCAATGAGGTGTTTTATGTCAGTGTAGTTTTGCTGCTTTGTCTCATGTTCTTGTTGCCAAAAACGTACCCATTGTTTGTTTTCATACCATTGACGGAGCTGTGTGTTAACTTGTTAACGACTGATCCTGTCAATTGTGTGTGGTCTGTAAGCTCATCAAAGTTGGCTGCTATAGAAATTGGCGTGTACGAACATGTAACAAATTCATCTGAAATCCCTCGCTCGCTATTTTAGCAGGCTCGTTAACCCATTTTAAGCAAATTAAAAATGAAACTCATTAAGCTTCCTTACACAATTATCACATAAAGTAATTTCAAAGTAATGGCGTCTACTTCAAAGAAATTAAAAGTGTGAAATGCAAGATTCGTTCAGTGATCATCAGTTCCAGCACCAAATGATATGAATTCAGGTGTCTGCAATTCTGTGAGTGTGTGGGCTTATACTCCAGGCACCTCTGCCTGAAAATCCCTCAGCGAGCTGACATTCTACTTACTGTGGGAAGAGTGAACAACTTTGGTTTCATCCACAGAAATGTTCTAGGTTCTATTCTAAGTAAAGGTGAAAGCAGTATTTGCTGAACTATTTGGGGGTTATTTTGGTGAAAAGATGAAAACAGGCACTAAATGGGTGCTGTGTTAAGAAGACACGCCTGTTCGAAAGTTTTGTTTTTGCACATAATTTTGGTCCTAATTGTTGCTTACCCTAATTTCAACTTGCCTGGAGGTGCTAAACAGACACACCTAGGGGGAAAAATTTGCCCCTTAGCGCCGCCCATTAGCGTCAGTAGATGGCTCCAAAGCTTCATGGGAAAACTGTGGGCTCCCTCCCGCGGGGAGCGGGGGTGGGGGGGGGGGATCTGCCATGAGGATTTGTAAATAAGTGCTCCTTCTCCTTGTCCTTCTTATGGTTGTTGAGGAAGCTGCACAGTCAGTATTGCTGAGAATGAGGTGCTGCAGCATCAATGAACCTCCACTTTAAGTAGTGAAAAAAGCCTGTGGCAACCATGAATTGCGATTAGACTGCACCTGATATTGGTCCAGCCTTTTCAGTGTAACACCAAATGAGCTTGGGCTTTTAGGCTTGATTTAAGACTCCAATCATTTTATTGAGCGGTGAGGACGAATTTTGTATGCAGGCTAGAGCATTTTCGCCTGGCACTAAGAACATAACATAAGAAATAGAAACAGGAGTAGACAATTTGGCCCTTTGAGCCTGCTCCGCCATTTAATAAGATCATGGCACTTCTGACCTTGGCCTCAATGCCACTTTCATGCCCGTTCCCCATAACCCTTGATTCCCCTATAGTTCAAAAACCGATATAATATATTCAATGACCTAGCCTCCACAGCTCTCTGACGTAGAGAATTCTAAAGATTCATCACCCTCTGAGAGCAGAAATTCCTCCTCATCTCCATTTTAAATGTGGGAGACCGTATTCTGAAACTTTGCCCCCTAGTTCTAGATTCCCCCACAAGGGGAAATATCCTCTCTGCATCTATCCTGTCAAGCCCTCTCTGAATCTTATATGAAGCTAATTCAGCATCTTTTGACCTAACACCGCCCATTCCTTGGCTATAACGAATTTCTAGCCCCAGGTTTAGCACTCAAGTGCTGGTTCGGCGCAATTTTCGTGGAGCAGTATATGTGGGGTCCACTTATCCACTTCCACCGAAGGTGTGGAGTGTGCTGGCTGGCGCACAACAACACGTTTCAGAATGGTTCAGGGACCGAGGGAGAGGACGCGCAGGTTCTCAGGGCAGCACTGGAGGTCCTGGTGGAGAAGGTCCAGAGGAAGAAGGATGTCCTGTACCCGCAGGAGTCCACCTCGCCCTCCTGTCCCTCCTGTCCCTCTCTCCTGCAGCAGCTGGTGCTGCTCTGCCTGGCCTCATGTCCTCTTCCCATTCCTCCTGCAGACCAAGGGGGACCTGTCGCAAGATGCCCGTGACCAAGCACTCCATTTCTCCTGGTGACTCCTATAAGGTGGCCAATAAGGTAAAGCAGCACAGCATTTAACTCTTTTTAAGTGAAGTCCTCAGAGAATTTCCAGAATAAATGTTGCCTGAATTGGTGAAGTCTTGACAAAGTGTCCCAGAATGTCCCTTGATATGTTTTAAAAGTCCTCTTCAAACCTCCAACAACACGTGAACATTAAAAGGTGATATACTTTTAAATGGCGGAGGGGGGCATGGTGGTCCTTCTGAACTTAACAGCAGGACCTCATTATTTTTTAGCTCGGTTTCGCCTGGCACTATTTCACCATCCTTTGCTGCACCTGCACCCAGAGGAATTTCGGGGCGATTTTATATATATTCTAAAACAGCCTAATCTTTTGACAGCATACATGTTCTGCCTGCAAGTCTGAAAGATGTATCCATAAATAGATATTCAAGTAATTTTAAGTTAGCTGATCATCATCATCAAAGGCAGTCCCTTGAAATCGAAGAAGACTTGCTTCCTCTCTAAAAGTGAGTTCTCAGGTGACTGAACAGTCCAATACGGGAATTACAGTCTCTGTCACAGGTGGGACAGACAGACGTTGAAGGCAAAGGTGGGTGGGGAGTCTGGTTTGCCGCACGCTCCTTCCGTTGTCTGCGCTTGCTTTTTGCATGCTCTCGGTGAAGAGACTTGAGGTGCTCAGCGCCCTCCCAGATGCACTTCCTCCACTTAGGGCGGTCTTTGGCAGGTGTCGGTAGGGATATCAAGGAGGCTTTGAGGGGTGTCCTTGAAACGTTTCCTCTGCCCACCTGGGGCTCGCTTACCATGTAGGAGTTCCGAGTAGAGTGCTTGCTTTGAGAGTCTTGTGTCAGGCATGTGAACAATGTGGTCCGCTCAACGGAGCTGGTCGAGTGTGGTCAGTGCTTTGATGCTGGGGATGTTGGCCTGATCGAGGACACCAACATTGGTGCATCTGTCCTCCCAGGGGATTTGTAGGATCTTGCAGAGACATCGTTGGTGGTATTTTTCCAGCGATTTGAGGTGTCTACTGTATATGGTCAATGTCTCTGAGCCATGCAGGAGGGCAGGATGATAAGACTGCAAAGGTGACTATTTCTCCAATCAAAATGGAGCCTTGGTTAAAGTGATGAATAAAATAAAAGGAGTTATCATTTTTGTTTGGGCTTTATTCATACTGTTTTGAAGGGCTATATGTTTCAATAAAAAAACATGTTCATCCTCTAACTGGTTCATATAAACAACGGAATACATTCTGGGAGTTTCCATTTGAGTCTGAGCCTTGCTTTTTTTGAATGTTTAAAGAGTTGTTATGACTCAGCCGGGGCACATTAAACATGATCAAAGCTGATCTGTTCCGCAAGAACTTGTGTGTTTGTTTGAGAGATAAATCCACAGAGCAAAAGTGGCAGCCGGCCGGTAATCACCTGGAGCAGACACAAGCCTTTATTTTAACACATTTCGCGCTGCAGCCTTGTAAAAGAGTAGCTGTAAACACAGACCAGATCTGATGAGTGCTGTATGTTTGCTTTTGTTACATTTGAAACAGATGTCACGGCGGTACTGAGCGCCAACAGTTAAAATTGCATCACAGACAGCATTTAACATACTGGAAATTGCACAACAGGAACCTGAAGGCATGCTTGATTTGGCAACTGCCTTAAGAATTCCTTACAGAACGCCACTATTATTTAGCCTGCTAAGCTGCCTTCAGTGTTTCAGTTGAACTCCAGCAGGCCATTGACCTGACCGGAAAGACTTCTGATTTACATCTGATTTTCCGATCTATACTGATAGGCAAATATACAAGGTTCAAAAGAAAAAGTAACAGGTTGGATCTGTTACCATGACCCTGTGTACTAACAAGTTGGTAGCACCAATGCTCTCTCCTTGTGTGTTAAGTGGGGAGTGCATGGGCAGGCCACATCGTTCGCATGCCAGATACGAGACTCCCTAAGCAAATGCTTTACGCGGAGCTCCTTCATGGTAAACGAGCCAAAGGAGGACAACGGAAACGTTATAAGGACACCCTCAAAGCCTCGCTGGTAAAGTGCGACACCACCACTGACACCTGGGAGACCCTGGCCGCAGACTGCCCGAGGTGGAGAAAGTCCATCCAGGAGGGCGCTGAGCTCTTCGAGTCTCAACGCAAAGAGCATGAAGAGGCCAAGTGCAGGCAGCGGAAGGAGCGCGCGGCAAACCAGCCCCACTGACCCCTTCCCTCGACGAATGTCTGTCCCACCTGTAACAGGGTCTGCGGCTCTCATATGGGACTGTTCAGCCATCAAAGAACTCACTTTGTGAGTGGAAGCAAGTCTTCCTCGATTCCGAGGGACTACCTATGATGATGATGATGGCATGGGACTGGGTCACTTGCTTTTACTCAGAGAGCCATGCACTGAATCACTGAGTATGAGGGTCAAACCTTACAACATTTCAGAGTTCATGTTACTGTCAGTGCCTTGACTAAGGTCTGAGAATCCAGCAGCTTAGTCCCCTCAACCATTCATTTATTTGGCTCTGGAGATCGTCTTCTCATTCAGTTTCCATACACAGATATTTTTAGTAGGTTCACTGCAGTAGGTACCTGAGATGATTTTCTCCTCCCTAATGTAGAGTTGCGAAGCCTAATTGTCGCACTCCTACCACCACTCTGGACAAGGTCAGCTAAACATGGCAAAGACTGGGAATCAAATCTGGGAACTTCCTAATCCTACTGGCTCAGAGACAGAGATCTGAATTTTCGGTTGGCAGCTACTTAGGACAGTAATGGCGGCTGGTCAGTAAATTTGGAACCGGAAAATGGTTTTGCGACAGTGGAGTGGAGCGCTAAGGGAGGCGTTCCACACCTCTCTTTGGGCGCTAGGCCAGGTGAGCAACTGAAAATCCATTGCTAAGCAACCAGCCTCGGTGTGCCCTAAGAAGGCCTCCTGAAAGAAAAAAAAAGAAAAAAATATTTCCGTAAAAGTACTCTCCCCAAATAAAGCTGAATCGGAAGAAAACCCAAAGAAATATCAATTTCACTTCCCTTTTTCAATCATTCCTTCCCTTAGCACCCGGAACAGCTCGCGACATGGACCCTGCGTAAGTCGGCCGATTTTTCTTTTTGCGAACGCCACCTCCCCTTTAACTAGTGCCCCACGAGTGGCTTACAGCCCGGTATGCTCCCCCTGAAATTGTCTCTGTCATCGCCTGCCGCAGCTTCAGAGGGCACTCCCGAATTTTCACTCCGGGGCGAAAAGGAGTAGCTGTGCACGGTGACTATTTTGTCATCGCCGGCTCAGCGGAGTGGGGGTGCTACCGCTTACCGCCGCTAAACTCCCGCGGAATTTAGCGGGAGTCGTTAGCGCCGTTTGCGCTCCGTTAGCGCCCCCACCTAATTTATCCCCCACAGGTTTTACAGTGAGTCTTAAAGGAGGAGAGACAGTGGGATTTGAGGAGGGAATTCCAGAGCGTGGGACCTGGATCTCTGAAGGCACAGCCCACCAATGGTGAGGCGATGGGAGAGGGAATGCACAACAGGCAAGGACAGGGAATGCAGAGGTCTGTGAGACAGTTGTAGGGCTGGAGGAATTACAGAGATAGGGCATGAAATTATTTAAATAGAAGAATGGGAATTTTAAATTTGAGGGACCGGGAGCCAAAGTAGATCTGTGAGGCCAGAGGTGATGGGTGAGCGAGACTTGGTGCAGCATGTGATATTGGCAGCAGAGTTATGGAAGACTTGAAGTTTACAGAGGATGGAGGATGGGAGATTTGAATAGCTCAAGCTGGAATCGAAAAATGCATGGATGAGCGTTTCAGCAGCAGGTAGGCCAATGCAGAGGTAGAGGCATGTGACATAATGGAGGTGGAGTAGGCAGACTTGCAATGAAGAGGATATGGAGTTGGAAACTCAGCCCAGGGTCAAATAGGATGGTAAAGTTGCGAACAGTCAGGTTCAACCTCAGATAATGGCTGGGGGGGGCGGGGGAGAGGGGTAAGGGCATGGCGGGATTTAAACATGAGAAAATGTCAATGGCCCCCATATGGGGTTCGAACCTGTGACCTTGCTGTTGTTAGCACCATGCTCTGACCAATTGAGCTAGCCGGACCAGCACAAAACCAAACAGGACGTTTTGTGAAAAGTGTTTTTTTTTTGCGCCAACGCGGTTTGGTCCTTTTGCTAAAAGCAATATTACCCGTGGTAACAGAGCATCCCGTAGCCTTTCCCCGGCGGTTTCACGGCACTCGTGGGGCACGATGCTCAGCAGAGCATTCAACACATGAAAAGTCGTCCGACAGAAAAAGATGGCGGCCGCCGCGCTACCACCTCCCCTTTAAGGGTGGCCTGGGCACCGCAGCCACCATAGCTTCCCACCCCAAGAAGCTATCAGTGGCATCGGTCTATGCCTACCTCGTGTTCCACGGGGAAATTTCCCCCAAGTGGCACAAAGAGGTCGGCACGGGGCGATAAGGTTTCGGTGCGCAAGGCGATGACATCATAGAAACATAGAAAATAAGTGCAGGAGCAGGCCATTCGGCCCTTCGAGCCCGCCCCACCATTCAATATGATCATGCAACTTCAGTACCCCATTCCTGCTTTCTCTCCATATTCCTTGATCCCTTTAGCCGCAAGGACCACATCTAACTCCCTCTTGAATATAGCTAACAAACTGGCCTCAACAACTTTCTGTGGTAGAGAATTCCACAGATTCACCACTCTCTGGGTGAAGAAGTTTCTCCTCATCTCGGTCCTAAATGGCTTACCCCTTATCCTTAGACTGTGAACCCTGGTTCTGGACTTCCCCAACATTGGGAACATCCTTCCTCCATCTAACCTGTCCAATCCCGTCAGAATTTTATATGTTTCTATGAGATCCCCTCTCATTCTTCCATGCCAGTGCGCTAGCCGTCATGGCAGGTCGTGCCGCCTAACCACTTTTTGCCGGCAGAACTCCGGGGGAAATTCCGCATAGGTAGATGTTGCAACCCTGCCTGTGCACAAACTTATTAGCGCTGCGCTATTGCCTGCCAGCAGCACTAACTGGCCCTGCGCAAAGGGGTAATTTGGGCAGCTAAGTATTTTTTAGCATTGAAAGAGTGCTGATTGTAATGGATCACAAATCCTCCTCAGTGTTACTCCTGTTGTGATCTATGAAAGCTGCTGACTGAATGAACGTAACTGATTCACTAATGTCCTTCAGGGAAAGGCACATACCAGCAACATCTGGTCTGGCCTACCGCCTGACCTTCAGGCAACTCGCGGCCATGGTGGGGGTAGGAGAAGCAGAAATTTACGGAGGGAATTCTAGACCTTAAGGCTACATTCAAACTGCGAGGATATGTTGTGTATGTTTCAGGCAGGTATAAGGCTTTTCCTCACAATATGACAATAGGAGAGATGCATGGCTTTGGCATAAGTTGAAATAATCTTCAAGTTGAGTCCTGATGCACCAGTAGTTCAAATAACTTGGGTCTCTCCAGAGTAGCAAGGAAGCAAATTTTTCCTACTTAGAAATTAAATATAAATCAAGAAGTAACAGGTTACACTGGAATGTTAATCATCAACAAGCCTAAAGGATAGCATACGAGTAAATGAGTGGCACCGAGGCATAATTACAAAGAACAAGAGAAAGACTCCTTTCCATGAGGCAGCACAACTTGTTATAACTGCTACTGCAGCTCTTGTTTTTACAAGCATGTTCATTGATGTAGTATCACATGATGGTAAGCTACATAGACCGATTCATTTCAGCATTTTTACTAATGAACTTGACTCCTCGTTGGGACCTGTACAATGTAATTTCACTCTTACTTCCAGCCACACCACGTTTAAGTAATACATCATTGAACCTGCACTTAGAAAAGGAGTTAATTTTCCAAGTTCACATTGCCATCGAGGAACCTTGCAAGCTGTATGCATGGGGGTGTAATGAATGTAATGACTCAAAAGACTTGTTACTGTAAACTGCCTCAGGTCCAAACCTGATCCAACTTTATTCGCGCCCAAAGTAACCCGCATGACGTGGTACCCACGCTTATATACTCGTGATCGCGCATGCGTGCGTACAGCCCGATGACCTCCGACAGTGGCACTCCCTGATATCTGGTGACCCCAAGCATAAATACATAACAACATCCCCTTTCAATATCTTAATATCAGTCTTTTTACACTGGGACTTCCCGTTCACAAGTTGATCGTCTCAGTTCAACTTCAGTTCTAGGCGAGCGTTCTGAGTCAGTTGTGACTGAAGGCTGAACAATCGATTTGATGGGAGTGGTAATGACCACAGCAGAGACTGGAGGTCCAGTTTCAATAATGACAGCAAAGTCCTCTGATGAATGAACATTGGTTGGTTGGTTGCATCTTCCTCAAGCGGTTCCAGTTCATCCATGTGCCGCAGCTTTATTTGATCAACATGTTTCCTGTATGTTTGCCCATTCTTGAGTATGACAATAAACACTCTGTTACCCTCCTTGACTGCAACAGGCTCTATCTTGAGACACACCCCAGACCCAGTTTTCGTCTTTTCTGAGTAGCACATGCACTGGCTCTAACAAGGTAAGAAATTAGCAAAGTAGTTGAGTAGCCCAAAGAATGAACGCAGCTCCGTCACATTCTGAGGCCTGGGTGCATTTTTGATGGCCTTGGTTTTCGAATCAGTAGGCCTGATGCCATCAGCAGCAATCTTCCTCCCCAGGAATTCAACTTCAGGTGCCATGAGAGCAGATGCAGTGATCCCATGTTCCCTGTGGATAGAATGATTGAAGGGAGCATGGGTCAGCGATCAGACCTGGGGGGAAAAATTCACTGGTAGCGTCCCGCTCCCGTTGGTAACGTCCCGGACCACTGAGCCGGTGATGACGTCCGGTAGCGCCGCGTGAGGCTGCTTGCAGGGCGAAAATTAAAGAGGAGGTCCACGCTGAAAATTTTTAAATGGCCGACTTATCGGTCGCGGCCTTCTCATCTTGATATCACGGGGTCCGTTCTACGATGTTGCAGCCCGGCACTCCGCTTTCCTGCCAGGCTGCTGCCATGGCATTACACTCTCTAGTGGACCCTTCTCCTTAATACAGAGTCTGAGGTGTGCCCTCAGGAAGGGAAGTGCCCTGTGTTCCCGCTAGCGCTACTCGCCTCTCCCTGTAGCGCTGGAAAATTCCCGATGGTTAGCATTAGATTTTGCGCTCCGCTTCCTCTTGGAAGCGGTAAGCCCAATTTACTTGCTCGGGCGGGTGCAATTTAGCTGGTGCAGAAAGCCCTGCCTTGCAGTAGTTACTGCCCCCAACCCGGGTGGTACGCAGTTTCTCCCCCTTAGTGTGTTGCAGCCCAATCTCCAAGCTAAACTTTCTTTGAGTGTGGCTTACCAATTGGAAGGGCAGGATCACTGAATTTACCCTGTAAAGAGAGAAAGAATTGGTACTTATTTCATGACCTCAAAAGGTCCCAAAGTGCTTTGCAGCCAATGAAGTAGTTTTGAAATGTAGTCACTGTTGTAATGTTGGAAACGTGGCGGGCAATTTGTGAACAGCAAGGTCCCACAAGCAACAATGTGATAATCTGTTTACTTGATGTTGGTTGAGGAATAAATATTAGTCAGGACTAAATGTAGTTCCATAGGGCTTTTCAGTTTGCCAGTACCTTGTCCAAGTGACCAGTTTTTATATGTAAGTTCAGATAGTATTAGCAGGCTATTAATTTGTGGGGCTAAGCCCAATCAATCCCACCCAACTTCCATAGTGCACTGTCCACTGATTTCACCATTTAGTAGCGAAGAATAAGAATCCTGGCCAATTGGAGAACTCAGAACTGAGGTTGCTCGAATAGAGGTTGTCAAGATGATGAGAGGTTTTGATCGAGTAAATAGGGAAAAAAATATTCCCTCTCGCGAGTGACTCAATAACCAGCGGTCATAGATTCAAAATCATGGGAAAGAAATCTTGAGGGGAAATGAGGAGAATTTTTTTGTCACTCAGAGAGCCGTCGGGAGCTGAAACGCTCGACCCGAAAAGGTGCTGGAAGCTGATTCCATAAATAATTTTACAATGGAGTTGGGCAGATCCGTGAGGATGAGGAACTTACAGAGTTACGGACAAAATGCAGGGATATGGAACTCAGCACGACTGCTCTTTCAAAGGGTCAGCACAGGCACAATGGGCCAAATGGCCTCCTTCTGTGCTGTAAGAATCTGTGACCCCGAACTTGGTGGAAGTGTTGCCCAAAGGACCGCTAAGATACCTGACGGTACTTGGGAGGGAGATTCGTGGTAAAGTCCTGGAAAGACCACTCGGCAACAAAAAAGCGACTTACGCCGTGAATCTGTGCGCACCGGGCAGGACCTCCCAATCTCGGTGCTAAATGCAATCCTCGGCAAAGTACCGCCGAGGATTGAGTCGGGCCCAGGGAGGAGGGAAAACATATAAAATTAAAAATTTCCAACAAAAAAAAAATTGGAAAAACTTCAGGGGACTCCATCCACCTGAATCACTGGGGAAAAAATAAATAAAAGAAGTTTACTAACCATTTTTTGCAGGTCTTCATACTTACCATTGCAGTGAGACCTGCCTCCATGCGGTGGTCCTTCCCCCTGCTGCAGGACCAAACTGGCAGCTCGGCGGGCAGGAGGACTCTTACGTGAGTTACGCGCCAGCGGACGTCAGCGAGCGGTTCCCAGCGGTCTTCTCTCCCCAGCGGCAGGAGGCCTCCACCAAAGTCACTCGGAGGGGAGACCGCCCAGAAAACATGGCAGCCGTCGGCGGACGCAAGCGGGCGGTGAGTCCACCAAGTTCGGCCTCTATGATTCTATCTATGATTCTATGACTAAATCAGTACAGGTTGTGTATTGAACCTGGGACCTTCCTTCCTGGTCTGTATTAGATACACAGGGAATCAAGGGATAGTGTGGGAAAGTGGGGTTGAGATAGAAGATCAGCCATGATCTTGCTTAATGGCAGAGCTGGCTTATGGAGCTGTGTGACCTACTCCTGGTATTTCTTATTTTCTTATGTATGATTACATAGCACATTATGAAGTGTATGTACAAGCTAAGCCATCGGGAGCTATTTGATAAGGCTTTGCTTGTTGATCAGTTTTGGAATCTGAATGTTCAGTTATGCAGCTGATGAGAGGATGAAACCACATTTGTTATTTTGTGCATTGAAATGGATGAGCAAAGCGACTGGAACATAATCATTGAGCCAATAAAGATTACAAAGTTCTGTAAATACAGAGTGATATCCTGATGGTTTGTATCATGTACCTTTGAGGTAGAGAGGGTGCAGTGAGAACGTTTGTGTAAAGTCCTTACTCTACAATATGAAACCACATGAGGCACATTCTGGGGACAAGGTCACTCTGTGACCTTAATTCTTTATTCACAGGACTCCAAAGACGATGACCCTGCGTGGGACCTCCCTTTTTATACCTTTGTGATCAGGTAAGGAGTGTCTCCCACAAGTTCACCCCTTGTGGTCAAGGTGTGCATCTAGGTTGAGTGTATACAGTAATACAGTGGTGCTACATTGTGGTTACATACATGACATCACCTCCCCCCCCCCCCAAAGTCTTATTAGAATCATAAGTTTAGTCTTTCAGGTGGTCTACGCTTCCTCGTGGAGCCCCACAGTTGGGGCTCTGATTGTTGGACACTGATGTGAGTGTCTGTCACCTATGGTGATTGCGGCCTGTCCGGGCTGACCGCAGGGACTGTGCATTCTTATGTTTGCTCTTGTTGCTCGTTCAATGGCGGTGTTGTGAGCTCCATCCCATGGTCTTCTTCAGGTTCCTCCGTGTCGATGCTGAACCTTTTTTTTGCTTGGTCCAGATGCTTATGGCATATCTGACCATTGTTAAGTTTTACCACAATGACCCCATTCCCCTCTTTGTCAATTACAGTACCCTCAAGCCATTTGGGCCCCATGGCGTGATTGAGGGCGAATACAGGATCATTTATTTCTGTACATGATTTACGGTCATGGTACTCGTTTTGTGACTTGCGCTTGCCCTCAACTATATCGGTCAGCACTGGGTGAATGAGGGATAATCAAGTTTTGAGTGTCTGTTTCATTAGTAGCTCTGCGGGCGGGACCCCCGTGAGCGAGTGCAGTCGGGATCTCTAGGCCAGCAGGAGACATGATAGACGGCATTATAGGGAGGGTCCTTGAATCCTGAGCATATCTTGCTTAATGATTTGGACCGCACGTTCTGCCTGGCCATTGGAGGCCAGCTTGAACAGTGCAGTCCTGACGTGGTTGATGCCATTGCCCGACATAATCTCTCGGAATTCGTAGCTTGTGAAATATGGGCCATTATCACTAACCAGGATGTCCGTCAAGCCATGGGTTGCAAAGATCGCACGTAGGCTTTCCACGGTGGTGGATGACGTGCATGAATTCAGAATGATGCACTCGATCCATTTTAAGTAAGCATCTACCACAATAAGGAACATCTTACCCATGAACTGGCCCGCATAGTCAACATGGTGAGCCAGGGCCACGGGCTGAGTGGGGCCTTCCTGGGGACATTACCCAGCTAGGCATACATCGTGCACCTGCGAACACAGTGTTCCAGGTCTGAATCAATTCCAGGCCACCAAACGTGTGACCGAGCAGTGGCCTTCATCAGCACAATGCCTGGGTGCTCACTGTGGAGTTCCCTGATGAATGCCTCCCTGCCTTTCCAGGGCATAACTACCCGGCTGCCCCATAGTAGGCAGTCAGCTTGGATGGAGAGCTCATCCATCCGTCTGTGGAACGGTCTGACCTCCTCAGGGCATGCTCCGTGTGCAGGCGCCCAATCCCCAGTCAGGACACATTTCTTAATCAGGGATAGGAGGGGATCTCTGTTAGTCCAGATTTTGATCTGGCGGGCTGTGATGGGGGAGCCTGCGCTGTCAAAGGCATCGACAGCCATGACCACCTCGGCGCTTTGCTCCGCTGCCCCCTCAGTGGTGGCCAGTGGAAGCCTGCTGAGCGCGTCAGCGCAATTTTCAGTGCCGGGCCAGTGCCGGATGGAGTAGTCATACGCAGCCAGCGTGAGAGCCCATCGCTGTATGCGAGCTGATGTTTTGGCATTGATAGCCTTGCTATCTGACAACAGGGATGTTAATGGCTTGTGGTCCGTCTCTAATTCAAACTTCCTACCAAAGAAGCACTGATGCATTTTTTTTACATAATTGACACATGCAAGCGCTTCCTTCTCGACCATCCCATATCCCCGTTCTGCTTGAGAGAGCGACCTGGAGGCATAAGCCACAGGTTGTAGTTGACCCTCAGCATTGCCCTGCTGCAACACGCACCCAACCCCATAGGACGATGCATCACATGTCAGAACCAATTTTTTACAGGGGTCGTACAGGGTCAACAACTTGTTTGAACAAAGTAGGTTACGCGCCCGATCAAAAGCCCGTTCCTGACAGTCCCCCCAAAACCAATCGCAACCCTTACGCAGGAGCACGTGTAGCGGCTCCAACAACGTGCTCAAGTTTGGCAGAAAGTTCCCGAAATAGTTCAACAGTCCCAGGAATGAACGCAACTCCGATGTGTTGCAGGGCCTCGGTTCTCGTCGAATCGCCTCTGTTTTGGATTCGGTGGGCCGAATCCCATCTGCAGCAACCCTCCTGCCTAGAAATTCAACCTCAGGAGCTAAGAACATACATTTAGACTTCTTGAGTCACAGGCCTACCCGGTCCAGTCGGCGTAGCATCTCCTCCAGGTTGTGGAGGTGTTCCTCGGTGTCTCGACCCGTGATGAGGATGTCGTCCTGGAATACGATCGTTCCAGGAATGGATTTAAGCAGGCTTTCCATATTTCATTGAAAAATCGTGGCCACTGATTGAATGCCAAACGGGCACCTGTTATAAACGAACAGTCCCTTGTGCGTGGTGATGGTGGTCAGTAGTTTAGATTCGTCGGCCAGTTCCTGGGTCATATAGGCTGAAGTGAGGTCCAACTTGGTGAACAGCTTGACGCCTGGCGGGAGCGGGTATTGATCTTGTAGGGACACCCGATTGATGGTGGCCTTGTAGTCGCCACAGATCCTGACAGAGCCATCCGCATTTAAGGACGGGAACGATGGGGCTCGCCCAGTCGTTGAATTCAACAGGCGAGATGATTCCCTCTCTCAACAGCTGGTCCAATTCGCTCTCGATCTTTTCCCGCATCACATACGGCACCGCTCTGGCTTTGAATTGCACTGGCCGGGCGTCCGGGGTGATGTGTATCCTTACTTTAGTGCCTTTGAAAGTCCCGACGCCAGGTTGGAATAGTGAATCGAATTGTTGTAGGACTTGTGAGCACGAACTTCGATCCACAGATGACATTGCGTGAACATCCCCCCATTTCCAGTTCATCTCGGCTAACCAGCTCCTCCCCAACAGTGCGGGACCATTGTCCGGGACAATCCAGGGCGGCAGCCAATTCACTAACCCATTGTGTGTGACAGCCAACATTGCACTGTCTAGCAGCGGAATGATTTCTTTAGTGTAAGTCTGTAATTGTGTCTCAATATGTGCTAATTTGGGTCTACTGGCTTTAAGTGGCCATAGCTTCTTAAATTACTGAACGCCCATGAGTGA
Organism: Pristiophorus japonicus; assembly: GCF_044704955.1. Lineage (NCBI taxonomy): Eukaryota > Metazoa > Chordata > Chondrichthyes > Pristiophoridae > Pristiophorus > Pristiophorus japonicus. The sequence continues at coordinate 33,981,511 of NC_091977.1, forward strand.
TTGGCTGGCCCCAGTGTTCAGCTCCATGCGTTCTGGGATACCATTTAATAAAACCCTCATCATCATTGGTGGCGTTCTGGTGTATGAACTGTGAATATTCGCCACATGGACCCGCTGAACCTCGGCATCCATCGATTCGCCCCAAAAGTCATCCTGCCTCAAAGAACCCTCTTCTGGTCCATCCGCCTCATATATTAGTCTGGTTGCAGACTTCCTGCACATTCGAGCTAAGTGGCCACTGAGATTGCAGTTCCTGCAGACAAACTGTTGAAATCTGCAAGATCTAGCTGAGTTTGTGAAAATGATCTTTGGGCAGTTAAATGGGTTGAGTAAGGGATCTTGGAAGAAACTATACTTTCTTTGTGGAAGAAGTGGGCATGAAGAGCTATGATCATTTTGTTTTCCATGTCTTTTAATGATTTTAAAACTAAACATAGGGCAGAAATTCTGGAGAGCCCCAATTGGAACGCTAGCATTTTAAAACTTTAAAACAATTCAGCGTTTGCGATCCAGGAAGGAAATGGAGTGCTAGTTCAAGCGCTCCACTTCCTTCCTGGAACGCAAGAGGCAGCAGGCGGGGCGGTAGGTGTGCAGCGCTGCACAATGGGTCATGCAGCACTGCCGCATTGGAAGATTCCTTCCCTCCTTTAAAGGGAAGGGCCATTACTGCAAGCTCTAAAAAAAACTTACCTGCTCCCTGACGCCAACTGCGATCTGGCCTGATCAGCCCGATGTGCTGCAGCAGAGTCCCGGGCTGATCGATGGCGGGCAGGAAACTCTGTAAAAAACTGAAAAGAGCGAATTAATTTTTTATTTTACTTATCTCGGCCACCTCGCCTTTAAGCATCACATCCGAAGTGCCCAGTCTCCTGATGGATGCCTTCTGCAGCTGTTGGTGTTTTCGCTCGGCGATGCTGCGGGGGGGCGGGGGGAGGAGGGAAGAACGCAAGTTTGGGTCTGGGGCGCTACTGGGATAATGCACATGGCAATGACGTTACGATCTCCAGTCGAAGGAGATCGGGACACAACGCCGTACTGCCACCACAAAACTCCTGCTGAAGTTAGTGTGAGTCACTGATCTTGCCGCGCCCGGTTGAAAACCCATTTGCACTCCGTTATCGATCCCGGGAGGTGCTAACGGGAGGCGCAAAGGAGCCCAATTTCACCCCCAAGATATATTTTTTTAAGTCCTTTCACCTGATACACAACCATATAGATAGGAGAACTGGATTTAGTTCCTGGTCTATGTTGAATAGTTAATGGGCCGAACATTCCAGCCTCGATGGGTGCGTACAGAGTGCGCACGGATCCGGCGAGGCCTCACAAAAGCTGGTTTTCGAGGCACAATGCGCATGTGCCGAAAACCGGCTTTTCCGATCTGTCAAGATTTCTCCGTACAGATCCTCCGCATCTCCGGGAGAAGGACATCCGTGCAGATTAGATTGGGCTATTTGCCCAACTCATACCCAGCTTATGTCCTTCAAACTTTTACGCCTGGTAAAAGCAGGAGTATAGCTTACTTTTACCAGCGTAGCACTTTTAAAACATATAAAAATGTAATTTAAACACTAATTTTTATATTAGAAACCCTGTCCATTAAGGTAAGTTTAATTTTAACCCTATTAAAACACATTAAAAAAATTCCCCAAAATATATATTTTTTCTAAAACATTTTAAATGTGAGGTGTATTATTTATTTATTATGCTGTGTTTCAGTGTTTATGGGGTTTTCTCATTGATAGTAATGGTAGCCCGTACAAACAGCTCCTATTTTTATCAAGGAGAACATTGCATAGTGATTGGTGGTCCAGGCCCATGTGACGCCAGCATGTATGTACGTACCTGAAAGACACCTTCCCATGCGCTGAGCAGAGAATCCCGGCCTCCGACCAGAATCCTATGTTCCTCCGGACGACCAGGTACCTTCGTAGAGTTTTTCATACGAAGCAAGCCTCCGACCGAAATTTTCTCCCCGTTATCAGACAATACATCAGTAGCGCAACTAACTAGAACTTGGTTTAACATCCCAGGAAATAGCTGAAGAGAAAAAAAAACAAGGTCCTATATCTAGATTCCCACTTGGATGGGGACCAGAGGCTTATCACCAATTATGGAGCTCTATCTCACTGAGCCCCACCTATAAGAGAGAAGTAAAGCAAATAAACTAAGGATTAAAATGATCCTAAGTCTCTGTCGCAAACTCAGAGAAGAAGGGAACTGATAATAAAAATAAAAACTCCTGCACTGCATGCCATTTACACCTGCACTATCTTAGCACTTTGCTACCCAGCGCAACAGGACTTTGTCCATGTAACACCACTTTTTAAAAAATGGAGGGAGAGAGAAAACAGAGAAGTATAGATTGGTTAGCCTGACATCGGTGGTGGGGCAAATGTTGGAATCAATTATTAAAGATGAAATAGCAGCGCATTTGGAAAGCAGTGACAGGATTGATCCAAGTCAGCATGGATTTATGAAAGAGAAATCATGCTTTAGAAATCTTCGAGAATTTTTTGAGGATGTAACTAGTCGAGTGGACAAGGGAGAACCAATGAATGTGGTGTATTTTGACTTTCAAAAGGCTTTTGACAAGATCCCACACAAGAGATTAGTGTGCAAAATTAAAGCACATGGTATTGGGGGTAATGTATTGATGTGGGTAGAAAACTGGTTGGCAGACAGGAAGCAGAGAGTCGGAATAAACGGATCCTTTTCAGAATGGCAGGCAGTGACCAGTGGGGTGCCGGGTTCAGTGCTGGGAACCCAGCTCTTTACAATATACATTCATGATTTACGAGAGGCGGGAGTCGAGAGAGGCAGCGGCCTATAAAAGGCTCAGCAGTCCGGGGAGCGTCGAGAGAGGCGGGAGTCGAGAGAGGCAGCGGCCTATAAAAGGCTCAGCAGTCCGGGGAGAGTCGAGAGAGGCGGGAGTCGAGAGAGGCAGCGGCCTATAAAAGGCTCAGCAGTCCGGGGAGCGTCGAGAGAGGCGGGAGTCGAGAGAGGCAGCGGCCTATAAAAGGCTCAGCAGTCCGGGGAGCGTCGAGAGAGGCAGCGGCCTATAAAAGGCTCAGCAGTTCGGGGAGAGTCGAGAGAGGCGGGAGTCGAGAGAGGCAGCGGCCTATAAAAGGCTCAGCAGTCCGGGGAGAGTCGAGAGAGGCAGGAGTCGAGAGAGGCAGCGGCCTATAAAAGGCTCAGCAGTCCGGGGAGAGTCGAGAGAGGCGGGAGTCGAGAGAGGCAGCGGCCTATAAAAGGCTCAGCAGTCCGGGGAGCGTCGAGAGAGGCGGGAGTTGAGAGAGACGTACCGGTGCAGCTCCAGCTGGGAGAGAAGGCAAAAAAGAAGTAGAAAGAAATCAAAAGGTGACGTCACAGCCAACGTGGTAAGTGATTGGCTGCTGATTGGTGAGTAGCAGTGCATTTGGAAAGAGGTGACATGATAGGTCCAAGTCAGCATGGATTTGTGAAAGGGAAATCATGCTTGACAAATCTTCTGGAATTTTTTGAGGATGTTTCCAGTAGAGTGGATAAGGGAGAACCAGTTGATGTGGTATATTTGGACTTTCAGAAGGCGTTCGACAAGGTCCCACACAAGAGATTGATGTGCAAAGTTAGAGCACATGGGATTGGGGGTAGTGTACTGACATGGATTGAGAACTGGTTGTCAGACAGGAAGCAAAGAGTAGGAGTAAATGGGTACTTTTCAGAATGGCAGGCAGTGACTAGTGGGGTACCGCAAGGTTCTGTGCTGGGGCCCCAGCTGTTTACACTGTACATTAATGATTTAGATGAGGGGATTAAATGTAGTATCTCCAAATTTGTGGATGACACTAAGTTGGGTGGCAGTGTGAGCTGCGAGGAGGATGCTAAGAGGCTGCAGAGCGACTTGGATAGGTTAGGTGAGTGGGCAAATACATGGCAGATGAAGTATAATGTGGATAAATGTGAGGTTATCCACTTTGGTGGTAAAAACAGAGAGACAGACTATTATCTGAATGGTGACAGATTAGGAAAAGGGGAGGTGCAAAGAGACCTGGGTGTCATGGTACATCAGTCATTGAAGGTTGGCATGCAGGTGCAGCAGGCGGTTAAGAAAGCAAATGGCATGTTGGCCTTCATAGCAAGGGGATTTGAGTACAGGGGCAGGGAGGTGTTGCTACAGTTGTACAGGGCATTGGTGAGGCCATACCTGGAGTATTGTGTACAGTTTTGGTCTCCTAACCTGAGGAAGGACATTCTTGCTATTGAGGGAGTGCAGCGAAGGTTCACCAGACTGATTCCCGGGATGGCGGGACTGACCTATCAAGAAAGACTGGATCAACTGGGCTTGTATTCACTGGAGTTCAGAAGAATGAGAGGGGACCTCATAGAAACATATAAAATTCTGACGGGGTTAGACAGGTTAGATGCAGGAAGAATGTTCCCAATGTTGGGGAAGTCCAGAACCAGGGGTCACAGTCTAAGGATAAGGGGTAAGCCATTTAGGACCGAGATGCGGAGGAACTTCTTCACCCAGAGAGTGGTGAACCTGTGGAATTCTCTACCACAGAAAGTTGTTGAGGCCAATTCACTAAATATATTCAAAAAGGAGTTAGATGAGGTCCTTACTGCTAGGGGGATCAAGGGGTATGGCGAGAAAGCAGGAATGGGGTACTGAAGTTGAATGTTCAGCCATGAACTCATTGAATGGCGGTGCAGGCTAGAAGGGCCGAATGGCCTACTCCTGCACCTATTTTCTATGTTTCTATGTTTCTATGTAATATCTCCAAGTTTTCAGATGACATTAAGCTAGGTGGCAGTGTGAGCTGTGTGGAGGATGCTAAGAGGCTGCAGGGTGACTTGGACAGGTTAGGTGAGTGGGCAAATGCATGGCAGATGCAGTATAATGTGGATAAATGTGAGGTTATCCACTTTGGTGGCAAAAACAGGAAGACAGAATATTATCTGAATGGTGACAGATTAGGAAAAGGGGAGGTGCAATGAGACCTGAGTGTCATGGTACATCAGTCATTGAAGATTGGCATGCAGGTACAGCAGGCGGTGAAGAAGGCAAATGGCATGTTGGCCTTCATAGCTAGAGGATTTGAGTATAGGAGCAGGGAGGTCTTACTGCAGTTGTACAGGGCCTTGGTGAGGCCACACCTGGAATATTATGTCCAGTTTTGGTCTCCTAATCTGAGGAAGGACATTCTTGCTATTGAGGGAGTACAGCGAAGGTTCACCAGATTGATTCCCGGGATGGCAGGACTGACATATGAGGAGAGACTGGATTCACTGGGCTTGTATCCACTGGAGTTTAGAAGACTGAGAGGGGATCTCATAGAAACAGATAAAACTCTGACGGGATTGGACAGGTTAGAGGCAGGAAGAATGTTCCCATTGCTGGGGAGTTCCAGAACCAGGGGTCACAGTCTAAGAATAAGGGGTAAGCCATTTAGGACCGAGATGAGGAGAAACTTCGTCACTCAGAGAGTGGTTAACATGTGGACTTCTCTAACACAGAAAGTTGTTGAAGCCAGTTTGTTAGATATATTCAAAAGGGAGTTTGATATGGCCCTTACGGCCAAAGGGTTCAAGGGGTATGGAGAGAAAGCAGGAAAGGGGTACTGAGGTTTAATGATCAGCCATGATCTTATTGAATGGTGGTACATGTTCGAAAGGCCGAATGGCCTGTTCCTGCACCTAATTTCTATGTTTCTATGTTTCTGTACAGTTTGTGCATGCACAGTTTATTTTGTATTTTACCCCCGTCCCCAAGATTCTGACAGAGATCCAGAGGCATTATAACGGTAATTGCATTCACATGCTCCCAGTACAGCGAGGAGACTTATGAATACCTCAGCTAGTCCGTGGCTATGTTTTCAAGCACTAATGCCACCCTCATGCTTGCAAAACTGTCCCTCACTTTTGGAACAGTTTAACTATCAGATGCAAAAAACCTGTAAAAGTACAGGGGTACCCCGATACAGTAAATTCGGCAAAAGAGTCATTGGGTATGGAGCACAGTTGGTTAAAGATGTGTTTGATGAATTAATAATTAATATAACACACACGGTTTCTGAATCTACTTCCTCCCAGAACAAAACAAAAGTCTTTCAAAATATTGGCCCTGAAATTCCGACGTTCCCGGGTCCGTACGAAGTTTGTACTGACCCGGTAAGGCATCAGAAAAGCCGGTTTTCGGCGCGTAATGCGTATGCGCTAAAAACAGGCTTTTCCGATCTGTCAAGTTTCTGGCTTGACAGATTATCCGCAGATTGGGAGCGAGGACATTTGTAAGTGCAAATTTCGGATATTTACGCATATAAATGTCCTAAAAAATCTTGTGCCTGAAAAAGCAGGCGCATAGCCGACTTTTACAGGTGCAAGTGTTTTAAAAAACACAAAAACATATAAAAATAAAGTAATGAAAACATATTTTATCATTAAAAACCCTCACCACAATGGTAAGTTTATTTTTTTAAACTTTTTTAAAAATCGGGAAAATATATATTTTGTTAAGAAATTAATAACTTTAATTTAAATGAATGTAGTGCATATTTTCAATTTTTTATTAGAGTTTTGGGTATTTGGCGCTGTGTTTTGGTTATGTGGGGCTGCTTCTCTGTAATAGGAGTTTAGGACCTCACGGAACTCCTACTACTATGATGCTTTACCTGATTGGCTGCCCAGAGCCATGTGACTCCAGCTCGAGGCCTGCGCATTTGTTGGCATGCACACACTGCGAATCGCAGTTGAAGGAGGCCTCAGCATCGGAAAGTCGAACGTGGGCAGCAGCTTAAGGTAGGTGCGTATTTTTTCTCTAAAATGCCCGCAGGAAGGATAAAACGGAATTTCAGGGCCATTATTTGTCATGATGTTAGTTATCTTTTGAAATAAATCTGTTTAAGTACCTCACTTTGATGATTTAAAAAATATATATATTTATTCGATATCGGGATGTTGGTGTTGCTGGTGAGAATATCATTTATTGCCCATCCCTAGTTGCCCTTGAGAAGGTGGTGATGTCATCTTCTTAAACCACCACATGGTGAGGATGGTAATACCGTTGAATTTCAAGGGGAGGTGATTAGACTTTCTCTTGCTGGAGATGGTCATTACCTGATACTTGTGTGGTACGAATGTTACTTGCCACTTCTCAGCCCAAGCCTAAATGTTGTCCAGGTCTTGCTGCATGCTGGCATGGATTTCTCATTATCTACAGAAATTAGAATGTACCTGAACACTGTGCAATCATCAGCGAACATCCCCACCTCTGACCTTATGATTGATGAAGCAGCTGAAGATGGTTGGGCCTGGGACACTGCCCTGAGGAACTCCTGCAACGATGTCCTGGGGCTGGGATGATTGGCCTCCAACAACCACAAGCATCTTCCTTTGTGCTAGGTATGACTCCCCCTGATTCCCATTGACATCAGTTTTACTAGGGCTCCTTGATGCCACACTTGGTCAAATGCTGACTTGATGTCAAGGACAGTCACTCTCACCTCACCTCTGGAATTCAGCTCTTTTGTCCATGTTTGGACCAAGGCTGTAATGAGGTTTGGAGCTGAGTGGTCCTGGCTGAACCCAAACTGTGCATTGGTGACAAGGTTATTGGTGAGTAAATACTGCTTGATAGCAGTCGACGACACCTTCCATCACTTTGGACATTAGTGAACCAGATGGGTTTTTATGACAATCCAGTAGTTTCATGGTCACCATTACTGATACTAGATTTTTTTTAAATGCCAGCATTTTTTAACAACTGAATTTAAATTCCGCAGCTGCTGTGGTGGGATTTGAACTCGCATCTCTGGAGCATTAGTCCAGGCCTCTGGATTACTAGTCCAGTAACAGCACAGAGGATGCACTCACATGTTGTCTGGAATGAAATCCTTGTTCGCTTCCTCTCTTTTCTGTTTGCGAGCTCATTTGATTTGGTGCTGCTTATAATTGACCAACGCAATGTAAGGCATGTATTATCAAGGGTAAACTCGAATGAAAATATCCACTAAAATTAGTCTTGAAACTTAGGTTATACAATCCAGATTTTATTTTTGGTATTCTATTCTTATGAGCTGACATGCCAGTGCCATACTGAGAGAGTGCAGTATTAGCGGGGGTGCCGACATTTGCATGAGACGTTAAACCGAGGCCCAGCTATCCTCTCAGGGGGACGTAAAAGAACCCATGGCACTATTTTGAGGAAAAGCAAAGGCATGCTCCCCAGTGTCCTGGCCAATATTCAACTCTCAACCAACATCACTCAAAACAGATTATTCGGTCATTATCACATTGCTGTTTGCGGGATCTTGCTGTGTGCAAATTGGCTGCCGGGTTTCCTACATCACAGCAGTGACTACACTTCATAAAGTACTTAGTTGGCCATAAAGCACTTTAGGATGAACTGAAGTCATGAAAGGCACTATATAAATGCAAGTCTTTCTTCTTTTTCATATCTTTATATTAGCAAAGTTATACTGGCATGAACATAATATTGAGTCAATAAAACTGTAAGTAATCTCTCAAAGTTAAAGAGTGCACTTTGAAAAGAAGATTAAAAATTCTCCCCCGAAATTCTGCTTCATGCTAATATCCTACCGGTTTCAAATCAGCACAGATACCCACTAAATTTGGTTCCCAGAAGCAGTTCAGATTTTTGGTTCCCATCATGTTGCAATGTGACACAGATGTCATGGTACACCCATATGGCAAAACTCCATTTTATAGATCAGGATGTTGCAGGAACATTTGATTGAGTACAGAAGCTGCTCTGTGAAATGGTAACGTTAATGGGGCCAGTAAATAGTGTGCGAAGTGAATCGCAGGAGAGGGAGAGGAATGACTGTGAGACGATAATGTAAATAACATATTAGCCTTCCATTACTGACTTCACTCAGGGTCTTTCTCAGTCTCAACCGGACTTTGAAGTTGAGGGTACAACCCCGTTCTTGATTTTCCCACTGGCAGTAGCTGTGACTGATGGCAGCAACTTCATTTTTTCACATGACAGTAGTTAAGAAAAACTGTCATTTATTAGCAATTCCCCCCTCCTCCCCCACCCCCCCCCCCCCCCTCCGTGTGCAAATGCCAAACTGTAGACTATTTTGGATCCCTAATGGACAGAAGTGACACCAGAGAGAGGTCAACAGAGAGATAGTTTGGAAGCACAGTTGACAGCTGGACAGTTTTCTCCATTTGTTGGTTAGCAGTGCAACGGGCAAAGAAAGACTTACATTTATAAAGTATCTTCTCTATATTTCTCAGAAACATCTCAAAATACTCCACGAACGATGAATTAATCGGAACTGCAGTGACTGCTGCAAACTTAGCAACCATTTTGTGACAGTAAAATAGCAATGAGATGACTGTCCAGGTAATCAGGAATGGTAGCATATTGGTTATGTTACAGAGGCCTGGACTAATGATCCGGAGACATGAGTTCAAATCCCACCATGGCAGCTGGGGAATTTAAATTCAGTTAAATAAATAAATCTGGAATAAAAAAAAGCTAGTATCAGTAATGGTGACCGTGAACCTACTGGATTGTTGTAAAAATCCATCTGGTTCACTAATGTCCATGGAAGGAAATCTGTCGCCCTTACCCGGTCTGGCCTATATGTGACTCCAGACCCACAGCAATGTGGTTGACTCTTAACTGCCCTCTGAAATGGTGGAGCAAGCCACTCAGTCATACCAAATTGCTACAAAGGAGTATCACCACATGGACTGCAGCGGTTCAAGAAGGCGGCTCACTGCTGTTAAGTATCAAATAACACCACGAGGCTAAGTACGGTGAGCTAGTTCAGGTATGACCTTACACCAGTTTATTCATTCTCAAAGTGAGGATTCAACATGGCTGCCAACATTATATACCTGGCTTGAACGTGTCTGCCAGTGACCATTAGGACTCCGACAGTCACGCCCTCCAGTGGCAGGTAAAACCTAGTTAACATACATAACAACTACCACCTTCTCAAGGGAAATTAGGGATGGGCAATAAATGCCGGCCTTGTCATTGATGCCCACATCCCATGAACGAATAAATAAAATTAAAAATCTGGGTAACGTTGACTGAGGGGAGAATGCTGGCGAAGAGAATGGGTGAATTCCCTACTCTTCTTGATGTTCTCTTGGACCTTTAATGCCCACCTGTAAAAAATTAGATGGGATCTTGCACTTCTTACCATGCAACATTTCCTTGGGATATGGAGTTAGATCGCAGATCAGCCATGATCTAATTGAAAGGCAGAACAGGCTCAAGGGGCTGAATGGCCTACTCCTTTTCCTATGTAGCTATGTTCCTATTGGATTGTCGTCTTAAATTATACACTTAAGTCCTAGAGTAGTGTTTCTGCCCTCAACCTTCTAACTCAGTGCACATGGCACTACCGACACAACAGAGTGATTAATCTAGATAAAGGCTGGTGACACTTCCACCAACAATTAAAAAGTATGCCTATGTACCCTGAGGAACCATAATGATGGCCTGGAGTTCCATCCCCTGTGATGCCAGACTTTCCATGGACCACATTATACATTACACCACTGAAAACACAGCCACCCACTTCACAGGAAGAATTGTGGCACCTGTGTAACTACTGCCCATGATTCTGCCAGTGACAGATGAAGAAGCTGCCATGGTGCACAATGTTCAGATTCATACACAAGTACGATAATTGTAGTCAAAAGACCCGCAGAGAAAAATATCCTTATTTCTGAGCCGCTGCAACATTTTCACAGGGAAAAGAAAGAAAGAAGAGCAGGGGAGTTTTCCCCGGTGTCCTGCCCAATATTTATCCTTCCACCAACATCACTAAAACAGATGATGTAGTCATTATCACATTACTGTTTGTGGGACCTTGCTGTGCGCAAATTGGCTGCCGTGTTTCCTACATTGTAGCAGTGGCTACACTTCAAAAGTGCTTAATAGGCTGCAAAGCACCTTGGGACGCATTGATGTCATGAATGGTGCTATATAAATGCAAGTCTTTTCTTTTCCCAGGGCACAAATAGTGGTAAATCTACCTCCCCCGACTACAAGAAAATCACATTCTTCTACTCACTAAATTTAGTGAAAATGTAAATTTGAGTACAGAGCAGCGCTCCCATCATTATACCCTTTATTCACTTCTATTTTTGACACTACAATTAGGGGACAGAGGAAATCCAGTCCTTAATTCTTCATCTGGTGCAGATGGAGTTAATTTTCTTGAAGGATAATTCACAGATCAAAACATTTGTAGCAGGGCCTCGCAACAGAAGAAAAAGAAAAGCAGCAAAAGTAGAATGGGATTAATCAGTGCCCATGTTGCTTCAATGTAAATTTGGCAGTTGTCTCTTTCGATGTTATCAGGTTAACAAGAGCACATACTGTGGAAACATATATGCTGCCAGCTTTACTAATGAACATCCATCATAGGAGGCTCAATAATTGTTAAATTGTGCAAGATTAGTTTCCATCTGTTATGACGTGTCCTCATGGCCCAATTGTTCATATTTAATTTATAACTGTCCTCTTCTCTAATGATTACTTACCAAAAGTGTTATATTTTGTAGGCTTTGTTTCACCCGAAGGTACCTTCTTATTTAATTTGCCTAATTCTTCCTGGTTCTTCAGATATTAATATTTTATTATCTTTGCCTCTTGCATTAGTGTCATTTCATGTTAATTTATGTCATTCTAAATATAGTCTTAATAAAGGCTTTAGATCAATAGTAGGCCTCAAGCAGCAGATTTGACATTGTTTTTTTCCAGTTCAATGTCCAATCATCGTGCCTTTACACAATCTTTATCAGCTTTGGGCAATCAAATGGCCTGGCTCACCATAACCTGCATTTTCTTCCTGTTAATGGGTTTGTGGCAGTCTGGTCCTAATGTCAATCAATGTCAAACCATTGCTAACCTGCAATGATATATTCCCAGAAACATCATTAGCCATGTAGGGACATTTGAAAGGCAGAAAGCCACCCTTTATTGCCAACAGATAGTTAAATGGATGTGAAGGCCTTAGAGAGGGTGCAGAAAATATTTACAAGAATGGTTCCAGGGATGGGGGACTTCAGTTATGTGGATAGACTGGAGAAGACGGGTTGTTCTCCTTAGAGCAGAGAAGGTTGAGAGACGGTTCGAAAGCGATGTTCAAAATCATGAGGGATCTAGATAAAATAGATAGCGAGAAACTGTTCCCATTGGTGGAAGGGTCGTGAACCAGAGGACATAGAGTTAAGGTGATTGGCAGAAGGACCAAAGGTGACATAAGAAAAAAAAATGTATGCAACGAGTGGTTATGATCTGGAATTCACTGCTTGAAAGAGTGATGGAGGCAGATTCAATTGTGGTTTCAAAAGGGAATAAGATATGTACCTGAAGGAAAAATATTTGCAGGGCTACAGGGAAAAGGCTGAGGAGTGGGACTAGCTGAAGTGCTCTTGAAGAGAGCCGGCTTGGGCTCGTGGGGCCGAAAGGCCTCCTTCTGTGCTGTAACCATTGTATGATCTTATGGTTCTCTGAAATGCCAACATCACTTCACAAGCAAGGTGGTAGACTCAGAGATATCAGCAGCTGGAAAGCACTTCCTCTCATATTTTCCAATGCAGCAGTGGAGGTGCTGGTGGCAGAAACTGGGGGGTGGGGGTCGTCTGATGGACACTGAGGGCAGGCAACCCCATGGGAAAGTGGTCCTGAGTGAGGTGGAAGATGCAGTCAATGCAACCTCTGCCACCCCACGGACTACCAGATAGTGCTGAAACAGGTTCAATAACTTCACAAGGGCGACCAGGTTAAATCACGACTCTGATGCCAATTTATATTTACCATTCATACAGCTTCACTCACTTCTTTAGCTATCAGACACTTAGGGGTGAAATTTACCTCCTAAAAACAGGTGGGTTGGGGTCGGGTGAGATGTTAAAACTTAAAAAATCTCAAACCTAGCCCGCCTCAAACCTGCTCACTTTCGGGTTTAACGGAGACGGAACAAGGAGTGGGCAGAAAACCCGCTCCCAGGAGGCGGATTGGCCATTTAAATATTAGAAACATAGAAACATAGAAAATAGGTGCAGGAGCAGGCCATTCGGCCCTTCGAGCCTGCATCGCAATTCAATAAGATCATGGCTGATCATTCAACCTCAGTACCCCTTTCCTGCTTTCTCTCCATACCCCTTGATCTCTTTAGCTGTAAGGGCCATATCTAACTCCCTTTTGAATATATATAATGAACTGGCCTCAACAACTCTCTGAGGTAGAGAATTCCACAGGTTAACCACTCTCTGAGTGAAGAAGTTTCTCCTCATTCCAGTCCTAAATTGCTTACCACTTATTCTTAGACTGTGACCCCTGGTTCTGGAACTCCCCAGAAACAGGAACATTCTTCCTGCCTCTAACCTGTCCAAACCCATCAGAATTTGATATGTTTCTATGAGATCCTCTCTCATTCTTCTAAACTCCAGTGGATACAAGTCCAGTTGATCCAGTCTCTCCTCATATGTCAGTCCTGCCATCCTGGGAATCAGTCTAGTGAACCTTCGCTGTACTCCCTCAATAGCAAGAACGACCTTCCTCAGATTAAGGGACCAAAACTGAACACAATATTCCAGGTGTGGCCTCACCAAGGCTCTGTACAACTGCAGTAAGACCTCCCTGCTCTATACTCAAATCCTCTAGCTATGAAGGCCAACATGCCATTTGCCTTCTTCACCGCTTGCTGTACCTGCATGCCAAACTTCAATGACAGATGTACCATGACACTCAGGTCTCGTTGCACCTCCCCTTTCCCTAATCTGTCACCATTCAGATAATATTCTGTCTTCCTGTTTTTGCCACCAAAGTGGATAACCTCACATTTATCTACATTATACTGCATCTGCCATGCATTTGCCCACTCACCTAACCTGTCCAAGTCACTCTGCAGTCTCTTAGCATCCTCCTCACAGCTCACACCGCCACCCAGCTTAGTGTCATCTGCAAACTTGAAGATATTACATTCAATTCCTTCATCTAAATCATTGATGTATATTGTAAATAGCTGAGGTCCCAGCATTGAACCCTGCGGCACCCCACTTGTCACTGCCTGCCATTCTGAAAAGGACACATTTATTCTGACTCTCTGCTTCCTGTCTGCCAACCAGTTCTCTATCCACATCAATACATTACCCCCAATATCATGTGCTTTAATTTTGCACACTAATCTCTTATGTGGGATCTTGTCAAAAGCCTTTTGAAAGTCCAAGTACACCACATCCACTGGTTCTCCCTTGTCCACTCTACTGGTTACATCCTCAAAAAATTCTAGAAGATTTGTCAAGCATGATTTCCCTTTCATAAATCCATGCTGACTTGGACCGATCCTGTCACTGCTTTCCAAATGCGTTGCTATTTCATCTTTAATAATTGATTCCAACATTTTCCCCACCACCGATGTCAGGCTAACTGGCCTATAATTCCCCGTTTTCTCTCTCACTCCTTTTTTAAAAAGTGGTGTTACATTAGCTACCCTCCAGTGCATAGGAACTGATCCAGAGTCAATAGAATGTTGGAAAATGATCACCAATGCATCCACTATTTCTAGGGCCACTTCCTTAAGTACTCTGGGATGCAGCCTATCAGGCCCTGGAGGATTTATTGGCCTTCAATCCCATCAATTTCCCTAACACAATTTCCCGCCTAATAAGCATTTCCTTCAGTTCGTCCTTTTCGTTACACCCTCGAATCCCTAGTCTTTCCAGAAGGTTATTTGTGTCTTCCTTAGTGAAGACAGATCCAAAGTATTTGTTGAATTGATCTGCTATTTCTTTGTTCCCCATATTATAAGTTTACCTGATTCTGTCTGCAAAGGACCTACATTGGTCTTCACTAATCTTTTTCTCTTCACATATCTATATAATGAGGCTGTCAGCAAACATCCCAATTTATGATTTATCCCTCAACCAGTATCCTTAAAATAGATTATCTGCTCATTATCATGTCACAGCCAATAACACAAATACCCACCCACATCCCACTTTTTCCACCATTGACATAAATCACATGGTCAACATGTCCAGCAACACAGAATACAAAGGCAAAGCAGGAGCATGGTCCCTAGCCCCCATACATTGCAACAAATTGCATACACCCAGATGGAAATATAACACAGCCATCACCTGCACACATGCATCTCACTTTCCTTCCCCCTCTTGTTCTTCTCCCCACCTCTATCCCTTCCCCTCCTCGCTCCATGGCGCCGGGCCGAGGAACTCCTCAGGTGGTGCCTCATTGCGGGGGATGCACGGGTACAGGAGTGGGGGGGTGCCGAGGGGGCAACATTCTCTGATGCAGAAGCAGGGTGTTGGACCTTGCTCTCATCTGTCATTCGCAGTGGTGGTGCGGAACCTAAGGGTGGAGTGCTGTGCTTGGGGATCACTGGGAGCCCTCTGTCACCACTGTTCCTGGCTACCAGCTCCAGAGCCTCCTCCATCCCTTCCATGTCTATCTTATTTGTTGGACAAAAACTGGGTGCCAACTATGCTCTTAGCGCTTGGTAGGCTTTTTGCTGCTGGTGAAGCTCCATCGTGCCTCCCACAACAGCTCGGCAAGCACACACCACAGCCACACACGCTTTCAGTGCCTCTGAGCTCCCTCTCTCTCTGTCTCCTCTTCTGCGCATGTCATGATGACCCTTGACCTCCTAAATCACGGGAATCGAGCATTGCCACTCCGTTGCTAAGGACGGCCACACTTTACGGCAGAAGGTCAGAAAAATTTAACGCTACCGCCCATTTGATATTGCTCGCGCTAACACCCATTTTCAAAAATGTAAACTAGGTGTTTTGAGAATGGGCGAGAAGCCGGCGATCTGAAAACCCTTTTTTATCGCCCACGCTGGAAATAAAGCCCATTTTTGGGTGATAAGCTCAAAAGTGGAGGTTCTAGCCCATGGACAGGCTAAGTGGGCAAAAATTTGGCAGATGGAGTATAATATGGGAAAATGTGAGGTTATTCACTTTGGCAGAAAAAATAGAAAAGCAAATTATAATTTAAATGGAGAAAAATTGCAAAGTGCTTCAGTACAGAGGGACCTGGGGTTCCTTGTGTATGAAACACAAAAAGTTAATATGCAGGTACAACAAGTAATCAGGGAGGCAAATGGAATGTTGGCCTTTATTGCAAGGGGGATAGAGTATAAAAGCAGAGAAGTCCTGCTACAACTGTACAGGGTATTGGTGAAGCCACATCTGGAGTACTGCGTGCAGTTTTGGTCTCCATATTTAAGGAAGGATATACTTGCATTGGAGACAGTTCAGAGAAGGTTCACTAGATTAATTCCGGAGATGAGGGAGTTGATTTATGAAGATAAGTTTAGCAGGTTGGGCCTATATTCGTCGGATTTCAGAAGAATGAGAGGTGATCTTATCGAAACATCTAAGATAATGAGGGGGCTCGACAAGGTGGATGCAGAGAGGATATTTCCACTCATAAGGAAAACTAAAACTAGGGACATAGGGCTAGAACCTCTACTTTTGTGCTTCTGGCGTGGTTGGTGAAAAAGGGTTTTCAGATCGCCGGCTTCACGCCTATTCTCAAAGCACCTAGTCTCCATTTTTGAAAATTGGCGTTACCGCGAGCGATATGAAATGGGTGGTAGCGTTAAATTTTTTTTGGCCTTCTGCCGTAAAGTGTCGCCATCCTTAGCAATGGCATGGCAAATAGCAATGCTCGATTCCCACTTTTCAGGAGGTCAAGGGTCATCATGACATGCACAGAAGAGGAGACAGAGAGAGAGGCAACTCGGAGGCACTGAAAGCATGTGTGACTGTGGTGTGTGCTTGTCTGGCTGTTGTGGGAGGCACGAGAGAGATTCCCCAGCAGAAAAAGCCTACTAAGCACCAAGAACATAGTTGGCACTGAGATTTTGTCCAACAAATACCATATAAAAAGAAAGGGTTGGAGGAGGGGCTGGAGTTGGCAGCCAAGAACACTGGTGGCAGAGGGCTCCCAGTGGTCCCGGAGCGTCGTATTGCACCCCTAGGTGCCGCACCACCATTGCCAAACACACATGAGCGCTCGGAGCAATATCTTGCTTCCGGCTCGGAGCACGTTTCCATCTCGGGACCGTCCTCTCCCGTATCCGTCCAAGCAGCGTTTCGGCCGTCACTGCGCCCCGGCTTGGAGTCAGGAGGGGAAGGGGAAGGGGTAGAGGTGGGGAGGAGAAGCCGGGGGGGTGGGGGGTGGGGGAAGGGTTAGTTTGTACAGAAATACTGATGATTTCAGACTAATGTTCGGTTCAAATGTTTTTTATTTAACAAAACCTTGTAGCGCATTGGCTCAGATAGCTGAATTGTTACACGCTGGTGATTCCTTAACATCAAAGGGTATAATTACACTTAACTACAATCAACTTAAACTTTAACTGTCACCAAGCAGTAAATAATATCAACGTTCTTTCAGGCAAAGTGATCATTGATCGGCTCCTGACGTAAGGCTCTTGCAGTTATCATACCACCACGGGCTCTTTCATATGGCCTACAGGGGGATGGGGGCATGGCTTCAGCATCTGGGCCGATGTCAGCATCCACCTCCACATCCTCCTTTCCTCTATGGTGAGGTGGACTGTCAGACTCATCAGGCAATTTTTGTCTCCTCCTGATAGCCAAGTTGTACAGTATGGAGCACACCACCACGAACTGAACTACCTGCTCAGGGTGGTATTGGAGCTCACCTCCTGAGTGGTCCAGGCATCTAAAGCGCTGCTTCAGCACTCCAGTGGCTTTCTCCACGATATTGCAAGTTGCGCTGTGGCTGTCCTTGTATCACCTCTCGGTTTTGGTGTGGGTGTCACGCAGGGAAGTCATCAGCCAGGTGGCGAGGCCATATCCTTTGTCACCAAGCATCCAGCATTGACCTTGTAGCTGATCGTTAAACAAGTCAGATACAGTTCTCTCACACAGGATGTGAGCATCATGGATGCTGCCCGGAAATTGAGCATTCACTGCCAGTATAATTTGCTGGTGGTCGACAATCAGTTGGACATTCAGGGAGTGGAATCCCTTGCGGTTCCTGAAAATCTCAGCATCCTGAAAAGGTGCCCGCATCACAATGTGCGTACAATCTATTGCTCCCTGCACCTTGGAAAAGTTTGCAATTCTGGAGAATCCTAAAGCCCTCTCACTCTGTGTCTCCCTGGTCATAGGGAAGCTGATCATGTCCCTCCTGCAGGCAGGGCTTCAGTGAACTGTCTAATGCAGTGATGTGCGGCATGCTGAGAAAGTCTGCAAATGTCTCCACTGTGGCCTGAAAAGAACTCGAGGTGCAGAACGACAGTGCCGCGGTGACTTTGACCTCGACGGACAGTGCAGTAATGATGGCACTGGCAGGCTGCAGATCTACACTTAGCAGCTGGCATACCTCAGTGATAATCTCTTTGTGGAAGCACAGTCTCCGAAGGCAGGTGGTGTCTGGCAAGTCCAGGTAAGAATGCTTCTCCTTGTACTTACGTGGGTGTGTAACGTCTGGTCCTCCTCATCAATCTGTCACATTTTACGTTGGGCACATAATGCAGTGGAGCATTCCTTCAGCGATCTCGAGTCTGCTGCAAGTAATTGGTCACCAAGAGAGAGTGAGAAAGGACAAGCCCCATTGCAGTAGCTCGCTGTTTTCCACCGATTGGTCACAAACAAGGAATATCCCATGAAGATACCTATTCAATTGCAATCAGTCACAGTATGGTCAAGATGTTTGTAGAGATGTTCACATCAACTCCAACGACCTGCAGAGTGCATCCAAACTCTGCTGAGGTTGAAGCACAGCAGCCTTTTAAAGGACGTGACATGTGATCAAGAACATTGCGTCTATAACGCTGTGATTAGTTTCGATTAGTTCCACTTTTTGGGCGAGCGATATTGTGGGCGATATGTGTGCGAGGTGGTGAAATTGAGGTTGGGTGATCTCCATGGCCGCTAGTTTGGGTAATTATGCTCTTTATGAAAAAAAAAGTGGGCGGGCGGTATTACTGAATCTCGGCGTTAATTCCATGCAGAAAGTAACGCTGGCCGATATTATGGGCGTTGATTTCGCCCATTCTGATGATTCCGTCCCAAAAAAGTGGGCAGGCAGTAATATTTTTTCTCGGCGTTAAGCACATGGGGAAAGTAACGCTCGGCGATAAGTTTCCTAAAAATGCCCACCAGTTTCCATTTTATGCCAAAATGGGTGATATCTGGGCATTATACATCATTTCAGCGTTAAAATGGGCGTTAAGCATACAAAAAAAGTGAAGGTCCTCTCCCATAGTCTCAGAATAAGGGACCGCCCATTTAAAACTGAGATGAGGAGGAATTTCTTCTCAGAGGGTTGTAAAGCTATGGAATTCTCTGCCCCAGAGAACTGTGGAGGCTGGGTCATTGAATATATTTAAGGCAGAGATGGACAGATTTTTGAGCAATAAGGGAATAAAAGGTTATGGGAAGTGGGCGGGGAGGTGGAGCTGAGTCCATGATCAGTTCAGCAATTATATTAAATGGCGGAGCAGGCTAGAGGGGCCAAGTGGCCTACTCCTGCTCCTATTTTTTATGTTCTTATGTTCTTATGTAATAAATGATCCTCTAGGGAAGAGTGATCATAGTATGGTAGAATTTCACATTTAGTTTGAGGGTGAGACAGTTAGGCCTGAAACTAGTGCCTTAAACCTAAATAAAGGCAATCAAAAGATATGAAGACAGAGTTGGCTAAAGTGGACTAGGAAAATAGATTAAAAGGTCAAACAGTAGATAAGCCGTGGCAGACATTTAAGGACATATTTCATAATTCTCAACAAAATATAGTTCAGTGAGAAAGACAGACTCTACGAGAAGGATGAACCATCCGTAGCCAACTAAGGAAGTTAGTTTCCTTAATGGGCCTCAAATTGGGTGGTTACGCTCCAGCCCAAACCAGATGGAATCTGCACTAAAATATTTTAATCGCCGTCCTGTTGTATGACCCTGACACAATTTTTAGGCTGAAGCATGTTCCCCACACATCCCATCCATTGGTACTAGATACAGAGGGTTAGAAATTGCCCTTCGCCGGAAACGGAGCACACCTACCCTTTCTGACGTGTTCTGGCCGCTGCATCCATTGCTGCGACCTATCTGGCGAAATTCAGCTCCTCGGGTTTTTTCCCAGCGGGGCGGAAGTAGATCATCATGGGGGCAGTAGCAGGAGAGGAGCGGAATGGCCATCACTAACAGGGTGGAAGTGGAGGCTGGCATGTCACAATGTCTCTCCCCTTCAGTTAAAGGGGAAAGATGCTGCAAACTCTGCAGATATTTTAATTACGTCCACTGGGCCACCAGGGAGGTTTTGGCCAGGCAAGCGGCCTGGCACTCAAGAGCGGGTGCCAGGCTGCTTGCTGGTGGCTGGGCCGAACCCGGGAGCATAATTGTCCGACCACCTAAATGGTTTGTGGTTCTTCCTAAAGGCAACACCTGGGCGGTCCAATTGCTCCATCCATCACCAAGCTGGTGTGCGCTCTTTATGAAAATCAGTCTCATAGTAAATAATTCTAAGGACCAACGGAAGCTGCAAAGGAATATTGATAAGATGGTGCAATGGAAAAAAAGTGGTAGATGGACGTGATTTTGGTGAAGGCAATAGCGTTGGCGCTGGGTGCGAGCACCAGAGGTATGTAGAGCAGCATGCAACATTGATTCAATGCTGCCATTTTTTGTCCTCAATGCTGGAACTAACCAGCGTTGAACTCGCTCAGCTGAATGAGCATTCAGCAGCTGCAAGGACCACTCACCAGCGATATTTAAAGGGATCATTGACCACTCTCAGGTCAGTTGCTGATTAATTTCTGCTGGCCCAGTGTAAGTTTGTGGAAGTGTTTGGAGCTTTCTAGAGTTGTTTAAAATTGGTGGGGTGGCAGGGAATAGTCCTGCAAGTGGAGGAGGCCTTGCTTCTGGCTTTAAGGGTTCTGGTCAGACCACTTGCTCCCAGTCATGGATGCTCAAGTTGTCCCTTGGCCTGCACCATTAAAGGGAGATGGTGCAGAGGCAATGAAGAGGAGGACAAGATGCTCGCAGAGGGAGGAGGAAGAGGAGAAGGGGAAGCAGGGCTCTCAGCAGGAGGTCTTACTCACCTAGGATCTTCCGAGAACAATTCTCTTACCGCAGCCTGAGCCAGGAGCATTGAATGAGGCGTCAGCGCTTTACGAGAGAGGTGCTCACAGAACTCTGCCACCTCTCGCAAGCAGACCTGCAGCCTCACATCAGGGCAAGGACAGCGCTGCCAGTGGCTGTGAAGGTGACCGTGGCCCTCAATTTCTTTGCGTCAGGATCCTTCAAGGCTGGAGCAGACGACATTTGTAATATCTCCCAGTTCGCCGTCCACTGTTGTCGAAGAGTGTTGCCAGATGCTCTTTATGCCAAGAGAAGGGAGTTAATTGTCTTCACTCTGACCAGAGAGAATCAGACAGGGTGTGCAGGTGACTTTGCCAGGATAGCGGGCTTCCCCATGGTGTCATCATCATCATTGACGACGAGATTCAACACCGCCTCCAGTGCGCCAGTGCAGCCTGAGGAAAAGAATGTTTGAAGACCAGGCCTTCAAAAACTGCCACAGGGCTGTAGTAATACCCACCCTCCTGTATGGCTCAGAGACATGGACAGTAGACACCTCATGTCGCTGGAAAAATGCCACCAACGATGTCTCCGCAAGATCCTGCAAATTCCCTGGGAGGACAGGCGCACCAACATTATCATCCTCATTCAGTCCAACATCCCCAGCATTGAAGCACTGACCACACTCGATCAGCTCCACTGGGCAGGCCACATTGTCCGCATACTCAGCACATCATGATGGGGAATGCCCGGTATCCTGTCAGCAGTCGTGATGTTTTCATTCTGCGCCAGTCCATCTGTTCCCTCAGTCTTTGAGCCACCAAGACAAACCAGAAGGTGGCTATTGGGTGATAAGGGCTATCCGCTGGCCACCCGACTCCTGACTTCGCTCTGCAACCTAACCACACGTGGGCAACACGGGTACAATGAAAGCCATGCTGGCATATGGAATCTGATGGAGTGTACTCTTGACAAAAACCCCTACCCGAGCATAGTTCCTCACCATGACCTGGTCATAGAAACATAGAAACATAGAAAATAGGTGCAGGAGCAGGCCATTCAGCCCTTCTAGCCTGCACCGCCATTCAATGAGTTCATGGCTGAACATGAAACTTCAGTACCCCCTTCCTGCTTTCTCGCCATAACCCTTGATCCCCCGAGTAGTAAGGACTTCATCTAACTCCCTTTTGAATATATTTAGTGAATTGGCCTCAACTACTTTCTGTGGTAGAGAATTCCACAGGTTCACCACTCTCTGGGTGAAGAAGTTTCTCCTCATCTCGGTCCTAAATGGCTTACCCCTTATCCTCAGACTGTGACCCCTGGTTCTGGACTTCCCCAACATTGGGAACATTCTTTCTGCATCTAACCTGTCTAAACCCGTCAGAATTTTAAACGTTTCTATGAGGTCCCCTCTCATTCTTCTGAACTCCAGTGAATACAAGCCCAATTGATCCAATCTTTCTTGATAGGTCAGTCCCGCCATCCCGGGAATCAGTCTGGTGAACCTTCGCTGCACTCCCTCAATAGCAAGAATGTCCTTCCTCAAGTTAGGAGACCAAAACTGTACACAATACTCCAGGTGTGGCCTCACCAAGGCCCTGTACAACTGTAGCAACACCTCCCTGCCCCTGTATTCAAATCCCCTCGCTATGAAGGCCAACATGCCATTTGCTTTCTTAACCGCCTGCTGTACCTGCATGCCAACCTTCAATGACTGATGTACCATGACACCCAGGTCTCGTTGCACCTTCCCTTTTCCTAATCTGTCACCATTCAGATAATAGTCTGTCTCTCTGTTTTTACCACCAAAGTGGATAACCTCACATTTATCCACATTATACTTCATCTGCCATGCATTTGCCCACTCACCTAACCTATCCAAGTCACTCTGCAGCCTAATAGCATCCTCCTCGCAGCTCACACTGCCACCCAACTTAGTATCATCCGCAAATTTGGAGATACTGCATTTAATCCCCTCGTCTAAATCATTAATGTACAATGTAAACAGCTGGGGCCCCAGCACAGAACCTTGCGGCACTCCACTAGTCACTGCCTGCCATTCTGAAAAGTACCCGTTTACTCCTACTCTTTGCTTCCTGTCTGACAACCAGTTCTCAATCCACGTCAGCACACTACCCCCAATCCCATGTGCTTTAACTTTGCACATTAATCTCTTGTGTGGGACCTTGTCGAAAGCCTTCTGAAAGTCCCCCATCTCCCATTAGTGGTGTTTGCTGGGTTCTAGCAGCAATCGGTTACTCTGATGCTGTCTGCCCATGTTACTAGCAGCCTGCCAGTGAATCTGTTTGAGGTGTTCAAACAGGTTCCTGACAAACCGGTCCCGGTTCACCTCTCTGAGCTGACCTTCTGTGAGTACCGGGGCTAGGACATGGGTGGGGATCCGCATGATCCAGCCAGTCATGAGCTCATATGGGGAATACTCCGTGCTCTTTGACTGTCTGACTTGGATCCCCATTAGGACCAACGGTAAGACCTCCACCCACTTTTGGGGTGAGTCTCCCGTCTCCTTCCGCAGCCTTTCTTTAATGGTACGGTTTAAACACTCCACAATACCCGATGACTGTGGGTTGCGGGCAATGTGCCATTTCCCCTTAATGCTGAGCACCTTAAGGGTTGCCTGCATTACCTGCCCGGTGAGATGGCTCCCCTGGTCTGACTCCACATACTGTGGGAGTTCCCACCGGGAGAACACTTCCCTCACTCGAATCTTAGCTGTCCCTAGTGCGGTGGCTGTTCGGCAGGGGAAGGCTTCAACCCATTTTGAGAACAAGTCCACCAGGACTAGGCAGTATTTGTAGACTCCCTGGGCGGTGGGTCGGGGCCCAATGTAGTCAATTTGGATTGACTGCCATGGTCCCTCTACCCTCCTGACGTGTCCTAGGGACACCTTCCTTTTCTGGGGGTCAGGGTTGTTCGCAGCACACACCAGGCAGTTCGCACAGAACTCGCGGACTTCCTCTCTGAGTCCCGGCCACCATCCTGCCTGTTCCACCCATTGCCAGGTGGTCTCAGGCCCGGGGTGTCCCGCTCCTGGACCCTCATGGGCCAGTTTTAGGAATTCCCTCTGGTGCTGCTGTGGTACGACCCATTGTCCCTCTTTAAACAGCAGGCCTTCCTTAACGGTAATGGCTGCTGTGTCGTACGGACCTTCTACTCTCTCTCCTCTAGCTAGCGCGTTCAGGACAGCTTTCAGGAGCGGGTCCTGTGCCTGAACTGTTTTTAAGTCTGGGGCCAAAGCTATCTCTGTACTCTCTGCTGCCCTGTTCTTATTGTTGACCGCTGCTCTGCGGCCAGTGTCATAGGGGTCCCAGAACTTTCCCGTGCGGGCACCTTCTTTGGCCAGTTTGTCAGCCTGTTGGTTTCCCTCTGCACGGGGTTCGGTTTTTGAACGGGCCTTCACCTTATGTATGCCGACCTTTCCCTCTTCCCCCACCGCTGTCATGATTTTCTCCAGCAGGGGCTTGATTGCCAGGGGTCTCCCGTCAGCGGACGTGTATCTGTGACGGGACCAGATAGCCAGGTACTCTGTATACGAATTGAAGGTGAACATACTGTCCGAGCAAATCGTGTATGGGGTAGAGAATTCCACGGGGTGGGTCACCACGTACATTACGGCGGATAGTTCAGCTTGCTGGGCGCTCATGGTGCTGGGGAGCTTGATTGCCAGGGCAATACCTGACCTTGGGTTATAGACTCCGCACCCAGTGAGTTGCTCGCCAGCAGATACCGTGCTGGACCCGTCCACGTAGATGTCTCGGCCTGTAGGGTGTAACCCAGCCTGAAGGCCAATGTTCACCTCCTATACCCCTTCTATGGAGCACCTGTGGGCTTTCCCTGGGTAGATTGGGTTAGCTGCAAGCCTTGGCTCGCGGGGGCCTTCTACTCTGAGGTCCATCTGGGAGAGGAGCAGGGTCCAGTGAGCAATGTAGGCACTGCTCACCGCCCCGTCCTTAATCCTCCCATCTAGGAGCATCTGAGTAGGTGTGTGGTGGGTTAGGAGTATTAGAGGAGACCCTCCCATGAAGATCCAGGATCGTTTCACTGCCCAATGTGTGGCTAGGAGGCGTCATTCACAGTTGGAGTACCCCTTCTCCACATCTGTGAGGATCCTGGAGGAGTAAACCACCGGTCTCAGCTGGCTGTGCCGCTCTTGAAGCAGCACTGAGCTCAAACTGTCCCCGCTGGCTGCCACCTCCAGGAAAAACTCCTTTCCTACATCTATCGCTCCTAAGGCTGGCGCTATCTGCAAGTCCTTCTTGAGTTGATTAAATGCTGCCTCGCAACCCTCATCCCAGTTCCACTCTACACCCTTGTGTAGGAGCCTGAGCAGAGGGGCTGCGGTGGCTGCATAATCCTCAATAAAATCTCTGCAGTACCCGGTGAGTCCTGGAAAGGATCTTACCCCTGTCTCTGTGTTGGGGGCTGGTAACTCCTGTACTGCCTCCCTTCTAGCCTTGTCGTTGGCCCTTTCCCCAGCGTGCACAGTCAGCCCCAGGAATTTGACTTCCTTCTGGCCGATCTGTGCCTTCTTGGGGTTTACTTTAAACCCTTCTTGTTTTAGCAGCTCCAGCAGCTCAGCCAGCAGTGGGCCATGCTCCTCCCCCTGATCGGTGAACAGAAGCAGGTCATCCACATACTGCACCAACTGCTGAGGTCTGCTCAAGCCCTTTAAACAGTTCGCCATGCATTGGTGAAAAATGCTGGGGCTGTTGTGGAAGCCTTGGAGAAGACAGTTCCATGTGTATTGTTGGCCCTTAAAGGTAAAGGCGAACTTATACTGGTCGTCCCATTTTAAAGGAATGGACCAGAACCCATTTGAACTGTCCAGCACCGTGAAAGCCGTTGCTGGAATACTCCCTATGAGCTCCGCTACGGCTGCTACAGTGTGTGCACAGGCAGGGATATTCTTATTCAGTACTCAATAGTCGACGGTGGCCCTTCATGAGTTGTCCGGTTTCTTAACCGGCCACAGTGGAGAGTTCACATGGGTAGATATCGGTCTTAACATCCCTTGCTCTACCAGTGATCCCAGCGCCGTTGTCAGGTCTGCCTCTGCCTCCCTGGGGAAGTTATATTGCTTTTGTGGTCGGGTCATGGGGTCCCCTACTATACTAACTTCCACCCCCGTTACCCTACCACAGTCATGTTTGTGGATGCCGAATGCTGCAAGGTGTGCTCGTACATATGCCTGGTACTCCACTGGGGTGTTACTGACCAGTAATTCCAAGTCGTAACCCTCCTTTGGCTTCACGGTACACAACGTTCCCTTGGCCCCTTTTTCTGGGATCACTTTCCCTGTCTATCCCTATGGCTCCCCATAGACAGTGGTTCCTGAGATCCACTATGATCTGGTGGCCAATGATAAAATCAGCCCCCAGGATCCCGTTTCCCTCCTGCTCTCATTTCATCAGGACACACTTTCATTTGGTTTTGAGTGTCCCCGGATGAGCGGGATGGAAAACGAACCAGTTTGTTCATTGCCTGTGAACCCCACTAGACTGTACGGGACCCCGTTCGATAGAGGTGAGGTAGCCGGGTTAACTGCATATACAAGAGTGCTGGAAGCACCGGTATCTAGCAGGTACGTCCCTTTCACTTTTTCCATCTCCACCGTAACGCAAGGTCTCTTCCAGGCATCGTACTCTAGGGAACAGAGGTACACAGGTTGCGCTGGCTTTAGTCATGCATCTAGGTGGGTTGGAGCAGAGGGTTTTACCGTACCGGCTACTGCACCAGTTGCGATAGCTACTGCTCTCTGTCCGTTTATGAGTGTCTGTAGGGCGGCTACGAGTGTCTCATATGAGTCGGGTGTTCTTGCCCCGGCCTTACGGGCTGGTGCTGGAGTGGCCTTTCCCTTAGTCTCTTTCCAGGTGTTCCTACAGTCCTTCCTCCAGTGCCCACTTTTCCCACACCCAAAACACACGTCCCCTTTGTGGGGAGGGTTCCCACCTTCCTGATGCCACTCTCTCTTGCCTTGGCTGGGTTTAATCTCATGGACCTTCCCTTTAGAGGAAGGTTCCTCTGTCCCTCCACCATTACGGTAAGCCAGGGTCAACTGCCTGACCACTGTCTCCTCGGTGGTTCTGGGATCTCTTGGATCGAACCAGACCTCAGCTTTTGCCTTTACTCCAGGCAAGCTGTTTGCCACCAGGCTGCGGAGCCAGTGATCCAGCTCGTTAGGGGCCTGGTGGGCCCGGTCAAGAACCCCACTACAGGCCTTTCGTAGACAGGCCACAACCTGTCAGCGAAAGCCTGTGGAGTCTCCCCATAGAGCTGCACTGTTTTCTCCACTCGGGAGAAAGGACTCCCGTCGTTCATACCCATGGCCTCTAGAACCTCCTCCTTAACCGTAGCGTACGTGTTTCACCCCTTTCTGCTGTCTGCAGAGAGGGAATGGCACAGCTTGGTGTCTAGTGAGAAGAGCAACAGCTTAGCCTGCTCCGAATCATCGCACCCGTTAATATCCCCTGTGTGTTCCACTTCCAGGAAGTGTACTGAGGGATCCCCCTGTTGGGTGAGCTTACTTAGGTGGCCTATTATAGCTCTCAGTTTTTGGGTGTCGTGGGGGACTATGAAGTTGCTTTCTAGGGGTCCTGCTGCCCCATTGGCGTCAGGTGGGCCAAACTTCTGCTGCCGGACTGGGTGCATTGGCCCTGGTTCCGGCCCTCCTTGTATTGGCTCGCCCGCTTCTCCCTGCTGCCAAGCCGAGTTAAAACTCGGGGCTGCTGGTGTTGGTAGTTTGCAATCCTTGCCTGCCCCGCACTCTGGCTGACACCCCTGCTGCTCTGGGCCATTCCCGGGAGCTGCAGGTGGTGACTGAGGGGTTTCTCCTTGCTCTATCAGGTGCTCCTGGGCTAAACCCGGGTTTATCAGGCACACCATGCCTTTAGCCCGGGATAGAGCAAGGTTCAAGCTTTGGATCTGCTGCTGGCAGGGGCTGTGGTCTCCTGCCTCAAATTCCCTGGTACTGGCTACCTTATAGGCTACCTGAATGTCTCTCACACTCTCCCCGTATTCTTTAACTTGCTTGGTGAGGCAGGAATTCTCTTCCCACAACGCCAGTTCGCTATTCTTGGCTTCAATAATCTGACACTGTAAAAGGTCCAGTTGGGTTTTGTGTCTTTCTTTAGTGAGCTCTCTACTTTCCTTTAACTGCCCCACCTCTGTCCACAGCCTTTCCCCGACTGTGGCCCTTGCACTGGACCTCTCTTCTGCCTACCTCAATACTCCCTTTAATTTCTCATTCCCCTCATCTAGAAGCCTGATCTGTCACTGAAGGAAAATTAGCCAAATGGCCTTCTCTATCGACCTTTTATGGTCCTTGCTCTTAGTCCATTGAGCTGCAGCATCTTCTGGATGCTCAGCATACAGTAGATCGAGTACCCACTCCTTAGCCACATTTACCCTCTTAAACACATACGAGGAAATCCCCTCTTCCGTTTTGCTTCTTTTCCTGAACCAGTTTCTCTCTTATCACGTCCCTTGCCCCAGAGTCCCTTCGTGGTCGCCATTATGTAAGGGGTGGTCTTCGGCGGGGGTGTCAGCTTTCCCACCAAATCTGGCCTAGTTCTTTGTTTCAAGGGAGCTGCTCATTAGTTTTGAGCTCTCTTCTTTGTCAGAATTTGTCGGGCTCGTTCAGCAGTAATTTGATTATGATGTGTTAATGTGGAAAATCACCTGTTGGCATTGTTGGAGCAGTGTTTAAACTCTTGGGCCATTGGGCTAGGCCCATGATTTCTTTAGGTCTATTTGCACATGCATACCACTAATGGTCTCCAGTGATTAGCCTGATAGCTCTTGATGCATTTATTGTCACTAGGGAGCAAATTTTTATGTCTCACAGTTCTTGTTAGTTATCGATCGACTCATTCTCCCAGACAGATTGAATTAGCTCCAATACCCAATTCCTGAGTGAAGTCCCACCCTCTGTTCTGGCAGTCTGTTCCAAAATGTTCCTTTAGAGATCTTAAACTTGTAAGGCTCTTCGGTATCTTCCTCAGAGTTTTTCCAGGGATACCAAAATGTTCATCGAGTTCCAAATTTAATTCCCTTTCCTATGAGTCCAAACACGGGCGGGCGGGGGGAGGGGTCTCCATGAATGCATCTCCTTTTATCCTCTGCAGGCCTCGTCTGCCCCTCTAAACTCATTTGTGTCCCAAAGTTTTTCCTTCCATTTTAAAAGTCCAGCAAAGGATTCTTCAACGCTGCAGGGGAAAGGTACAAGAAATCTTTGCGAAATATTGGTAAATTCTACATTCCCCACGAGTGCTAGCGCTCGCTCTTCCACATCAGTGATGTCACTGGAGACTGGTGGCCCCCCACCGGTTCGCCTCTGCACGGACCTCATCGTTGATAGCTTCTTCTGTAAAAGGTGACAGGACGACATGGCATGAGATCATTGCGTGATATCATTGCTAGGTACTGTCACAGAGACTGGTACAACACATAACCGACAGATGTAATCATGATTATTCTGATTATTATCATTCTTTACCTAAAGACATACACCGTAACTGCAGGCTTTGAGTGAAACATTCCCGGTAAAAGTGCAAGACCTCACATCTGCTGATAGTCACTCATGACTGTTACAAATCAAATTATATAAATACGTAAGTACATGTAAATCAATGTAATACTTACTCTTGCGGATCCCACAAGGTCGTTCCATCATTTGTGGCGTTGGTTGCCCTCACGCACGTCATTGGTCGCCAACGAGACTACCTCTGCTATCTCAGCCCATATCCTCTGGTAGGCCTTTGGGGTGGGCTCCTGGCCCACCTCCTGGCTCTTTTGCGGCCTCTAATGTGCTCCTCTCCCACCTCACTGCTCTCTCCAGCATCAGTCTCCACAGTATGCTGTGATGCCTCCTCCTCTCCCTCCATTATAGGCCAAATTCGGTCAAATATGTGACTGGTAACAACTACTTTATGTTTGCCTACTTGCTGTGAATCTCTAAACTCTGCCTCCTTCCTCCCAAAGCAGCCACACCACACCCAGCCACGCCTTCAGTTCCTCTGCGCTCCCTCTCTCTCTGTCTCCCCTTCTGCGCATTTCATGGTGACACTTGATCTCCAGAATCGTGGGAATCGAGCGTTGCCATGCTGTTATTAAGGACGGCCACACTTTACGGCAGAAGGTCAGTGAGATTTAACACTACTGCCCATTTGCAATCACTCACGGTAACGCCCATTTTCAAAAGTGTAAACTAGGTGTTTTCAGAATGGGCGAGAAGCCGGCGATCTGAAAACCCTTTTTTATTGTCCATGCCGGAAATAAAGCCCATTTTTGGATACAGCCTTCCAGTCTCAAAAACACCCATCAACCATTAAACTTTGTTTCCTGCCTCTGAGGATAGGCCCTTCTTTTCCATAGCCCATGTTGGGAGGCTCTACTAGCTCCTTCACTGTCAAGGTGATCAAACAATATGGGCTAGAATCTCCACTTTTGAGCTTATCGCCCAAAAATGGGCGTTATTTCCGGCGTGGGCGTTAAAAAAGGGTTTTCAGATCCTTCTCGCCTATTCTCAAAACACCTAGTTTACATTTTTGAATATGGGCATTACCGTGAGCTATATCAAAAGGGCAGTAGCATTAAACTTTTCTGACCTGCTGCCGTAAAGTGTGGTCATCCTTAGCAACGGCATGGTAACGCTCGATTCCCGCAATTCAGGAGGTCAAGGGTCATCATGACACGTGCAGAAGAGGAGACAGAGAGAGAGAGGGAGCTCAGAGGGACTGAAAGCGTGTGTGGCTGTGGTGTGTGCTTGTTTGGCTGTTGTGGGAGGCATGACAGAGATTCACCAGCAGCAAAAAGCCCACGAAGCATCAAGAGCATAGTTGCCACTGAGTTTTCGTTCAACAAATAACATATAAAATGGAAGGGATGGAGGAGGCTCTGGAGCTGGTAGCCAGGAACACGGGTGGCAGCGGGCTCCCGGTGATCCTGGAGCGCCACACTGCACCTCAAGGTGATGCACCCCCATTGCCAACCACACATCAGAGCCAACAGCATCTTGCTGATGGCTTGGAGCATGCTCCCACCTCGGGACCGTCCTCTCCCATATCCCTCCAAGCAGCACTTCGGCCGTCACCAGCCTCCCCGCCCCGCCCCACTGAAGCATCGCCTGAGGCGCTCCTTGGCCAGGTAGCTTTGAGTCAGGAGGGGCAAGGGTAGAGGTGGGGAGAAGCGGGGGGGAGGGGGAGGGTTGATTTATGCAGAAATATTGATGATTTCAGACTAAAGTTCAGTTTAAATGTTTTTTATTTAACAAAACCTTGCAGCACATTGGCTCAGATAGCTGCACCATTACACGCTGGTGATTCCTTAACATCAAAGGGTATAAGCACACTTAACTTCTATCAATGTAAACTTTAATTGTCATCAAGGTGATGCCCACCATGGATGTATCACCTGCACACCCAGCAGTGTGTCAGCCTTGTAAATAACACCAACGTTCTTTCAGGCAAAGCAATCATTGATGAGCTCCTGGTGTAAGGCTCTTATAGCTATCGTACCACCATGGGCCCTTTCATGTAGTCTACAGGGAGGCGGGGGCATGGCTTCAGCGTCAGCGTGATTGCCTGCGCCGATGTCAGTGTTCGCCTCCTTGTCCTCCTCTTCCTCTCTATGGTGAGGTGGACTGTCAGACTCATCAGGCAATTCTTGTCCGCTCCTGATAGCCAAGTTGTGCAGCATGGAGCAGACCACCACGAATTGAGCTACCTGCTCAGGGTGGTATTGGAGCTCGCTCCTGAGTGGTCCAGGCATCTGACGCGCTGCTTCAGCACTCCAATGGTTTTCTCCACGATATTGCGAGTTGCTCTGTGGCTCTCATATTGCCTCTCGGCTTCGGTGTCGGTGTCACACGGGGGGGGTCATCAGCCAGGTGGCGAGGCCATGTCCTTTGTCCCCAAGCAGCCAGAATTGACCTTGTGGCTCATTGTTAATCAAATCAGATGCAGTGCTCTCACGCAGGATGTGCGCATCATGGATGCTGCCCGGAAATTGACCTGCCAGTATAATTTGCTGGTGGTCGACAACCAGCTGGACATTCAGGGAGACGAATCCCTTGCGGTTCCTGGAAACCTCAGCATCCTGTAAAGGTGCCTGCACCGCAATGTGCGTACAGTCTATTCATCCTGCACCTTGGGGAAGTTTGCATTCTGGAGAAACCTAGAGCCCTCTCACTCTGTGTCTCCCTGGTCATAGGGAAGCTGATCAAGTCCTTCCCATGTACAGGGCTTCAGTGAATTGTCTAATGCATGTTGAGAAAGTCCGCAAATGTCTCCAGCTGTGGCCTGAAAAGAACCCGAGGCATAGAACGACAGTGCCATGGTGACTTTGACCTCGACGGACAGTGCAGTTCTGATGGTGCTGGCAGGCTGCAGGTCTGCCCTTATCAGCTGACATTCCTCAGTGATAACCTCTTTGTGGAAGCGCAGTCTCCGAAGGCAGGTGGTGTCAGGCAAGTCAAGATAAGAATGCTTCTCCTTGCACTTGCGGGGGGTGTAACGTCTGGTCCTCACTGAGGTTGGGGACGGCATCAAACAAGAAATTAGGGATGCGTGCAATAAACGTATCATGGCGACTTTAATCTACCTATAGATTGGGCTAACCAAGCTGGTAGCAATGCGATGGAAGAGGATTTCCTGGAGTGTATTAGTGCTGGCTTTTGAGACTAATATGTCAAGGAACCAACTAAAGAGCTGGCCATCCTAGACTGGGTGTTGTGTAATGAGAGAGGACTAATTAGCAATCTTGTTGTGCGACGCCCCCTGGGGAAGAGTGACCATAATATGGTAGAATTCTTTATTAAAATGGAGAGTGACAGTGTTAATTCAGAGACTAGGGTCCTGAACTTAAGGAAAGATAACTTCGATGGTATGAGACGTGAATTGGCTAGAATAGACTGGCAAATGATACTTAAAGGGTTGAAAGTGGATAGGCAATGGCAGACATTTATAGATTACATCGATGAACTTCAGCAATTGTACATCTCTGACTGGAGTAATAATAAAACGGGGAAGGTAGCTCAACTGTGGCTAACAAGGGAAATTAGGGATAGTGTTAAATGCAAGGAAGAGGCATATAAATTGGCCAGAAAAAGCAGCAAACCTGAGGACTGGGAGAAATTTAGAATTCCGTAGAGGAGGACAAAAGGGTTTAATTAGGAGGGGGAAAATAGAGTATAAGAGGAAGCTTGCAGGGAACATAAAAACTGACTGCAAAAGCTTCTATAGATATGTGAAAAGAAAAAGATTAGTGAAGACAAATGTTGGTCCCTTACAGTCAGAATCAGGTGAATTTATAATGGGGAACAAAGAAATGGCAGACCAATTGAACAAATACTTTGGATCTGTCTTCACTAAGGAAGACACAAATAACCTTCCGGAAAGACTAGGGGTTCGAGGGTCAAGTGAAAATGAGGAACTGAAGGAAATCTTTAGTAGATAGGAAATTGTGATCGGGAAATTGATGGGATTGAGGGCCGATAAAACCCCAGGGCCTGATAGGTTGCATCCTAGAGTACTTAAGGAAGTGGCCCTAGAAATAGTGAAGGCATTGGTGATCATTTTCCAACATTCTATTGACTCTGGATCAGTTCCTATGGACTGGGGGGTAGCTAATGTAACAGCACTTTTTAAAAAAGGAGGGAGAGAGAAAACAGGGAATTATAGATCAGTTAGCCTGACATCAGTGGTGGGGAAAATGTTGGAATCAATTATTAAAGATGAACTAGCAGCGCATTTAGAAAGCAGTGACAGGATCGGTCCAAGTCAGCATGGAGTTATGAAAAGGAAATCATGCTTGACAAATCTTCTAGAATTTTTGGAGGATGTAACTGGTAAAGTGGACACGGGAGAACCAGTGGATGTGGTGTATTTGGACTTTCAAAAGGGTTTTGACAAGGTCCCACACAAGAGATTAGTGTGCAAAATTAAAGCACATGATATTGGGGGTAATGTATTGACGTGGATAGAGAACTGGTTAGCAGACAGGAAGCAGAGAGTCGGAATAAACGGGTCCTTTTCAGAATGGCAGGCAGTGACCAGTGGGGTGCCGCAGGGTTCAGTGCTGGGACACCAGCTATTTACAATATATATCAATGATTTAGATGAAGGAATTGAATGTAATATCTCCAAGTTTGCAGATGACACTAAGCTGGATGGTGGTGTAAGCTGTGAGGAGCATGCTAAGAGGCTGCAGGGTGACTTGGACAGGTTAGCTGAGTGGGCAAATGCATGGCAGATGCATTATAATGTGGATAAATGTGAGTTTACCCACTTTGGGGGCAAAAACACGAAGGCAGAATATTATCTGAATGGTGGCAGATTAGGAAAAGGGGAGATGCAATGAGACCTGGGTGTCATGGTACATCAGTCATTGAAGGTTGGCATGCAGGTACAGCAGGCGGTGAAGAAGGCAAATGGTATGTTGGCCTTCATAGCTAAAGGATTTGAGTATAGGAGCAGGGAGGTCTTACTGCAGTTGTACAGAGCCTTGGTGAGGCCTCACCTGGAATATTGTGTTCAGTTTTGGTCTCCTAATCTGAAGAAGGATGTTCTTGTTATTGAGGGAGTGCAGCGACGGTTCACCAGACTGAGTCCCATATGACAAGAGACTGGATCAACTGGGCTTGTATCCACTAGAGTTTAGAAGAATGAGAGGGGATCTCATAGAAACATATAAAATTCTGACGGGATTGGACAGGTTAGAGGCAGGAAGAATGTTCCTGTTGCTGGGGAGTTCCAGAACCAGGAGTCACAGTCTAAGAATAAGTAAGCCATTTAGGACCAAGATGAGGAGAAACTTCTTCACTCAGAGAGTGGTTAACCTGTGGAATTCCCTACCACAGAGAGTTGTTGAGGCCAGTTCATTAGATATATTCAAAAGGGAGTTAGATACGGCTCTTATGGCCAAAGGGATCAAGGGATATGGAGAGAAAGCAGGAAAGGGGTACTGAGGTTGAATGATCAGCCATGATCTTATTGAATGTTGATGCAGGCTTGAAGGGCTGAAAGACCTGCTCCTGCACCTAATTTCTATGTTTCTATGTTTCTGTGGTCCTATTGAGGCCTGTGAGCGAGGGGCTCATACACCACAAACCGTATCATGCTGCTGGTCCTGCTGTATTCATCTTAGGCTTCTCAAACAAATTGGGAGCTGTGCTCAGCGAGCCCTTCGCTCAGCTCGCTAGAGCCTAGGATTGTTCTCATGGACCAAAGAAAAGTCCATGTGGTGCCAATATTCAAGAAGGGCAATAAGCCAGATCCAATGTCCTTCATAAGCTGCATTTTCACCTGCCCACACATTTCAGCAACAAAATTGCATGTCATGTGGGACAAACAAATGTTTAAAAAAAATCTAGAAACGGGGGATAAAAGGAAAAACAAAGAATTCCTGAGTGAAGATTGGCATCAATGCACTTTTCTGGCACATAATGGGTATGGTGGTCTGTTGGCATGGGGGCAGGGAGGGAAAGGTTGTTACAGCTAAATTATGATCATCCCAGACACCTGATGAATCATCTTAATTAACAGCATTAATAAACTTTCCGTCCCCAATATGGTTTTGATATAAATTCATTTTCTTACATGCCTTTTTCATTTTGCACAAACTCTGTAATCCATTTGCTATCCCCCTTGGGAGAGAGTTGAAAAATAGCTGGTTGCCTGGTTTGTGCACTTGGAACCGGATTACTGGTGGTTTTATGTGAAGCAGATTGCATGCACCAGATGGCAGTTCAGACAATGTCCGGAATCTAACATGAAATCTCAGAAGTAAAGAACAGGCTGGGTGCCATTGTAAAATCTTTATTCCAGCAACCTTTAACCAGACCTTAAAGGCAGACACCAATCTGTCAAGTTTCTAAATTTTCCAGTTGGCCGGAAGCATGCTGATATTTTTTCGCTCAATTTCACGCAACGGTTTTATGTACTACATTCTACACTTAGTTAGTAATTGAAAGCTGTCTAGATCTGTCATCTGTGCAATAGACCTTGGTCTATGCGGCTTAATAACCTGTTATTACCACTACAGTTCTTCCAAACACAGACTATTGCTGAGTGCAGACAAGGTCACAAAGGGAAAAATAAAAGGGATCGTACCAACCTTTAATCATATTAGTCTTTAATTTGATCATTTCACTGGCCAAACAATTAGAAAAACAATTTTTGCTTATCAATTATGAACAACACAGTATTAACAAAAGGCTAATGAGCTATCAGAATAGTATCTATTAATACCTACCCATGGGGAGCAATAACTCAAGAGAATTTCCTTTAAAAATGCATATATTTGCCAAGTCATGCAATCTCATAATATAATACTTGAGGCCGATATTTACAGACAACCTCATTTTCCACCACGTAGTAAAGTCCCTACTGAATACCCTCCAATTTTATGTGAGCTAACACGAGTCTTTGGCATGTTTTTATGTGCTAAAATCAGTGGAGACAATTCAGTTCGAAGTTACCTCACATAATTTCCAAGGTAGCAACTCCCTGGATCTGGGCCTAAATTTTTTCATCAGCAGGACATTATTTTTTGCAAAGAATTTGGTGTTCCCTAAAGGAGGAGAAATAACAGGTGGAGATGGTGGTAGGCGGGTGTCCATGATTCGGGACAGAGCGGGATTGATGGGTCAAGTGGCTCTTCTTAAATGTTTTCAAAATATTCTGAGTTGACATTTTTTTAAAGTGTACAATGTTCTCTTGTG
This sequence comes from Pristiophorus japonicus, assembly GCF_044704955.1. Lineage (NCBI taxonomy): Eukaryota > Metazoa > Chordata > Chondrichthyes > Pristiophoridae > Pristiophorus > Pristiophorus japonicus. The sequence continues at coordinate 34,018,310 of NC_091977.1, forward strand.
AGCTGGCTGCTCTTTACGTGGCTGCGATCTGTAAAGTCCATTAAGTAAACACTTGCACTTATTCATCACCGCCATTGACCGGAGAAACATTACAAATTGGCTGGTAGGTGCCTATCTGCCGATGTTGTGAAATATCTGTCTGTAAATTAAGATGCTGATCTAGCTAAAGTATGGGCGAGTGCCAACCCCAAAACTGCCGTAGTCCTGTAATATTTTTGCCAGGTGGCATTTTCCTTACAGAAGCTACTTTGTGCTGCAAAAATGTTAAAAGACTTACAAAAAAATTGAAACAAAAGAACTATCGTCCCTTTACACTCCCCAAATGGTGAACTGTTCCAGACCAACATCTTCCAATTGACAAACCTTCAAATATCCAAAATGATCATTTACGGCTTCTGCAACTTGTCAGCCTTTCCTTTGATGGTAATGGGAATGACAGGAACAGTATATATTTTCTGCATATACTCCACTTTCCAGTTACTTACACAGAATAGTTAATTAAGGAAACAGTTGTTCAAAATGTCTTAAGTGCATGAAAATGGCTCATGAAAATTCCTGCAACTAACGCACGCTGCCATTGTGAGTTGTGCTTCTGTAGATTTTGAAAATTGATCTCATTAATTTTTAAATATCTGTTTGTTCAGTTAACCTGTTCTCATCCATGTTTTAGTGCAATAAAAATGTAAAGAAACCATGCAGCTCTGTGAAATCCACTGATCCAGCTCTGCACTGAAAGAAAGAAAAAGAAAGGCATTTATATAGAAACATAGAAAATAGGAGCGGTAGTAGACCATTCGGCCATTCAAGTCTGCACCGCCATTCAATATGGTCATGGCTGATCCTCTATCTCAACACCATATTCCCGCTTTTTCCCCATACCAATTGATGCCTTTTGTTTCTAGAAATCTATATATCTCCCTCTTAAATATATTCTATGACTTGGCCTTCCCAGCATTCTGGTAGAGAATTCCACAGGTTCACCACCCTCTGAGTGAAAACATTTCTCCTCATCTTGGTCCTAAATTTCCTACCCCGTATCCTGAGACTGTGACCCCTTGTTCTAGACTTCCCAACCAGGGGAAACATCCTCCCCACATCCAGTCTATCGAATCCAGTCAGAATTGTATACGTTCCCATGAGATCCCCTCTCATTCTTATAAACTCTAATGATACAGGCCTAGTTGACACAATCTCTCCTCATACGACAGTTCTGCCATCCCAGGAATCAGTCTGGTGAACCTTCGCTGCATTCCCTCTATGGCAAGCATATCCTTTCTTAGGTAAGGAGACCAAAACTGCACACAATACTCCAGGTGTGGTCTCACCAAGGCCCTGTATGACTGTAGTAAGTCATCCTTCCTCCTGTACTCAAATCCTCTTGCAATGAAGGCCAACATACCATTCGCCTTCCTAACTGTTTGCTGCACCTGCATGTTTGCTTTCAATGACTGGTGTACAAGGACACCCAGGTCCCTCTGTACATCGACACTTCCCAAGCCATCACCATTTAAATAATACTTTGTCCTTATGTTTTTCCTACCAAAGCGGATAACTTCACATTTATCCACGTTATACTGCATCTGCCATGTGTTTGCCCACTCACTCAACCTATCTAAATCACCTTGCAGCGTCTTTGCATCCTCCTCACAACTCACAATCCCACCTAGTTTTGTCAGCAAACTTGGAAATATTTCATTTAATTCCCTCATCCAAATCATTTATATATATTGTGAATAGCTGGGGCCCAAGCACTGATCCCTGTGGTACCCCACTAGTCACTGTCCACCATCCCGAAAAAGACCCGTCTATTCCTACTCTCTGTTTCCTGTCAGTTAACCAATTTTCAAACCATGCCAATACATTACCCCCAGTCCTATGTGCTTTAATTTTGCACACTAACCTCTTATGTGGGACTTTATCAAAGGCCTTCTGAAAATCCAAATACACTACATCCACTGGTTCTACCTTATCTATTCTATCAGTTACATCCTCAAAAAACTTCAGTAGATTTGTCAAACATGATTTTCCTTTCATAAATCCATGTTGACATTGTTTAACCCCATTGATATTATCTAAGTGTGCCATTATCACATCCTTTACAATAGACTCCAGCATTTTCCCTACTACTGATGTCAGGCTAACCGGTCTGCAGTTCCCTGTTTTCTCTCTCCCTCCTTTTTTAAATAGTGGGGTTACATTTGCCACCCTCCAATCTGCAGGAACTATTCCATAATCTATAGAATTTTGGAAGATGACAACCAATGCATCTACTATTTCCATGGCTACCTCTTTTAGTACTCTGGGATGCAGATCATCGGGCCCTGGGGATTTATCAGCCTTCAGTCCCATTAGTTTTTCCAGCACTATATTCTTACTGATAATAATTTCCTTTAATTCCTCTTGCTCACAAGACTCTTGGTTCCCATGCATTTCTGGGATGTTATTTGTGTCCTCTTCCGTGAAGACAGAACCAAAGTATTTATTTAATTGTTCTGCTATATAGCACCTTTCACAGTCTTAGGACATCCCAAAGCACTTTACAGCCAATGATGTACTTTTTGAAGTGTAGTCACCGTTGTAATATAGGAACTGTGGCAGCCAGCTCCCACAGCCAAGCTCCCAAAACCAGCAATGTGATAATGACCAAATAATATGTTTTAGTGATTTAAGAACATAAGAACATAAGAATTAGGAACAGGAGTAGGTCATCTAGCCCCTCAAGCCTGCTCCGCCATTCAATAAGATCATGGCTGATCTGGTCGTGGACTCAGCTCCACTTACCCGCCCGCTCCCCGTAACCCTTAATTCCCTTATTGCTTAAAAATCTATCTATCTGTGACTTGAATACATTCAATGAGCTAGCCTCAACTGCTTCCTTGGGCAGAGAATTCCACAGATTCACAACCCTCTGGGAGAAGAAATTCTTTCTCAACTCGGTTTTAAATTGGCTCCTCCGTATTTTGAGGCTGTGCCCCCTAGTTCTAGTCTCCCCCACCAATGGAAACAACCTCTCTGCCTCTATCTTGTCTATTCCTTTCATGATTTTAAATGTTTCTATAAGATCACCCCTCATACTTCTGAACTCCAAGGAGTAAAGACCCAGTCTACTCAATCTATCATCATAAGGTAATCCATTCATTTCTCGAATCAGCCTAGTGAATCGTCTCTGTACCCCTTCCAAAGCTAGTATATCCTTCCTTAAGTAAGGTGACCAAAACTGCACGCAGTACTCCAGGTGCGGCCTTACCAATACCTTATACAGTTGCAGCAACACCTCCCTGCTTCTGTACTCCATCCCTTTCGCAATGAAGGCCAACATTCCATTTGCCTTCCTGATTACCTGCTGCACCTGCAAACTAACCTTTTGGGATTCATGCACAAGGACCCCCAGGCCCCTCTGCACCACAGCATGTTGTAATTTCTCCCCATTCAAATAATATTCCCTTTTACTGTTTTTTTTCCCAAGATGGATGACCTCACACTTTCTGACATTGTATTCCATCTGCCAAACCTTAGCCCATTCGCTTAACCTATCCAAATCTCCTTGCAGCCTCTCTGAGTCCTCTACACAACCCGCTTTCCCACTAATCTTAGTGTCATCTGTAAATTTTGTTGCACTACACTCTGTCCCCTCCTCTAGGTCATCTATGTATATTGTAAACAGTTGTGGTCCCAGCACTGATTCCTGTGGCACACCACTAACCACTGATTTCCAACCGGAAAAGGACCCATTTATCCCAACTCTCTGCTTTCTGTTCGCCAGCCAATTCTCTATCCATGCTAATACATTTCCTCTGATTCCGCGTATCTTTATCTTCTGCAGTAACCTTTTGTGTGCCACCTTATCGAATGCCTTTTGGAAATCTAAATAAACCACATCCATCGGTACACCTCTATCCAACATGCTCGTTATATCCTCAAAGAATTCCAATAAGTTAGTTAAACATGATTTCCCTTTCATGAATCCATGCTGCGTCTGCTTGATTGCACTATTCCTATCCAGATGTCCCGCTATTTCTTCCTTAATGATAGTTTCAAGCATTTTCCCCACTACAGATGTTAAACTAACCGGCCTATAGTTACCTGCCTTTTGCCTGCCCCCTTTTTTAAACAGATTTGATTGAGGGATAAATATTGGCCAGGACACCAAGGTTAATCCCCCTGCTGTTCTTCAAAATAGTGCCATGCGATCTTTTATGTCCACCTGAGAGGGCAGATGGGGCCTCGGTTAAACATCTTATCTGAAAGACAGCAACTCCAACAGTGCAGCACTCCCTCAATACTGCACTGGAGCGTCAACACAGATTTATTTTGTGCTTAAGTCCCTGGAGTGGGACTTGAACCCACAACCTTCTGACTCAGAGGCGAGGGTGCTTACCATCGAACCATGGCTGACACTGCTGGGAACCCAGCCTCAATGAAATATTGAAGAGCCTTCGCTTCTTGTTGGGCATTTTTCTTTAAAAGTGATGCAATCCTAGTGATGTCTCCTCGCTGGCACAGTAATAATGGGTCGAATGGCTTGCTTCTGTGCTGTGCTGTCATAGTCTAAGGATAAGGGGTAAGCCATTTAGGACCGAGATGAGGAGAAACTTCTTCACCCAGAGCGTGGTGAACCTGTGGAATTCTCTACCACAGAAAGTTGTTGAGGCCAATTCAATAAATATATTCAAAAAGGAGTTAGATGGAGTCCTTACTACTAGGGGGATCAAGGGGTATGGCGAGAAAGCAGGAATGGGGTACTGAAGTTGCACGTTCAACGATGAACTCATTGAATGGCGGTGCAGGTTCGAAGGGCCGAATGGCCTACTCCTGCACCTATTTTCTATGTTTCTATGTTTCTATGTTTGATTCTGTAAGAAAATCCAGAGTGAGAAAAACACATTTGACCTTTCAAATTCCATGCCAAGTCCACGTAACATTCCGTCATGGATTTCCCTCTCACGCCACCTGCCTTAGGGATGCTAAAAGAGAGATTTTCTGTCCTGACATGCTAGGTGCAGGATGGGGAAGGGAGGGGAGTAAATGTTGATGTCCAGTCAGCTCATCTGCAGTGCACTGCTACATAAAACAGGTTACTGATATGTTGTTTGCAAGGGCAAGGGTTTTTGTCACTTTTTCTAAAGAAAATGACCAACACGAATCAGAGAATCATAGAATCACAGAAAATTATGACACAAGAGGAGCCCATTCGGCCCATCGTGTCTGTGCCAGTCAAAAAAGAGCTACCCAGCCTACTCCTATCTTCCAGCACTAGGTCCGTAGCCCTGTCAGTTACAGCTCTTTAAGTGCACATCCAAGTACCTTTTAAATGTGATGAAGGTTTCTGCCTCTACCATCCTTTGGTTCCAGACTCCCACCACCCTCTGGGTTAAGAAATGTTTCCTCATTTCCCCTCTAATCCTTCTATCAAATACTTAAATCTATGCCCCCTGGTTATTGACCCACTACTAAGGGAAACAGGTCCTTCCTATCCACTCTATCCAGGCCCCTCATAATTTTATACACCTCAATTAAATCTTCCCTCAGCCTCCTTTTTTCCAAGGAAAACAACCCCAGTCTATCCAATCTTTCCTCATAGCTAAAGTTTTCCAGTCCTGGCAATATCCTTGTAAATCTTCTCTGCACCCTTTCTAGTGCAATCACATCCTTCCTGTAATGTGGTGACCAGAGCTGCATGCAGTACTCAAGCTGTGGCCTAACTAATGTTGTATACTGTTCCAGCATAACTTTCTTGCTCTTGTATTCTATGCCTCGACTAATAAAGGAAAGCATTCTATATTCCTTTTTAACTACCTTATCGATCTGTCCTGTGACCTTTCAGGATCTGTGGACATATACTCTGTCCCTCTGTTCCTCCACACCTCTCAGTATCCTCCCATTTATTTTGTATTCCCTTGCCTTGTTGCTCCTCCCCAAATGCATTACCTCACACTTTTCCGGATTGAATTCCATTTGGAACTTTTCTGCCCAACTGACCAGTTCATCGATATCTTCCTGCAGTCGGGAGCTTTCTTCCTCACTGTAAACCACATGGCCAATTTTTGTATCATCTGCAAATTTCTTTATCATGCCCCCTATATTTAAGTCCAAATCATTAATATATACTACAAAAAGTAAGGGACCAAGTATTAAGCCCTGTGGAACCCCACTGGAAACAGCCTTGCAGTCACAAAAGCTCCTCTCAACCATTACCCTTTGCTTGTTGCCACTGAGCCAATTTTGGATCCCATTTACCACTCTCCCTTGGATCCCACGGGCTCTTACTTTTTTTGATCAGCCTACCATGTGGGACCTTGTCAAAAGCCTTGCTAAAATCCATGTAAACTACATCAAAGACACTGCCCTCATCTACCCTCCTTGTGACCTCCTCAAAGAACTCAATCAAGTTTATCAGACACAACCTTCCCTTAACAAATCCATGCTGACTGACCTTGATTAATCTCTGTCTTTCTAAATGAAGGTATATACTGTCCTTCAAAATTGATTCCAGTAATTTGCCCACCACCGAGGCTAAACTAACTCGAAGAGAAGGCTCTTAAATTATTCAGCAGTTTGGCTTCCCAGCAGTGCGGGGCATGAACAATGGATTCCATGTAGCTACACGACTCCTTTAAGCCTTGATATGGAATCTATGAGCAGGAAAGGGTTCCATTTCAGGTTATATGTGACCATTGGCATGAATTGGCACATGCGGCGGAGCCTGGTCTCCAGTCGTCTTGGATCCCCTTGCCACTGGACTAAGACCTTGCTCTGTCATGCCCATGTGGTGGCTGGTGTGCCACGGTTACCCCACGTCAAAAGAATTCATGCACAGACATCTTCCACCATTTAAAATGAGTTCATCAATCACCTGAGTACTCATTTTTAGTGTGCAAGCAAGTTATCCTCCACCCCAAGGGACTGTCTATAATGATGATGAAGATGATGATGATGTGACCATTCGGATAATATCATTCAGACAGCTGCTACTACCTTGGAGACTGCCAGGATGTATTTACTCGATATTATTTCCTGCATTAAAACAGTGACTACACTTCAAAAGTACTTCATTGGCTGTAAAGTGCTTACGGATGTCTTGAGATCATGAAAGATGCTATATAAATGCAAGTCTTTCTTCTTTTTTTCTATGTAAGCCAACAGTCCACCATTAGTACTTCGACCCTGGAGAGATGAATCATGAGCTATGGCTATTGACACCAGTTTGGAATCCAGAAAAATAAAGTGAGCCACATGTCTCCACATAAAAAAATAAGACTTATATTGCATCTTTCACAACCCCAGGATGCTCCAAAGTGCTTTACAGTCAATTAAGTACGTTTGAAGTGTTGTAATGCAGGAAACAAAGATTTCTCTGTCTGGCTATGTCTGGCGGTGCCCTGCTGAAAAGGTCGCCATAATAATATTAGTGTTATGTATGCAGAGCATATATGCTATCAGGAGAGAAGCAGGTGCAAAAGGAGGGCCAGGAGACCCAGAACAGATAACATGAACTGAGGGGTTGCCAGCTCCACTGAAGTTGCATCAAAGGCATGCACACTTTATGGCTTTGCATAAGACATTTGAGTAGGGTGGCTGGTTGGCATGGGATTGCTCCTTCATCCATGCCTATTCCTCCCATGCTCCTGCTGCTGCTGGCACTCTTTCAGCATGTCACACAGAAGTAGACCGCAGGTCCACCATGAGGTCAAAGTACTGTCCGGATGATATCCCAGCATGCGACATGACCTCTTGGCCTCTGTCTGTAAAGTGAGTTCTCCTTTCCGGACCATTGCGCATTCCTCCACTGCCTTCAATACACCACAATTTCAAAGGACTGCACTTTCAAAGCACGAAAACCTGCATTGGATATTGTTGTGCCTGCGTAAATAACTGACAAACTGAGCCAGGAGAAATGTAACTTAACTGTGCTTTTATACAACCCAAAATGGCGTTCAGAAACCAGCATGAACCAGTATGAGTACAGCAACTGTGAATAACTCCCGCAGGGTCCTAATGCCCATCCAGTGAGCTGTAACAAACAAATAGAGTATGAACACAACATATTCCCCCCCGCCCCCTTTTAAAACCACAGACAAAGTCATTGAGATAGCCAGGCCATGTTCTGATATGCTGAATCCAGTGTGGAGCTTGCGGTGTTTGATTGAGATTTTCGGTTGGGAAACAGAACAGTGCCTCTATCCCATCCTGTTGATGTTCCGAAATCTGGGATGCGAGTGTGGTTATCTTTATGCTAGGTTTGGCTGGGGCTTTGAGAATGCCTAGCAGCCAGCGAAGATTCCACCCAATCATGAGCTCAGCAGATACCGTGCCCATGAGCGAGTGCTTTGTCAAATGGTATGTGCGGAGAATGGTCTGAACCACGTCGTTGAATGTTTGGCCTGCTGCGAGGTTGGCTTTCAAATCCTCTTTGATGATGCGGATAAAACGCTCAACACCTCCTTTGCTTTGAGGATTGTACTGAGCAGTAAGGCGATACGCGATAGCATGACGAGTGAGGAAATCCGTGAACTGGTCGGACACAAACTGTGGTCCATTATCAGTGATTGTGACTTCTGGGAGGCCCCACTTTATGAACATATGCTGCAGAATAGTGACGATTGTTGATGAGGTCACTGAACTTGTTGTAGCAATTTCTGGCCATTAGGAATGCAGGTCATGTACTACAACCCGGAACTGCTGGTGCTGTGGAGCTGCTTCAACTGGACTGAAGATATCCAACTGAAGTTGTTGCCATGGTCTTTGTGGCCATGGAATGGGCTTCAATGGCACTGGTCAGATGTTTGTGGTCTTTTCACTCAGACTGCATGCTTCGCAGTGTGAGACAAACTCCTCGATGCGAGTGTCGATCCCAGGCCACCATACTGAATCGCGACATCTCTGCTTCATGCGGACAATGCCAGGGTGTCCATCGTGTGCCAATGAGAGAACCTCTGTAGAAGTGACTTGGGAATTACTGCTCTATCACCACGAGCTAGGCAGCCATCATTCCAAACAGAAAATTAACCGCAAAGTCTGTGGAATGTTTTCAGCTCTTCCGGAATTTGCTTAGGCCACTCAGTCTAGAGGAAGTGGTACACGTGCTGGAGAGTAGCATCACACTGTGATTCGGCTCTGAGTTCATCGCAGGAGGCAAGCTTTCTGATGGACTGAGTGATAATCGACGTGACATATGTGTTGTCATCTGTGAACAAGTCAGCACCAGAGTCCGAAGCAGGTGTCGAGCGGCTGAGCATGTCAGCTACATGATTGCAACTGCCAGCGATGAACTGTACATCAAAGTCATACTGATGAAGGCGATCTGACCATCAACTGATTCGTAGTGATCTATGCCCGGATCCAGTTGTAGCCAGTAGCGTAGTTAGCACTTGGTGATCTGTATTGTAAGATTTCTAACTCTCTGGCATTAAATTGACAGTGAGACTGATTCTGTTCAAACAATTCGGAACAGTTTATTAAACACACACACATGCACATCTATCAGCAGTCTTCAGCAGGAAGTTTGCCGTGTGCTCAGGAGAGAAGCAGAAGAGAGAGAAAAATCTTTGGCTTGAGTTCTTATACCTCTTATAGCCATTGTTCCTCAGAAAGCCCCAGGATTGGATCTTGGTCCCAGGGCAGTTCCTTATTGGCTCTCCTCACCCATGTGTCTGTCTGGAGGCATTCCTTGATTAGGTTAATGGCTTTCCAATTACACAAAACACAAACATCACGCTGGAGGTCTGTGAGCTTCAATGTTGAATCTTTCAAAACTGTCTTTTCGTATAGTCTACACTTTTTACATTTATACATACACAGAATCAATTTTATTACTGAACACTTTCATTCTTACAGTATGGAAGGTAGATTTGCTGCCATAGAGAAAGATGTTTCAGATTATTATCTGAATGGTGACAGATTAGTAAAAGGTGTTGTGGAAAAATATTTCCGAGACTGTATAATATATAAAGAGAGGTTTATTAAATCGGAGACAAAGCTTTGGGAGAAGTGTTAAAGACCCCTGTCTCTGAACCAGCTTCTCAGTTTGGTATCTCCAGTGAGGTTCTTTTATCTTACAAATTACATCACTTTACATCATATGCTTTAGCACTAGTCCTCAAGTCTAATCATCGCATTACAAGGTTTACAAAGCTTTTCATCCCAGGCTGAGCTCTTGATATAAACCATCCTCACATTGTGACAGGGCATTATAAACAAGTGCAGGCCTTTTGGTACCGGTATGGACAAACATACCCCCACTTATCTCTCCAGTCGTTCATTATCTGACTTTCCTATCTCCATAACTCAAGGCCAGCATACCTTGAAGTCTAACTGTTTTTTTATATAAAGCATAATGCATCAGTATTGTCCCTTACAAAATTCATTAAAGGGGAAAATAAAAACAAATGTTTGGTCCCGTATACTAGTCAAGTATATGTCCAAAAATCCGCTCCAACAATATTCCCCTTTTTGGTCCTGGAGGATGTTCATGAAATCCAGATGACCACAATGATAGTAGCATGGTGTCATATATTCGTCCTTTGGGGTATGTTACTTCCCTGATGTTCCATATGTCCACCTTGCCTGTAGCTCTAGGCTACCCTTCAAAGATAGTGGTCGGTGTCATCGTCGTCTGTTTCTTCATCCTTGGTATCTTCAGGTATTTCCATCAGGTGTGCTTCTTCTTCGGCGATTACACTGGCTACTGGCATCAGTCGATACATTATAACTTTACAGCAGATATTAAAACACCCGATAATCAGACAGCAAGTAATTATTATTATAACCAGAATAATTACTCCATGCATAAGATAGGACCCCCAGGATTCCCCTAACAGCCAATCAAACCAGTCAGATCCTCCTGCTGTCGTGGATAACTTCTTTACCCCACTTCTTGTGTGATCAGCGAGGTTGGTTATGTTTTCTGAATTATCGGGAATGTAAGTGCAACATTCAGCTCCAATTAAGGCACATGTGCCCCCACTTTGTGCTAGTATCTAGGGCCATTCGGTTCTGGAGTACCATTGTGCGTATGGCTACCTTTTCAGCCATTATGCCCTCTATTGCTTCAGCAGTGTCATTAACTATCTGTTCCAGCACCCTCTCTAGGTTACGTAATTCATCCATGATGCATCCTATCCCGAATGGGAGCATCATGACCCCAAATAGCCTCTCTACCGGGGTAAGATCTCGTCTTAGTCGACCTGGTGTCTGTACTTCTGCTACAGTACATACCCGTCTGACAAAAGGGGACCACATATCCCAAATAACAGGACCCCCTCCAGTCCTGTGGCAACCAGGGGTAGGCCTTATGCCCGCACACAAAATAAGTGCCATTGTATGCTGTTAGATTCGATCCCAATCTCTCTTTCAGCCCCCGTCGCCACCTAATCTTAGGGTCCCAGTCCTGGCTACTTTTCTGATTCTTCAAACCCTCTATTTCAAAGAACCCCTGGTTTGTTGTTTCGCTGGCTATTATGTTCCACCTGGTGAGGTTAAAGTATCCTGCTACAAAACCTGTTTCCTCACCAGTCAGGTTTCTAGTGAAACAAATGTCAGCGGTGGGCCTTCCAACTCCTGAGGTGTTGGTCAAAACCAGGAACGGGGGTCATACCGACCTATTGTATTCCGGCTGGTACCATCCGTCAAATGCATCCAAAAGGTAACCCCCCGATCGCCACGTTTCTTTATCCCCACTCTGGTTCCAAGTATCATTTACTTCCCCTGTACCGTTTTGTCGCATTACCCACTCCGCTACTTCCGAAATGTTAAGGGAGATTGACTTCAAAGGGATGCCTCCTTTGCTATGTATGGGGATGTGCGAACATACCCAGCAACTGGAAAAGTTCTCATTTTGCGCATAAACATAAGACATGTACAAAAAGGTATTCACATGTAACTCTCGTTTCGGTCTAGCTAGCAGGCCGGATCTAACATGAACTATGATAATCGCACCGATCGCAATATATAGTTTCATCTTATTACTCTATAATTAACAAATAGTCAAAGGCAAAATGGCCATATGGCTTGCTTGAAGAATCTCTCGCTGTCAATCTGTAAATAGACAAACAACAACAACTAATACGTGTGCTAAACGGCTGGTTCAAAAACCTTAAGCTGGGTCCGATGCTTCCATTTTCCGTTCCCTTTAATATCGATGCAGGCACAAGTGTCCCTGCTGATTATAACCTCATACGGCCCTATCCATTTTTGGGGCAAACCCCGGTTTTCCCGGGAGGACCCTTACCATAACGCGACCTCCCGCCAACGGGACTTCAGTGAGCTTTGTAAGCTCTGCTTCCGCGTCTATTTCTTCCTGATTGTCCCTAACTAATTTACGCATCCCTTTTAATTGAGTACTTAGTTCTAAAACATACCGTTTTATTTTGTCTTTTAATGGGCCTACATCGGTCCCCCCCTGTTATGATGTTCTCTGGTAATTGCATCGCCCTTCCTGTCATTAGTTCATAAGGGGTTAATCCGGTTGTCCGGTTTGTCGTGGCTCTTAACTTCATCAATATAATGGGTAATACTTCTGTCCACGTTTTTCCTGACATTTTCATGGCCTTAACCAGGGCATTCTTAAGGGTACGGTTCATGCGCTCTACCATTCCAGAACTCTGCGGGTGGTAGGGGATGTGGAATTTTTATTTTATGCCCATCAGCTGGCATATTGTTTTTACAATTTTTTCCGGTGAAGTGGGTGCCTTGGTCAGAATATCCTTGCCACTGTTGAGGCAGTGCAATCATGTGTGGGGAAAACTTCCACCCACCAGGTAAATTGATCTATAATCACTAGGCAATATCTTTTTTTTCCATGGGATGGGGGCAAAGGACCTGTGAAATCAATTTGTACGTGTTCCCAAGGCCCCCGTGGACGGGGCTGGTGTCCCATTTTAATTTTAATGGGCCTGCCTGGATTATATTGTGCGCACTTAACGCATCAATGGCAATATTTGGCGATATCTCTCCCCATCCCCTTCCACCACCAATCTCTTCCAAGACTCCCGGTCATGGCCTCTAGTCCTGAATGAGACAGGCCATGATGCAACTCCAATAAGGTATTCTGTATGCATTCAGGTGCCATTACCTTGTCGTTTCGTCTCCAAACGTTATCCTTCCCTTGCGTTGCGCCCTGCTTTGTCCACATACCTATTTCCTCCTCAGAAGTGTCCTGGTGTAGTTTCTCAAGACTTATCTGTTGGTCTCGGGCCCCAGCGGCACTGACTGAGGCTTCCTCACACTCTTCCTGTTCTAATGCCTTCTGTACAGCTACGTCTGCAGCTTTATTCCCTGGTGACTCAGCCAATCTGGACTGGTTCGGTCCGGCTCCCTCCTGTGGGCTTTAATTTTAATAACCGCTACCTCTTTTGGTTTATTACTGACTGCTAAAAGAGTTTCTATTCTCAGCTGATGCTTTATGGGATGTCCGCTAGTTGTGATAAAACCTCTTCTCCCCCATGCTGTCATATAATCGTGTACTACCCCGAATGCATATCTACTGTCCGTATAGATATTAACAATCTTATTTTCCGATAATTCCAGTGCCCGGGTGAGGGCTACCAGTTCTGCCACTTGAGCTGACGACCCCCCATTAATTCGTCCTGATTCAACTGTCTCTAGATCCTGGTTAACTACGGCCCACCCGGTACGAGGTAGTCCCTCTACGTATTTTCGTGAGCCGTCCACAAACAAGATTTGTTCTGCGGTTTGAAGGGGGGCGTCTTTTATTCTATCCTCGCACACCTCTTCGCAAAAGTGGGGTTCCCCTTCACCCATCATACCTTCTGCGGGGTTGTTTCCTACATCCCTAATTATGGTTACCGCTTTGTTGGGTGTTAAGAGGACTGCTTCCCACTTTGCCCATCTCATATTAGATACGGTTCTCAGTTTTCCTGTGTTTAACATTTCTACCAATGTGTGTTTAGTGTGGAGAATGTTTCCAGTCATCACCACAGGCTCGCTTAATTTTTACCGCCCAAGCTGCGCAATCTAGCGCGGCTATACATCTGGATAACCCAGTCACCACCGAGCTTTCAGTGGTAGAGTAATCGGCTTTAGGTCTCCTTTTATCCCCGTGATGTTGGGTGACCACGGCCATATAGAACCCACCTTCATTGGTACAGTGGATGTGGAAATCCTTACCCATGTCAGGCAGTCCCAATCCAGGTGCGGAGACTAGTTCTGACTTGAGTTTACTATACGCCTGTTCTTGTTCAGGGCCCCACTCTATGAGGTCTAGGGCCGGTTTCCCCCCTTTCACTAATCTTTGTATTGGCTCAGCAATTTTTACAAAATCAGGGATAAAGTTCCGGCTGTAATTAAAGAGGCCCAGTACCTTCCTCACCCCCCTTACCGTTACTGGTCTAGGCATGTCCTTGACAGCCTTTTTCCTATCCGAGGGCATTTCTTTCAGCCCCTTTGAGAGGCAGTACCCTAGGTACAGGACCTGGGATTTCCCTACCTGGGCCTTTTTGGGGTTAACCTTAAGGCCTGCCGTTTCCAGAGCCCTTAATACTAAGTATAGGGTTGCCTGATGTCCTTCCTTGGTTTCTGAGGCTATTAATATGTTGGCAACATATTGTAAAATACTATTTCCTGCCGGTACCTCTATTTGTTTTAGTATATCACTCATGACTCAATGGAATATGGCAGGACTATTATGGAATCCTTGTGGTAATCAGGTCCAAGTATATTGTTTATCCTCCACCATGAAGGCAAATTTTTCTTGTGATTCTGGGTCGAGGGGAAGGGCCCAAAAACCATTGGCTATGTCTAGGACTGTAAAGATCTTATGTTCGGGGGATAATCCAATAAGAATTGTGGAGGGGCTGACCACTATTGGGTGTAATTTGGGGGTGACCTTGTTAAGGGCAGTGTAGTCGATAGTGAGTCAATAACTCCCATCTGGTTTCCCTACCGGTCATGTTGGGGAGTTAGTGGTACTAACTGTTTCTTTTAAGATACCCTTTTCCACTAGCCCTTTTACTATTTCTACAACCGCTGTTCTAGCTTCAGGTCTTATAGGGTATTGTCTGTGTGGTTTATGAGGTGGTCCAGGGACTTTAATAGGATCCATCTTTGCCTTTCCAGTATCCAATTTTGTCTGTGCCCAGACCCCGGGCACAGAGGCACATATGCCTCCATACCCTCCAGTCCCGATAAGCCAGTCAGTTTTTGTGGCTGTAGCTACACCTATACTTTCCACATGGTGGACTATCTGTCCTAAATCTCCCTTACTGCCATCCACCTTTGGCCATGTCAATTTCCCCTTGCCACAATCAATCAGGGCCTTAAATTCCCATATTATATCATTCCCCAATATTGTTCCCTCACGATTCTTGCATACGTAAAATCTCATAGGTATATATAAATTATCAATTTCCACCAATTGGGTGGTGCTCAGGTAGGCCAGTGTGGGCCGTCCATCTATTCCGTTTATCAGAGCCTTCTTGTTGGTGACGGGAAGGGGCATATTGGTAATGGATATTGAGGCTCCCGTGTCCACTAGCATCTCACACTGTCGGCCCCCTACTAATGCAGACACATATATCCTTCCCTCCTTTTTACTTTGTACAGGGGCCGCCGGACTTTGTACGCCTGCCACTTCTGGTATTCCTGTTCTGACAGGGTCCTTGCCTTATTAGGATAGCCATTTTTACCATAGCATGTCGCTTCCAGGTGCCCTTTCTTATCACAATATGTACATTGCTTTTCACTGCCTTTCCCTTCGCATTCCCTGGCAAAATGGCCCGGTTTTCCACAATTATGGCAAGTCCCCCTTTTCTGCCCTCCTCCTGTTCCATGGCAGAGACCTTTTCCTGCTTTATCTTTTTCTTTTCTAAACTGCTACAGCGTACTGTTTTAGCCTTTTTCAAAAGTCCCTTTTACATCTTCACAGATAGCTCACCACTTGCCCAGGAGTTTGACCTGATCCCTGAAGGTATTTCTAAATTTAAAACTCTTTTTTTTTTACTGAGCTAGAAGCTTTCGTGTCAAGGTTTTAAACAAAGGAAAATGGGAGTGTTTTAAAAGGCATTCTTTATCTCATTCCTAGACTAAATTTATGTCTTTCAACCCAATTGCGTGTTTTCTTTCGACAAGTAAGTGAACGTGTCAAAAATTATTTCTTTTTTTACTACCGGGACCATGTATTTTTTATCTTTTACTCAACAAACCTATCCTTTGTGCATTTCCTAACTCCGTAACTTATCATCCGAATATATCCACACCTTCGTTTCGAACTTAAAATGTAATACCATAAGGTTCACAGTTTCTTAAACTTCCCACATACAAGACAACACTACGAAGGGTTAAAAAAAATTCACTCTGTTTGGAAAAAGTGGGTGGAGCTAAAACAGGCAGGCAACTCCACACCTTCCCAAACAGGCTTTCATTCATTCCGCAGTCAAAATCACTCAAGTACTCGCTTCATTCAAAATAGACACTCACAAAAGTCTCTCTTCATTCAACAAAGCTTATGTCTGGATCCATATGTTACTTAAGATAGTCACTATCAGCTTTTTTATGGCATTACATAATTACGCAAGTTACAATTAATGATAGGAATGAATTAATAACCCGGGCAGCCTGCGTTTTGCATTCCCTTCCTTACCTTCCATGTTCGCCAGTCTCGGACGTTTCCCTTTGTTTCTGTAATACTCACGGCCACGACTACTCTGTGGACACCCTTTGTCTTCGCAACAAAGCTAGCGTGTTTCCTTACCACCGGAGTTTTCGGCTCTAGGTTGGAGTGATCAGTTCCCTTCCGCACCGACCTTATTTACTAAAGGGACAACTCAAACTGGTTAGTCAGCCTCTTCCCGCTATCTACTTACTCGTATCTTATACACTATCCCGTCATGCCTATACACCTCTCTTTTCAGTCTCTAACACCAGATTCCAGATAGTGTCTTAAGTGATCACGTCTGATCGGACAGCATCCTGTTCGTGATGCCATTTTGTTGTGGAAAAATATTTCCGAGACTGTATAATATATAAAGAGAAGTTTATTAAATTGGAGACAAAGCTTTGGGAGAAGTGTTAAAGACCCCTGTCTCTGAACCGCTTCTCAATTTGGTATCTCCAGTGAGGTTCTTTTATCTTACAAATTACGTCACTTTATATCACATGCTTTAGCACTAGTCCTTAAATCTAATCATCGCATTACAAGGTTTACAAAGCTTTTCATCCAAGGCTGAGCTCTTGATATAAACCATCCTCGCATTGTGACAGGGCATTATAAACAAGTGCAGGCCTTTTGGCACCGGTATAGACAAACATACCCCCACTTATCTCACCAGTCGTTCATTATCTCACTTTCCTATCTCCATAACTCAAGGCCAGCATACATTGAAGTCTAACTGTGTTTTTTTTTTATATAAAGCATAATGCATCAGTATTGTCCCTTACAAAATTCATTAAAGGGGAAAATAAAAACAAATGTTTGGTCCCGTATACTAGTCAAGTATATGTCCAAAAATCCGCTCCAACAAAGGGGAGGTGCAGCGAGACCTGGGTGTCATGGTACATCAGTCATTGAAAGTAGACATGCAGGTACAGCAGGCAGTCAAGAAAGCAAATGGCATGTTGGCCTTCATAGCGAGAGGATTTGAGTATAGGAGCAGGGAGGTCTTGCTGCAGTTGTACAGGAACTTGGTGAAACCACAGCTTGAGTGTTGTGTGCAGTTTTGGTCTCCTAATCTGAGGAAGGACATTCTTGCTATTGAGGGAGTGCAGCGAAGGTTCACCAGACTGACTCCCAGCAGGACTAACATATGAAGAAAGATTGGATCGACTAGGCTTATATTCACTGGAATGAAGAAGGATGAGAGGGGATCTCATAGAAGCATATAAAATTCTGACGGGATAGAAATATCGAAACATAGAAACATAGAAAATAGGTGCAGGAGTATGTCATTCAGCCCTTCAAGCCTGCATCACCATTCAATAAGATCATGGCTAATCATTCACCTCAGTATCCCTTTCCTGCTTTCTCTCCATATCCCTTGATCCCTTTAGCCGTAAGGGCCATATCTAACTCTCTCATGAATATATCCAATGAACCGGCATCAACAACTCTCTGCGGTAGGGAATTCCACAGGTTAACAACTCTCTGAGTGAAGAAGTTTCTCCTCATCTCAGACCTAAATGGCTTACCCCGTATCCTTAGACTACGTCCCCTGGTTCTGGACTTACCCAACATCGGGAACATTCTTCCTGTAGCTAAACTGTCCAGTCCCGTCAGAATTTTATATGTTTCTATGAGATCCCCTCTCATCCTTTTAAACTCCAGTGAATACAGGCCCAGTCTCTCCTCATATGTCAGTCCTGCCATCCCGGGAATCAATCTGGTGAACCTTCGCTGCACTCCCTCAATAGCAAGAACATCTTTCCTCAGATTAGGAGACCAAAACTGAACACAATATTCCAGGTGAGGCCTCACCAAGGCCCTGTACAACTGCAGTAAGACCTCCTGCTCCTATACTCAAATCCCCTAGCTATGAAGGCCAACATATCATTTGCCTTTTTCACCACCTGCTGTACCTGCATGACAACTTTCAATGACTGATGTACCATGACCCCAGGTCTCGTTGCACCTCCCCTTTTCCTAATCTGCCGCCATTCAGATAATATTCTGCCTTCGTGTTTTTGCCACCAAAGTGGATAACCTCACATTTATCCACATTATACTGCAACTGCCATGCATTTGGCCATTCACCTAACCTGTCCAAGTCATTCTGCAGCCTCTTAGCATTCTCCTCACAGCTCACACTGCCACCCAGCTTAGTGTCATCTGCAAACTTGGAGATATTACACTCAATTCCTTCATCTAAATCATTAATGTATATTGTAAATAGCTGGGGTCCCAGCACCGAGCCCTGCGGCACCCCACTAATCACTGCCTGCCATTCTGAAAAGGACCCATTTATCCTGACCCTCTGCTTCCTGTCTGCCAACCAGTTCTCTATCCACGTCAGTACATTACCCCCAATATCATGTGCTTTAATTTTGCACACCAATCTCTTGTGTGGGACGTTGTCAAAAGCCTTTTGAAAGTCCAAATATGCCACATCCACTGGTTCTCCCTTGTCCACTCTACCAGTTACAGCCTCAAAAAATTCTAGAAGATTTGTCAAGCAGGATTTCCCTTTCATAATTCCATGCTGACTTGGACAGATCCTGTCACTGCTTTCCAAATGCACTGCTATTTCATCTTTAATAATTGATTCCAACATTTTCCCCACTACTGATGTCAGGCTAACCGGTCTATAATTACCCGTTTTCTCTCTCCCACCTTTTTTAAAAAGTGGTGTTACATTAGCTACTATCCAGTCCATAGGAACTGATCCAGAGTCGATAGACTGTTGGAAAATGATCACCAATGCAATGAACAGGTTAGATTCAGGAAGCATGTTCCCGATGTTGGGGAAGTCCAGAACCAGGAGTCACAGTTTAAGGATAAGTGGTAAGCTATATAGGACCGAGATGAGGAGAAACTATTTCACCCAGAGAATTGTGAACCTATGGAATTTTCTACCACAGAAAGTTGTTAAGTCCAGTTCGTTGGATATATTCAAAAGGGAGTCAAATGTGGCCCTTACGGCTAAAGGGATCAGGGGATATGGAGAGAAGGCAGGAGTGGAGTACTGAAGTTGCATGATCAGCCATGAAGGGCCGAATGGCCTGCTCTTGCAACTATTTTCTATGTTTCTATGTGCCAGCGTTCACATGCTTAGCTGCAAGTGAGTGCTTTGCATTTCCCTGTAGAATATTTACGTTCTGCATTGAGCGCGTGCGAGAGACGAAGGCGACTGTGCGTTCCAGGCCATCAACTCATTGCGAGAGCGCAGCACCCATGGCGGTGCCTAATTCATCCGTGGTGACATACGTAGTGGCATTCGGATCAAAGTGCACGAGGATAGGAGGGGATGTGATTTTCTCCTTAAGCGTGTTGAATGCCTGAGCCTGGGAATCTGTCCTTTCCCAAGGAACGTCCTTGCACAGCAACTTCAAAGTGGTTCAGCAATGTGCGAGTAGTGCGGGATGAACTTCAGATAGAAGTTGCAAGTGCCGAGGAATGATGAAAGTTCTTTGATGTTGGTAGCCTCCTGCATTTGCCGGATCGCACCAATGTTGTCAAGCATCGGCTTGACACCTTGTGCTGTGACTCTGTCGCCCAGCAGCAAATGTACACTTATTGGCATTCAGTGTAATGTTATGTGTAGCAAGTCTAGCCATAACTGCGTGAAGTCACTGGTCATGTTCTTCCATTGTCCGTCCATGGACGACAATATCATCAAGCAGATTGAGGGCTCCCTTTATGCCTGCTAGCATAGTAGTGACAATGTTCTGAAATGCACTTGGTGCAGAAGATAATCTGTAGAGCATGCGTCGATACTGATACAGACCCTCATGCATCGTTAATGCCGTGAGCAGTTTGCTGTTCTCCGCTAGGGGTATTTGCAGGTAATTGTGCGCAGGTCGAGATTCGTAAAAACTATTGAGCTGTGGAATTCTGAAGACAGTTAGTCGATGGTAGTAAGAGGGTAATTGTCGAGGATGATGGCCTTGTTGACCTCTTTCAGCTTGATGCATAGGCTGATCTCCCCAGGTTTACACCAAGCAATGATTAAGTTTGAGATCCAGGGTGAGGAGTCGATGCTCTCAATAATTCCCTGAGATTCGAGTCACGTTAGTTCTGTGGCTACTTGGTCGCGAACCGCGAATGGGAGACGGTGAAGTCACTGCGTAGCCGATTTGATGGAAAGGTCAACATGGGGACGATGGCAGAAATTTGTTGGCAATCCAAACCCTGTGAAGATTGAGGGGAAACTGCTTGTTAACGTCCACATAAGTGTATCAGTTTGGTCATAAACTTTGAACCCAAGCTTGTCAAAAAGGTCAACACCCATGAGGCTTCGTCCCTTCGCAACATGAAAGGAAACGTTCTCCAATGTTATGGCCTTGTAGTATATAGGGACAGATATGACCCCAAGTACCCCAATTTTGGAGTTGGAGTACGCATGTAGAGTGGAAGTTGTGGGCTGCAGTTGACAATGCGTGAAGTGGCTTTTGTACACAGCCTTGCTCAATATGGAAACTTTGGCTCCAAGGTCAATGAGGAGGCAGATGGATGTGTCGTCAATGTTTACATCACAGTCCTTGAATTTGCCCAAACCGAAGTGCAAAATGTCACTAATGGTGTAACCCATACTGGGTTCATCATTATCGGGGTTGTCCACGTGTCGAATATGCTGCGATAAGTGACAGACACTAGCAAAATGGTTCATTTTATCACATGCAGAGCATTTCTTCCCACATGCAGGACAGTTAGGACTCTTTGCTGAGTGTGATTTGTCCCTACAGTTAAAGCAGTGGAAGTTAAGCCCGAGATCCATAGTGGGGGGCTCATTACTCGCCCTGAGTCTCTGCTGTGATTTCCACTTTGGACGAACGCCTTGCACATGGGCTGTAGCTGCAGTCTGCCGCACAGGGGGAGCAGGGGATCTGATCGCTTTTTAATCAGAAAGCACTGATTCGATTTGGATGGCCAAATTAGTTACTTTGTCGAATGTAAATTTTTCATCCTCCATTAGCAAGCGTTCCCGAATGCAGGGGATCGTTTACTCAATCATTTGATCCCTGATCATTTCCTCTGTGAGTGCTCCAAAGTTACACCGTAGCGGCCAGTTCAGTTCATGAAATGATGTACTGTTTGATTGGTTCACCATTCCATTGCCCCTTTTTACGAAATTGGTATCTCTCCATCACAATACTTTTCTTTGGCCCAAAATAGTTTTCTAGGATGCTTACCATTTTGTCGTAGGACTCCGTGTCTTCAATTTGGCCAAAGATGCGATGGCCTTCGGTGCTGAGGCAGTGGATAAGTATTGCACGGTGGTGAGCTGGTGTTACATTGTCAGCGTCTAACCCACTCACCGTGATATAGGTAGAAAAACGTTTTATCCATTTTGGTCACGGAATTGGAGGATCCACCGGTGTGGAGAGGAAAGACTGCAGGGTAGGGAAGTTAATTTCATCCCATCCTCGTTGCCAAATTATGTTGTGTACGTATAAATAACTGACAAAATGAGCCAGGAAAAATTAAACTTAATTAACTGTGCTTTTCCCATCCTCGTCACCAAATTATGTTGGGTACGCGTAAATAACTGACAAATTGAGCCAGGAGAAATGTAACTTAACGTCACTGTGCTTTTACAACCCAAATAACTCCCGCAGGGTCCTAATGCCCATCCAGTGAGCTGCACAAATAAATAGAGTATGAACACAACAGATATCCTGCCCACTTATGCCTCCATGCTTCTAATACATGGGCCAAGCTGCTTTAGGAGTACTGTGTAATTATTAAAATGAAGGTGTCCACAGAAAAAATACCAGTAGATCCTCACTCCCTTTAGCACCAGATGTGCAGCCATTGTGCTGCTAAGAGAAAATCTCCCCCTAAGCTCGTTCCCCTTCCCTCCAGCAGAATAACAATGGGAGCGTCAGTAATTTTTCCATAACTCTCTATTGCCCCCTTCTCAAAAGATGTTAATCCAGCACCACATTTAAAGGCGTCAATTGCCACTGAATCAATTGTCGTCCCTTGGCACTTGTTCAATCTATCACACTAGCTATTAAACAAAAAATCTCTGAATGCACATTTTCTTCAGCATTATCACTGATGTGAACTTCACATTATTAGAACTTAAAAACTGAACTTGTAAAAACAGAATCTATTTCTGTGTATATGTGGCCCATGTAATCATTGTCACATGTATTATACACAATTTCATCTCGGCTAAGCAGTATGGGTATGATATACCACCATTTTTTTCTTGTAGGCCATGGCCTTAAAAGCCTCTAAACACTGAAATCAAATCACCCAAATGGCTATCCTTTAATGGACTATCTAATGCCTTCACAAGAGTCATATGAGGCCACTTCATAGACAGTGTGGTCTATAGAGTTACTGATGAAGCAGAAGTGTTTAATCTGGGTAAAATAGTTATAAACTAGCTCACACAGTTCCATAGAAACATAGAAACATAGAAAATAGGTGCAGGAGTAGGCCATTCAACCCTTCGAGCCTGCACCATCATTCAATAAGATCATGGCTGAACGTTCACCTCAGTAGCCCTTTCCTGCTTTCTCTCCATACCCCTTGATCCCTTTGGCCGTAAGGGCCATATCTAACTCCCTCTTGATTATATGCAATGAACTGGCATCTACATTTCTCTGCAGTAGGGAATTCCACAGGTTAACAACTCTCTGAGTGAAGAAGTTTCTCCTCATCTCAGTCCTAAATGGCTTACCCCTTATCCTTAGACTATGTCCCCTGGTTCTGGACTTCCCCAACACCGGGAACATTCGTCCTGCATCTAACCTGTCCTGTCCCATCAGAATGTTATATATTTCTATGAGATCTCCTCTCATCATTCTAAACTACAATGAATACAGGCCCAGTCGATCCAGTCTCTGCTCATATGTCAGTCCTGCCATCCCGGTAGTCAGTCTGGTGAACCTTCGCTGCACTCCCTCAATAGCAAGAACATCCTTCCTCAGATTAGGAAGATACAATATTCCAGGTGGGGCCTAACTAAGGCCCTGTACAACTACAGTAAGACCTCCCTGCTCCTATACTCAAATCCCCTAGCTATGAAGACCAACATACCATTTGCCTTTTTCACCGCCTGCTGAACCTGCATGCCAACTTTCAATGACTAATGTACCATGACAACCTGGGTGTATTAATTATACTAATGAGCCTGGACTGATATTCAGTGGAAAATAGACCACCAGTGGGAAAGATCTTGCAGATTCCTGACTCCCAGACTTCTTGGCACCCAGCTACATGTGTCATTCTGTGAGATTCCTGGGTTTTTTGTTTGCTGTAAAATACTAAAAGCTGGGGTTTTTTTATGTGGTGGGACCTTTTCACAACTGGCTTCTAAGGGAGGGAAAGTACATTTCATGAATGAGCTTGTATTTAATCTTTAGTTTGTCATTATGAGTCTGGGGGATGTTTTCTGTTGACAGCTGACACAAAGCTATGCAAGATTAATCTCACTGCTAAAAATAGCCAGATAAATTTAAATATTCTCCAGCTGAATATATCACCAGTGCACACTTCCTGAGTATGCCTGTCTCCTGCCTGTGGGCTTGCGATATTGATTGGACTTGCAAGATCATTAGAGCATCACGGGCTGTCAGATGGGACAAATGTTTTCTTTCCACTTTCAGGGCCCTGGTGAAGAACTGGGATGCAATGAGAACTGTTCAGATGAAAAAGGGGAAAAAAAAGTAATGTTCCAATCTCTTCAAGTATTGTGATAACAGAAATGATTATCATCATCATAGTCCCTCGGAATCGAGGAAGACTTGTTTCCACTCTTAGAATGAGTCCTTAGGTGGCTGAACAGTCCAATATGAGAGCCGCAGTCCTTGCCACATGTGGGACAGACAGTCGTTGAGGGAAGGGGTGGGTGGGACAGGTTTGCCGCACGTTCTTTCCACTGTCTGCGCTTGTTTTCCGCATGCACTTAGCAATGAGACTCGAGGTGCTCAGCGCCCGCCCGGATGCATTTCCTCCACTTAGGGCGGTATTTGGTCTTTGGCCAGGGACTCCCAGGTATCAGTGGGGATGTTGCACTTTATCAGGGAGGCTTTGAGGGTGTCCTTGTAACGTTTCCTCTGCCCACCTTTGGCTCGTTTGCCATGAAGGCGTTCCGAGTAGAGCGCTTGCTTTGGGAGTCTCGTGTCTGGCATGCGGACAATGTGGCCTGCCCAGCAGAGCTGATCAAGGGTGGTCAGTGCTTCAATGCTGTGGATGTTGGCCTGGTCGAGGACACTAATGTTGGTGCTTCTGTCCTCCCAGGGGATTTGTATGATCTTGCGGAGGCGTTGGTAGTATTTCTCCAGCAACTTGAGGTGTCTACTGTACATAGTCCATGTCTCTGATTCATACAGGAGGGCGGGTATTACTACAGCCCTGTAGACCATGAGCTTGGTGATAGATTTGAGGGCCTGGTCTTCGAACACTTTTTTCCTCAGGCAGCCAAAGGCTGCGCTGGCGCACTGGAGGCGGTGTTGAATCTCGTCATCAATGTCTGCTCTTGTTGATAAGAGGCTCCCGAGGTATGGGAATTGATCCATGTTGTCCAGGGCCGCATCGTGGATCTTGATGACTGGGTGGCAGTGCTGTGCGGCGAGGACAAGCTGGTGGAGGATCTTTGTCTTATGGATGTTTAGCGTAAGGCCCATGCTTTTGTACACCTCAGTAAATACGTCGACTATGTCCTGGAGTTCAGCCTCTGAATGTGCACAAACGCTGGCGTCACCCGCGTACTGTAGCTCGATGACAGAGGTTGGGGTGGTCTTGGACCTGGCCTGGAGACAGCGAAGGTTGAAGAGCTCCCCACTGGTTCTGTAGTTTAGTTGCACTCTAGCGGGGAGCTTGTTGACAGTGAGGTGGAGCATGGCAGCGAGGAAGATTGAGAAGAGGGTTGGGGCGATGGTGCAGCCCTGTTTGACCCCGGTCCGGAAGTGGATTGGGTCTGTAATGGATCCATTGGTAAGGATCACGGCCTACATATCATCGTGGAGCAGGCAGAGGATGGTGACGTACTTTTGGGGGTATCCCAAATGGAGAAGGCCGCTCCATAGACCCTCGCGGTTGACAGTGTCAAAGGCCTTTGTAAGGTCAAAGAAGGCCATGTATAAGGGCTGGTGCTGCTCCCTGCATATTTCCTGCAGCTGTCGCGCTGCAAAGATCATGTCCGTTGTGTCCCGTGGGGGAAGAAATCCGCATTGTGACTCTGGGAGGAGCTGCTCGGCCACAGGGAGAAGACGGTTGAGGAGGACTCTAGCGACAACTTTCCCAGTGGCTGATAGCAGGGAGATTCCTCTGTAGTTGCTGCAGTCGGATATTGTACAGATTAATACTCTGTACAATGTACACACATATATATATATATATGTATAGTGCAGGATGAAGACAGAGGGCAAGCATGGTCACTACAAAGTTCCCAAGCCTCCCATGCTCTGCTCCCTACATTCTCCAGTCCCCTCGCGCTGCCCCTGCGCCCATGTGTTCTGCACCCTATCCAGCTGTCACTGCCTTTGTGCATTACTCCCCTTCCCTGACACATCAGCTCCTCAGCCCCAGCAACCAGCACAATTCTAACAAATTGCATTTTTTTTTTAAAACAACATACCTTGAACGGTAGGAGGTGTTAAGCTGGCCCCTTACTTTTCCTCCCAAGCATAATTACCATTTGGATTTCCACTTGCGTGGCGAGTTGCTCCAATGGAAATAAACACACGTCTATCTACAAACGGCTCCATTATTAATACATAAGTTGAAGATTTGGACTAGTCTTGATGTCAGTGCAGAGGCGCCTAATGTGGTAAAATAATAGGAAACAGGACTCAGCTAGTATGAACTATTCTTATTGTGTTCCAAACAGATGAGACGGCACATAGGAGATTAAAGTAACAGTGTCCTCAGTCTTTATTAAGACACTCCAGAGTCAGGAACAGGCCTTTGGGGACGGCTTATATACAGTGCTCCCAAGGGATGCTGGGATCCCTTGGGACTTCAGGGAATGAGCTCCCTGATGGCAGAACATGGGAGTGCATGCTTTACAGATACACAACATCATTCCCTCCCAAAGTCAAAGTGAAAACTATTTACAAGGTGAGGCGGTCGGGAGCCTTTCTTTCCCTGGTGGACCGCCTCGGTATAAATGTCTGTTCTGGTGTGTTGGCTGTGCCCTTGCTGGGCTGGCATGTTGTTGGCCCTGCAGAGCTGCTGGGTCAGCCTGGCCTTGCTCGGCTGTTGGGCGTGATGGGTTCAATTTCCTGGTCCGGGGTGGTGTCGTTGATCCTTTGGGTGTGTGTTGTGGGCTCGAAAAAGGTGGTGTCTGCGGTGGGTTGTTCAGGGCAGTCTGTGAACCGCAGCCTTGTTTGGTCCAGGTGCTTTCTGCAAATTTGTCCATTGTCTAGTTTGACTACAAACACCCGACTCCCTTCTTTAGCTATCATCGTGCCCGCGATCCACTTGGGACCATGTCCATAGTTTAGCACATACACAGGGTCATTCAGATCAATTTCCCGTGACACAGTTGCACGACCATCGTTTACATTTTGTTGCTGCTGCCTGCTCTCTACCTGATCATGCAGGTTGGGATGAACCAGCGAGAGTCTGGTTTTAAGTGTCCTTTTCATGAGTAGCTCAGCTGGGGGCACCCCTGTGAGCGAGTGGGGTCTTGTGCCGTAGCTGAGCAGTACTCGGGACAGGTGGGTTTGGAGTGAGCCTTCTGTGACTCGTTTAAGGCTCTGTTTGATTGTTTGTACGACCCGCTCTGCCTGCCCATTGGAGGCTGGTTTAAACGGGGCCGAGGTGACATGTTTGATCCCATTGCGGGTCATGAATTCTTTAAATTCGGCACTGGTGAAACATGGCCCGTTGTCACTGACCAGTATGTCAGGCAGGCCGTGGGTGACAAACATGGCTCTCAGGCTTTCAATGGTGGTGGTGGCGGTGCTTCCCGACATTATTTCACATTCAATCCATTTTAAAAAAGCATCCACCACCACCAGAAGCATTTTATTGAGAAATGGGCCCGCATAGTCGACATGGATCCTCGACCATGGTCTGGAGGGCCAGGACCACAAACTTAATGGTGCCTCTCTGGGCGCGTTGCTCATCTGAGCACATACGCTGCACTGCCGTACACAGGATTCTAAGTCAGAGTCGATACCGGGCCACCACATGTGGGATCTGGCTATTGTTTTCATCATTACTTTACCCGGGTGTGTGCTGTGGAGATCCGAGATGAACGTCTCCCTGCCCTTTTTGGGTAGCACTACGCGGTTGCCCCACAACAGGCAGTTTGCCTGAATGGACAGCTTGTCCTTTCGCTGCTGGAATGGCTTGATTAGCTCTTGCATTTCAACGGGGATGCTGGCCCAGCTCCCATGCAGTGCACAGTTTTTTACTAGGGACAGCAGAGGACCTTGGCTGGTCCAAGTCCGAATCTGGCGGGCTGTGACAGGTGATTTATCATTTACAAACACTTCCATGGCCATCAACAAGTCTGCGGATTGCGCCAGCATCAACAAGTTTGCAGGCTGCGCCATTTACACCCCCGTGGTGGGCAATGGTAGCCTACTGAGAGCATCTGCACAGTTCTCGGTGCCTGGCCTGTGGCGGATGGTATAGTTATACGTGGATAGCGCGAGTGCCCACCTTTGTATGCGGGCTGAGGCATTAGTATTTATCCCCTTGTTTTCAGCGAACAGGGATATGAGGGGCTTGTGATCGGTTTCCAGCTCAAATTTGAGGTGGGTACTGATGCATTTTCTTTACCCCGAACACACACGCTAATGCCTCTTTCTCAATCATGCTGTAGGCCCTCTCAGCCTTAGACAAGTTCCTGGAGGCATAGGCGACAGGTTGCAACTTCCCCGCAACGTTAGCTTGTTGTAATACACACCCGACTCTGTACGACGACGCATCACATGCTAGCACAAGTCTTTTACACGGGTGAAACAATACAAGCAGCTTGTTGGAGCATAAAATGTTTCTGACTTTCTCAAAAGCAATTACTTGTTTTTTTCCCCCAAACCCAGTTCTCACCTTTACGCAATAACACATGTAGGGGCTCTAAGAGGGTGCTTAACCCCGGTAGGAAGTTACCAAAATAGTTGAGGAGTCCCAGGAACGATCGCAGCTCCGTGACGTTCTGTGGCCTGGGCGCGTTCCTGATAGCTTCTGTCTTGGCATCTGTGGGCCGAATGCCATCCGCCGCGATCTTTCTCCCCAAAAACTCCACTTCTGTTGCCATGAAGACGCATTTCGACCTCTTCAGCCGCAGCCCTACGCGATCCAGTCACTGGAGGACCTCCTCCAGGTTTTGTCAGTTCTCGACGGTGTCTCAACCCGTGAGCAATATGTCATCCTGAAAAAGCACTGTACGTGGTACCAACTTGAGTAGGCTCTCCATGTTTCTCTGGAAGATCGCTGCAGCCGACCGAATTCCAAACGGGCATCTATTGGTTCCCCATGGTCGGAACCTATGTCCGGTGGGGCTGCCACTTCCCCCACAAGCTTCCCATAATCGGGTTCAGTGCCTGGTGGGGCTGTTACCTCTGTTGTGGGCTCGTTCCCTTCAGAGGCTACGACCGGTGGGGCTGCTGCCCCCCCCTGCTGGTTCCCTACAGTCGGGCACTGCAGGTCTGGGACCTTTTGCCAGTAAGCAGTCTCCTGCCTTCCGCAGTCTTTGCTTCCTGGAGTTCCGCTCGGAATGGAGCAGTCTGTATCGTAGCGTAGGGGACCATGGGAACCTGGGCTGCGGGGTGCGGAAGGTCCTTCTAAGGCCTTCGAGTACCTGGGGCTTGTACGAGTCCCAAACTATAGGTTGGACAGCCCCTCCAGTAATGCAGCTCACGGCCCCTAGTTGTATAGCCTGTGAGTCTGCCCCCACTACCCCTGCAGTTCCCCCACAGTCGGAGGCTGCCGGCTGGGGGCCCTTGTTCTGAGGACCGCTCACCCCTCCCGGCTGCCCTTTGTGCTAAGCTGACCCTGGGTTGTACAGCTTGCACTGGTTGATGAGGAAAGATCTTACTCCAGTAACAGAACGAATGGCTGGCAATTTTTGCACTGCTTCTCTTCTGGCCTGATCTATAGCCCTCTCGCCTGCGCGCACAGTCAGCCCCAGGAATTTTACTTCTGGCTGGCCGAGCTGCGCCTTCTTTGGGTTGACTTTAAAGCCCTCTTCCTTTAGCAGTCCCAGCAGTTCAGGCAGCAGTGGGCCGTGCTCCTCACCCTTGTCGGTGAATAGGAGCAGGTCATCCGCATACTGTACCAACTGCTGGGGCTTGTTGAAGTGTTTTAGACAATTGGCCATGCAGTGATGGAATATACTAGGGCTGTTATGAAACCCCTGGGGAAGGCAGTTCCACGTGTATTGCTGGCCCTTGAAGGTAAAAGCAAATTTGTACTGGTCCCCTTTCTTTAACGGGATGGACCAAAAACCGTTTGAGATATCCAGCACTGTGAAGGTGCACGCGGATGCCAGTATGCTTCCAATTAAGTCAGCAACTGCAGCGACCATGGGCGCGCAGGCTGGGATATTGCGGTTGAGGACCCGGTAGATCACAGTGGCTCTCCACGAATTGTTCGGTTTCCTAACCGGCCAAAGTGGTGAGTTCACGTGGGTGGCTATCGGCCTCAACACTCCCTGTGTGACTAGGGAACCCAGGGCAATCTCCAGGTCCGCCTCCGCCTCCCTAGGGAAATTATACTGTTTTGGGGGCCTGGGCATGGGATCCCCATCTACGCTAACCTCAACCCCTGTTAACCTTCCACAATCATGCTTGTGGGTGGCGAATGCATTGAGATTTACCCGCACAAATGCCTGATATACTTTGGGGGTACTGCTTACCAGTAACTCGAGGTCATAACCTTCTTTTGGTTTTACCGTGCATAAGGTTCCTTTGCCTTGTATCCCCGGGATCACTACAACTTCTTTCTCTTCCCCCGTGTACACCGCTCCCCATAGACAATGATTTCTAAGATCCACTAAGACCTTGTAGCCAATAAGGAAATCTGTGTCTAGGATCCCTGTTCCCTCTTTCTCCCACTTCATTAGGATACACGTCCACTTGGTGTGGAGTGCTTCTAAGTCAATTGATAGTGGAATGGAGAACGAGTCAGCCTGCTCGTTACCTATGAACCCTACCAAGGGATACGGGACTCCGTTCGACAGAGGTGAGGTGGTTGGGTTATCCGCACAGACGATGGTGCTGGAAGCACCAGTGTCTAGCAGATAGGTCCATTTAACCCTCTCCACCTCCATCTTCACGCAAGGCCGTTTCCACTCATCATATTGTAAAGGGCACAGGTATACAGGCCACGCTGGCTTAAGTCATGGATCAGGATTGGGTGGGGCAGATGGGGTTGCGCTGGTGGCTACAGCTATCTTCCCTGAGCCCATTATCATATTTCGGAGCGCGGCTACGATCTCATCGAAACTGCCAGAGGGATTGTGTGCCACAGGTTCGGATTTTTGGCCCAGGGCTGTTAAGCTTTTTGTGGCAGGGGAATCCTTTAAGGCTGGGGATTCCTTTCCTGCCCTATCTTTCCAAGGATTTCGGCAATCCTTACGCCAGTCCACTTTTTCCGCACCCATAGCACGTACTCTTTGAGTCAGAAGGGCTCCCCCCTTCCTGGTGCCATTCTCTCCTGGAATTACTGGGCTGGATCTCGTGGACCTTTCCTTTTTGTGGGGCCTCAACTGTCCCTCTGCCATTCCGGTAAGCCAGGGTTAACTGTCTAACCACTGACTCTTCAGTAGCGGTGGGGTCTCTGGGGTCGAACCACAGCTCGGCTTTAGCCTTTACTCATGGCAGGCAGTTAGCCACTAGGTTACGAAACCAGTGAGCTGTTGGTTCCCATTCCAGGTGTTCCCGGTCGAGATCTCCTCCACATGCGCTCTCATAGACGGGCCACAGCCTGTCTGCGAAAACCTGTGGAGTTTCGCCTGACTGTTGCAGGGTTTTCTCGACCTGGGAAAACGGACTTCCATCATTTAGGCCCAGAACCTCTAACACCTCTTCTTGGATCGCAGCGTATCTGCTCTGCCCCTTCTTGCTATCTGCAGAGAGGGCCTGCAAACCAAGGAGAAAAGCAGCATTGTAGCCTGTTCAGCCTCATCGCAGCGGTTTATAGCGGCTGCCTGCTCTATGTCCATAAAATGGACCGAGGAGTCGCCTTGAGGGGTTAACTTTTCTAAATGAGCTACCAGTGCCCGGAGCTGCTGGGTTCCATGGGAGATTATAAATTGGCTCTCCAGGGCCCGTTGTCCCTGACTACTGTTGCCGGCACCATACTTTTGTTGTCTGATCGGGCACATCGGCCCCGGTCCTGACACCCCTTGTATTTCCTCGGTGCCATGCTCTCTCTGTACTGCCAGGCTTAACCTCAGTAGGGCTACAGGCGGTGGTTGGACGCACCTTTCTGCCACTCTATCCCTCTCCCCCTCTACTCCCCCTTGCTCCTGCACATCTCCCTTAGGAGTGCTTGGGCTTATCAGGCATACCATCCCCTTAGCTGGGGCCTGGGTTAAACTTTTTATCCTGGCCTCACAGGGCCCGTGATCCTCCACTCCAAAGCCCTTGCTACTAGCTACTTTATAAGCTGCCTGCACATCCCGTATTCTCTCCTCCTGTTCTCTTATTACTTTTGTTAGGTGGGCATTTTCCTCTCGCAGCGCTAGCTCATTCCTCTTTGCCTCTGTTACTTGGCATTGGAAATAGTCCTGCTTATTCCTGTGGGTCTCCTCTAGCTGTAATCTGCTATGCTATTGTTTAGTTCATTCCTCAAGCATTTTCTCCCCTGCAATAGCCCTTATGGCTGAGTGCTCTTCAGATTTCCGGAGCTCTGCTACCAATTTCTTGACCTTCCTATCCAGCAACTGGATCTGTCTTTGGTAGCAGACCAATCAAATAGCTTTCTCTATTGACCTTTTATGGTCCTTGCTCTCAGTCCACTTAGCAGCTGCGTTTACTGGACGCTCAGCCCGTAACAGGCTTATGACCCACCTTTTGGTAATATTTACTTTCTTAAATACATATTCGGAGATTCTTTCCACTTCCGGTGTCCCTGACGACTACGTGTGCGGGAAGTGTGTCCACCTCAAGCTCCTGACGGTCCGCGTTACGGAATTGGAGCTGAGGGTGGATTCACTCTGGAGCATCCACGATGCTGAGAATGACGTGAGTATCACGTGTAGTGAGTTGGTCTTACCGCAGGGAAAGGGTCCACAGCCAGATAGGGAATGGAAGAACAGCAGGAAGAGTAGTGCAAGGAAGGTAGTGCAGGGGTCCCCTGCGGTCATCCCCCTGCAAAACAGATACACCGTTTTGAGTACTGTTGAGGGGAATGACTCATCATGGGAGGGCAGCAGCAGCCAAGTTCATGGCACCATGGCTGGCTCTGCTGCACAGGAGGGCAAGAAAAAGAGTGGGACAGCAATAGTGATAGGGGATTCAATGGTGAGGGGAATAGATAGGCGTTTCTGCGGCCGCGACCGAGACTCCAGGATGATATGTTGCCTCCCTGGTGCAAGGGTCAAGGATGTCTCGGAGCGGGTGCAGGACATTCTGAAATGGGAGGGAGAACAGCCAGTTGTCGTGGTGCACATTGGTACCAACGACATAGGTAAAAAAAGGGATGAGGTCCTACGAAACGAATTTAAGGAGCTAAGAGCTAAATTAAAAAGTAGGACCTCAAAAGTAGTAATCTCGGGATTGCTACCAGTGCCACGTGATAGTCAGAGTAGGAATCGCAGGATAGCGCAGATGAATACGTGGCTTGAGCAGTGGTGCAGCAGGGAGGGATTCAAATTCCTGGGGCATTGGGACCGGTTCTGGGGGAGGTGGGACCAGTACAAACCGGACGGTCTGCATCTGGGCAGGACCGGAACCAACGTCTGAGGGGGAGTGTTTGCTAGTGCTGTTGGGGGGGATTTAAACTAATATGGCAGGGGGATGGGAACCAGTGCAGAGAGACAGAGGGAAACAAAAAGGAGGCAAAAGCAAAAGACAGAAAGGAGATGAGGAAAAGTGGAGGGCAGAGAAACCCAAGGCAAAGAACAAAAAGGGCCACTGTACAGCAAAATTCTAAAAGGACAAAGGGTGTTAAAAAAAACAAGCCTGAAGGCTTTGTGTCTTAATGCAAGGAGTATCCGCAATAAGGTGGATGAATTAATTGTGCAAATAGATGTTAACAAATATGATGTGATTGGGATTACGGAGACGTGGCTCCAGGATGATCAGGGCTGGGAACTCAACATTCAGGGGTATTCAACATTCAGGAAGGATAGAATAAAAGGAAAAGGAGGTGGGGTAGCATTGCTGGTTAAAGAGGAGATTAATGCAATAGTTAGGAAAGACATTAGCTTGGATGATGTGGAATCTATATGGGTAGAGCTGCAGAACACCAAAGGGCAAAAAAAGTTAGTAGGGGTTGTGTACAGACCTCCAAACAGTAATAGGGATGTTGGGGAGGGCATCAAACAGGAAATTAGGGGTGCATGCAATAAAGGTGTAGCAGTTACAATGGGTGACTTTAATATGCACAGAGATTGGGCTAGCCAAACTGGAAGCAATACGGTGGAGGAGGATTTCCTGGAGTGCATAAGGGCTGGTTTTCTAGACCAATATGTTGAGGAACCAACTAGGCGGGAGGCTATCTTAGACTGCGTGTTGCGTAATGAGAGAGGATTAATTAGCAATCTCATTGTGCGAGGCCCCTTGGGGAAGAGTGACCATAATATGGTGGAATTCTGCATTAGGATGGAGAATGAAACAGTAAATTCAGAGACCATGGTCCAGAACTTAAAGAAAGGTAACTTTGAAGGTATGAGGCGTGAATTGGCTAGGATAGATTGGTGAATGATACTTAGGGGGTTGACTGTGGATGGGCAATGGCAGACATTTAGAGACCGCATGGATGAATTACAACAATTGTACATTCCTGTCTGGCGTAAAAATAAAAAAGGGAAAGTGGCTCAACCGTGGCTATCTAGGGAAATCAGGGATAGTATTAAAGCCAAGGAAGTGGCATACAAATTGGCCAGAAATAGCTGCGAACCTGGGGACTGGGAGAAATTTAGAACTCAGCAGAGGAGGACAAAGGGTTTGATTAGGGCAGGGAAAATGGAGTACGAGAAGAAGCTTGCAGGGAACATTAAGGCGAATTGCAAAAGTTTCTATAGGTATGTAAAGAGAAAAAGGTTAGTAAAGACAAACGTAGGTCCCCTGCAGTCAGAATCAGGGGACGTCATAACGGGGAACAAAGAAATGGCAGACCAATTGAACAAGTACTTTCGGTATTCACTAAGGAGGATACAAACAACCTTCCAGATATAAAAGGAGTCAGAGGGTCTAGTAAGGAGGGGGAACTGAGGGAAATCTTTATTTGTCGGGAAATTGTGTTGGAGAAATTGATGGAATTGAAGGCCGATAAATCCCCAGGGCCTGATGGACTGCATCCCAGAGTACTTAAGGAGGTGGCCTTGGAAATAGCGGATGCATTGACAGTCATTTTCCAACATTCCATTGACTCTGGATCAGTTCCTATCGAGTGGAGGGTAGCCAATGTAACCCCACTTTTTAAAAAAGGAGGGAGAGAGAAAACAGGGAATTATAGACCGGTCAGCCTGACCTCAGTAGTGGGTAAAATGATGGAATCAATTATTATGGATGTCATAGCAGTGCATCTGGAAAATGGTGACATGATAGGTCCAAGTCAGCATGGATTTGTGAAAGGGAAATCATGCTTGACAAATCTTCTGGAATTTTTTGAGGATGTTTCCAGTAAAGTGGACAAAGGATAACCAGTTGATGTGGTATATTTGGACTTTCAGAAGGCTTTCGACAAGGTCCCACACAAGAGATTAATGTGCAAAGTTAAAGCACATGGGATTGGGGGTAGTGTGCTGACGTGGATTGAGAACTGGTTGTCAGACAGGAAGCAAAGAGTAGGAGTAAACGGGTACTTTTCAGAATGGCAGGCAGTGACTAGTGGGGTGCCGCAAGGTTCTGTACTGGGGCCCCAGCTGTTTACATTGTACATTAATGATTTAGACGAGGGGATTAAATGTAGTATCTCCAAATTTGCGGATGACACTAAGTTGGGTGGCAGTGTGAGCTGCGAGGAGGATGCCATTAGGCTGC
This sequence comes from Pristiophorus japonicus, assembly GCF_044704955.1. Lineage (NCBI taxonomy): Eukaryota > Metazoa > Chordata > Chondrichthyes > Pristiophoridae > Pristiophorus > Pristiophorus japonicus. The sequence goes on from NC_091977.1 coordinate 34,054,037, forward strand.
AGAGTGACTTGGATAGGTTAGGTGAGTGGGCAAATGCATGGCAGATGAAGTATAATGTGGATAAATGTGAGGTTATCCACTTTGGTGGTAAAAACAGAGAGACAGACTATTATCTGAATGGTGACAGATTAGGAAAAGGGAAGGTGCAACGAGACCTGGGTGTCATGGTACATCAGTCATTGAAGGTTAGCATGCAGGTACAGCAGGCGGTTAAGAAAGCAAATGGAATGTTGGCCTTCATAGCGAGGGGATTTGAAAACAGGGGCAGGGAGGTGTTGCTACAGTTGTACAGGGCCTTGGTGAGGCCACACCTGGAGTATTGTGTACAGTTTTGGTCTCCTAACTTGAGGAAGGACATTCTTGCTATTGAGGGAGTGCAGCGAAGATTCACCAGACTGATTCCCGGGATGGCGGGACTGGCCTATCAAGAAAGACTGGATCAACTGGGCTTGTATTCACTGGAGTTCAGAAGAATGAGAGGGGACCTCATGGAAACGTTTAAAATTCTGACGGGTTTAGACAGGTTAGATGCAGGAAGAATGTTCCCTATGTTGGGGAAGTCCAGAACCAGGGGTCACAGTCTGAGGATAAGGGGTAAGCCATTTAGGACCGAGATGAGGAGAAACTTCTTCACCCAGAGAGTGGTGAACCTGTGGAATTCTCTACCACAGAAAGTAGTTGAGGCCAATTCACTAAATATATTCAAAAGGGAGTTAGATGAGGTCCTCACTACTCGGGGGATCAAGGGTTATGGCGAGAAAGCAGGAAGGGGGTACTGAAGTTGCATGTTCAGCAATGAACTCATTGAATGGCGGTGCAGGCTAGAAGGGCTGAATGGCCTGCTCCTGCACCTATTTTCTATGTTTCTATGTTTCTATGTTTCCTCCATTTTTGTTCTTTCCACCAGAACCAAGTCTACATCCTCATATCCTTTGTACCAAGCTGCTACCTGGCTCGCCATTATGTTGGGGGTGGTGGGTTTGTCAGCATTTACTGACCTTGACGGTTCGAATCATCCCACTCCCTGGTTCTCGAGCTTGAATTATTTAGGGGATGTGATAGATGTAGACAGACAACTGTTTGGTGCCGACCTCTGAGCTTAATGCTATGGTCTTTCTGGAACCTGCTACTGTGTCTATGAATGGACATTGATTGTTTTGAGTTCTCTGCATAAACATAAATAAGTCAAAGTCAACTAATAATAATATGTCAAAGTATGTAAAGGCCCATTCTTCCTCACTGGCCAGTTTTCTACTCAGGTATGTTTGGTTTTAAGAACATAAGAAATAGCAACAGGAGTAGGCCATTTGACCTCTCGAGCCTGCTCTGCCATTCAATGAGATCATGGCTGATCTTCTACCTCAACTCCACTTGCCTGCACTATCCCCATATCTCTTGATTCCCTTAAGATCCAAAACTCCATCGATCTTTGCCTTGAATATACTCAAAGATTGAGGGTTAGACTTTCACCTTCATTGTCGACGATTTTCTCGGCAATACAGCTGTTTTTCCGCCCGGCGAAAGTTTCCACTTAAGTTTTTCAACGTTATCGCCCACATCTGAACAAGCCGCCAGGACCAAACCATCCACGTGCAATGCCGAGAACAACCGCCACGGCATAAGTTGGGCCTCAACCGCCGACGTCCAGATCGCCGAGAGACCCGTCCTGTAAAAGCTGCTTAAACAGGGCGCTAGGTGAGTACCCTGCAAAGAAAGGTAAGTTAAAGGTTCTTTATTTTTTATTCTAATTTTAAAATGGCAATTAGGTATAAAACTGTCTTGGGAATGCTTTGTATGTTTAAAATTTTTTTTTAATTGAAATTTTTTTTTAAAGTTTTCCCATCTCCCGAGGCCCAACCACAGCCTCGGATTAAATTTTAGTACTTACTGTTTATTCCAGTAACGACCGCCCGTGTTACTAACTTTCCACTTAACCGCTGAGAAAACCACCGGCAATGAGTGTGCAACGCCCATTTTTTCGCCGGGCGATTACTTTTAATTACTTTAAACGTAAAAATGGAAATTCTCGCCAGCGTTACTCACCGAACATAGAAACAGAGAAAATAGGTGCAGGAGTAGGCCATTCGGCCCTTCAAGCCTACACCACCATTCAATAAGATCATGGCTGATCATTCCCTCAGTACCCCTTTCCTGCTTTCTCTCCATTCCCCTTGATCCCCTTAGCCAGAAGGGCTATATCTAAATCCCTCTTGAATATATCCAATGAACTGGCATCAACAACTCTCTGCGGAAGGGAATTCCACAGGTTAACAACTCTCTGAGTAAAGAAGTTTCTCCTCATCTCAGTCCTAAATGACCTACCCCTTATCCTAAGACTGTGTCCCCTGGTTCTGGACTTTCCCAACATCGGGAACATTCTACCCGCATCTAACATGTCCCGTCACATCAGAATCTTATATGTTCCTATGAGATCCCCTCTCATCCGTCTAAACTCCAATGTATAAAGGCCCAGTTGATCCAGTCTCTCCTCATATGTCCTGATATCCCGGGAATCAGTCTGGTGAACATTTGAGCATTCCCTTAATAGCAAGAAAGTCCTTCCTCAGATTAGGAGACCAAAACTGAACACAATGTTCCATGTGAGGCCTCACCAAGGCCCTGTACAACTGCAGTAAGACCTCCCTGCTCCTATACTCAAATCCCCTAGCTATGAAGGCCAACATACCATGTGCCTTCTTCACCGCCTGCTGTACCTGTATGCCAACTTTCAATGACTGATGAACCATGACACCCAGGTCTCATTGCACCTCCTCTTTTCCTAATCTGCCGCCATTCAGATAATATTATGTCTTCGCGTTTTTGTCCCCAAAGTGGATAACCTCACCTTTATCCACATTATAGTACATCTGCCATGCATTTGCCCAATCACCTAACCTGTCCAAGTCACCCTGCAGCCTCTTAGCGTCCCCCTCACAGCTCACACCGCCACCCAGTTTAGTGTCATCAGCAATCTTGGAGATATTATACTCAATTTCTTCATCTATATCATTGATGAATATTGTAAAGAGCGGCGGTCCCAGCACTGAGCCCTGCGGCACTCCATTAGTCACTGCCTGTCATTTTGAAAAGGACCCATTTATCGCGACTCTCTGCTTCCTGTCTGCCAACCAGTTCTCTATCCACATCAGTATATTACCCCCAATACCATGTGCTTTGATTGTGCACCAATCTCTTGTGTGGGACCTTGACAAGAGCCTTTTGAAAGTCCAAATAAACCACATCCACTGCTTCTCCCATGTCCACTCTACTAGTTACATCCTCAAAAAATTCCAGAAGATTTGTCAAGCATGATTTCCCCTTCATAAATCCATGCTGACTTGGACCGATCCTGTCACCGCTTTCCAAATGCGCTGCTATTTCATCCTTAATAATTGATTCCAACATTTTCCCCACTACTGATGTCAGGCTAACCGGCCTATAATTACCCACTTTCTCTCTCCCTCCCTTTTTAAAAAGTGGTGTTACATTAGCTACCCTTCAGTCCATAGGAACTGATCCAGAGTCGATAGACTGTTGGAAAATGATCACCAATGCATCCACTTTTTCGAGGGCCACTTCCTTAAGTACTCTGGGATGCAGACTATCAGGCCCCAGGGATTTATCGGCCTTCAATCCCATCAATTTCCCGAAGACAATTTCCCACCAAATAATGATATCCTTCAGTTCCTCCTTCTCACTAGACACTCAGTCCCCTAGTACTTCCTGAAGGTTATTTGTGTCTTCCTTCGTGAAGACAGAACCAAAGTATTTGTTCAATTGGTCTACCATTTTTTTGTTCCTCATTATAAATTCACCTGAATCCGACTGCAAGGGACCAACGTTTGTCTTCACTAATTTTTTTCTCTTCACATATCTATAGAAGCTTTTGCAGTCAGTTTTTATGTTCCCGGCAAGATGCTTCTCGTACTCTATTTTTCCCTTCTTAATGAAACACTTTGTCCTCCTCTGCGGAATTCTAAATTTCTTCCAGTCCTCATGTTTGTTGCTTTTTCTGGCCAATTTATATGCCTCTTCCTTGGATTTAACACTACCCTTAATTTCCCTTGTTAGCCACGGTTGAGCCACCTTCTCCGTTTTGTTTTTACTCCAGACAGGGATGTACAAATGCTGAAGTTCATCCATATGATCTTTAAATGTTTGCCATTGCCTATCCACCGTCAACCCTTTAAGTATCATTTGCCAATCTATTCTAGCCAATTCACGCCTCAAACCATCGAAGTTCCCTTTCCTTAAGTTCAGGACCCTAGTTTCTGAATTAACTGTGTCACTCTCCACCTTAATAAAGAATTCTACCATGTTATGGTCACTCTTCCCCAAGGGGCCTCGCACAACGAGATTGCTAATTAGTCCTTTCTCATTACACATCACGCAGTCGAGGATGGCCAACTACCTAGTTGGTTCATCGACATATTGGTCTAGAAAACCATCCCTAATACACTCCAGGAAATCCTCCTCCACCGCATTGCTACCAGTTTGGTTAGCCCAATCAATATGTAGATTAAAGTCTCCCATGATAACTGCTGTATCTTTATTGCATGCATCCCTAATTTCTTGTTTGATGCTGTCCCCACCCTTACTACTACTGTTTGGTGGTCTGTACACAACTCCCACTAGCGTTTTCTGCCCCTTGGTATTCCGTAGCTCCACCCATATCGATTCCACATCATCCAAGCTAATGTTCTTTCTTACTATTGCATTAATTTCCTCTTTAACCAGCAATGCCACCCCGCCTCCTTTTCCTTTATGCCTATCCTTCCTAAATGTTGAATACCCCTGGATGTTGAGTTGCCAGCCTTGGTCACCCTGGAGCCATGTCTCCGTGATGTCAATTACACCATACCCGTTAACTGCTATCTGCGCAGTTAATTCGCCCACCTTATTCCAAATACTCCTCGCATTGAGGCACAGAGCCTTCAGGCTTGTCTTTCTAACACACTTTGCCCTTTTAGAATTTTGATGTAATATGGCCCTTTTTGCTTTTTGCCTTAGGTTTCTCTGCCCTCACTTTTGCTTTTTTTCTTTCTATCTTTTGCTTCTTCCCCCATTCTACTTCCCTCTGCCTCCCTGCAGAGATTCCCATCCCCCTGCCATATTAGTTTAACTCCTCCCCAACAGCACTAGCAAACACTCCCCCGAGGACATTGGTTCCGGTACTGCCCAGGTGCACACCGTTCGGTTTGTACTGGTCCCACCTCCCCCAGAACCGATTCCAATGTCCCAGGAATTTGAATCCCTCCCTTCTGCACCACTCCTCAAGCCACGTATTCATCTGACCTATCCTGCGATTTCTACTCTGACTAGCACGTGGCACTGGTAGCAATCCTGAGATTACTACTTTTGAGGTCCTACTTTTAATTTAGCTCCTAACTCCCTATATTCGTCTTGTAGGTCCTCATCCTGTTTTTTACCTACATCGTTGGTACCTATATGCACCACGACAACTGGCTGTTCACCCTCCCTTTTCAGAGTGTCCTCCACCTGCTCTAAGACATCCTTGACCCTTGCACCAGGGAGGCTGTCATGTATTCAACCAGCATTGTAACCCATGTATAAACTGACCTAAGTTGTACACCGTGAGAACACTGACCACTAGGTGGTGAACTTGTGGGAAGCACTCCTAACCTAGACCTTCAGATATAAAAGGGGAAGCTCCACCCACTTCCTGCACTTGAGTGCTAAGGAATAAAGGACAGGTCACAGAGTGACCTTCTCTCAAGCATGGGCCTCGTGTGCATTTATACTGTATAGTAAGAATCTATCAATGGCGACAAGAAACTGGGATTTAAACCACGCGAGCATGGCCACTAGCAGAACAGACGAGAGGTACTGTGTTAAGGAATGATTGGGACAGAGATTCAACATTGTTAAAGCAGCACACAGTTCTCCAGGCAGACAAGGGCAGTCGGGCATGCCCCAACATGTAGTCGAACCCAGAGGGGGAGTTCGATAGAGACAATGGCAAGCTGAACGGCGATTCACGCCATTGCAAGGGACAATGCGGCCAGTAATGGGGCCATCAACACCTGTTAATGGCACACTCAAGGGCAATAACAGGGGCAGTCAGGGACGATCGACTGACAAGGGACCTTTTGTTTCAAATCGCAGCTCATGTTGGAAGCGTGGAGGCACACACTCAGCCGGAGTTTGCAGAGGTGAGCAAAATACCTGCAGAAATTGCAGAAATGAACGCTGGGGGAAATCGCTGGAAGCTGAAATTCAGCGAGTTCATGTGGAGCACGTATACAGTTCATACACCAGGACGCCACCGATAATGATGAAAGTGCTCCTCAATGACATCCCAGTATCAATGGAGTTACACACGTGGGCCAGCCAGTCCCTGATGGGTATCAAACAGTTCGAAAAGTTGTGGGCGTCCAAGGCCAGGAGGCCAAAATTATCACCAATTGACGCACAGCTACGGACTTACACAAAGCAAATCATTCCGGTGCTAGGCAGCGCCACAGTAGTCATGACCCACAAAGATTCGGAGAACAGACTGCCACTCTGGATTGTCCCAGGGGACGGTCCCGCATTACTGGGGAGGAGTTGGCTTGCTGTCATGAACTGGAAATGGAGCGATGTCAATGCAATTTCCTCTGTGGAGCGAGTATCATGCTCACAGATCCTGGACAAATTTGACTCATTATTTCAACCCGGCATTGGCACTTTCATGGGGGCCAAGGTCGTGATTCACATAAACCTGGACGTCAGGCCAGTACACCACAAGGCCAGAGCGGTGCCGTACGTGATGCGGGAAAAGATAGAAGGCGAATTCGACCGCCTGCTGAGGGAAGGCATCATCTCACCAGTCGAATTCAGTGACTGGGCGAGCCCAATTGTGCCGCTGCTCAAGGCGGATGGGTCGGTCAGGATATGTGGTGATTACAAGGCCACCATCAATTGGGTGTCACTCCAAGACCAGTACCCTCTACCGAGAGCGGAGGACCTCTTTGCGACGCTATCCTGTGGCAAATTTTTTTCAAAATTGGACCTGACCTCAGCTTACATGACCCAGGAGCTGGCGAGTGAGTCGAAGAAGCTGACCACCATCACGACACACAAGGGGTTGTTTGAGTACAACAGATGTCCGTTCGGGATTCGCTCGGCCGCCACGATCTTCCAACGAAATATGGAAAGCCTCCTCAAGTCGATTCCAGGGACGGTGGTTTTTCAGGACGACATCCTCATTACGGGTTACGATACTGAAGAACACCTCCACAACCTGGAGGAGGTGCTACGCAGACTGGACCGGGTAGGGCTGCGACTGAAAAAGGCGAAGTGCATCTTCCTAGCTCCAGAGGTAGAATTCCTGGGGATGAGGGTAGCAGCAGACGGGATCAGCCCTACTGCGTCCAAGACGGAAGTGATCCAGAGAGCACCCAGACCCCGTAACTCGACGGAGCTGCGTTCATTCCTGGGGCTCCTGAACTATTTTGGTAACTTCCTTCCCAAATTGAGCATACTGCTAGAGCCGCTACACGTGCTCCTACGCAAAGGTTGCAAATGGGTCTGGGGGAACAGCTAGGAAAGGGCTTTTAATAGAGCACGCAATTTGTTATGTTCCAACCATCTGTTAACGCTATATGACCCATGTAAGAAACTTGTGTTAACGTGCGATGCGTCGTCCTATGATGTCAGGTGTGTGTTGTAGCATGTCAATGCCAAGGGTCACTTACAGCCGGTAGCTTATGCCTCCAGAAGTCTGTCCCAGGCAGAAAGGGGCTACGGGATGGTAGAAAAGGACCCGCTCGCATGTGTATATGCGGTAAAGAAAATGCACTAGTACCTGTTTGGCAGGAAATTTGAGCTGGAGACAGATCACAAACCCCTAACGTCCCTTTTGGCCGACAACAAGGCCATAAATGCAAACGCATCGGCCCGCATACAGAGCTGGGCACTCACGTTAGCCGCATATGACTACACAATTCGGCACAGACCGGGCACCAAAAACTGCGCCGATGCACTCAGCAGGCTCCCACTAGCCACCACTGAGGGGGCTACCGAGCATGCTGCTGAGATGGTCATGGCTGTTGAAGCTTTCGGAAGCGAAGGCTCACCCGTGACAGCCCATCAGATTAAAGTTTGGACAAATAGAGACCCGCTATTGTCTCTAGTCAAGAAATGTGTTCTGAATGGGGACTGGGCAGCCACGTACAGGGCAATCCCTGAGAAATTTAAACCATTTCACAGGCGCAAGGATGAACTCTCGATTCAGGCCGATTGCCTACTGTGGGGAAACCGCGTAGTCATGCCTCAGATGGGCAGAGAGGTGTTCATCAGAGAACTCCACAATGGGCACCCGGGCATTGTCACGATGAAGGCAATTGCCAGGTCACACGTTTGGTGGCCAGGGATAGACGCAGATCTGGAACTTTGTGTTCGCAGGTGCAACACGTGTGCCCAGCTGGGCAATGCGCCCAGGGAAGCCCCCCTTAGCCCCTGGCCCGCCAAGCCTTGGTCACGCATCCATGTGGACTACGCAGGTCCTTTCATGGGGAAAATGTTTTTGGTTGTAGTCGACGCCTCCTCCAAATGGATCGAGTGTGACATTTTAAATTCAAGCACATCATCTGCCACGGTAGAAAGTCTACGGGCAATGTTCGCTGCCCACGGTCTACCGGACATCTTGGTCAGCGACAATGGCCCATGCTTCACAAGCACTGAATTCCATTACTTCATGGCAGGCAATGGAATTAACCATGTTAGAACGGCACCGTTCAAGCCTGTCTCAAACGGCCAGGCAGAAAGAGCAGTGCAGATAATCAAACAGGGGATGCTCAGAATCCAAGGGGGTTCCCTACAAACCCACTTATCACGCCTCCTGTTGGCCTATAGATCCCAACCACACTCACTCACAGGGGTTCGACCCGCAGAGCTGCTAATGAAAAGGACGCTCAAAACCCGGTTATCCCTTATACACCCCACCATGAAAGAAATTGTCGAGAGCAGGCGCCAGTCACAATATGACTACCATGACAGGAATGCGAGGGCGCGATGTATTGATGTAAACGATCCTGTTTTTGTCCTCAACTACGCTGCAGGGCCCAAATGGCTCACAGGCACTGTGGTTGCCAAAGAGGGAAATAGGATTCTGGTAGTTAAACTTACCAATGGACAAATCTGCCGCAAACATGTGGATCAAACAAAAAGTTGGTTCAGCAACCCTATAGAAGAAGCAGAGGAAGAACACGATGTAGAGTTCACTCCACCACAGGTGACCGAACACAGGAACCAAAGGGAGCAGAGCCCAGTCACTGTGGGCAGCCCGGACAGGCCTGAGGCATCGCAAACAGCAGACACTCAGGCCAGTACCCCAACAACTGGAACCCCAACTCAGGCGCTCGACAAGGGAGCGTAAACCACCAGAGAGACTCAACCTGTGATCCCAATAAGACTTTGGAGGGGGGAGGTGATGTCATGTATTCAACCAGCATTGTAACCCATGTATAAACTGACCTAAGTTGTAGACCGTGAGAACACTGACCACTAGGTGGTAAACTTGTGGGAGACACTCCTAACCTAGACCTTCAGATATAAAAAGGGGAAGTTCCACCCATTTCCTGCACTTGAGTGCTGAGGAATAAAGGACAGGTCACAGACTGATCTTCTCTCAAGCATGGGCCTCGTGTGCATTAATACTGTATAGTAAGGACCTATCAGAGGCAACATACCATCCTGGAGTCTCTGTTGCAGCCGCAGAAGTGTCTATCTATTCCCCTTACAATTGAATCCCCTATCACTATCGCTCTTCCACTCTTTTTCCTGTGCAGCAGAGCCACCCACGGTGCCATGAACTTGGCTGCTGCTGCCCTCCCCTGATGAGTCATCCCCTCAACAGTACTCAAAGCGGTGTATCTGTTTTGCAGGGGGATGACCGCAGGGGATCCGTGCACTACCTTCCTTGCACTGCTCTTCCTGTTGGTCATCCATTCCCTATCCGGCTGTGTACCGTTTACCTGCAGTAAGACCAACTCACTAAACGTGCTATTCATGTGGTTCTCAGCATCGTGGATACTCCAGAGTTCATCCACCCGCAGCTCCAGTGCGGCATTGCGGTCCATTAGGAGCTGCAGGCGGATGCATTTCCCGCACACGTAGTCGTCAGGGACACCGGAAGTGTCCCTGATTTCCCACACACTCCAGGAGGAGCATAGCACGTGTCTGAGCTGTCCTGCCATGAATTAACCCTTAGATAAACTTAAATTGGCAACAATGCTGAAGGTTACTTACTGATGTAGAAAAGAAAAAGAATAACTACTTACCAATCACCAGCCAATCACTTACCCCCTTGGCTGTGACGTCACCTTTCGATTTCTTTCTACTTCTTGTAGACCTCATCAACGCTACCGCTCGGCTTCCCGACTCCCTGCTGGGCCTCCTCCTCGACGTTGAGCCTCTTGTAGGCCTCACCAATGTTAGCGCTTCTTCTCAGTGGGCAATCGGGCATTGACGGACTTCAGGGAAAGTCTAGCCTTGAGCTTCTACAGCCCAGTGGGGTAGAGAATTCCAAAGATTCACAACCCTCTGAGTGAAGAAATTTTTCCTCGTCTCAGTCCTAAGTGGCCGATCCCTTATTGTGAGATTGGATCCCTGGTTCCAGACGCCCAAGCCAGGGGAAACATCCTCCCTGCATCTACCCTGTCAAGCCCTGTAAGCATTTTGTATGTTTCAATGAGATCACCTCTTATTCTTCTAAACTCGAGAGAATATAGACCTAGTCTGTTAAATCTTCCCTCGTAGGACAATCCCCCATCCCAGGAATCAGTGTGGTGTACTTTTGTTGCACTCCCTCTATGGCAAATACAAAACTGTGCACAATGCTCCAAGTGTGGTCTCACCAAGGCCCTATATAATTGCAGTAAGACGTCTTTACTCTTCTACTCAAATCTTCTTGTAATAAAAGCCAACATACCATTTTCCCTCTTAATTTCTTACTGTACTTCTTAACTGTAGTTACAAGAGGTCAGCTAATATATAGCAACCACGATTTCTTCTTTCAATGGTACAGCAGGAAAGTTGATGTATTCAGGCATTGCCTTATGATGTTTTCCAATCCCTCCATGCCCTCATGCCTCCCTATCTCTCTAATCTCCTCCAGCCCCACAACCATCCCCCTGCCCCCCGAGATATCTGCGCTCTTCTAATTCTGCCCTCTTAAGCATCCCTGATTTTAATCGCTCCACCATGGGTGGCCGTGCCTTCAGCTGCCTAGGCCCTAAACTCTAGAATTCCCTCCCTAATCCTCCCTGCCTCCCTACCTCTCTTTCCTCCTCTAGGATGCTCCTTAAAACCTACTTCTTGGACCAAGCTTTTGTTCATCTGCCCTAATTTCTCCTTATGTGGCTCGGTGTGCAATTGTTGTTTTTCATTCATAGGAATGTCGCAACAATAGTAGGCCATTCAACAAGATCATGGCTGATCTGTATCTTAACTACATGTACCCGCCTTCGTTCTGTAACCCTTAGTACCCTTGTTTCATGCTGATCGGCAAACTCCCTACCTCTTCATAAGTGATTTGCTGCCATTTTATAAATATGTCATTTGAACCAAATAGATGGAAGTGTTCTGCAGACCTTGTATACAGAAAGGTGCGAAGCACTAATGTCACACCTTAAGTGTGATGGACAAAAGATAATGGGGAAAAAATATGGGTCATTTGCGCCTCCCCTGGGGGCGCTAATGGCGCGCTAATGATTTTTCACCTGGGCGCGGTGCCACAGTAACTACCGTGAAATTATATGGGAGTTTAGCAGCGGCACTAGCCAGTAGCGCCCCGCTTTTGCCGGTAGTGCCCCGGGCCGACATTATCACCGCGCGCAGCGATTCGTTTTGGCTCCAGAGCGAAAATTCGGTAGCGCCCCGTGAGGCTGCGCCGAGCAATGCCCGCAACAATTTTGCGAGGGTGCTTGGCCATTCACAGGGCGAAAATTAAAAGGGAGGTGTGGCGCAGAGATTTTTTTAAATGGATGACTTACCATTCGGGGCCTTCTCATCTTCTTATCATGGGGTCCGTGCCGCGATGTTGCAGCCTGGCACTCCACTTCTGTGCTGGGCTGCTGCCAGGGCACCCCGCTCCCTAGTAGTCTAGCGGTAGTGCCTTCTCCCTGATGTAGAATCCACAGCGTGCCCTCCCCTTTAATGGAAGGGGCGGGCCCTGTGTTCCTGACAGTGCTATGTGCCTCTCTGCCTACCGTTGAAAAATTCACATTGGTTAGGGCCCCGAACCTGTCCCCAAGAGGAAGTGGAGCATGAGATTTTGCGCTCCACTTCCTCTCGGGACAGTAAGCCCAATTTAGCTCGCCTGGCGCAGGAATTCCTCCCTCGCAGCTGTTGCCGCCTCCAACTGGGGTAGTATTCAATTTCACCCTCACCGATGTGAGACATAAGGGGAGGCCGATTGCTGTTCAGGGCTGCTTCTTTTTTTCTTTTCCAGCCAGATGGACCAGCATATTCGGTTTTCATTCAGACCTGTAATTGCATTTATTTTCTTTTTCTTCCCTGTCCCCAAACATTCTCACCTTTTTTGTTTGTGTTTGCCTCTTATATGTCTTTTCACCCCCACCCCCCCATTAACTATCTGTACAATCTTTTGTTTTTTTTATTATCCTCCAACAGCATTCTTTTGAAACACTTTTCGGTCATTCAGTGATAAATCCCTCCCAGCGATTGGGGCACCTACCGTTTCTACATTGTCCCATTTTTTCACTCTATTTTTTCCAACTTCTTGGCTTATCTCTTAATTTTCAGTCCTGATTAATGTTGAACATGCAAAATGTTAAGCTGTCTTTTCCCATTATGGTCCCTTTGTGTATCTTCAGCATTTTAGGTTTTTATTTCAGAGTTCCAGTGTTTGCAGCTGTTTTTCTTGTTATTGGATAACTCTCTTTAACCAAAGAACATAAGAAATAGGAACAGGAGGGAGGCCATACGGCCCCTCGAGCCTGCTCCGGCATTCAATAAGATCATGGCTGATCTGATCATGGACTCAGCTCCACTTCCCTGCCCGCTCCCCATAACCCCTTATCCCCTTATCGTTTAAGAAATTGTCTATTTCTGTCTTAAATTTATTTAATGTCCCAGCTTCCACAGCTCTCTGAGGCAGCGAATTCTTCAGATTTACAACCCTCTGAGAGAAGAAATTTCTCCTCATCTCTGTTTTAAATGGGCGGCCCCTTATTCTAAGATCATGCCCTCTATCCCGCCCTTTGTACTCCTGCGCCTGCTCAGCTCTCGCAATACTGGCCGCTGCAGCATCCACCGTTCCCTATTTCGGTGGAACTGCTGTCAAGCCAATGCTGCTTGATTGAGGAATCACCTGCTATAAAGTGGATAGAACATAGGAGCAGGAGTAGGCCATTCAGCCCCACGTGCCTGTTCCGCCATTCAATTAGATCATGGCTGATCTGTATCTTAACTCCGTCTACCCACATTGTTTCCATAACCCTAACACCCTTGCCTAACAAAAATGTTGATAATTTTGCCACCTCCATTTACATCCTATCTAGATTCATCTCATCTACTTTTGCCTTGCACCATTATCCCTATTGGATCTTAATCTCTCCTGTTTTCCATCCTATCACAGACCTTCCCATTTGTAATTACTCCCCCACCCTTTCCCTACCAGTATACTTAAAAACCTGTTACATCTCTAACTTTATCGAGTTCTGATGTTAGCTCTGTTTCTCTCTCTGCACAGATGCTGCCTGACCTGCTGAGCATTTCCAGCATTTTCTGCTTTCATTTCAAATTCCAGCATCCGCAGTATTTTGCTTTTGCAAAAATCCATCAATCTCAGTTTCCTAATTTTCAATTGACCCCCAGCCTCAACAACTTTTTGGGGAGAGAGAGTTCCAGATTTACACGACTATTTGGAGAAAGAAGTGCTCCAATCCGAAGATGGAAACATCTGCACCCTGCTCATGTTGGAAAAATGTAGCAGCAAACTCTGGTCCAACTACTCCACAGGACAAAACCGTGGAGCTCTAACATATTGCTCTCTTTTTCAATTAAATCCAGAAAAAGTTCCCTGCCTTTACAATTAATAAAAGTTGTTTACTTTTCTCTTGCAAAGCTCTGGATGAAACCCAACCAGTTGTCCATCAGGACCCTCCTCTGTTTCCAAACACCAAAAGCAAAAGGTAAATAGAGGCATGAAGTAAAGGGGCCTGCTCATAGCATAATAAGCAGATAGTTCTAATATTCTGACAGGAAGAGAGAGGCCAGGATTTAGATTACCCTTGCATTCCATTGAAATATTTGATAAAAGCACTCACTGACTCAAATACACGCATACATGTACCTTCTAATCCCCAGCAATAATAAAGGTATGTTCTCCTTTATAAAATATGAATCCATTACAAAATAGCACAATATAAATAATATTGTTTGGCTTCTCATTTGTAAAAACTACTAAATATTCTGATTTGAAATCATGGCAATCGAGAAAATTCACAAATAGAGTATCAGGAAATCCAAACAATAAAAAAATACATATACGCTGATGACGCTTTCGAAGTCTTTTAATAAGCTCCCTCAAGGCAGACTGGTCACAAAAGTAAAAGCCCATGGGATCAATGGCAAAGTGGCAAGTTGGATCCAAAATTGGCTCATAGGCAGGAAACAAAGGTTTAAGGTTGATGGGTGTTTGTGTGACTGGAAGCGTGTTCCCAGTGGGGTTCCACAAGGCTCAGTACCGGGTCCCTAACTTGTTGTGGTATATATCAATGATTTAGACTTGAATGTAGGGGGTATGGTTAAGAAGTTTGCAGATGATAAAAAAATTGGCTGTCTGGTTGATAATGAAGAAGAAATGGATGAATTACAACAATTGTACATTCCTGTCTGGCGTAAAAATAAAAAAGGGAAGGTGGCTCAACAGTGGCTATCAAGGGAAATCAGGGATAGTATTAAAGCCAAGGAAGTGGCATACAAATTGGCCAGAAATAGCAGCGAACCCGGGGACTGGGAGAAATTTAGAACTCAGCAGAGGAGGACAAAGGGTTTGATTAGGGCAGGGAAAATGGAGTACGAGAAGAAGCTTGCAGGGAACATTAAGGCGGATTGCAAAAGTTTCTATAGGTATGTAAAGAGAAAAAGGTTAGTAAAGACAAACGTAGGTCCCCTGCAGTCAGAATCAGGGGAAGTCATAACGGGGAACAAAGAAATGGCAGACCAATTGAACAAGTACTTTGGTTCAGTATTCACTAAGGAGGACACAAACAACCTTCCGGATATAAAAGGGATCAGAGGGTCTAGTAAGGAGGAGGAACTGAGGGAAATCTTTATTAGTCGGGAAATTGTGTTGGGGATATTGATGGGATTGAAGGCCGATAAATCCCCAGGGCCTGATGGACTGCATCCCAGAGTACTTAAGGAGGTGGCCTTGGAAATAGCAGGTGCATTGACAGTCATTTTCCAACATTCCATTGACTCTGGATCAGTTCCTATCGAGTGGAGGGTAGCCAATGTAATCCCACTTTTTAAAAAAGGAGGGAGAGAGAAAGCAGGGAATTATAGACCGGTCAGCCTGACCTCAGTAGTGGGTAAAATGATGGAATCAATTATTAAGGATGTCATAGCAGCGCATTTGGAAAATGGTGACATGATAGGTCCAAGTCAGCATGGATTTGTGAAAGGGAGATCATGCTTGACAAATCTTCTGGAATTGTTTGAGGATGTTTCCAGTAAAGTGGACAAAGGAGAACCAGTTGATGTGGTATATTTGGACTTTCAGAAGGCTTTCGACAAGGTCCCACACAGGAGATTAATGTGCAAAGTTAAAGCACATGGGATTGGGGGTAGTGTGCTGACGTGGATTGAGAACTGGTTGTCAGACAGGAAGCAAAGAGTAGGAGTAAATGGGTACTTTTCAGAATGGCAGGCAGTGACTAGTGGGGTACCGCAAGGTTCTGTGCTAGGGCCCCAGCTGTTTACATTGTACATTAATGATTTAGACGAGGGGATTAAATGTAGTATCTCCAAATTTGCGGATGACACTAAGTTGGGTGGCAGTGTGAGCTGCGAGGAGGGTGCTATGAGGCTGCAGAGTGACTTGGATAGGTTAGGTGAGTGGGCAAATGCGTGGCAGATGAAGTATAATGTGGATAAATGTGAAGTTATCCACTTTGGTGGTAAAAACAGAGAGACAGACTATTATCTGAATGGTGACAGATTAGGAAGGGGGAAGGTGCAGCGAGACCTGGATGTCATGGTACATCAGTCATTGAAGGTTGGCATGCAGGTACAGCAGGCGGTTAAGAAAGCAAATGGCATGTTGGCCTTCATAGCGAGGAGATTTGAGTACAGGGGCAGGGAGGTGTTGCTACAGTTGTATAGGGCCTTGGTGAGGCCACACCTGGAGTATTGTTTACAGTTTTGGTCTCCTAACTTGAGGAAGGACGTTCTTGCTATTGAGGGAGTGCAGCGAAGATTCACCAGACTGATTCCCAGGATGGTGGGACTGACCTATCAAGAAAGATTGGATCAACTGGGCTTGTATTCACTGGAGTTCAGAAGAGTGAGAGGGGACCTCATAGAAACGTTTAAAATTCTGACGGGTTTGGACAAGTTGGATGCAGGAAGAATGTTCCCAATGTTGGGGAAGTCCAGAACCAGGGGTCACAGTCTAAGGATAAGGGGTAAGCCATTTAGGACCGAGATGAGGAGAAACTTCTTCACCCAGAGAGTGGTGAACCTGTGGAATTCTCTACCACTGAAAGTAGTTGAGGCCAATTCACTAAATATATTCAAAAGGGAGTTAGATGAAGTCCTTACTACTCGGGGGATCAAGGGGTATGGCGAGAAAGCAGGAAGGGGGTACTGAAGTTTCATGTTCAGCCATGAACTCATTGAATGGCTGTGCAGGCTAGAAGGGCTGAATGGCCTGCTCCTGCACCTATTTTCTATGTTTCTATGTAAGAAAGCTGTAGGCTGCAGGAAGATATCAATGAACTGGTCAGGTGGGCAAAATTGTGGCAAATGGAATTCAATCTGGAGAAGTATCAGGTAATGCATTTGGGGAGGACTAACAAGTCAGGGAATACACATTAAATGGTAGGACACCAAGATGTGTAGAGGAACAAAGGGACCTTACAGTGCATGTCCACAGATCCCTGAAGGTAGCAGGCCAAGTAGATAAGGTGGTTAAGAAGGCATATGGAATACTTGACTTTATTAGACGAGGCACAGAATACAAGAGTAGAGGGGTTATGCTTGAACTGTATAAAACACTAGTTAGGCCACAGCTACAATACTACATGCCTTTTTTGGTCACCACATTACAGGAAAGATGTAACTGTACTGGAGAGGGTACAAAGGAGATATATGAGGATGTTGCCTGGACTGGAGAATTTTAGCTATGAGGAAAGATTGGATAGGCTGAAATTGTTTTCTTGGAACATAGGAGACTGAGGGGGAGACCTCATTGAGGTGCATAAAATTATGTGGGGACTAGATAGAGTGGATAGGAAGGACCTATTTTCCTCAGCAGAGGTGTCAACAATAGGGAGCATAGATTAAAAGTAATTGCGAGGAGGTTTAGAGGGGATTTGAGAGGATTGTTTTCACCCAGAGGGTGATGGGGGACTAGAACTCACTGCCTGAAAGGGTGGTAGAGATAGAAACCCTCACTACTTTTAAAAAGTACTTGTATATGCACTTGAAGTGCCATAACCTACAGGGCTACGGATCAAGAGCTGGAAAGTAGAATTTGCTGGATAGCTCTTTGTCGGCCGGCGCGGACACGTGCTATTTCCATAATTCTATGATTCTATAACACGCAGCTCTACCTCACTACTGTTTCTCCCAACACCTCCTCGGTCTCTAAATTGTCAGACTGATTGTCTGACATCCAATTCTGGATGAGCAGAAATGTTCTCCAATTGAATATTGGGAAGACTGAAGCCATTGGTTTCGATCCCAGCCGCAAACTGCGTTCCCTAGCCACTGACTCCATCCCTCTCCCCAAGTTCTGTCTGAGGCTGAACCAGACTGTTTGCAACCTTGGTGTCATATTTGACCCTGAAAATGGGCTTTTGACCACATACCCGCAGCATAACTAAGTCCGCCTACTTTCACCCCCGTAACATCACTCATCTCCACCCTTGCCTCGCCTGGTTAAGCAATGCCTCGATTTCAAAATTCTCTTCCTTGTTTTCAAATCCCTCCATGGCCTTGCCCCTCCCTATCTCTGTAATCTCCTCCAGCCTCACATCTCCCCGAGTTGTTTCCTCTCCTCTAATTCTGCCCTCTTGAGCATCCCTGATTATAATCACTCAACCATTGGTGGCCGTGCCTTCTGCTGCCTAGGCCCCAAGCTCTGAAACTCTCTGCCTAAACCTCTCCTCCTCTCTACCTCTCTTTCCTTCTTCAAGATGCTCCTTAAAACATATCTCTTTGACAAAACTTTTGGTCACCTGCGCTAATTTCTACTTATGCGATTCGGTGTCAAATTTTTTTATGTCACAATACTTCTGTGAAGCGCTTTGAGATGTTTCACTACATTAAAGGCGCTCTATAAATACCCGTTGTTGTTGTTGTTTCAATATCTTAAAGCTGCTATATAAATACAAGTTGTTGTTGTTGTTGTGCAGCTCATTTTGACGGGATTCGATGGTGTAGACATAGAGAGGATGTTTCCACTTGTGGGGGTGTCCAAAAATATGGGCCATCAATATATCCATTAATAAATCCAATTAGGAATTCAGGAGAAACTTCTTTAGTCAGAGAGTGGTGAGAATATGGAACTCGCTATCTTAATTTAAGGTGCAGATGCATAAGTATATGAGGGAGAAAGGAATAGAGGGATATGTTGATAGAGTTAGATGAAGTAAGACATAAGGAGGCTCGTGTGGAGCATAAACACTGGCATGGACCTGTTGGGATAAAGGGCCTGTTTCCGTGCAGTAAATTCAATGGGGTTGAGTTTCTGCTGCGTTGCTCCAGTCATATTAGTGCAATCCGGGTATCTGCCGAACCAGCGCAAAAGATTGGAGAATTTAAAACGTAGACGAGTTATTTCCAAAACCACACGCACTCGTGTTTTTGCCGATTTTTTACACTGGTTCAAAATTTAATTCGCCCGCATCAAGCCCTGCCCACAAAACTGAACATGCTGCCAAATCGGCATTGTGAAATTCTGGCAAATGCGCGGGTTAGAGGGAAGGCTCTTCAAATTGCGCTAATTTTCTTACACGCACAGGTGTTTTAGTATGCATTTTTTTTTAAAGTTTTTTCCTATCAAAAAGTATTTAATTTACTCAGAAACTGACTAGTGTGTACCAATAAAAACAGTAAATGGTGCAGAATAGTTTTCTCCAAGTCATTTTCAGTGATTTTAAATCAGGTTACTCACGGGCAGAGGACTTGAATTAAAAATGGTTATAAACCCATTTTCAGCTGTATTAAAAACTGGACCAGGCAACAATTCTTAAAAACACAAAGTAATATTTTTTCATGGATAGAAAAGAAATAATTACATTCTACTATGATGCCGGACCGCGCTGGTTCATGAAAAATTTGGGGCTAAAAATTCAGTGTAGCCCGGTTTGAGGCGGTGACACCGCCTGGTCTCTAACTTTAGCGCCGGACGATATTTACCGCCTCCAACGGGATATTCATTTTTAGCGCCCCAAGAGAGGAGTGGAGTGCTAACTGAAACGCTCCACACTCCTCTTAGGGCGCTAGCGGAGCGATAGCACTGGTGCGCCACTGAAGTTAAAATCCTCGCGCCTAAAGAGGAGGTGAGTTGTACTGGGCAAAGAAATGGAAAAACATAAGAACATGAGAACATAAGAAATAGGAACAGGAGTAGGCCATATGGCCCCTCGAGCCTGCTCCGCCATTCAATAAGATCATGGTTAATCTGATCATGGACTCAGGTCCACTTCCCTGCCTGCTCCCCCGAACCCCTTATCCCCATATCGTTTAAGAAACTGTCTATTTCTGTCTTAAGTTTATTCAATGTCCCAGCTTTCACAGCTCTCTGAGGCATCGAATTCCACAGATTTACAATCCTCTGAGAGAAGAAATTTCTCCTCATCTCAGTTTTAAATGGACGGCCCCTTATTCTAAGATCATGCCCTCTAGTTCTAGTCTCCCCCATCAGTGGAAATATCCTCTCTGCATCCACCTTGTCAACTCCATTCAAAACCTTATATGTTTCAATAAGGTCACCTCTCATTCTTTTGAATTTCAATGAATAGAGGCTCAACCTACTCAATCTTTCCTCATAAGTCAACCCCCTTATCTCCGGAATCAACCTAGTGAACCTTCTTTGAACTGCCTCCAAAGCAAGTATATCCTTTTGTAAATATGGAAACCAAAATTGCACGCAGTATTCCAGGTGTGGCCTCACCAATACCTTATATAGCTGTATCAAGACTTCCCTGCTTTTATACTCCATCCCCTTTGCAATAAAGGCCAAGATTCATTGACCTTCCTGATCACTTGCTGTACCTGCATACTATCCTTTTGCAACTTAAGCAACAATCTTCTAGAGGTCAGAAAGGTAAGTAACTGTAAATAAAGTGCAATCTGAACGTTTACCTGGTCAGTCCTTCAGATATTGCCCCAGGATCCTCTTTGCAGTATGTGCTTTCCCTGTCGGGAGTAGTGCCAGCTGCTATGGCAAGCGAAAGCAGTCAAATTGGTGAACACAGCGCTAAGAGGGCGTTGCACGTGTGTGATGTCACCAAATGGGTGGAGATCGAGTGCGCAGCACTAAATGACATCGCCGCCGCTAAACCAGCAACGAAGTTCACGACAGGCTGACATAATGCGGCGTTCAGGTGATGGGTGCTTAGCGGCCTGTTAGTGCCCCTCTCTGGCGCTGAGCCAACGAATTTCTATCCCCTTATGTTTCTGGTTATACAAATGATTTTTAGCAGAAACCTGAACTCCAACCTAACCAGTACAATTCTGAGCCCAATTTCCCGAATGTGCCCACAGCGGAAACTCTACCCCTATGTATGTAATTCATACTATGTATGTATTAGCGAGGACAGGCATAGCTTCTTGCACAGGAATTCATGACATGCTGAAGCTGTTACGCTGCTTTTATACTTCGTCAGTTCAGTTTGTCAACAGCAGAGGCAAGGGCCAAAAAGGCCACTGGGTGACAAGAGATACCCACTGCCTCAGTACCGCACTAAAGTATTAGCCTAGATTATGTACTCAAGTCTTTGAAGTGGGGCTCGAACTCTCAATCTTCTCACTCAGCGGTAAGAATAAGCCAAGTCTGACACCTAAACTGTAATCACAATCAATTAGAATTCATGGAATAGATGGTAGTAATGGTAAGTGTTTGAGGTCAAGGAGCTGGATTGCGTGATTTCAGTGTGCTGGCATGCATTGCAGATCTAAAACACTGTGCTGCCAAGTGACTTTGCTTCTGGGACAAGGGTCATGGTGCCCTGTGATACCCTAAAAGGCAATGCTTGACTGTTGTTCTAATGAATACTCATGCCCATCTTTGTGATTCAGCTATCAGCTCTGTTATCCATTTGAAAACACTGTTACCTTTCTTTATCTGGTGTGGTCATTAAGCTTCTTCCAACACTGCAAGATGGTCCTTGGGATTATCGATGTCCCACTCACAGACACAGCCACCTTCTTCTACCTGACCTGTGCTGCTGTATGTGGTGGCATTCTCTAATTTGATCCAACAGCACTGCCACATCAGCCTTTTTTCCTTCTTTAGCTCTGGCCATTTCAGTTTTTCTTCCAAAAGCTTGCTCAGCTCTTTAACTGCATGGCATCCCTTAAATGATTGGACAAAGCGAATTGGCCAGGGTAGCCTTGAGGAAGAGCTCATAGAGTATATCCAGGATAGCTTCCTTGAACACCTATGTTGCAGAACCAACCAGAGAGCAGGCTATATTAGATCTGGTACTGTAGTAATAAGGCAGGATTAATAAATGATCTCCTCGTAAAAGATCCTTGAGGAATGAGTGACCATAACATGGTTGAATTTCAAATTCAGTTGGAGGATGAGAAAGTTGGATCTCTAACGAGTGTCCTAGGCTTAAATAAAGGCGACTACAAAGATATGAAGGCAGAGTTGGCTAAAGTGGACTGGAAAATAGATTAAAGAGTGGGACGGTTGATGAACAGTGGCAGACATTTAAGGAGATATTCCATAACTCTCAACAAAAATATATCCCAATGAGAAGAAAAGGCTGTAAGAGAAGGGATAACCATCCATGGCTAACTACAGAAATAAGGAATGGTATCAAATTGAAAACAAGGGCATACAAAGTGGCCATGACTAGTGGGAGGCCAGAGGATTGGGAAACTTTTGAAAGCCAGCAAAGAACGACTAAAACAATAGTAGAGGGAAGATAGATTATGAAAGTAAACTAGCATGAAATTTAAAAAACAGATAGTAAGAATTACTACAGGTGCATAAAAAGGAAAAGATTGGCTAAAGTAAATGTTGGTCCCCTGGAGGATGAAACTGGGGAATTAATAATGGGGAACAGGGAAATGGCAGAGACTTTGAACAAATATTTTGTATCTGTCTTCACGGTAGAAATTACTAAAAACATCCCAATAGTGGATAATCAAGGGGCTATAGGGAGGGAGGAACTTAATACAATCATTATTACTAAAGAAGTAATACTCAGTAAAATAAAGGGACTAAAGGCGGACAAGTCCCCTGGACCTGATGGCTTGCATCCAGGGTCCTAAAAGAAGTGGCTGCAGAGATAATGGATGCATTGGCTGTAATCTACCAAAATTTCCTGGTCTCAGCAGATTGGAAAATGACAAATATAACAGCCCTATTTAAAAAAGGAGGCAGACAGAAAGCAGGAAACTATAGATCGGTTAGCCTAACATCTATTGTTGGGAAAATGCTGGAGTCCATTATTAAGGAAGCAGTAGCTGGACATTTGGAAAAGCATAATTCAATCAAGCAGAGTCAGCATAGTTTTATAAAAGGGAAATCATGTTTGACAAATTTGCTGGAATTCTTTGAGGGTGTAACGAGAAGGGTGGATCAGGGGGAACCAGTGGATGTGGTGTATTTGGATTTCCAGAAGGCATTTGATAAGGTGCCACATAAAAGGTTACTGCACAAGATAAAAGTTCTCATGGTTGGGGGTAATATATTAGCATGGATTCAGGATTGGCTAACTAACAGAAAACAGAGAGTCGGGATAAATGGATCATCTTTTGTGTTGGCAAACAGTGACTAGTGGGGTGCTGCAGGGATTGGTGCTGGCGCCTCAACTATTTACAATCTATATTAATGACTTGGATGAAGGGACCGAGTGTAATGTAGCCAAGTTTGCTGATGATACAAATATGGGTGGGAAAGCAAATTGTGAGGAGGGCACAAAAAAATCTGCAATGGGAAATAGACAGGCTAAGTGAGTGGGCCAAAATTTGGCAGATGGAATATAATGTAGGAAAATGTGAGGTTATCCACCTTGGCAGAAAAAATAGAAAAGTAAATTATAATTTAAATGGAGAAAAATTACAATGTGCTTCAGTACAGAAGGACCTTGGTCCATTGTGCATAAAACACAAAACATTAGTATACAGGTACACCAAGTAATCAGGAAAGCAAATGGAATGTTGCCCTTTGTTGCAAGGGGGATAGAGTATAAAAGCAAAGTATTCCTGCTACAACTGTACAGGGTATTAGTGAGGCCACACCTGGAGTACTGAATGCAGTTTAGGTCTCTGTATTTAAGAAAGGATATACTTGCATTGGAGGCTGTTCAGAGAATGTTCATTAGGTTGATTTGAGAGAAGGGGGTTGACTTATGAAGATAGGTTGAGTAGATTGAGACTATGCTCATTGGAGTTCAAAAGAATGATCCTATCGAAAAATATAAGATAATGAGAGGACTCGACAAGTTGGATGCAGAGAGCATATTTCCACTCATAAGAGAAACTAAAACTAGGGACATAGGGCCCAAGTTTCCACACAAGCCTAGAACGGCGCAGTCCCGACCTGGACGCCCGTTTTTCGCGCCACAAAGTGCGCCTAAAAAAATCCTCGGTATTCTCCACCTACTTGCAGGTCCTCTGGCCCTCGGCGCAGCCAGCACGAGCTGTGGCGGGGCGGAGCCAGGTCTCTGCGCTGAAAACAGTGCCGGGACCTCTGCACATGCGCGCTACAGTGGGTACGCAAGTGCAGTAGCTCCAGGCGCCGAACTGTGTGGGAGGGGCCCCAAGCACGCAGCCTCCTCGCCCCCCCCCTGCCTCCGGACCAGACCAGACCCGACACCCGCTCCCCGCCGCCCACTGCCTCCGGACCAGACCAGACCCAACACCCGCTCCCCCCCTCCCCTGCCTCCGGACCAGACCCGACACCCGCTCCCCCCCCCCCCCCGCCTCCGGACCAGACCCGACACCCGCTCCCCCCCCCCCCCGCCTCCGGACCAGACCAGACCAGACCCGACACCCGCTCCCCCCCCCCCGCCTCTGGACCAGACCCGACACCTGCTCCCCGCCCCCCCCCGCCTCCGGACCAGACCCGACACCCGCGCCCTCCCCCCCCGACTGACCCGACTCGACCTCCGCTCCTGTTCCCGCTCCCCGCCCCCCCGACTGGACCCGACCCGACCCTACCCGTGCTCCTGTTCCCGCTCCCCGACTCCCCGACTGGACCCTACCCGACCCGCGTTCCCGCCCCTCGACCCTACCCCCCCCCCCCACTGGACCCGACCCGACTCCCGCTCCCGGACTGGATCCGACCTGACCTCCCCCCCCTCCCTCTCTCCCTCCCTCCCCCCCTCTCTCTCTCTCCCTCCCCCCCTCCCTCTCTCTCTCTCCCTCCCTCTCTCTCCCTCCCTCTCTCCCTCCGCCCCCCCCTCCCTCTCTCTCTCTCCCTCCGACACCCCCTTCTCTCTCTCTCCCTCCGCGCCCCCCCTCCCTCCCTCCTCCCTCCCTCTCTCCCTCTCTCTCCCCCCCTCTCTCTCCCTCTCTCTCCCCCCCCTCTCTCTCTCTCCCCCCCGACCCGAACCGAACCTCCCCTCCCCGACCCAACCCAACCCAACGCCACCTACCTGTAAATCTGGTGCTGGGGACGGGCCCTGCCCGAAGTCTCGGGCCGGCCCATTCAGCCTTCTGTCCCGAAAGCACTTTCACACAGGTAGGAAGATGGTTTATTTAATCTTTTCTTTGCTTATAAATGTTTATTCAGGTTGGATTTATTTGTATAATATTTGTAGAAGTATAAATAAGGATTTATTATAGAATTTAATGACTTCCCTTCCCCCCCCCACCTCGTTCTGGACGCCTAATTTGTAACCTGCGTCTGATTTTTTTATGTGTAGAACAGGTTTTTTCAGTTCTACAAAAATCTTCACTTGCTCCATTCTACTTTAGTTTGGAGTACGTTTTCATTGTGGAAACTTTCAAATCAGGCGTCAGTGGCCGGACACGCCCCCTTTTGAAGAAAAAATTCTGTTCCAAAGTAGAACTGTTCTACCTGACTAGAACTGCAGAAAAAAAAATGTGGAGAATTGCGATTTCTAAAATAGTCCGTTCTCCACCAGTTGCTCCTAAAAATCAGGCGCAAATCATGTGGAAACGTGGGCCCCCTGTCTCAGAATAAGGGGCTGCCCATTTAAAACAGAGATGAGGAGGAATTTCTTCTCTGAGAGAGTTGTATATCTGTGGAATTCTCTGCCCCAGAGCTGTGGAGACTGGGTCATTGAATATATTTAAGGCAGAGATAGACTGATGTTTGAGCAATAAGGGAATAAATGGTTATGGGGAGTGGGCAGGGAAGTGGAACTGAGTTCATGATCAGATCAGCCATGATCTTATTAAATGGCGGAGCAGGCTCGAGGGGTCAAATGGCCTCTTCCTGCTCCTATTTCTTATGCTTTTATGTTCTTAAATAGGGAAGTTGCACCATTTCCTCACTCACTTTCTGGATTTTATGGGCATATCTGTCACCTGATGGTGCGACTCCTGCTCTTTCCCTGCCAGAAGTATTTAAATTAGCTGATTTGATTTTTATGACAGGGAAGCTTCCTCCAATTTCAGCAGGCATAAGTCCCACTCTGCTGTATTTACATGGATGGAACAGGGCCTGAGGAATTCCCAGGCCCAAAAATTTAAGATCATCATCAACAGAACAAAGACAGAGGTTAAGAGATGTCATTTTATTCAGAGAGGCAGATCGGATATGGAATGGCCTGCCAAAAACAGTGGTGGAAGGAGAATCCAGAATCGCTTTTAAAACGGAAACGGATAAATATTTGAAAATGAAAAGTTTAAAAGGGTATGGGAAAAGGGCAAGTGTAATGTGATTAATTAGTTAGCTCTTTCTGACAGCCAGCACTGGTGCAGTGGGCCGAATGGCCTCCTTCTGCATTGTAATATTAAATGGTGGACATCACATTATATTTAGCAGTGAAAGTGATCAAAAGCTATGGATAGTCCAATCCAGGATTTTGTTACAGAAATTGATATCCTGGTAGTACATGTTCTCTGAAAACAATGGGTTCAACATCTTTTACAGTCTTGTTTGTATTGGTTTTTTTAATTTTGTGTCAGCCGCGGCTCATTGTGTAGCCCCCTCACCTCTGAGTCAGAGGGTCGTGGGTTCAAGTCCTACTCCAGAGACTTCTGCAAAAAAATCTAGGCTGACACTCCAATGCAGTACTGAGGGAAAAGTCTGGAAAATTCCTCTCTGACTTCTTTCGATGATGAAAACTAGTCCAGGAGATCACATAGACTCTAATTTATATTACAGGATACCTACCTCTTGTATGAGGTGATCTATGTCCCACCCAAAAACAGGTTCAGCTCTGTCATGAGGGAATTCAGCTAATGTGCTATGCCATCTTTAGGATGAGACGTTAAACTGCCTGCTTTGTCAGGTAGACATAAAAGATTACATGGCATTATTTTGAAGAAGAGCAGGGGAGATCTCACCAGTGTCCTGCCCAATATTTATCTTTCAATTAACACCTAAAACAGATTATCTGTTATTATTACGTTGCTGTTTGTGGAAGCTTGTTGTGCACAAATTTGCTGCTGCGTTTCCTACATTACAACAGTGACTACGCCTCAAAAAGTACTTCATTGGCTGTAAATGACTTTGGGATGTCCTGAGGTTGCGAAAGGCACTATGTAAATGCAAGTCTTTCTTCTTTCTATTTGTCCGTGTACATTCTTTTCAATGATTTCAACACCATTTATGGCCTAGCTGAAAAAATGACCAAGCTTCAGAAAACCTCTGAACATTTTGCCTTGGTGCCAGTCTTGATGACATTTTGAAACTGAAAAAATAGGACTGAATCGATCCATGTACAACAAAATTCGAAGTGACAAATAAGGAACTTGTTTACTTCAGGGACACGGTCATGTACAATTAAAGACAAAAGTTGGACTTCACACCCTGAGTGCATACTAAATACTTCATTCCTTTTCACCCCGATTCCGCTGTGGGAATTTAAGGAACAGTAACCCTCATGTTAACCTTGACAACACTAAAAACAGGATCTTGAAAATCTGTCGTAACTCCGAGAATGCTTCCTTCCATTCAGTAGACGGACTGTTAAAACTGAGATAAGATCATAACTAAAACAGTAGTCGCTGTGTTCACACAGCAAGTTTATTTATCTTTCAAACAGTGATGTACTGCTGTTCCTGTGAAATAGAATGTCAGGATACAAACCTGTGAACCTTGTTACAGTCTCTGTTTGTACCTCCAGAATCTATCAGACAGATTGACGCAATCAGATCATTTATCACCATAAACCACGTTAAATCAGTTTGACATTTCCGGACCGTGTTGTCAGTTTAGTGTACTGCATATATGAGCGACGTCTTGCGTGAGGAAGCTCACAAATTCAAAGCGAAAGCCCCCAATGGGTGAGAGTGGCCATGGTTTGGTCCAAAAGTAGTAATCTGAGATGAATAAAGATGCATAAAAAACTGGTTGTATTAAAGAACTGGTTGTATAATGGGAAAATTGGACTCAAGGAAAAGAAAAAATCACCACATATAGTAGAAGCACATTATATACATGGAACTAATGATGTGGAGTATAGATACGCATGCAGGCCTGAGTTAGATGTGGGCCATATGAGCATGTGAAAATAACGGACAGGAAAAGACCCGCTGGTCCATCTAGCCTATCCATATTATTGCAATGGTTAGTGTATCACAATAGAAACACTCCCCACCCGCCTGGAGCCATGTAATATCCTGGGAGAGGCGAAAAGCCAGACTAAAAAGCAAGGACAATTTTTTTAATTCATTCACGGGATGTGGGTGTCACTGACAAAGCCAACATTTATTGCCCATCCCTAATTGCACTTGAGAAGGTAGTGGTGAGAAACCTTCTTGACAACTGTGTGACTTGCTAGGCCATTTCAGAATGCAGTTAAGAGTCAATCACATTGCTACGAGTCTGGAGTCACATGCAAGCCAGATCAGGTAAGGACGGCAGATTTCCTTCCCTGAAGGACAGAAATGAACCAGATGAGTTTTTACAACAATCCGCTAGTTTCGTGGTCGCAATTACTGACACTAGGAGGCCGTAATTCGGTAACAACCCGTTTGGGAGCGGTAACCGAGGTGAGGCAGGGCTTCCGGCGCCTGGCACGAAAGTCTCGTCCCAGCCACGTAATTGGGGTTACCGCCCCCGAGAGGAAGTGGAGCGCAATGTCGGGGGCTTCACTTCCTCTCGGGGGCTGGACCATAGCGCGAAGCGCGCGAACATCACCCACGGCAGCCTCAAGGGGCGCTACGGAATTTCCGCTCCTGGGCAAAAACAGGTCACTGCGCAAGCTGATGACTTCATCACTGCTGGAACAGCAGCCCGGGGTGCTACCGGTGAGATTGGGGCAGTGTCGGTTTGCGCCTCTGCTAACTCCCGTGGAATTTTGCGGAAGGCAGTAGTGGCCCAGTGCCCCAGGGAGAAAACAATGCGAATTTCTTCCCCTAGCTTTTTATTCTAGAATTATTTAATTGACTGAATTTAAACTCCTCAGCTGCTGTGGTGCGATTTGAACTCTTGTTTCCGGATCATTAGTCCAGGCCTCTGGATCACTAGTCCAGTAACATAACCACTATGCTACCGTTTAGGGAAAAGTCTGGAAAATTCCTCTCTGACTCCTTTAGATGATCAAAACTAGTCCAGGAGATCACATAGACACTAATTTATATTACAGGATATCTACGTTTTGTATGAGGTGATCTATGCCCCAGCCAAAAACAGGTTCAGCCCCGTCATGAGGGAATTGAGCTAATCAGCATGAGCCGGCAATCTGTTTCACAGGTCCAATACTCGCTGGATAAAGAAGAACCACCTGACATCTAATCTAGTTCTGCTCTTACATAACTTGTAAACGTGACCCCCTAGTCCTCCCTAACCTATTCAGAAATAATTAATCAACAAAGAAAAATGAAGTCCCTTCATTATTTTTAAACATCGATCAAATCAAAGAATGAGAGGTGATCTTAGCGAAACGTATAAGATTATGAGGGGGCTTGACAAAGTGGATGCAGAGAGGATGTTTCCACTGATGGGGGAGACTAGAACTAGAGGGCATGATCTTAGAATAAGGGGCCACCCATTTAAAACAGAGATGAGGAGGAATTTCTTCTCTCAGAGAGTTGTAAATCTGTGGAATTCGCTGCCTCAGAGAGCTGTCGAAGCTGGGACATTGAATAAATTTAAGACAGAAATAGACAATTTCTCAAACAATAAAGGGATAAGGGGTTATGGGGAGCGGGCAGGGAAGTGGAGCTGAGTCCATGATCAGATCAGCCACGATCTTATTGAATGGCGGAGCAGGCTCGAGGGGCCGTATGGCCTACTCCTGCTCCTATTTCTTATGTTCTTATGTTCTTATCTCTGTGTCTACGCTTTTCTAAAGTTTATGGACCCAGCTTTTTTGAGCTTATCACTACGGTGTTTTAAACCGCAACTTAATGTTGTGGCCTTTCTAGTTTGGAGTTTGTTAGTGCTGTTGGGGAAGGTTTAAACCAATTTGGTCGGGGGATGGGCATCAGGATGTTACATTAGAAAGAAGAAACAAGGCGCACTAAGGATTGGGAGCGGCAGACAGCACTAGAGTAAGAAATAGTACGGTATTAGGTGGGGTCAGACTCAGAGAGAATTCAAGAAGGTCTAAGATAGGCTTATAGTGCATGGGGCTGAAATTCAGCCTTCCAGAAAGGCCACTTACCGGCAGAAAGTGGTCGAGTCGAGCGGCCGCCGACTTCCGGCCCAATGGTCGCCACGATCGAAATTCACTTCAGAAATTTTTCTGGGGTAATCCCCACTTCCGTCTGCAGCTGCCAATCGTCTGAAGCGCGTCATCAAAGCATGCACCGCCGCTCTCCCATACCTCCATGGCACCCTCTGCGAAATTTAGCTGGAAAAATCAGAGATCCGCGGCACGGTGCCCCCGACAGATTTTTCTGTCAGTGCACCTTCCTTTCACTATGTGAGCCATGGCAGCGCAGCAGCCCTTCAAGTGGAGGGTGCACTGCCGCGGTCACCAATTTTTTTTGCCGGCCGACTTCCCGATCGGCCGGACAATTATGGCCCTGGGTTCACTCGGGCTGCTAATAGGCAACCTGGCACCCTCTCTTGGGTGCCAGGCCACTGGCCCAGTCAAAACCCTCTCTGGTGGTCCAGTGCTTGAGCTTAAATAATCGCTGCTTCTCTCCCCTTTAAATGAGGGGAGAGACGTGGTGATGTACACACGCACTGATGTCAGCACCACTCCACCGCTGACTGTGGCAGAGACACTGTCCCACCCCCACTTCCACCCCTCTCGAGTACTTACCGCCACTCTTCCGTCCTCATTATGACCGACTTCCGGTGCACTCCAAAAAAATTGCCAAGGAGCTGAAAATGGATCAAGCGTCTGCCTCATCTGACGCGACGGTAAAAACACTTAGAAAACGGTAGGTGCACCAGGTTTCTGGTGGGGGTGAATTTCCACCCCAAAGTTTGTCAATGCATGAAGAGTGGTAAATAAGGTTGGTGAACTGCAGGTGCAAATAGCCACATGGAAATATGATGTCGTGGCATTAACAGAAAACTGGCTCAAAAAAAGGGCAGGATTGGGTACTAAATATTGCTGGCTACAAGGTGTTCAGGAAAAAAAGGGAAGGAAAGAAACAAGGTGGGATGGCAGTATTGATTAAGGAGAATATTACAGTGCTGGGGAGAGAGGATGTCCTGGAGGAGTCAAGGACAGAAACTATTTGGTTCGAGTTAAGAAGTAAAAGAGGAGCCATTACACTACTAGGTGTATTCTATAGGCCACCAACTAGTGGGAAGGATATAGAGAAGTAAATTTGCAGGGAGATTACAGAGAGATGCAAGAACTATAGAGTAGTGATAATGGAGGACTTCAACTATTCTAATTGAGATTGGGATAGTAATAGTGTAAAGGGTGGAGAGGGGGCAGAATTTCCGTACTGTGTTCAGAAGAACTTTCTTGATCAGTACGTTTCTGGCCCAACAAGGAAGGAACCATTGCTGGATCTGGTTCTAGGGAATGAGGTGGGCCAAATGGAGCAAGAGTCAGTCTGGCAACATTTAGGGAACAGTGATCATAGTATCATAAAGTTTAAATTAGCTATGGAAAAGGACAGGGAGCAATTTAGAGTTAAAATACTTAATTGGAGGAAAGCCAATATCATTGGGTTCAGAATGGATCTGGCCCGGGTAAATTGGAATCAAAGAATTCACAAAAGAGAAATTGCAATCGGGGAGGAGGAGTGTGAAATATTAGATAAAATAAACATAGTGAAGGGGGAAGTATTAAGAATTTTAGCAGCTTTGAAAATGGATAAATCCCCAGGCCCAGATGAAATGGATCCCAGGCTGTTAAGAAAAGGAAAAGAGGAATGAGCAGAGGCTCTGACCATCATTTTCCAATCTTCTCTGACTACAGGTGTTGGGCCAGAGGACTGCTAATGTTGTACCTTTGTTTAAAAAGGGAGAAAGGGCTAGACCGAGTAATTACAGGCCAGTCAGCCTAACCTCGAGGGCTAACAAGGAAGATTATTGGAGAAAATTCTGAGGGACAGGATAAATCTTCATTTGGAAAGACATGGATTAATCAAGGAAAGTCAGCATGGATTTGTTACAGATAGGTCGTGTCTGACTAACTTGATTGAATTTTTTGAGGAGGTAACAAGGAAGGTCGATGAGGGTAGTGCATTTGATTTGGTGTATGTGGATTTTAGCAAGGCTTTTGATAAGGTCCCACATGGGAGACCAGTCATGAAAGTAAAAGTCCATGGGATCCAAGGCAAAGTGGCAAGTTGATCCAAAATTGGCTTAGAGACAGGAAACAAAGGGTAATGGTTGATGGATCTATTTGTGACTGGAAGGCTGTTTCCAGTGGGGTTCCACAGGGCTCAGTACTAGGTCCCTTGCTTTTGGTGGTATATATCAATGGTTTAGATTTCAATGAAGGGGGTATGATTAAGAAGTTTGTAGATGATACAACAATTGGCTGTGATTGATAATGAAGAAGAAAGCTGTAGACTGCAGGAAGATATCAATGTACTGGTCAGTTGGGCAGAACATTGGCAAATGTAATTCAATCTGGAGAAGTGTGAGGTAATGCATTTGGGGAGGACTAACAAGGCAAGGGAATACACAATAAATGGTAGAACACTGAGAAGTGTAGAGGAACAAAGGGACCTTGGAGTGCATGTCCACAGATCCCTGATGGTAGCAGACCAGGTAGATAAGGCGGTTTAGAAAGCATAAGGGATACTTGCCTTTATTAGCCGAGGCAAAGAATACAAGAGAAGGGAGGTTATGCTTGAACTGTATAAAACACTAGTTAGGCCACAGTTAGAGTACTGCATCTATTTCTGGTCACCACTTTACAGGAAAGATGTGATTGCACTGGAGAGGGTACAGAGGAGATTTACAAGCATGTTGTCTGGATTGGAGAATTTAAGCTATGAGGAAAGTTTGGATAGACTGGTGTTGTTTTCTTTGGAACAGAGGAGGTTGAGGGGAGATCTTATTGAGCTGTATACAATTATGTGGGGCATGGATAGTGTGGATAGGAAGGACCTATTTCCCTTAGAGGGATCAACAACCAGGAGGCATAGATTTAAAGTAATTGGTAGCAGGTTTAGAGGGGATTTGAGGGAAAATGTTTTCACCAAGAGGATGGTGGGGGTCTGGAACTCACAGCCTGAAAGAGTGGTAGAGGCAGAAACCCTCACCATATTTAAAAAGTGCTTGGATGTGCACTTGTACATGGTAGAGTAATGGTGTACTGTTGTTTATCGGACTGGAGGAAGATAAATAGTGGCGTTCCCCAGGGATCGGTACTAGTACCACTGCTTTTCTTGATATGTATTAATGACTTGGACTTGGGTATACAAGACACAATTTCAAAATATGCAGATGACACAAAACTTGGAAGTATTGTGCACAGTGAGGAGGATAGTGATAGACAACAAGGGGGTATAGACAGGTTCTTGGAATGGATGGACTCATGGCAGATGAAATTTAACACAGGAAGTGCGAAGTGATACATTTTGGTAGGAAGAATGGGGAGAAGCAATATATACAAAAAGGGTACAATTAGAGGGGTCTAGACAGAGTAGATAGAGAGAAACTGTTCCCATTGGTGGAAGGGTCGAGATCTAGAGGACATAGATTTATCGGATTGACAGAAGAACCAAAGGCGACATGAGGAAAAACTTTTTTACGCAGCGAGTGATTAGGATCTGGAATGTACTGCCTGAAAGGGTGGTGAGGCAGACTCAACTGTGGCTTTCAAAAGGGAATTGGATAAGTACCTGAAGGAAAAAAGTTGGCTGGGCTACGGGGAAAGGGCGGGGGGTGGGACTAGGTGAAGTGCCCTTACAGAGAGTCGGCATGGCTCAATGGGCCGAATGTCCTCCTTCTGTGCTGTAACCATTCTGTGATTCTATGAATAGTCAAGGAGGTTAGTTAGATAGGATCTTTCCCTTTTGAAGTTGTAGTGGTTGCTGCTTGTTAAGTTATTACTGTACAGATAATCCTAAAGTTTTCTCTTGATATTCAGTTTCATTATGTTGCCTGGTACAGATGCAAGACTAATGGGTGTGTAGTTACTTGGGCTAGATTTTCACCTGTTTTGAACATAATCAAGAAGTCTTGAACTGCACCTCAGAACAGTCATTGGTTACCTCAGATAATGTGGAGAATTCTAAGCATCATAAATTTCAGAGAGTAAAGTCATAAAGGGTTAAATCATCGGTCATACAGAATAACAATTTTACAAAATCGTTAATTGTGTATGACCGATGATTTTAGGATATGTAGTTGCTTTGACAACATAGGCTACAGTCCACATACAGGGCATAAACACAATAAATCACTATTGCCTTGCTTGTTTGCAGAATTGTCCTTTTTGTAGTCAGTTTACTTCCAAAAATAAAGAAAGCAGTTTGTATCGTGCACATGATTCTAGATTTATAATTATATAACACATGTATTGAAGATACATAATAGAGAGCAGTGTTTAAACCATCTTCAGATTTTACTGGCAATGCACTGCTTTACTAGCCGAATGTGTACTACAGTGACAACTTGCATTTCTATTGTGTCCTTAACATACTAACATGTCCCAAGGCGCTTCAAAGGAGCGTTATCAAACAAAATGTAACACTTAGCCATGTAAGGAGATATTAGGACAGGGGACCAATCGCTTGGTCAAAGAGGTAGGTTTTAAGGAATGTCTTAAAGGAGGAGAGAGAGGCAAAGAGGTTTAAGGAGGGAATTCCAGAGCATGCCTGAGCAACTCAAGGCACGGCCGACAATGGTGGAGCAAAGAGATATCGGAGGGTTGTAGGTCGGGAGGAGGTCACAGAGATTGGGAAGCGCGAGGCCACGGGGGGGACTTGAACACAAGAATAAGAATTTTTAAATCGAGGCGTTGCCGGACCATGAGATAATGTAGGTCAGCAAGAACGGAGTGATGGGTGAACGGGACTTGGTGCGCGTTAGGTAAAGGGAGACAGAGGGTGCAAAGTGGGAGACCAGCCAGGATAAATTGGAATAGTCATAAGCTCAGTGATTCATACTGTCTCAGGCTGAACCAGACTGTTCACAACCTCGGTGTCCCATTCGATCCTGAGCCTAGCTCCCAACCCCATATACTCTCCATTACAAAGACTGGCTACCTCCCTGCTGGCTAACATTTCCTGCACCCACTCCATTTCATCATAACTTCCACTGAAACCCTCACTCATTCCATCATCACTTCCAATCTCAACTAGTCCAATGCACTCTGCTCAGCCTCCCAGCTTCTGTGCTACGTAAGCTTCAGTTCATCCAAAACTCAATTGCCCATATCCAAACCACACTAATTCCTGCTTGTCCATTGGCACTGCCCTTACTGACCAACATTGGCTTTTAATCCGCCAACACCTCGAATTAAAAGTTTTAATTCTTGTGTTTAGACTCCTACATGACCTAGCCCCTCCCTATAACCTCCACCAGCCCTTCCATGAACTCTCCATTCATCAGACTCAGACCTCTTGTGCATCCCCGCTCTTTATGCTCCACCATTGATGACCAAGTCTTTCAGCCGTTTAGGCCCCACATTCTGAATTCTCTCCCTTAAACCCCTCTGCCTCTCCACCTCCCTCTCTTCCTTAAAGACCACAAACTCTGTTCCCTAGCCACCAAACCAATCCTTTTCCCTGGCAACTGTCTAAGGCTGAACCAGACCATTTGGTGTCGTAATTAATCTCGATATGAACTTCCGACCAGATATCCGCTCCATTACCAAGACTATCTATTTCTGCTTCCATAACGTTGCTGGACTCCGCCCTGACTCAGCTTATCTGCTGCTGAAACGCTCATCCAGGCTTTTCTTACCTCTAGACTTGACTATTCCGATGCTCTTCTGGCCGACCTCCCATTTTCCACCCTGCATAAACTTCAGCTCATCCAAATCTCTGCTGCCTGAATCCAAACTCGCAACATATCCAATTCACCTATCACTTCTTTGATCGCTGTCCTACATTGGATCCCAGTCTGACAATGCCTCAATTTTAGAATTCTCATCTGTGTTTTCAAATCCCTCCATGGCCTCGCCCCTCCCTATCTCTGTAACCTCCTCCAGCCCTACAACTCTCCACGATCCTTGCGTTCCTCCAATTCTGGCCTCTTACACATCCCTGTTTTTAATCATTCCACATTGGCAGCCATGCCTTCAGCTACCTTGGTCTTAAATTCTGAAATTCCCTCCCTAAACCTCTCCGCCTCTCTACCAATCTCTCTCCTCCTCCAGGACGCTCCTTAAAACCTACCTCTTTGACCAAGCTTTTGGTCGTCTGTCCTAATATCTCCTTATGTGCCTCGGTGTCAAATTTTGTTTGATAATGCTCCTATGAAGCGCCTTGGGATGTTTTACTATGTTAAAGGTGACATATATATATAGAAGTAATGTTGTTGGTATTTTAAAACCCTATGACCATATCTTGGTCACCCCACCTAATGGGCTCAATTTTCCTCGAGCCCGTTTTCTAGTGTACTTACCCGAGTTGCGCTGCTTCAGTACGTCAGGAGATGCTCCAGAAAAAAATCTTCCTACTTTCGCCGCTGTTCGGCCTCTTCTCTGCAGCCACACAGCGTGGCCAGTCGCCTCGGGGGGTGGAGCCTGCAGTCTGCGTTGGAAAATGTGTCGGGACGTCTGCGCATGTGCGGTGGAAAAAAGTGATGGCCACGCATGCGCAGTAGCACTCCGAGTTGGCAATCGGCCATTTTTAAACAGTTACTCTGCTTGGAGCAAAACCTAGAGAACGAATCCTTCAACAGAAAAAGCACCAAAACATGGGTAAGAATGCAATAGGTTTTACGAAACTGTCATTTTATTGCACACTGCAGTTGAATTTCATTCCGGCTTACTGGAATAAATCATGTAATCGCCTAGACTTTGGTAGGTGGATGAATAAATACTATCAGAACGTAGGTTCGGCTAGCAACTACAAGACAGGTTTAATTAACATTAACTAGGTAAAGGAATAATATTCAGTTGAAGCAGCATATCTCTAATACTATTCTTATTAAACTAACAAAACTTCTTTGTTAAACATAAACCTGACCATTGAAACTTATTACGTACGTCTTGCATGGCTTTACTTGACCACAGAACCTCTGATTAACATGGTGCCCTTGATGGCTTTCAGCCCAGGAAGGCAGCGGGCCAGTGCGTGTGGGGTCCTTTCAGCCCGGGAAGGCAGCGGGCTGACCCGTACCTATCCCAGGCCGAAATGACTCACCCCTTCACCTACCTGTCCTATCTTCAGTCTCCCGGTCTGCTCCCCTGCCCCAGCCCTGGCCGAAGGGCTTGCTGGTGCGTTCTCCCACCCCGAGCCCAGGCCAAGTGAACTCCTCCCTCCCAGTCAAAGGCTTTCACCCACCACATCTGTCTCCCTGTTCCCTCTTAGAAGTGGTGTTTCTATTGAATAGATTTTATTTTTCAATGTCTCATTCATAGTTTTTTTTGCAAATGCATTCCGCATTGATTTATTTAACATTGCTAAGGCTTGATTGGTTCAGGTGCAGGTCCTCTCCGCTTCCCGCCCCTATCCTAGGCCGAATGGCCTCCGATGCACCTACCTGCGCCTATTTCTTTAACTCTCTGCAAGGGTTTTCTCGAGTGGTCAAATCCACTGGCCATAGTAGAAATGGAGTAACTATTAGCTGGCCAAAGTTGCCTAAATGGTCAGAACTGGCGTAGGTCATAGATGGCTGGTAACACCCACTTTTGAGAAAAAAAATCTTACCTAAAAAACGTAACTAAGTCAGTTACACTGGGGCAAATTGATTGGGGAAACTGGGGCTGTTTAAGCTAGGCCAGAAAAAGCAGCCTTCTCCAAAAAAAAATGGAGCAAATACTGGGGAAAATTGAGCCTATTGTCTTTTTAGCTTAGCATACATTTCCCTCCTTACGTTTCCGTTTACCATTCTTGGATGCTTTTCTACAGGTTACTGTTATTGTTGATAAAAAAAGAATTTTAACGAGAAGTTTAAGCTATATTCGACCCAAACAAACCCTGCACAACAAAAAAAGTCAGACGGAGGACACAAAAAATCTGCAAAAGGACATAGACAGACTAAGTGAGTGGGCAAAAATTTGGCAGATGGAGTATAATGTTGGAAAGTGTGAGGTCATGCACTTTGGCAGAAAAAAAATCAAAGAACAAGTTATTATTTAAATGGTGAAAGATTGCAAAGTGCTGCAGTTCAGCCGGACCTGGGGCTACTTGTACATGAAACACAAAAGGTTAGTATACAGGTACAGCAAGTGATCAGAAAGTCCAATGGAATCTTGGCCTTTATTGCAAAGGGGATGGAGTATAAAAGCAGGGATGTCTTACTACAGCTATATAAGATATTGATGAGGCCACACATGGAATACTGTGTGCAGTTTTGGTTTCCATATTTACAAAAGGATATACTTGCTTTGCAGGCAGTTCAGAGAAGGTTCACTAGGTTGATTCCGGGGATGACTCATGAGGAAAGGTTGAGTAGTTTGGGCCTCTACTCATTGGAATTCAGATGAATGAGAGGTGATCTTATCAAAATATATAATATTATGAGGGGGCTTGACAAGGTGGATGCAGAGAGGATGTTTCCACTGATGGGGGAGACTAGAACTAGAGGACATGATCTTAGAATAAGGGGCCACCCATTTAAAACAGAGATGAAGAGAAATTTTTTCTCTCAGAGGGCTGGAAATCTGTGGAATTTGCTGCCTAAGAGAGCAGTGGAAGCTGGGACATTGAATAAATTTAAGACAGAAATAGACAGTTTCTTAAATGATAAGGGAATAAGGGGTTATGGGGAGCGGGCGGGGAAGTGGAGCTGAGTCCATGATCAGATCAGCCATGATCATATTGAATGGCGGAGCAGGCTCGAGGGGCCGAATGTTCCTACTTCTTATGTTCTTATGTTCTTATGTTCTGCATAGACTTGTCTTGATAAAGATAAGAATTTAATTTTTAATTTAATGATTTTAAAAATATGTTCAAAAACGCACATTGTAAAATGAATCTCACACAGCCAATATATATAAAGAGCGTCCCCATCACACTAAAGTAAATTTAAATGGGAAGGTGAGCTTAGGAGAAGATTACTTTTTATGAAAATATACTGTATGGGAAATAATAATCTGAGCTGGAAAAAGAAAAGAAAAACATCATCATTCAGTTAATTGGATTGCAACTTCATGCTATACATGTTGATCTTTCCTTCTAAGATTCTCAACAAGTATAACAGAAAATGCCATTCAGGTAATACATCGATGTCCAATATGAAGCTGATAAACTCTAATGCAATATAGACTTCATCCCTAAATTTAATAGTGCCCTCTTTAGGATACTATTGAGAAACACAACTGGGACAGACGATCCAGTAGAGATACATCATTATCATAGGCAGTCCCTCGGGGTCGAGGATGACTTACTCCCACACTAACAATTATTTTAATGTGGGATGGCCATTGCACACCAGCCACCACATAGGCTTGACGGAGCAAGGTCTTGGTCCAGTGGCAAGGGGATCCAAGACGACTGGAGATCAGGCTCCGCCACATGTGCCAATAGCTACACACAAACTCAAACATACTCCTACTGATCTCCTTCCTTCCTCCTTCCTACAAGTCCTCTCTCTACGTGAAATTCATAGTACGCAATGTGAGCCTCACAACCTCACAGCCTCGCTATTGGCCCGTGCTGCACCTTCCCTTGGTCTTGTCCACACTGTTCCATCTCTGGGCTCTAACCTCTCCGCTCCTCCGTGCCTCG
The DNA here is from genome assembly GCF_044704955.1 of Pristiophorus japonicus. NCBI lineage: Eukaryota > Metazoa > Chordata > Chondrichthyes > Pristiophoridae > Pristiophorus > Pristiophorus japonicus. Next base: position 34,093,829 of record NC_091977.1, read on the forward strand.
TCCATCCTCTCCTCTCCGCTTCCGATCTCTGGACCTCGCCGATTTCAACCTCCGGACCCCGCCAGTCCCAACCTCCGCTCCATGCAGCTTCCAACCTCTGCTGCCCGCCGCTTCCGACCTCTGATCCTCGCCACTTCCGACCTCTGATCCTCGCCTCTTCCAACCTCTGATCCTTGCCGCTTCCGACCTCTGATCCTCGCCGCATCCGACCTCTGCTCATCATCGGTCCCTCCCTCCACTCCTCCCCAATTCCAACCTCCGCTCCATGTCACTTCTGACCTCCGCTCCTTGCCGCTTCCTACCTCTGCTCCTCGCTGCTTCCAACCTCCGCTCCTCGCCGCTTCCGACCTCCGCTCCTCGCCGCTTCCGATCTACGCTCCTCATCGTTCCCTCCGTCCGCTCCTCCAGAATTCCAACCTCTGCTCCTCACCACTTACGACTTCTAATCCTCACCGCTTCCGAACTCCACTCCTCGTCGGTCCCTCCCTCCGCTCCTCCCCAATTCCGACCTCTGCTCCTCGCCGCTTCCGACTCGACTCCTTGGCGCTTCCAACCTCCGCTCCTTGTCACTTCCGACCTCCACTCCTCACTGCTTCTGATCTCCGCTCCTCGCCGCTTCCGACCTCCACTCCTTGCCGCTTCCAACCTCCGCTCCTCGTCGCTTCCGACCTCCGCTCCTCGCCGCTTCCGACCTCCGCTCCTCGCCGCTTCCGACCTCCACTCCTCGCCGCTTCCAACCTCCACTCCTCGTCTCTTCCGACCTCCACTCCTCGTCGCTTCCAACCTCCGCTCCTCGTCGCTTCCAACCTCCGCTCCTCGCCGCTTCCGACCTCCGCTCCTCGCCGCTTCCAACCTCCGCTCCTCGTCACTTCCGACCTCCGCTCCTCGTCTCTTCCGACCTCCGCTCCTCGTCACTTCCGACCTCCGCTCCTCGTCACTTCCGACCTCCGCTCCTCGTCTCTTCCGACCTCCGCTCCTCGTCGCTTCCAACCTCCGCTCCTCGCCGCTTCCGACCTCCACTCCTCGCCGCTTCCGACCTCCACTCCTCGCCGCTTCCAACCTCCGCTCCTCGTCACTTCCGACCTCCGCTCCTCGTCGCTTCCGACCTCCACTCCTCACCGCTTCCGACCTCCGCTCCTCGCCGCTTCCAACCTCCGCTCCTCGTCACTTCCGACCTCCGCTCCTCGTCACTTCCGACCTCCGCTCCTCACCGCTTCCGACCTCCGCTCCTCGTCGCTTCCGACCTCCGCTCCTCGTCACTTCCGACCTCCACTCCTCGCCGCTTCCAACCTCCGCTCCTCGTCGCTTCCGACGTCCGCTCCTCGTCACTTCCGACCTCCGCTCCTCGTCGCTTCCGACGTCCGCTCCTCGCCGCTTCCGACCTCCGCTCCTCGTCTCTTCCGACCTCCGCTCCTCGTCACTTCCGACCTCCGCTCCTCGTCACTTCCGACCTCCGCTCCTCGTCGCTTCTGACTTCCGCTCCTCGCCTCTTCCGACCTCTGCTCCTCGCCGCTTCCGACCTCCGCTCCTCGTCACTTCCGACCTCCGCTCCTCGTCGCTTCCGACCTCCGCTCCTCGTCACTTCCGACCTCCGCTCCTCGCCTCTTCCGACCTCCGCTCCTCGTCACTTCCGACCTCCGCTCCTCGTCACTTCCGACCTCCGCTCCTCGCCGCTTCCGACCTCCGCTCCTCGTCACTTCCGACCTCCGCTCCTCGCCTCTTCCGACCTCTGCTCCTCGCCGCTCCTCGCCGCTTCCGACCTCCGCTCCTCGTCACTTCCGACCTCCGCTCCTCGCCTCTTCCGACCTCCGCTCCTCGTCACTTCCGACCTCCGCTCCTCGTCACTTCCGACCTCCGCTCCTCGTCGCTTCCGACCTCCGCTCCTCGTCACTTCCGACCTCCGCTCCTCGCCTCTTCCGACCTCCGCTCCTCGTCACTTCCGACCTCCGCTCCTCGTCACTTCCGACCTCCGCTCCTCGTCACTTCCGACCTCCGCTCCTCGCCGCTTCCGACCTCCGCTCCTCGTCACTTCCGACCTCCGCTCCTCGCCTCTTCCGACCTCTGCTCCTCGCCGCTCCTCGCCGCTTCCGACCTCCGCTCCTCGTCACTTCCGACCTCCGCTCCTCGCCTCTTCCGACCTCCGCTCCTCGTCACTTCCGACCTCCGCTCCTCGCCTCTTCCGACCTCCGCTCCTCGTCACTTCCGACCTCCGCTCCTCGTCACTTCCGACCTCTGCTCCTCGCCTCTTCCGACCTCTACTCCTCGCCGCTTCCGACCTCCGCTCCTCGTCACTTCCGACCTCCACTCCTCACCGCTTCCGACCTCCGCTCCTCGCCGCTTCCGACCTCCGCTCCTCCCCAATTCCGACCTCTGATCCTCGCCGCTTCTGATCTCCGCTCCTCATCACTTCCGACCTCCGCTCCTCGTCACTTCCAACCTCCGCTCCTCGTCACTTCCGACCTCCGCTCCTCGTCACTTCCAACCTCCGCTCCTCGTCACTTCCGACCTCCGCTCCTCGTCACTTCCGACCTCCGCTCCTCGCCGCTTCTGACCTCCGCTCCTCGCCTCTTCCGACCTCTGCTCCTCGCCGCTTCCGACCTCCGCTCCTCGTCACTTCCGACCTCCGCTCCTCGTCGCTTCCGACCTCCGCTCCTCGTCACTTCCGACCTCCGCTCCTCGTCGCTTCCGACCTGCGCTCCTCGTCGCTTCCGACCTCCGCTCCTCGTCGCTTCCGACCTCCGCTCCTCGTCACTTCCGACCTCCGCTCCTCGCCTCTTCCGACCTCTGCTCCTCGCCGCTTCCGACCTCCGCTCCTCGCCGCTTCCGACCTCCGCTCCTCGTCCCTTCCGACCTCCGCTCCTCGCCTCTTCCGACCTCTGCTCCTCGCCGCTCCTCGCCGCTTCCGACCTCCGCTCCTCGTCACTTCCGACCTCCGCTCCTCGCCTCTTCCGACCTCCGCTCCTCGTCACTTCCGACCTCCGCTCCTCGTCACTTCCGACCTCCGCTCCTCGCCTCTTCCGACCTCTGCTCCGCGCCGCTTCCGACCTCCGCTCCTCGTCACTTCCGACCTCCGCTCCTCGTCACTTCCGACCTCCGCTCCTCGCCGCTTCCGACCTCCGCTCCTCGTCACTTCCGACCTCCGCTCCTCGCCTCTTCCGACCTCTGCTCCTCGCCGCTCCTCGCCGCTTCCGACCTCCGCTCCTCGTCACTTCCGACCTCCGCTCCTCGCCTCTTCCGACCTCCGCTCCTCGTCACTTCCGACCTCCGCTCCTCGTCACTTCCGACCTCCGCTCCTCGTCACTTCCGACCTCCGCTCCTCGCCGCTTCCGACCTCCGCTCCTCGCCGCTTCCGACCTCCGCTCCTCGCCGCTTCCGACCTCCGCTCCTCGCCGCTTCCGACCTCCGCTCCTCGCCGCTTCCGACCTCCGCTCCTCGCCGCTTCCGACCTCCGCTCCTCGTCTCTTCCGACCTCCGCTCCTCGCCGCTTCCGACCTCCGCTCCTCGTCGTTTCCGACCTCCGCTCCTCGCCGCTTCCGACCTCCGCTCCTCGCCGCTTCCGACCTCCGCTCCTCGTCTCTTCCGACCTTCGCTCCTCGCCTCTTCCGACCTCCGCTCCTCCCCAATTCCGACCTCTGATCCTCGCCGCTTCTGATCTCCGCTCCTCCCCAATTCCGACCTCTGATCCTCGCCGCTTCTGATCTCCGCTCCTCGTCACTTCCGACCTCCACTCCTCATCACTTCCGACCTCCACTCCTCATCACTTCCGACCTCCGCTCCTCGTCACTTCCGACCTCCGCTCCTCGCCTCTTCCGACCTCCGCTCCTCGTCGCTTCCGACCTCCGCTCCTCGCCGCTTCCGACCTCCGCTCCTCGCCGCTTCCGACTTCCGCTCCTCGTCACTTCCGACCTCCGCTCCTCGTCACTTCCGACCTCCGCTCCTCGCCGCTTCCGACCTCCGCTCCTCGCCGCTTCCGACCTCCGCTCCTCGTCACTTCCGACCTCCGCTCCTCGTCACTTCCGACCTCCGCTCCTCGTCACTTCCGACCTCCGCTCCTCGCCGCTTCCGACCTCCGCTCCTCGTCACTTCCGACCTCCGCTCCTCGCCTCTTCCGACCTCTGCTCCTCGCCGCTTCCGACCTCCGCTCCTCGTCACTTCCGACTTCCGCTCCTCGTCACTTCCGACCTCCGCTCCTCGCCTCTTCCGACCTCCGCTCCTCGTCACTTCCGACCTCCGCTCCTCGCCTCTTCCGACCTCTGCTCCTCGCCGCTTCCGACCTCCGCTCCTCGCCTCTTCCGACCTCCGCTCCTCGCCGCTTCCGACCTCCGCTCCTCGTCACTTCCGACCTCCGCTCCTCGCCTCTTCCGACCTCCGCTCCTCGTCACTTCCGACCTCCGCTCCTCGTCACTTCCGACCTCCGCTCCTCCCCAATTCCGACCTCCGCTCCTCGTCACTTCCGACCTCCGCTCCTCGCCGCTTCCGACCTCCGCTCCTCGTCACTTCCGACCTCCGCTCCTCGTCACTTCCGACCTCCGCTCCTCGCCGCTTCCGACCTCCGCTCCTCGTCCCTTCCGACCTCCGCTCCTCGCCGCTTCCGACCTCCGCTCCTCGCCGCTTCCGACCTCCGCACCTCGCCGCTTCCGACCTCCGCTCCTCGGCGCTTCCGACCTCCGCTCCTCGCCGCTTCCGACCTCCGCTCCTCGCCGCTTCCGACCTCCGCTCCTCGTCTCTTCCGACCTTCGCTCCTCGCCTCTTCCGACCTCCGCTCCTCCCCAATTCCGACCTCTGATCCTCGCCGCTTCTGATCTCCGCTCCTCCCCAATTCCGACCTCTGATCCTCGCCGCTTCCGATCTCCGCTCCTCGTCACTTCCGACCTCCGCTCCTCATCACTTCCGACCTCCGCTCCTCGTCACTTCCGACCTCCGCTCCTCGTCACTTCCGACCTCCGCTCCTCGCCGCTCCTCGCCTCTTCCGACCTCCGCTCCTCGTCACTTCCGACCTCCGCTCCTCGCCGCTTCTGACCTCCGCTCCTCGTCACTTCCGACCTCCGCTCCTCGTCACTTCCGACCTCCGCTCCTCGTCGCTTCCGACCTCCGTTCCTCGTCACTTCCGACTTCCGCTCCTCGTCACTTCCGACCTCCGCTCCTCGCCTCTTCCGACCTCTGCTCCTCGTCACTTCCGACCTCCGCTCCTCCCCAATTCCGACCTCCGCTCCTCACCACTTCTGATCTCCGCTCCTCGCCGCTTCCGACCTCCGGTCCTCGCCGCTTCCGACCTCCGCTCCTCGCCGCTTCCGACCTCCGCTCCTCGTCTCTTCCGACCTCCGCTCCTCGTCGTTTCCGACCTCCGCTCCTCGCCGCTTCCGACCTCCGCTCCTCGCCGCTTCCGACCTCCGCTCCTCGCCTCTTCCGACCTCCGCTCCTCGTCGTTTCCGACCTCCGCTCCTCGCCTCTTCCGACCTCTGCTCCTCGCCGCTTCCGACCTCCGCTCCTCGTCACTTCCGACCTCCGCTCCTCCCCAATTCCGACCTCCGCTCCTCGTCACTTCCGACCTCCGCTCCTCGCCGCTTCCGACCCCCGCTCCTCGTCACTTCCGACCTCCGCTCCTCGTCACTTCCGACCTCCGCTCCTCGCCGCTTCCGACCTCCGCTCCTCGCCTCTTCCGACCTCCGCTCCTCGTCACTTCCGACCTCCGCTCCTCGTCACTTCCGACCTCCGCTCCTCCCCAATTCCGACCTCCGCTCCTCGTCACTTCCGACCTCCGCTCCTCGCCGCTTCCGACCTCCGCTCCTCGTCACTTCCGACCTCCGCTCCTCGTCACTTCCGACCTCCGCTCCTCGCCGCTTCCGACCTCCGCTCCTCGCCGCTTCCGACCTCCGCTCCTCGGCGCTTCCGACCTCCGCTCCTCGCCGCTTCCGACCTCCGCTCCTCGCCGCTTCCGACCTCCGCTCCTCGTCTCTTCCGACCTTCGCTCCTCGCCTCTTCCGACCTCCGCTCCTCCCCAATTCCGACCTCTGATCCTCGCCGCTTCTGATCTCCGCTCCTCCCCAATTCCGACCTCTGCTCCTCGCCGCTCCTCGCCGCTTCCGACCTCCGCTCCTCGTCACTTCCGACCTCCGCTCCTCGTCACTTCCGACCTCCGCTCCTCGCCTCTTCCGACCTCCGCTCCTCGTCACTTCCGACCTCCGCTCCTCGTCACTTCCGACCTCTGCTCCTCGCCTCTTCCGACCTCTACTCCTCGCCGCTTCCGACCTCCGCTCCTCGTCACTTCCGACCTCCACTCCTCACCGCTTCCGACCTCCGCTCCTCGCCGCTTCCGACCTCCGCTCCTCCCCAATTCCGACCTCTGATCCTCGCCGCTTCTGATCTCCGCTCCTCGTCACTTCCGACCTCCGCTCCTCGTCGCTTCCGACCTCCGCTCCTCGCCGCTTCCAACCTCCGCTCCTCGTCGCTTCCGACGTCCGCTCCTCGTCACTTCCGACCTCCGCTCCTCGTCACTTCCGACCTCCGCTCCTCGTCACTTCCGACCTCCGCTCCTCGCCGCTTCCGACCTCCGCTCCTCGTCTCTTCCGACCTCCGCTCCTCGTCACTTCCGACCTCCGCTCCTCGTCACTTCCGACCTCCGCTCCTCGTCACTTCCAACCTCCGCTCCTCGTCACTTCCGACCTCCGCTCCTCGTCACTTCCGACCTCCGCTCCTCGCCGCTTCTGACCTCCGCTCCTCGCCTCTTCCGACCTCTGCTCCTCGCCGCTTCCGACCTCCGCTCCTCGTCACTTCCGACCTCCGCTCCTCGTCGCTTCCGACCTCCGCTCCTCGTCGCTTCCGACCTCCGCTCCTCGTCGCTTCCGACCTCCGCTCCTCGTCACTTCCGACCTCCGCTCCTCGCCTCTTCCGACCTCTGCTCCTCGCCGCTTCCGACCTCCGCTCCTCGCCGCTTCCGACCTCCGCTCCTCGTCCCTTCCGACCTCCGCTCCTCGCCTCTTCCGACCTCTGCTCCTCGCCGCTCCTCGCCGCTTCCGACCTCCGCTCCTCGTCACTTCCGACCTCCGCTCCTCGCCTCTTCCGACCTCCGCTCCTCGTCACTTCCGACCTCCGCTCCTCGTCACTTCCGACCTCCGCTCCTCGCCTCTTCCGACCTCTGCTCCGCGCCGCTTCCGACCTCCGCTCCTCGTCACTTCCGACCTCCGCTCCTCGTCACTTCCGACCTCCGCTCCTCGCCGCTTCCGACCTCCGCTCCTCGTCACTTCCGACCTCCGCTCCTCGCCTCTTCCGACCTCTGCTCCTCGCCGCTCCTCGCCGCTTCCGACCTCCGCTCCTTGTCCCTTCCGACCTCCGCTCCTCGCCGCTTCCGACCTCCGCTCCTCGTCACTTCCGACCTCCGCTCCTCGCCTCTTCCGACCTCTGCTCCTCGCCGCTCCTCGCCGCTTCCAACCTCCGCTCCTCGTCGCTTCCGACCTCCGCTCCTCGCCGCTTCCGACCTCCGCTCCTCGCCGCTTCCGACCTCCACTCCTCGCCGCTTCCAACCTCCACTCCTCGTCTCTTCCGACCTCCACTCCTCGTCGCTTCCAACCTCCGCTCCTCGTCGCTTCCAACCTCCGCTCCTCGCCGCTTCCGACCTCCGCTCCTCGCCGCTTCCAACCTCCGCTCCTCGTCACTTCCGACCTCCGCTCCTCGTCTCTTCCGACCTCCGCTCCTCGTCACTTCCGACCTCCGCTCCTCGTCACTTCCGACCTCCGCTCTTCGTCTCTTCCGACCTCCGCTCCTCGTCGCTTCCAACCTCCGCTCCTCGCCGCTTCCGACCTCCACTCCTCGCCGCTTCCGACCTCCACTCCTCGCCGCTTCCAACCTCCGCTCCTCGTCACTTCCGACCTCCGCTCCTCGTCGCTTCCGACCTCCACTCCTCACCGCTTCCGACCTCCGCTCCTCGCCGCTTCCAACCTCCGCTCCTCGTCACTTCCGACCTCCACTCCTCGCCGCTTCCGACCTCCGCTCCTCCCCAATTCCGACCTCTGATCCTCGCCGCTTCTGATCTCCGCTCCTCGTCACTTCCGACCTCCGCTCCTCGTCACTTCCGACCTCCGCTCCTCACCGCTTCCGACCTCCGCTCCTCGTCGCTTCCGACCTCCGCTCCTCGTCACTTCCGACCTCCACTCCTCGCCGCTTCCAACCTCCGCTCCTCGTCGCTTCCGACGTCCGCTCCTCGTCACTTCCGACCTCCACTCCTCGCCGCTTCCAACCTCCGCTCCTCGCCGCTTCCAACCTCCGCTCCTCGTCGCTTCCGACGTCCGCTCCTCGCCGCTTCCGACCTCCGCTCCTCGTCTCTTCCGACCTCCGCTCCTCGCCGCTTCCGACCTCCGCTCCTCGTCACTTCCGACCTCCGCTCCTCGTCACTTCCGACCTCCGCTCCTCGTCGCTTCTGACTTCCGCTCCTCGCCTCTTCCGACCTCTGCTCCTCGCCGCTTCCGACCTCCGCTCCTCGTCACTTCCGACCTCCGCTCCTCGTCGCTTCCGACCTCCGCTCCTCGTCACTTCCGACCTCCGCTCCTCGCCTCTTCCGACCTCCGCTCCTCGTCACTTCCGACCTCCGCTCCTCGTCACTTCCGACCTCCGCTCCTCGCCGCTTCCGACCTCCGCTCCTCGTCACTTCCGACCTCCGCTCCTCGCCTCTTCCGACCTCTGCTCCTCGCCGCTCCTCGCCGCTTCCGACCTCCGCTCCTCGTCACTTCCGACCTCCGCTCCTCGCCTCTTCCGACCTCCGCTCCTCGTCACTTCCGACCTCCGCTCCTCGTCACTTCCGACCTCCGCTCCTCGCCTCTTCCGACCTCTGCTCCGCGCCGCTTCCGACCTCCGCTCCTCGTCACTTCCGACCTCCGCTCCTCGTCACTTCCGACCTCCGCTCCTCGCCGCTTCCGACCTCCGCTCCTCGTCACTTCCGACCTCCGCTCCTCGCCTCTTCCGACCTCTGCTCCTCGCCGCTCCTCGCCGCTTCCGACCTCCGCTCCTCGTCACTTCCGACCTCCGCTCCTCGCCTCTTCCGACCTCCGCTCCTCGTCACTTCCGACCTCCGCTCCTCGTCACTTCCGACCTCCGCTCCTCGTCACTTCCGACCTCCGCTCCTCGCCGCTTCCGACCTCCGCTCCTCGCCGCTTCCGACCTCCGCTCCTCGCCGCTTCCGACCTCCGCTCCTCGCCGCTTCCGACCTCCGCTCCTCGCCGCTTCCGACCTCCGCTCCTCGCCGCTTCCGACCTCCGCTCCTCGTCTCTTCCGACCTCCGCTCCTCGCCGCTTCCGACCTCCGCTCCTCGTCGTTTCCGACCTCCGCTCCTCGCCGCTTCCGACCTCCGCTCCTCGCCGCTTCCGACCTCCGCTCCTCGTCTCTTCCGACCTTCGCTCCTCGCCTCTTCCGACCTCCGCTCCTCCCCAATTCCGACCTCTGATCCTCGCCGCTTCTGATCTCCGCTCCTCCCCAATTCCGACCTCTGATCCTCGCCGCTTCTGATCTCCGCTCCTCGTCACTTCCGACCTCCGCTCCTCGCCGCTTCCGACCTCCGCTCCTCCCCAATTCCGACCTCTGATCCTCGCCGCTTCTGATCTCCGCTCCTCCCCAATTCCGACCTCTGATCCTCGCCGCTTCTGATCTCCACTCCTCATCACTTCCGACCTCCACTCCTCATCACTTCCGACCTCCGCTCCTCGTCACTTCCGACCTCCGCTCCTCGTCACTTCCGACCTCCGCTCCTCGCCTCTTCCGACCTCCGCTCCTCGTCGCTTCCGACCTCCGCTCCTCGTCGCTTCCGACCTCCGCTCCTCGTCGCTTCCGACCTCCGCTCCTCATCACTTCCGACCTCCGCTCCTCGTCACTTCCGACCTCCGCTCCTCGCCTCTTCCGACCTCCGCTCCTCGTCGCTTCCGACCTCCGCTCCTCGTCGCTTCCGACCTCCGCTCCTCGCCGCTTCCGACTTCCGCTCCTCGTCGCTTCCGACCTCCGCTCCTCGTCACTTCCGACCTCCGCTCCTCGCCGCTTCCGACCTCCGCTCCTCGCCGCTTCCGACCTCCGCTCCTCGTCCCTTCCGACCTCCGCTCCTCGCCGCTTCCGACCTCCGCTCCTCGTCACTTCCGACCTCCGCTCCTCGCCTCTTCCGACCTCTGCTCCTCGCCGCTTCCGACCTCCGCTCCTCGTCACTTCCGACCTCCGCTCCTCGTCACTTCCGACCTCCGCTCCTCGCCTCTTCCGACCTCCGCTCCTCGTCACTTCCGACCTCCGCTCCTCGCCTCTTCCGACCTCTGCTCCTCGCCGCTTCCGACCTCCGCTCCTCGCCTCTTCCGACCTCCGCTCCTCGCCGCTTCCGACCTCCGCTCCTCGTCACTTCCGACCTCCGCTCCTCGCCTCTTCCGACCTCCGCTCCTCGTCACTTCCGACCTCCGCTCCTCGTCACTTCCGACCTCCGCTCCTCCCCAATTCCGACCTCCGCTCCTCGTCACTTCTGACCTCCGCTCCTCGCCGCTTCCGACCTCCGCTCCTCGTCACTTCCGACCTCCGCTCCTCGTCACTTCCGACCTCCGCTCCTCGCCGCTTCCGACCTCCGCTCCTCGTCACTTCCGACCTCCGCTCCTCGCCGCTTCCGACCTCCGCTCCTCGCCGCTTCCGACCTCCGCACCTCGCCGCTTCCGACCTCCGCTCCTCGGCGCTTCCGACCTCCGCTCCTCGCCGCTTCCGACCTCCGCTCCTCGCCGCTTCCGACCTCCGCTCCTCGTCTCTTCCGACCTTCGCTCCTCGCCTCTTCCGACCTCCGCTCCTCCCCAATTCCGACCTCTGATCCTCGCCGCTTCTGATCTCCGCTCCTCCCCAATTCCGACCTCTGATCCTCGCCGCTTCCGATCTCCGCTCCTCGTCACTTCCGACCTCCGCTCCTCATCACTTCCGACCTCCGCTCCTCGTCACTTCCGACCTCCGCTCCTCGTCACTTCCGACCTCCGCTCCTCGCCGCTCCTCGCCTCTTCCGACCTCCGCTCCTCGTCACTTCCGACCTCCGCTCCTCGCCGCTTCTGACCTCCGCTCCTCGTCACTTCCGACCTCCGCTCCTCGTCACTTCCGACCTCCGCTCCTCGTCGCTTCCGACCTCCGTTCCTCGTCACTTCCGACTTCCGCTCCTCGTCACTTCCGACCTCCGCTCCTCGCCTCTTCCGACCTCTGCTCCTCGTCACTTCCGACCTCCGCTCCTCCCCAATTCCGACCTCCGCTCCTCACCACTTCTGATCTCCGCTCCTCGCCGCTTCCGACCTCCGGTCCTCGCCGCTTCCGACCTCCGCTCCTCGCCGCTTCCGACCTCCGCTCCTCGTCTCTTCCGACCTCCGCTCCTCGTCGTTTCCGACCTCCGCTCCTCGCCGCTTCCGACCTCCGCTCCTCGCCGCTTCCGACCTCCGCTCCTCGCCTCTTCCGACCTCCGCTCCTCGTCGTTTCCGACCTCCGCTCCTCGCCTCTTCCGACCTCTGCTCCTCGCCGCTTCCGACCTCCGCTCCTCGTCACTTCCGACCTCCGCTCCTCCCCAATTCCGACCTCCGCTCCTCGTCACTTCCGACCTCCGCTCCTCGCCTCTTCCGACCTCCGCTCCTCGTCACTTCCGACCTCCGCTCCTCGTCACTTCCGACCTCCGCTCCTCCCCAATTCCGACCTCCGCTCCTCGTCACTTCCGACCTCCGCTCCTCGCCGCTTCCGACCCCCGCTCCTCGTCACTTCCGACCTCCGCTCCTCGTCACTTCCGACCTCCGCTCCTCGCCGCTTCCGACCTCCGCTCCTCGCCTCTTCCGACCTCCGCTCCTCGTCACTTCCGACCTCCGCTCCTCGTCACTTCCGACCTCCGCTCCTCCCCAATTCCGACCTCCGCTCCTCGTCACTTCCGACCTCCGCTCCTCGCCGCTTCCGACCTCCGCTCCTCGTCGCTTCCGACCTCCGCTCCTCGTCACTTCCGACCTCCGCTCCTCGCCGCTTCCGACCTCCGCTCCTCGCCGCTTCCGACCTCCGCTCCTCGGCGCTTCCGACCTCCGCTCCTCGCCGCTTCCGACCTCCGCTCCTCGCCGCTTCCGACCTCCGCTCCTCGTCTCTTCCGACCTTCGCTCCTCGCCTCTTCCGACCTCCGCTCCTCCCCAATTCCGACCTCTGATCCTCGCCGCTTCTGATCTCCGCTCCTCCCCAATTCCGACCTCTGCTCCTCGCCGCTCCTCGCCGCTTCCGACCTCCGCTCCTCGTCACTTCCGACCTCCGCTCCTCGCCTCTTCCGACCTCCGCTCCTCGTCACTTCCGACCTCCGCTCCTCGCCTCTTCCGACCTCCGCTCCTCGTCACTTCCGACCTCCGCTCCTCGTCACTTCCGACCTCTGCTCCTCGCCTCTTCCGACCTCCGCTCCTCGCCGCTTCCGACCTCCGCTCCTCCCCAATTCCGACATCTGATCCTCGCCGCTTCTGATCTCCGCTCCTCGTCACTTCCGACCTCCGCTCCTCGTCGCTTCCGACCTCCGCTCCTCGCCGCTTCCAACCTCCGCTCCTCGTCGCTTCCGACGTCCGCTCCTCGTCACTTCCGACCTCCGCTCCTCGTCACTTCCGACCTCCGCTCCTCGTCACTTCCGACCTCCGCTCCTCGCCGCTTCCGACCTCCGCTCCTCGTCTCTTCCGACCTCCGCTCCTCGTCACTTCCGACCTCCGCTCCTCGTCACTTCCGACCTCCGCTCCTCGTCACTTCCAACCTCCGCTCCTCGTCACTTCCGACCTCCGCTCCTCGTCACTTCCGACCTCCGCTCCTCGCCGCTTCTGACCTCCGCTCCTCGCCTCTTCCGACCTCTGCTCCTCGCCGCTTCCGACCTCCGCTCCTCGTCACTTCCGACCTCCGCTCCTCGTCGCTTCCGACCTCCGCTCCTCGTCGCTTCCGACCTCCGCTCCTCGTCGCTTCCGACCTCCGCTCCTCGTCACTTCCGACCTCCGCTCCTCGCCTCTTCCGACCTCTGCTCCTCGCCGCTTCCGACCTCCGCTCCTCGCCGCTTCCGACCTCCGCTCCTCGTCCCTTCCGACCTCCGCTCCTCGCCTCTTCCGACCTCTGCTCCTCGCCGCTCCTCGCCGCTTCCGACCTCCGCTCCTCGTCACTTCCGACCTCCGCTCCTCGCCTCTTCCGACCTCCGCTCCTCGTCACTTCCGACCTCCGCTCCTCGTCACTTCCGACCTCCGCTCCTCGCCTCTTCCGACCTCTGCTCCTCGCCGCTCCTCGTCACTTCCGACCTCTGCTCCTCGCCGCTTCCGACCTCCGCTCCTCGTCACTTCCGACCTCCACTCCTCACCGCTTCCGACCTCCGCTCCTCGCCGCTTCCGACCTCCGCTCCTCCCCAATTCCGACCTCTGATCCTCGCCGCTTCTGATCTCCGCTCCTCGTCACTTCCGACCTCCGCTCCTCGTCGCTTCTGACCTCCGCTCCTCGTCACTTCCGACCTCCGCTCCTCGTCACTTCCGACCTCCGCTCCTCGTCACTTCCGACCTCCGCTCCTCGTCACTTCCGACCTCCGCTCCTCGTCACTTCCGACCTCCGCTCCTCGCCGCTTCTGACCTCCGCTCCTCGCCTCTTCCGACCTCTGCTCCTCGCCGCTTCCGACCTCCGCTCCTCGTCACTTCCGACCTCCGCTCCTCGTCGCTTGCGACCTCCGCTCCTCGTCACTTCCGACCTCCGCTCCTCGTCGCTTCCGACCTCCGCTCCTCGTCACTTCCGACCTCCGCTCCTCGTCACTTCCGACCTCCGCTCCTCGTCGCTTCCGACCTCCGCTCCTCGTCGCTTCCGACCTCCGCTCCTCGTCACTTCCGACCTCCGCTCCTCGTCGCTTCCGACCTCCGCTCCTCGTCACTTCCGACCTCCGCTCCTCGCCGCTTCCGACCTCCGCTCCTCGCCGCTTCCGACCTCCGCTCCTCGCCGCTTCCGACCTCCGCTCCTCGCCGCTTCCGACCTCCGCTCCTCGTCTCTTCCGACCTCCGCTCCTCGCCGCTTCCGACCTCCGCTCCTCGTCGTTTCCGACCTCCGCTCCTCGCCGCTTCCGACCTCCGCTCCTCGCCGCTTCCGACCTCCGCTCCTCGTCTCTTCCGACCTTCGCTCCTCGCCTCTTCCGACCTCCGCTCCTCCCCAATTCCGACCTCTGATCCTCGCCGCTTCTGATCTCCGCTCCTCGTCCCTTCCGACCTCCGCTCCTCGCCGCTTCCGACCTCCGCTCCTCGTCCCTTCCGACCTCCGCTCCTCGCCGCTTCCGACCTCCGCTCCTCGCCGCTTCCGACCTCCGCTCCTCGTCACTTCCGACCTCCGCTCCTCGCCTCTTCCGACCTCTGCTCCTCGTCGCTTCCGACCTCCGCTCCTCGTCGCTTCCGACCTCCGCTCCTCGTCACTTCCGACCTCCGCTCCTCGCCTCTTCCGACCTCTGCTCCTCGCCGCTTCCGACCTCCGCTCCTCGCCGCTTCCGACCTCCGCTCCTCGTCCCTTCCGACCTCCGCTCCTCGCCTCTTCCGACCTCTGCTCCTCGCCGCTCCTCGCCGCTTCCGACCTCCGCTCCTCGTCACTTCCGACCTCCGCTCCTCGCCTCTTCCGACCTCCGCTCCTCGTCACTTCCGACCTCCGCTCCTCGTCACTTCCGACCTCCGCTCCTCGCCTCTTCCGACCTCTGCTCCTCGCCGCTCCTCGTCACTTCCGACCTCTGCTCCTCGCCGCTTCCGACCTCCGCTCCTCGTCACTTCCGACCTCCACTCCTCACCGCTTCCGACCTCCGCTCCTCGCCGCTTCCGACCTCCGCTCCTCCCCAATTCCGACCTCTGATCCTCGCCGCTTCTGATCTCCGCTCCTCGTCACTTCCGACCTCCGCTCCTCGTCGCTTCCGACCTCCGCTCCTCGTCGCTTCCGACGTCCGCTCCTCGTCACTTCCGACCTCCGCTCCTCGTCACTTCCGACCTCCGCTCCTCGTCACTTCCGACCTCCGCTCCTCGTCACTTCCGACCTCCGCTCCTCGTCACTTCCGACCTCCGCTCCTCGCCGCTTCCGACCTCCGCTCCTCGTCACTTCCGACCTCCGCTCCTCGTCGCTTCCGACCTCCGCTCCTCGTCACTTCCGACCTCCGCTCCTCGCCGCTTCCGACCTCCGCTCCTCGCCGCTTCCGACCTCCGCTCCTCGCCGCTTCCGACCTCCGCTCCTCGCCGCTTCCGACCTCCGCTCCTCGTCTCTTCCGACCTCCGCTCCTCGCCGCTTCCGACCTCCGCTCCTCGTCGTTTCCGACCTCCGCTCCTCGCCGCTTCCGACCTCCGCTCCTCGCCGCTTCCGACCTCCGCTCCTCGTCTCTTCCGACCTTCGCTCCTCGCCTCTTCCGACCTCCGCTCCTCCCCAATTCCGACCTCTGATCCTCGCCGCTTCTGATCTCCGCTCCTCGTCACTTCCGACCTCCACTCCTCATCACTTCCGACCTCCACTCCTCATCACTTCCGACCTCCGCTCCTCGTCACTTCCGACCTCCGCTCCTCGCCTCTTCCGACCTCCGCTCCTCGTCGCTTCCGACCTCCGCTCCTCGTCGCTTCCGACCTCCGCTCCTCGCCGCTTCCGACTTCCGCTCCTCGTCACTTCCGACCTCCGCTCCTCGTCACTTCCGACCTCCGCTCCTCGCCGCTTCCGACCTCCGCTCCTCGCCGCTTCCGACCTCCGCTCCTCGTCCCTTCCGACCTCCGCTCCTCGCCGCTTCCGACCTCCGCTCCTCGTCCCTTCCGACCTCCGCTCCTCGCCGCTTCCGACCTCCGCTCCTCGCCGCTTCCGACCTCCGCTCCTCGTCACTTCCGACCTCCGCTCCTCGCCTCTTCCGACCTCTGCTCCTCGCCGCTTCCGACCTCCGCTCCTCGTCACTTCCGACCTCCGCTCCTCGTCACTTCCGACCTCCGCTCCTCGCCTCTTCCGACCTCCGCTCCTCGTCACTTCCGACCTCCGCTCCTCGCCGCTTCCGACCTCCGCTCCTCGCCTCTTCCGACCTCCGCTCCTCGTCACTTCCGACCTCCGCTCCTCGCCTCTTCCGACCTCTGCTCCTCGCCGCTTCCGACCTTCGCTCCTCGCCTCTTCCGACCTCCGCTCCTCGCCGCTTCCGACCTCCGCTCCTCGTCACTTCCGACCTCCGCTCCTCGCCTCTTCCGACCTCCGCTCCTCGTCACTTCCGACCTCCGCTCCTCGTCACTTCCGACCTCCGCTCCTCCCCAATTCCGACCTCCGCTCCTCGTCACTTCCGACCTCCGCTCCTCGCCGCTTCCGACCTCCGCTCCTCGTCACTTCCGACCTCCGCTCCTCGTCACTTCCGACCTCCGCTCCTCGCCGCTTCCGACCTCCGCTCCTCGTCACTTCCGACCTCCGCTCCTCGCCGCTTCCGACCTCCGCTCCTCGCCGCTTCCGACCTCCGCACCTCGCCGCTTCCGACCTCCGCTCCTCGGCGCTTCCGACCTCCGCTCCTCGCCGCTTCCGACCTCCGCTCCTCGTCTCTTCCGACCTTCGCTCCTCGCCTCTTCCGACCTCCGCTCCTCCCCAATTCCGACCTCTGATCCTCGCCGCTTCTGATCTCCGCTCCTCCCCAATTCCGACCTCTGATCCTCGCCGCTTCCGATCTCCGCTCCTCGTCACTTCCGACCTCCGCTCCTCATCACTTCCGACCTCCGCTCCTCGTCACTTCCGACCTCCGCTCCTCGTCACTTCCGACCTCCGCTCCTCGCCGCTCCTCGCCTCTTCCGACCTCCGCTCCTCGTCACTTCCGACCTCCGCTCCTCGCCGCTTCTGACCTCCGCTCCTCGCCGCTTCCGACCTCCGCTCCTCGTCACTTCCGACCTCCGCTCCTCGTCGCTTCCGACCTCCGCTCCTCGTCACTTCCGACCTCCGCTCCTCGTCGCTTCCGACCTCCGTTCCTCGTCACTTCCGACTTCCGCTCCTCGTCACTTCCGACCTCCGCTCCTCGCCTCTTCCGACCTCCGCTCCTCGCCGCTTCCGACCTCCGCTCCTCGTCACTTCCGACCTCCGCTCCTCGCCTCTTCCGACCTCTGCTCCTCGCCGCTTCCGACCTCCGCTCCTCGCCTCTTCCGACCTCTGCTCCTCGCCGCTTCCGACCTCCGCTCCTCGCCGCTTCCGACCTCCGCTCCTCGTCACTTCCGACCTCCGCTCCTCGCCTCTTCCGACCTCTGCTCCTCGCCGCTTCCGACCTCCGCTCCTCGTCACTTCCGACCTCCGCTCCTCGTCACTTCCGACCTCCGCTCCTCGCCTCTTCCGACCTCTGCTCCTCGCCGCTTCCGACCTCCGCTCCTCGTCACTTCCGACCTCCGCTCCTCGTCACTTCCGACCTCCGCTCCTCCCCAATTCCGACCTCCGCTCCTCGTCACTTCCGACCTCCGCTCCTCGCCGCTTCCGACCTCCGCTCCTCGTCACTTCCGACCTCCGCTCCTCGTCACTTCCGACCTCCGCTCCTCCCCAATTCCGACCTCCGCTCCTCGTCACTTCCGACCTCCGCTCCTCGCCGCTTCCGACCTCCGCTCCTCGTCACTTCCGACCTCCGCTCCTCGTCACTTCCGACCTCCGCTCCTCGCCGCTTCCGACCTCCGCTCCTCGTCACTTCCGACCTCCGCTCCTCGCCGCTTCCGACCTCCGCTCCTCGCCGCTTCCGACCTCCGCACCTCGCCGCTTCCGACCTCCGCTCCTCGGCGCTTCCGACCTCCGCTCCTCGCCGCTTCCGACCTCCGCTCCTCGCCGCTTCCGACCTCCGCTCCTCGTCTCTTCCGACCTTCGCTCCTCGCCTCTTCCGACCTCCGCTCCTCCCCAATTCCGACCTCTGATCCTCGCCGCTTCTGATCTCCGCTCCTCCCCAATTCCGACCTCTGATCCTCGCCGCTTCCGATCTCCGCTCCTCGTCACTTCCGACCTCCGCTCCTCATCACTTCCGACCTCCGCTCCTCGTCACTTCCGACCTCCGCTCCTCGTCACTTCCGACCTCCGCTCCTCGCCTCTTCCGACCTCCGCTCCTCGTCACTTCCGACCTCCGCTCCTCGTCACTTCCGACCTCCGCTCCTCGTCACTTCCGACCTCCGCTCCTCGTCACTTCCGACCTCCGCTCCTCGCCGCTTCCGACCTCCGCTCCTCGTCACTTCCGACCTCCGCTCCTCGGCGCTTCCGACCTCCGCTCCTCGGCGCTTCTGACCTCCGCTCCTCGCCGCTTCCGACCTCCGCTCCTCGCCGCTTCCGACCTCCGCTCCTCGCCGCTTCCGACCTCCGCTCCTCGCCTCTTCCGACCTCCGCTCCACGCCGCTTCCGACCTCTGCTCCTCGCCTCTTCCGACCTCCGCTCCTCGCCTCTTCCGACCTCCGCTCCTCGCCTCTTCCGACCTCCGCTCCACGCCGCTTCCGACCTCCGCTCCTCGCCGCTTCCGACCTCCGCTCCTCGCCTCTTCCGACCTCCGCTCCTCGCCTCTTCCGACCTCCGCTCCACGCCGCTTCCAACCACCGGTCTTCGCGCGCTCTATGCTGCTTCTGACCTCCGCGTTGTTGATTTAGTAAAGCTACACCTAAATGTAGAGACATCACATTGTGTTGTGACATCAGTTTATCCTTGAGTGCACAGCAATCACATAGACTTCTTGTATTCTGTCAGAGACAGATTTGCTTCCTTTGGTGACTCTGAACCCAGTTCTAAATCCCTGGAACATGTGCACAACTCTGATGTTGCCACAATTACACACTGTTCAACACATTTCCTGTCAGATATTCAAACTCCATGATACTCCAGTTACACTGTAGCCTATTTTATTTGAAATTTGGTGCAAAACCCCTCACCGCTAGCTTATATTCCCTTTGTGAATTGTGATTCTGACTCTGGTGCTATATTGGCATTTTTGTACTGATGTGAAGCATAAATAACTGCACCAATCCAAAGGTGTCTCTCTGTTTTAACTGAAGAAAAGAATACTCTTAGCTGCAACTTTTTTGACTTTTTTAAATTCAGCGAAATTTCAGGCAAGATTAAAAAAGGGGATTCCCTTGAATGAAAATTACACCCCATTACCTGCTTTTTTAGCTGCAACCAAGATTCATTGAAACAATAAATCTCAATGCGGGTTTGCACTGGTGAGAAGGAGAGCCTCTATATTAAAGCACATCCATCAGTATTGGTTAATATTTCTAAAATGCAGAATAATAAAGATTTTATACAGCATCTTTCACCACCGGTCGTCTCAAAGCGCTTTAAAGCCAATGAAGTAATTTTGGAGTGTCGTCACTGTTGTAATGTGGGAAAAAAGAATTAAAGGAGACAATTTTCTTGACCTCTGAACCGAGGAAGTGCTTAGGCCAATGAGAGCAAAGATCAGGATAAAGGGGCGGCCGTCAAGTTTATCTGATTTTCCTGAGGGTGGGGGAAACGTTAGAACGTGGCCTGAGCCTGAATTAGGCAGAGGCCTGACACAGCTATTCAAATGAGGCATGAGTGGCCCACCCCCCCGCCCCCGGCAACCCCCCCACCCCCTGTTTCATTTTCCAGATTGATCACTTGCTGAGCATTTTGTTTTATGACACTCCTGTGAAGTGGTTTTCGACTTTGTACTAAATTAAAAACGCTATATAAATACAAGTTGGTGTTGTTGAGCACCCAAGCACTGGGGCTCCCCGGAAACACGGTGCTATGTCCTGCCCTGCACTGTCAAGCAAATGGAATCAGGCAGGAAATCTCTGCATTTCTGAGCCTGGCGTGTGAAAGAGGGAAATCAGCTCTAGTATTTCTTAATACAAAAGCAAAATACTGTGGAAGCTGGAATCTGGAATAAAAACAGAAAATGCTAGAAATCTCAGCAGGTCAGGCAGCATCTGTGGAGAGGAAGCAGAGTTAACGTTTCGGGTCGATGACCCTTCGTCTGAACTGGAGAGTGTTCAGAAAGAACAGATTCTTAACAAGCACTGAAAGGGGGAGGGGAAGAAAGAACAAAAGAGAAGGTCTGTGATAGGGTGGAAGGCAGGAGAGATTAGAGATACAAAGGGATGATGACTTAAATTCAAATGGTAATGCCAGGAGTTGGAAAAACATTAGTCAAGATAGGGTGTGAATGGTGGGCTAATAAGAACATAAGAACATAAGAAATAGGAGCAGGAGAAGGCCATACGGCCCCTCGAGCCTGCTCCGCCATTTAATATGATCATGGCTGATCCGATAATGGACTCAGGTCCACTACCCTGCCCGCTCTCCATAACCCCTTATTCCATTATCGTTTAAGAAACTGTCTATTTCTGTCTTTAATTTATTCAATGACCCAGCTTCCACAGCTCTCTGAGGCAGCGAATTCCACAGACCCACAACCTTCTGAGAGAAGAAATTTCTCCTCATCTCAGTTTTAAATGGGCAACCCCTTATTCTGAAATTATGCCCTCTAGTTCTAGTCTCCCCTATCAGCTGAAATATCCTCTCTGCATCCACCTTGTCAAGCCCCCTCATAATCTTATACGTTTTGATAAGATCACCTCTCATTCTTCTGAATTCCAATGAGTAGAGGCCCAACCTACTCAACCTATCCCCATAAGTCAACCCCTCATCTCTGGAATCAACCTTGTGAACCTTCTCTGAACTGCCTCCAAAGCAAGTATATCCTTTCATAAATATGGAAACTAAAACTGCACGCAGTATTCCAGGTGTGGCCTCACCAATACCCTGTACAACTGTAGCAAGACTTCCCTGCTTTTATACTCCATCCCCTTTGCATAAAGGCCAAGATTCCATTGGCCTTCCTGATCACTTGCTGTACCTGCATACTAATCTTTTGTGTTTCATGCACAAGTATCCCCAGGTCGTGCTGCACTGCAGCACTTTGCAATCTTTCTCCATTTAAATAACAACTTTCCCTTTGATTTTTTTTCTGCCACTTTCCAACATTATACTCCATCTGCCAAATTTTTGCCCACTCACTTAGCCTGTCTATGTCCTTTTGCAGATTTTTTGTGTCCTCCTCACACATTGCTTTTCCTCCCATCTTTGTATCAAACTTGGCAAACTTGGTCACGTTACACTCAGTCCCTTCTTCCAAGTCGTTAATATAGATTGTAAATAGTTGGGGTCCCAACACTGACCAGCTGCCGTTAGAGACAAGGAGAAAAAAAGAAAGAAAGAAAGAGGCTCTGATGGGGGTGAGTGGGGTGGTGGGGGTGAGGAGGGCGGGGGGGGAGGGGTGCCGGGAAGGGAGCCAATGATTGGCAGCAGTTATGCTCTGAAATTT
Organism: Pristiophorus japonicus; assembly: GCF_044704955.1. Lineage (NCBI taxonomy): Eukaryota > Metazoa > Chordata > Chondrichthyes > Pristiophoridae > Pristiophorus > Pristiophorus japonicus. The sequence goes on from NC_091977.1 coordinate 34,115,097, forward strand.
GTGAACTCGTTGAAGCTGTAAAGTACCTAAACGAAAGATAGCATTTCTTAAGCATTGGATAGTTCTTAATGAAAATAATTCTGTTCATTTGGAAACAAAGGCATTCTTCACTCCTCTTCCCATCCATATTTCTAGCTATATCTATATGTATTTGTAAAATTAATTATATTTCCCATCTATACCAGAGTGTGGTACAGTATCAAAGCTGATGCTGTTATTTGTTCTATCTTGACAATATGTCATGACATGCTGAGAAATCCAATGCGAGCATTGCCAGGAAATAATGTGGAAATACATGTCTACAGCTCTCTCTACAGTCATAATGTGAATACTACATCACGGAATTTTTAAAAAGCACTATATCTGTTTTTTTATCGGTCAATATAAACTCTATTTAATTGAATATTTACACCCTCTCCATTCAAAACTCATCAGGAGCATACAGCAAGAATTAATCTGAATATATCAGAATTTAGCTGACATAATTTTCATTCGAAGGAGAAAAAGATATCAACATTCAGAGGATTTCCGTGTACTTTGTTGTAATACTCTGAAAACTTATTTAAATCTACAACTATGGGAATAGTTAGTCAGCAAAAGGATTCTACCCGGAGTAGAGAGGTACACATCAGTAAAGATAGATTCTTCAATAAGAATATAAAAAGAGAAGAAATAGGAGCAGGAGTAGGCCTTCTGACCCCTCGAGCTTGCTCCACCATTCAATAAGATCATGGCTGATCTGATCTTGGCCTCAACTCCACTTTCCTACCCACTCCCCATAACCCTTGACTCCCTTATCGTTCAAAAATATATTCAGTGACTCAGCCTTCTATGTTACACTTAATTTATAAAACAATCTATCTAAGGATTAAGTGAGAGTCTGATAGTGAGTCCCATAAAAGTGCAGTCCATGAACTCTGTAAATAATTGTGGGTTGCCTCTTAACCTGACTGTGCTTTTTTTTTTTAAGTCCCTTGTTTGTTTTCTTGAGTTTTAGCAATGTTCAAATTAAAAACAGATTTTTAATTATTTTTTTTTCAAATTTATCCATGATTTTTGGGTCCAATTTTTCCCACGAATTTTCTAAACACTAAAAATAAATCCTGAATTAAAAACTAACTTTACTTATCTTGACCCAATTAGTTTTGGGGAAAAAAGACTTCCTTTCTCACAATAGTAGATTATTTACTGAGGGAAAAATGTGCAAAAAATGTACAGAAAGATAATGAATTCCCAGATACAATAAAAATACTCATTGTCTCGACCAAAATGCACCAAATCGGAAGTTTCAGAAATGAAAACTTTCGGAGACTGTGCGGCACACCCAGGGGGTCCCCTAGAAAATAAATCTTTTGCTGTCACTGCTTGCATCTCACTTCTGGCTACCAGATGCCTTTGGTTTATATTTTACAGTGCAAATAAAGGAAGACTGAATATACCTGCAGCTTACTTTGTGAGCCCATGTCATCGGCTTTTTTCTGAAGCAGTTGGTCAGCTTTTCTCTAGCTTCCTCGGTTATCATGTATGAACTAGTGCATGGTGAAAGAATTTCAGCAGCAGTGGAGACGTAGAAGTATACAGCACAGAAGAGGGCCACGTGAACCATTGTGCCCGTGCTCTTTGAAAGAGCTTTCCGATTAGTCCGACTCACAAGAGATTAATGTGCAAAGTTAAAGCACATGGGATTGGGGGTAGTGTGCTGACATGGATTGAGAACTGGTTGTCAGACAGGAAGCAAAGAGTAGGAGTAAATGGGTACTTTTCAGAATGGCAGGCAGTGACTAATGGGGTACCGCAAGGTTCTGTGCTGGGGCCCCAGCTGTTTACATTGTACATTAATGATTTGGATGAGGGGATTAAATGTAGTATCTCCAAATTTACGGATGACACTAAGTTGGGTGGCAGTGTGAGCTGCGAGGAGGATGCTATGAGGCTGCAGAGTGACTGGGATAGGTTAGGTGAGTGGGCAAATGCATGGCAGATGAAGTATAATGTGGATAAATGTGAGGTTATCCACTTTGGTGGTAAAAACAGAGAGACAGACTATTATCTGAATGGTGACAGATTAGGAAAAGGGGAGGTGCAACGAGACCTGGGTGTCATGGTACATCAGTCATTGAAGATTGGCATGCAAGTACAGCAGGCGGTTAAGAAAGCAAATGGCATGTTGGCCTTCATAGCGAGGGGATTTAAGTACAGGGGCAGGGAGGTGTTGCTACAGTTGTACATGGCCTTGGTGAGGCCACACCTGGAGTATTGTGTACAGTTTTGGTCCCCTAACTTGAGGAAGGACATTCTTACTATTGAGGGAGTGCAGCGAAGGTTCACCAGACTGATTCCCGGGATGGCGGGACTGACCTATCAAGAAAGACCGGATCAACTGGGCTTGTATTCACTGGAGTTCAGAAGAATGAGAGGGGATCTCATAGAAACGTTTAAAATTCTGTCGGGTTTAGACTGGTTAGATGCAGGAAGAATGTTCCCAGTGTTGGGGAAGTCCAGAACCAGGGGTCACAGTCTAAGAATAAGGGGTAAGCCATTTAGGACTGAGATGACGAGAAACTTCTTCACCCAGAGAGTGGTGAACCTGTGGAATTCTCTACCACAGAAAGTTGTTGAGGCCAATTCACTAAATATATTCAAAAAGGAGTTAGATATAGTCCTTACTACTAGGGGGATCAAGGGGTATGGCGAGAAAGCAGGAATGGGGTACTGAGGTTGCATGTTCAGCCATGAACTCATTGAATGGCGGTGCAGGCTCGAAGGGCCGAATGGTCTACTCCTGCATCTATTTTCTATGTTTCTATGTTTCCCCTGCGCTTTCCCCATAACCCTGGATATTTTACCTTTTCAAGTATTATAGAAACAAAACATAGAAAATAGGTGCAGGAGAAGGCCATTCGGCCTTCGAGCCTGCACCACCATTCAAAATGATCATGGCTGATCATTTTTGCAACTTTAGTACTCCATTCCTGCTTTCTCTCCATACCCCTTCATCCCTTTAGCCGTAAGGGCCACATCTAACTCCCTTTTGAATATATCTAACGAACTGGCCTCAACAACTTTCTGTGGCAGAGAATTCCACAGGTTCACAATTCTCTGAGACTGAGTCCATGGTTGCTGTTTGAGATTAAGGCTTTGCAAAATTGTGGTGGAAACGCATCAGGCCGGGGTTCTGTTATGGACTCACCATCACTGATGCCGGTGTCAGCCAATTCAGCTCAATGCACCTGACATTAAGAGGCGGCTGAATATACTGGACGCAGCAAAAACTTTGGATGATGTCAACATCTCAACTGTATTGACAAAGATCTGTGGATCAGAACTAATCCCCTACCAAGCCAAGCTGTTCTAGTGCAGTTGGTGTACCTCCAACTATCTGGAAAATTTCCCAGTTATGTCCTATGCACAAATAACCAGACAGCTTTAACTGCCCTAACAGTTTCATCCCAATTATCAGCAAAGTGATGGAAGGAGTCATCAAGTGGCAGTTACTCGCCATTCACCTGCTCGTCGATTTTCAATTGAGGTTCCTCCAGAAACACTCAGATCTGGAACTCATCACAGATCCAGCCATGGATGCAAGAGTTGAATGCCAGAGGAGAGTTAACAGTAACTGCCCTTGACATCAAACAAAGCAGCATTTGATCGAGCATGGCACCAAAATTGAGATAAATAGGGTACAAGGGGAAAAACTTGATTAAATCATGGTCATAGTTGTCAGAGGCCAATCATCACAGCCCCAAGACATTCCTGCCAGAGGTTCTCAAGGCAGTACCCTTCGTTTGGCAATTTTCAGCTGCTCCACCAATAACCTTCCATCTGTTGTAAGGTCAGGAGTACAACTATTTGCTGATGAGTCTAACTCCACTTACAACTCCTCCAATAATGAAACAGCCCAAGCTTGCCCACAACAGGACCATTCAGGCTCGGGATGACATGTGGCAGGTAACATTTGCACCACACAAATACTAGGCAATGATGATTTCCAGGACCATGACATCCTGTTCTTCAACTGAACCACAATCCCTAAGTCCTCCCACCATCAATATTGTTAGGGTTACCACTTACCAGAAACTCTACTGGACCAGCCATATCCGTGGTTACAAGAACAGGATAGAGGCTTGGTATTCCAAGATGAGTGGCTCAGCAGCAAGATCCTATCAGATCACAGATCATGCTGACCCGGATATATATTACCATACCTTCATTGTTGCACCATCTACAAGAACTGGGTTTGAGGAGAAGGCTCACCACCACTTGCTCAGGACAAATAGAGATGGACAATAAATGTCAGCATAGGCCACATACCAAGAAAACATTAGAAACCAAACTTCAGTCCTTTTACTGCCTTCTGTGTTTCACTGGGCTGGATTGGTCCTTCCCGTAACAGTCGGGGAAGGTAATGGTTTGCCAGGTAGTTTTTGTTTCTCACTGTATGATTTGGGATTCCGGTAAATAAAATCAATTGTTCAAGGCAGTGTACTTCTTAATGAGTTTTGTGGATCGGAGGCGAATTTTTTCTCTACTTTGTAGAGGATTCTGGCCAATCTATTTCAGCTCATAAGGGAAAGTTCTGAATAATGTCTCTGGGGTCTCTAAGGGCAACCGGGCAAGACTCCTGAATTTGATTCGATCCTTGAAACTCCCATTATTCAAACTGGAGATCAGGTAGTTCAACGCAGACTGGGAGTCGGACCTGTTTGAATGAGTTACTTACTGTCGTGGATCCGCAACACATGGACATTATTTCAAATTGCCTGATTATGTAAATGATATCAGGCAAAAGTGACAGTAAATGTTAATAGATTCCATTCAGTTTGGATCAAATTCAATTGAAGTAAGTACAATCTCCCAGTGCAAATAGGTCATCCAAGGGAAGGCCCCTATCAAAATGGCAGCAATTAAAGTATTAGAGTCAACTGGGGCGGTAAGCCTGTCAACCTCACTTTAAGACAGTTAACACCAATTTCACCCAATTAAAATCGTCCCGCATGTTTCATTTTCATCAAAGTGATGCCAGATTTTAACATGACTTAAACTGTTGCATAACGTGCCAATGTTTTTATTAAGACAATGAGGCAATTAGGTTGGCCCAAACAGGATATCCTTATTGATTTCAGCAGTCGCATTTTAGGGTCATAACAACTGCACGTAGATGGGAGGCATAGCTTTTGGTATACGTTCTGTTCCCATGTGGTTTGAATTGTAACTCTGTAACTGAATTACAGACTAGAGGGGCAACTAACTGGAATGGTTTACAATTCTGGATATAAACTGTGCTTATAATGAAGTACTTATAAGAACATAAGAACATAAGAATTAGGAACAGGAGTAGGCCATCTAGCCCCTCGAGCCTGCTCCGCCATTCAAAAAGATCATGGCTGATCTGGCCGTGGATTCAGCTCCACTTACCCGCCCGCCCCCCGTAACCCTTAATTCCCTCATTGGTTAAAAATCTATCTATCTGTGATTTGAATACATTCAATGAGCTAGCCTCAACCGCTTCCTTGGGCAGAGAATTCCACAGATTCATAACCCTCTGGGAGAAGAAATTCCTTCTCAACTCGGTTTTAAATTGGCTCTCCCGTATTTTGAGGCTGTGCCCCCTAGTTCTAGTCTCCCCGACCAGTGGAAACAACCTCTCCACCTCTATCTTGTCTATCCCTTTCATTATTTTAAATGTTTCTATAAGATCACCCCTCATCCTTCTGAACTCCAACGAGTAAAGACCCAGTCTACTCAATCTATCATCATAAGGTAACCCCCTCATCTCCTCAATCAGCCTAGTGAATCGTCTCTGTACCCCCTCCAAAGCTAGTATATCCTTCCTTAAGAAAGATGACCAAAACTGCACACAGTACTCCAGATGCAGCCTCATCAATACCCTGTACAGTTGCAGCAGGATCTCCCTGCTTTTGTACTCCATCCCTCTCGCAATGAAGGCCAACATTCCATTCGCCTTCCTGATTACCTGCTGCACCTGCAAACTAACTTTTTGGGATTCATGCACAAGGACCCCCAGGTCCCTCTGCACCACAGCATGTTGTAATTTCTCCCCATTCAAATAATATTCCCTTTTACTGTTTTTTTTTCCCAAGGTGGATGACCTCACACTTTCCGACATTGTATCCCATCTGCCAAACCTTAGCCCATTCGCTTAATCTATCTAAAGCTCTTTGCAGCCTCTCTGTGTCCTCTACACAACCCGCTTTCCCACTAATCTTTGTGTCATCTGCAAATTTTGTTACACTACACTCAGTCCGCTCTTCCAGGTCATCTATGTACATTGTAAACAGTTGTGGTCCCAGCACCGATCCCTGTGGCACACCACTAACCACCGATTTCCAACCCGAAAAGGACCCATTTATCCCAACTCTCTGCTTTCTGTTAGCCAGCCAATTCTCTATCCATGCTAATACATTTCCTCTGACTCCGCGTACCTTTATCTTCTGCAGTAACCTTTTGTGTGGCACCTTATCGAATGCTTTTGGAAATCTAAATACACCACATCCATCGGTACACCTCTATCCACCATGCTCGTTATATCCTCAAAGAATTCCAGTAAATTAGTTAAACATGATTTCCCCTTCATGAATCCATGTTGCGTCTGCTTGATTGCACTATTCCTATCTAGATGTCCCGCTATTTCTTCCTTAATGATAGCTTCAAACATTTTCCCCACTACAGATGTTAAACTAACCGGCCTTTAGTTACCTGCCTTTTGTCTGACCCTTTATTTAAACAGTGGCGTTACATTAGCTGCTTTCCAATTGGTACCTCCCCACTTAGGGCCCAACTTTCAGGAGGATTCACTCTGCTAGGTTTGAACTTCTGATGGACTCACTCTGCTGGGTTTGAACTTCTGATGGACTCACTCTGCTGGGGTTGAACTTCTGATGGAGCACTCTGCTGGGGTTGAACTTCTGATGGAGCCACTCTGCTGGGTTTGAACTTCTGATGGAGCCACTCTGCTGGGTTTGAACTTCTGATGGAGCCACTCTGCTGGGTTTGAACATCTGATGGAGCCACTCTGCTGGGGTTGAACTTCTGATGGACTCACTCTGCTGGGTTTGAACTTCTGATGGAGCAATCTGCTGGGGTTGAACTTCTGATGGAGCCACTCTGCTGGGGTTGAACCACTGATGGACTCACTCTGCTGGGTTTGAACTTCTCATGGACTCATTCTGCTGGGTTTGAACTTCTGATGGAGCACTCTGCTGGGGTTAAACATCTGATGGAGCCACTCTGCTGGGGTTGAACTTCTGATGGAGCACTCTGCTGGGTTTGAACTTCTGATGGAGCCACTCTGCTGGGGTTGAACTTCTGATGGAGCTACTCTGCTGGGTTTGAACATCTGATGGAGTTACTCTGCTGGGTTTGAACATCTGATGGAGCCACTCTGCTGGGGTTGAACTTCTGATGGAGCTACTCTGCTGGGTTTGAACATCTGATGGAGCCACTCTGCTGGGGTTGAACCACTGATGGAGCCACTCTGCTGGGTTTGAACTTCTCATGGACTCATTCTGCTGGGTTTGAACTTCTGATGGAGCCACTCTGCTGGGGTTGAACTTCTGATGGATCTATTCTGCTAGCGAAAGTGTTCCCTACCAAAATTCCTGTCCGCTCAAGACAAAGGTCACAGAGCATGTCCCAAATCAGAGGAACAGGGTCATTTACCTGGTTGGGGAGGTGGGCACCGTGCCTATAAGGGCACCTCAGAACTGCTCACCCTGATTCATCAGCATGTCAGGGCAGTCAACGGGAACTCCAATAGGGGAATCCAGAGATCAATCCAAAGAAAAGAGTGCGTTTTCTAGTCTTCAGCTCCTAAATGAGCCAAAATGTATTTTCTTTAAGATAATTGATTTGGGAGTCTGGCCAAGTCGTGGTTTCCAAATTACTCATGCCATTTCTCAGCTGGCAAGAGTTCTACTGAAGCTTAGATAGGGTGCACTTGACTGACTATCTGGGGTAGCCTGACAACTCAACCAGACGCATCCACTTGATGACAGGACAAACTGTAAGTAAAATCATAGAATCATAGAATGGTTCCAGCATGGAAGGCCATTCAGCCCGTTGAGCCCGTGCCGGCTCTCTGCAAGAGTACTTCAGCTAGTTCCATTCCCCTGCCCTTTCCCAGTAGCTCTGCAAATAGTTTTCCATCAGGAACTTATCCAATTCCCTTGTGAAAGCCACAATTGAATCTGCCTCCACCACCTTTCCGGCAGCGAATTCCAGATTCTAATCACTCGCTACATAAAAAAGATATTCCTCATATCGCCTTTGGTTCTTCTGCCAATTACCTTAACATAAGAACATAAGAACATAATAAATAGGAGCAGGAGTAGGCCATTTGACCCCTCGAGCATGCTCCACCATTTAATATCATGGCTGATCTGATCATGGACTCAGCTCCACGTCCCTTCCTGCTCCCCATAACCCTGTATTCCCTTATCGCTCCTTAAATATGGAGACCAAAACCGTGTCCTCTGGTTTTCAACTCTTTCGCCAATGGGAACAGTTTCTCTCTATCTGCTCTGTCTAGACCTCTCATTATTTTGAACATCTCTATCAAAACTCCTTCTCTGCACTAAGGAGAACAACCCCAGCTTCTCCAATTTATCCACGTAACTAAAGCCTCTCATCTCTGGAACCATTCTTGTAAATCTTTTCTGCACCCTCTCTAAGGCCTTCACATCCTTCCTAAAGTTCAGCACCCAGAAGTGGATACAATACTCCAGTTGAGTCCGAACCAGTATTTTATAAAAGTTCATCATAACTTCCTTGCTTTTGTACTCTAAACCTCTATTTATGAAGCCCAGGATCCTTTATGCTTTTTAAACCGCTTTCTCAACTTGCCCTGCCATGTTCAATGATTTGTGTGCATCTGGAACCAAACAAATACGAGCAGGAACACATACAAGGTTATTTTTACTGTTTACTTTGCAAGATTATGTCCATATAGGGCCATAAATATAACATGGTCACTAATATATGCAATAGGGAATTCAGGAGAAATCTCAGAGAGTGGTTAGAATATGGAACGCACTACCACAAGGAGTAGCTGAGGAGACTAGCATAGTTGCATTCAAGAGGAAGCTAGATAAGCACATGAGTGAAGGGAAATCTATTTTAAACATCCGTGACAAAAAGAAGAACTTTAATACAACAGAGAACTTTTAATGATATCTATACCACTTTGAAATAAGATAAATAAAATAAATGTCTTGAGCTAAGACCCTCATTAAACTGCAACAAGTGAAACGCATGATGAAGTAACCCCAGTAAATTTTGAAACAATCATGAACAACAAAGGAGAAAAGCAATGCTTCAATGGGCCAATGATTGCAGTATACACGTGAACACCATATAAAGAATTGACACACAAAGAATATACTAACTGACGCAACACCTAGCTTTTTACTGTAGTCGGCCAGGATAAAGGTAACCTAGTCTAACGAAGAGAAGGCATCTAAAGATTACAACAGACTTCAAGTGGGTGTCAGTTTGGGCAACCGGGCGCTTGAAGACTCCAGGACAAGTTAAGTTTGGTTCTTATCTAATCCGCTTGCTAGTGGTTAAATGAAAGATCTCTGGGAGATAGAATATCTGTGTGGTTTTATGTTAAAGTGGATTCAGGTCTACGAACCATACTCTATAATACTAGGACTAAAGGCGGACAAGTCCCCTGGACCTGATGGCTTATATCGTAGGGTCTTAAAAGAAATGGCTGCACAGATAGTGGATGCATTGGTTGTAATCTACCAAAATTCCCTGGATTCTGGGGAGGTCCCAGTGGATTGGAAAACACAAATGTAACGCCCCTATTTAAAAAAGGAGGCAGACAAAAAGCATGAAACTATAGACCAGTTAGCCTAACATCTGTCGTTGGGAAATGCTGGAGTCCATTATTAAGGAAATAGTAGCGGGACATTTGGAAAAGCATAATTCAATCAAACAGAGTCAGCATGGTTTTATGAAAGGGAAATCATGTTTGACAAATTTGCTGGAATTCTTTCAGGATGTAATGAGTCGGGTGGATATGGGGGAACCAGTGGATGTGGTGTATTTGGATTTCCAGAAGGCATTCAATAAGGTGCCACATAAAAGGTTACCACATAAGATAAAAGTCCACAGTGTTGGGGGTAATATATTAGCATGGATAGAGGATTAACTAAATAACAAAATACAGAGAGTCAGGATAAATGGGTCATTTTCCGGTTGTCAAACAGTAACAATGGGGTGCCGCAGGGATCGGTGTTGGGTCCTCAACTATTTACAATCTATATTAATGACTTGGATGAAGGGTCCGAGTGTAATGTAGCCAAGTTTGCTGATGATACAAAGATGGGTGAGAAAGCAAATTGTGAGGAGGACACAAAAACTCTGCAAAGGGATATAGACAGATTAAGTGAGTGAGCAAAAATTTGGCAGATGGGGTATAATGTGGGAAAATGTGAGGTTATTCACTTTGGCAGAAAAACTGGTAAAGCAATTTATAATTTAAATGTAGAAAAATTGCAAAGTGCTTCAGTACAGAGGGACCTGGGGATCCTTGTGCATGAAACACAAAAATGAGTATGCAGGTACAGCAAGTAATCAGGAAGGCAAATGGAATGCTGAGACCGTAGCCCGACGATGGCAGCCCGGACCACGCAACAGAGAACCAAGACGGGCCAACCGGTGAGTCGGCCAAATGTACAAAATGGCGGTGTGCGGCGCTACCCACCTCGCCTTTAACTTCTGCACCGCGAGCAGATGTCGGCCTGGTTCATGATCCGCGAGGCTGGCCCTGACACCACCCGCGGCAACTTCATAGGGCGCTGGACAATGTCCGCTGCGGGGCGGAAAGGGGTCATCGCACAGCGCTAAGGGTTCGCCGTGCACGCCAATAATGTCAATGTCGGTTACGCAGCAGCCCGGGGATCTACCGGCGGGACACGGTACTGTTGTGTTAGCGCCTTCGCTAACTCTCACGCAATTTCACGGTAGCCAGTAGTGCCCCCACCTCCCCACCCCGCACCGCCGCCCCCCCCCACTGCTCCCTGGATGAAAACAGTTTCACACCCCGTTAGCGCCCTCAGGAGGTGTAAAACAGAACAATTTGAGCCCCCAGGTAACTTAACTCCACCTTTAAAGGTTTCTTTCCTCTTATGTTGTCGGCCTTTATTTTTTAACAGCATCTGTGATGATGATTCAATCCTGCTGAGGTAAACGTTTGCATATTTACAAAGTAAAAACAAACCATAATCAGGCTTTCAAGTGCTGGAGACAATATTATATGGTTTAATCCTTGTTGATGTATGGTCAGGTTACTGTCTTACAAGCTTTAAAAATAAAAATAAATGCTTTTATTTATATGAAGTGGTAATAAATTACCAACTGATACTCCACTTTGACTTACTATATCCATGTTATCTCCTCTTCTGTCTTTAAACCACACTTGGACATGGTCCCATTATAAATATGCTTTCAAGTTTAACTGGGATATCCTGTACGGAGCTGCCAACTTCCAGAAACAAATCTCAACAAGAATATTGGCCCAGAGATGTCTAAACACTGTCTCCTCCTTACTTCACAAACATTCTTGAAGTGTGAGGTAATAAAATCAACAATTGAGTTAGATGTGCTTTCTGTCATTATGCAATTTCAAATAGTTTAAAAAGATCTACAGAATATGAAGTTATAAAAAAAATCTAGAGAACTAAGCAGAAAAGAGCAAAGAATGTATCATTTAAAATTAGAGATCCTGGACATATTCAATGAAACTCTGGGGTAGAAATTGGTTTTGGCCGTTTTCGGGTGCTTAACCAACAACGTGCGGGTAGTATCTGCTGGAGCTGGGAGGCCCAAGCTTTGCTGTAAATTGGGTCTTCGGCCTCATTTGAGTACTTGTTTCGATCACAAGGGAATCTTATTGCTACACCCCTGAGTTATGATTTTATATAGTCAGAAATTGGGCCGTACAGACACACTCCTAAATGCAAAATGCTCAGTATGCTCACAGGAACTCGTGGTGTACCGCAGGGATCAGTGCTGGCACCCCAACTATTTACAATCTATATTAACGGCTTGGAAGAAGGGACCGAGTGTAACGTAGCTGACGATACAAAGATGGGAGGAAAAGCAATGTGTGAGGAGGACACAAAAAATCTGCAAAAGGACATAGACAGGCTAAGTGAGTGGGCAAAAATTTGGCAGATGGAGTATAATGTTGGAAAGTGTGAGGTGATGCACTTTGGCAGAAAAAATCAAAGAGCAGGTTATTACTTAAATGGAGAGAGATTGCAAAGTGCTGCAGTACAGCGGGACCTGGGGGTACTTGTGCAAGAAACACAAAAGTTTAGTATGCAGGTACAGCAAGTGATCAGGAAGGCCAATGGAAGCTTGGCCTTTATCGCAAAGGGGATGGAGTATAAAAGCAGGGAAGTCTTGCTACAGTTGTACAGGGTATTAGTGAGGCCACACCTGGAATACTGTGTGCAGTTTTGGTTTCCATATTTACGAAAGGATATACTTGCTTTGGAGGCAGTTCAAAGAAAGTTCACAAGGTTGATTCCGGAAATGAGGGGGTTGTCTTATGAGGAAAGGTTGAGTAGGTTGGGCCTCTACTCATTGGAATTCAGAAGAATGAGAGGTGATCTTATCGAAATGTATAAGATTATGAGGGGGCTAGACAAGGTGGATGCAGAGAGGATGTTTCCACTGATAGGGGAGACTAGAACTAGGGGCATAATCTTAGAATATGCGGCCGCCCATTTAAAACTGTGATGAGGAGAAATTTCTTCTCTCAGAGGGTTGTGGATCTGTGGAACTCACTGCCTCAGAGAGCTGTGGAAGCTGGGACATTGAATGAATTTAAGACCAAAATAAACAATTTCTTAAATGATAAGCAAATAAGGAGTTATGAGGAGCGGGCACGGAGGTGGATCTGAGTCCATGATCGGATCAGCCATGATCGTATTAAATGGCAGAGCATGCTCGAGTGGCCGTATGGTCTACTCCTGCTCCTATTTCTTATGCTCTTATGTTCTTATAGGAGTGACGAGCACCTCATCATCATCATAGGTAGTCCCTCGAAATTGAGGAAGATTTGCTTCTCCTCTAAAAATTAGTCCTTTGGTGGCTGAACAGTCCAATATGAGAACCACAGCCCCTGTCACAGGTGGGACAGATAGTCGTTGAGGGAAAGGGTGGGTAGGACTGGTTTGCCGCACGCTCTTTCCGCTGCCTGCGCTTGATTTCTGCATGCTCTCGCCGATGAGACTTGAGGTGCTCAGCGCCCTACCGGATGCACTTTCTCCACTTAGGATGGTCTTTGGCCAGGGACTCCCAGGTGTCGGTGGGGATGCTGCACTTTACTAGGGAGGCCTTGTAACGTGTCCTCTGCCCATCTTTGGCTCACATGCCGTGAGGGAGTTCCGAGTAGGGCGCTTGCTTTGGGAACCTCGCGTCTGGCATGCGAATGATGTGGTCTGCCCAGTGGAGCTGATCAAACGTGGTCAGTGCTTCAATGCTGGGGATGTTGGCGTGATCGAGGACGCTAATGTTGATGCATCTGTCCTCCCAGGGGATTTGTAGGATCTTGCGGAGTCATTGTTGGTGGTATTTCTCCAGCGACTTGAGGTGTCTACAGTACATGGTCCATGTCTCTGAGCCATACAGGAGGGAGGGGGTATTACTACAGCCCTGCAAACCATGAGCTTGGCGATGGATTTGAGGGCCTGTCTTCAAATACTCTCTTCCTCAGGTGGCCGAAAGTTGCACTGGCGCACTGGAGGCGGTGTTGAATCTCGTCATCAATGTCTGCTCTTGTTGATAAGAGGTTCCCGAGTTATGGAAAATGGTCCACGTTGTCGAGGGTTGAGCCGTGAACCTTGATGACTGGGGGGGAGTGCAATGCAACGAGGACACGCTGGTGGAGGACCTTTGTCTTTCGGATGTTTAGTGTAAGGCATGCTTTCGTATGCCTCAGTTAATACGTTGGCTATGACTTGCGGTTCAGCCTCTGTACGTGCGCAGATGCAGGCATCATCCGCGTACTGTAGCTCGACGACAGAGGTTGGGATGGTGTTGGACCTGGCCTGGAGTCGACGAAGGTTGAACAGGTTCCCACTGGTTCTGCACTGCACCCATGAAAGTATCTCAGATAAGACCCTAAACTTGCAACATGTTGGAAGACTTTTCTCACAGATTGTTATATAAATGTACAGCCCTTGTTGCCACCTTTCAGCCCATGTGTTGCTTTATTAATTCAAAAACGTAGGATGTTAGAGATAATTACCAATCTCTCGTTCTCCTGAGAGGGTCGGGGTGGACCTCCTCCTTCAATCATTGAAATCCTTATGCTGTCCGTGCTCCCAAAATGGTGTTAGGTCGGGAATTCTAGAATTTTGACCCAGCAATAGTGAAGGAACAGCAGCACATGTTCAAGTCAGGATGGTGTGTGACGAAGAGGGAGACTTGGGAGGGGGGAAAAGTTGAAATGGTAGCATTCCCATTAACTTGCTGCTAATGTCCTTCTTGGTAGCTCAGGCAACATAGAGCTATGAGATGCTGTTGAAGCCAGCTTGGTGGCTGCTGCGGTGCTTCCTGTACATAGTACAGTGGCACATTTCCACGCTGCTCACGAGCTGCTGCAGCTCCGCTCCTTTTATGGCCCTGACCTGCAACTGGTGGTGTCTCGCAAGCATGGAGGCCATTTCAGGGAGCAGTACGAGCTGGTGCTGGAGGGCGATGACGTGGAGAAGGGCGACTGGATTAGACGTCACCAAAATCAAGTTCGCTGATTGAAGCATGGGCAGGTAAAGCAGGAGAGGCATAGAAACATAGAAACATAGAAAATAGGTGCAGGAGTAGGCCATTTGGCCTTTCTAGCCCGCACCGCCATTCAATGAGTTCATGGCTGAATATGCAGCTTCAATACCCTATTCCTGCTTTCTCGCCATACCCCTTGATCCCCCTAGTAGTAAGGACTTCATCTAACTCCTTTTTGAATATATTTAGTGAATTGGCCTCAACAACTTTCTGTGGTAGAGAATTCCACAGGTTCACCACTCTCTGGGTGAAGAAGTTTCTCCTCATCTCGGTCCTAAATGGCTTACCCCTTATCCTTAGACTGTGACCCCTGGTTCTGGACTTCCCCAATATTGGGAACATTCTTCCTGCATCTAACCTGTCTAAACCCATCAGAATTTTAAAGTTTCTATGAGGTCCCCTCTCATTCTTCTGAACTCCAGCAAGCAGCAGAGGAGTGGCGAGGTCGGGGCGAAGGAGCAGCGAGAGATTGTAGAGCGACATGATCGGGGCCCAGGAGAGGCGAGGGCCCAGGGGCAGCACAGTCCAAGCCACACTGCGATATATGTGCGCATTAGGTCCATTCAGCAGAGCTGGTCTCCAGTCGTCTTGGTTAATCCTTGCCACAGGACCAAGACCTAGCTCTGTCAAGCCCATGTGGTGGCTGGTGTGAAACGACCACCACACGTTAAAAAAATCCATGCACAATCATCTTCCACCCTTCAATATGTAGGTTGGGACCTGGAATGTCAGGTCCTTCATTGAAACACCTGTGAACTCATCTCTTTTTGGTGTGGAAGCAAGTCATCTTCAATACGAGGGATCGCCTAAGAAGAAGAAGGAGATAGTACAGACTGCAGCACAGTGTACTGTCAGGGGCTCTGATCAAGTGGATTGCTCTGTTCTGGATATTGTTGAGCTTCTTGAGTGCTGTTGCAGTTGAACCAGTCTAGACATGTGGTGAGTATTTCATCACATTCTTGGCTTGTGCCTTGTAGTTGGTGGAAGGGCTTTGAGGGGTAAGGAGGTGAGTTGCTTGCTGCAGTGTACTCAGCACTCTGGCCTGCTCTTGTAGCCACCTTTTTGATAGTTTGCCCAGTTAAGCTTCTGATCAATGGTGACCCCTAGGGTGTTGATGTTGTTGAAAGTCAGAGGGAAGTAGCTAGGCCGTTTCTTGTTGGTGATGACTAGTACTGGCACTTATGTGGCTAGAATGTTACCTGCCACGTGACCGAAGCCTAGATATTGTCCAATCCTGCCGTAGGTTGTCATGGGCTGCGAGGGGTTGTGAATGATGCTATCTACTGGAGAATCATCAATGAACATTCCTATTCCTGACGTTATGACAGAAGGAGGATCAGTGATGAAGAAGTTGAAGGTGGCTGGGCTGAGGACACTTCCCTGAGGAACTCTTGCAACAATGTCTTGGGACTACGATGATTAGCTTCCAACAATGGCCATCTTCTTGAGTGTCAGGTATGACTCGATCCACTGGAGAGATCCCCCTTGACCCTTAATGACCTCAGTTCTGCTAAGGTTCATTGCGGTCATACTCAGACAAGTTACCTCTCCTCTGACATTCAGATCTTGCATCCATGTTTGAATCAATGCTATTATAAAATCTGGAGCTGATCTGCTCAATAGAAAGACCTATGTTTTGGTATTTTCAAATGTTGCACCATTCAGCTTCCAACTTGTGTTACTCAAAAGGGTGGGGTCATAAGCTGAAATTGGATTGGCTCATTAACATGGCAGGATCAGCTCTAGCAAAACAGTCAGTCAGCTTGAATTTGTGCCTTGACCAAGGGTCATAATGGGGGCTTACAAAGGCTACACACCACATGCTGAGGAAAAAGTATTGTGCAAATTAACATAATCCACCAAAATAAGGGCTAGAAATTTGGCAGGTTTCGGCCAATTTATTGCCGTTTTATTGCCGTTTTTGGGCGGAAAAAGTAATTTTTTGGGCGGTAAATACAACACATAAAATTTGTGGCGGAAAATACGCCAGCGGTTATGCGCCGGCGGTAAAAAAAAAAGCCGCCCTTTTTTTAAAAAACATTTTTATGACATAAATCGGCGTGCAACGCTCCACTATCGCATGGGTGGGAAATTCGTTGCTACCACTATTTTTACTGCCTGCCCAAAAACCCATTGGGAAAACTCAAGTCTTACCTGCTCGGACCCACGACACACCCAGCACTAATGATGCTATTTTGAAAATCCGAGCAGAAGTTCAGTACATAAAAGGATTTTGAGAGAAGGCTGTGTTTTACACAGTGAGCTATATGGGAGTTCATAGTTCATTTTTAAGGCAATTTGAGGCCATTTGAGCACATTGGAGGACATTTGAGGACATTTAAAAGAATGGGGGCTATAATATCGCTGCCAATAATGCAGCACAGAGCTGGAAGGCGGCTTATTCAAGAGCTCACAGATGTTTGGGGAGGAGGCCTTAACCTCTCACGAGCTTACAGGGAACAGCGCTCATATCTGCAGCTGTCTGAGACACAGTGCGTTCGAAGACTGCACTTTCGAAAAGAGGTGGGCACAGAGATATGTCAGCTCATAAAGGCAGACCTACAGCCTACTAGCGGGAACAGGACTGCACTGCCCGTCGAGGTAAAGGTGACTACGGCACTTGCCTTCTATACCTCCGACTCCTTTCAAGCATCAGCGGAGGATATATGCTGCATCTCACAGTTCGCTACACATAACTGCATTCGCCAGGTGACTACTGCACTGTACGCACACAGGATGGACTTTATAAAGTTCCCAATGACCAGGGAGGCACAGAATGAGAGTGCTGTGGGTTTTACACGAATTGCTGGCTTCCCCAAGGTTCAGGGTGCCATTGACTATACGCACATTGCCCTGCGAGCACCTTTAGAGGAGCCAGAGATTTACCGAAAACGAAAGGGATTCCACTCGTTGAGCATACAGATCGCCTGCGACCATAAGCAGTGCATCATGGCAGTCAAGGTCCAAGTTCCAGGGTGCATCCATGATGTTTTCATCTTGCGTAAGAGCACTGTCTCTGACCTGTTTGAGCGTTAGCCACAAGACCAGAGCTGGATGCTGTGGACAAAGGTTATGGCCTCACCACTTGGCTCATGATCCCTCTCCGGAACCCTCAGACAGAAACTGAGCATCACTACAATAACAGCCAAATAGCCACACGCAATATCGTCAAACTTGGAGCGCTCAAGCAGTGCTTCCGATGTCTGGACCACTCTGGAGGCAGCCTGCAATACTCCCCTCAGCAGGTCGCTGAGTTCGTTGTGGTGTGCTGTATGCTACACAACTTAGTTATCATGGGCCCAAGTTTCCACACGATAAAAAACGGGCGCCCCAACGAGCTGGGCGCCCGTTTCTCGTGCCTAAAACGGCGCCTAAAAAAAAACTCGCAATTCTGGAGCGCCCTGCAGCTCCTTGTCTGTCTGGCGCAGCGCCCAGGGGGGCGGAGCCTACACTCGCGTCGATTTTGTAAGTGGGAAGGAGCGGGTACTATTTAAATTAGTTTTTTTCCTGCCGGCAACGCTGCGCGTGCACGTTGGAGCGTTCCCGCACGCGCAGTGTGAAAAAAACATTGGCACTCGGCCATTTTTGTAGCTGTTTAATTTTTGAAATTTTTTTTAATAAAAGCACATTGCCATCAGTACATCAGCACTTGCAGCCTTCTCACTGTCTCCTTCCCACCCCCCCCTGCGGGAAAGAACGGGCGCCTCCTCCCCGCCCCCTGCGGGAAGAACGGGCACCTCCTCCCCCCCCCCCGGGAAGAACAGGCGCCTCCTCTCCCCCCCCCGTGGGAAGAACGGGCGCCTCCTCCCCCCCCCCACGAGAAGAACGGGCGCCTCCTCTCCCTCCCCCCGCCGCGGGAAGAACGGGCGCCTCCTCCCCCCCCGCGAGAAGAACGGGCGCCTCCTCTCCCTCCCCCCCCGCGGGAAAAATGGGCGCCTCCCACCCCCCGCGGGAAAAAACGGGCGCCTCCTCTCCCTCCCCCACGGGAAGAACGGGCGCCTCCTACCCCCCCCCGCGGGAAGAACGGGCGCCTCCTCTCTCCCTCCCGCGGGAAGAACGGGCGCCTCCTCCCCCCCCCCGCGGGAAAGAAAGGGCGCCTCCTCCCCCCCCTGCGGGAAGAACGGGCGCCTCAGGCTGACTGCAGCATTCTCCGTGCCTTCACACAGGTAGCAAGATGGTTTATTTAATCTTTTCTTTGCTTATAAATGTTTATTCAGGTTGGATTTATTTGTATAATATTTGTAGAAGTATAAATAAGAATTTATTGTAGAATTTAATGAGTTCCCTTCCACCCCCCCCCGCCCCCCCACCTCGTTCTGGACGCCTAATTTGTAACCTGCGCCTGATTTTTTAATGTGCAGAACAGGTTTTTTCAGTTCGACAAAAATCTTCACTTGCTCCATTCTAACTTAGTTTGGAGTACGTTTTCACTGTGGAAACTTTCAAATCAGGTGTCAGTGGCCGGACACGCCCCTTTTGAAGAAAAAATTCTGTTCCAAAGTAGAACTGTTCTACCTGACTAGAACTGCAGAAAAAAAAATGTGGAGAATTGCGATTTCTAAGATAGTCCGTTCTCCACCAGTTGCTCCTAAAAATCAGGCGCAAATCATGTGGAAACTTGGGCCCCATAAGGGGACAGGAATTGCCACTGGGGACTGCAGGACCACCCGAGGAGAGAGCGGAGGAGGCGGAGGAGGACAATGATGAGCAGGAGGACGAGGAGCCTGGCGATGAACCCATGCCACCACACCTACCACCACCACAGGGGAGGCCTCGTTGAGGTTTCGCCACTGAAATGCCTTACGTCAGCAGCTCATAAATCAATGCTTTGCTTGAACAGTGAAAGGCATGTTTCACCTTTGTCTGCCCACTCTCTCCCATCATGTTGACTATTACCCCTCTTATTCTACAAATGAGACACTACACAAGAATGGTTAAGTTGAACAAAATAATTCATAAAACATTGTTAAATTTATGAAACATTTGTACACTGTCGTAACTTGGTAAACTTTAATTGTGAAACTTAAATAAATGTTTTACTTGAAACAATTTGTGAAACTTCAATAAAATAACGGAAACAAACAGCAACAAAACAACATCATAATCATAGGCAGTCCCTCAAAATCGAGGAAACTTGCTTCCATTCTAAAAGTGAGTTCTCAGCTGACTGTGCAGTCCAATACGGGAATTACAGTCTCTGTCACAGGTGGGACAGTCGTTGAAGGAAAGGGTGGGCGGGGAGTCTGGTTTGCCGCACGCTCCTTCCATTGCCTGCGCTTGTTTTCTGCATGCTCTCAGCGATGAGACTCGAGGTGCTCAGCGCCTTCCCGGATGCTCTTCCTCCATTTTGGATGGTCTTGGCCAGGGATTCCCAGTGGTGATGTTGCACTTAATCAAGGAGGCTTTGAGGGTGTCCTTGAAACATTTCCTCTGCCCACCTGGGACTCGCTTGCCATGTAGGAGTTCAAGTAGAGCGCTTGATTTGGGAGACTTGTGTCGGGCATAGGGACGATGTGGCCCGCCCAATGGACCTGGTCGAGTGGGGCCAGTGCTTCGATGCTGGAGATGTTGCCCTAATCGAAAACACTGACGTTTGTGCGCCAATCCTCCCAGTGGATTTGCAGGACCAAGACGGTGTGCAGCAAGGCATACAGGGCACTGCTGTTGTTGGGCGAGAGACAATGGAGACGCCATTGAACCCCCTGGGGAAGCGCGGGATATGGAAGGCCCGGCTTCTGAGGCAGTAGGCTTTTGTTCTGCCTCCCCACTCACAGGTGCTGTTGGTCTGGGTGATATGACACTGGCGACTGCAATGCCAAAAGTCGAGATCATCAATTGCCATAGGGCACTGACAGCCTCGGTGTTCTCCTGATCACAGCAATCTGTGACATGTCCGCAGATTGTCTCGCAGATTGTGCGGCGATGTTGCAGGAAATGCCACCCAGGGCCTGGATGAGCTCTTGACCGAGTTTGACGCTCTCCCTTGACAGTCCCAGCATGTCCAGGAGTGTGTCTGACTGTCTTTCAGCAAAAAGGCTTTTCCGGTTCAACCTCCACAGTGGCGGCATACGGGGTTTTACTCTGGCGGTGCGTTGCTGCACATGACTTGGACCCGCTGCCTCGGATGGGACGCAGCTTGTAAATGTAGCTTCCCCTAAGGAACTTGTGACTGCAGCTAAAACACGTGCTGACTGCATTAACCCCTCCACCCCCAGCACCCACTCCACCTCCTCCACTCCCAGCAACCCCTCCAACCCCAGCACCCCCTTCACCTCCTCCACCCCCAGCACCCCCTCTAACCCCAGCACCCCCTCCACCTCTTCCACCCGCTCCACCCACACTAACAACACCCCTCCGCAACAGCTTGAGGATGTTGTTCCTCCCGTGGAGGGTCCTCAGCACGCCCCTCATCTTCCTCTTCGACCCACACACAATGGGCTGAGGTGGAGGCTTGCAGCGGAAGATGTGGTGCCTCAGAATCCTCATCTGAAAAATAGAAAACAACAGACGAGTTGTTGTTAGCAGCAGGGGAGGGGGCAGAGTGACATGAGTAAAGTCACATAGCGCAGACTTATTTGAAGGACCACCACTACTGCATTATGTGTCATCAAGAGACAATGCATCACATTACCTGAATCCGTGTCCATAGACACTACATGACATGACACTAACCCAGCCCAGGGTTTTTGCAGGACATACTCTCAGCTCCGCCCATAGGCTCAGCACTCGCCTCGGAAGTTGATCTCCTATGGGCACCAATTAAGCCTGCAAGCGTTCCTCCAGGCCAGTCAAGGGATATGTATTGAGTGGACCACTGCCTGTCCGTTGCTGCTCGCACTGATTGTGTGACAGCTTTTTCTGCAAAAATGACAATAGCAATGGCTACCAGAGTGCCCTTCTGCTCTTGTGGCACACACAGATAGCCATCAAAGCACTTATACCATACTGTGTGCACTTAATACAGTGCTCTGTTAATGGCCCTGGAAGCTGCACATGGTTCATGAGGAAGACATCGAAGTGCAGAAACATCTTTTAAGATCTCAGAAAGCAATGTTAATAATGTGTAAAGATCATTCATGGCAAATAAGGTGCAACACTAAGCCTACCGACAGCAACATGTGTCAGATTTACAACTTAAGTAATGAAGGAGTGCATGAATAAAAATATTACTTGCTACTCACGACCCCGCAATGGTCATTCCACCTCTTCCTGCATTGCTGGTAGTCTCTTGAAATGTCATCCACTGAGGACACCTCCTCAGCAACAGCGGTCCAAAATTGTGACAGCTTTTTCTACAAAAATGACAATAGCAATGGTTACCAGAGTGCCCTTCTGCTCTTGTGGCACACACAGATAGCCATCAAAGCACTTATAGCAGAATCTTATATGTTTCAATAAGATCACCTCTTATTATTCCAAACTTCAATGAGTACAGGCCCAACCTGCTGAATCATTCCTCATAAGTCCACCTTTAGATAGCATATGAGAGTAAACGAGCAAGAAATATAAAAACAGACAGTAAGAGCTTCTACAGTTATATAAAAAGGAAACAAGTAGATGTAAATGTTGGTCCCTTAGAGGATGAGATTGGGAATTAATAATGGCTAACAGGGAAATGGCAGAGACTTTGAACAAATATTTTGCACCGTTCTTCACGATAGAAAGCACTAAAAAAATCCCAATAATTGATAACCAAGGAACTATTGGGGGAGGGAACTTAAAACAATCATTATCACTAGAGAGAAAGTACTCAGCAAACTAATGGGACTAAAGGTGGACAAGTCCCCGGGACCTGATGGCCTGCATCCTAGGGTCTTAAAAGAAGTGTCTGCAGAGATAGTGGATGTACTAGTTGTAATCTACCAAAATTCCCTGGATTCTGGAGAGGTTTCAGCGGACTGGAAAACCGCAAATGTAACACCTTTATTTAAGAAAGGAGTGAAACAGAAAGCAGGAAGCTATAGAAACATAAAAAATAGATGCAGGAGTAGGCCATTCAGCCCTTCGAGCCTGCACCGCCATTCAATGAGTTCATGGCTGAACATTCAACTTCAGTACCCCATTCCTGCTTTCTCGCCATACCCCTTGATTCCCCGAGTAGTAAGGACTATATCTAACTCCTTTTTGAATATATTTAGTGAATTGGCCTCACAACTTACTGTGGTAGAGAATTCCACAGGTTCACCACTCTCTGGGTGAAGAAGTTTCTCAGTCCTAAATGGCTTACCGCTTATCCTTAGACTGTGACCCCTGGTTCTGGACTTCCCCAACATTGGGAACATTCTTCCTGCATCTAACCAGTCTAAACCCGACAGAATTTTAAACTTTTCTATGAGATCCCTTCTCATTCTTCTGAACTCCAGTGAATACAAGCCCAGTTGATCCAGTCTTTCTTGATATGTCAGTCCCGCCATCCCGGGAATCAGTCTGGTGAACCTTCGCTGCACTCCCTCAATAGCAAGAATGTCCTTCCTCGTTAGGAGACCAAAACTGTACACAATACTCCAGGTGTGGCCTCACTAAGGCCCTGTGCAATTGCAGTAACGCCTCCCTGCCCTTGTACTCAAATCCCCTCGCTATGAAGGCCAACATGCCATTTGCTTTCTTAACCGCCTGCTGTAGCTACATGCCAACCTTCAATGACTGATGTACTATGACAGCCAGGTCTCGTTGCACCTCCCCTTTTCCTAATCTGTCACCATTCAGATAATAGTCTGTCTCTCTGTTTTTACCACCAAAGTAGATAACCTCACATTTATCCACATTATATTTCATCTGCCATGTATTTGCCCACTCACCTAACCTATCCAAGTCACTAGCATCCTCCTCGCAGCTCACACTGCCACCCAACTTAGTGTCATCCGCAAATTTGGAGATACATTTAATCCCCTCGTATAAATCATTAATGTACAGTGTAAACAGCTGGGGCCCCAACACAGAACCTTGTGGTACCACACTAGTCACTGCCTGCCATTCTGAAAAGTACCCATTTACTCCTACTCTTTGCTTCCTGTCTGACAACCAGTTCTCAATCCATGTCAGCACACTACCCCCAATCCCATGTGCTTTAACTTTGCACATTAATCTCTTGTGTGGGATCTTGTCGAAAGCCTTCTGAAAGTCCAAGTACACTACATCAACTGGTTCTCCATTGTCCACTCTACTGGAAACATCATCAAAAAATTCCAGAAGATTTGTCAAGCATGATTTCCCTTTCACAAATCCATGCTGACTTGGACCTATCATGTCACCTCTTTCCAAATGCGCTGCTGACATCCTTAATAATTGATTCCATCATTTTACCCACGACCAATGTCAGGCTGACCGATCTATAATTCCCTGTTTTCTCTCTCCCTCCTTTTTTAAAAAGTGGGGTTACATTGGCTACCTTCCACTCCATAGAAACTGATCCAGAGTCTATGGAATGTTGGAAAATGACTGTCAATACATCCGCTATTTCCAAGGACACCTCCTTAAGTACTCTGGGATGCAGACCATCACGCCCTGGGGATTTAGCGGCCTTCAATCCCATCAATTTCCCCAACACAATTTCCCGACTAATAAGGATTTCCCTCAGTTCCTCCTTCTTACTAGACCCTCTGACCCCTTTTATATCCGGAAGGTTGTTTGTGAACCTGCTTGTGGTCAATCATAATCGAGAATTAACAAAATTCTGGTAAGCTGGTGTCTGACCCTGTCCTTTTACCCAAGGGAAGTGGATGGCATGAAAAGATATTAGGGAGAAAGGGTAAAAAGTAATAAAATAACTGTTTCTCTCCTGCCCCCCCTAAAAAGAAATCACTGAATCAGATTATTTCCTGCTCTGAAGAGCTGCCCTTGCCTGAATATCTATTTAGTACTGAAGTAAGGGGAAAGCAAACTGACAATTAAACAAGTGGAATACTTACCTCCAAATGGAGTTAATACTCAGGGTTGTGGTATTGATTTACAAAATAAAAATAGGAAGCAATTGCAATCAGAAATTCATGACTTTTTATAGTTCACCAAAATAAGCACAAAATACACATTGGATGGCTGGCAGTGAAGTGCAAGAGCAATTGAATTGAAGGGGTGCAGATGACAACAAAAAGAGTGTGAATTAAACTCAAGTTATTTAAATTGGATCCTGAGATTGAACTGCTGCATTTTTGCAGCTATATTTCATTCTGTGTACTGTACCAGGTTGTATTTGTATTTGTAAAGTTCATTTCAGTTGCTTACTGGTCAATTTTCAGAATTAGTCTTCAGCAAAATTATAACCTAAGTGAAAGCATATCACATAACTTTCTATATGCTAATATACTTTTACACAGAATCTAGAAAAGTACAGGCAGTGGTGTATATCATAAATTAACATTTGATTAGTTGATGCAGTATGAATTATTTTCCATTCATTGTGAGTTTTCAGTTTAGACACGGACTATGTAAGTTAGAATAAGATGCATGTCCTCAGACTTGTGATATAGACCTTTTTTATAAGTTTAGAAAGATGAAAGGGGATCTCATAGAAACATATAAAATTCTGACGGAACTGGACAGGTTAGATGCAGGAATAATGTTCCCGATGTTGGGGAAGTCCAGAACCAGGGGACATAGTCTAAGGATAAGGGGTAAGCCATTTAGGACTGAGATGAGGAGAAACTTCTTCACTTAGAGAGTTGTTAACCTGTGGAATTCTCTACTGTAGAGAGTTGTTGATGCCAGTTCGTTGGATATATTCAAGAGGGAGTTAGATATGGCCCTTACGGCTAAAGGGATCAAGGGGTATGGAGAGAAAGCAGGAAAGGGGTACTGAGGTGAATGATCAGCCATGATCTTATTGAATGGTGGTGCAGGCTTGAAGGGCCGAATGGCCTACTCCTGCACCTATTTTCTATGTTTCTTTGTTTCTATGTGTCCTCCTTAGTGAATACCGAACCAAAGTACTTGTTCAATTGGTCTGCCATTTCTTTGTTCCCCGTTATGACTTCCCCTGATACTGACTGCAGGGGACCTACGTTTGTCTTTACTAACCTTTTTCTCTTTACATATCTGTAGAAGCTTTTGCAGTCTGTTTTAATGTTCCCTGCATCTTCCTCTCGTACTCTATTTTCCCTGCCCTAATCAAACTCTTTGACTCCTCTGCTGAGTTCTAAATTTCTCCCAGTCCCCAGGTTCGCTGCTATTTCTGGTCAATTTGTATGCCACTTCCTTGGCTTTAATACTATCCCTGATTTCCCTTGATAGCCACGGTTCAGCCACGTTCCCTTTTTTATTTTTACGCCAGATAGGGATGTACAATTCTTGTAGTTCATCCATGCGGTCTCTAAATGTCTGCCATTGCCCATCCACTGTCAACCCCTTAAGTATCATTCGCCATCTATCCTAGCCAATTCACGCCTCATACCTTCAAAGTTATCCTTCTTTAAGTTCTGGACCATGGTCTCTGATTTAACTGTTTCATTCTCCATCCTAATGTAGAATTCCACCATATTATGGTCACTCATCCCCAAGGGGCCTCACACAACGAGATTGCTAATTAATCCTCTCTCATTACACAGCACCCAGTCTAAGATGGCCTGCCCCCCTAGATGGCTCCTCAACCTATTGGTCTAGAAAACCATCCCTTATGCACTCCAGGAAATCCTCCTATAGTCCAGTTAGCCTAACATCTGTCATTGGGAAAATGCTGGAGTCCATCATTCATCATCATCATCATAGGCAGTCCCTCGGAATCAAGGAAGACTGGCTTCCACTCTTAGCATGAGTTCTTAGGTGACTGTACAGTCCAATACGAGACCAACAGTCTCTGTCACAGGTGGGACAGATAGTCGTTGAGGGAAAGGGTGGGCAGGGAGCCTGGTTTGCCGTCCGCTCCTTCCGCTGCCTGCGCTTGATTTCTGCATGCTCTCGGCAACAATACTCAAGGAGCTCAGCGCCTCCCGAATGCACTTTCGCCACTTAGGGTGGTTTATGGCCAGGAACTCTCAAGTGTCAGTGGGGATGTCGCACTTTATCAGGGAGGCTTTGAGGGTGTCCTTATAACGTTTCCTCTGCCCGCCTTTGGCTCGTTTGCCGTGGACTAGTTCCGAATACAGCGCTTGCTTTGGGAGTCTCGTGTCTGGCATGCGAACTACGTGGTCTGCCGGGTGGAGCTGATCAAGTGTGGTCAGTGCTTCAATGCTGGGGATGTTGGCCTGGACGAGGACGCTAACGTTTGTGCATTTGTCCTTCCAGTGGATTTGCAGGATCTTGTGGAGATATCGCTGGTAGTATTTCTCCAGCAACTTGAAGTGTTTACTGTACATGGTCCACGTCTCTGAACCATACAGGAGAGCGGGTATTACTACGGCCCTGTAGACCATGAGCTTGGTGACAGTTTTGAGGGACTGGTCTTCAAACACTCTTTTCCTCAGGTGGCCGAAGGCTACACTGGCGCACTGGAGGCGGTGTTGGATCTCGTCGTCAATGCCTGCTCTTGTTGATAGGGGGCTCCCAAGATAGGGGAAGTGGTCCACGTTGTCCAGGGCCACGCAGTGGATCTTGATGTCTGGGCGGCAGTGCTGTGCGGTGAGGACAGGCTGGTGGAGGACCTTTGTCTTACTAATGTTTAGCATAAGGCCCATGCTTTCATATGCCTCAGTAAATATGTCGACTATGCCTTGGAGTTCAGCCTCTGTGTGTGCACAGATGCATTAAGGAAGCAGTAACAGGACACTTAGAAAATCATAATGCAGTCAAGCAGCGTCAGCATGATTTTATGAAAGGGAAATCATTTTTGACAAATTTGCTGGAGTTGTTTGAGGATGGAACGAGTAGGGTGGTTAAAGGAGAACCAGTAGATGTTGCGTATTTGGATTTCCAGAAAGCATTTGTGAAGGTGCCACATAAAAGATTGCTGCACAGCATAAGAGCTCACTGGGTTGGGGGTAACATATTAGCGTGGATAGAGGATTGGCTAACTAATAGAAAACAGAGAGTCGGGATAAATGAGTCATTTTCAGTTGGGCTAACTGTAACGAGTGAGGTGCCACAGGGATCAGTGCTGGGTCTCAACTATTTACAATTTATATTAATGACTTGGATGAAGGGACCAAGTGTAATGTAACCAAATTTGCTGATGATACAAAGATAGGTGGGAAAGTAAGTTGTGAGGTGGACACAAAGAATCTACAAAGGGATATAGATAGGCTCAGTGAGTGGTCAAAAATTTGGCAGATGGAGTATAATATGGGAAAATGTGAGGTTATCCACTTTGATAGGAAAAATAAAAAAGCTCATTATTATTTAAAATGGGGAGAGATTACAAAATGCTGCAGTACAGTGGGATCTGGGGGTTCTTGTACATGAAACACAAAAAGTTAGCATGCAGGTACAGAGAGTAATCAGGAAAGCAAATGGAATGTTTGTCTTTATTGCAAGGGGATGGAGTTAAAAACAGGGAAGTCCTGCTCCAACTGGACAGGGCATTGGTAAGACCACATACTGCATACAGTTTTGTTCTCCTTATTTGAGGAAGGATGCAGCTGCATTGGAGGCAGTTCAGAGAAGGTTCACAAGGTTGATTCCTGAGATGAAGGGGTTGCCATATGAAAAAATGTTGAGCAGTTGGGTCTATACGCATTGGAGTTTAAAGAATGAGAGGTGATCTTATTGAAACATATAAGATTCTAAGGAGTCTTGAGAGGGTAGATGCAGAGAGGATATTTCCCCTCATGAGGGAATCTAGAACTAGGGAACATAGTTTCAGAATAAGGGACTGCCCATTTAAGACAGAAATGAGGAGGATTTTTTTTATTTCTGACGGTCGTGAATCTTTGGAATTCTCTACACCAGGGAGCTGTGGAGACTGGGTCTTTGAATATATTTAAGATGAGATAGACACATTTTTGAATGATAAGGAAATCAAGGGATATGGGGAGTGGACGAAGAAGTGAAATTAAGGCCAGGATCAGTTCAGCCATGAATGGAGGAGCAGGCTCAAGGGGCCAAATGGCCTACTCCTGCTTCTATTTCATATGTTCTTATGTTTAGTTCCATTAATTTGCATAATTATTTTTCTCTAGTGATAGTGACTGTTTTAAGATCCCCCCTCCCAGTAGCCCCTTAATTATCAATTATTGGGATACTTTTATAGTCTTTTAGATACTTTAAGACCGATATAAAATATTTGTTCAAAGTCTCTGCCATTTCCCTGTTTTCCATTATTAATTCCCTGGTCTCATCCTCTAATGGACCAACTATTTACAATCTATATTAACGACTTGGAGGAAGGGACTGAGTGTAACATAGCCAAGTTTGCCGACAATACAAAGATGGGAGGAAAAGCAATTCGTGAGGAGGACCCTAAAAACTGCAAAATGACATAGATAGGCTAAGTGAGTGAGCAAAAATTTGGCAGATGGAGTATAATGTTGGAAAGTGTGAGGTCATGCTCTTTGAATTTTTCTGCCAAAGTGCAAGTTATTATTTAAATGGAGATTGCAAAGTGCTGCAGTACAGCGGGACCTGGGGGTACTTGTGCAATAAACACAAAATGTTAGTATGCAGGTACAGCAAGTGATCAGGAAGGCCAATGGAATCTTGGCCTTTATCGCAAAGGGGATGGAGTATAAAAGCAGGGAAGTCTTGCTACAGTTATACAGAGTATTGGTGAGGCCACACCTGGAATACTGCGTCCAGTTTTGGTTTCCATATTTACGAAAGGATATACTTGCTTTGGAGGCAGTTCAGAGAAGATTCATAAGGTTGATTCCAGAGATGAGGGGGTTGACTTATGAAGAAAGGTTGAGTAGATTGAG
The DNA here is from genome assembly GCF_044704955.1 of Pristiophorus japonicus. NCBI lineage: Eukaryota > Metazoa > Chordata > Chondrichthyes > Pristiophoridae > Pristiophorus > Pristiophorus japonicus. Next base: position 34,144,697 of record NC_091977.1, read on the forward strand.
CCTCTATTCATTGGAATTCAGAAGAATGAGAAGTGATCTTATCGAACATATAAGATTTTGAGGGGGCTTGACAAGGTGGATGCAGAGAGTATGTTTCCATTGATAGGGGAGACTAGAACTAGAGGGCATAGAATAAGGGGCCGCCCATTTAAAACTGAGACGAGGAGGAATTTCTTCTCTCAGAGGGTTGTGAATCTGTGGAATTCGCTGCCTCAGAGAGCTGTGGAAGTTGGGACATTGAATAAATTTAAGACAGAGATAGACAGTTTCTTGATCGATAAGGGAATAAGAGGTTATGGAGAGTGGGCAGGGAAGTGGACTTGAGTCCATGATCAGTTCAGATATGGTCGTATTAAATGGTGGAGCAGGCTCGAGGGTCCGTATGGCCTTCTCCTGCTCCTATTTCTTATGTTCTTATGTTTACTTTAGCTTCTCTCTTTCTTTTTATATACCTGTAGAAGCTCTTACTGTCTGTTTTTATATTTCTTGCCAGTTTTCTCTCATAAACTATCCTCTCTTTTTATTAATTTGGGGAAGATGGGGAAAGCGCTCGAAGGGAGGGGCCATTAGAAATATAGAAACATAGAAAATAGGTGCAGGAGTAGGCCATTTGGCCCTTCGAGCCTGCACCGCCATTCAATAAGATCATGCCTGATCATTCCTTCAGTACCCCTTTCCTGCTTTCTCTCCATATCCCTTGAACCCCTTAACCATAAGGGCCATATCTAACTCCCTCTTGAATATATCCAATGAACTGACATCAACAACTCTCTGCGGCAGGGAATTCCATAGGTTAACAACTCTCTGAGTGAAGAAGTTTCTCCTCATCTCTGTCCTAAATGGCCTACCCCTTATCCTAAGACTATGACCCCTGGTTCTGGATTTCCCCAACACGGGAACATTCTTCCCGCATCTAACCTGTCCAGTCCCGCCAGAATCGTATATGTTTCTATGAGATCCCCTCTCATTCTTCTAAACTCCAGTGAATAAAGGCCAAGCTGATCCAGTCTCTCCTCATATGACAGCCCAGCCATCCCTGGAATCAGTCTGATGAACCTTCGCTGCACTCCCTCAATAGCAAGAATGTCCTTCCTCAGATTAGGAAACCAAAACTGAACACAATATTCCAGGTGAGGCCTCACTAAGGCCCTGTACAATTGCATTAAGACCTCCCTGCTCCTATACTCAAATCCCCTAGCTATGAAGGCCAACATGCCATTTGCCTTCTTCACCGCCTGCTGTACCTGCATGCCAACCTTCAATGACTGATGTACCATGACACCCAGGTCTCATTGCATCTCCCCTTTTCTTAATCTGCCGCCATTCAGATAATATTCTGCCTTCGTGTTTTTGCCCCCAAAATGAATAACCTCACATTTATCCACATTATACTGCACCTGCCATGCATTTGCCCACTCAGCTAACCTGTCCAAGTCACCCTGCAGCCTCTTAGCATCCTCCTCACAGCTCACACCGCCACCCAGTTCAGTGTCATCTGCAAATTTGGAGATATTACACTCAATTCCTTCATCTAAATCATTAATGTATATTGTAAAGTGCTGGGGTCCCAGCATTGAGCCCTGCGGCACTCCACTAGTCACTGCCTGCTATTCTGAAAAGGACCAGTTTATCCCGACTCTCTGCTTCCTGTCTGCCAACCAGTTCTCTATCCACATCAATACATTACCCACAATACCACGCGCTTTGATTTTGCACAACAATCTCTTGTGCGGGACCTGGTCAAAAGCCTTTTGAAAGTCCAAATACACCACATCCATGGGTTCTCCCCTGTCCACACTGCTAGTTACATCCTCAAAAAATTCCAGAAGATTCGTCAAGCATGATTTCCCTTTCATAAATCCATGCTGACTTGGTCCAATCCTGTCACTGCTTTCCAAATGCGCTACTATTTCATCCTTAACGATTGATTCCAACATTTTCCCCACAACTGATGTCAGGCTAACTGGTCTATAATTATCCATTTTCTCTCTCCCTCCCTTTTTAAAAAGTGGTGCTACATTAGCTACTCTCCAGTCCATAGGAACTGATCCAGATTCGATAGACTGTTGGAAAATGATCACCAATGCATCCACTATTTCTAGGGCCACTTCCTGAAGTACTCTGGGATGCAGACTATCAGGCCCCGGGGATTTGTCGGCCTTCAATCCCATCAATTTTCCTAACACAATTTCCCACCTAATAAGGATATCCTTCAGTTCCTCCTTCTCACTAGACCCACTGTTCCCTCGTACATTCAGAAGGTTATTTGAATCTTCCTTCGTGAAGACAGAAATGAAGTATTGGTTCAATTGGTCTGCCATTTCTTTGTTCCCCATTATATATTCACCTGAATTCGACTGCAAGGGACCTACGTTTGTCTTTACTAATCTTTTTCTCTTCACATATTTATAAAAGCTTTTGCAGTCAGTTTTTATGTTCCCTGCAAGCTTCCTCTTGTACTCTATTTCCCCCCTCTTAATTAAACCCTTAGTCCTCCTCTGTTGAATTCTAAATTTCTCCCAGTCCTCAGGTTTGTTGCTTTTTCTAGCCAATTTATATGCCTCTTCCTTGGCTTTAACACTATCCTTAATTTCCCATGCTAGCCATGGTTGAGCCACCTTCCCAGTTTTATTTTTACGCCCGACAGGGATGTACAATTGCTGAAGTCCATCCATGTGATCTTGAAATGTTTGCAATTGCTTATCCACCGTCAACCCTTTAAGTATCCTTTGCCAGTCTATTCTAGCCAATTCACGCCTCACACCGTCGAAGTTACCTTTCCTTAATTTCAGGACCCTAGTTTCTGAATTAACTTTGTCACTCTCCATCTTAATAAGGAATTCTACCATATTATGGTCACTCTTCCCCAAAGGGCCTCGCACGACAAGATTGCGAATTAGTCCCTTCTCATTACATATCACCCAGTCTAGGATGGCCAGCTCCCTGGTTGGTTCTTCGACATATTGGTCAAGAAAGCCATCCCTAATACACTCCAGGAAATCCTCCTCCACCGCATTGCTGTCAGTTAAGTTAGCCTAATCAATATGTAGATTAAAGTCACCCATGATTACTGCTGTACCTTTATTGCACACATCTCTTATTTCTTGTTTGACGCTGCCCCCAACCTCACTACTACTATTTGGTGGTCTGTAAACAACTCTCCCTATCGTTTTCTGCCCTTTGCAATTCCGCAGCTCCACCCATACCAATTCCACATCATCCAGGCTAATGTCCCTCCTTACAATTGCATTGATTTCCTCTTTAACCAGCAACGCCACCCCGCCTCCTTTTCCTTTCTCTCTATCCTTCCTAAATGCTGAATACCCTTGGGTGTTGAGTTCCCAGCCTTGGTAACCCTGGAGCCATGTCTCCGTGATGCCAATCACATCGTATCCGTTAACTGCTATCTGCGCAGTTAATTCATCCACCTTATTCCGAATGCTCCTCGCTTTCAGTCACAGAGCCTTCAGGCTTGTCTTTTTAACACACATTGCCCCTTTAGAATTTTGCTGTAATGTGGCCCTTTTTGTTTTTTGCCTTGGGTTTCTCTGCCCTCCACTTTTACTATTCTCCTTTCTATCTTTTGCTTCTGACTCCATTTTATTTCCGTGTCTCCCTGCACAGGTTCCCATCCCTCTGCCATATTAATTTAACTCCTCCCCAACAGCACTAGCAAACACTCCCCCTAGGATATTGATTCCAGTCCTGCCCAGGTGCAGACCATCAGTTTGTACTGGTCCCACCTCCCCCAGAACCAGTTCCAATATCCCAGGAACTTGAATCCCTCCCTTGTACACCACTCTTGAAGCCACGTATTCATCTGAGCTATCCTGCGATTCCTACTCTGACTAGCACGTGGCACTGGTAGCAATCCTGAGATTACTACTTTTGAGGTTCTACTTTTTAATTTAAATCCTAGCTGCCTAAATTCATCTCGTATGACCTCATCCCATTTTTTACCTATATCATTGGTACCTATATGCACCACGACAACTGGCTGTTCACCCTCCCTTTTCAGAATGTCCTGCACCCGCTCCGAGACATCCTTGGCCCTTGCACCAGGGAGGCAACATACCATCCTGGAGTCTCTGTTGCCGCCGCAGAAACACCTCTCTATTCCCCTTACAATTGAATCCCCTATCACTATCGCTCTCTCACTCTTTTTTCTGCCCTCCTGCGCAGCAGAGCCACCCACGGTGCCATGAACTTGGCTGCTGCTGCCCTCCCCTGATGAGTCATCCCCCTCAACAGTACCCAAAGTGGTGTATCTGTTTTGCAGGGGGATGACTGCAGGGGACCCCTGAACTACCTTCCTTGCACTGCTCTTCTTGTTGGTCTTCCATTCACTATCTGGCTGTGTACCCTTTACCTGCGGTAAGAGCAACTCGTTAAACGTGCTATTCACGTCATTCTCAGCTTTTTGGATGCTCCAAAGTGAATCCACCCGCAGCTCCAGTGCCGCAATGCGGTCCGTCAGGATCTGCAGGCGGATACGCTTCCCACACACGTAGTCATCAGGGAAACCAGAAGCGTCCGAGTTCTCACATAGTAAAGGAGGAGCATAACATGTGCCCGAGCTGTCCTGCCATGACTTAACCCTAAGATTAACCTAATTGGGCAACAACAATGTTAAAAGGTTACTTACTGATAAAGAAAAAGAAAAGCTACTTACCAATCATCAGCCAATCACTTATCCCCTTGGATGTGACATCACCTTTCGATTTCTTTCTACTTCTTTTTTGCCTCCCTGCTGCAGCCTCACCAATGAACGGGTGACCAACAGGAAGAGCAGTGCAAGGAAGGTAGTGCAGGGGTCCCCTGTGGTCATCCCCCTGCAAAACAGATTCACCGCTTTGGGTATTGTTGGGGGGGTTGACTTACCAGGGGAGGGCAGCAGCAGCCAAGTTCATGGCGCCATGGTTGGCTCTGCTGCACTTTTTCCTGCCCTCCTGTGCAGGAGTGGGAAGGGGTCAGTGATCAGGGCAGGGGGCCCCTCTCAACTCCATATTCAGGTAAGTACTTTTTTTAAACCTTATCTTTTTGATGGTGGCCTTTAAGAAGTGCTATTTAGGCTGCATGTAGACCATGTTTTCCTGAATGGGCCTGCTTCATTCATGCCAGTTGTAAGGGGTGGTTTTCAGGGGGTCAGCTTTCCCTTCTGACCTTATATGAGCGGTTTTGAATCGCTCCCACACCCTTGGTTCTAGACTCTGGAATTATGAAGGGACTGTGACAGACTTGGACGGACAATTGGTTTCAAGGTAGGAAGCAGGTATGGCTTTATTGTGTTAAAAAGGAAGTAAAAGGCACACCTTTAATAACACACACAGAATAGTGATACCAATACACACTGAGGGGTACAACACATTGAATAAATTGTCAACATACAGCCTGTGGGGAAAAGAATACAGCTTAAACTCTAAATGGGGTAAAGAGGAGAATGCAGATACATTTACACAAGTTATCCCAGCCTCCCCCTCCCAATTCCCCTAACCAACTAAGTTATAGCTCTGGGGGTTCAGGGGCTATGCTCACCAATCGCTTTTGACAGTTGCCGGTGAATCGCAGTTTTGGAGTTCGCTGCACTTGGCCTTCTAGGCGAGCCATACCCCAGACGGAGAGGACTTCGGACTGCGTAGTCTTCAGTTGGGGTGAGTCCGTTGATGCAGTAAGTTGCGTTTTGGATGAATGGGGTAAGTACCCACTTTCTTTGGTTAGGAATAGTTTTAGTTAGTCCTTTTTGGTAATTTCTCACCTGTTGGTCATTCAGAAGTAAATTGTAGAGTGGAAATAAATGTCGATTCTTCAGTTTTTGCTGAGTTGGTTTCGGTTGGTCGTTTCGCTGGTTGTGGTGGCCCGGGTTGTCAATTTGGTTGCTGACAACCTTCCATTTCGTGGGCCTCGTGCTCGGTCGGTCCTTGATGATTTCTTGTAGTTTTCTCCACTACTCCATTTCTTCATTTCCCACCTCCAGCTGCTTGTGTTCTTTTCCTTGTAAAACTGGGAATAGATATACCCCAAAAAGGCTTCCTTATCTCCCACCAAATCTGGCCCAGCTCTTTGTTTCAAGGGAGCTGCTCATTAGTTTTGAGCTCTCTTCTTTGTCAGAATTTGTCAGGCTCAATCAGCAGTAATTTGATTATGATGTGTTAATGTGGAAAAATCACCTGTTGGCATTGTTGGAGCAGTGTTTAAACTCTTGGGCCGTTGGGCTAGGCCCATGATTTCTATAGGTCTATTTGCACATGCATACCACTAATGGTCTCCGGTGATTAGCCTGATAGCTCTTGATGCGTTTATTGTCACTAGGGAGCAAATTTTTATGTCTCACAGTTCTTGTTAGTTATCGATCGACTCATTCTCCCAGACAGATCGAATTAGCTCCAATATCCAATTCCTGAGTGAAGTCCCACCCTCTGTCCTGGCAGTCTGTTCCAAAATGTTCCTTTAGAGATCTTAAACTTGTAAAGCTCTTAGGTATTTTCCTCAGAGTTTTTCCTAGGATACCAAAATATTCATCGAGTTCCAAATTAAATTTCCTTTCCTATGAATCCAAACACTGGCGGGGGGGGGGGTCTCCATGAATGCGTCCCCTTTTATCCCCTGCAGGCCTCGTCTGCCCCTTTAAACTCATTTGTGTCCCGGAGTTTTTCCTTCCATTTTAAAAGTCCAGAAAGGGATTCTTCTCTTCTGTGAAATATTGGTAAATTCTACACAGTTCAATTTTAAATCGAGGACCTCAAAAAGGCCTTATATGTTTACATATGTAAAGGGCCTAACACCCTTAGCATAGGCCATGGATGTCTCTTCTTACGCTTTAAACCATGTACACTTCTTGCATGTAATAAGTACATCTGCTCCATTTGCCATATTGGATGCTTGAGTGCCCGTTTTGCTACCTAAAAAACAGGCATGGCATTATCGGGTTGCTAGGCCCATGTTTTCCACAGCACAGGTGAAGTTCAACAGTTATATTCGATATGAAACTGGAACAGTTTTCAGCTATAGTTAATTCACAAATTTTTATTTGCAATGGTATAATATGTATAAATTTATAATATTACGTATGGGCTGGATTCGGGGGGGTTTTGGCCATTTCCAGGTGCAAATCATGGCAAAAAAAATTTTTAGCACCAGGTTAGCGTTGGACTGGGTTAGCGTTAGTGCCAGAGCTCGCAACTTTGGGCAAATGAAAGTTGCTGACGAGCGTTAGCGCTAACTCCGGCATTGCACAACAGATTTTGTGTGCCAGAGCCGAAAATTCCGCCCTGTAAAAAGTTGGCCCTTCTGCGCAGGCGCAATTTTTTTTGTTTGTTTGTTTCTTCCTGCGCTTCTGGTCTGCTGTCCGATCGCAAACGCTAATGCAGGGAACGACTGCGTGCATGCGCAGTACATCCGGGCAGAATCAGTCATTTTACTTTAGGATTTTGATGATGGAGGATGAGGAGTCAAGACAGTGTGCCAGGCGATTTAACCCAGAGGCAAACGAGGCTCTAGTTGGGGCTGTGGAGCAGAGATGGCTTGAATTGTACAGGAGGTGTGGATCTAGACCCCTCCCATCCATTTTTAACAGAATCTGGAGGGAAATTGCAGAGGGGGTGTCTGCCTCCAACACAGTGCCGAAATAAATTTAACGATCTCACCAGGGTCGTCAGAGTGAGTACTCTTTTCATTCATGCACTTCTTCATTACTTAAATTATAAATCTGATGCTATTTGTTCTCATACTGTTGCTGGCTCTCGGCACTCTGTAGGTTGCCTCCTAAAATGAGTGACACATTGTACAGCAAAATTCTAAAAGGACAGAGGGTGTTAAAAATCAAGCCTCAAGGCTTTGTGTTTTAATGCAAGGAGTATCCGCAATAAGGTGGATGAATTAACTGTGCAAATAGATGTTAACAAATATGATGTGATTGGGATTACGGAGACGTGGCTCCAGGATGATCAGGGCTGGGAACTCAACATCCAGGGGTATTCAACATTCAGGAAGGATAGAATAAAAGGAAAAGGAGGTGGGGTAGCATTGCTGGTTAAGGAGGAGATTAAGGCAATAGTCAGGAAGGACATTAGCTTGGATGATGTGGAATCTATATGGGTAGAGCTGCAGAACACCAAAGGGCAAAAAACGTTAGTGGGAATTGTGTACAGACCTCCAAACAGTAGTAGTGATGTTGGGGAGGGCATCAAACATGAAATTAGGGGTGCGTGCAATAAAGGTGCAGCAGTTATAATGGGTGACTTTAATATGCACATAGATTGGGCTAACCAAACTGGAAGCAATATGGTGGAGGAGGATTTCCTGGAGTGCATAAGGGATGGTTTTTTAGACCAATATGTCAAGGAACCAACTAGGAGGGAGGCCATCTTAGACTGGGTGTTATGTAATGAGAGAGGATTAATTAGCAATCTCGTTGTGCGAGGCCCCTTGGGGAAGAGTGACCATAATATGGTGGAATTCTGCATTGGGATGGAGAATGAAACAGTTAATTCAGAGACCATGGTCCAGAACTTAAAGAAGGCTAACTTTGAAGGTATGAGGCGTGAATTAGCTGGGATGGATTGGCGAATGATACTTAAGGGGTTGACTGTGGATGGGCAATGGCAGACATTTAGAGACCGCATGGATGAACTACAACAATTGTACATTCCTGTCTGGCATAAAAATAAAAAAGGGAAGGTGGCTCAACCGTGGCTATCAAGGGAAATCAGGGATAGTATTAAAGTGGCATACAAATTGGCCAGAAATAGCAGCGAACCTGGGGACTGGGAGAAATTTAGAACTCAGCAGAGGAGGACAAAGGTTTGATTAGGGCAGGGAAAATGGAGTATGAGAAGAAGCTTGCAGGGAACATTAAGACGGATTGCAAAAGTTTCTATAGATATGTAAAGAGAAAAAGGTTAGTAAAGACAAACGTAGGTCCCCTGCAGTCAGAATCAGGGGAAGTCATAACGGGGAACAAAGAAATGGCGGACCAATTGAACAAGTACTTTGGTTCGGTATTCACGAAGGAGGACACGAACAACCTTCCGGTTATAAAAGGGGTCGGGGGGGTCTAGTAAGGAGGAGGAACTGAGGGAAATCCTTATTAGCCGGGAAATTGTGTTGGGGAAATTGATGGGATTGAAGGCCGATAAATCCCCAGGGCCTGATGGACTGCATCCCAGAGTACTTAAGGAGGTGGCCTTGGAAATAGTGGATGCGTTGACAGTCATTTTCCAACATTCCATTGACTCTGGATCAGTTCCTACAGAGTGGAGGGTAGCCAATGTAACCCCACTTTTTAAAAAAGGAGGGAGAGAGAAAACAGGGAATTATAGACCGGTCAGCCTGACATCGGTAGTGGGTAAAATGATGGAATCAATTATTAAGGATGTCATAGCAGTGCATTTGGAAAGAGGTGACATGATAGGTCCAAGTCAGCATGGATTTGTGAAAGGGAAATCATGCTTGACAAATCTTCTGGAATTTTTTGAGGATGTTTCCAGTAGAGTGGACAAGGGAGAACCAGTTGATGTGGTATATTTGGACTTTCAGAAGGCGTTCGACAAGGTCCCACACAAGCGATTGATGTGCAAAGTTTGAGCACATGGGATTGGGGGTAGTGTACTGACATGGATTGAGAACTGGTTGTCAGACAGGAAGCAAAGAGTAGGAGTAAATGGGTACTTTTCAGAATGGCAGGCAGTGACTAGTGGGGTACCGCAAGGTTCTATGCTGGGGCCCCAGCTGTTTACACTGTACATTAATGATTTAGATGAGGGGATTAAATGTAGTATCTCCAAATTTGCGGATGACACTAAGTTGGGTGGCAGTGTGAGCTGCGAGGAGGATGCTGTGAGGCTGCAGAGTGACTTGGATAGGTTAGGTGAGTGGGCAAATGCATGGCAGATGAAGTATAATGTGGATAAATGTGAGGTTATCCACTTTGGTGGTAAAAACAAAGAGACAGACTATTATCTGAATGGTGACAGATTAGGAAAAGGGGAGGTGCAAAGAGACCTGGGTGTCATGGTACATCAGTCATTGAAGATTGGCATGCAGGTGCAGCAGGCGGTTAAGAAAGCAAATGGCATGTTGGCTTTCATAGCAAGGGGATTTGAGTACAGGGGCAGGGAGGTGTTGCTACAGTTGTACAGGGCATTGGTGAGGCCACACCTGGAGTATTGTGTACAGTTTTGGTCTCCTAACCTGAGGAAGAACATTCTTGCTATTGAGGGAGTGCAGCGAAGGTTCACCAGACTGATTCCCGGGATGGCGGGACTGACCTATCAAGAAAGACTGGATCAACTGGGCTTGTATTCACTGGAGTTCAGAAGAATGAGAGGGGACCTCATCGAAACATTTAAAATTCTGACGGGGTTAGACAGGTTAGATGCAGGAAGAATGTTCCCAATGTTGGGGAAGTCCAGAACCAGAGGTCACAGTCTAAGGATAAGGGGTAAGCCATTTAGGACCGAGATGCGGAGGAACTTATTCACCCAGAGAGTGTGAACCTGTGGAATTCTCTACCACAGAAAGTTGTTGAGGCTAATTCACTAAATATATTCAAAAAGGAGTTAGATGAGGTCCTTACTACTAGGGGGATCAAGGGGTATGGCGAGAAAGCAGGAATGGGGTACTGAAGTTGAATGTTCAGCCATGAACTCATTGAATGGCGGTGCAGGCTAGAAGGGCCGAATGGCCTACTCCTGCACCTATTTTCTATGTTTCTATGTTTAGTTCGGCACCCGATGTGCTGTGAATGATCTTTACACATTATTAAGATTGCTTTCTGAGATCTCATAAGATGTTTCCACGCTTTGATTTCCTCCTGTTGAACCATGTTCAACTTCCAAGGCATTAAACAGAGGACTGTATTACATTCACACAGTATGGTATAAGTGCTTTGGTGGCTATCTGTGTGTGCCGCAAGATCAGATGGACCCTCTGGTAACCATTCCCATTTTCATCTTTGCAGGCAAAGAAGTCGTATAACCGCCATGAGCGGGTGCGGACAGAGGGTGGTCCACCTCACACCCTGCCACTCATCGGCCTTGAGTGAGTGGCAGGTCTCATCAGCATCTCAGGTCAGGCAATTGCTAGTGGGGGTGCTGACCCCCATTGGAAACTGAGGGTAAGTCCTGCACACTCCCTGGGCTGGGTTGGGGCAATGTGATGCAGTGTCTGTGGTCTAGGGTTGGGGCAACATCATGCAGTGTCTGTGGTCTAGGGTTGGGGAAATGTCATGCAGTGTCTGTGGTCTCGGGTTGGGGCAATATCACGCAGTGTCTCTGGACTACATATAATGGAGTAGCGGCAGTCCTTCAAATGAGCCTGTATTATCCAACCTTCCTCATGTCACCCTGCCCTATCCCCTGCTGCTAACTACTCGTCTGTTGCATTCTACTTCCAGATGACCAGTCACAGGCACCGCATCCCTCACATCAATCCTCCATGTCAGGCCGACATGTGGGGGGGGAGGAGGAAGAGGAGTTCAGCGATCAGCTGACTCTAGGGGGCAGGGACAGATGCACTCAACACCTCTTTTGCCACCAGCCAACACCTCGTCCGAGGATGATCTTACATTCCTGGGCTTTGAGACCTCCGCAGCTCCTGGGACTAGTATCGTGCAGCAACGCAGTTCTGGGGTCAAATACCATATGCCATCTCTCCGGAGGGTGAGTCGGCAAAGTCGGTCTGCTGACAGGTAGACGCGGAACTGGACATGGTGGGATGTTCCAGGGAGAGCGTCCAGCTCAACTGACAACTCCTTGATGTCCTGGGTAGGATTCCCACAAGCATCGAGAAACTCACTGCGACCATAATGGATGTAGGGTCGCAGATTGTCGACATGAGCCTCAAAACCTGCGAGACTATCAATGCCCACAATGGCCTCCACCAATGACACTGAAGTCCCCAGTGTGACACCGAGACTCATCATCATCATAGGCAGTCCCTCGAACGAGGATGACTTGCTTCCATGAGTTCACAGGTGTTTCGATGAAGGACCCAATGGTCCAGTCCTGAACTCCAATTGAGGGGGTGGAAGATGCCTATGCGTTATTTTTTTAACGTGTGGTGACCATTGCACACCAGACACCACACGGGCTTGACAGAGCTAGGTCTTGGTCAAGTGGCAAGGATTAACCAAGACGACTGGAGACCAGCTCTGCTGCACAGACCTAATGCACACACATAATCACAGTGTGGGCTGGCTCATACAGCCCCTGGGCCCTCGACTCTTCTGGACCCCGTACCGTCATCGCACCTCTGCCACAAACCCTGTATTGGTCCTCAAGTCGCTGGAGAAATACCATCAGCGATGTCTCCGCAAGATCCCACAAATCCCCTGGGCGGACAGACACACCAACATTAGCGTCCTCGTCCAGGCCAACATCCCCAGCATTGAAGTACTGACCACACTTGATCAGCTCTATTGGGCAGGCGACATAGTTCGCAAGCCAGACATGAAACTCCCAAAGCAAGCGCTCTACTCGGAACTCGCCCACGGCAAATGAGCCAAAGGTGGGCAGAGGAAACGTTACAAGGACACCCTCAAAGCCTCCCTGATAAAGTGTGACATCCCCACTAACACCTGGGAGTCCCTGGCCAAAGACCGCCCGAAGTGAACGAAGTGCATTCGGGAGGGCGTTGAGCTCCTCGAGTATCATCGCAGAGAGCATGCAGAAATCAAGCACAGGCAGCAGGAACGTATGGCAAACCAGGCTCCCCACCCACCTTTCCCCTCAACCACTGTCTGTCCCTCCTGTGACAGAAACTGTGGTTCTCATTTTGGACTGTACAGCCACTTAAGAACTCATGCTAAGAGTGGAAGCAAGTCTTCCTCGATTCTGAGGAACTGCCTATGATGATGATAATGAGTCACCTGGCGAATGCCGCGATGTGTAGCATGCTGCAAGATGGAGCAAATGTCCCCTGCAGATGCCTGAAAGTAGCCGGAGGCAGAGAAGGCAAGTGCCACAGTCACCTTCACTTCATCGGGCAGTGCAGTGCTGTTGCTACTGTTAGGTTGTAGGTCCGCCTTTATGAGCTGGCGTATCTCCGTGACCATCTCTTTTCGGAAGTGCAGCCTTCAAACAAACTGTGCCTCAGAGAGCTGCAGGTATGAGTGATGTTCCCTGTAAACTCGTGGGAGGCAAGGCCTCCTCCCCATATGTCTGCGAACTCTTTGATTATGTTGAAAGTGCTCATCAATAAGCCGTTCTCCAGCTCGATGCTGTGTAAATATAGCAGCCAGCATCAATGGCTGACATAGTATGGCCCCCATCTTTTAAAATTTCCTTAAATGTCCTTTAAAACTATCAACTCATAAAACTTCACTATGAAAAATGCAACCTTCTTCTTCCAATCCTTTTATGCACTGAACTTCTCCGTGACTGCAAAAGCTTCTATAGATATGTGAAGAGAAAAAGATTAGTGAAGACAAATATAGGTCCCTTGAAGGTGAATTTATAATGGGGAACAGAGAAATGGCAGACCAATTGAACAAATACTTTGGTTCTGTCTTCACTAAGGAAGACACACATAACCTTCCGGAAATACTCGGGGACCAAGGTCCAGCGACGAGGAGGAACTGAAGGAAATCCTTATTAGTCAGGAAATTATGTTAGGGAAAATTGATGGCCTTGAAGGCCGATAAATCCCCAGGGCCTGATAGTCTGCATCCCAGAGTACTTAAATAAGTGGCCCTAGAATTAGTGGATGCATTGGTGGTCATTTTCCAACATTCTATAGACTCTGGATCAGTTCCTATGGATTGGAGGGTACCTAATGTAACCACACTTTTGAAAAAAGGAGGGAGAAAGAAAACAAGGAATTATAGACCGGATAGCCTGACATCGGTAGTGGAGAAAATGTTAGAATCAATTATTAAAGATGTAATAACAGAGCATTCGGAAAGCAGTGATAGGATCGGTCCAAATCAGCATGGATGTATGAAAGACAAATCACGCTTGACAAATCTTCCAGAATTATTTTGAGGATGTAGATTGGACAAGGGAGAATCAGTGGATGTGGTGTATTTGGACTTTCAAAAGGCTTTTGACAAGGTCCCACACAAGAGACTAGTGTGCAAATTTAAAGCACATGGTATTGGGGTAATGTATTGATGTGGATAGAGAATTGATTGGCAGACAGGAAGCAAAGAGTAGGAATAAAAGAATCCTTTTCAGAATGGCAGGCAGTGACTAGTGGGATACCGCAAGGTTCAGTGCTGGGACCCCAGCTATTTACAATATATATTCATGATTTAGATGAAGGAATTGAATGTAATATCTTCAAATTTGCAGATGACACTAAGCTGGGTGGCAGTGTGAGCTGTGAGGAGGATGCTAAGAGGCTGCAGGGTGACTTGGACAGGTTAGGTGAGTGGGAAAATGCATAGCAGATGCAATATAATGGAGATAAATGTGAGGTTTATTCCACTTTGGTGGCAAAAACAGGAAGGCAGAATATTATCTGAATGGTGACAGATTAGGAAAAGGGGAGGTGCAACGAGACCTGGGTGTCATGGTACATCATTCATTGAAAGTTGGCATGCAGTTACAGCAGGCGGTGAAGAAGGCAAATGGCATGTTGGTCTTCATAGCAAAAGGATTTGAGTATAGGAGCAGGGAGGTCTTACTGCAGTTGTACAGGGCCTTGGTGAGGCCACACCTTGAATATTGTGTACAGTTTTGGACTCCTAATCTGAAGGACATTCTTGCTATTGAGGGAGTGCAGCAAAGGTTCACCAGACTGATTCCCGGGATGGCAGGACTGACATATGAAGAAAGACTGGATTGACAAGGCTTATATTCACTGGAATTTAGAAGAATGAGAGGGGATCTCATAGAAACATATAAAATTCTGACGGGACTGGACAGGTTAGATGCAGGAAGAATGTTCCCGATGTTGGGGAAGTCCAGAACCAGGGGTCACAGTCTAAGGATAAGGGCTAAGCCATTTAGGACCGAGATAAGGAGAAACTTCTTCACTCAGAGAATTGTGAACCTGTGGAATTCTCTACCACAGAAAGTTGTTGAGGCCAGTTCGTTAGATATATTCAAAAGGGAGTAAGATGTGGCCCTTACGGCTAAAGAGATCAAGGGGTATGGAGAGAAAGCAGGAATGAGGTACTGAAGTTGCATGATCAGCCATGATCATATTGACTGGTGGTGCAGGATCGAATGGCCGAATGGCCTACACCTGTACCTATTTTCTATGTTTCTATGTTTATAGATGGAACCATTAGCACTGGGTGCACCCTGGGTCTAACTGCTTTTTCTGGCAGGTTCCCAGGTGGACACTAAATCAGTCAATATGCTCACTCGAAAGATCTGCCCGGGACTCTAGCGCAACGTTGCACGTTGATTGACATCATCCAAATGGTAAAAACATTGGGTGGGCGCTAAGTTTTAGCGCCGCCACAAAATCACTGCCAGAAGTTCCGCCCAGGCGCAAAATGTTGTGCGCCTCATTTCACGCCCCCAAAAAAATGATTTTTGTGTCCAGCCCAGGTGCTAAATGGAGCGCAAATGAGCCGAAAATCCAGTCCAAAGTTATTCACCGAGTTACACTTCAAAGATGTAACGAGGAACAGGGCAATTAAAAAACTCAACTTGAATAAATCACTTTCCAGTGCCTTCCAACTCATATGAACATTAGGAACAGGAGTAGGCCATTCAGCCCATCGGGCCTGCTCCGTGCATCAGTTCGATCATGGCTGATTTGCGCCTCAACTCCCTCTTCCCACCTTTGCACCATATCGATCTCAGTCTTGAAAGCTCCAATTGTTCCAGCATCCTCAGTCTTTTCATAGAATCATATAGCATGGAAAGCGGCCATTCCGCTCATTGTGCTTGTTCCAGCTCTTTGAAAGAGCTATCTAACTTGTTCCACTCCCCTGTTCTTTCCACTTAGCCCTGCAAATTTTTATTTTTCAAGTCTATATCCAAGTCCCTTGTAAAAGAGATTGATTCCTGAGATGAGAGAGTTGTCCTATGAGGGATTGAGTCGATTGGGCCTATACGGTCTGGAGTTTAGAAGTGATCTCATTGAAACATACAAGATTCTGAGGGGGCTTGACAGGGTAGATACTGAGAGTCTAGAACTAGGAAGCTTAGTCTCAGGATAAAGGGTTGGCCATTTAAAGCTGAGATGAAGAGGAATTTTCCTCACTCAGAGGATTGTGAATCTTTGGAATTTTCTACCCCAAAGGGCTGTGGATGCCGAATCGTTCAGTATATTCAAGACTGACATAGACAGATTTTTAGACTCTAAGGCAATCAAGGGATATGAGGATTGCACAGAAAAATGGCGGAGGTTGAAGATCAGCCATGGTTAGTCCACACCTGGAGTACTGTGAGCACTTCTGGGCACCACACCTTAGGAAGGATATATTGGCCTTGAAGGGAGTGCAGAATGATACCTGGACTTCAAAGATTAAGTTACGAGATGAGATTACATAAATTAGGGTTGTATTGCCTAGTATTTAGAAGATTAAGGGATGATCTAATGGAAGTTTTCAAGATATTAAAGGGAACTGATAGGGTAGAGAGAAACTATTTTCACTGGTTGGAGATTCTAGGATTACAGGGCATTGTCTAAAAATTAGAGCCAGACCTTTCAGGAAGCACTTCTACACACAAAGGATGGTAGAAGTTTGGAACTCACTTCCGCAAACAGCAATTGATGCTAGATCAATTGTAAATTTTAAATCGGAGATTGATACCTTTGATTAAGAGAAAGCTATTAAGGGATATGGGCCAAAGGCAGGTTTCTGGAGTTATGTCGCTGATCAGACATGATCTCATGAATGACAGAGCAGGCTCGAAAGGCCGTATGGCCTACTCCTGCTCCTAATTCTTATGCTTTCTTATGTTCTTACGAAAATACGATAGAATTTGCTTCCAGCACCCATTCAGGGAATGAATTCCAGATGGGAGGAGAGAAATCCAGATTTCAAAACTTTCCTTTCTTTACTGAGACTTTCTGGAGATTGAACCTGCCACCTTTGAAATATATTTATTATTAAAGCCACATCAACCCAAGAACTTAATTTAAATGGATGGGAAATCAGGAACTACAAGCTACAATTTTCCAGTTCGCCTCCCTACAAGCGTGGCTCCTATCCAGGAGTCCCCAATCAGGATATCATGCTTATTCTTCTGTGTCAGTGGTGACTAATGCCTGGAACTGGCTGTATAATCAGTCCTTGACAGGGTACTTAATGTGAAATATCTGTCCAAAATGAATTTACATAATTTATTTCTAAACAAAAGCTTTAAAATAAAGATCTGCAATTGATGATCAGTGGAATGGACAATTCTAATTTCTCCGACTGCTGAACCATGAAGGTAAGTATATAAAGGAAATATCAAAGTTCCAGACATTGTCCCCTCACCTCACAGGGTGAAAGAGTTCTCAATCTATTTGCTTACATCAAAAAATGGCGTTAACGTGAAAGATTACATCGAATCTACAGCGCAGAAGCAGGCCATTTGGATGAACTGGTATATGTCAGTGTTTATACTCGACACAAGCCTTCTCCCTCTCTAATTACCTCTTTCCCCAATGCCCCTTTAACCTTCCATCCCCTTCTCCCTTATGTATGCATCAAGCATCCCCTTAATGCATCAATGCTATCTGTTTCAACCATTCCACGTGGCATGAGTTCCATATTCTCACATTCTTGTTCTGGTCTCAGCCACAAAATGGAAATGGTTTATCCACATCTACCTATTGAACCCTTTCATAACTTTGAAGACCTCCATCAGGTCTCTCCTTCGTCTTTGTTTCAACGAGCCTATGCTGCTCAATCTTGCATCCTCTCAATTCTGGTAACACCCTTGTAAATCTTTTCTGCACTTTCTCCAGTCCTTTAATTCCGTTTGTAGGATGGAAACTGGAACTACAGTACTCCAAGCATAGTCTAACCAACTTTCCAAATACATTTAATATTAAAGATATCCTACGGCTAAATTCACCTCTGTGGTTGTTTAGCTCTAGTTCTGGCAAAGCAGCCAAACTCATTGGGCTGGATTTTACGGTCCTTTGCGCTCTGGGTTTTACCCTGGAGCATCGTTCAGGTCTCCCGCGCCCCCTCACAATCCTCCGGTCCAGTTTTGTGGCGGCGTTGAGTAGCATCACTGGGAGGAGCTGCGCTGGGTGTGCAACGCCTCTCATTGCAGCACCGGCAGTACTTTGGGCTTTTGCCCGATCCGTATAGGAATTCGTATAGCCGGCGGCAGTGAGGAAGGTAAAGTACTCCAAAGGTAAGTGCGAGTGTTTGTTCTTTTAATTTTTTTAGCGATTTGTGTTGTGGTAGCGTGGGCAATGTTTTGGGAATGTTTTTTTTTTAAATGTTCCTTCCCCCCCACCGCACCCCCAGGCCTCTCTCAGAGCACACATGGCCCGGCACTTTAGTTCACGAGTTTCGCATCCTTACGCCACGTAAAGTGTACAATGCCTCCCTTTGTACTGCGCCCCCTGACGCAGTTCCAGATGCCAAAACTTCCTTACCAAAGCGCAAACTATTCCCGGCTGGTAACTTTCCTGCCCCACCTCTGTTTTCGCCCCGAATACCGAAAAGCCTAAGGAAAGCTGCATCTGTCATGTACAACATTGCATTTGTGATGTCTTCGAAAGACTGTTTCATCGAATAGACACACTGGCTGTAATTTTGACTTTGAGCAATGGTGTAAAACAGGCAATATTGGATCAGCTGCCCGTTATACATCTCTTCCAACTGACGTCAATGGAAATGTAAACCAGGCAGCTGATCAGATAGTATAAAACGGGCACGATCGGTCAACGTCAAAATGAGTCCCATTGCTTATAAGAACTATGTTTTAAAATGGGTGCACTGATTCTAATTTAATTTTTATATTGAGCTGATTCACTATCTTGCTGTATCATTGTACTTCTGTAATCTGTAAATAAATGAGTA
Organism: Pristiophorus japonicus; assembly: GCF_044704955.1. Classification (NCBI taxonomy): domain Eukaryota; kingdom Metazoa; phylum Chordata; class Chondrichthyes; family Pristiophoridae; genus Pristiophorus; species Pristiophorus japonicus. The sequence continues at coordinate 34,163,625 of NC_091977.1, forward strand.
AATTGTGCTAGCTTCTATGCACTGGTTTTCCAGAGTGCTACTTTTTGCATTACAGAAGAGACAGGAGTATATGGTAGGCATCACATGCGATCTCCACTGAACAATACTTCACTCTTAAAGACTAATTATTAAGCCTAATCCCACTAACTCATCTGCAACACATATAAAGATACAGGGTTCAGTTCCTAGGTGACTCAGTCTGCTTATGCAAATTGCCATAACGCAAGCTACAGGGGTTGAGTAACAGGCCAATCTGCAACACTGGGGCAGATTTGCATTATTGACATGGATGGAAAACTGGCGGTTAAGGATCGGCTGCCCATTATACACTCCGCCCGACTTTCCTTTCTGTTGAAGTCAATGGAAGGGGAAATTAGGTATGGAGTATATAATGGTGGCCAATCTGCAACCATCAGTTTTGCACCCATTCCCAAAGTGAAAATGACCCATACTGTCACTAATGGACAGCAAAAACAAGGGCCCGAATTTTCTGGAGGAAGGTGGGGGGTTCCGAGGTGGGTGAGAAACCCGGGAGGCCGGGTTTCCCGCATGCTTTGCCTGATTTGTATGTGAGGCCTCGGTTTTCCGCCCGCAGCCATCCAGATTGAGAGGCTGGCTGGTTGTGGGCGGGTAAGCCTGTGGCCACACGGAATGGGTTGAGCGGATCAGGTGGGGGAGGGGATCGGGAGGCCTGCGGATGCCTAGGAAAGTGATTGGTGGCCTGAAGGCGGGTCTCCCATCGTGGGGGAGGGACCCTGGATCCAGGATGTAGGTATAAAGCCACTTACCTCCTGGATGCAGCAGTCTCCGCCTCATTTTAACTGCCGGGCTTCACGAATTGTGTGAAACCCGTCCATATGCAGTTAAACACAAACGGAGGTTAAAAAAGAGGCTCCCTGCCTAATTATAACATTTAAATTGACGTTCTGCCCCACGTCACCCCCCCCCCCCCGCCCCCGTTAAAACCAAAAATGGGTGGGTTGTAGGCGGGATCAGGTCAGGAATCCCATTTTTATCACTTTAACTACCCCCACACCCCCAATCCACCCATTTTATTTAGGTTAAAATTCCAGCCACAGGTTTTTTGTAACCATTGGCCTGTCAAGAGAATATAGCACCTTTCACAGCCACCGGATGTCCCAATGCGTTTTACAGCCAATGAAGTATTTTTTGCAGTGCAGTGTAGTAACTGTTGTAATGCAGGAAACGCATCAGCCAAAATTTCCCACAGCAAGCTCCTACAAACAGCAACGTAATAATAACCAGATAATCTGTTTTTGTAAGGTTGATTGAAATATTAGCCAAGATGCCAGGGAGAACTACTTTGCTCTTCTTCGAAACAGTGCCATGGAGATCTTTTATGTCCACCTGAGAGAGCAGAGGGAGCTCGGTTTAACATCTCATCTGAAAGACGGCACCTCTGACAGTATAGCACTGGAATGTCAGCCTAGATTTTTGTGCTCAAGTCTTTGGAGTGGGAACTGAACCCACAACCTTCTGACTCAGAGTTACCCACCAGCGCTTACCCACTGAGCCACGGCTGACACAAATTAGTTGAACCATAAACTGCCTGTAATCTGCCCAAAAATGGGCAATTATTTCGAGAGGTCATAAGATTGGCTAGCCTGGAAAAATTCACATCACTGAAGCTCTACAACAAATGGAATAAAGTTAAACTGTTGAGAACATCACTCTGGATCTGTCCAGCTTTACCCGATGTTGCAATCCTTGGTGCCCAGACTGGAATCCAAAAGTTGCCCATTCTAAAGCACTAATGTGCTCTCCTTTGTTAAGCACAAATGTCACACAAACAAGTTAAATAGTAATAATAAATAATAAATATAACATATTCATTCAAAGCACTTGTCCATAACTGACAAAAATAGTATGATGCAGAACAGAATGGAGTGGGCAGAAGCCAAATTGAGCATTAAGCAATATGTGAAATTAAATAAACAACACTAATGAGAAGTAGGTTACTGGAAAATGGATACTTAAACGGTAAAATATAATCTGGATTTGTGACAGATGCCAAAGCAAAGCGGTTCATCAGCAGTTGAAGGCCGCATAGCCACATATCAGACCTGGCCCATGTATTTCATTAACCTTCAATGGTCAATTATGCTTATTTGACATATACCATACTCAAGACAAATAATAATGTATTTTGTCTGCTGCCAGCTAAGTTCAACTCAATTGATTTATTTTAAAAGTTTCCATAGACGTATTATTGCCAAATGTCAGCTCAATTTCTTAACATCTATTGCTGAGTGTTTTGTAAGAACATTTTTTTTTTTACTTTTAAATTGTCTAGGCAATAATTCTGGTCTCCTTTAGTTCCCATCAGTAATAATATTGGGTTGTTTATGGGACTGCCATGTATGTATGCTTGGGTTTACTAGCCACCAGGTGGCGACACTGCCGGAGGTCATTGGGCTGTGCGCACATGTGTGCAGCCCAGGTATAAAAGGCCAGCCATCTTGTAATGTAAGCACTTTGGGCCCTAATAGAGCCAGGTTTGTACCTATTCGGAGTTTACAGTATTCAGTCTATTGAGTTATTGCATACACACTATTTGGCGATGAGGTAACAAGAACCGTCACATCCAAAAATGAGCACAATTGGAATTCTGGAGTGATTCGTGGAGGGAGAAGATTGGGCACACTTTGTCGCCCACTTGAACCAGTACTTCGTGGCCAACAAAATGGAGGAAGAGGCAGACGCAGTTCGGCGCCGGGCGGTCCTCCTCGCGGTTTGCGGTCCGAAAGTCTATGGACTCAAAGAATCTCCTCTTGCCCTTAAGTCCAATGGACAAGGACTATGAAACATTGTGTGCTTTGGTACATGACCATCTCAAACCAGATGAAGGCATCATCATCTCAAGATATCAATTCTATATGCACATTTGTTCTGAGGGCCAGGATGTATTGGAATTCGTTGCCGACCTAAGACGTAGAGCTGGACCATGGAAGTTCAAAACTGCGTTGGAAGACATGCTGCGGGACTTCTTTGTAATCGGCGTCAATCACGAGGTGATCCTGCGTAAGCTACTGGTGGCGGAGACGCTGGATTTGAGCAAGGCCAGCATGATTGCCCAATCATGCATGACGACGGACAAAAGCCTAAAGCAGATATAATTGAAAAATCGGAACTCGGCAAGTACTGTAAACAAGATAGTACTGTCGTTTGGCAGAGCTGCATATGGCAGGGCCTACCTGACCGTGTACGCGAAACCTGTGACTGCTCAAAAGTCCGCCAATGGGAATGAATCCGATATCACGGTGTTGGCATTGTAGGAGAAATCATCGGCATAATCAGTGTCGGTTCAAACAGTATATTTGTGAAGGCTGTTTGAGAGTGGGGCATATAGTGCATGTGTCCGCAACTGAGCAAGCGTGCTGCGACACACCACGTGGAGGATGATGACCAGTCTCATGCGGATCTGGATATACAATCTGAGGAGGAAGTGTATGGACTGTATTCATTTCTAACAAAGAGCCAACCGATAATGATTAAAGTAAAACTTAATGGTGTGCCGGTACTGATGGAATTGGACATGGGTACAAGTCAATCAATAATGAGCCAGAGGACATTCGACAGGCTGTGGGATACTAAGGCTGTGAGGCCTAAGCTGAGTCCAGCCAATGCCAAGTTGCGTACGTACACTAAAGAACTCATAACGGTGATTGGCAGTGCAGTAATCAAGGTATTGTATGATGGTGCGGTTCACGATTTACCGTTATGGATTGTTCCAGGCAATAGTCCAATGCTGTTCAGCAGTAACTGGTTAGAAAACATCAAATGGAACTGGAACAAGATTAAAACGTTGTCGTCGGAAGAGGATACTCGATGTGCTCAAGTGCTGAGCAAGTTCCCCCTGCTGTTTGAAACAGGCATCGGCAATTTCATGGGAGCCAAGGTGCAGATCCACGTGGATTTAGATGCAAGACCCGTCCATCATAAAGCTCGGACAGTTCCGTACATGATAAGGGAGGTTGAAATTCAACTGGACAGACTCCAGCGTGAAGGGACCATATCACCGGTCAAATTTAATGAATGGGCTAGCCCCATTGTTCCCGTGTTGAAAAGTGATGGCACTGTCAGGATTTGCGGAGACTCCAAGGTTACTATCAACCGAGTTTTGAAACGGTATCAATACCAGTTACCGAAGACTGATGACCTGTTTGCAACGCTAGCCGGGGGGAAGTCGTTCACAAAACTGGATCTGACATCAGCCTACATGACACAGGAGCTGGTCGACACATCGAAGAAACTTACGTACATCAACACTCATAAAGGACTGTTTATCTACAACAGGTGCCCTTTTGGAATTCGTTCGGCTGCAGACATATTTCAGAGGAACATGAAGAGTCTACTGAAGTCCGTCCCCAGAACCGTCGTGTTCCAAGATGACATATTGGTCACAGGTTGTGACTCCACCGAACATCTGAACAACCTGGAAGAGGTTCTATATCGTCTGGACAAAGTGGGACTCAGACTGAAATGCTCAAAGTGCGTCTTCATGGCACCAGAAGTCTAATTCCTGGGGAGGAAAATTGCTACTGACGGTATCAGGCCTATGGACTTGAAATCCAAGGCCATCACAAATGCACCCAAGCCTCAGAATGTGATGGAGCTGCGTTCGTTGCTTGGTCTGCTCAACTACTTTGGTAATTTCTTACCTAGATTGAGCACCTTATTGGAGCCACTGCACATGCTGCTAAGAAAAGACGACAACTGGGTTTGGGGTGCGTCTCAAGATAGAGCTTTTGAGAAAGTTATTAATCTGCTTTGCTCTAACAAGCTGCTGGTACATCATGATCTGTGTAAGTGTCTAGTATTGGCCTGTGATGCTTCGTCATATGGAGTTGGTTGCATGCTCCAACAAGCTAATGAGTTGGGCAAATTACAACCTGTCGCATATGCTTCAAAAAGTTTGTCAAAGGCGGAAAGAGCCTACAGCAGAGAAAGCAGCACTAGCCTGTATGTATGGGGTTAAAAAGATGTATCAGTACCTGTTTGGTCTTCGGTTTGAACTGGAAACAGATCACACGCCACTCATTTCATTGTTTTCAGAAATCAAAAGATATCAATACCAATGCATCGACCTGCATCTAGAGGTGGGCACTGATGTTATCTGCCTATGATTATGTCATTCGCCATAGACCTGGCACTGAGAATTGTGCCGATGCATTGAGATGTCTGCCGTTGCCCACACCGGAGTTGGAAACGCCACAACGGGTAGACCTACTGTTAGTCAGGGATGCTTTTGAAAGTGAAGGAACCCCTGTCATGGCCTAACAAGTTAAGACCCAGATCAGCCAGGACCAATATTATCGGTTGTGAAACTTTGTATCCTTAGTGGTAATTGGTCTGCCATACCCAAGCAAATGCGTGTGGAGGCCAAACCTTACATCCGTTGCAAAGACGAACTATCCATTCAATCAGATTGTATACTGTGGGGTAATCGTGTTGTTATGCCCAAGCAAGGCAGAGAGAAAATTGTGCATGATCTACATAGCACACATTCCGGTATTGTCAATATGAAAGCCATTGCCAGCTCTCATGTATGGTGGCCTGGAATTGACTCTGATCTGAAATCATGTGTGCATCAGTGCAACACTTGCATGCAGCTTAGTAAAGCACCAGTGGGCTGCCTGGTGTGTTGGGCCCTGCTGGGCTGCTGTGGATGATGGGTTCTGCTTCGTGGTCAACCGTGGTGCCGGTTGCCACTGGTGTAGGTGTTGGGGGGTCAAAAAAGCTAGGGTCGAATGTGGGTTCCTCTGGATAGTCCGTAAATCTGAGCTTAGTTTGGTCCAAGTGTTTCCTGTAGCTGAGTCCATTTGAAAGTTTGATCTGAAACACCCTACTCCCCTTTTTGGCCACAACAGTGCCGGGAAGCCACTTGGGACCTTGTCCATAGTTCAACACAAATACAGGATCATTAATTTCAATTTCGCGTGACACATTTGCGCTATCATATGTACTTTGTTGAAGCCACCTGCTTTCTACCCGTTCGTGTAGATCAGGGTGGACTAACGAGAGCCTTGTCTTAAGTGCCCTTTTCATGAGCAGTTCAGCAGGTGAAATCCCAGTGAGCGAGTGGGGTCTCGTGCGGTAACTAAGCAGGACTCGGGATAGGCAAGTCTGCAGTGAGCTTTCAGTTACCCTCTAAGCTCTGCTTGATAGTTTGCACTGCTCTCTCTGCCTGACCACTGGATGCTGGTTTGAACGGGGTAGATGTAACATGTTTGATCCCATTGTGGGTCATGAACTCTTTGAATTCAGCACTGGTGAAACATTGTCGCTCACAAGGCAGGCCGTGCGTGGCAAACATGGCCCGCAGGCTTTCAATGGTGGCAGTGGACGTGCTTGCCGACATTATCTCACATTCAATCCATTTGGAGTACGCATCTACAACCACTAGGAACATTTTACCCAAGAACGGGACTGCATAGTCGACATGGACCCTGGACCATGGTTTGGAGGGTCAAGACCATAAACTTAGTGGCGCCTCCCTGGGTGTATTTCTTAACTGTGAACATGTGTTACATTTGTGCACGCAGGACTCTAAGTCCGCATCGATACCGGGCCACCACATGTGGGATCTGGCAATCGCTTTCATCATTACAATGCCTGGATGAGTACTGTGGAGATCACTGATGGAAGTGTCCCTGTCCTTTTTGGGTATCACTACCCGATTACCCCACAGAAGGCAGTATGCCTGTATAGACATTTCATCTTTGCGCCGCTGGTACGGCTTTATCTCTTCCTGCATTTATAATGGGACACTGGATCAGCTCCCGTGAAGCACACAATTTTTTAGTAAGGACAGTAAGGGGTCTTGGCTCATTCAGATTCTAATCTGTCGGGCGGTAATGGGTGATTGATCACTCTCGAATGCTTCCATTACCATGACTAAATCTGCGGGTTGTACCATTTCCACCCCCGTGGTGGGCAATGGCAGCCTAATGAGAGCGTCGGCAGAGTTTTCTGTGCCTGGCCTATGGCGAATGGCATAGTTGAATGCGGACAACGTGAGCACCCATCTCTGGATGCGGGGCGATACATTCATATTTATTCCCTTACTTTCAGAAAAGAGGGATATCAGTGGCTTATGGTCATTTCCAATTCAAATTTGAGCCCAAACAGATATTGATACATTTTCTTTACCCCATAAACACATGCTAACGCTTCTTTCTCAATCATGCTGTAGGCCCCCTCAGCCTTAGACAGACTTCTGGATGCATAAGCAACCGGTTGCAATTTCCCAGATTCATTAGCTTGTTGCAATACACACCTGACACCGTATGACGACGCATCACATGCTAGTACCAAACGCTCACATGGATCATACAACACAAGCAATTTCTTTGAGCATAACAGTTTTCTAGCTTTTACAAAGGTATTTTCTTGACTTTTTCCCTATACCCATTCGTCTCTTATGCAGTAAGGCATGCAATGGTTCTAACAGTGTGCTGAGACCCGGTAAGAAGTTACCAAAGTGGTTCAGGAGTCCTAGAAACGACTAAAAGGAGCTGGGTCCACGGCCGGATCGGCCATGATCTTGTTGAGTGGCGGAGCAAGCTTGAGGGGCTGGATGGCCCTCTCCTGTTCCTAATTCTTATGTTCTTATTATGTTCTTACGGCTAAGGGGATCAAGGGCCATGGAGAAAAAGCAGGAAATGGGTACCGAGGGAATGATCAGCCATGATCTTATTGAATGGAGGAGCAGGCTCGGAGGGCCGAATGGCCTACTCCTGCACCTATTTTCTATGTTTCTATGACAGCAGCTCCATCACGTTCTGTGGCCTCAGTGCGTTCTCGATTGCCTCCATCTTTGAATCGGTGAGCCCGATGCCGTCTGCCGCAATTCTTCTCCCCAGGATCTCCACTTCAGGCCCCAGGAAAACACACTTCGAGCATTTTAACCTGAGCCCCACGCGGTTGAGCCGACTAAGAACCTCCGCTCAGTTCTGCAGATGCTCGACTGTGTCCCGACCTGTAAGCAAGTTGTCGTCCTGGAAGATCACGGTGCGCGAGACCGATTTCAGTAAGCTTTCCATGTTTCTCTGGAATATCGCCGCGGCACAGTGAATACCAAATGGGCATCTGTTGTAAATGAAGAGACCTTTGTGCGTGTGAAGCCCTTCGATGATTCCTCCAGCTCCTGCATCATGTAGGCCGAAGTCAAGTCCAGCTTCGTGAACATCGTTCCTCCCGCCAGCGTCACAAAAAGTTCTGCCTTTGCTAGTGGGTATTAATCCTGCAGGGAGACACGACTGATAGTTACTTTGTAATCACCACAGATTCTGATGGTGCCGTCTCCCTTGAGGACTCGAACAATCGGACTGGCCCACTCGTTGAATTCGATCAGTGAAATGATGCCCTCTCATTGCAACCGGTCCACCTCGATCTCCACCCTCTCTCTCATCATGTACGGTACTGGTCTTACCTTGTGATGGATCGGTCATGCCCCTGGAATTAGGTGGATCTGCACTTTTGCTCCTTGGAACTTCCCGATGCCTGGTTCGAACAGTGAGGGGAACTTGTTTAAGACCTGGGCACACGAAGTGTCATCAACGGGCGACAGCGCCTGAACGTCGTTCCAGTTCTAGCGTATCTTTCCCAGCCAGCTCCTGCCGAGTAGCGTGGCACCATCGCCCGGTGCCACCAAGAGTAGTAGCTTGTGCACCACTTCATCGTAGGAGACCTTTACAGTTGCACTACCGATTGCGGGAATCAGTTCCTTTGTGTAAGTTCTCAGTTTAGTGCGAATATGAGTCAGGACTGGCCTTGAGGCCTTGCTGCACCACAATTTTTCGAAAGTCTTTTTGCTCATAATGGAGTGGCTCACGCCCGTGTCCAGCTCCACTGACACCGGGAGTCCATTTAATTCAACCTTCAGCATTATCGGAGCACACTTTATGGTAAATGTGTGCACCCCATATACCTCTGCCTCCTCGGTCTGAGGCTCTGGTTCGTCGTGATCCGCCGTGGATCTGTTCTCCTCTGCAACATGGTGATTTGCAGGATTAACAGGGTTTGCAGCTCGCTTGCACATACATCGGAGGTCTCCCATTGTTTCACAGCCCTTGTAAATGGATCCTTTGAAGTGGCCTGAATGGAAACGATGATCACCCCCGCAGCGCCAACAAGGTGTTAATGGCCTAGCATTCATCACCCTTGATGGTGGACTCTGAGACATCTGCGGACATGCAGCTGCAGCCATGTGAGGCCTGCGCTGTATGTTGAGATTCGAGAACAACATTACTTTTTTCGCAGTACTTGTAGCAGCACTTGTGTGCTGAAAGATTTGCTTGGTATTGTCACTGGTGGCAATGAACGCCTGGGCTATCGCTATGGCTTTACTCAAGGTTGGGGTCTCTAAAAGTTTACGAAGTATCACTTCATGACCAATGCCAAGTACAAAGAAGTCCCTGAGCATGTGCTCCAAATGTCCTTCAAATTTGCAATGTCCTGCGACATAGCTTGCCACTTCCTGGCCTTCAGACCTTTTGTATGTGCAGAACCGGTACCTCGCCATCAGAACGCTTTCCTTCAGGTTCAGATGCTCCCAGACCAGTGTGGACAAATCATCGTACGATTTCTCTGTGGGTTTTGCTGGAGCAAGCAAATTTTTCATGAGGCTATACGTTGCTGCCCGGCGATGAGAATCGCCCTTCGTTTGGCAGCATTCGCTTCTCCTTCCAGCTCGTTGGCCACGAAGTATTGGTTGAGTCGCTCCAAGGTTTCCCAATCATCTCCCTCCGAAAATTTCTCCAGGATACCCACTGTTCTCTGCATCGTTGGTTTCATCATCTGTATCTCGTCGCTAGTTGTTACATATGAATAGAGAGTCTGACCAGATACTGTGAGCTCATAGTAAAAAGTGTGACCTTAGTCTTTTATTATAGGTCTCCAGAGTGCCTCTTCATCCTGTGAGGCCTCCTTAAGTACAGGTGCTCCCAAGGGATTGTGGGATCCCTTGGGACTCCAGGGAATGAGCCCTCTGGTGGTTACACAAGGTATTTACAGGTTTACATACAAACATAGAAAATAGGTGGAGTCAGCCATTCGGCCCTTCGAGCCTGCACCACCATTCAATGAGTTCATGGCTGAACATGCAACTTCAGTACCCCATTCTTGCTTTCTCACCATAACCCTTGATCCCCCTAGTAGTAAGGACTACATCTAACTCCTTCTTGAATATATTTAGTGAATTGGCCTCAACAACTTTCTATGGTAGAGAATTCCACAGGTTCACCACTCTCTGGGTGAAGAAGTTTCTTCTCATCTCAGTCCTAAATGGCTTACCCCTTATCCTTAGGCTGTGACCCTTGATTCTGGACTTCCTCAACATTGGGAACATTCTTCCTGCATCTACCCTGTCTAAACCCGTCAGAATTTTAAACATTTCTATGACATCCCCTCTCATTTGTCTGAACTCCAGTGAATACAAGCCCAGTTGATCCAGTCTTTCTTGATATGTCAGTCCTGCCATCCCGGGAATCAGTCTGGTGAACCTTCGCTGCACTCCCTCAATAGCAAGAACATCCTTCCTCAAGTTAGGAGACCAAAACTGTACACAATACTCCAGGTGTGGCCTCACCAAGGCCCTGTACAACTGTAGTAACACCTCCCTGCCCCTGTACTCAAATCCCCTAGCTATGAAGGCCAACATGCCATTTGCTTTCTTAACCGCCTGCTGTATCTGCATGCCAACCTTCAATGACTGATGTACCATGACACCCAGGTCTCGTTGCTCCTCCCCTTTTCCTAATCTGTCACCATTCAGATAATTGTCTGTCTCTCTGTTCTTACCACCAAAGTGGATAACCTCACATTTATCCACATTATACTTCATCTGTCATGCATTTGCCCACACACCTAACCTATCCAAGTCACTCTGCAGCCTCATAGCATCCTCCTCGCAGCTCACGCTGCCACCCAACTTAGTGTCATCCGCAAATTTGAGGTACGACATTTAATCCTCTCGTCTAAATCATTAATGTACAATGTAAACAGCTGGGGCCCCAGCACAGACCTTTGCGGTACCCCACTAGTCACTGCCTGCCATTCTGAAAAGTACCCATTAACTCCTACTCTTTGCTTCCTGTCTGCCAACCAGTTCTCAATCCACGTCAGCACACTACCCCCAATCCCATGTGCTTTAACTTTGCACATTAATCTCTCGTGTGGGACCTTGTCGAAAGCCTTCTGAAAGTCCTAATACACCACATCAACTGGTTCTCCCTTGTCCACTCGACTGGAAACATCCTCAAAAGATTCCAGAAGATTTGTCAAGCATGATTTCCCTTTCACAAATCCATGCTGACTTGGACCTATCATGTCACCTCTTTCCAAATGCGCTGCTATGACATCCTTAATAATTGATTCCATCATTTTACCCACTACCGATGTCAGGCTGACCGGTCTATAATTCCCTGTTTTCTCTCTCCCTCCTTTTTTAAAAAGTGGGATTACATTGGCTACCCTCCACTCCATAGGAATTGATGCAGTCTATGGAATATTGGAAAATGACTGTCAATGCATCCGCTTTTTCCAAGGCCACCTCCTTAAGTACTCTGGGATGCACACTATCAGGCCCTGGGGATTTATCGGCCTTCAGTCCCATCAATTTCCCCAACACAATTTCCCGACTAATAAGGATTTCCCTCAGTCCCTCCTTCTGACTAGACCCTCTGACCCCTTTTATATCCGAAAGGTTATTTGTGTCCTCCTTAGTGAATACCGAACCAAAGTACTTGTTCAATTGGTCTGCCATTTCTTTGTTCCCAGTTATGACTTCCCCTGATTCTGACTGCAGGTGAGCTGCGTTTGTCTTTACTAACCTTTTTCTCTTTACATATCTATAGAAGCTTTTGCAGTCCATTTTAATGTTCCCTGCAAGCTTCCTCTCGTACTCTATTTTCCCTGCCCTAATCAAACCCTTCGTCCTCCTCTGCTGAGTTCTAAATTTCTCCCAGTCCCCGGGTTCGCTGCTATTTCTGGCCAATTTGTATGCCACTTCCTTGATTTTAATACTATCCCTGATTTCCTTTGATAGCCATGGTTGAGCCACCTTCCCTTTTTTATTTTTACGCCAGACAGGGATGTACAATTGTTGTAGTTCATATATAACAGATAGTGTACAATCATGTCATCCAGCACATCCACAGCTACCAATGAGAGCCTTTGTGTAATGTTTGCCATGCATGGTCTGCCTGACATCATTGTAAGCGACAACGGATCTTGCTTCACCAGTATGGAGTTTCAAGAGTTCATGAAACTCAATGGTATCAAACATGTGAGATCAGCACCATTCAAACCCACATCCAATGGACAAGCAGAGCGTGCAGTCCAAATCATCAGAGTATGAAACGTGTAACTCAAGGTTCACTGCAAACTCGCTTGTCACGCATATTGCTTAGTTACAGTACAAGACCGCATACACTTACCGGGGTCTCCCCTGCTGAACTATTGATGGAGAGGTCTCAAGACCAGGCTCTCTCTTGTCCACCTGACTTGAATAAACGTGTTGAATACAGAAATAAAATTCAGCAAGGGTATCATGATCGCGCTACTGTGTCACGCGACATTTCTATCAATGATCCTCTGTATGTACTGAATTATGGTCAAGGTCCCAAATGGATCACCAGTACTTTTACGGCCAAGGAGGGTAATGGAGTGTTTATCGTTAAGCTCAAAAATGGGCAGACATGCAGGAAATATGTTGATCAGATAAAGCTGCGGCACATGGATGAACCGGAACAGTCTGAGGAAGACACAATCAGTGACCAACCAACCTACCCTCAGTTATCAGGAGGACTCCGCTGTCATCAATGAATCTGGACTTTCAATCCCTGACATGGTCATTGCCACTCCCATCAGATCAGCTACCCAGCCCCCAGTCATAACAGACTCAGAACACTCACCCAAGGCTGGAGTTGAACTGAGACGTTCAACTCGGGAGCAAAAAGCCCCGGACCATCTCAATTTGTGAAAAGACCATTACTAATATCTTAAAGGGGGATTTTGACATGTATGTATGCTTGGGTTTACTAGCTACCAGGTGGCACCACTGTCGGAGGTCATTTGGCTGTGCGCATGTGTGCGCGGCCCAGGTATAAAAGGCCAGCCATCTTTTAATGTAAGCACTTTGGTCCTAATAAAGTAGAGCCAGGTTTGTACCTGTTCGGAGTTTACAGTATTCAGTCTTTTTTATTGCATACACAACAGGGACAGTCAGACCTTATCATTATAAACTTAGTTGGTTATATTCAGCTAATCATTTTATGGTGTCAGCTGTGGCTCAGTTGGTACCACTCTCGCTTCTGAATCAGGAGGCTGTGAATTCAAGTCCCACTCTACAGTCTTGAGCATGTAATCTAGGCTGACACTTCAGTGCAGTGCTGAGGGAGTGTTACACTGTCGAAGGTGCCGTCTATCAGATGAGATGTTAAACCGAGGCCTCCATCTGCTTTCGTAGATGGACGTAAAAGATCCCACGGCACTATTCCGAAGAAGAGCAGGGGAGTTCTCCATGGTGTCCTGGTCAATATTAATCCCTCAACCAAGATCATTAAGGAAAACAAGATGATCTGGTCATTATCACATTGCTGTTTGTGGGAGCCTGCCATGTGCAAATTGGCTGCCGCATTTCCTACATGACAACAGTGACTACATTGCCTGTACAGGTATGTAAGAGAAGCCATGGCACTACTTTGAAGAGCAGGGAGTTCTCCCTGGCCAACAGTCATCTGCCAGCCAACAATGATTAGTCATTCATCTCATTGTTGTTTATGGGACTTCATTTTGTGCAAATTGGCTTCTGCATTTTGCTATATAACTACACTTGAAAAATAATCCATTGGTGGCGAAGTCCCGAAGAAATGAAAAGTGCTTATTTATATGCAAGTTTTTCTAACTCTCTAACCCTAATGGCACCTTAACTTGTGTGTTCTAAACATTTACAATCATTAATGTGGGCATTCATCAATCCAATGAGGTTCCTTAAAAACATCTGAAGTGAGATTCACCTACTCTGTCTTTCACTCATTCAAACAGTTTCAAACTCCATTCAGTGCCTATATCCATTAGGGTCAAGAGTCTGGAAGCTTCACAATTTTTTGCAAAAATTAAGTCAAACATTTGAAAACATGTAATTAAGACACATATACCGGTATACATCCTGAGACCTAGGATGTCATGTGGTATTTTATGGAATTTGAAAACAGCATCTGGTTGCCAAGAATCATCAGAGGCATTCAAGTGCTCAGAAGCAATGCAGCAAAGTGTCAAAGGGGAATTGCCAGTGTCAGAGGTTTGAGCTATGATGTAAGATTGCAGTGACTTGAACCCCAATATTTCATCATCATGGGCAGTCCCTCAGAATCGAGGAAGACTTCCTTCCACTCTTAAAATGAGTCCTTAGGTGGCTGAACAGTCCAACATGAGAACGACAGTCCACGTCACAGGTGGGACAGACAGCCGTTGAGGGTAAGGGAGGGTAGGACAGATTTGCTGCACACTCTTTTCGCTGCCTGTGCTCGATTTCTGCATGCTCTCGGCGATGAGACTCGAGGTACTCAGCGCCCTACCGGATGCATTTCCTCCACTTAGGGCGGTCTTTGGCCCAGCACTCCCAGGTATCGGTGAGGATGTTGCACTTGATCAGGGAGGCTTTGAAGGTGTCCTTGTAACGTTTCCTCAGCCCACCTTTGGCTCGTTTGCCGCGAAGGAGTTCCGAGTGGAGCGCTTGCTTTGGGAGTCTCGTGTCTGGCATTCGGATAATGTGGCCTGCCCAGTGAGCTGATCAAGTGTGGTCAGTGCTTCAATGCTGGGGATGTTGGCCTGGACGAGGACGCTAATGTTGGTGCATCTGTCCTCCCAGGGGATTTATAGGATCTTGCGGAGACATCATTGGTGGTATTTTTTCAGCGACTTGAGGTGTGTACTGTACATGGTCCATGTCTCAGCCATACAGAAGGGCAGGTATTACGACAGCCCTGCAGATCATGAGCTTGGTGCCAGATTTGAGGGCTTGGTCTTTGAACACTCTTTTCCTCAGGCTGCCGAAGGCGGCACTGGAGGCAGTGTTGAATCTAGTCATCAATGTCTGCTCTTGTTGATAAGAGGCTCCCGAGGTATGGGAAATGGTCCATGTTGTCCACGAGCCGCGCCGTGGATCTTGATGACTGGAGGGGCAATGCTGTCCGGTGAGGACAGGCTGGTGGAGGACCTTTGTCTTACAGATGTTTAGCGTAAGGCCTATGCTTTCATACGCCTCAGTAAATATGTCGACTGTATCCTGGAGTTCAGCCTCTGTATGTGCGCAGACGCAGGCATCGTCCGCGTACTGTAGCTTGATGACAGAGGTTGGGGTGCTCTTGGACAGCTGTGCCTCTCCTCCACGACAGCGTTTAGGCCTCCTCCTCTTCCCGATATTTACGGGGAGGTGGGGAGGAAGCAGGTGGCAAGAGTTCCAGACAGGAAACCCAGAACCATGGGTTTCTCGGACATCCTGCAGATATTAACTACAGGACATCTTTTACATTTTTTTCTGCATGTTTCCCACCCCACAGCCAGCCTTATTGATAAGACCACCACTGAGCAGAGAGCAGGTAAGGAGGGAGGGATCGTGGTGGGGGAGCAGTTTCGTGGTCCCGGGGTGGGCTGGGGGAAGTTTATAGTCAGGGGTGCAGGGGTGGCAAATTGTAGTCAGGGTGGGGAGAGAGCGCTGGGGTGGGAGATCGTGGTTGTGGGGGAAGATCATGGTTGGGCGGGGGGTGGAGGATGGAAAGATCATGATTGGGGGGGGGGGGGTGGCAGATTGCGATTGGGCGAGATCGTGGGTGGTGGGGAACATGCGGAGGTGGGGGGAGATCGCAGAGGGGTGTGCGATCGTGGAGTTGGAAGCAGGTAAGCTTATTGAACCAGGAGCAAACATTGCTACTCCTCCTGGCCCACAAGTAGTGCTGTAAATCACATAGGATATATCTCACAGAAACAGGCCTTTCAGCCCAACCAGTCCATGCCCGTAAAGGCTTATGGATCCGGCCCTTTTCCACCCTCTAAGAAAGGAGGGAGAGAGAAAACAGGGAACTACAGGCCAGTAGCGACATCAGTTGTTGGGGAAATGGTGGATTCCATTATTAAGAAAGTGGTAACAGGGCATTTGGAGAATCATAATATGATTAGGCAGACTCAATATGGTTTTATGAAAGGGAAATAGTTTTTAATAAATTTATTAGCGCTTTTGAGGATGTAACTAGCAGGGTAGATAAAGGGGAAACAGTGGATGCAGTATATTTGGATTCCAAACAGACATTCGATAAAGTGCCACATAAAAGAGTGGGAGAGCAATAGTGATAGGGGATTCGATTATAAGGGGAATAGATAGGCGTTTCTGCAGCCGCAACCGAGACTCCAGGATGGTATGTTGCCTCCCTGGTGCAAGGGTCAAGGATGTCTCGGAGCGGGTGCAGGACATTCTGAACAGCCAGTTGTCGTGGTGCACATTGGTACCAACAATATAGGTAAAAAAAGGGATGAGGTCCTACGAGACGAATTTAAGGAGCTAGGAGCTAAATTAAAAAACGTAGGACCTCAAAAGTAGTAATCTCGGGATTGCTACCAGTGCCACGTGCTAGTCAGAGTAGGAATCGCAGGATAGCTCAGATGAATACGTGGCTTGAGCAGTGGTGCAGCAGGGAGGGATTCAAATTCCTGGGGCATTGGAACCGGTTCTGGGGGAGGTGGGACCATTACAAACCGGACGGTCTGCACCTAGGCAGGACCGGAACCAATGTCCGAGGGGGAGTGTTTGCTAGTGCTGTTGGGAAGGAGTTAAACTAATATGGCAGGGGGATGAGAACCGATGCAGGGATACAGAGGGAAACAAAAAGGAGACAAAAGCAAAAGACAGAAAGGAGATGAGGAAAAGTGGAGGGCAGAGAAACCCAAGGCAAAAAACAAAAAGGGCCACTGAATATATAGGGGCTGCAGGAGGGGTCAAAACTAAAAATTATGGTTTAAAACTAGTATTAAAACACTCTACCTAAACGCACGCAGCATTCGAAATAAAGTAAATGAGTTGACAGCACAAATCATTACAAATAGGTGTGATTTGGTGGCCATTACAGAAAGTGGGTGCAGGGTGGCCAAGACTGGGAATTAAACATACAGGGGTATCTGACGATTCGGAAAGATAGACAAGAAGGGAAAGGAGGTGGGGTAGCTCTGTTAATAAAGGATGATATCAGGGCAGTTGTGAGAGACGATATTGGCTCTAATGAACAAAATGTTGAATCATTGTGGGTGGAGATTAGAGATAATAAGGGGAAAAAGTCATTGGAGGGCGTACATTATAGGCTCCCAAATAATAACTTCATGGTGGGGCGCGCAATAATCAAGGGAATAATGGAGGCATGTGAAAAAGGAACGGCAGTAATCATGGGGGATTTTAACCTACATATCGATTGGTCAAATCAGATCACACGGGGTAGCCTGGAGGAGGAATTCATAGAATGCATACGGGATTGTATCTTAGAACAGTATGTTACAGAACCTACAAGGGAGCAAGCTATTTTAGATCTGGTCCTGTGTAATGAGACATGAATAATAAACGATCTCCTTGTAAAAGATCCTCTCAGAATGAGTGATCACAGTATGGTTGAATTTGTAATACAGATGGAGGGTGAGGAAGTAGTGTCTCAAACAAGCGTACTATGCTTAAACAAAGGGGACTACATTGGGATGAGGGCAGAGTTGGCTAAAGTAGACTGGAAACACAGACGAAACTGTGGCACAATTGAGGAACAGTGGAGGACTTTTAAGGAGCTCTTTCATCGTCGTCAACAAAAATATATTCCAGTGAAAAAGAAGGGCGGTAAGAGAAGGGATAACCAGCCGTGGATAACCAAGGAAATAAAGGAGAGTATCAAATTAAAAACCAATGCGTATAAGGTGGCCAAGGTTAGTGGGAAACTAGAAGATTGGAACATTTTAAACAACAGCAAAGAATGACTAAGAAAGCAATAAAGAAAGGAAAGATAGATTACGAGGGTAAACTTGCGCAAAACATAAAAAGAGATAGTAAAAGCTTTTACAGATATATAAAACGGAAAAGAGTGACTAAAATAAATGTTGGTCCCTTAGAAGATGAGAAGGGGGATTTAATAATGGGAAATGTGGAAATGGCTGAGACCTTAAATAATTATTTTTGCTTCGGTCTTCACAGTGGAAGACACAAAAACCATGCCATAAATTGCTGGTCACAGGAATGTGGGAAGGGAGGACCTTGAGACAATCACTATCACTAGGGGGGTATAGTGCTGGACAGGCTAATGGGACTCAAGGTAGACAAGACCCCTGGTCTTGATGAAATGCATCCCAGGGTATTAAAAGAGATGGCGGAAGTTATAGCAGATGCATTAGTTATAATCTACCAAAATTCTCTGGACTCTGGGGAGGTACCAGCGGATTGGAAAGCAGCTAATGTAGCTCCTCTGTTTAAAAAGATGGGGCAGACAAAAGGCAGGTATCTATAGGCCGGTTAGTTTAACATCTGTAGTGGGGAAAATGCTTGAAACTATCATTAAGGAAGAAATAGCAGGACATCTAGATAGGAATAGTGCAATCAAGCAGATGCAACATAGATTCATGAAGGGGAAATCATTTTTAACTAATTTACTGGAATTCTTTGAGGATATAACGAGCATGGTGGATAGAGGTGTACCGATGGATGTGGTGCATTTAGATTTCCAAAAGGCATTCGATAAGGTGCCACACAAAAGGTTACTACAGAACATAAAGGTTCGCGGAGTCAGAGGAAATGTATAAGCATGGATAGAGAATTGGCTGGCTAACAGAAAGCAGAGAGTCGGGAAACTGTTTACGATGTACATAGATGACCTGGAAGAGGGGACAGACTGTAGTGTAACAAAATTTGTAGATGACACAAAGATTAGTGGGAAAGCGGGTTGTGTAGAGGACACAGAGAGGCTGCAAAGAGATTTAGATAGGTTAAGCGAATGGGCTAAGGTTTGGCAGATGGAATACAATGTCGGAAAGCGTGAGGTCATCCACCTTGGAAAAAAACAGTAAAAGGGAATATTATTTGAATGGGGAGAAATTACAACATGCTGTGGTGCAGAGGGACCTGGGGGTCCTTGTGCATGAATCCCAAAAAGTTAGTTTGCAGGTGCAGCAGGCAATCAGGAAGGCGAATGGAATGTTGGCCTTCATTGCGAGAGGGATGGAGTACAAAAGCAGGGAGATCTGTACAGGGTATTGATGAGGCTGCATCTGGGGTACGGTGTGCAGTTTTGGTCACCTTTCTTAAGGAAGGATATACTAGCTTTGGAGGGGGTACAGAGACGATTCACTAGGCTGATTCCGGAGATGAGGGGGTTACCTTATGATGATAGATTGAGTAGACTGGGTCTTTACTCATTGGAATTCAGAAGGATGAGGGGTGATCTTATAGAAACAGTTAAAATAATGAAAGGGATAGACAAGATAGAGGCAGAAAGGTTGTTTCCACTGGTCGGGGAGACTAGAACTCGGGGGCACAGCCTCAAAATACAGGGGAGCCAATTTAAAACCGAGTTGAGAAGGAATTTCTTCTCCCAGAGGGTTGTGAATCTGTGGAATTCTCTGCCCAAGGAAGCAGTTGAGGCTAGCTCATTGAAAGTATTCAAGTCACGGAAAGATAGATTTTTAACCAATAAAGAGAATTAAGGGTTACGGGGAGCGAGCGGGTAAGTGGAGCTGAGTCCACGGTCAGATCAGCCATGATCTTGTTGAATGGCGGAGCAGGCTCGAGGGGCTAGATGGCCTACTCCTGTTCCTAATTCTTATGTTCTTATGTCAAAGATTGCTACGCGAGATAAGGGCTCATAGGGTTGGGGGTAATATATTAGCATGGCTAAGAGGATTATTTAAATGGACAAAAAACAAAGAATAGGGATAAACGGGACATTTTCCGGTTGGCAGGCTATAACTAATGAGGTTACGCAAGGATCAGTGCTTGGGCCTCAGCGATTTACAATCTATTACCCACAGCACAGGGTCTATAGGCAGAGGATAAGCTACCTGAACATGACGGAGCAGCAGTGGCGAAGGAGGCTCAGGCTATCACGCCAGGTGGTCACCGACCTGTGCGCATTGCTGGAGGAAGACCTGCAGCCCAGTTGAAGGGCACCCCATCACAATCCGCGAGCTTGTGTGAACCGCAAGGGTTTCCACTCCCATAACGTTCAGCTGGTGTGTGACCACAGTAAAAGCATCATACACATGAGGCAACTTCCCTGGCAGCTGCCGTGATCCTGTGCCACTCCAGCATCCATCAGCTTTTCGCACCGCCAACCAGTCTTTCAGGCTGGCTGCTTGGGGATAAGGACAATCCCCTCAAGACATGGCTGATGACACCTTTGAGGCCAGCAAACGAGGCTGATGGACGGTACAATCAGAGCCTCATCCCCGCAAGAAGTATAATCGAGCAAACTATAGGATTGCTTAAAATGCAGTTCAGATGCCTGGACAAATCTGGAGGGGCCCTTCATTATGTACCAGTGAGGGTATCCAGAATGGTTGTGGTCTACTGCGCTCTGCACTACATCGCTCAGCAGTGAGGACTGCCGCTAGATGAAGACGACGGTGGAAGAGCAGCAACATGAGGTTGGCAATGCCGATGAGGAACATCTGGAGGAGCCAACACTGCCATTAAGACCAGTGCGTGAGAATGTTGCTGCTCGTAACACCAGGGACACCCGCACAAATGCCAGGTGCAGTAACTTTGTGGTGCCACACATTTGCCGGCACAGGCGTCCACACGTTGGCATCAACCTGCACCAGCAACATAAACCAATGACTACTTCCTTCTTTTCATCACCAGCATTATTGCTGCATGTCAAATCAGCCCTGTTCCTACACTCTGCCACCTCCATTCTATCCCACACATTTGGCTTGGACTGGAATGTATGACAAAGAAATAATTTAATTAAATAGCTCCATATTTAACAACCATCATAATGATACTGATAAACACACCCGAGCAATAACCTTTGTGACTATGTGTGTTGGGATCTTTCTTTTCCGGCTTCTTTTACGTGGTGCTACCCCTGTGGCTTCAGCTGAGGTACAGGCAGCTTCCTTTTCTCCCTGCTGTAAATGCTTAGATGCCTTTGGCGGTCATCCTCTGAGTTTTGGGACCTGTGATGGCTCCACCAAAGTCTGCTCCTCCTGCGACTGTGCAGGGGTAGACTTGGCCATCGTGAACCGAAGAGGCATCGAGGGCTCTGACCGCGGGGCTGGAAGCTGGAGGGCTTGGAGCGGAGCTGCCACTTAGATGTCTCCTCCTACCATCATCCCTCTCATGGGACACCCACACCTCCCTGCTAGCAAGGAGCTGGAGAGCATCTTGCTGCACTTCAGTGGGGCCATGAAGGCCCAAATCTATACTGACATCCCTCCTAGAAAGGACGTCTATGAGCCTCTGGTTTCTCTCCTCCATAGATGGCCATTTATTTAGACGAGAAACCATGTTGTCATTACACAGTACTGTGATTCCTCCATGCAGGTGGCCATCCTATGCATTGAGAAAGCTATAGTTGCCAATGACTGCACCACAGTGCTGCTCATGTTGGAGATGGACTCCTCCATTCTCTGCACACTCATCATCAGCGCAGTTGCAAAACCAGTCAGAGCCTCCTGCACTTGTTCCTGCAGCTCCAGAATCTTCCTCTTCTTGGATGGCTCAAGGCTCAGCGTCTGCATGCAGCCGAGTAGTTTCCACTGCTGTCACTGTCTCCACCATCTGTTCTTGCTCACTTGTGATCTGTGGGACACCAGGTGACAACACTACTCTATCTCGCGTCGACCCCACCGAGGTGTGCTTATCTGCGCAGGAGCTGGTTTGCATTCTGTGAGATGACGTTGCGCCCTCAGAGCCAGAAGACTCTTCTGAGGAGTCTTGTTCCTCTTACTCTTGGACAGTTGGGGATGGAGGGGAGGTGGGTGGGACTCCTGATGGAGAGTAAAGACACGATTTAAATATATGACATCTCAAGTGCAGACACATACCATTATACACATCATCACTATTAATTTTCTGATCACAGAACACCCCATATGAGTGACCGAAAGACATGCAACTGTATGGATAATAATTCTATCGCTAGCTTCTTCTATTGAGCCCCTCTCTCCGTCCACCACTTCCGCAACTTCCACCACACCAGCAATATAGAGTGCTGCCTTCTCCGCGCTTGACAAATGAAGCATCGACCTGAGGGCCTGCTCCCGTTCTCTCCCTCTTATTTTGGGCAATCTTTTTCCTGCAAGGAGGCAAAGAACAGGTTTAAAGAGACCGATGGAATAACTCACTAATGGAATGGCATGCAGCTTCACAGGGAGACTTTGATGGAGTGGCTTGGCGATACTAAGTCACCTCGTTTTGTGCCGTTACTTGCTTTCATTGTTATGTAATGATGCTGAGTGTGGGTAGAAATTAAGATGGGGACCTTATAATGTAAATAGAGACACATCGATGGATAAAGGTCTAAGGGATCTTGGGCTGAGTAACGTTATGGTTGGTAATGCACAGTCCTGGGGATGTGAGGACAGGCACAGCATCAAGGTAAGTGTAGGTTTGGACTTTTCCTGATCTTAGATGATCATTAAACCTTTTCCTGTACTGTACCCAGGTGCGAAGCACTACTGAATTCGCCGTAAATCTCCTCAGCTATATTAAGCCACACTGATTTAGTCTGTTGGGGAGGCCTCTTCCTGCCACCCGCAGGGAAAAGAACCTCCTTACATGTCCTCACTCCCTCAAGATGCTGGAGGGACTCATCATTAAAACGAAGCGCAGACCTCTACCTTTCAGACGTCATGGTACATCATCATCATCATCATAGGCAGTCCCTCGAACCGAGGATGACTTGCTTCCACGTCAAAAAGTTCACAGTTGTTTCAATGAAGGACCTAATATTCCAGATCCAGAACTACAGGGTGGAAGATGCCTGTGCTTGGATTTTTTTAATGTGTGGTGGAGTTAGATTATTATTTTTACTGCCAGGTTTGCACGCCACTTACAGAACCTGATTTATTTCAATGAATGTTTAATGCCCAGGCAGTAAAGGTGACAATTTAACCATTATGTTTCTCAAATTCCCAAAGGTCAGGCTATTTACACACCAGCCACCACACGGGCTTGACAGAGCTCGGTCTCGGTCCAGTAGCAAGGATTAACCAAGACGACTGGAGACCTGCTCTGCTGCACGGACCTAGTGCGCACACATATTGCTGTGTGGGCTGGTCCGTGCTGCCCCTGGGCCCTCGCCTCTTCTGGGCCCCGAACTCGCGCCTCTCCTGGGCCCCAATCACGTCCCTCTACAGTCTCTTGCTGCTCCTTCACCCCGATCTCCACGCACCTACACAAGCTTCATGAAAGAAAATCTAACAGTCAGCAAACGGGACCATATACCGGCAAGAAGCGTGACTTCCGGTAATGTCACTAGACCTGTTCCCATTGGAACGGGAAACACGTAGAGCGGGCCTATCAAGGTCCATTAGGGTAAGATCTCATTTTTGGCCTGGATTGCCGCAGGAGCGGGTTTGCCACCCACCGCTGTCATCTTCCGCCTTCACCCTGCCTAGGTAGGGGAAATCGCGGCCAAGGTGACAACACATCTGGAGTACTGTTTTGGTCTTCTTATCTGAGGAAGAATATACTTAGAAGTGGTGCAACAAGGGTTCACTAGGTTGATCCCTGGGATGAGAGGGTTGTCCTATGAGGAGAGATTGAATATATTGAGCCTATACTCTCCGGGGTTTAGAAGAATGAGAGGTGATCTCTTTGAAACAAGATTCTGAGGAAGATTGACAGGGTAGACACGGGGTAGTTATTTCTCCTGGCTGGAGAATCTAGAACTAGGGGGCATTGTGTCAGGATAAAGGATCGGTCATTTAAGCCTGAGATGAGGAGGAATTTCTTCATAGAAACATAGAAAATAGGTGCAGGAGTAGGCCATTCGGCCCTTCGAGCCTGCACAACCATTCAATAAGATCATGGCTGATCATTCACCTCAGGAGCCCTTTCCTGCTTTCTCTCCATACCCCTTGATCCCTTTCGCCGTAAGGGCCATATCTAACTCCCTCTTGAACATATCCAATGTATTGACATCAACAACTCTCTGCGGTAGAGAATTCCACAGGTTAACAACTCTCTGAGTGAAGAAGTTTCTCCTCATCTCAGTCCTAAATGGCTTACTCCTTATCCTTAGACTATGTCCCCTGGTTCTGGACTTCCCCAACATCAGGAACATTCTTCCTGCATCTAACCTGTTCAGTCCCGTCAGAATTTTATGTTTCTATGAGATCCCCTCTCATCCTTCTAAACTCCAGTGAATACAGGCCCAGTCGATCCAGTCTCTCCTCATATGCCAGTCCTGCCATCCCGGGAATCAGTCTGGTGAACCTTCGCTGCACTCCCTCAATAGCAAGAACGTCCTTCCTCAGATTAGACCAAAACTGAACACAATATTCCAGGTGAGGCCTCACTAAGGCCCTGTACAACTGCAGTAAGACCTCCCTGCTCCTATACTCAAATCCCCTAGCTATGAAGACCAACATACCATTTGCCTTCTTCACGCCTGCTGTACCTGCATGCCAACTTTCAATGACTGATGTACCATGACACCCAGGTCTCGTTGCACCTCCCCTTTTCCGAATCTGCCGCCATTCAGATAATATTCTGCCTTCGTGTTTTTGCCACCAAAGTGGATAATCTAACGTTTATCCATGTTATAAATGCATGTTGTGTGTGAGGATAAAGAGGGAGACTGCAGCAATATATACAACTGGTAAAGGGCTGTGGGGGAACTTGAAGCCCCGCACAGATTTTTTTCCTATGAGGAAAGATTGGATCGGATGGGGTTGTTTTCTTTGGAACAGAGGAGGCGGAGGGGAGACCTTCTTGAGGTATATAAAATTATGAGGGGCCTAGATAGAGTGAATAGGAAGGACCTATTTCCCTTAGCCGACGGGTCAATAACCAGGGGGCATAGATTTAAAGTAATTGCTAGGAGGTTTAGAGGGAATTTGAGGAGAAGTATTTTCATCCAGAGGGTGGTGGGGGTCTGAAACTCTCTGCCTGAAAGTGTGGTAGTGGCAGAAACTTTCACCACATTTAAGAAGTACTTGGATGTGCTGTTGAAGTGCCGTAACCTACAGGGCTACGGACCAAGAGCTAGATAGTGGAATTAGGCTAGATCCTCTCTTCGGCAGTTCCTCGGAGTCGACGATGACTTGTTTCCACACTAAAAATGAGTTCTCAGGTGACTGAAGAGTCCAATGCAGGACCTACAGTCTCTGTCAAAGGTGGGCCAGACGGTGGTTGGAGTAACGGGGAGTTGAGGTGCCTGGGTTGCCGCGTGCTCCTTCCGCTGTCAACGCTTGGCTTCAGCTTGCTTTCGGCGAAGAGACTCGAGGTGTTCAGCGCCTTCCTGGATGCTTTTCGTCCACTTTGGGATGGTCTTGGGCCAGGGACTCCAAAGTGTCGCTGGGGATGTTGCACTTTTTCAAGGAGGCTTTGAGGGTGTCCTTGAAAAGATATCTCTGCCCACCTGGGGCTTGCTTGCCGTGTCGGAGCTCAGAGTAAAGCGTTTGTTTTGGGAGTCTTGTGTCAGGCATGTGGACGATGTGGCCCATCCAGCGGAGATGATTTGAGCGCGGTCAATGCTTCGAGGCTGGTGATATTGGCCTGAGCGAGAACACTGACAGTGCGCCTATCCTGTCAATGGATTTGCAGGATCTTGCGGAGGCAACGTTAATGGTACTTCTTCAATGTTTTGAGGTGCCTGCTGTACATAGTCCATGTCTCTGAGCTATATAGGAGGGCGGATATCACTACTGCTCTGTAGACCATGAGCTTGGTGCCGGGTTTGAGGTCTTGGGCTTCAAACACTCTCTTCCTCAGGCGACTGAAGGAACACTGGTACACTGAAGGCGATGTTGGACCTCGTCATCGATGTCTGCCCTTGTTGACAGTAGACTCCCGAGGTATGGAAAATAGTCCATGTTGTTCAAAGCCTAGTCGTGGATTTTGATAACCAGGTGGCAGTACTATGTGGGGGAGGCAGGTTGGTAGAGGATCTTTGTCTTACGGATGTTTAGTGTAACATAGAAAATAGGTGCAGGAGTAGGCCATTCGGCCCTTCGAGCCTGCACCACCATTCAATATCATGGCTGATCATGCAACTTCAATACTCCATACCCCTTGTTCCCTTTAGTCGAAAGGGCCACATCTAACTCCCTTTTGAATATATCTAACAAACTGGCCTCAACAACTTTCTGTGGTAGAGAATTCCACAGGTTCACAATTCTCTGAAGAAGTTTCCCCTCATCTCGGTCCTAAATGGCTTAGCCCTTATCCTTAGATTATGAACCCTGGTGCTGGACTTCCCCAACATCGGGAACATTCTTCCTGCATCTAACCTGTCCGATCCCGTCAGAATTTTAAATGTTTCTATGAGATCCCCGCTCATTCTTCTAAATTCCAGTGAATATAAGCTTAGTCGATCCAGTCTTTCTTCATAGGTCAGTCCTGCCATCCCGGGAATCAGTCTGGTGAACCTTCGCTGCACTCCCTCAATAGCAAGAATGTCCTTCCTCAGATTAGGAGACCAAAACTGTACACAATATTCAAGATGTGGGCTCACCAAGGCCCTGTACAACTGCAATAAGACCTCCCTGCTCCTATACTCAAATCCTCTCGTTATGAAGGCCAACGTGCCATTTGCCTTCTTCACTGCCTGCTGTATCTGCATGCCAACTTTTAATGACTGATGTACCATAACACCTCCCCTTTTCCGAATCTGTCACCATTCAGATAAGATTCTGCCTTCCTGTTTTTGCCACCAAAAGTGGATAACCTCACATTTATCTACATTTTACTGCATCTGCCATGCATTTGCCCACTCACTTAACCTGTCCAAGTCACCCTGCAGCCTTTTAGCATCCTCCTCACTCTCACTGCCACCCAGCTTAGTATGATCTGCAAACTTGGAGATATTACATTCAATTCCTTCATCTAAATTATTAATGTATATTGTAAATAGCTGGAATCCCAGCACTTAACCTTGCGGTACCACACTAGTCACTGGTTGCCATTCTGAAAAATAGCCGTTTATTCCTACTCTTTGCTTCCTGTCTGCCAACCAGTTCGCTATCCACGTCAATACATTACCCCCAATACCATGTGCTTTCATTTTGCACACTATTCTCTTGTGTGGGACCTTGTCAAAATCCTTTTGAAAGTCCAAATACACCACATCCACTGGTTTTACCTTGTCCACACTACTAGTTACATCCTCAAAAAATTCCAGAAGATTTGTCAAGCATGATTTCCCTCCCATAAATCCATGATGACTTGGACTGATCCCGTCACTTCTTTCCAAATGCGCTGCTATTTCATCTTTAATAATGGATTCCAACATTTTCCCCACTACTGATGTCAAGCTAACTGGTTTACACTCATGCTTTCATACGCCTCGGTGAAGGTGTTGACGATGGCTTGGAGTTCGGCCTCCGAGCGTGTGCAGATGTAATCGTCGTCTGTGTACTGTAATTTGATGACAGAGGATGGGACGACGTTGGATCTGGCCTGGAGGAGACGGAGGTTGAACAGATTTTCAGTATTTAGCGCTTCCGGGCGCAATTCGCAATGGAGCACAAGATTTAGCACTTGGATACTTTAACGCCAGAACGAGGAACTTTCGCAGAGTGAAAGCTCCCGAGGAGTGTTAGCGTTAAGTCTGGCGTTGCACCAGACTCTGTGCGCTGGAGCCGAAAGTTCCAGTGTTGACGCAGTCTGCCATTTTGCGCATGCGCTTTTATTGCCCCGCCTTTCCACCTTCTGGTTTCCGTTGCAAACGCTAATACAGGGCTCGGCTACTTCCTGCACGTGCATGCGCATTTAAACCGGAGCAGATTCAGCCATTTCTGAAGAGATTATGGAGGAGGAGGAGTGAAGACTGTGTGCCAGGCGTTTCAGCCAGGAGGCAAATGATGCTTTGGTGGGGGCTGACGATCAGAGATGGCAGCAACTGCATCTTCAGGGTGGTTCAAGACCACTATCATTAAAATAATTTGGAGGGATATAGCAGAGGCAGTCTCTGTTTCGGACACAGTGCCAAAAGAAGTTTAACAATCTCACCAGGATCATCAGAGTGAGTACCATTTTCATTCATGCACTCCTTCATTACTTCAAGGATAAATCTGACACACTATTTGTTCTCATGCTCTTGGTGCCTCTCAATACTCTGTGGGTTGCCTCTTACTATGCATGCTGCATATGTAGGCTTAGTTTGGCACCCTATTTGCCATCAATGATATTTACACATTATTAAGATCGCTTTCTGAAAGATCTCATTAGATGGCTCCCCACCTATCTCTCTTCCACGTGCAACATCAAAGGCTATTAAACAGAGGACTCGAGTACATGCAGACATTATGGCATAATTGCTTAGGTGGCCATCTGTGCTACAATTATTTTGTTGTATCTGTAATGCAATAAATCATTAAATCGAGTGCCCCCTGATTAAAGGGGGGTGGGCACTAAAAACCAATAAACTTAAACAAATTAAACTTTTGGCATCATGTGGTTCAAGTTAAAATTGGGTTGCCGGGGGTGATGGTGTACTCCAGTCCCTCCGGCGTCCACCTCTCACAGAAGGCCATGAGCGTACCGGTGGACACCGCGTGCTCCATCTCCAGGGACACCCTGGCTCAGATGTACCCACAGTACTTAAGGAAGTGGCCCTAGAAATAGTGGATGCATTGGTGATCATTTTCCAAAAGTCTATCGACTCTGGATCAGTTCCTATGGACTGGAGGGTAGCTAATGTAATACCAATTTTTTAAAAAGGAGGGAGAGAAAATGGGTAATTATAGATGGGTTAGCCTGACATCAGTAGTGGGGAAAATGTTGGAATCAATTATTAAAGTTGACAAATCTTCTGAAATTTTTTTGAGGATGTAACTAGTAGAGTGGACAAGGGAGAACCAGTGGATGTGGTGTATTTGGACTTTCAAAAGACTTTTGACAAGGACCCACACAAGAGATTGGTGTGCAAAATTAAAGCACATGGTATTGGGGGTAATGGACTGATGTGGACAGAGAACTGGTTGGCAGACAGGAAGCAGAAAGTCGAGATAAACGGGTCCTTTTCAGAATGGCAGACGGTGACTAGTGGGGTGCCGCAGGGCTCAGTGCTGGGACCCCAACTATTTATAATATACATTAATGATTTAGATGAAGGAATTGAGTGTAATATCTCCAAGTTTGCAGATGACACTAGGCAGTGTGAGCTGTGAGGAGGACGCTAAGAGGCTGCAGGGTGACTTGGACAGGTTAGGTGAGTGGGCAAATGCATGGCAGATGCAGTATAATGTGGATAAATGTGAGGTTATCCACTTTGGGGGCAAAAACACGGAGACAGAATATTATCTGAATGGCAGAAGATTAGGAAAAGAGGAGGTGCAACGAGACATCAGTCATTGAAAGTTGGCATGCAGATACAGTAGGCGCTGAAGGCGGCAAATGTTATGTTGGCCTTCATAGCTAGGGGTTTTGACTATAGGAGCAGGGAGGTCTTACTGCAGTTGTACAGGGCCTTGGTGAGGCCTCACCTGGAATATTGTGTTCAGTTTTGGTCTCCTAATCTGAGGAAGGACGTTCTTGCTATTGAGGGAATGCAGCGAAGGTTCTACAGTCTGATTCCCGGGATGGCTGGACCTTTATTCACTGGAGTTTAGGGGATCTCATAGAAACATATAAAATTCTGACGGGAGGGACAAGTTAGATGCAGGAAGAATGTTCCCAATGTTCGGGAAGTCCAGAACCAGGGGACACAGTCTAAGGATAAGGGGTAGCCATTTAGGACTGAGATGAGGAGAAACTTCTTCACTCAGAGTTGTTAACCTGTCGAATTCCCTACTGTAGAGAATTATTGATGCCAGTTCATTGGATATATTCAAGAGGGAGCTAGATATGGTCCTTACGGCTAAAGGGATCAAGGGGTATGGAGAGAAAGCAGGAAAGGGGTACCGAGGTGAATGATCAGTCATGATCTTATTGAATGGTGGTGCAGGCTCGAATGGCCTACTCCTGCGCCTATTTTCTATGTTTCTAAGAGAGGCAGGCAGTCGGGCTGAACGACCCCCTCGACCATCCGCTGCCTGGACCAGTTGATGGCCACCTTAGTCATGCCCAGGAGCAGTCCTATGAGGAGGCCTTCCGCACAGGGTGCCCAAAGATCAGGAGTGTAGGATTGAAGTGCAACCAGAATTTGAGGAGCAGCCCCTTCAAATATTGGAAGAGGGGCTGCAACCTCACACATTCGACGTAAATGTGGAACACAGACTCTTCTAGACCGCAGAAATTACAAGCGGCCTAGGAGCCCTGAACAGGCTTAAAAACTTATTGCACGGGACTGCTCCGTGCAACACCCTCTCGGCCAAGTCTCCAATAATTAGAGGGAGGACTCTCGTGTAGAGAGCACTCCGTTGGGGACCCCCGCCTTCTCCGGACGGCAAGATGGTACGCCATGGCGTGTACGGACGGCAGACGAGGATGGCAATGTGGAGAGTGTGCAGGAGCAGCCTGTACAGGAATCCCCTCCACGCAGAACTGAAAGGCACTGAGGGGCTATCTGTGCTACAAGAGCAGATGGACCCTCTTATAACCATTCCCATTTTCAACTTTTCAGGCGAAGAAATCACACAATCGCCAGGAGCAGGTGCGGACAGGCGGCAGTCCGCATCAGACCCCGCCACTGACCGACGTCGAGGAGAGTGGCAGGCCTCATCGGCGCCACAGGTCGAGCAACTTCCAGTGGGGGCACTGAACCCTCCTTGGATACTGAGGGCAAGTAAGTGGATTGCACGACTCAAAATACTACATTGAGAGATGTAATGGAATAGCGGTGGTCCTTCAAATAAGCCTGTGCTATGCGGCCTTCCCCATTTCACCCTGCCCCCTCCCCTGCTGCTAACCACTGGTCTGTTGCTTTCTATTTCCACATGACCAGCCACAGGCACCGCATCCCTCAAGGGACCCCTCCACGTCAAGCCATCGTCTGAAGGAGGAGGAGGAAGAGGAGGAGATGGATGAGCCAACTCTGGCGCAGCATCCGAGGCCCCCTGCTCTACCATCAGGACTCAGCTCCTCTGGAGACTATTGTGTTCCTAACACAGATGAGGCTGCACATAGGGAGGTTAAAGTAACAGTGACTTCAGTCTTTAATAAGACCTCCAGAGTGAGGAACAGACCTTAGGGGCCGGCTTATATATACAGTGCTCCCAAGGGATGCTGGGATCCCTTGGGACTTCAGGGGATGAGCTCCCTGGTGGCGGAACATGGGAGTGCATGCTTTACAGATACACAACAGGGACGATGCTCCATTCACGGGGTTTGAGGAATGGGAGGCTCCTGGGCCCAGTGGCGTGCATCAACACAGTGCTGGGGTGGAATCCCGCAGGCCAGCTCTGCGAAGGGTGAGTCGGCCTGCTGACAGACAGGCAGAAGTGGAACTGGAAATGGTGGAAATGTGGCGCATGCCCTTGACCACGTTGCAGACTTGGGCGCATCACAGGCACAAGCTCTGCTTCAGCTTGGACAGGTGATGCAGTCCACGTCTGCCTCTAAACTCTTTGCATTCCCCACTGTCACACGGGGAAGTGACGGTTCCAAAGCAGACCAGCAAGGTGTTCTTTTACATCATGCTCCGTTTGCTAGGGGCTAGCCCTGTCGGCGAGAGTGGCTCCATGGATATTGGAGATGGTGTCACTCCTCCAGATGACAGCATTCCGTCTCCCCCCACTCACTCGCCAACGAAGCATCGACGGTTGTCACCCAAACCACCTGTGATTGGCAACGCCGAGGAAGAAGCTAGCCAGTAAAGAGCCGGGCCTTCCATGGCACGAGCTGTTCCAGTGCGTCCCCAGACACCGTCTCCATTGCCTCTCCCCCCCAAGACAGCACCGCTCTGGCAGCCTTCCTGCAAAGTGTTCAAATTATGAACTGCCGACATAAAGCTTTTGCAGCGGCCAAATCTCACGATGCCTCCCGTGTGGTTGTGGTGACATGGGTTCCTCACCAGGCTCCTCTTCCTCGTCATCATCCTCCTGAGGTGATCCTGCAATCCCCATTGGCAATTCCTGTCCCCCCATGATGGCTAAGTTGTGTAGCATGCAGCACACCACAATGAACTCAGCGATCGGCTGAGGGGAGTATTGCAAGCAGCCTCCAGAGCGGTCCAGGCATCGCAACTCCAATTGTCTGTTCAATGATGTTGCGGGTGGCTGCATGGCTCTCATTATAGCGATGCTCGGCTTCAGTCTGAGGGTTCCGGAAGTGGGTCATGAGCCAGGTGGCGAGGCCGTAACCTTTGTCCCTAATCTGTCAGCTCTGACCTTGTGCTTGACACTGGAACATGCGTGAGACACTGCTCTCGTGCAAGATGAAAGCATCATGGATGCTCCCTGGATATCGGGCCTTCACTGCCATGATGCGCTGAGTATGGTCACAGACAATCTGTACGTTCATGGATTGGAATCCCTTTCGGTTTCGGTAAAGGTGCTCGCAGGGCGATGTGCCTAGTCAACGGCACCGTGAACCTTAGGGAAGCCAGCAAATCGTCCAAAACCTACAGCCCTCTCATTTTGGATATCCCTGGTCATTAGCAAGTTTATGTAGTGCATCCTACGTGCGTACAATGCAGTAGTCACCTGGCGAATGCAACGATGTGTAGCATACTGCGAGATGGAGCATATGTGCCCCGCTGATGCCTGAAAGGAGCTGGAGGCATAGAAGGCAAGTGCTGCAGTCACCTTCATCTTGCTGGGTGGCGCAGCCCTTTTGCCGCTGGTAGGCTGTAGGCTGCCTGTAGGAGATGGCATATCTATCTCTGTGACCACCTCTTTTCTGAAGTGCAGCCTTCGAACACACTGCGCACCAAAACTGTAAACCCGTGGGGCGGGGGTAAAGCCTCCTGCCCAAAACGTCTGCCACCTCTTCGGTTCCATTGCAAATGATGAACAATAAGCGTCTTCTAGCTCGACTCTGTCTGAATATAGCAGCCAGGAATAATGGCTGACTTAGTATGGCCCCCACCCCCCACTCTATTATCTTACTGATCTTTAAAACAAACTAGAAACTCACATTAAAAAAAAGTTCACAATCAAGTATGCAGTAACGCAGCGTTCCTCTCCCAACACTAGGTGTTTGCAGAGTCAGTCAGGCTTCAACTCCTCAACTGCTGATCATGCTGCTCCACGGAGAGCCTTCTCGCCATACCTTACGCCAGCTCCGTTCCACCCCGCGCCACCTGCCGGGTGTCCGTTACTGTGAACCTGGCAGGCGCTCGCTTCATGTATGTGGACGGGGTCCCACCCCGCGCGCGTGCGCATCGCTGTTTGAATGTGTGTGGGGGCGGGTTCTCCCGCGCGCCGCTGTTTGAATGTGTTGAAGGCGGGTTCTCTCTCCCGCGCGCCGCTGTTTGAGTGTGTTGAAGGCGGGTTCTCTCTCCCGCGCGCCGCTGTTTGAATGTGTTGAAGGCGGGTTCTCTCTCCCGCGCGCCGCTGTTTGAATGTGTGTTGGCGGGTTCTCTCTCCCGCGCGCCGCTGTTTGAATGTGTGTTGGCGGGTTCTCTCTCCCGCGCGCCGCTGTTTGAATGTGTGTGGGGGCGGGTTCTCTCTCCCGCGCGCCGCTGTGTGAATGTGTTGAAGGCGGGTTCTCTCTCCCGCGCGCCGCTGTGTGAATGTGTTGAAGGCGGGTTCTCTCTCCCGCGCGCCGCTGTTTGAATGTGTTGAAGGCGGGTTCTCTCTCCCGCGCGCCGCTGTTTGAATGTGTGTTGACGGGTTCTCGCGCTCTGGGTAGTCTCTGGGTCGGCGTCCCTATCTCTCTCTTTCTCGCTCTCAGTTGTTTGGCTGCCTGGCCATGGTGGAAGGGCCCGGTTGCGCGTTAAATGGGGAGAAGATAAAGAGCCGAGTCAGAGAAGGACAGCGAGTGGTGGAGCTGAGGGGCAGCGTGGTGAGTGAAGAGACGCAACGTAAATCCACAGAGACAGGCGCTAGCTGTACCGGCATTGCAGGAAGTACATGGACACTATACATATACAGCATTATATAAATATACAGACATAAATATAGACTATACATGTACAGGCATTATATAAATGTACAGACAGTATGGCATTATATAAATGTACAGATATATATACAGACATATAAATATACAGACATTATATAAATATACAGATAGTATACATATACATCATAAATATAGACAAATATACAGACAGTTTAAATGCACAGGAATTATATAAATAGACAGTATACATGTACAGGAATTATATAAATATACAGAAATATAAATGTACAGGCCATATATAATAACTTGTATTTATATAGCGCCTTTAACGTAGTAAAATGTCCCAAGGTGCTTCACAGCAGTGATACAAAACAAAACACAAATTTGACACCGAGCCACAAAATAAAAAATTAAGGCAGATGACCAAAAGCTTGTTTAAAGAGGTAGGTTTTAAGGAGCGTCTTAAAGGAGGAAAACGAGGCGAAGAGGTTTAGGGAGGGAGTTCCAGAGCTTGGGGCCCAAACAGCTGAAGGCATGGCCACCGATGGTTGAGCTGTTATAATGAAGGATGTTCAAGAGGCCAGAATTTGAGCAGCGTAGATATCTTGTGGGGTTGTGAGGCTGAAAAAGATTACAGAGACAGGGAGCGGCGAGGCCATGGAATGATTGGTAAACAAGGATGTTGTCTGCCAAAAAAGCTAAGCTGCGCCTTCTGCGCATGCGCGGGAAAAAAAACATACGTTTTTGATGTCGCTCCACTGGACGCGCATGCTCAGTACAGCTCGCATTTGACAATCGGCCATTTTTAAAGCACCAAGGCTTCTGATCGGCTGTCTCTCCCTCCCCCTTCCCAGGCACCAAGCCTCCTGATCGGCTATCTCTCTTTTACCCCCCCCCCCCCAGCCACGGCTTGTTTTGGAGCCGAATCCCTAGCCCGCCCCAAACCCCTTATCTGTGCCGGTCCAGCTCCAGCTCCCCACCAGCCCACCCCCCCCAGCCCCAAGTGCCTTACTGGTCCCGGTCCCCTAGCCCAGGCCGAAGGGCTTGCCGGTCTGATCCCCGCCTCTATCCCAAGCTGAATGGCCTCCTCCCTCCCGGTCCCCGCACCTAACTACACCCGAAAGGCTTCCCCCCCCCTCTCCCCTTGGCTGCCCCCTCGGCCGCCCTCTGACCCCCTCGACCTCCCTCTTCCACTGCCCCAACCCCCCCTCTCTCTCTCTCTCTCTCTCACTTCCTCCCCCCCCCCTCCCCCCTTTACCTTTCCTGCTGCTGCGCTTACCTGCGCCTATTTCTTTAACTCTCCGAAAGGTTTTTCTGCAGAGGACACATACGCTGTCCTCAGCAGAACTGGAGTAACTCTCAGCTGGTCAAACTTGCCTAAGTGGCCAGAATTGGCGCAGGTGGCCGGTTACGACCCCTTTGGCTGAAAAACAAACGGACCTTTCTTCAGAACGGGAAAAGTAAGAGATGTATTTTGCTTTTATGCTTTCCTTCAGATTACTCCAGGAAAGGGACAGAAGCTTTCCTGTCAGGATGGAATCCGACTGCTCAAAGGAAAGGTTTACACTGGTGTAAAGACATTGGGCAAAGAACTTTTCATATGTTTTGGCCGAACCACATTAAGGTAGTGTATCTTGTAGTTTGTTCTACTGAATGGAAAACACTGACATTCCTATAACAATAACGTAGGAAATTCAGGGTCACCGTTGTCTTGACTGACATAATTGATAATGGGCCGGATTGTGCGGTCGTTGTGGCGACGTACCTTGAGTACATCGTCTTACCGCCTTTGAAATGAACAGCAAGTTTGGGATTTCCGCACGCCCTAAATCCCGAACTTGCGATTTATCAAGTTCCGACGTGACAGATGATCCGCACCAACATGTAAACCTTAATTGCTGGCGCAGAGTTGAGCTAATTGCCCAGCAATTGCATATGAAAATTTTATGGTTGGTGTAAACAGGCAAAGGGCCTGTTTGCACAGCGTAAGGGGATACCTCCTGATAAATCCAAATAATTTGAAAAGCTATACGAGGCCAAAAATGGAAGCATTTATATGTGACCGATATTTATCCATGGTGCCCCCTACTCGTCATGATTTAAAGGTTAATTTAATTGCGGATTAACTTCAACAAATATCAAGAGAAATATTGTGCAGTTCTTCATGTTTCTGCATTTATAACTATTAGATGTCAGCATGAGAGTCATTCTTGCAGCTCTTAACAAATACTTTAAGTAGCAGAAAGCATTGTACTAGCGATGTCAACACACAAGTTCTGCTCGACCTTCTATTTGCTGATTGGAGCACCAGCCCACGTGCTCCCAGATACACTTACACACACGGTGCACCCCTGGGATCTGCGGGCCACCTCGCTGCGCTCAACTCTGCAGCATCTGACAGCAACTTTTCATTTGGGGCCTCGTAACAGGTAAGTGCATTCGGTTCATATGCCGCTGGCGTAAACCTTAATAATGCTGCCGACTGCAAAATCCGGCCCACAATGTCTCTATTGAGGCCCCTGAAAAGCACCATTGTTCACTGATGGCTGTGCCCTAGCCTGTTGCTGCTTTTCATCTCTTAACTCGGAGGGGCCACGGGTAGGAACTTGCAAAATGAGAAATACAACTGTCTATCTGCAGTTCCCATAAAATAAAATATGTCCAGGATTTTCCAGTGAGTCACGTTTGTCTGTAAAACTTAAAATTGATGCGAATGTTGCTATCATTATATAAAAGAGCATAACTTGGTCCATTTAATTACTAAACCATTGGGGATCTTCAATTCCTGAAGATTTATATACGTAAAGTTTAGCTGATTGGTCTCTAACATTGCCATAGGGGATCAAATAGCTCGTATAACATATTCCTAATTGGTCTCTGGAGATGACAAGGATAAGTTTTCATTGGCTCAGCCTTTCAGAAATTTAATAGAAGATTTTGTCTATGATACGCACATGAGGCCAAGTCTTACAAGAAACCGTGATAAAGCCATTCATTATAATCTTTAACTTCAGTGTCTACTCCAAAAATGCTACATTCGCAATGCTGTTGATAAATGATCTGGAATTTGTTTGCCTGCCTATTCTTTGGGCTAAAAATTTGTTTGCTTAGCACCATCCGTTAGCGCCCGAGCGGGGCGCTGTTAGTGCCTGCCACAAACTTCATTGGTTGTTTAGCATCGGCGCTATCAGTTAGCACTGCGCACTCTAGCGCCACACATTTGGTGACATCATGAGTGCAATGCCACGTTAGCGCCGCGATCCCGAACTTCGCTCCTTTCGCCTGCCATAGTGCCTGGCGCCGTCACCGACAGGGAGAGCAGGTGTTCCGTGGAAGCTCCCGAGGTGATATTATAAAGCAGGTGGATGTTCAGTGTAAAATGTTTGAACATTGCTATGATTCTGAAAGCTCTGACATATTGCTGCTGGTGTTTCCAATGCTCCCTTCAACTTTCTCTCATTTTTTGGGTGGTCCACCTGACCTCCCCTTTAGGCGCAGCGCTACTGCCCCGTAGCGACCTAAAAATTATGTGGAACGCTTCCCTTAGTACTTCACTCTGCTCTTGGGGCGCTAATAGTGAATATCCCGGTTGGAATCGGTAAACGTTGCCCGGTGTTAAAATTAACACCCAGACGATGTCACTGACTCAAATCGGGCTCGAACAAATTTTTAGTCCTTTGGCTTTTACTAAATCTAGAAATTAAATTTGTCTGTGTAGCTCCTGTGGATGCCATACTGAGATGTTGCTCAAATAGTGCCAGCTCCGGCAGATATTTTTCATGACTTTTGATGCTGCGTGGTTTTAGTTCTGTCTTGTTCCACTGGGCCTTGAATATCTACAATTACAGCCACAAGGCAATTTGGATTGGCATTGTGTGGGTTGCAACAGGTACTCTTCAGTGTTTATTTAGAATATGACATGACGTGAATTTTTAAGGCAAGCTCTATCTTGGCATCGTGTGCGCATCATAGACAAAATGTTCTATTATATTTCTGAAAGGCTGAGCCAATGAAAACCTATCCTGGTTTGGACGGGAGGCATTAAACAAGTAGCATTTGGCTCTTCACTCACTCACTATAAATTTCACATCGACCTTGGCTCAGTGGTAGCATTCGTGCCTTTGACTCAGAAGGTTGTGGTTTCAAGTCCCAATCCAGGAACTTAAGCATAAAATCTAGGCTGACACTCCAGTGCAGTACTGACAAGAATGCATTGTTGAAGGGTGCTGTCTTTTGGACGAGACGTTAATCCTAGGCCCTGTCAGCCTTCTTGGACATAAAGGATCCCATGACACCTTTTCGAAGAGCAGGGGATTTTATCCGGTACCCTGGCTAATATTTATCCCTCAACCAATACCTATAAACAGATTACTTCAAGAGAGCTGGACCTGTTTTTGGTTGGGATGGACATCAGAAAAGGTAGGGAATTCAGGACCAGAGTCATCTCCTGGACTAGTTTTGATTGCCTCGATGGATTGGAGCGGAAGTTTCCTGATTGTTTTCTCTTTTCCCACCCCTCACACCCCAATCTCTTTCAAAATTGGCCTGGATTTTTTATCTCTTTTTTGCCTCTCCCAGGAGATCACATGGTTTTGAGTGGGATGTAGAGTGTATACATTACAACAGTGACTACACTTCAAAAAGTACTGCATTAGCTGTACAGCACTTTGAGGCATCCGGAGGTCATGAATAATGTTGTATAAATACAAGCCTTTCTTTATCTACTCCAAGTTCTCTCCATTGCCAAAATCCATATTTATCTTTGCTGGTCTTTGAAGTAACATCTGAAATGTACTGTAGTAATAAGTGGCATTAAATATGCATATAGTATAACATTTGCATTTAACTTTGTTAATGTCTTCCAAGTGCTTAGCCTAATTAATTACCTTTTGGAATAAGTGACAGGTATATAGTCTATTTTGTTTTTGTAGGAAATTAAGGGGAAAAGATAAAAAGTTTAATTTCACTATGAAACCAACCAAATAATTTAGAAATGCTGTTTGCGCAAGATCATAGACCTGAAATGTTAATTTTGTTTCTCTCCACAGATGCTGCCTGATCTGCTGAGTATTTCCAGCATTTTCTGTTTTTATTGCAGCTCTTGGCATAATGCTTTGAGAGAGTGCTCTAAGCTGAGCCGTTTTTATATTGGTCTTTCTTTCAGATTCCAGTCGTCTGCTGTCTCTCTGATGTTGGCACCTGGAATACGAATTAAAAGACCAAAATGAACACCCCTTTAGAAAGCGCTTCACGTGCATGCACACGCACTTCCTTTAGTTCCTGCTTGGTGTCCACTTTTCCCCCATGCAAAGCACACTGAAATGATCGTGTACGTGTGGAGTGCTATACAATATTAGTTGGCTGTTCTTGAATGGCAGAGGAGATAGGAAGAGACTTGTAGAACTAACTCCTACTTGAAATTCTTAATCCATTTAATGTTCATTTCAAAGTTAGATAAACATTTTTCCTTTTTGCTGCCTTAGTATTTTGCATTGATGAGAGCACCAGCCATCTGCCAAGATTGCTGGTTATGGAGATGCAAAGACTTTTGATTTGACTTTGGGAGAGAAATTGACCACCGTTGTGCCTCCCGTTAACGCCTCCGGGGAGGAAGGAGCTATAAACAGGGCGCTAATGGCTTACCGGTCGGACGCAGCAAAATTAGCAACATCCGTGAAATTCCATGGCGGGTTAGCGCTGGCGCTAAAACTTATCGCCTCCATCTCCTGTGCCCTGGAGGTCGTGACGTCGTTCGATGCGCAGCGCCCTGTTATCACCCCGGATGTAAAGTTCGCTTCCGCCCCCTGCGGCATTGCTAAGCGTCAACAATGGCAGCTACAGGAGGCGTTGTGACCTCATCCGGTCGCTTGGGGAGCAGTAATTAATAATGTCCTCGGTGCTGCAATTTCATTTTTTTCTCGGCCACGATTGATCAGCCCTGCACACTCTTAGGCCCCAAGTTTCCACACGATATTTGCTCCTGATTTTTAGGAGCAACTGGTGGAGAATGGAGTATCTTAGAAATCGGAATTCTCCACATTTAAGTTTTCTGCAGTTCTAGTCAGGTAGAACAGTTTCACTTTTGAACAGAATTTTTTTTTCAAAAGAGGGCGTGTCCGGCCACTGACGCCTGATTTGAAAGTTTCCACAGTGAAAACGTACTCCAAACTAACTTAGAATGGAGCAAGTGAAGATTTTTGTAGGCCTGAAAAAACCTTGTCTACACATTAAAAAATCAGGCGCAGGTTACAAATTAGGCGTCCGGAACGGGGTGGGGGGGAAGGGAAGTCATTACATTCTACAATAAATCCTTAGTTATACTTATACAAATATTATACAAATAATTCCAACCTGAATAAAAATTTATATCCAAAGAAAAGAAAACATAAACCATGTTCCTACCTGTGTGAAAGTGCTTCAGGCAGGCCTTTCAGGCAGGGAGAAGGCTGCAGGAAGCCTCCCAAGTTGAGGCAGCTGTTCCCGATGGCAGGGGGGGAGGGGAGGCAGTGAGGGCCCAACCGACGGCAGCGGGGGGGAGGTAGGGAGAAGGCTGCAGGAAGCCTCCCAAGTTGAGGCAGCCGTTCCCGACGGCGGGGGGGGGAAAGCAGTGAGGGCCCGACCGACGGCAGCGGGGGCGAGGCAGGGAGAAGGCTGCAGGAAGCCTCACAAGTTGAGGCAGCCGTTCCCGACGGCAGTGGGGGGGGGGGAGGCAGCGAGAAGGCTGCAGGAAGTCTCAGAAGTTGAGGCAGCCGTTCCCGATGGGCCCGAAGGACGGCAGGGGGAGAAAGCTGCAAGAAGCCTCAGTTCTGATCATGGAAGAGCAATGTGGTTTTATTAAAAAATGTTAAAAATTGAACAGCTACAAAGAATTACAAAAATGGCCGAGTGCCAATGTTTCCTTCACACTGCGCGTGCGCGAACGCTCCAACGCGCACGCGCAGGGTTGCCGGCACGAAAAAAAACTCATTTAAATGGTACCCGCCCCCTCCTACTTACAAAATTGGCGCAAGTGGTAGGCTCCGCCCCGTGGGCGCCGTGCCAAGCAGACATAGAGCTGCAAAGCGCTCGAGAATAGCGCGTTTTTTTTCAAGCGCGTTTTCGGTGCGAAAAATGGGCGCCCAGCTCAGAGGGGCGCCTGTTTTGCCGCGTGTGGAAACTTGGGGCCACAGAGTGCTTGGGTCTGCTCTTCGCGGATCGCAGGTGCCGTCACCGACCATTCCCATCCTTAGCCTCCAATGACCTCAGCGTGGCCCTTCCCTTTAAGGGAGGGAAGGAGCCTGTGATTCTGCAGCGTTGCAAGGGGCATTGTGCCGCACTCTGCCATTACCGCCCATCTTTCTCCCTTTAGCGCTCCAAGGAAAGTGGTAGCGCTTGATTTAGCAATTTCACTTCCCTCTTGGAGCGCAAAACTGGAGGTTCGTGTCAGATTCAGTTGTGTAGAGCCCGCCGATACTTTTGTGATCCCGCAAAAGTTATCGCCCCAAATGGGGCGTGCACAATTTCTAGCCCTTTGTCTTTAACTTTCTGAAGGTCATCTGCAGGTATATTCAAGAGAAAATCTGGTGCACTTTTGGTTTTGAAATAACTACAAATCTCATATGTATATATATATACCATTCCAGGGTACATTTTGGTATGCATGGTTCAATACGTATCAATTCCGCTGAGAGAAGGCACAACGGTGGAGCCCCAGCAGTTCTGGAGATCCAGCTGACCAGTGACTTGATTTGCTTCTTTGACTCCACAGTTGATGTCAGGTAAATGAATGCGATATCTTGATTTCTTGATTTTTGTGTTGTCCTTATAAGGGAAAGTTATAGTTGATTTGTTTAATTAGGCATTGACCCATTTTGCTAAATGTGGATTTGACTAAAGTAGTACATTTATTCACATTAAAAGTAATGGGGTAGAAATTGGAGCCGTTTGTGCCTCTGGTTAGCACCCCCCAGGGGTGCTTTTTGCCCGGGTGCAGCGCCCGGGAGTTGAGTGGCAGCGGTAGCCGGTAGCACCCTGATCCGCTGCGCCCCATTTTTGTCCCAGAGCAAAAATTCGGGAGCGACCCCTAAAGCTGCAATGACGGTGACAGCTCCAGGTGGCTGTAGGCTGCTGGGGGGGGGGGGGGGGGAAATCGTCTGACTTACCAGCCCGTTGCGATCTGGCAGCCCGGCACTCTGCTTGATTCCCGCCGAAGTAATAAATCACGGTGCAGAAGTACTCTTGGAGCGAATCCATGAGGAGGAGAGCATGCTGGGGATCTCAGATGCCGTAATCGTGACCATTTTCAAGAAAGGTGACTGCGGTAATTACAGAGGAGTCTCCCTGCTGTCTGCCACAGGGAAAATTATCGCAAGAATCCTCCTCAATTGTCTCCTCCCAGAGTCGCAATACGGATTCCGGCCACTTAGAGACACAACAGGCATGATTTTCACCGCATGACAAATCCAAGAAAAATGTCTGAAGCAGCACCAACCTCTACATGGCCACCTTTGACCTCACAAAGGCCTTCGACTCTGTCAACTGAGAGGGATTACGGAGTGTTCTCC
This sequence comes from Pristiophorus japonicus, assembly GCF_044704955.1. NCBI lineage: Eukaryota > Metazoa > Chordata > Chondrichthyes > Pristiophoridae > Pristiophorus > Pristiophorus japonicus. The sequence continues at coordinate 34,206,327 of NC_091977.1, forward strand.
TCAAATTCGGCTGTCGGCAAAAATTTATCACCATCCTCCACCTGCTTCACGATGACATGCAAGCCGTGATCCTTACCAACAGACCCACTACAAGTGCAGACCATGGTCAAGCAAGGCTGTGTCATTGCACCAACGCTCTTTTCAATCTTCCTCGCTGCAATGCTTCATCTAACCTCCAACAAGCTCCCTGCTGGAGTGGAACTAATTTACAGGACGAAAAACGGGAAATTGTTCAACCTCTGTTGCCTCCAGTTGAGTACCAAGGTTATCCCAACCTCTGTCATTGAATTACAGTATGCAGATGAGCTTGCGTTTGTGCACACTCGGGAGGCCGAACTCCAAACCATCGTTGACACATTCATTGAAGCGTACGAGAGTATGGGCCTACATTAAATATCCGTAAGACAAAGGTTCTCTACCAACCTGCCCTCGCCTCACAGTATTGCCCCCCGATCATCAAGATTCATGACGAGCCCTTGGACAGCTTTGGGATACCTTGGGAGTCTTCTGTCAGCGAAGACGAAACCCAATACCACCTTCACTGTGCCAGTGCAGCCTTCAGTCGCCTGAGGAAAAGAGTGTGTGAGGAATAAAATCTCAAACATGGCACCAAGCTCATGGTCTAAAGGAGTTACCGTCCTCCTTTATGCTTCAGAGACATGGACGATGTACAGTAGGCACCTCAAAGCACTAAGTACCACCAACGCTGCCTCCGCAAAATTCTGCAAAACCACTGGCAGGATTGGTGTACCAATGTCTTGGTTCTCCTGCAGTCCGCATGCCTGATACAAGACTCCCGAAACAGGCACTCAACTCCGAGCTCTGCCACAGCAAGCGAGCCCCAGGAGGGCAGAGAAAACGTTTCAAGGACACCCTCGAAGCCTCTTTGAAGAAATGGGAACCAATGCAGGGAGACAGAGGGAGACAAAAAGGAGGCAAAAGCAAAAGACAGAAAGGAGATGAGGAAAAGTGGAGGGCAGAGAAACCTAAGGCAAAGAACAAAAAGGGCCACTGTACAGCAAAATTCTAAAAGGACAAAGGGTGTTAAAAAAAAAACAAGCCTGAAGGCTTTGTGTCTTAATGCAAGGAGTATCCGCAATAAGGTGGATGAATTAACTGTGCAAATAGACGTTAACAAATATGATGTGATTGGGATTACGGAGACGTGGCTCCAGGATGATCAGGGCTGGGAACTCAACATCCAGGGGTATTCAACATTCAGGAAGGATAGAATAAAAGGAAAAGGAGGTGGGGTAGCATTGCTGGTTAAAGAGGACATTAATGCAATAGTTAGGAAAGACATTAGCTTGGATGATGTGGAATCTATATGGGTAGAGCTGCAGAACACCAAAGGGCAAAAAACGTTAGTGGGAGTTGTGTACAGACCTCCAAACAGTAGTAGTGATGTTGGGGAGGGCATCAAACAGGAAATTAGGGGTGCATGCAATAAAGGTGTAGCAATTATAATGGGTGACTTTAATATGCACATAGATTGGGCTAGCCAAACTGGAAGCAATGCGGTGGAGGAGGATTTCCTGGAATGCATAAGGGATGGTTTTCTAGACCAATATGTCGAGGAACCAACTAGGGGGGAGGCCATCTTAGACTGGGTGTTGTGTAATGAGAGAGGATTAATTAGCAATCTCATTGTGCGAGGCCCCTTGGGGAAGAGTGACCATAATATGGTGGAATTCTGCATTAGGATGGAGAATGAAACAGTTAATTCAGAGACCATGGTCCAGAACTTAAAGAAGGGTAACTTTGAAGGTATGAGGCGTGAATTGGCTAGGATAGATTGGCGAATGATACTTAGGGGGTTGACTGTGGATGGGCAATGGCAGACATTTAGAGACCGCATGGATGAATTACAACAATTGTACATTCCTGTCTGGCGTAAAAATAAAAAAGGGAAGGTGGCTCAACCGTGGCTATCTTGGGAAATCAGGGATAGTATTAAAGCCAAGGAAGTGGCATACAAATTGGCCAGAAATAGCAGCGAACCCGGGGACTGGGAGAAATTTAGAACACAGCAGAGGAGGACAAAGGGTTTGATTAGGGCAGGGAAAATGGAGTATGAGAAGAAGCTTGCAGGGAACATTAAGGCGGATTGCAAAAGTTTCTATAGGTATGTAAAGAGAAAGAGGTTAGTAAAGACAAACGTAGGTCCCCTGCAGTCAGAATCAGGGGAAGTCATAACGGGGAACAAAGAAATGGCAGACCAATTGAACAAGTACTTTGGTTCGGTATTCACGAAGGAGGACACAAACAACCTTCCGGATATAAAAAGTGTCAGAGGGTCTAGTAAGGAGGAGGAACTGAGGGAAATCTTTATTAGTCGGGAAATTATGTTGGGGAAATTGATGGGATTGAAGGCCGATAAATCCCCAGGGCGTGATGGACTGCATCCCAGAGTACTTAAGGAGGTGACCTTGGAAATAGCGGATGCATTGACAGTCATTTTCCAACATTCCATTGACTCTGGATCAGTTCCTATCGAGTGGAGGGTAGCTAATGTAACCCCACTTTTTAAAAAAAAAAAGGGAGAGAGGAAACAGGGAATTATAGACCGGTCAGCCTGACCTCAGTAGTGGGTAAAATGATGGAACCAATTATTAAGGATGTCATAGCAGCGCATTTGGAAAATGATGACATGATAGGTCCAAGTCAGCATGGATTTGTGAAAGGGAAATCATGCTTGACAAATCTTCTGGAATTTTTTGAGGATGTTTCCAGTAAAGTAGACAAAGGAGAACCAGTTGATGTGGTATATTTGGACTTTCAGAAGGCTTTCGACAAGGTCCCACACAAGAGATTAATGTGCAAAGTTAAAGCACATGGGATTGGGGGTAGTGTGCTGACGTGGATTGAGAACTGGTTGTCAGACAGGAAGCAAAGAGTAGGAGTAAATGGGGACTTTTCAGAATGGCAGGCAGTGACTAGTGGGGTACCGCAAGGTTCTGTGCTGGGGCCCCAGCTGTTTACATTGTACATTAATGATTTAGACGAGGGAATTAAATGTAGTATCTCCAAATTTGCGGATGACACTAAGTTGGGTGGCAGTGTGAGCTGCGAGGAGGATGCTATGAGGCTGCAGAGTGACTTGGATAGGTTAGGTGAGTGGGCAAATGCATGGCAGATGAAGTATAATGTGGATAAATGTGAGGTTATCCACTTTGGTGGTAAAAACAGAGAGACAGACTATTATCTGAATGGTGACAGATTAGGAAAAGGGGAGGTGTAAAGAGACCTGGGTGTCATGGTACATCAGTCATTGAAGGTTGGCATGCAGGTGCAGCAGGCGGTTAAGAAAGCAAATGGCATGTTGGCCTTCATAGCGAGGGGATTTGAGTACAGGGGCAGGGAGGTGTTACTACAGTTGTACAGGGCCTTGGTGAGGCCACACCTGGAGTATTGTGTACAGTTTTGGTCTCCTAACTTGAGGAAGGACATTCTTGCTATTGAGGGAGTGCAGCGAAGATTCACCAGACTGATTCCCGGGATTGTGGGACTGACCTATCAAGAAAGACTGGATCAACTGGGCTTTTATTCACTGGAGTTCAGAAGAATGAGAGGGGACCTCATAGAAACGTTTAAAATTCTGACGGGTTTAGACAGGTTAGATGCAGGAAGAATATTCCCAATGTTGGGGAAGTCCAGAACCAGGGGTCACAGTCTAAGGATAAGGGGTAAGCCATTTAGGACCGAGATGAGGAGAAACTTCTTCACCCAGAGAGTGGTGAACCTGTGGAATTCTCTACCACAGAAAGTAGTTGAGGCCAATTCACTAAATATATTCAAAAGGGAGTTAGATGAAGTCCTTACTACTCGGGGGATCAAGGGGTATGGTGAGAAAGCAGGAATGTGGTATTGAAGTTTCATGTTCAGCCATGAACTCATTGAATGGCGGTGCAGGCTAGAAGGGCTGAATGGCCTGCTCCTGCACCTATTTTCTATGTTTCTATGTAACATCCCCACCAACTCTTGGGAATCCTTGGCCCATGAAGTGGAGAAGAACCATTTGGGTCTCTTCGTCGGGATCACGCGGAAGCCAAGTACAAACGGTAAAAGGAGCGTACGATAAATCAAGCACCCCACCTCCCCGTCCCTTCAACCGCCACCTGCCCCACCTGTGACAGAGTCTGTAGATCCCGCATTGGACTCATCAGCCACCTTAGAAATCATATTCGTGTGGAAGCAAATCATCCTCGACTCCGGGGGACGGCCTAAGAAGAAGAAGAAGCAGCAGTAGGAAATGTGACAGCCAGTTTGCGCACAGCAAGCTCCCACAAACAGCAATGAGATAATCACCAGATAATGTTTTAGTGATGATGGTTGAGGGATAAATATTGGCCAGGACACCGAGGATAGCTCTCCTCTTCTTCAAAATAGTACCATGGGATCTATTACGTCCACCTGAGAGAACAGACTTGGTCTAACGTCTCATCTGAAAGACAGCATCTGACCGTGCAGCTCTCCCTCAGCACTGCACTGGAGTGTCAGTCTGGATTTTGTGCTCAAGTCTCTGGAGTGGGACTTGAACCCACAACCTTCTGACTCCGGCGAGGATGCTACCGTTGGAACTTGCAGCATCTCTTGTTGCACTTGCATCCAGTTTCCCTAATAAGTCCACTAATTAGACTAAGTAGGTTACTACTGTGAGGGGAAAAAAACTTTAGAATTGAAGGAATTGAGAACTGGTTGGGATTGCAAGACTGTTGTATATAAACTATGGTGCAATAAACCCTTGATAAACTTGAACAGTGCTATTTTCTATTATCCGTCAGGAACACTTGTGAGTGTGAGCAGAAAGTAAAATTGCTGGAAGACCTGGATGTTTGTTCAGCCAAGTTCAGTTGCTCCCGAGCTGAGAATGAATTGAAGCGACATGGTGCTCGCATGCTCTGTGATGTGCTCTTGGACCAGACGGTGCTGCCTGGAGTGGGAAATATCATCAAAAATGAATCAATGTTTGACAGTAGCTTCCACCCTGCTGTAAAGGTAAAATCCTCCTGTAGCAGGGTCCATTTTTACTTGGCCTTTATTTGAAACAAATCTGCATGTTTTAGGCCAGGAGAAATTAAATAAAGTGGCAACTTTTTTTTTTAAGACTTTAAAGAAAAAAATCTCATAATACTTCCCCCTTTTATATATCTATTTATATTGCATTTTATTTTTCTCTCCTCAACACAAATGGGGGAAATTTTAACCCCCAGCATGACTGGGGGGGGGGGGTGGGGGGAGTGATAAATCGGAAAATATGCGAAGCGCACCTACACTTTGGTTGTAACTGTGGTGTGTTTGGGGGCGTCTGAATAACCCAGTCTGGAGAGATGGATCCATGATTATAATTTGTTAATGAGGCCCTGATCCTCAGATTTTGGCAGCCTTTTCAATTTAACACTGGCTGGTCAGGTTTTAGCCCCCAGCAGCTGACGTGGGACAGGAGCAGTCGGATACAGTATGTATGTACTTTTTACCGCACTGCTTGTGGACCAGGAGGAGCAGGAGTTCACACCTCTCCCCTGAGGCACCAACACCCACCACCCTGTGGCTGCTCAAGCAAATCTTCTGCAATCATCCAAACTCCCAGTCCCCTCCAAACCAGTGATCCCTCCTGGTCTTACTCTCTTTGTCGATCTGGCTGGTTGCTGGGCAGGAAGCCGAGTACAAGAATAATAATAAGGTCCTGTCGTTAAACTCGTCAGAACCTCTCTGTTCCTGGCACTTCCAGGTTTCCCCCCCATCCCCGCAAACACGCGCTACTGCTCTCTCCCTCCCCGTAAATATTGGGGTCATTCAATCCTTTTGGGTATTATTCGGTGGGTGATGGCAACCTTCCAGCAGCTTGCTGAAGTAGGCTGGTTTTAATCTACATCTCAGCAGAGCCCCATGCATACACCTTTCAGCCAGGGTTACTGGACAGTGATCCCATGTAAATGTGACTGTGGTAAACGATCCCTCCTCATCCTTCTCGACCTGTCTGCAGCCTTTGACACGGTTGACCACACCATCCTCCAATGCCTCTCCTCCATCGTCCAGCTGGGTGGAACTACCCTCACCTGTTTCTATTTCTATCTGCCCAGTCGTAGCCAGAGATTCACCTGCAATGTCTTTTCTTCCCACTCCTGGCTGGCTTCCCACATTCTACACTATGTAAACTAGAGGTGATCCAAAACTTGGCTGCTCGTGTCCTAACTCGCACCAAGTCCCGTTCCCCCATCATTCCCGTGCTCGCTGACTTACATTGGCTCCCAGTTAAGCAACGCCTCGGTTTCAAAATTCTCATCCTTATTTTCAAATCCCTCCATGGCCTCGCCCCTCCCTATCTCTGTAATCTCCTCCAACCCCACGACGCCCCAAGATGTCTGCGCTCCTCTAATTCTGCTCTCTTGAGCATTTCTGATTATAATTCTTCACTGTTTTAATCTTTCCTCGTGTGTCTCTGTCAAATTTTGTTTCAGAAAGCTCCTGTGAAGTGCCTTGGGACATTTTCCTATGTTAATGGTGCTATAGAATGCAAGTTGTTGTAATGGATCCTCAGTTGATTTTTTTCCCCCCTCAACTTCTTTGTGTAGGATCTTTGAATGCATTTATTACACTTTCACCACTGCCATGGCTCATTTCCACACCACAGAATATAATTGCACACTGAGCTATGTGCAGAGTGTTGTAGTGTTTGATAAAATGCTTTCCATCTGTTGTGAGAAATCCAGAATTAAGCCAATGCCCAACAGCCCTGAGACTCCAAATTTGAGGTTGGGCGTAGCTCAAGACATACAACTGATGCTGTTGAATTTATGGTTATCCTGCTGGATATCTGTGCTGTAAAACCAGCTGCAAGTAGAATGCAGAACTTGTTTTGAGCTGTTTTTTAAAAAAAAAATATTGGTATTTTAGCATGACTTCTGATGCATATGACATTGACACCATTTCCATAACCACTGACACAGATACTAATTTTCCAACTCAGTTCTTCACTACACAAGCCCCAAGAGCCTCAAAGTTTCAGTGTATGAATTATTCAATGCTTCAAAACCCTTTCAGATGATAATTGTTATGGCCCTAGTTATGTATATGTTACATTTCGGCACAAGACTAGCCAGTTCCATTTTCCTGTCAATTTTTTTGATCCTGTGGACATTCAGGGGGCAAAATTCCCCAGCACCCCACTTGGGGGCAGTAAACGAGTTGGGCGGGACTTCCTGCGCCCTATGCGCATGTGCCGTCCTGGCTGCAAAATTGCGGTTGCCGTCCCTCACAGGAAGTGGAGCACGTGACATTGCTTTACACCCCGATAGAGCGCCCTGGAGGTGCTAACGAGAGGTGCAATACAGGACACTTTCGGCCCCTCAGTCTCTGTGTTTTTAATAGCATCTCAATAAGTAAAATTTGTATTCTTTTCAATATTTGATTAACCACTTATGAAATCCTTCATACACAAACATGTTTCTTTTCCAAGTACAAACTAACATTCTTGCCTTGAGGGCTTGTGTGGACCAATTTATAACCCACATCAGTTGGTTTTGAAGTTTATAAATTATTTTGATCAGTCTTTACTTAATTCTAGGTAATTTTGCAAAGCGACCCTCAGAATTTCAGACTGGAGAGGTTAAAAAAGAAAAAGACTTGCACTTATATAATGTTTTACAGCCAATGAAGTCCTTTTTGAAGTGTAGTCACTGTTGTAATGTAGGAAACGCGGCAGCCAATTTGCACACAACAAGCTTCGACAAACGGCAATGTGATAATGACCAGATTATCTGTTTTTATCGTAATGTTGATTGAGAGATAAATATTGGCTAGGACACCGGGGATAACTCCCCTGTTCTTCGAAATAGGATCTTTTACGTCCACCTGAGAGGGCAAACGGAACCTCTGTTTAACGTCTCATCCGAAAGACGGCGACTCCAGTGTTGCAGCACTCCCTCAGTGCTGCAAAGGGATGTCAACCTAGATTTTTGTGCTCAATCTCTGGACTTGAATCCACAAATGCATACTATATTTTGTACATGCTGTAAACACACTTAATTTTGACTGGCCCCAATATCAGACTTGAAATCAGGTTGCGTACAGGAAAACTTTTTATTTGCTTGTTATAATTCTTGCTGTACTGTATAGCTATAGGCAATACAAACACCCTTTTCACTATAGCTATAGGCAATACCTGCTCTGTTAAATTGAGACAGTAACACTTGTTGCATGTTAAAACTCTTTTAAAATGGGAGATTATATTTGGATGAAAAATCTTGGAATGGTTTCTTCACGAAATGGAGAGAGGCTTGCACATGGCTAGTATGTGCTCCGTTATTGTGCACCACAATATAAGAAAGTATTTAACCCATCGTAATTCATCCATTGAGTTCCCAATGTTCTCCTATTGTAACATCCAATTGTTTCTCAAATGATTGCAAGGTTTTTGCCTTCACTACTCTATGTGGAAGCCGAGTCCACATTTTGATCTTTCTTCAGGTGAAGAATTTTCTGATACCAGTGCTAAAATGACCTTTTACCTTGCTGTAAACCTGTGTCCCCTGTTTTTACTCCGAGTTTTATTTGTTGTAATATTCCAGGTTAACTTCTTGTATACCCTTAACAATCTCGTATACCTCCAAGATTAATTCAGAAGTGCAGGTTTCTCCAGTCTTCCTTGTATCTCGTAACCTTGATAATTGGCATGAACCTCATGGCTCCCCTATGTACTGCCTCCAGCACTTGAATATCTCTTGTTTCTTGGCAACCAGTACTGGATGCAGTATTCAAGATATTCAGTTACCAAAAGCTATAAAGTTTGATCATTACCTCCTGATTTATATTCTACTGTTTTGGCTGTATAGTTCAACATCCTGCTGGCTTTGTTGATTGCTGCTCTGCATTGGTTGGACATATTTAGTGTTGCATCTACTAAGATGCCTAGGTCTCTTTCAGCTTCATCCTTAGCTATTTCAGCACCAGTCATAAAGTATGTATGCTGTCTATTTTATTTTCTTATGTTTAGCACTTTACATTTCTCTGCATTCATTTTCATCTGCCATTGTTCTGTCCACTTGCATATTTTTCCCAACTCATTGGCTGGAATTTTCCTGGGGTTTAGCGGGCGGGATCGGTGGCAGGTCGGGTGGGAAAGTCTGATATTTTTGACAGCGGGTCGGGACTCCGCTGTCAATCTGCCGCAACGCGTCTTTCACAATTTTGAAACTGTCAGCGCTGAGCAGACCCGATGGGCAGCGGTGGGCAACCCAATTAAACTAATTAGCATCTAGTTGACAGGTCATTAACATGCTTTTTTAACTTACCTTTTCACTTCAACATCATGGCCATGGGAAACATGCTATTCGGGACTGCTGTCAACTGAGGTGGGAGTTCAGTGGCCATTGCTCCATCTGATTACATGACAGCTTCAAGTGTAAAAGCTCCCACCTGACAGATCATCACTTTCATCAGCCACAAACTAATTCTCAGTCCATTCCCAGTACAGATTATGCAGACCTTCCACTCTCGATCCACTCTTACCTCATTGGAAGAACTCTCTCGCCACTGACAGAATGCTTCTGTCATCTCTACTTCACCTGCCATCTATTCTGTCAACATGGATGCCCTTTATGTGGCAGGGGGTGGAAATCAGAATTCCCAATCCTGGTTGCATCCAATGATTGTATTGACAAATGTGAAGTGATGAAGGAAAATAAACATTGGAACTATAAACTAAATAATGTTCTACAGAATGCAGGCGAAGAATAGTGAGATATTGGACAGATTGTTAAAACCATCTGCACAAGGTTTGGCAGTGGTAAATAAAAGCCAATGGGATCTTGGGTTTTATAGTGGCTGGAATAGAATGCAAATTGTAGGATGCGATACTGAGCCTGTGCAGGCATTGGGTTGTTCATATCTGGTGCACAGTGTGTAGTTCTCGTCACCATATTGCAGGAGGGACATCCATGACACAGGAAGAGATGCTGCAAAATGCTGCTCATCTGATGTCTGGCATCAGAACCCGAGTTATAAGAAAAGCCTGCAGAAGCTGAGTTTCTTTGCACTAGAGAACACTAAAGAAGACTGAGAGGTATTCTTACTGAGGTATTCAAAATCCTTAAGGGTATCAACAAGTTAAACCTTGAGAAACTGTTCACCGTGTCCGTGAGAACAACAGCAAGATGGCATGGGACAAAGCTGGAAGAGGAAGGTGAATGGACAGATTAGCTAAATCTGTTTCACAAAGGAAGACACACATAACCTTCCAGAAATACTAGGGGACCGAGGGTCTAGTGCGAAGGAGGAACTGAAGGAAATCATTATTACTCAGGAAATTGTGTTAGGGAAATTGATGGGATTGAAGGCCGATAAATCCCCAGGGCCTGATAGTCTGCATCCCAGAGTACTTAAGGAAGTGGCCCTAGAAATAATGGATGCATTGGTGATCATTTTCCAGCAGTCTATCGACTCTTGATCAGTTCCTGCGGACTAGAGGATAGCTAATGTAACACCATTTTTTTAAAAAGGAGGGAGAGAGAAAACGGGGTATTATTAGCCTGACATCAGTAGTGGGGAAAATGTTGGAATCAATTATTAAAGATGAAATAGCAGCACATTTGGAAAGCAGTGACAGGATCGGTCCAAGTCAGCATGGATTTATGAAAGGGAAATCAGGCTTGACAAATCTAGAATTTTTTGAGGATATAACTCGTAGAGTGGATAAGGGAGAACCAGTGGATATGTATTTGGACTTTCAAAAGGCTTTTGACAAGGTCCCACACAAGAGATTGATGTGCAAAATTAAACCACATGGTATTAGGGGTAATGTATTGACATGGATAGAGAACTGGTTGGCAGACAGGAAGCAGAGAGTCGGGATAAACGAGTCCTTTTCAGAATGGCAGGCAGTGACTAGTGGGGTGCCGCAAGGCTCGGTGCTGGGACTCCAGCTATTTATAATATACATCAATGATTTAGATGAAGGAATTGAGTGTAATATCTCCAAGTTTGCAGATGACGCTAAGCTGGGTGGCAGTGAGCTGTGAGGAGGCTGCTAAGAGGCGGCAGGGTGACTTGGACAGGTTAGGTGAGTGGGAAAATGCATGGCAGATGCAATGTAATGTGGATAAATGTGAGGTTATCCACTTCGGTGGTAAAAACATGAAGGCAGAATATTATCTGAATGGCGGCAGATTAGGAAAAGGGGAGATGCAATGAGACCTGGGTGTCATGGTACATCAGTCATTGAAAGTTGGCATGCAGATACAGCAGGCGATGAAGAAGGCAAATGGCATGTTGGCCTTCATAGCTAGGGGATTTGAGTATAGGAGCAGGGAGGGTCTTACTGCAGTTGTACAGGGCCTTGGTGAGGCCTCACTTGGAATATTGTGTTCAGTTTTGGTCTCCTAATCTGAGGAAGGACGTTCTTGCTATTGAGGGAGTGCAGTGAAGTTTCACCAGACCGATTCCCAGGATGGCAGGACTGACATATGAGGAGAGACTGGATTGACTGGGCCTGTATTCACTGGAGTTTAGAAACATAGAAACATAGACATAGAAAATAGGAGCAGTAATAGGCCATTCGGCCCTTCCAGTCTGCACCGCCATTCAATATGATCATGACTGATCCTCTATCAACACCATATTCCCGGTTTTTCCCCATACCCCTTGATACCTTTTGTTTCTAGAAATCTATCTATCTCGCTCTTAAATGTATTCAGTGACTTGGCCTCCACAGCCTTCTGTGGTAGAGAATTCCACAGGTTCACCACCCTCTGAATGAAAACATTTCTCCTCATCTCATAGAAACATAGACATAGAAAATAGGTGCAGGAGTAGGCCATTCGGCCCTTCTAGCCTGCACCGCCATTCAATGAGTTCATGGCTGAACATTCAACTTCAGTACCCCATTCCTGCTTTCTCGCCATACCCCTTGATCCCCCTAGCAGTAAGGACCTCATCTAACTCCTTTTTGAATATATTTAGTGAATTGGCCTCAACAACTTTCTGTGGTAGAGAATTCCACAGGTTCACCACTCTCTGGGTGAAGAAGTTCCTCTGCATCTCGGTCCTAAATGGCTTACTCCTTATCCTTAGACTGTGACCCCTGGTTCTGGACTTCCCCAACATTGGGAACATTCTTCCTGCATCTAACCTGTCTAACCCCGTCAGAATTTTATATGTTTCTATGAGGTCCCCTCTCATTCTTCTGAACTCCAGTGAATACAAGCCCAGTTGATCCAGTCTTTCTTGATAGGTCAGTCCCGCCATCCCGGGAATCAGTCTGGTGAACCTTCGCTGCACTCCCTCAATAGCAAGAATGTCCTTCCTCAGGTTAGGAGACCAAAACTGTACACAATACTCCAGGTGTGGCCTCACCAATGCCCTGTACAACTGTAGCAACACCTCCCTGCCCCTGTACTCAAATCCCCTTGCTATGAAGGCCAACATGCCATTTGCTTTCTTAACCGCCTGCTGCACCTGCATGCCAACCTTCAATGACTGATGTACCATGACACCCAGGTCTCTTTGCACCTCCCCTTTTCCTAATTTGTCACCATTCAGATAATAGTCTGTCTCTCTGTTTTTACCACCAAAGTGGATAACCTCACATTTATCCACATTATACTTCATCTGCCATGCATTTGCCCACTCACCTAACCTATCCAAGTCGCTCTGCAGCCTCACAGCATCCTCCTCGCAGCTCACACTGCCACCCAACTTAGTGTCATCCGCAAATTTGGAGATACTACATTTAATCCCCTCATCTAAATCATTAATGTACAGTGTAAACAGCTGGGGCCCCAGCACAGAACCTTGCGGTACCCCACTAGTCACTGCCTGCCATTCTGAAAAGTACCCATTTACTCCTACTCTTTGCTTCCTGTCTGACAACCAGTTCTCAATCCATGTCAGTACACTACCCCCAATCCCATGTGCTCTAACTTTGCACATCAATCTCTTGTGTGGGACCTTGTCGAACGCCTTCTGAAAGTCCAAATATACCACATCAACTGGTTCTCCCTTATCCACTCTACTGGAAACATCCTCAAAAAATTCCAGAAGATTTGTCAAGCATGATTTCCCTTTCACAAATCCATGCTGACTTGGACCTATCATGTCACCTCTTTCCAAATGCACTGCTATGACATCCTTAATAATTGATTCCATCATTTTACCCACTACCGATGTCAGGCTGACCGGTCTATAATTCCCTGTTTTCTCTCTCCCTCCTTTTTTAAAAAGTGGGGTTACATTGGCTACCCTCCACTCCATAGGAACTGATCCAGAGTCAATGGAATGTTGGAAAATGACTGTCAACGCATCCACTATTTCCAAGGCCACCTCCTTAAGTACTCTGGAATGCAGTCCATCAGGCCCTGGGGATTTATCGGCCTTCAATCCCATCAATTTCCCCAACACAATTTCCCGGCTAATAAGGATTTCCCTCAGTTCCTCCTCCTTACTAGACCCCCCGACCCCTTTTATAACCGGAAGGTTGTTCGTGTCCTCCTTCGTGAATACCGAACCAAAGTACTTGTTCAATTGGTCCGCCATTTCTTTGTTCCCCGTTATGACTTCCCCTGATTCTGACTGCAGGGGACCTACATTTGTCTTTACTAACCTTTTTCTCTTTACATATCTATAGAAACTTTTGCAATCCGTCTTAATGTTCCCTGCAAGCTTCTTCTCATACTCCATTTTCCCTGCCCTAATCAAACCCTTTGTCCTCCTCTGCTGAGTTCTAAATTTCTCCCAGTCCCCAGGTTCGCTGCTATTTCTGGCCAATTTGTATGCCACTTCCTTGGCTTTAATACTATCCCTGATTTCCCTTGATAGCCACGGTTGAGCCACCTTCCCTTTTTTATTTCTATGCCAGACAGGAATGTACAATTGTTGTAGTTCATCCATGCGGTCTCTAAATGTCTGCCATTGCCCATCCACAGTCAACCTCTTAAGTATCATTCGCCAATCCATCTCAGCCAATTCACGCCTCATACCTTCAAAGTTAGCCTTCTTTAAGTTCTGGACCATGGTCCCTGAATTAACTGTTTCATTCTCCATCCTAATGCAGAATTCCACCATATTATGGTCACTCTTCCCCAAGGGGCCTCGCACAACGAGATTGCTAATTAATCCTTTCTCATTACATAACACCCAGTCTAAGATGGCCTCCCCCCTAGTTGGTTCCTCGACATATTGGTCTAAAAAACCATCCCTTATGCACTCCAGAAAATCCTCCTCCACCGTATTGCTTCCAGTTTGGTTAGCCCAATCTATGTGCATATTAAAGTCACCCATTATAACTGCTGCACCTTTATTGCACGCACCCCTAATTTCCTGTTTGATGCCCTCCCCAACATCACTACTACTGTTTGGAGGTCTGTACACAACTCCCACTAACGTTTTTTGCCCTTTGGTGTTCTGCAGCTCTACCCATATAGATTCCACATCATCCAAGCTAATGTCCTTCCTAACTATTGCCTTAATCTCCTCCTTAACCAGCAATGCCACCCCACCTCCTTTTCCTTTTATTCTATCCTTCCTGAATGTTGAATACCCCTGGATGTTGAGTTCCCAGCCCTGCTCATCCTGGAGCCACGTCTCCGTAATCCCAATCACATCATATTTGTTAACATCTATTTGCACAGTTAATTCATCCACCTTATTGCGGATACTCCTTGCATTAAGACACAAAGCCTTTAGGCTTGTTTTTTTAACACCCTCTGTCCTTTTAGAATTTTGCTAGAATGAGAGGAGATCTCATTGAAACATATAAAATTCTGACGGGACTGCAGGTTAGATGCAGGAAGAATGTTCCCAATGTTGGGGAAGTCCAGAAGCAGGGGCCACAGTTTAAGGATAAGGGGTAAGCCATTTAGGACCAAGAGGAGAAACTTCTTCACTCAGAGAGTTGTTAACCTGTGGAATTTTCGACCTCAGAGAGTTGTTGATGCCAGTTCGTTAGATATATTTAAGAGAGAGTTAGATATGGCCCTTATGGCTAAAGGGATCAAGGGATATGGAGAGAAAGCAGGAAAGGGGTATTGAGGTGAATGATGGTGCAGGCTCGAAGGGCCGAATAGCCTACTCCTGCATCTATTTTCTATGTTTCTATGTTTCACATAGAGACAGTGGAGTGTTTAGGATGGACTGGCCAGGGTTGCGATCCAATCTGAAAACATCAATAATTTTAAGAGGGAGCTGGACAGGCATGTAATGAGAAAATGAATTCGGGGAATACAGTTCGACAACTGTATTGTTTTTAAACCCTGGTCTGGAATGGTCTTTTCTGATCCTGTACATTTCTATATCTCCTGCTGAGCTCGACTGATGAGCTGCATGTAAACTGACGAGCTCTCACTGGTCCAGCTCATCTAAGAGTACTGGCCACTTGGGTAAGATGCTAGAGGGCTACATTTATCCATGGAAATGAACACCGCACGAGTTGATATCTTCAGGAGAGGCAGGGAAGAAGTAAGGGGGCTATTGCTTACTGTTGCCAGATCATCCCTTTCTCCAAAGGGCTCCTATTATTATCGAAAAATATCAAATGCTGCCTAAACAAAACACGTTCACATCTTGGCTCGCGCTGGTCAAACCTCAAAACAATTTATTGTAAACAGGGAGAAAGCTTGGCGAGTCGTATTTAATGCAAAAATTAATCATCAAGTGATTTCAGACAATATAATGGACTTGTGGGTTGTATATCGTAGATTTACTCAAGCTATTTTTGTGCAAACCAAAATATTAATTACCTTTTTAAAAATGCATTCATACTAAATTTTGCTTTTTCATAAACTGAGATGCAAAATAATGTAAACCTGTGAAGAGATGACAGTTGAATAATTAATTTTTGTATCAGATGTCAGTACCGCATTTATTACAGAGGATTTCTGTGACCATCAGCTAAGCTTTAAGTTGAGCTGTGCTCTGCAATGTATTGACAGATTTTCATTGTTCTAAAATGCTTTTGATGTGAAGCCAGTTGTTTCCAGTAACTTTAAAATCAAACATCAAGCATTAATGATTTATAAAGTAAACCATTATCTCAGATACATGTCCTTTCTCGTAGATTTGCCAGTTATCAGCTGAGCAAATACACCACCTTGTAAAAGTGACTCGTGACTTCACAATTCTGTTTCATAAGGTAAGAATCTGTATTTTTATTATTTGTGATAAATCAACTCAATTGTTATATTGTCTAACACAGTAGCTCCCTCTAGTCAAAGTTGACATAAACTTTACCTCTTTACTGAGCAATGCATTGTATAGTTTAAAAAAAATACTATTCAAGCAGAAAGCTTGGGCATGTATTGTGGTACGCGTGAAGCAGTGACCGTGTGATGGTTGACATCTCTAATTTTCCACGCAGCTTTGCCAAATATTTGTCAAATTTCAGCATTATTAAATCTTGCGTAATGTAGGACTTATTTTATCAAAAATTGTTGTGACTTGGGATTTAGATCTTATCAAACAACTATTAATCTGTTTTCACAACAAAATAAAATATAAATAAGGATTACTAGTCTTGTTTAATTTTTTTTTTCCCACCATAAGTTCCAGGATTTTTGGGGGCTTGGTGACTCCAAAGCTGGTTCTCTCCTGATTTGTTTCAGCTAGAAAGCCTGATTTCACCCTGGAACATGTCATTCTAGATTTAATAATGAGTTAACCACAATTAGTTAACATCTGACAATAACATCTTACGAAGAGTAACCATAATATGATTGCATTTGATATTGGGTTTGAGAGGGAACAGATTGGTTTGTGATTCTATGTTTTAAATTTAAGTATGGTAAACTTCGAAGGGATGGGAAGTAAATTGATCACAGTGAACTGTCAATGGGTAAAACGACAAACAGTGGGAAGTATTCCAAGAGGTATTTGGTACAATAAAAAATCTGTACATGCCCCTAAAAGGCAAAAACTCCACTTGTGCAGTTCAGGAATTATGGTCAACAAATGAGCTAAGAGACAGTGTCAAGCGAAAAGAAAAAGCTTCCACAAATTAAAAGAAACAGACTACACTGGAGTATTGGCCTAGATTACTTATTCAGGTCACTAGAGTGAGGCTTGAACCCACAACATTCTGACTCGGAGCCAAAGCAGATACCTGAACATTCTATTTAAGTCCCCTCTGCCATATCACCTCTCTCTTCTGCAAAAGGCTCCTCAAAACCTACCTCTTTACATAAGCTCCCTTTTGTCACCAGTCCTAATTCTTGTAACCCCATTTCTCAAATCTCTGGTGAAGTGCTTTGATTTTTTTTTTAGTATGTTATAGGTGCTATATCAACGTAAATTATAATTGAATAATCTGTCTTCGAGCTGTTTACACAAGAAAAAAGTGCAAACTTTTACACATGGTAAATGTCAAAATCTGCACTTCCGATCTGGAACTATTACTGAGCAACGCCACAGGAGATCTACGAGGAATTGGCACAATTTGAGCTCTTGTGTTCAACATTGGAAGGAGATTTGGTCTCTCTCCATCAGTCTAACTTATACTCTATGATTTCACTCTCTTTCTTCCTACTTTTTAGTGTCGGAAAATGGGATCAGCCTTGTATAAGCATTACAAAGTGTACAAGCGTTCCTCATGTGGACATTGCAATGGTAAAATCACTGTCTGCCGCCTTGGTGAAAACAACCGTATGACGTATTTCTGCTCACGCTGTCAGAAGGAAGATCCCTGGCAGGTTAACATTAGGTACTGCACACGTATGGAATATGTTAAATGTACAATGTTTACCAGACACCTTTTGGAAAGCTGAGCTGAGGCCAGACAATGTGAACGAGGATTATTTTGAAATTGTACTTTAGATCAGAACCACATGCCACTTTGGCTGATTTGAATTTTATTACAAATTCACTTTTGATTCTTGAATTAAGAACTGTAGAGCACTCCATCTCCAATTAACTTTTAAAAATTTTTGTCCTGGTTTCCAAAGCTTGTAGTCTCGCGTCCATATTTCTCATTCCCACTACTTTGTCACTTTGACTCCTTGTTTTTCCCTCTAGTTATTTCTGGTTACTCTTAGTCTCTCTCTATTGTACTCTATTGCTTCCAGTCAGTCCTTGCCTTTCTTACCTCCGTATCCCATCATGTTTATTCAACATTTATTTTGGCTCTTGTGGTCTTATTTTGTGGCTCGTCCAAATGTTGCAAATCTCAATTCATGATCGAAATGTGATGCCACATGAGGAGTAGTCAGTATCTTGAAATCTGACCAGATCAGTTTCTCTGGGTCTTTATGAATTGCTTTTCTTTCCCTTTCCCCCTCCCTCCCGAATGTAGTTATTTTCTTTTTACTATTCAGGTATTGCTAAGCTCTAAACTATTCCCCGAAAAGGGTACCCTAGCCACTGCTTAAATTATTTTTTCCATTCTGGAGATGTGGTGTCACTGGCAGTTGCTACCCATCCCTAGTTGCACTTGACAAGGTAGTGGTGAGCCATCTTGAATCGCTGCAGTCTGCATGTTGATGGCGTTCCCATCTTGCTGTTGGCTAAGCATTTTTTTTTTCTTTTATTCGTTCATTGGATGTGGGTATCGCTGGCAAGGTCAGCATTTATTGCCCATCCCTAATTGCCCTAGAGAAGATGGTGGTGAGCTGCAGTCCATGTGGTGAAGGTACTCCCGCAGTACCCAGCGACGATGAAGGAATGGCGATATACTTCCAAGTCAGGATGGTGTGTGGAGGTGATGGTGTTCCTAAGTGCCTGCTGCCCTTGTCCTTCTAGGTGGTAGAGGTCGCGGGTTTGGGAGGTGCTGCCAAAGAAACCTTGGCGAGTTGCTGCAGTGCATCTTGTAGATGGTACACACTGCAGCCATGGTGCGTCAGTGGTGGAGGGAGTGAATGTTTAAGGTGGTGGATGGATTGCGAATCAAGCGGGCTGCTTTGTCCTGAATGATGTTGAGCTTCTTGAGTGTTGGAGCTGCACTCATCCAGGCAAAGTGGAGAGTATTCCATCACACTCCTGACTTGTGCCTTGTAGGCAGTGGAAAGGCTTTGGGGAGTCAGGAAGTCAAACACTCGCCTCAGAATACCCAGCCTCTGACCTGCTCTTGTTGCCACAGTATTTGTGGTTGGCCCAGTTAAGTTTCTGGTCAGTGGTGACCCCCAAGATGTTTATGCTGGGGGATTCGGCAATTATAATGCCGTTCAGTGTCAAGGGGTGGTGGTTAGACTCTCACTTGTGCAGCGTGAATTTTACTTGCCACTTAGCAACCCAAGCCTGAATGTCGTCCAGGTCTTGCTGCATGCGGGCATGGACTGCTTCATTATCTGAGGAGTTGCGAATGGCACTGAGCATTGTGCAGTCATCAGCGAACATTCCCACTTCTGACCTTAAGATGGAGGGAAGGTCATTAATGAAGCAGCTGAAGATCGGTGGGCCTAGGACACTGCCCTGAGGAACTCCTGCAGCAATGTCCTGGAGCTGTGATGATTGGCCTCCAACCACCACAACCATCTTCCTTTGTGCTAGGTATGACTTCAGCCAGTGGAGAGTTTTCTCCCTGATTCCCATTGACTTCAGTTTTACCAGAGCCCCTTGATGTAACACTCGATCAAATGCTGCCTTAATGTCAAGGGCAGTCACTCTCGCTTCACCTCTGGAAATCAGCTCCTTTGTCCAAGTTTGGTCCAAGGCTGTAATGAGGTCTGGAACCAAGTGGTCCTGGCTGAACCCATACTGGGCATCGGTGAACAGGTTATTGGTGAGTAAGTGCCGCTCGATAGCACTGTTGACGACCCCTTCCATCACTTTGCTGATGATTGAGAGTAGACTGATCGGATGGTAATTGGCTGGATTGGATTTGTCCTGCTTTTTGTGGACGGGACATACCTGGGCAGTTTTACACATTGTCAGATAGATGCCAGTGTTGTAGCTGTACTGGAACAGCTTGGTAGAGGCAAGGCTAGTTCTGGAGCATAAGGATCAGCACAACAGCCGGGCTGTTGTCGGGGCCCATAACCTTTGCTATATCCAGTGCTTTCAGCCTTTTCTAGATATCATGTGGAGTAAATCGAATTGGCTGAAGACTGGCTTCTGTGATGGTGGGGACCTCAGGAGGAGGCCGATATGGATCATCCACTCGGCACTTCTGGCTGAAAATGGTTGTAAACGCTTCAGCCTTGTCTTTTGTACTCACGTGCTGGGCTCCGCCATCATTGAGAATGGAGCCTCCTCCTCCCGTTAGTTGTTTAATGCTCCATCACCATTCACGACTGGATGTGGCAGGACTACAGAGCTTTAATCTGTTGGTTGTGGGATCGCTTAGCTTTGTCTATAGTGTGCTGCTTCTGCTTTTTAGCATGCATGTGTTACAGCTTCCCCAGGTTGGCACCTCATTTTTAGGTACACCTGGTGCTGCTCCTGACATGCTCTTCTACACTCTTCATTGAACCAGGGTTGAGTGGGGGATATGCCGGGCCATGAGATTACAGATTGTGGCGGAATAGAATTCTGTTGCTGTTGATGGCCCACAGCGCCTCATGGATGCCCAGTTTTGAGCTGCTAGATCTGTTCTGAATCTATCCCATTTAGCACTGTGGTAATACCACACAACACGATAGATGGTGTCCTCAATGTGAAGCCAGGACTTCGTCTCCACAATGACTGTGCGATGGTGGCAGCTACCAATGCTGTCATGGACAGATGCATCTGCGACAGGTAGATTGGTAAGGACGAGGTCAAGTAGGTTTTTCCCTCGTGTTGGTTCTCTTACCACCTGCCGTAGGCCCAGGCTGGCAGCTATGTCCTTCAGAGCTTGGTCAGTAGTGGTGCTACCGAGCCACTGTTGATGATGGACATTGAAGTCCCCCACCCAGATTACATTCTGTGCCCTTGCCAATCAAGCACACAGCTTTGTCCTGGATGGCATCAGACTTCTTGATTGTTGTTACAGCTATAGCCACCCAGGCAAGTGGAAATTGTTGCATCACACTCCTGACTTGTACCTTGCAGTTGTTCAGAGGCTTTGGGGAGACAGGCGGTCAGCCACTCGTGGCTATTGGAGCAGCCTCTGATCTGCTCTAGTAGCCATGGCATTTATTTAGTTGCTGCATATCTGTGTTTAATTGCCCATAGTAAGATGCAAGATCACATCACAAAATAAATATAGATGATGAAGTTCCCATTGTCCCATTTTAACTCATCCGCCCAGAAAGACCCTACAGTCTCCTCTTCTCCACCATTGCAGCTTCTGTTTCTAAAATAATTTGAGTTTTCATCTCCACTTCTTTACTTGCAAGAGCATTCCACGTGTCGCTCACTCTGTGAATCCTGAAATCTATGCTACATTTAAAGGTAGCTATATATTCTGCTTTGAAGAGAGCATGTACAGATGTTCCGTTTTAAACTGCTTTGCTGGTGTTTGCCAAGGTTTCTTTAGAGGTTTACAAACATCTCCACATACCCTTTAAATACATTGCCTGTAAATAAACCATAAATTTAAAGCACTGTAACTCTAGAAAATCTCAATTCCAATCATTCTCAACATCATAGGTGGAGCGTCACATTTTAATTCTTCAAAGATCTATTTTGATAACTATGAAACTTTTTCTAATGCTTTCAAATGTCTTGTTTTTAACAGTAATTTGCCTAAACGGAATAGCCTGTTGGGCCGGGCATATGGCTCTGAAGATTATTCCACTGACACCATTGCCAAAAAAGAAGAGGAAGAATGGACATGTTCACTCTGCACATTAATAAATGCACCATCAGCCAAGTCGTGCAATGCCTGTTTGACGCAAAGGCCTGTCAGTAAGTCATCTTCAGCAAGAGGACCAAAACAATTTTAGTCATTATTATCAAGTTGACTTAACTTTCGGCCATTTGCAATTTAATATTTCCAATTTCTGAACTCTCCGTGGCATAGTTAGTATCTTTCAAGAGAAAGATGTATTACTGTTGGAAATGTAATGTGAAAGTTTGCCTGAAATTGGCCACAAAGGTCAATTATAGTTTATGTTGTGGAATTTTATGCTATACTATTTACACAATGAGCAAAATATTAATGACTGTTTACATATTAATGACAATTTCCCCCCACCTCTGGGACCTAGAATCTGCCTCAACTAAATAGTTGTATCATAGATATTATTGACAGTTTTAAGTGTATGGTCCAAGCATGTAAATTAACTTTGTGAACTGTTCAAGAAAAACATTGTTAAATGTACAAATGAGTCCTCTTGCATTTTGTTGAGTAGCTGAGAGTTTAACATTGTAGTGAACATCTTGCTTACAACAGCTAAATTATTGCAGTTATGAAATCTCTCTCACCACCTCATAAATTTAACTTGCAAAAGGGTGCATAAAAAAATCTCACTTTAATGGTATTGAAGATTAATTATGTTCAGTAACGTTAATTGTGTGTTCTGCATCTTTTAAAGTGGAAGCTTCTCGTCAGACGCCTGGCTTTGATACTGATCTCATAAAATACCCATGCAATAGTTTTGGTAAGCCTCTAGTGGAATGGAAGCTGAATCGGAAGGCAGCATTTGGTACGACAACGCTGGTTCTCACATCACTAAGGAGCCCTCGGGAGAACCCCAGACCCACTTTCTCAGCAGAGCGTGAAATGAAAAGGAAGATACCCTTAGCTGATGGAAATCCTTCACGCCAAGCTTTGTCTTCGGTTAAGAATTGTTCTGCAAATGGAACGAACTCGAACCTCCGGATGAATAGTCCCTTTAATAATTATGTAAATCAAACGGCCAACAATTCAGCATCATTTAGTTGTACCAACCAAAGTTCATTTCATCAGCCAGCCAAAAGAATGAAAAAGGACCATCATTCGTCTTTCGATTCCAGCATGAGTACTGCAGTTTCTATTTCCAGGTGTGTCCATAGATTTATCTATTTAAAATGAAACTTCAGTTGGCTGAAAGTTACTGTGGGAGGTCAGTATTAAAGTAAGCTTAACTGTTTGATAGGTCATCCAAAACTCTGCTGCCCATGTCCTAACTCACACTAAGTCCTGTTCACACATCTCTCCTGTGCTCGCTGATTTACATTGGCTCCCGTTAAGCAACATCTTGATTTTAAAATTCTCATCCTTGTTTTCAAATCCCACCATGGCCTCTCCCCTCCCTATCTCGAATCTGCTCCAGCCCCACAACCCCCTGATATCTTGCACTCCTCTAATTCTGACCTCTTGAGCATCCCTGATTTTAATCGCTCAATAATTGGTGGCCGTGCCTTCAGCTATTAAGGCCCTAAGCTCTGGAATTACCTCCCTAAACCTCTCCACTTCTCTACCTCCCTTTCCTCCTTTAATGCGCTCCTTAAAGCCTACCTCTTTGACCAAGCTTTTGGTCATCTGCACTAATCGATTCATCATCATCATAGGCGGTCCCTCAAAGGAGGATGACTTGCTTCCACGAGTTCACAGGTGTTCCGATGAAGGACCCGATGTTCCAGTCCTGAACTCCACTTGAGGGGTTGGAAGATGCCTGTGCATGAATTTTTTTTAACGTGTGGTGACCGTTGCACACCAGCCACCATACGGTTTGACAGAGCTAGGCTTTGGTCCAGTGGCAAGGATTAACCAAGACGACTGGACCTTGAGACAATCACAATCACTAGGGAGGTAGTGCTGGACAGGCTAATGGGACTCAAGGTAGACAAGTCCCCGGTCCTGATGAAATGCATCCCAGGGTATTAAAAGAGATGGCGGAAGTTATAGCAGATGCATTCGTTATAATCTACCAAAATTCTCTGGACTCTGGGGAGGTACCAGCGGATTGGAAAGCAGCTAATGTAACGCCTCTGTTTTTAAAAAAAAAAGGGGCAGACAAAAGGCAGGTAACGAGGCCGGTTAGTTTAACATCTGTAGTGGGGAAAATGCTTGAAGCTATCATTAAGGAAGAAATAGCGGGACATCTAGATAGGAATAGTGCAATCAAGCAGACGCAACATGGATTCATGAAGGGGAAATCATGTTTAACTAATTTACTGGAATTCTTTGAGGATATAACGAGCATGGTGGATAGAGGTGTACCGATGGATGTGGTGTATTTAGACTTCCAAAAGGCATTCGATAAGGTGCCACACAAAAGGTTACTGCAGAAGATAAAGGTACGCGGAGTCAGAGGAAATGTATTAGCATGGATCGAGAAATGGCTGGCGAACAGAAAGCAGAGAGTCGGGATAAATGGGTCCTTTTCGGGTTGGAAATCAGTGGTTAGTGGTGTGCCACAGAGATCGGTGCTGGGACCACAACTGTTTATAATATACATAGATGACCTGGAAGAGGGGACAGAGTGTAGTATAACAAAATTTGCAGATGACACAAACATTAGTGGGAAAGCAGGTTGTGTAGAGGACAGAGAGGCTGCAAAGAGATTTAGATAAGTTAAGCGAATGGGCTAAGGTTTGGCAGATGGAATACAATGTCGGAAAATGTGAGGTCATCCACCTTGGAAGGGAAAAAAAACAGTAAAAGGGAATATTATTTGAATGGGGAGAAATTACAACATGCTGCGGTGCAGAGGGACCTGGGGTTCCTTGTGCATGAATCCCAAAAAGTTAATTTGCAGATAATCAAGAAAGCAAATGGAATATTGGCCTTCATTACGAGAGGGATGGAATACAAAAGCAGGGAGGTCCTGCTGCAACTGTACAGGGTATTGGTGAGGCCGCACCTGGAGTACTGCGTGCAGTTTTGGTCACCTTACTTAAGGAAGGATATACTAGCTTTGGAGGGGGTACAGAGACAATTCACTAGGCTGATTCCGGAGATGAGGGGGTTACCTTATGATGATAGATTGAGTAGACTGGGTCTTTACTCGTTGGAGTTCAGAAGGATGAGGGGTGATCTTATAGAAACATTTAAAATAATGAAAGGGATAGACAAGATAGAGAGGTTGTTTCCACTGGTCGGGGAGACTAGAACTAGGGGGTTCAGCCTCAAAAAACGGGGGAGCCAATTTAAAACCGAGTTGAGAAGGAATATCTTCTCCCAGAGGGTTGTGAATCTGTGGAATTCTCTGCCCAAGGAAGCAGTTGAGGCTAGCTCATTGAATGTATTCAAATCACAGATAGATAGATTTTTAACCAATAAGGGAATTAAGGGTTATAGGGAGCGGACGGGTAAGTGGAGCTGAGTTCACGGTCAGATCAGCCATGATCTTTTTGAATGGCGGAGCAGGCTCGAGGGGTTAGATGGCTTACTCCTGTTCCTAACTCTTTTGTTCTTATGTTCTTGCTCTGCTGCACGGATCTAGCGTGCACACTATAGACTAGGCCTATATTCTCTCGAGTTCAGAAGACTGAGTGGTGATCTTATTAAAAGATACAAAATTCTTACAGGGATGGACAGGGTGGATGCAGGGACTATGTTTCCCCTGGCTGGGGGAGTCTAGAACCAGGGGGTCACAGTCTCAATAAGGTATGGGCCATTTAGGACTGAGATGAGAAACTTCTTCACTCAGAGGGTGGTGAATCTTTGGAATTCTTTACCCCAGAGGGCTGTGAAGGCTCAGTTGTTGAGTATATTCAAGACAGGGATTGATAGATTTTTGGATATTAAGAGAATCGAGGGATATGGGGATAGTGCAGGAAAGTGGAGTTGAGGTAGAAGATCGGCCATAATCTTATTGAATGGTGGAGTAGGCTCAAGGGGCCGAATGGCTGACTCCTGCTCCTATTTCACATGTTCTTATATCTCTTTATATGGCTCGGCATCAATTTTTGTATGATAACACTTCTGTGAAGCGCCTTGGGATGTTTTACTATGATCAATAATGCTTTAAATGAGCTATATAAATACGAGTTGTTGAGTATCATACCTTTCACACCTCTGGGCATTATTTTACATTTTCTTCAAAAAAAGCTGCCCATCTTAATCCAGCTGCTCCTGCCAGTCTCCATTGCTGCTTTTGATCGAATATTATGATGGATACAGTATTACATCTATCCTTCTGTTACATGATTTTGTGGAAAATAAATCCGGACAATGTCCTCAATTAGTGAACTGCTTCGTTGACATCTGGGCAGTTAAATGGCACAGAATATGACATTGGCCCTGAATTTCCGGTCGGTGGCTTCTTTTGAAAGAACGCCTCCGACCGGAGAATTTTTACAAAAGTACCTGGTGGTCCCGGAGGAGCGTGGGATTCCGTTGGGGAAGCCTTCTCTTCCCGCGCTGCGAAGTGCGCTCCCGTCCTCGAGGTTCCCACACAGAAGGTGCAGTCACGTGTGACTGTTCAACCAATCAGGTACAGTATTCCACAGCTCTGTATCTACGAGTTCTCATTGCTATTAATGATTAAAAAAACCCACTAAACACCATAATAAAAAACACACATCACATAATTAAAATTAATTGAAATTAAAATTAATAAATGTCTTAGAAACAAAATCGCTTTTTAAAAAGTTTTTAAAATGATGGTTTAAAATAAACTTACCATAGTGGGCAGGGTTTTTAACAATAAAATGTATTTTTAAATGTTTTCTAAAAATGTTTTTGTGTTTTATAACTCTTGCACCTGTAAAAGTAAGCTATGCACCTGCTTTTATCAGGCGCAAGTGTTTTCAGGACATTTGCTGGGCAAGATGTGGGTAAATAACCGCAATCTGGCCCATGCGGACGTCCTCACTCCCGAGATGTGGAGGATCTGTCAAGCTGGAGCTTGACCGATCGGAAAAGCCAGTTTTCAGCGCATGTGTATTGTGTGCTGAAAACTGTCTTTTGCGATGCCTTCCCGGGTCCGTACACACTCTGTATGGACCCGGGGAGGCTGCGATTTCTGGGCCATTATTTCACCTGTACAAATGCAGGAGATAAAACCTGTAAAGTGGTGTGACTTGCTCATCAGATTTTAATGGGTTTTGTGTTTTCTGAATAGAAATTTTGAAGATTTTTAATTTCAGATTTACTGTTTCATATGTTCGTAGATGTATTGAATATTCCGCCAGCTGTATGTTAAGGCATTATTGCTCAATTTAAAATACATTTAGAGCATGACAGCTGTATGCCTTAAATAAAATTAAGAGCAAATTCAGAACAGTTATTTTCAGTTGTGCTAGCGGATAGATGTCTGTTAAATGAAAGTGTTCCAGTGGACTTCCTTGATTAGCTCAGTGAATTTAAATGAACTACACTGGAGATGATGAAAGAATTAGAATTTATATCACAACCGTAGAATGTCCAAAGCACTTAACAAGCAATGGATTACTTTTAAAGTTCTGTTACTGTTTTGTAAATAAATGTGGGAGCTGAATTGTACACAGCAAGGTTCCATAACAGAATATGAGATAAATAATCGCTTTTTAGGGTGGCGTATGATATCAATGTGCACAAATTGCAAAGGATTTTGACGAGCTTGTAGGTTACAGCACTTCAAGTGCATATCCAAGTACTTGCTAAATGTGGTGAGGGTTTCTGCCTCTACCACCCTTTCAGGCATTGAGTTCCAGGATCCCACACCCTCTAGGTGAAGAAATTTCTCCTCAAATCCCCTCTAAACCTCCTGCCAATTAATTTAAATATATGTCCCCTGGCTGTTGACCCCTCTGCTAAGAGAAACAGGTCCTTCCTATCCACACTATCTCGGCCCCTCATAATTTTATACATCTCAATAAGGTCCCTCCTCTTCCAAAGAAAACAACCGCAGCCTATCCAATATTTCCTCAGAGCTAAAATTCTCCAGTAAAGGCAACATCCTCATAAATCTGCTCTACCCTCTCTAGTGCAATCACATCTTTCCTGTAATGTGGTGACCAGAACTGCATGCAGTACTCTAGCTGTGGCCTAACTAGTGTTTTATACAGTTCAAGCATAACCTCCCTGCTCTTGTATTCTAATTGTTATTTCAGAATGAATTATTTTACATCAATCTAAAGGCAATAGGATTTCTACTAGCAGATATATGAAGGTCGCTGAGAGCTCCGATATGTTCCTGCTGTTAAATTGAATTTGTTTTGACAGATGGGAGAGAAATGACAAAGACTAGTTTTAACAGCAAGGGTTTGTAAACCAGAAGATGCATTTGTTTTCTTTACCTGCACCTCTCAATAAATTCGAATGACAAACTAACATCCTAGACTGTGAATAATCTTAAAATGTCATTTTAGAATTATTCATAGCCTAGAGATTTCTTGTTGCTGCAAAATAGTGATATTTCTCACCCTTCAGTCCTGCTGACTGGTTGTCCAGCAGGCAGTGAGCCCTGAAATTGCACAAAAGGCAGTTTTATTGCATTGTTTTGATGAAAGCATGTGGTAGAATTAATAAAAATATCTTGTGTTCCCAGAGACTCTGTTAATATGACTGATGGTACTGCTGCTGTAAATCCTGAAAACCCATGTTGCAAAAAGCACAGTCGTCCCTGCACACAGAGAGTGGTCAAGAAAGAAGGTGACAACAAGGGGAGGCAGTTCTATGCGTGCTCCCTACCTCAAGGACCCCAGTGTGACTACTTTCAAGTGAGTATGTTGCTCTAATCTAATGGAGTGTAAATTACCTGACATGGAAGTGACAGTCTTACTGGATGATTGAGACCACACCCCCCCCCCCCCCAAATATACTACTGATTGCTGCTGTAAATGTTAAATGTAATGCCACTACCCACTTCTGCATCTCCCCACTTCCTCTATCTGCTGGCTCAAAGCTCCTCTACATATCTGCTTGTGATTCCAGTCACTAGACAGGCTATTGATTGAAGAATGATAGCCAAAATGCTCCCCACAGTGACAACCACAGGCTCTCCTGTTTCAGAGCTGGGACTGCACTCTGCTTCGTGGGACAGGACCTCATTTGAAACAAGTGGGCTCTGCGTTGACTTTCCAGTCAACAGCTCCGCTAAGATTAGCACTACAGGGGCTTCCAAAAGATTGCTGAAGGTGAACACATACTACCTTTAGTACTATCCTCTCTAGTTGCAGGCCTAGTGGTTGACATTGGTGGACCATTTTAAGGCTGACTTTCTCAGTTTTAAGGCAGATTTACATAGGATCTGTGGCACAGAAAAACTGGCCATTCAGCCCAACCAGTTCATGCCACCGTTTATGCTCCACTCGAGCCTTTGGCAGCTGCAATTGTGTAGAAAATCTGATGTGGGACTCAAGCTGCAGTAAGCTCTGAAAACTGCAGTTATTCACCTTCAGGTTTTTTGACAGTGTTGAAGTGCCCTCTTCAGGCTATTTAGCGTAATGGTACACAACCATTAACCATGAATCTGCATTAAATAAAATGTTAGAATGGTTTTTATTTTGCAGTTAAAAGATTGCATGGGGAACTTTCAATGGTGAGAACGAAAGAGAGGTGACGAGAAAAGTGCTGCTGGTCTCGAATCCTGCTGGCAATCAATTTTCTGTGAAAATTCTCACGGATAATCAAGAATGCCGAAAATTGAGGTTACACTGTATCACATGATCAATTTAAGCAAATCCAATCAGACAATAACATTTTAACTGCAAAATAAAAACCATTCTAACATTTTATTTAATGCAGATTCATGGTTAATGGTTGTGTACCATTACGCTAAATAGCCTGAAGAGGGCACTTCAACACTGTCAAAAAATCTGAAGGTGAATAACTGCAGTGTTCAGAGCTTACTGCAGTTTGAGTCCCACATCAGATTTTCTACACAATTTGCTTTAAACATCAGCTGCATTGTAGTTTGACTCTTGAATTGAACTATTCAAAATGACTTTGAAATTATAGTAATTGTTAGCTTTCTGCTAGGCAATGAACAGTCGGGTAATAGATTACGGTATATTGTGTGGAGCAGTGTTTCAATTGTTTATAATTTAATTGCATTTGTTCAGCTCAGTTACACATGATTTATATAATAGGCCTGTAAATCAAAAGGTTTTTTACTAATAAGCCAAAGACATTAATAATTTTAAGTGTGCAGTTAGCAACATCTTTTCATGCATCTAGAATTGTGCTGTAGTAGTAGAATTGTCTTTATCAGCCACATTACACATCATTCATCATCACTTCTTTCTTACAGACCCACACATTAAAAAATTAACATGCAGAAAATGATCAATTTAAAAAAGGTTTCCCTGAAAAACATCAAAGTTAATTTATTAGGGTCAAAAGAACATCGGGATAACAAATAGAAAATGGTCCAGGTCCATGGGTGAGTTCTGAAGGAATTCCCCATATCTTTTGTAAATACCATAATATGAACAACTTGCATTTATATAGCGCCTTTAACTTAGTGAAACGTCCACGGTGCTTCACTAGAACATAATCAAAATTTAACACCAAGCCACAAAAAGATATGTTAGGACAGGTGACTTGGTCAAAGAGGTAGATTTTAAGGAGAGAGATGGGGAGAAGTTTAGGGAGGGAATTCTAGAGCTTTGGCCAGAGACAGCTGAAGGCACAGCCACCCATGGTGGAGCGATTTAAAATCAGTGATGTGCAAGAGGCCAGAATTGGCAGTGTGTAGAGATCGCGGGGGGTGGGTTGGGGAGGGGGTGGGGGGTTGGAGGGCTTAAGGAGCTTACAGAGATAGGGAGAAGTGAGGCCATGGAGGAATTTGAAAACAAGGACGAAAATTTTTAAATCGAAGCGTTGCTGGACCGGGGGCCAATGTAGGTCAGCGAGCACGCTGGTTACTGGGAGTTAACTTACTTGTTAATTGTTGATCCTCGTCATGTAAGCAAGTGCCTTGGTGGTGCTGGAATGGCTTTCATCTGCGACAGAGGGTTCAGCATTCTTGCCACCCCACCTCCACTTGGATTTTTTTTGTAGAGAAATGCAGAAGTCAATTTCAGCTGGCACATCAGTGTAAACGTGTGTCACACAGTTATAGTAGGCAATTTTTCTGCAGCAGTATATATAGAAATTTACATAGCCTAACTATTTGAATTATTTCAAATTGATTTTGTAAATTTGAATGTTGGGAAGAGTTCAAGTAAACCCATCGTATGCAAACTGTTGAGCCTTAACCCTGTTTTGTTTCTCATAGTGGGCTGATCTGCATTTTCCATTCTGCAATCATGGAAAGCGATGCATCATGAGGACAGTGCTGAAACTTGGGCCTAATAATGGACGCATTTTTTATGTGTGCTCGCAAGGAATGGGCAAACAGTGCAACTTCTTTCAATGGGCAGAGAATGGGCCAGGCGTCAAGATCATTCCAGGCTGCTGAAACCCAACCTGTACTGCTGGGATAAGCATTTCAGGAATTGTTTCACTGATACAAGAACTGGAGAATGAGTAAATCTTTGAATGAGAATTGTAGATGTGTTTATAAAAATATATAACTATTTTGTTGAATTCTTTCTCTTGAATCAAAATTATGATTCCCTCCTGCTCTCCTCTCCCACCCCCCACCAGACCTGCAAAATGGAGGTAGAGAATTGGGATTCTATATTTAGGTTGGGTATGCATAGATCTAGGAGCCATTGCACAACAAATCCGCAGCAGACATTATCCACAGTGTCATCAAACACTTTGATCAGTTTACTGAAGTCTTCAGGCTGCAAGAAACTTTAGAGTGGGGAGGAAGTGAAAAATAGTAAAAATGGAAAGATGCCAGATAGGGAAAAGGCTTAATAAATGTATTTCTACTAGTAAATTTCCCATGTACAGTTGATGGATACCAGATTTAACCTACTAGATAGGGACGGATTTGGGAGACTTCAGAAATTGGCTCCACAGAGCTACCAAGTGGCCAAAGCCTAAAGTGAAATTAGATGGGAACTGTTGACATTGACTGTTATAAATGTTGACAGAAAAACGGAACTAAAAATAGTGATAATGAATAAGGTTTGTGGATGGACAGTGTGCGTGAAACAAGATTTGTTAATGTACAGATTTAATAATTTAAAAATGGGAACATCTTTCTGGACAAAACAGTGAACTACAAATACAGTTCTGCTTTAACGCAGCTATAGTCTACTCCGGTTAATCAAGTAATTTTTGTAAAACTGCTTTTTTAAAAAAAACTACAATCATTTGAATTAAGCAGCACCAATTTAGACTTTAAAACTTGAATTATCAGATTATTTGAATTTGGAGAAATAGATTTTATATGGAAGATAAGACAAGTTTTCAAAATGTAAACTTAAATTATTAATTGCTAATAGGACCCTGCTTTCTGATGGCTTCTTTAAAGGATCTAACAGCACTTGGGTGATATTTATGCATTTGGTACAAATGTTTCTTTTAAAAACCACGAGGTTTTGCAAAAATCCATTTCGAATAAAATTGTATTAACTATCTAAAAACTGCAAAATTCTTTATTCAATATATCAAGAGAATTCGTCAAAGCTGGTTTATTTTTAAGTAATGTTGTCGTTTTCCATTTTTCTATCACTGCTGTAATTATGTATTTCAATATATGATGTGATCCTCTGCCACCTGACTTTTTCTATGTATCTGTGTTGCAAATAAGTATTAATAAATTGGAGAATCTGTTTTTAGTACACTATGATTATATTGCTTATTAATAAGTTTAATGAGCAGGAGTATTTGAAAATTCCCTCAACTCCTGTAACTGAATCTTCAGATCGTGGCTTAATTTGGGACATGTTATTCAGGAGTTCTGTGCCTCTTTGGGTTTTTTTGGATTTCACCCTACACCTCCTGTATGATCTGTCAGATATATTTGCAAGGGTCTGATGCAATCTTCCTCAGCTTCAGCTAGGGCATGTGAACTTCAGTCCACCTTGTCAGATAAAAGTCCTGTTTTCATTTCCCCAAGTACAGAGCAAGTGGAAAAGAATCCTATGGTCCTGAGAAAGGAGTTAAAATTAGCATGCTATAGGAGGATATACAGTACTTCCAAATAAAATGTATCCAACAGCAAACCTCTCCAATTGAACCTCTGTTCATGAAAGGAATATGAAAGTCAGGATGGTGTGTGACTTGGAGGGCAATTTTGGAGGTGATGGTGTTCCCATGTGCCTGCTGCTCTTGTCCTAGGTGGTAGAGGTCGTGGGTTTGGGAGTTGCTGATGAATAAGCCTAAGCGAATTGCTGCAGTGCATCTTGTAGATGGTACACATTGCAGCCATGGTGCACTGGTGGAGGGAGTGAATATATAGGGTGGTGGATGGGGTGCCAATCAAGCAGACTGCTTTGTCCTGGATGGTGTCGGGCTTCTCCAGTGTTGGATCTGAACTCATCCAGAAAAATGGAGAATATTCCACCATACTTCTGACTTGTGCCTTGTAGGAGGTGAAACACTTATTCATCCTCTGGACACCATCTTGGCATCTTAATGTGTTCTCTGCAAACTCAATCCAATGATTTAAAAAAAAAAGATTTGTGTGGCCTTTTATTTCTCTCAAAATTAATTATTCATGTTCTTGTTGGCTAGGGTGTCAGCTGTGGCTCAGTGGGTAGCGCACACACCTCTGAGCCAGAAGGTTGTGGATTCAAGTCCCACTCCAGGAACTTGACCACACAAATCTAGGCTGACACTCCAGTGCAGTACTGAGGGAGTGCTGCACTGTCGGAGAAGCCACCTTTTGGATGAAACGTTAAACCGAGGCTCTGTCTGCCCTCTCGGGTGAATGTACAAGATCCCATGGCACTATTTCGAAGAAGAGCAGGAGTTATCCCTGGTGCCCTGGCCAATATTTATTTCTCAATTGACATAACAAAAACAGATTATCTGGTCATTATCACATTGCTGTTTGTGGGAGTTTGCTTGTGTGCTGTGTTTCCCACTTTCCATCAGTGATTACATTCCAAAAACTACTTCATTGGCTGTAAAGTGCTGAGAGACATCCGGTGGTCGTGAAAGGCGTTATATAAATGCATGTCTTTTTTTTCTGCTTTCTTTATTGCAACAGTGACTATCACTATCTGGGATGTGTGATGCACAGTATATTTTGGTGCTTGCTTGGACCAGTCACAACACCCCATTCATATGCCTATTTGGGTATTTATTGATGTATTGTGTGCTTCCCCCAGAGATCCTTGGCCCCCTTCTATTTCTCAATGACTTGCTGCTCTTCGGTGACATTATCCATAAAAACATAATTGGGTTCCACATGTACGCTAACGATACCCAGCTCTACCAGATCACCATCTCTCCCAGCTTCTCACTGCCTCTGAGTTGTCACACTGCTTGTCCAATATCCAGTGCTTCAGTTTTCTCCAGCTGAAACATTGGGAGAACTGATACCATTCTTTGGATGCCGTCGCAAACTCCGATCCCTTGCTAATGATTCCAACCACCTTGGCCATTGTTTCAGGCTGATTTAGAGTGTTTGCAACCTCTGCATTCTATTTGACCTTGAGCTGAGCTTTCAACCCCATATCCTCTCCATTACAAAAACCATCTCCTTTCACCCCTGTAACGTCGCCTGTCTCTGCCCCTGCCTTAGCTTCTCTGCTGCTTATTGAAACCCTCATCCATGCTTTTGCCCCACCAGACTTGACTATTCAAATGTTCCCCTGGCCGGCCTCCTATCTTCCACCCTCCATAAACTTGAGATCACTCTGCTGTCCATATCAAAACCTGCATCAATTCCCGTTTAACCATCACACTTGTGCTCACTGATCTACATTGGCTCATGGTCGACTAACGCCTTGATTTTAAAATTCTGATCCTTGCTTTCAAATATCTGCATCGCCTTCCTCCCAACCCCCTCCCTCTGATCTCCAGCTCCACAAACTCTGTGTTCCTCCAACTCTGGTCTCTTGTGCATCCCACATTGGCAGCCATATAGGCCTTAAGCTATGCATTTCTCTTCCTTAAACCTCTCCGCCTCTCCTCCTTAAAACCTACCGCTTTAACCAAGCTTTCAGTCACCCATCCTAATTATCTCCTGCTTTGACTCATCAGTTTTTCTCTGGTTATGCCTTGGGACGTTTACCTGTCAATGACATAATATAAATGCAGGTCCTTTTAGAAATAGAACTTTAGGTAATCCTATTATTGGCGAATGGGTAGAGTGTATTTCTTTAGAGTTTAGCTGCTTGTGAAGCATGAGGAGAGCTCTTGTATTGGGCATTAGCGGACTAATGTGAAAATGGTTTCACTCAACTTAATTTGAAAGAAAACTATGCAGCAGCCTCCTTGCCCTTTCCAATAGTTACTGTTTGATCCATCTGCTAATTAGGATATGTATTTTGGCATCTTGATTTTCCAAGCCAAGCTGGCTTTAAATCCTCATTACTTACCATTACTTATCTTTATTACTTTAGTATCAAGACACAAATGGTTTTCCTTTGAGTGCTTGTAGCTGTGAAGAAGTTTATTCAGCTTCTCTGCTCATGTAGCTATAAAAGAACTGAAGCTCGGAGATTAGAAAGAGATTATTTGCATAGTGGAGCAGGTGAACCATGTGGATTTCCAAAAGAAGAAAATGTTAACGATGAATGATATGGTTTTCCCTTCTTTTCCCTGCTGCAGTCCCTGTCCCATTTATAGAACCCATTATATGTGGGGTGAGGGGAGCTTCAAAGAATGGGAAAGACTGCAGTGAAAATGAGCAATCACAGGAGAGCAAAATGAGATTGGCATTGTCAGGCTTTGTATAAATGTTTGCAAAAGCAAAATTGATCGCCACAAAAATGTCTTCGTCTCACCAACTGAACTCTCTTTAATATCAGTTATATACAAAGAATTGATTTTTTAAAATCACAATTTTATTCCATCTTTTTCTGCTGATTTTGAATCATTTCGTTTTCAGTTACAAGGGCTGAGGTTACACGGACATGGGAAAAACGGCTGATCTTATTCATATGTGGTAAATGGAGATCTGCTTATTTGCAGTTTAACAATTGAAAACAGCTGACAGGTCACGAGTTAAAGGGAAAATGAGCATAGCGCCAGTTCCAAAAGTGCAGTGCAGTGTAATAGCCATAGCTGCAATGTAACTGCATTTAATGTTACAACTTTCTGTTAATTCCACTGCTAGTGTCCAGTTCAGTAACATCTCTACATCACTGTCTCAGTGCTTGCTATTTAAACAACACTGTTTAACAAATTGATAAAACACACAAGCACGTTATGGGTGCTGTTATACTGCAACCAATCATTTCCAATCTGTAAAATGCAACATGCAGATGTAAGTCACATTTTTGATTGCACCTGTCATTCAGTTCTCTGCCAGTTTATATAATTATCCAGAACTCTGCTCGTCAAGCAGCTAATTTTTAATGTTGGTGTGAGTGTAATGGAGTTTCTGTTTTTAATTTTGGAACAGTTATTTCAGTGGAGTCCCAGACCCTTGTGAAATGAAGCTTTGCACTGGGCTGATGTGATGGTGCACCC
The DNA here is from genome assembly GCF_044704955.1 of Pristiophorus japonicus. Classification (NCBI taxonomy): domain Eukaryota; kingdom Metazoa; phylum Chordata; class Chondrichthyes; family Pristiophoridae; genus Pristiophorus; species Pristiophorus japonicus. The sequence continues at coordinate 34,242,508 of NC_091977.1, forward strand.
AGTACAATGCAAAGCAGCACGGGATTCTTTCACAAGGAGACAGTCTTGCATTTCTCAGTTCAGTGCACTCAGAAATCAGAAGGCCGACCTGAGTCTTCAGTTCCATCATCACCCCGTTGATGAAGATCCGAAACTGTGGCTTTTCGGTTCTCAAACTTTGTAACTACATTTTGTTAGGTCAGGAATCAAGGGTTTTGGATCTAGGGTGGGCAAATGGAGTTGAGGTACTGAACAGGCATTATCTGACTGAATGGTGTAACAGGCTCGAGGGGTTAATGGATCTCATGTATTTGCAAACATACCCAGGATTGGCTGCTGCTACAACTTTAAGGTTAACCAATTACTTACGGGATTTTGTAAAAGTTCAAAACAGCTTACAAAAGATCAAATGAGGATCAATGGAGTTGACGTACAGATAAACCATGATTTAATTGAATGATGGAAGAGGCTTGAGGGTCTGAATGGCTTACTGTTCCTACGTACATGCACAAAATGTAAATTCGAGAGCACCCATTTTTGGACGGCTCACCCACACAGTGTCAACAGTCTGCGCTCAAATGGTGAGGTGCGCGGAGTCCACGATTTTGGGCCTCATCATCATGCAGATGTCACTGCTGTAGGAGCCTGAATAGGTTAGTGATGGGTTGGCTCGTAGGGATCTGGAGGAAGAACGGGTGAGCCTCGGAATCCATGATTGACGGATCACGTAGGAAGATCCGAGACCTTGGGAGTATTGGTTGAGGGTCAGGAGCAGTGGCGGGGGTTGGGTAGGAAGATTACAGGCGTCGTCTTACTGTAAGGGGTTATAGTTGGGAGTGTTATAGGCCGGGGGGAGGAGTTGGGAGGTCGATCAGCGATCTCGGGACTGGGAGCGGCAGTGATTATGGTAAGTATTTATCTTTTTTCCCCCCAGAGGCACTGGTGCTGGCTGCCTCAGCGTAAACTAAAATTGCAACAGGGACCAGCAGCAGGTGTTAGGCCCCTTATTTGCATATGAAAATGGTCAAACACCTGCTCCAGACGTGGGCAAAAGATACTTCTTGGTTGTCCTTTACCAAGCTTTGGCGTCCTGCACATTTTCCATCAGACGTCTGCGCAAGCATCTTGGACCCCATTTCCGATCCTTACATGGCTGCATAAACGCCTAAAAATATGGCTGCTCCACAGCCCAATTTAGCTCCCTAAATGTTTACAGTACATCTCTGAAAACTTAGAAACTTAATCTACATGCACTTAATTAGCAAACAGATACGGCTCAATTTTCATAACACATTATCAACAATATTCGGTGCTAAATTTAGCAGATTGCAGCGGAATTTTTGTTAAAATTGACATTTAGGTTCACAATTTTAGTGCAATCGGTTTGAATTTCATCAAGTCCTTAAAGTCTTGAAAATGATGCATCACAGCAGCTTTAAATGCAATCCACTATCTGTTCCGAGGCTTTTGAGGGATTGTAAGCCATAAAATGGAACTGATCGAGTCCTGGAGATTTGCTGCATGCAGCACCTGAAAGAAAAGACAACAATTTCAGGAGAACCCAGTTGCACATCAGAAATAGGTCTGTTATTTTGAAGCAGCTGACACTTACTTTAAAATGTTGCTAATGGTTTTGAGTGGTACCTAGTTCCAAGTGAAATAGATTGAATGGTTTTCAGCTTTATGCCGCACTAAAAGTGAATAATATTTCTTTTAAAAGGTAGCAGTCAATTTCCAAGTATTTGTATAAGTGGATGTAGCAGCTGGAGAGCTGTCTCCCCACTTAAACCATTTTCAAGAGTGTTTTAGTCGTCCTTTTGAGGAGTAACTGTATAATATTGAGTTCTGACTCTAACCTGTATGAGGCAATAATGAGCTTTCTGGCTCCAACAGTATTGCCTGAAATTCAAAAGTAGCAGAATGTTTATCGAGATGAAAAGCTGCCATCCCTTAATAATCAATAGTACTGATTATAACACAACTTATATGACGAATAACGCAAAAATGTTATAAAGCTTACTGATCAGTCAGTCAATAGGCATGCGTTGAGTGTACTTTGTGGAACTGCTTTGACAACCCCTAACTTTTAGCCTCCACGCTTTACATAATTCAGCTTTTATTTGTCCTGGATAGTCACTGCTCAATGTTAAGGTTTCATTTTCCCAAAGAGCACTTTTGCCCCCCAAACTTAGCAATCATCATTTATTAAGAAATGTCATTGCTAAGAAAATATAAAGAATGGCATAAAGCAGTTGCTTCAGATGGGTTTTTTCCCCCCTCAGAGTGACTGTTGCCAACAACCAGAAGCTGCATAGAATCATTCTGCACATAAATCTACAGTGGTTTAAGTATTAATGTGTCATAACATTGTAATAGCTCTGGGTTGGTTTAATAATAATGTATAATAAAGTCATGGGTTGGTTTAAGTATTACAGTATAAATCTCGTGGGGGAAGGGTTGCGGAGATTTATCCGTTTGGCTCTGTGTGAAGGGAAGGGAGGGGAAAATTAACAAAAATGGACGTTTGCGGAGTTTTGCTGGCACAGATTTTCTTTTCCTGACACGGCTCTGTTCGGTTTTCCCTACCCCTTCCCCTCCTTTCTATCTGGAAGTGTTTTCTTTGTGACAGCGACAATATTTTCTTTTCAATTAGCGAACAACGAAAAAAAACACAAACTGTGCGTGCGCAACTACTTCAACTTCGTTGGTACCCGGTGCGTCCTTGTGTTTTGTAGTGCCTGTTAAACAGTACGATATGGTCAAGTGAAAACCTCAGAAAAATTGCGACACAGAAGGAGGCCATTCGGCCCATCATGTCCGTGACGGTCTAAAAAGTTACCCAACTTAATCTCACATTCCAATACTAGGTCCGTAGCTCTGTAGGTTACAACACTTCAAGTGCACATCCAAGTACCTTTTAAATGTGATGAGGGTTTCTGCCTCTATCACCCTTTCAGACAGTGAGTTTCAGATTCCCACCACCCTCTGGGTGAAGAAATATTTCCTCATCTCCCCTCTAATCCATCTACCAACTACTTTAAATCTATGCCCCCTGGTTATTGATCCCCTCTGCTACGGCAAATAGGTCTTTCCTGTCCACTCTATCTAGGTCCCTCATAATTTTATACACCTTAATTAAATCTCCCCTCAGCCTCCTCTGTTCCAGGGAAAACAACCCCAGCCTATCCAATCTTTCCTCATAGCTAAAGTTTACCAGTCCTGGCAACATCCTCTTAAATCTCCTCTGCACCCTTTCTAGTGCAATCACATCCTTCCTGTAATGTGGTGACCAGAACTACCTGCAGTACTCAAGCTGTGGCCTAACTAATGTTATATACAGTTCGAGCATAACTTTCTTGCTCTTGTATTCTATGCCTCGGCTAATAAAGGAAAGCATTCTGTATGCCTTTTTAACCACCTTATCAACCTCTCCTACCACCTTTAAGGATCTTTGGACATATTAAATCTGTTTTTGCTGCCTATAACGCCCACTGGAAACAACATGTAACTGTTGAGTGAAAATATGACTGGGCTTTGTGGGATAAAATACTGGAGAACTTTATCTACACACATTCTGGAAGACATGTCTAGGTTCATTCTGTGCAAAAACAGAAATGATGGCATAGTGGTTACGCTACTGGACTAGTAATCCAGAGGCCTGGACTAACGATCCAGAGACACAAGTTCAAATCCCACCACAGCAGCTGGGGAATTTAAATTCACTTAATTAAATAAATATGGAATAAAAAGCTAGTGTCAGTAATGGTGACCAGGAAAGTTGTAAAAAGCCATCTAGTTCACGAATATCCTTTTCGGGAAGGAAATCTGCTGTCCTTACCCGGTCTGGCCTATAATGGGACTCCAGACCCACAGCAATGTTATTGACTCTTAACCCCGCTATGAAATGGCCTAACAAGCTGTACCAAAGCGCTACAAAGAACAGCAGTTCAAGAAGTCGGCTCAAGGGCAATTAGAGACGGGCAACAAATGCTGGCCTTGCCAGTGACGCCCACATCCCAGGAATGAATTTTAAAAACCTTAACCTTGAAGTTGCAACTTTCTTCACTTCTTAAGTTTTTGAAAGTTAGTTAGTGCTGAAAAAAGATGGAAACTCTTCAGAGCCCCTATAAAATAATATATATTTTTTTAAATGATAGGTAGAACCGAGTAAAACTTCTATAGTGCCATGGAATATCAGGTGACATTATTGCTGGTTTTGTGACGGAGTTATTTAGTTTTTAAACAGCTCAACGTTAAAGAAATCAGATAAATGGAGCGTTCTTCTCTTAACCTGTTACGCAAACTAGCTAATAAAAAGTGGGAAAATGTCCCAGAAGAATATTTAATCCAACTTGATATTTTTTTTCTATTTTTAAATAAAAAACAGAATATCCTACAGCCAAAGACACCATTCTCCATCAACAACTCTATTAACCTGACTCCAGCATCTACTTCATTCTTTTGACAAAACCTATTGGTTACAAAAATATTAACCGGACAGAAAGATATTTAAAATATATTGGATTTGATATTCAGATCCTAAATACTCTATCCTGTGGTGGTGCTGCGAGACATTAATGAACAACACCTGTATGTTTGTAATAGATTCCCATCACGCTTATATTTACCAGCGGGTAGTGGAAAGCGTGAGACATAACAAATCTAGCCATCTGGTTACAAATTCAAACTGTTTCTTTTCCAGCAGCTTTTCTTACCAGGTATTTCTCTTGTGTTTCAATCTTATTATGAATGTGTTTTGTAAAAGAACTACAGTAGGTTTTCAGTTCTTTATTGGAAAAAATACTGCACTACTCTAGAGGTGGAACATTAATATTCCTTTATGTAGAGCTACACGTGCTGAATTATGCATCTGTCCCATCAGATCAGAATCACATTTCAGATTACCGGTGGGAATATCCACTTTAGTGAAGTAAATAGAAATACAGTAGCATGCACCGTATTTTGGCCAGCTGAAACAATGCCCCGACTGGGGAATGACTACACTCCCAAGTAGTCCAAACAATCTTAAATAGAAACCTTTTTGTTCCAAATTAAACACAGATTTGGAAGGCTTAATGCAAATCCTAACAAAGCTGTTACTTGCAAAGAATTAGTACTGAAACTTGTAGCTTATAGGAGGAAAGAGAGATAGAGAGGCAGAGAGGTTTAGGCTTGGGGCCTAGGCAACAGAAGGCACGGCCATCAATGGTTGAGCGATTATAAGCAGGGATGCTCAAGAGGGCAGAATTAGAGAAGCGCAGATATCTCAGATTGTGTGGCTGGAGGAGATTACAGAAATAAGGAGGGGTGAGGCCATGGAGGAATTTGAATACAAGAATGAGAATTTTGAAATCGAAGCATTGCTTAACCGGAAGCCAATGTAGGTCAGCGAGCACAGGGGTGATGGGCGAGTGGGACCTAGTGAGAGTTACGACACGAGCAGCCGAGCTTTGGATTTGGATCATCTCTAGTTTACGTAGGATAGAGTGTGGGAGGCCAGCTACAAGGTTCAGTTGGAATAGTTAAGTCTAGCGGTAACAAAGGCATGGATGAGCTGAGGCTAGTGCGGAGACAGGCAATGTTACAGAGGTGGAAATAGACGGTCTTAGTTATGCCGTGGATATGTGATCGAAAGTTTATTTCAGGGTCAAATATGACACTAAGGTTGCGAACAGTCTGGTTCAGCCTCAGACAGAAGTTGGGGAGAGGGATGGAGTCAGTGGCTAGGGAACGGAGTTTGTGGCTGGGACAGGGAAAAAAAACATTTATATCGTGCCATTCATGACATCCTAAAGCACTCAGTGCAGTCAGTACATCTGCACTGTAAGGAATCTGGTCATTTATCTCACCACCGTTTGAGAGAGCTTGCAGTTTGCAAATTTGCTGCCGCGTTTCCTACATCACAATAGTGATTATACATCAAAAATACTTAATTGGCAGTGAAGCACTTCGAGACGTCCAGAGGTCGTGTAAGGTGCTGCATCATTGAAAGTTCTCTCTTTCTTTAGCCAATGTTAATCATCAATGCAATTAACACCAAAGTTCTTTAGAGCTGGCTGGTTTAGCAATTCTCAACTGCCAACATGAAATTACTATCAGTCGCTACTTTTATAACCACAGATCTCCATAGATCAGCAGTGCAGCCATTCAGTTAATCAAACAACATGTAGTCCCAGATAACAAAGGTCAAATCTTGCCTTGCAATTCTTTCAAAGTTGCTAAATGCGTTTCAAAGTCTAGATTTATGCAACATTTTCTCACACCCCCCCCAAAAAAAAAAGTCACATTGCTTCAAAACAATTTATATTTAAAAATATTTTGGAATAGTCACAGAATTTAATGGCTCTCTGTATCTAGTCTCCAATGTTTATAAAAGCATCATTTAAATCTTGTAACCACTTTTTTCAAACCATCAGAATTCAGTCCCCTTTTAGCTTTAACCTTTGGACTCGTCTTTCAAAATGGTCATCGACCAACATGATACACAGTCGGTATGGATGCAGAATGCCACTGGCCCTCCACTTCACCTTCCGGTATATCTGCCTTTCCATCTTCTCACCCTAGCAACGAGCTGGTTCTTATTAGTCTAACACCCTGACTCCAGGCACCTTTTCTAGACTGAACAGAACTCTGTACAGCTTCAGCATGAGTTCTGGAAACTGAACTCAACTGATTTGGCAATATATCCCATCATCCTGTTCATTGTGTTTTCCGGCTTCACACTGTTTGGATGTGGTGAGCAATCAAGTCTACCAGCATCCTTGGGTCTCCCAATATCCCCATTGGTACACATAGTCCTTATTCTTACTTCTAGTATCTACTGCCTTGCATTGTCCACAGCGAATTTCATTGGCCACTGTTCAACTCTATTAAGCCTTCTTTCGAAGATCCTGGCTGCCTCCTCCAAGACCATCTCAGACCCTTAGGTACCCACTTCATTCCCCTTCCCTATTTCGACCCAGATTCCCATACGATTACCCCCATTTGAATTTGATATGGTGGCGTAGTGGTTCTGTTACTGGACCAGTAATCTCGAGGCTTAGACTAATGATCCAGAGATGTGTGTTCAAATCCCACCACGGGAGTTGGGGAATTTAAACTCTGTTAAATAAATGTGGAATAAAAAGCTAGTATCAGTAATGGTGTCATGAATCTATTTCCGGATATAAAAAGGGTCAGAGGGTCTAGTAAGGAGGAGGAACTGAGGGAAATCCTTATTAGTGGGGAAATTGATGGGATTGAAGGCCGATAAATCCCCAGGGCCTGATGGACTGCATCCCAGAGTACTTAAGGAGGTAGCCTTGGAAATAGCGGATGCATCGACAGTCATTTTCCAACATTCCATTGACTCTGGATCAGTTCCTATCGAGTGGAGGGTAGCCAATGTAAGCCCACTTTTTAAAAAAGGAGGGAGAGAGAAAACAGGGAATTATAGACCGGTCAGCCGGACATCGGTAGTGGGTAAAATGATGGAATCAATTATTAAGCTTGTCATAGCAGCGCATTTGGAAAGAGGTGACATGATAGGTCCAAGTCAGCATGGATTTGTGAAAGAGAAATCATGCTTGACAAATCTTCTGGAATTTTTTGAGGATGTTTCCAGTAAAGTGGACAAGGGAGAACCAGTTGATGTGGTATATTTGGACTTTCAGAAGGCTTTCGACAAGGTCCCACACAAGAGATTAATGTGCAAAGTTAAAGCACATGGGATTGGGGGTAGTGTGCTGACATGGATTGAGAACTGGTTGTCAGACAGGAAGCAAAGAGTAGGAGTAAATGGGTACTTTTCAGAATGGCAGGCAGTGACTAGTGGGGTACCGCAAGGTTCTGTGCTGGGGCCCCAGCTGTTTACACTGTACATTAATGATTTAGCCAAGGGGATTAAATGTAGTATCTCCAAATTTGCGGATGACACTAAGTTGGGTGGCAGTGTGAGCTGCGAGGAGGATGCCATGAGGCTGCAGAGCGACTTGGATAGGTTAGGTGAGTGGGCAAATGCATGGCAGATGAAGTATAATGTGGATAAATGTGAGGTTATCCACTTTGGTGGTAAAAACAGAGAGACAGACTATTATCTGAATGGTGACAGATTAGGAAGAGGGGAGGTGCAACGAGACCTGGGTGTCATGGTGCATCAGTCATTGAAGGTTGGCATGCAGGTACAGCAGGCGGTTAAGAAAGCAAATAGCATGTTGGCCTTCATAGCGAGGGGATTTGAGTACAGGGGCAGGGAGGTGTTGCTACAGTTGTACAGGGCCTTGGTGAGGCCACACCTGGAGTATTGTGTACAGTTTTGGTCTCCTAACCTGAGGAAGGACATTCTTGCTATTGAGGAAGTGCAGCGAAGGTTCACCAGACTGATTCCCGGGATGGCAGGACTGATCTATCTAGAAAGACTGGATCAACTGGGCTTGTATTCACTGGAGTTCAGAAGAATGAGAGGGGACCTCATAGAAACGTTTAAAATTCTGATGGGTTTAAGACAGGTTAGATGCAGGAAGAATGTTCCCAATATTGGGGAAGTCCAGAACCAGGGGTCACAGTCTAAGGATATGGGGTAAGCCATTTAGGACCGAGGTGAGGAGAAACTTCTTCACCCAGAGAGTGGTGAACCTGTGGAATTCTCTACCACAGAAAGTTGTTGAGGCCAATTCACTAAATATATTCAAAAAGGAGTTAGATGAGGTCCTTACTGCTAGGGGGATCAAGGGGTATGGCGAGAAAGCAAGAATGGGGTACTGAAGTTGAATGTTCAGCCATGAACTCATTGAATGGCGGTGCAGGCTAGAAGGGCCGAATGGCCTACTCCTGCACCTATTTTCTATGTTTCTATGTTTCTATCTGGGTGTCACATTGGTTTCACTACACTTCTGCACAGGTCATACAGCAAGTTTTAATTAGAGCTAGAGTCAGTTAATCAAAATGCTTGCCATTGGATAAAGGCCTAGCTCTGTCGAGCCTGTGTGGTGGCTAATGTGCAACGGTCACCATACGTAAAAAAATCCACGCACAGGCATTTCCACCCCCTCAATTGGAGTTCAGGAACACTGGGTCCGTCATTGAAACATTTGGCGAACTCTTGAGGAAGCAAGTCATCCTCGTTCAAGGGAAGAACGACGACGACGACGACCAATAAACAGGATGTTTCTATATTCCCCCTTTTGTTCTTTTTTTGCTCTAACAAATACAAAACTGTACCCACATGGGCAAGGCCACATTTGGCATTCCAGGCCCATGCATATAAATTTCACTATATGTTCTAGATATTCTGCTTGATTATAGTTAAATGTAAGACAAGGTCATTTATTTCTGTTTAGTTTTAACTTTGCTCTCTAGAAACCAGTTACACACTTATCCTATTGACAGGTTTTGGTTTAAAGACTTACCATAACCCCCAGTTCTGTTGGCACAGACAAGTGCACCAAAAAATTTTGGGTAATACTTTTGGATTCTTGCAATAGCCTTCTGGCAAGCCACGGTTGGTTCAATCCCCAATCTCATATATTCCACTGCTTGGTAGCTAATTGGAGAGGCAAAAACACCGAACTAAGATAATGGCCATATTGAAAACACAATTGAACAGCAAAAATCGCACATTTTGCAGAACAAGCTTACCAAGTATATTTTCTGCAAAATAAGCAACATTTATCAGTGCTACTAAAGACATTTTTAAAAGCTAACCGATTAAAAACGTGACTTAAAAGAAACCGTTCATTTCTGAACCACTGCAAGAAGTACAGCATACAGAATTGAGAGCTTATACCCATCAGGAAAGATTGAACAGTCTCAGGTTATTTTCTCTAGAAAAGAGTACACTGAGGTGTTATTTGACAGAGGTCTTTAAGGTGGAAGGGTTGGATAGGGTAGAAGTAGAAGATGTTCTCACTTGCAGGCGAGATTAGAACTAGAGGCCATAAATATAAAGATAGTCACCAATAAAGCCAAGAGGCTGGGACCAAACCGCTTCTCATCTGATGCCCACCCGCATACACTTGCTCACAGAAGTTATTGGATAGCGATCAAGGAATAGGAACTCTTTAATTGGAAAACCAAGCCAACGGGCTAAAGTTTATGGCACAGAACACGAGCCACTCAGGAAAAGAAAAGGCTGTAGATTATCGAAGACAAATAGTTTATTTTTAAAGTCCCATGAAAGAATGAGTTAGAATAAGAGATGGTGACAATTTCAACAGTGAGGATGTAGAGAGAAGGAAGAGATTGAAAGACAGAATAACTGGGGCTTAAAAGAAACAAAGCAAGTTCAAAGCAGCACTGATGATTATAGTAGTATCCAAGAATAGAGAGTAGAGAGAAGAGAGAGAGAGAGAGAGAGAGAGAGAAAGCAGAAGCTTGAACTGCTTTCCCAGAATGGATAGTATTTGAATCTCAGGCAGACTTTGGCTTTATAGGGAATTAAGTTATAGCTGGAATATTACACGGTAGTTCCATGCTTTCAGCAGGGAGTGGATCTTAGACAATCGTGGGTGTATCGCTCATAATTTTCCGAGATGTGCTTCCAGTCAGTGCTGCTCCCCACCAGATTGCAGAATTGTGCATGCTATGTGCAGTTTTGGATAATCCATTGCAGAAACAATATTGATTTCACAGTCGGGCATTCCTGGCAAGGAGGGGCACCTGCTGGAAGTATCAGTCAGGACATTGTGGGTTTGCAGTGCCCAACTTTCCGTGCATTTAAAAATCATGAGACAGAAAAATCAGGGTCTGCAGGCGCACCATTTTCCAGCTAGTGCTATATGCCAGGCCCAAATCCAGAATCAGCCCTCAAGAGCGGGTAAAGGGGCAAAATAAAAAAAAGGTACAAAAGAGGAACCAGAGCCCCTTGGAGTCAGCTTTAGAAATGCAGGTGATGTGGAAGCTCCACTGGAGGGTAGAGCAAATAGTGAAGCCAAGATGGGCACGGCATGGCACAGGCTCAACAGGCCAAATGGCCTCCTTCTGAGCTGTAACCATTCTATGATAAGAATATTGATACATACAGAAGGACCATAGGTGGACTTTCAAAAAGGTAAAAGATGATAATCATTCATTATACTCACAAGAAATGATATTTCTTTAATTGTTTCATCCCTGCCCCATCCCCCATTATCCTATTGAAGGATATGGAGGAAATTAAGATGTAGTGATTCAGTCATTGCACTAGTTAGTTTTCACCGCTCTAATCCAGAGGCTCTGAAGCCAATTGTGGCCATCTCCATTTCCACCCTAGCTGAGATCAACTATCAGCACAGACCAGGAATAAAACAAACATCTGACCTTTAATTCTGTATAGCTCCATGATACACCACCATTCACAAAGTGAGCCATTTAGGAGAGATAACGTGCAGTTATATAGCCATGGAAGGAACAAATTTATTCATCTTAAAGAGTTAGTGATATCTAATTTTAAGACTAACAGACAGGATATGTGCCCTTGGTGATGGAATGGGAAAAGATCTCTTGGATGGTTAGACCATATGGGAAAAGAGTGAGTGACACATGCAGGAACAGACAGAAGGGGAGGCTTTGCAGTATCTATGACAAATGGCTGGCTGGCATCCAATTTATGGCACATGGGAACCACAAGAAAGAAAATTACAGTGCTGGGCAGATAATATATATTTTAAACAAAAAACATCTGTGTTGATTACATGCAAGAGTGAAGCTGCACATATAAGTGCTGTTGTCCCAAGGAGTTCACATATCAAATATAGTAATTAGTTACAAGAAAATATCAGCATCAATATTGTAGGATAGCTGTAATAATCTACAATCAAGCACAAAAGACAAATTTCTGTTAAAGCAGTAACATGACGTCTGTTATGAGTATGAGGGCAGTGTAGAGGGTTTAATAGCTTCACTGAATCAATGGTCACAAAGGCCAGTCTTGTTCATGGCTTTACTTCAACTATTATAAATGTGCTTGTTAGTCACTGCTTTCTGTCTGTAGGACACAACGACACGATCACCAAGCCCAGTCTTGTTAATGACTTCACTGAATCAACAATTATAATCGTGTTCGTTAGTCAATGTTTTCTGTTTGTAGGTCACAAAGACACGATCTTTAAGGCCAGATTTGTTAATGGCCTTATAGAGTCGTCTACTGTAGTTGTGTTCATTCGTCAATGTTTTCTGTCTGAGAAACGCAATCACAAAGGCCAGAGGAGATGGGACTAGGTCATGAGATTTGAACACGATAATTCAATCATCAACTGAACAAGGCAAAGCTCCAGACAGCCATCAATGAGGAATGTGATGATTGCGTATTGAAGAAAGGTAACTTTGAGATTGCTCATCACATGGAGAAGATGACTTTGAGGGAGACAGAAGAGAGGGCGGCCAGCCGAGCAGGCCCAGCATCCCACGGCAGCACGTTCCATCGTCCTTGGTTGTACGAGAAGTAAAGCCTGTGTCCTAACCAAGTCATTACTGTCCAAGTTTGTATAATGCATGCTGTGTGTGTTTAACAAAATGTTTGGTTTACTGAAGCGATTACCGTTGTCATCACCATTTATGCCAGTCGAGTCTAAGTAAATAAGGGCATTCGAATTGATGCCAGTTCACAATCATTGCTTTTTTCACATCAAGACAGACTGGGTAATGCACAGTCCAATATTCCCTGCCTCCTCTGGGAGCATAATTTAAATTGGAAACTTGTGTGGACAGTCCCAGGTGTAGACATACTTCCAAGCCCTCCACAGTGCAACATATATTAGCACATCAATGTCCTGCGACTCTCCGAAAATCCTTGTTACTCACCTGTGCTATGGTTGAGAATCTCGTCGCCGAGAGCATGCCACATAGTTCACATGCCAGACACGAGACTCCAAAAGCAAGCGCTCTACTCGGAACTCCTTCACAGCAAATGAGCCAAAGATGGGCAGCAGAAACGTTACAAGGACACCCTCAGAGCCTCCCTGATAAAGTGCAACATCCCCACTGACACCTGGGAGACCCTGGCCAAAGACTGCCCTAAGTGGAGGAAGCGCATCCAGCAGGGCGCTGAGCACCTCGAGTCTTGTCACCGAGAGCATGCAGAAAACAAGCACAGGCAACGGAAACAATGTGCGGCAAACCAGTCCCACCCACCCCTTCCCTCAACGCCCCACCTGTGAGAGAGACTGTGGTTCTCGTATTGGACTGTACAGCCACCTAAGGACTCATGTTAAGAGTGGAAGCAAGTCTTCCTCGATTCCGAGGGACTGCCTATGATGATGATGGTGGTTGTATAACAACATTTTGTTCCGAGGATGATCATAGTGCAGAAATGTGACACACTTAAAAAAAGATTATTGCAGCTATCGGTCCATTAAGCAAGAGAAATTAAAATAGTAGATACAAGGCATGCTTCTAAGCTTTGGCTTCACTTGACTACTCATCGTTCTTTTAAATATTGTAGCCTCATCCACTAAAAGCAAATTTGACGTACCTCGGAAGGAATCGCATCATAATATCTCCAATTCCAGTAGCAGCTGCAGCTCCAGCTGTGCTGTCGGCATATGCACCTGCTCCAGCTATTGGCGAATCCCCAACACGGCTGTAAGAAACACAAATAGAATGTTCGATAATCATTATCATTTCGAACAAATGTGCATCTGGATTGTCCCTAGAGATTAGATTTCACTGTTGAAAGTTTGATAGTGTTATGTCTCCAATCTCAACTGGATTATATGGGGAAGCACCAAATGGATGCAAGGATTCACCATGCAGTTAGACCAAATGAGCATATTATAAACACTTAGTGTCAGCTTGCCTCTGTCTGAGTCAGAAGGTTGTGGGTTCAAGTCCCATTCCAGGGACTTGAGCACATAAAGCGAGACTGACGCTCCAGTGCAGTGCTGAGGGTGTGCTGCACTGTCAGAGGTGTCGTCTTTCAGATGAGACGTTAAACCGAGGCCTACTCTCTCAGATGGACATAAAAGATTCCATGGCACTATTTGCAAGAAGAGCAGGGGAGTTATCCCTGGTGTCCTGGCCAATGTTTATCCCTCAATCACCATAACAAAAACAGAGGATCTGGTCATTATCACATTGCTGTTTGTGGGAGCTTGCCGAGTGCAAATTGGCTGTCGCGTTTCCCACATTATAACAGTGACTACACTCCAAAAGTACTTCATGGGTTATAAACGCTTTGAGATGTCTGGTGGTCGTGAAAGGCACTATATAAATGTAAGTCTCTCTTTCTTTCTTACTCCAGAGGTGGGTTTAGTTGAAACTGGGGCAGAGGTGCACTGTAAATGGGTGGTCAGATAGTCAATTTTGAGCCCTTATTTAACTTTTGTGGCACTAAAGTTTTTTTTAAAAACATAAAAGACATTTTATTTTCATTTACTTTTGCGATATATTGTCCTACCATTATTGAATCTTCTGTAATGTGTTCTCTTTCATGAGCCCAATAGAAATTCTATTAGAGTGAGGGAAGGACTGGAATTATTTTATATACCAGGGCAATTTTTCTCACGTCCCACTTCACAAACATTTAAAAAGACTTGCATGCAGAGGATTAAATGCAGATCAACTAGTCTCCCCATTATTTTTCTTTTGTTGAACAACTATGACCAGATCACACTTATTGCCCATCCCTAGTTGCCCAAGGAATATTTAATGATTTGGGTGGCTTGCTAAACCACATCAGAGGGCATTAACTAGAGTCACATATAAGCCAGACCAGGCAAAAGTAGCAGATTCCCATCCCTGAAGAGCATTAGTGAACCAGTTAACTTTTTACAACAATGCAATAGTTTTCATGGTAATTTTTTTTCCTGTTACTAGCCCGGAAAATAACAGATTTCTTGAGTTTAACAATTTGCCATGATGGGATTTGAACTCAATTCTTCATTTAATATTACGAGATAAATGATAATATTACAGATGTAGTGACATACAAGCACCTGGAGGTAGAGAAGTGCTGAGTTCCTAGTCCAAGTACCATAACCACTATACTACTATACCCATTTTAACATCCTCTTCAACCCAATGTCTATTTACAGCAGCAGCTGTAATTAGAGACGTTTAGGGAGGGAATTCCAGAGCAGAGGACCTCGGCAGCTGAAAGCCTGACCGCTAATGGTCGATCGATTAAAATCGGGGATGCAGAAGAGGAGCGCAGAGTTTACAAATAAAGACAAACTAGGTATTGAACCTGGGACTTTCCTTTTTAGCTACTCAACACCGTAACAAGCTAAGCCGTCATCGGATATTGGCCCAAGTTTCGGTTGGATGGAGCAACTAGTTTAGTTTGGAGTATCTTAGAAATCACAATTCTCGGCATTTAGTTTGCTTCAGTTCTAGTGAGTTAGTTTAGTTTTGTTTTAGTTCAGTTTTATTTTCAAAAGGGGGTATGTCCAGCCACTTAGGCCTGTTTTGCAAGTTTAGGCAGTGAAAACTTACTCCAAACTAAAATTATAATGGAGTAAGTGTCCACTTTTGTAAGTTCTGAAAAACCTTACCTAGAGTTAAGTTCAGTGCAGGCACAGCCAGAGACAGGGGGTGGGAAGCATTAAACACAAAGGACTAAAGCATTAAACACATCACTTAAAATGGCCTAAAACCTCTTGATGATATTTTGCCTTATATCTGCTGAGTGAGGACTGTTGTTTCTTTTTTTATAAATAAGCAAGTGTAGGCTCCCGGCTGAGGCAGACACATCAACTGGGGGGCGGGGGAAGGGAAGTTAGAGGATTTTCCAAAGCACTAAACACCTTCACAACAATGTTAAAGAATCATAAATACATTTAAAGCACTAAACAAAGCAGTACATTTAAAGCACCAAGCACTAAACGAAGCACAAAAAGTAATAAACAATTAATTAATAAAAAAATAGAAGGAACCCTGCACCTAAAGCACCAAGACCAAAAGTAATAAGCAACCAATCAATAACAAATAAAAAACAGAAGTCCTACCTTTATGTGAAGGGAAGGTGTTTCTGTCAGCCTCTCCATGTCTCTGTCAGTGTCTCTCTCTCTCTGTCTCCGTCAGTGTCTCTCTCTCTCTGTCTGTGTCTCCGTCAGTGTCTCTCTCTCTGTGTCTCCGTCAGTGTCTCTCTCTCTCTGTGTCTGTGTCTCCGTCAGTGTCTCTCTCTCTGTGTCTCCGTCAGTGTCTCTGTGTTTCTGACAGCAAGGGGTGGGGGGGGAAAGAGGGGCTGGAGGGGGGAGGAGGAGGGAAGAGGAGGGAGGGGGGCCTCGGCAGCTGAAGGCACGCCTGTCAAGTGGGATGCAATGAAAATTGGGGATGTTAAGGAGGCCAGAGTTGGAGGAGCGCAGATATCGGAGGGGTGTAGGGTTGGAGGAGGTTACAGAAATAAGGAGGGATGAGGCCATGGAGGGATTGGAACACAAGCTGTAATGCAGATCCATTTCCATGTGAAATACGTCATTGTCATTGTAAAGTGTAACTTAATTTAAGCAAAAATGCTGCTTTGGCTATACGAAATATTAAAAAATTGAAAGCAAATATTGGTAAACCCAAAATGTTACTGCTCTTTATTCTGAGGAGGTGCATTCGCTTTCAGATAAACGGCTGGCATACAGCAGGAACAAGGAAAACTACAACAGTTTCTCTGTAATATTAAACTCTGAACCAGTAACCCAGTATGCGGTTTGGATTGACTTTAAATCTTCAATTGAAGGGCAATTTTTTTTCTGTTTAAGTTTCCCCCAGCCATACAACTTTTAATCAAAGGGGCTGACAAATAACCCCATGTTGCTCTTAATCTGGCTGCTAGAAGGTATGCAAGAATGCTTCTACTATCTCTCGCCAGACAGACTAATTGAAGTATGATCATGAATCCTTAAGTCCAGCAGTCTGTGACACGGCATAAAGAACTCGTACATTGCAACAACCAGGAATTTTTGCACCGGAGGCAATTTCAGAGGCACAGTACCTGACTTTACACAAACTCAATTACAGACACTCTTCTCCTCAGCACCCACAACATTCAGATGGGCCAGATGATTCTACAGTAAAAAATATTCTCACACACAAGTCATTATTGTCAGCTTTTTATTTACAAGATTTTACAGTAAAATAATAACTAGCTGTGAACTATTTAAAATATCACAAATACAGTGCCATCAGATAAACTGACCCAAACACTTCGTACATTTTAGCTGCTCTGGTCAGTACTAGAGGTTTAACTGCAATGATGAACTTATACCAGCTTGCAAAAATGAAAACTATTTCTCAGTTTGATTCATATAACATGGCAGCAGGCCTGCAGAACATCGGGCTGCGAGGAGCTACTGCACATGCACGCACACTCTAGCACGCACGTGCAGGGGTCCCGGCACTGTTTTCAGCGCCGGGACCTGGCTCCGCCCCCCCACCCCTTGTGCTGCACTATGCCTAGGCCGAAGACGTCCTGAGGAGCTCAAAGAATACAAGGTAAGTTTTTGCCGCCCTTTTTATTCTAGAAAGTCAGTGTACCTACAGGGGGGCGGAAACTTGGGCCCATTGACACTAAGTTTTAAACCAAAATTTTTCAATCAATACACAAGGCAATGACACGAGTTGAATTGTCCCATGAATTTAATTTTAAATTTCTACTTAGCTGCAACATTATGCTGGTATTGGTAGTGGTATCAAAAGTACAAATTAAAAGAAAATACATTATAGCAGTAACATACTAAAGATATACTAAGAGGTCATCTTACTGTAACCCATAACCAACCAAGAATGACATTTAGCATGTTGCTTAGAACAATAGTCAAACTCAAAAATATTGACTGGGGTTCACTCAAAATTGTTAACATTAATATAAACAAGGATATTATCTTAGATAGAATAAAGAACTTGAAAAATAGATTGTGCTGCCAGCCCAAATGATATCTACTCAAGAGCCCTTATGCTGCTGTGTCAAGGGGGTGAGAGAAAGGGAGTGATTATTCACTAGAAGCTTAATACGTGAGAATACATACCCTGGGATTTTGTGCGTTAGACCATTAGTAGACGTCCCAGCAGCTATACTTCCACCCTTCTCAATCGCAATCATACCTAAATTAAAAATCAGCAATTTAGTGAAATCACTCACGAATCCACAACTCCTCGGTATAACTGCACAAAATGTCTTCATGCTAAAAATTCCATTTACTTTCCATATGCACAAGACACATTTATATCTATCAAAATAAGAAAAGGACTTACCAATGGTGTCATGGTTGTGAAAATTGACCCGCTGTGCTGGCATTCTATGTTTTTTTGACCATAGTCCCTTCATTGGCTTGTATGGTCCACACGACGTTTTAGCATTGGGTAATACATTCTGTGAAAATCAATTGTTTTTCACAATAGTTGACAGTAAAATTTATGTATTTATTTTCATTTCGGACCCGACATCCTATCTTAAAAGCGTCTAAAATATTAAGTTGGACATGTCCTTCATAGAAATGACACTCACCTTCCAGAAATTGGGCTGGCACTTTCCAGCCAGCCATTTTGAGTGCATGGACAGAGATGTATTCGTTGTTAAATCTTCACTTAGGAAACCCATATTCTGAGCAAAAATTGATGCTGTTGGAAAAATATTGTATTTACACGAAGTGTTTAATTTTATCTACATACATGAAAATTAATATTGTTCAAATGAACAGCAGCTGTTGGGAGTCCGGGGCAGCATCCGAGGCCTATAAAAGGCCCAGTTGGTGAGTCGCAGAGGCAGTCGAGAAGGTGGGAATCCGGGGCAGTGTCCGAGGCCTATAAAAGACCCAGTTGGTGAGTCGGAGAGGCAGTCGAGGAGGCGGGAGTCCGGGACAGGGTCCGAGACCTATAAAAGGCCCAGTCGGTGAGTCGGAGAGGCAGTCGAGGAGGCGGGAGTCCGGGACAGGGTTCGAGGCCTATAAAAGGCCCAGTCGGTGAGTCGGAGAGGCCAGCTGGTGCAGCTGCAGCGGAGTGGCAAAAAAGTAGAAAGAAATTGAAAGGTGACGTCACAGCCAAGGGGGCAAGTGATTGGCAAGTAGTTTTGCTTTTTCTTTTCTATATCAGTAAGTAACTTTTCTATATCAGTAAGTAAATTTTAGCAACTAAGAAAGCAATAAAGAAAGGAAAGATAGATTACGAAAGTAAACTTGTGCAAAACATAAAAACAGATGGTAAAAGCTTTTACCGATATATAAAACGGAAAAAAGAGTGACTAAAGTAAATGTTGGTCCCTTAGAAGATGAGAAGGGGGATTTAATAATGGGAAATGTGGAAATGGCCGAGACCTTAAACAATTATTTTGCTTCGGTCTTCACAGTGGAAGATACAAAAACCATGCCAAAAATTGCTGGTCACGGGAATGTGAGATGGGAGGACCTTGAGATAATCACTATCACTAGGGAGGTAGTACTGGATAGGCTAATGGGACTCAAGGTAGACATGTCCCCTGGTCCAGATGAAATGCATCCCAGGGTATTAAAAGAGATGGCGGAAGTTATAGCAGATGCATTTGTTATAATCTACCAAAATTCTCTGGACTCTGGAGGTACCAGCGGATTGGAAAGCAGCTAATGTAACGCCTCGGTTTAAAAAAAGGGGGCAGACAAAAGGCAGGTAACTATAGGCCGGTTAGTTTAACATCTGCAGTGGGGAAAATGCTTGAAGCTATCATTAAAGGAAGAAATAGCAGGACATCTAGATAGGAATAGTGCAATCAAGCAGACGCAATATGGATTCATGAAGGGGAAATCATGTTTAACTAATTTACTGGAATTCTTTGAGGATATAACGAGCATGGTGGATAGAGGTGTAACGATGGATGTGGTGTATTTAGATTTCCAAAAGGCATTCGATAAGGTGCCACACTTACTGCAGAAGATAAAGTTACGCGGAGTCAGAGGAAAAGTATTAGCATGGATAGAGAATTGGCTGGCTAACAGAAAGCAGAGAGTCGGGATAAATGGGTCCTTTTCTGGTTGGAAATCTGTGGTTAGTGGTGTGCCACAGGGATCGGTGCTGGGACCACAACTGTTTACAATATACATAGATGACCTGGAAGAGGGGACAGAGTGTAGTGCAACAAAATTTGCAGATGTCAAAGATTAATGGGAAAGCGGGTTGTGTAAAGGAGACAGAGAGGCTGCAAAGAGATTTAGATAGGTTAAGCGAATGGGCTAAGGTTTGGCAGATGGAATACAATATCGGAAAATGTGAGGTCATCCACCTTGGGAAAAAAAAACACAGTAAAAGGGAATATTATTTGAATGGGGAGAAATTACAACATGCTGCGGTGCAGAGGGACCTGGGGGTCCTTGTGCATGACTCCCAAAAAGTTAGTTTGCAGGTGCAGCAGGTAATCAGGAAGGCGAATGGAATGTTGGCCTTCATTGCGAGAGGGATGGAGTAAAAATGCAGGGAGGTCCTGCTGCAACTGTATAGGGTATTGGTGAGGCCACACCTGGAGTACTGCATGCAGTTTTGGTCACCTTACTTAAGGAAGGATATACTAGCTTTGGAGGGGGTACAGAGACGATTCACTAGGCTGATTCCGGAGATGAGAGGGTTACCTTTTGATGATAGAATGAGTAGACTGGGTCTTTACTCGTTGGAGTTCAGAAGGATGAGGGGTGATCTTATAGAAACATTTAAAACCATGAAAGGGATAGACAAGATAGAGGCAGAGAGGTTGTTTCCACTGGTCGGGGAGACTAGAACTAGGGGGCACAGCCTCAAAATACGGGGGAGCCAATTTAAAACCAAGTTGAGAAGGAATTTCTTCTCCCAGAGGGTTGTGAATCTGTGGAATTCTCTGCCCAAGGTAGCAGTTGAGGCTAGCTCATTGATGGTATTCAAATCACAGATAGATAGATTTTTAACCAATAAGGGAATTAAGGGTTACGGGGAGCGGGCGGGTAAGTGGAGCTGAGTCCACGGCCAGATCAGCCATGTTCTTGTTGAATGGCGGAGCAGGCTCGAGGAACTAGATGGCCTACTCCTGTTTCTAATTCTTATGTTCTTATTGTTGTTGCCAAATTAAGTAATATAAGAGTTAAATCATGGGAGAACAGCTCGGACATGTGATATCCTCTTCCTGTACTCTGTGGGTAGTCAAGGACACTTCCGGTGTCCCCGACGAGTACGTGTGCGGGAAGTGTATCCACCTCCAGCTCCTGACGGACCGCATTGCAGAACTGGAGCTGCGGGTGGATGAATTCTGGAGCATCCACAATGCTGAGAATGACGTGAATAGCACGTTTAGCGAGTTGGTCTTACCGCAGGAAAAGGGTACACAGCCAGATAGAAGGAGGAAGAGCAGTGCAAGGAATGTATTGCAGGGGTCCCATGCGGTCATCCCCCTGCAAAACAGATACACCGCTTTGGGTACTGTTGAGGGGGATGACTTATCAGGGGAGGGCAGCAGCAACCAAGTTCATGGCACCGTGGGTGGCTCTGCTGCACAAGAGGGCAGGAAAAAGAGCAGGAGAGCTCCAGTGATAGGTGATTCAATTGCAAGGGGAATAGATAGGCGTTTCTGCGCCTGCAACCGAGACTCCAGGATGGTATGTTGCCTCCCTGGTGCAAGGGTCAAGGATTTCTCAGAGCGGGTGCAGGACATTCTGAAAAGGGTGGGTGAGCAGCCAGTTGTCGTGGTGCATATAGGTACCAAGTGGTGCATATGGGTACCAACGATATAGGTAAAAAACAGGATAAAGTCCTACGAGACGAATTTAGGGAGCTCGGAGCTAAAGTAAAAAGTAGGACCTCAAAAGTAGTAATCTCAGGATTGCTACCAGTGCCACGTGCTAGTCAGGGTAGGAATCGCAGTATAGCTCAGATGAATACATGGCTTGAGGAGTGGTGCAGAAGGGAGAGATTCAAATTCCTGGGACATTGGAATCAGTTCTAGGGGAGGTGGGACCAGTACAAACCGGACGGTCTGCATCTGGGCAGGAATGGAACCAATGTCCCAGGGGGAGTGTTTGCTAGTGCTGTTGGGGAAGAGTTAAACTAACATGGCAGGGGGCTGGGAACCTATGCAGGGAGACAGAGGGAAATAAAATGGAGGCAGATGCAAAAGATAGAAAGAAAAATAGTAAAAGTGGAGGGCAGAGAAACCCCAAGGCAAAAAACAAAAAGGGCCACATTACAGAAAAATTCTAAAGGGGCAAAGTGTGTTAAAAAGACAAGCCTGAAGGCTCTGTGCCTCAATGCGAGGAGTATTCAGAATAAAGTGGACGAATTAACTGCGCAGATGGCAGTTAACGGATATGATGTAATTGGCATCACGGAGACATGGCTCCAGGGTGACCAAGGCTGGGAACTGAACATCCAGGGGTATTCAACATTTAGGAAGGATAGGCAGAGAGGAAAAGGAGGCGGGGTGGCTTTGCTGGTTAAAGAGGAAATTAATGCAATAGTAAAGAGGGACATTAGCCTGGATTATGTGGAATCGGTATGGGTGGAGCTATGGAATACCAAAGGGCAGAAAACGCTCGTGGGAGTTGTGTACAGACCACCAAACAGTAGTAGTGAGGTTGGGGACAGCATCAAACAAGAAACAAGGGCTGTATGCAATAAAGGTACAGCAGTTATCATGGTCGACTTTAATCTGCATATTGATTGGGCTAACCAAACTGGTAGCAATGCGGTGGGAGGAGGATTTCCTGGAATGTATTAGCGATGGTTTTCTCGACCAATATGTCAAGGAACTAACCAGAGGGTTGGCCATCCTAGACTGGATAATGTGTAATTAGAAGAGACTAATTAGCAATCTTGTTGTGCGTGGCCCCTTGGGGAAGAGTGACCATAATATGGTAGAATTCTTTATTAAGATGGAGAGTGATACAGTTAATTCGGAAACTCGGGTCCTGAACTTAAGGAAAGGTAACTTCGACAGTATGAGGCGTGAATTGACTCGAGGAGACTTGCAAAGGATACTTAAAGGGTTGACGGTGGATAAGCAATGGTAAACATTTAAAGATCACATGGATGAACTTCAGCACTTGAACATCCCTGTCTGGAGTAAAAATAAAATGGGGAAGGTGGCTCAACCATGGCTAACAAGGGAAATTAAGGATCGTGTTAAAGCCAAGGAAGAGGCATATAAATTGGC
Source organism: Pristiophorus japonicus (assembly GCF_044704955.1). Lineage (NCBI taxonomy): Eukaryota > Metazoa > Chordata > Chondrichthyes > Pristiophoridae > Pristiophorus > Pristiophorus japonicus. Next base: position 34,265,510 of record NC_091977.1, read on the forward strand.
TAGAAAAAGCAACAAACCTGAGGACGGGAGACATTTAGAATTCAACAGAGGAGGGCTAAGGGTTTATTAAGAGGGGGAAAATAGGAAGCTTGCAAGGAACATAAAAACTGACTGCAAAAGCTTCTATAAATATATGTGAAGAGAAAAAGATTAGTGAAGACAAACGGAGTTCCCTTGCAGTCGGATTCAAGTGAATTTATAATGGGGAACAAAGAAATGGCAGACCAAATGAACCAATACTTTGGTTCTGTCTTCACAAAGGAAGACACAAATAACCTTCCGAATGTACTAGAGGACAGTGGGTCTAGAGAGAAGGAGGAACTGAAGGATATCCTGATTTCGACGGGAAATTGTGTTTGGGAAATTGATGGGATTGAAGGCTGATAAATCCCCAGAGCCTCAGTCTGCATCCCAGAGTACTTCAGGAAATAGCCCTAGAAATAGTGGATGCATTGGTGATCATTTTCCAACAGTCTATCGACTCTGGATCAGTTCTTATGGATTGGAAGGTAGGTAATGTAACACCACTTTTTAAAAAGAGAGAGAAAACAGGTAATTATAGACCAGTTAGCCTGACATCAGTAATGGGGAAAATGTTCGAATCAATCATCATGAATTAGCAGCGCATTTGGAAAGCAGTGACAGGATCGGACCAAGTCAGCATGGATTTATGAAAGGGAAATCATGCTCGACGAATCTTCTGGAATTTTTTGAGGATGTAACTAGCAGAGTGGACAAGGGAGAACCAGCGGATGTGGTGTAATTGGACTTTAAAAAGGCTTTTGACAAGGTCCCGCACAAGAGATTGGTGTGCAAAATCAAAGCCCATGGTATTGGGGTAATGTACTGACGTGGATAGAGAACTGGTTGGCAGACAGGAAGCAGAGAGTCGGAATAAACGGGTCCTTTTCAGAATGGCAGGCAGTGACTAGTGGAGTACCGCAGGGCTTAGTGCTGGGACCCCAGCTCTTTACAATATATATTAACGATTTAGATGAAGGAATTGAGTGTAATATCTCCAAGTTTGCGGATGACACCAAACTGGGTGGCGATGTGAGCTGTGAGGAGGACGCTAAGAGGCTGCAGGGTGACTTGGACAGATTAGGTGAGTGGGCAAATGCATGACAGATGCAGTATAATGTGGATAAATGTGAGGTTATCCATGTTGGGGGCAAAAACACGAAGGCAGAATATTATCTGAATGGTGGCAGATTAGGAAAAGGGGAGGTGCAACGAGACCTGGGTGTCCTGGTTCATCAGCACTGAAAGTGGGCACGCAGGTACAGCAGGCGGTGAAGGCGGCAAATGGTATGTTGGCCTTCATAGCTAGGGGATTTGAGTATAGGAGCAGGGAGGTCTTGCTGCAATTGTACAGGGCCTTAGTGAGGCCTCACCTGGAATATTGTGTTCAGTTTTGGTCTCCTAATCTGAGGAAGGATGTTCTTGCTATTGAGGGAGTGCAGTGAAGGTTCACCTGACTGATTCCAGGGATGGCTGGACTGTCATATGAGGAGAGACTGGATCAACTGGGCCTCTATTCACTGGAGTTTAGAAGGATGCGAGGGGGTCTCATAGGAACATGTAAGATTCTGACAGGACTGGACAGGTTAGATGCGGGAAGAATGTTCCCGATGTTGGGGAAGTCCAGAACCAGGGGACACAGTCTTAGAATAAGGGGTAGGCCACTTGGGACTGAGATGAGGAGAAACTTCTTTACACAGAGAGTTGTTAACCTATGGAATTCCCTGCCGCAGAGAGTTGTTGATGCCAGTTCATTGGATATATTCAAGAGGGAGTTAGATATGGCTCTTACAGCTAAGGGGATCAAGGAGTATGGAGAGAAAGCAGAGAAGGGGTACTGAGGGAATGGTCATCCATGATTTTATTGAATGGCATTGCAGGCTCGAGGGGCCGAATGGCCTACTCCTGCACCTATTTTCTTTGTTTTCTATGTAATGAACTTTTCAATTCACTGCCTTTTAGCTACTTAAATATTCTTTAGAAGCACAATATTTTTCATAAGGGAAAGATACTCTGGACGGACCACTTTTTGTTTGCATGTACTTCCTTCGCCCCTTTTATACAAGTCAAAATATTTTCATTTACCATTTTTAAAATTATCAACTTTCTTACCAACATCAAGACCCAGGAGTAGAGCTTTGGCTAGCTGTCATGTAACCAGCGAACATCCCCGAGCATTAGCATAGGATACATCTAGGGCCATGAATTCATATGGGCCCACAAGAACCAATTCAGACCTACTCAACCTCAGGGGCTGCAAATTCCCTAGATTGCATCAGGGTTTCCTGGATTTGAACAGTTCTAGATTGGCCATTTCCCTATGGAGACAGTTGGGAACATAGAACATAGAACATAGAAAATAGGTGCAGGAGCAGGCCATTCGGCCCTTCGAGCCTGCACCGCCATTCAATGATTTCATGGCTGAACATGCAACCTCAGTGCCCCATTCCTGCTTTCTCGACATACCCCTAGATCCACCTAGTAGTAAGGACTACATCTAAATCCTTTTTGAATTGCTCATCAATGCAGCTCATCAGGAAAGGAGACCTCACCAAAGAAAATTCAAAATAAATTTGCCGTAAAAACTAAATTTTAAGTGAAAGAAAGAATTAAGTCCATTCGACTCTGAATTGTATTTTTCTTGCATCAATGGAGACAGCAGGCAAAAGTTTCTACAGAATCATGAAAACTTGTGTCAGGTACCCATTACCCACATCAGTTAATTATTAAAGATCTGTTTCTAACCTAATTACTAAGATCTTGCGTAACATTTTGGAAAACATAAGAACATAAGAATTAGGAACAGGAGTAGGCCATCTAGCCCCTCAAGCCTGCTCCGCCATTCAACAAGATCATGGCTGATCTGGCCGTGGACTCAGCTCCACTTACCCGCCCGCTCCGTGTAACCCTTAATTCCCTTATTGGTTAAAAATCTATCTGTAATTTGAATACATTCAATCAGCTACCCTCAACTGCTTCCTTGGGCAGAGGATTCCACAGATTCACAACCCTCTGGGAGAAGAAATTCCTTCTCAACTCGGTTTTAAATTGGCTCCCCCGTATTTTGAGGCTGTGCCCCCTAGTTCTAGTCTCCCCGACCAGTGGAAACAACCTCTCTGCCTCTATCTTGTCGATCCCTTTCATGATTTTAAATGTTTCTATAAGATCACCCCTCATCCTTCTGAACTCCGAGTAAAGACCCAGTCTACTCAATCTATCATCATAAGGTAACCCCCTCATCTTCAGAATCAGCCTAGTGAATCATCTCTGTGCCCCCTCCAAAGCTAGTATATCCTTTCTTAAGAAAGGTGACCAAAACTGCACGCAGTACTCCAGGTGCGGCCTCACATATACCCTATACAGTTGCAGCAGGACCTCCCTCCTTTTGTACTCCATCCCTCTCGCAATGAAGGCCAACATTCCATTTGCCTTCCTGATTACCTGCTGCACCTGCAAACTAACTTTTTGGGAGTCATGCACAAGGACCCCCCGGTCCCTCTGCACCGCAGCATGTTGTAATTTCTCCCCAATCAAATAATATTCCTTTTTACTGTTTTTTTTCGCAAGGTGGATGACCTCACATTTTCCGACATTGCATTCCATCTGCCAAACCTTAGCCCATTCACTTAACCTATCTAAATCTCTTTGCAGCCTCTCTGTCCTTTACACAACCCGCTTTCCCACTAATCTTTGTGTCATCTGCAAATTTTGTTGCACTACACTCTGTCCCCTCTTCCAGGTCATCTATGTATATTGTAAACAATTGTGGTCCCAGCACCGATCCCTGTGGCACACCACTAACCACAGATTTCCAACCCGAAAAAAGGACCCATTTATCCCGACTCTCTGCTTTCTGTTAGCCAGCCAATTCTCGATCCATGCTAATACATTGCCTCTGACTCTGCATACCTTTATCTTCTGCAGTAACCTTTTGTGCGGCACCTTATCGAATGTCTTTTGGAAATCTAAATACACCACATCCATCGGTACACCTCTATCCAACATGCTCGTTATATCCTCAACGAATTCCAGTAAATTAGTTAAACATGATTTCCCCTTCATGAATCCATGTTGCGTCTGTTTGATTGCACTATTCCTATCTAGATGTCCCGCTATTTCTTCCTTAATGATAGTTTCAAGCATTTTCCCACTACAGATGTTAAACTAACCGGCCTATAGTTACCTGCCTTTTGTCTGCCCCCTTTTTTAAACCGAGGCGTTACAATCCGCTGATACCTCCCCAGAGTCCAGAGAATTTTGGTAGATTATAACAAATGCATCTGCTATAACTTCCGCCATCTCTTTTAATACCCTAGGATGCATTTCATCAGGACCAGGGGACATGTCTACCTCGAGTCCCATTAGCCTGTCCAGCACTACACCCCTAGTGATAGTGATTATCTCAAGGTCCTCCCTTCCCACATTCCCGTGACCAGCAATTTTTGGCATGGTTTTTGTGTCTTCCACTGTGAAGACCTAAGCAAAATAATTGTTTAAGGTCTCAGCCATTTCCACATTTCCCATTATTAAATCCCCCTTCTCATCTTCTAAGGGACCAACATTTACTGTAGTCACTCTTTTCCGTTTTATATCGGTAAAAGCTTTTACTATCTGTTGGTTGGTTTACACTTCTTCCTAATAAATAAATATGCAAGTGTTATTTATACTCTAGCATAATATGATTGATCATCATTTGTTTATGATTCACTATTTTATGATAATGACACTCTTTTCCAAGCGATTATACATAACATAAGGTCAGTTTGCCTTCCAACAATATCCTTACCATGTCTGCATGTGCCTTTTAAGGCCCCAAGTTTCCACATGATTTGCTCCTGATTTTTAGGAGCAACTGGTGGAGAACGGAGTATCTTAGAAATCGGAATTCTCCACATTTAAGTTTTCTGCAGTTCTAGTCAGGTAGAACAGTTTCACTTTTGAATAGAATTTTTTTTTTCCCAAAAGAGAGCGTGTCCGGCCACTGACGCATGATTTGAAAGTTTCCACAGTGAAAACGTACTCCAAACTAACTTAGAATGGAGCAAGTGAAGGTTTTTGTAGGCTTGAAAAAACCTTGTCTACACATTAAAAAATCAGGCGCAGGTTACAAATTAGGCGTCCGGAACGAGGTTGGGGGGGGGGGGGGGAAGGGAAGTCATTACATTGTACAATAAATCCTTAGTTATACTTATACAAATATTATACAAATAATTCCAACCTGAATAAAAATTTATAAGCAAAGAAAAGATTAAATAAACCATGTTCCTACCTGTGTGAAAGTGCTTCAGGCAGGGAGAAGGCTGCAGGAAGCCTCACAAGTTGAGGCAGCCGTTCCCGACGGCAGGGGGGGGGGAGGAGCGGGGAGGAGGCAGTGAGGAGGCAGCCGTTCCCGACGGCAGTGAGGGGGGGGGGGGGGGGGGCGGGGAGAGGCAGTGAGGGCCCAACCGACGGCAGCAGGGGGGAGGCAGGGAAAAGGCTGCAGGAAGCCTCAGAACTTGAGGCAGCCGTTCCCGACGGCGGGGGGGGGGGGGGCAGTGAGAAGGCTGCAGGAAGCCTCAGAAGTTGAGGCAGCCGTTCCCGATGGGCCCGACAGACGGCAGGGGGAGAAAGCTGCAAGAAGCCTCAGTGCTGATCATGGAAGGGCAATGTGGTTTTATTAAAAAATGTTAAAAATTGAACAGCTACAAAGAACTACAAAAATGGCCGAGTGCCAATGTTTCCTTCACACTGCGCGTGCGCGAACGCTCCAACGCGCACACGCAGGGTTGCCGACACGAAAAAAACTCATTTAAATGGTACCCGCCCCCTCCTGCTTACAAAATCGGCGCGAGTGGTAGGCTCCGCCCCTTGGGCGCCACGCCAAGCAGACATTGAGCTGCAAAGCGCTCGAGAATAGCGCGTTTTTTTTCAGGCGCCATTTTCGGCACGAAAAACGAGCGCCCAGCTCGGCGGGGCGCCTGTTTTTCCGCTTGTGGAAACTTGGGGCCTATGAGTGCACTCGCAGGAACTAACTGACTCTGGGAACATAGCTTCAACGATAAAGGTCACTCTAATAAAAAGATAACGTGAATTGCACTGGTCTTTTTATTTTGGACTAGTCAATCCATCCATTCGTTAAGTAACTTTATAATGTGTAATTTTTTTTGTCTTGAATTTACCATTTGTTTACAATCATCTTTTATTTAATTGCTTTTCAAGGTGTTACCCATGGCTTAGTGAGTAGCATGCTCACCTCTGAGTCAGAAGGCTGTGGGTATGGAGTTTGTGAAAGGTGCTATAATAATAATGCAAGTTCCTTCTTTCTCAAAGAACAATGAGGACTAGGGATTACCTGACTCCCCCACCAACAGTGAATGACTGCTGTGTTCCATCACTGCTCGGGCAACACTGATCGCACTTTTAATTCTTCGAAGCTGTCCAACCCCTCCGACCTCGATCGTGTTGCTGAAGAGTTTTAAAAATAATTATATAAAAAATAAATCTGCTGATTAAAAGATGTGAGTTTTGATTCCCCCTACACTTTCAGTCTGGCTTTGCTGTTCATGTCTTCTGTGTTCTCATTAAAAATATTAAATGATCATCAAAACACAAGGTGAAATCTAGTGTATAAATCACATGTAACATTCATACAGGTTACAACCAACATCTTGAACTGGTTGCAATTAAATTAAAATGCATTGCAAAACCAGAGTGCAACCACGTACAAGAAGATGGAGAACATTACAAGCAATTCTGTGATTTGGAAAGAGGAAACATAAGCCATTCCAAAACAATTGTGGGGATGCGGGGAAGAGGAGAAAACACACCCTCCTCATATCCTCCAGTGATGCACCGACATTGGAAACCAACACAAAACGTGGTGGACTGAACCAAAGGTTTTAAAAGCTGGTTTTACTTTTCCATAAATATTTCTCGAAGGTTGGTGTGCAATTACAAAAGGACAGTCATGACATCTAGTGTAATTCATTGCATATTTGGTCCTAAAAGTAATTTCGTAAGTAGATATATTTCCCAGTATGTGGCAGTGGTCAAGTACATTACTCACCCATTCATAATCATAGCATCCAGTGTTGTCTCTCCATGTTCATCTGGGCTTCCTCCATATCCCACAGTACCTCGACACTGGTCAATTTCACACTGGCTGCAACCCTTTTCCACTGCATCCAATGCTGAACCTCCAGACTGAAGAGTGCTCCATGCTAAATGCAACACACATACAATTTTTTTTGCTTCTCTCATAAGCAGTGATGACATAATCCAAAAAGAATTTGTAGAAAGACTTGCATTATATAGCACCTTTCACAACCACTGGACGTCTCAAAGCACTTTACAGCCAATGAAGCACTTTTGAAGTATAGTCACTGTTGTAATGTAGGAAACGTGGCAGCCAATTTGCACACAGCAAGCCCCAACAGACAGCAATGTGATATTGATCAGATAATCTGTTTTGGTGATGTTGATTGAGGGATAAATATTGGGCAGGACACCAGGGATAACTCCCCTGCTCTTCTTCAAAATAGTGCCACGGGATCTTTTACGTCCACCTGAGAGCAGACGGGGCCTCGGTTTAATTGTCTCATCCGAAAGGCAGCACCTCCGACAGCACAGCACTGGAGCGTCAGCCGAGAGTTTTGTGCTCAAGTCCCTGGAGTGGGATTTGAACCAACAATCTTCTGAAGCGAGGGTGCTATCAACTGAGCCACATCTGACACGGGGAAGACAAGTTTGAAGTAGTTATGAGAATGTGTGTGAAGCACATTTTTTAAATCATACTTTATCCCAGCAGCAAAAGTATTAAAAAAAAGTTAGAACCAGCTTCAATAGGGAAGACAAGTTTCTACAGTTTTTTTGACAATATGTTCAGTATCTTTTCAAACATAAACCACCACTTCACAGGGGTCAAATTCGACTTGGGAGCGGATGCAAAACGGGCGGTATTGCATCTGCTGCCTGTTAAACTGAATACCAGATGGGACGAAGAAATTCAAGGCGATGGTCTCGAGGAGTGCGCAGGGCTGGCAGCGAACAGCATTTTTAACGTGGGGTTGGGAGGAACACTCCTGCACCTCCCAGCAAGTATTTCATAAACAAATTTACCTTTTTGATGATGACCTTCAGCAGTTCCTATTCGGAACCACTGGTTAGGCCGCATGTTCACCTGGTTTATCTGAACTCAACCAGCCTGACGCCAGCTGCGTTCTGTGAAACCCAAATTTGAAGGGGAGGGGAGAAGGGGGTCAAGCCTCTTATTTGCAAATGCAAAGGGCCAAATTCCTCTTTTAGAAGCGGGTCCTGGTCAACAATTTTATTACCTACATCAATATGGTGGGCGGCATACTTCGCCTCATAATGAACGTGCACATCCTACCCTCCATATATCAGTGGTGTATGCACCCGATAAATAGACGTGACATCAACAAATTACTTAGCCTAGGTTCCTACATGGCAGGAGAATGCATTTACATTGCATTCTCCTGCCAAGTCAGACGGTAGATGCAAATTGGACTCCACCCAGTTACAGGTTGACCCAGCACCTACATGGCTAAAACTAAATCAGTCTTGCCCCAGAGAGAGAACATAAGAACATAAGAAATAGGTACAGGAGTAGGCCATATGGCTCCTCGAGCCTGCTCTGCCATTTAATAAGATCATGGCTGATCCGATCATGGACTCAGCTCCGCTTCCCTGCCCGCTCTCCATAACCCCTTATTCCCTTATCGTTTAAGAAACTGTCTACTTCTGTCTTAAATTTATTCAATGAGGCAGCGAATACCACAGATCCACAACCCCCAGAAGAAATTTCTCCTCATCTCAGTTTTAAATGGGCGGCCCCTTATTCTAAGATCGTGCCCTCTAGTTCTAGTCTCCACTATCAATGGAAACATCCTCTCTGCATCCACCCTGTCAAGCCCCCTCATAATCTTATACGTTTCGATAAGATCACCTCTCATTCTTCCAAATTCCAATGAGTAGAGGCCCAACCTACTCAACCTTTCCTCATAAGTCAACCCCCTCATCTTCGGAATCAACCTAGTGAACCTTCTCTGAACTGCCTCCAAAGCAAGTATATCCTTTCTTAAAATATGGAAACCAAAACTGCACACAGTATTCCAGGTGTGGCCTCACCAATACCCTGTATAGCTGTAGCAAAACTTCCCTGCTTTTTTACTCCATCCCCTTTACAATAAAAGGTCAAGATTCCATTGCCCTTCCTGATCACTTGCTGTACCTGCACACTAACCTTTTGTGTTTCATGCACCAGGACCCCCACGTCTCACTGTACTGCAGCACTTTGCAATTTTTCTCCATTTAAATAATAACTTGCTCTTTAATTGTTTTCTGCCAAAGTGCATAACCTCACACTTCCAACATTATACTCCATCTGCCAAATTTTTGCCCACTCACCTAACCTGTCCTTTTGAAGGTTTTTGTGTCCTCCTCACACATTGCTTTTTCTCCCATCTTTGTATCATCAGAAAACTTGGCTGCGTTACACTCGGTCCCTTCATCCAAGTCGTTAATATAGATTGTAAATAGTTGGGGTCTCAACACTGATCCCTGCAGCACCCCACTAGTTACTGATTGCCAACCCAAGAATGAACCATATATCCTGACTCTCTCTGTTTTCTGTTAGTTAGCCAATCCTCTATCCATGCTAATATATTACCCCCAACCCCGTGAACTTTTATCTTGTGTGGTAACCTTTTATGTGGCATCTTGTCACGGAGCTGTGTATATACATGGACACAGAAAGAGCCATCGCTCTCTCCCAACTGTTAAATGTTTAGAAAGCAGAGGAAGTGAATCCCATCATCTAAACATTTCAAATCGAATTTCGGCAGAATTACTAATTGTCCAGAGGACCCAATAGACTCTAAACCAGGTTTGCAGCAAAATTGGATTCAAATTCCATGCAGTGCGAAACCAAACCAGTCCGAGACTATGCTTCCAAAATGACTTGAGTCAGGTTCTGACTCCAGATTTATAGTTAACACCAACACCAAGTATAAATGTAACCTCGAAACTTGAGAACAAAATCCAGGCTGACATTTCAATGCAGTACGGAGGGAGTGCTGCACTGTCGTGAGGGAGTGCTGCACTGTTGGAGATGCCCTCTTTCGGATGGCACATTAAACAGAGATCCCATCTGCCCTCTCCGGTGGACGTAAAAGTTCCCATGACACTATTTCGAAGAAGAGCAGGGGAGTTTTCCCTGGTGTCCTAGCCTTCAATCAATATCGCTGTAAAGAGATCATCAGGTGTATTCCCTAGAATTTAGATGGTAATGGGTGATCTGATTTAAGTTTTCAGGATAGTAAGAGGAACAGATAGAGTATAGAAACATAGAAACATAGAAAATAGGTGCAGGAGTAGGCCATTCGGCCCTTCTAGCCTGCACCGCCATTCAATGAGTTCATGGCTGAACATTCAACTTCAGTACCCCCTTCCTGCTTTCTCGCCATACCCCTTGATCCCCCTAGTAGTAAGGACCTCATCTAACTCCTTTTTGAATATATTTAGTGAATTGGCCTCAACAACTTTCTGTGGTAGAGAATTCCACAGGTTCACCACTGTCTGGGTGAAGAAGTTCCTCCGCATCTCGGTCCTAAATGGCTTACCCCTTATCCTTAGACTGTGACCTCTGGTTCTGGACTTCCCCAACATTGGGAACATTCTTCCTGCATCTAACCTGTCTAACCCCGTCAGAATTTTAAACGTTTCTATGAGGTCCCCTCTCATTCTTCTGAACTCCAGTGAATACAAGCCCAGTTGATCCAGTCTTTCTTGATAGGTCAGTCCCACCATCCCTGGAATCAGTCTGGTGAACCTTCGCTGCACTCCCTCAATAGCAAGAATGTCCTTCCTCAGGTTAGGAGACCAAAACTGTACACAATACTCCAGGTGTGGCCTCACCAACTGTAGCAACATCTCCCTGCCCCTGTACTCAAATCCCCTTGCTATGAAGGCCAACATGCCATTTGCTTTCTTAACCGCCTGCTGCACCTGCATGCCAACCTTCAATGACTGATGTACCATGACACCCAGGTCTCTTTGCACCTCCCCTTTTCCTAATCTGTCACCATTCAGATAATAGTCTGTCTCTCTGTTTTTACCACCAAAGTGGATAACCTCACATTTATCCACATTATACTTCATCTGCCATGCATTTGCCCACTCATCTAACCTATCCAAGTCGCTCTGCAGCCTCACAGCATCCTCCTCGCAGCTCACACTGCCACCCAACTTAGTGTCATCCGCAAATTTGGAGATACTACATTTAATCCCCTCATCTAAATCATTAATGTACAGTCTAAACAGCTGGGGCCCCAGCACAGAACCTTGCGGTACCCCACTAGTCACTGCCTGCCATTCTGAAAAGTACCCATTTACTCCTACTCTTTGCTTCCTGTCTGACAACCAGTTCTCAATCCATGTCAATACACTACCCCCAATCCCATGTGCTCTAACTTTGCACATCAATCTCTTGTGTGGGACCTTGTCGAACGCCTTCTGAAAGTCCAAATATACCACATCAACTGGTTCTCCCTTGTCCACTCTACTGGAAACATCCTCAAAAAATTCCAGAAGATTTGTCAAGCATGATTTCCCTTTCACAAATCCATGCTGACTTGGACCTATCATGTCACCTCTTTCCAAATGCACTGCTATGACATCCTTAATAATTGATTCCATCATTTTACCCACTACCGATGTCAGGCTGACCGGTCTATAATTCCCTGTTTTCTCTCTCCCTCCTTTTTTAAAAAGTGGGGTTACATTGGCTACCCTCCACTCCATAGGAACTGATCCAGAGTCAATGGAATGTTGGAAAATGACTGTCAACGCATCCACTATTTCCAAGGCCACCTCCTTAAGTACTCTGGGATGCAGTCCATCAGGCCCTGGGGATTTATCGGCCTTCAATCCCATCAATTTCCCCAACACAATTTCCCGGCTAATAAGGATTTCCCTCAGTTCCTCCTCCTTACTAGACCCCCCGACCCCTTTTATAACCGGAAGGTTGTTCGTGTCCTCCTTCGTGAATACCGAACCAAAGTACTTGTTCAATTGGTCCGCCATTTCTTTGTTCCCCGTTATGACTTCCCCTGATTCTGACTGCAGGGGACCTACGTTTGTCTTTACTAACCTTTTTCTCTTTACATATCTATAGAAACTTTTGCAATCCGTCTTAATGTTCCCTGCAAGCTTCTTCTCGTACTCCATTTTCCCTGCCCTAATCAAACCCTTTGTCCTCCTCTGCTGAGTTCTAAATTTCTCCCAGTCCCCAGGTCCGCTGCTATTTCTGGCCAATTTGTATGCCAATTCCTTGGCTTTAATACTATCCCTGATTTCCCTTGATAGCCACGGTTGAGCCACCTTCCCTTTTTTATTTTTATGCCAGACAAGAATGTACAATTGTTGTAGTTCATCCATGCGGTCTCTAAATGTCTGCCATTGCCCATTCACAGTCAACCCCTTAAGTATCATTTGCCAATCCATCCCAGCCAATTCACGCCTCATACCTTCAAAGTTAGCCTTCTTTAAGTTCTGGACCATGGTCTCTGAATTAACTGTTTCATTCTCCATCCCAATGCAAAATTCCACCATATTATGGTCACTCTTCCCCAAGGGGCCTCGCACAACGAGATTGTTAATTAATCCTCTCTCATTACATAACACCCAGTCTAAGATGGCCTCCCCCCTAGTTGGTTCCTCGACATATTGGTCTAAAAAACCATCCCTTATGCACTCCAGAAAATCCTCCTCCACCGTATTGCTTCCAGTTTGGTTAGCCCAATCTATGTGCATATTAAAGTCACCCATTATAACTGCTGCACCTTTATTGCACGCACCCCTAATTTCATGTTTGATGCCCTCCCCAACATCACTACTACTGTTTGGAAGTCTGTACACAACTCCCACTAACGTTTTTTGCCCTTTGGTGTTCTGCAGCTCTACCCATATAGATTCCACATCATCCAAGCTAATGTCCTTCCTAACTATTGCCTTAATCTCCTCCTTAACCAGCAATGCTACCCCATCTCCTTTTCCTTTTATTCTATCCTTCGTAGATAGGTAGATTAGTAGATAGGGACATAGCCTAAAAATTAGAGCCAGATCTTCCAGGGGTGAAATTAGGAAACACTTCTATACACTAAGGGTGGAACTTTCTTCTGCAAACAGCTATTGATCAATTGTTAAATTTTAAATCAGAGATTGATAGATTTTTGTTAACCAGGGGTATTGAGGGATATAAAAACATAGCAAACAGGTGCAGGCCATTCAGCCCTTCGAGCCTGCACCACCATTCAATATGATCATGGCTGATCATATGGGGCAAAGGCAGGTACATGGAGCAAGTCGCAGATCAGCCATGATCTCACTGAATGGCGGAGCAGGCTCGAGGGGCTGCATGACCTACTCCTGTTCCTGTATCTGAAATATCCTTTTGTATGTTTGGAAAAATAAAAGCGACACCGACATTTGTTTAAAAAAAAACTAGTGCAGGAGTTTGCAATAACTATCATCGTAAAATGCATTCCATGCATAAAGGTACACAAATGGAACGGCTTAGTTTCTTCCAGCAATGACATAGATTGGAGGGAATAGCTGCATTTATGCTCACCCCTCAGCTCGGTGGTTGAATGTGCTCACTCTTACTCATGAGAAGCAAATGCATGAAAAGCTCCTTTTTAGCAACTCCCTAAATAAGTTCAGGGGCTCAAAGCAGCAGTCAGTTGCAGCAGTTTACGGTGACGGCTCGCTGTACAAACGGACATGCCAATGTGAAAAACGTACACAAAAAGTGGGGCCAAAGCTTGGGCAGTGCCTGCTTTGCGCTTACCTCGCCGCACCGCGTCATGGTAAGGCCAGGTGTTGATGACCAGCGGCAGCTGTGCGGCCGCCAGCGAGCAGCAGCTGCCGAGCGCGAGCACCAGTGGAACGTAGCCCGGGAATCCCATAGCGCCGCGAGCCCGACCGCCAGCTCCCTGACAGCGCCCCGCGCCCGCTGCTAACTTATACCACCCCAGCTCGCCGCTTCCCACCGCACCCACCCGGCTGCAAAAGGACGGCGAGGAAATGGCAACACTTCAAATCGACAAATCAAACCCTGCTGCTGAGTTCCACGTGCCCCCAAGCTGTCATTGCATCCAGGCACCGCCCCTTGCAATGTCACAATTTAACGGTAAAGGCAGATGTGTGTTTGCAGTTAGCTGGTACTTTTATTGCAAATTTAATATTCTCTCCCCTAGCAATTTGACTTTGAATGCAAATTTTATGTTCCTCTTTAAGTAATTTACTAGTTTTTTTTAATAAATCGACCTCAGTAGAGATATTGGCAGCTTTTGAATCTCCTCCCAGTGCATTGGCTGATGATCTCAATCAACACCTATCTATTCTTTGTTACATTGCTGTTTCAGGTCGGCTGTATAAATGCAAGTGTTTCTTTTCCAATATAGAAACATAGAAATTTACGGCATAGAAGGAGGCCATTCGGCCAATCGTGTCCGTGCCGACCGAAAAGAAAGCTACCCAGCCTAATCCCACTTTCCTTTTAGTGCACATTTAAGTACTTTTTAAATGTGATGAGGGTTTCTGGCTCTGCCACATTTTCAGGCAGTGAGTTCCAGACCCCCACCACCCTCTGGGTGAAAAAGTTCATCCTCAACTCCCTCCAAACTTACCAATTACTTTAAATCTATTGACCTCTCTGCTAAGGGAAATAGGTCCTTCCTATAAGAAAACAAAGAAAAACTTGGATTTATATAACGCCTTTCACGACCACAGGACATATCAAAGCACTTTACAGCCAATGAAGTATTTTTGGAGTGTAGTCACTGTTGTAATGTAGGAAGCACGGCAGCCAATTTGCGCACAAGCAAGCTCCCACAAACAGCAATGTGATAATGACCAGATAATCTGTTTTTTTAATTATGTTGATTGAGGGACAAATATTGTCCAGGACACCAGGGATAACTCCCCTGTTCTTCTTCAAAATAGTGGCATGGGATCTTTTACATCCACTTAAGAGAGCAGATGGGGCCTCAGTTTAACATCTCATCCAAAAGACGGCACCTCCGATAGTGCAACACTCCCACAGCACTACACTGGAGTGTCAGCCTAGATTTATGCGCTCAAGCTCCTGGAGTGGGTCTCAAACACACAACCTTCTGACGCAGAGGCGAGAGTGCTACCCACTGAGCCACAGCTGACACTATCCACTCTCTAGGCCCCTCATAATTTTATCTTCTCAGGCAGTCCCCCGGAGACAAAGATGACTTGCTTCCATGCTAAAATGAGTTCTAAGGTGAATGATGAGTCTGATGTGGAATCTACAGATTCTGTCACAGGTGGGGCAGGGTGGTTGGAGGGACAGGTGGGTGGGGTACTTGGTTTGTCGTATGCTCCTTCCGCTGTTTGAACTTGGCTTCCAAGTGCACCCGACGAAGAGACTCAAAGGTGTTTGGCGACTTCTCGGATGCTTCTCCACTTTGAGCGGTCTTGGGCCAGGGATTCCCAAGAGTCGGTGGGGATGTTACATTTTTTCAAGGAGGCTTTGAGTGTGACTTTGAAGCATTTTCTCTGCCCTCCTGGGGCTCGCCTGCCATGTAGGAGTTCTGAGTAGAGCGCTTGCTTTGGGAGTCTTGTGTCGGGCATGCGGACAATTTGGCCCACCCAATGGAGCTGGTCAAGCGTGATCAATGCCTCAATGCTGGAGATGTTGGCCTGAGGGAGAACTCTGACATTGGTATGCCTATCCAATAAATAGATTTGCAGAATTTTGCAGAGACAGCGTTGGTGCTTTGAGGTGCCTACTGCACATAGTCCATGTCTCTGAAGCATAAAGGAGGATGGGTATCACTACTACTCTGTAGGCCATGAGCTTGGTGCCGGGTTTGAGATCTTGGTCTTCAAACATTCTTTTCTGAAGGCGACCGAAGGCTGCACTGGCACACTGAAGGCGGTGTTGGATTTCATCTTCGATGTCTGTCCTCGCTGACAAAAGACTCCCAAAGTATGGAAAGTGGTCCACACTGTCCAAGGCCTCGTCATGAATCTTGATAATTGGGGGACAGTACTGTGTGGCGGGGACAGGTTGGTAGAAAACCTTTGTCTTACAGATGTTTAATGTAAGATCCAGTCTTTTCTACGCTTCAGTGAAGGTGTCAACGGTTTGGAATTCGGCCTCCGAGTGTGCACAAATGCAAGCGTCGTCTTCGTACTGTAATTCTATGACAGATGTTGGAACAATTTTCCATTCTTCCTGTAGCTTAGACCCCGGTGTGTAAGGGGTCAAGCAATATAATTTCATACAATTTTATATGCATCGATCAAGTCTCCCATCGGTCTCCTTTGTTCCAAAGAAAACAATCCCATCCTACCCAACTAGGGTTGCCAATTCTGGTTTCAGGTATTCCTGGAGGATTGATCACAAAACTTCTGATCACGCAACCTTTGCAAATGTTAGTGAATTTCTCTTATAAAGGATAGGTTTGCTGTAGTTGAGTAGCTTTACTCGCTGTTTTGCACCAGCAGCTGCCGCAAGTGGGTAAAGAAAGCATGCTGGAGCAAACCGCAGGTGCAAAACCGAAGTGTGAGCTCTACTTTTCTCCTGGGTTACTAGCAGTAGTTTTGTTGGAGATTGATCTTCTGTTTCTGAAGACTTCCAGGCAATCCGGGAGGGTTAGCAACCTCACCCTAACCCTGATCCCTGCCCACTGACCTAGGATAGAAAGAGGGAATATCTTCCAGGGTTCCTGTTCCTGATCACGACCCGCTTGACTGGCATCCCATCCACCACCTTAAACATTCACTCCCTCCACCACCGGCACACCGTGGCGGCAGTGTGTACCATCTACAAGATGCACTGCAGCAACTCGCTCAGACTTCTTCGACAGCACCTCCCAAACCCGCAACCTCTACCACCGAGAAGGACAAGGGCAACAGGTGCATTGGGAATACCCATCACCTGAAACTCCTCCCCTCCAAGTTACACACCATCCTGACTTGGAAATATATCGCTGTTCCTTCATTGTCGCTGGGTCAAAATCCTGGAACTCCCCAACAGCACTATGGGAGTATCTTCACCACACGGGCTGCAGCGGTTCAAGAAGGTGGCTCACCACCACCTTCTCAAGGGAAATTAGAGATGGGCAATAAATGCTGGCCTTGGCCAGGAATGAATAGGAAAAAAAAAAATACTGATCCCAGGGATAGGGAGAGGGAACAGCCTCCTAAACTCAGCTCAACAATGACATTTTTAAAATATCACTGGGCTCAGACTTGATAAAGGAGAGTTTTCATAGCTTGATAGAAATTGCAGCACAGGGGGAGCCCCCTCCTCTAATTCTATTCCTCCCTAGATCCTTTAGTATTCTCCTTTTCCAATCCTATTCCCTTTTACTATGAACTTTTTTCTTAATTAAACAATAAGAAGACACTGGTACAAAAGCAAAATACTGTGGATGCTTGTATTTGGAATAAGAACAGAATATGCTGAAAATCTTAGCGGGTCAGGCAGCATCTGTGGCAAGGAAGCAGAGTTAACATTTCGGGTCGATGACTCTTTGTCAGAACCAGAGAGTGTTCGGAAAGAACAGATTCTTACCAAGCACTGAAAGATGGAGGGGAAGAAAGAACAAAAGGGAAGGTCTGTGATAGGGTGGAAGGCAGGAGAGATTAGAGAGACAAAAGGGATGATGGGCCGAATTGAAATGGTAAAGCCAGGAGTTAGAAAAACATTTCAAGATATGATGTGAATGGCAGAATAATGACTAGCTGCCATTAGAGACAAGGAGAAAAAAAAGAAACAGAGAAACAAGCTCGGAGTGGGGGGGGGTGGCGGGAAGGGGGGAAGGGAGGAGGGGGTGGGGGGTAGGGAGCCAAAGAGTGGCAGCGGTTATGCTCTGAAATTGTTGAACTTGATGTTGAGTCCAGAAGGCTGTAAAGTGCCTAAACGAAAGATGAGGAGCTGTTCCTCGAGCTTGCGTTGAGCTTCATTGGAACAGTGTAGGAGACCGAGGATGGAAAGGTCAGAGTGGGAGTGAAGTGTAAAGTGACAGACGACCGGAAGCTCAGGGTCACACTTGTGGACTGAACGGAGGTGCTCCGCAAAGCGGTCACCCAATCTACGTTTGGTCTCCCCAGTGTAGAGGCGACCACATCGTGAGCAGTGAATACAGTATACTAAATTGAAAGAAATACAAGTAAATCGCTGTTTCACCTGGAAGGAGTATTTGGGCCCCTGGAAAGTGCGAAAGGAGGAGGTAAAAGGGCAGGTATCGCATCTCCTGTGCTTGCACAGGAAGGTGCCGTGGGAAGGGGAGAGTGTGCTAGAGGTGACTGCAGAATGGACCAGGGTGACGCGGAGGGAGCAGTCTCTTCGGAATGCTGAGGGGGAAGGGGAGGGGAAGATGTGATTGGTGGTGGGATCACGCTGGAGGTGGTGGAAATGGTGGAGGGCGATCTGCTGAATGTGGAGGCTGATGGGGTGAAAGGTGAGGACAAGGGGAACCCTGTCGTGGTTCTGAGAGGGAGGGGAAGAGGTGAGAGTAAAGGTGCAGGATATAGAACAGACACAGTCGAGGGCCATGTTAACCATGGTGGAAGGGAATCCTCTGTTGAGGAAAAAGGAAGACATATCAGAGGCACTAGTGTGAAAGGTGGCTTCATCAGAGCAGATGCGACAGAGATGAAGAAACTGGGAAAATGGAATGGAGACCCTGCAGGATGCGGGGTGGGAGGAAATGTAGTCCAGGTAGCTGTGGGAGTCAATGGGCTTATAGTGAATACTGGTCTTTAGCCTATCCCCAGAGATGGAGACAGAGATGTCGAGAAAGGGAAGGGAAGAGTCAGAAATGGACCATGTGAAGGTGAGGGAAGGATGGAAATTGGATGCAAAGTGAATGAAATTTTCAAGTTCGGGGCGAGAGCAGGAAACGGCACCGATACAGTCATCAATGTACCGGAAAAAGAGATGAGGGAGTGGACCCGAGTAGGACTGGAACAAAGAATGTTCCACATATCCCACAAAAAGGCAAGCATAGCAGGTTCCCATAGCAACACCTTTAATTTGGAGGAAGTGAGTGGAGTTAAAGGAGAAGTTGTTCAATGTGAGAACAAGTCCAGCCAGGCGGAGGAGGGCGGTGGGGGATGGGGACTGGTTGGGCCTCTGCTCGAGGAAGAAGTGGAGCGTCCTCAGGCCATCCTGGTGGGGGATGGAAGTGTAGAGGGATTGGACGTCCATGGTGAAAAGGAGACGGTTGGGGCCGGGAAACTGGAAACTGTTAAAGTGACGGAGGGTGTCGGAGGCCTCGCGGATGTAGGTGACAAGGGCAGAAAAGATAGAGTCGAGATAGCAAGAAATAAGTTCTGTGGGGCAAGAACAGGCTGAAATGATGGATCTATCGGGGCAGTCCTGTTTGTGAATCTTGGGAAGGAGGTAGAAGTGGGATGTGCGGGGCTGGGGAACTATGAGGTGGTGGCTGTGGAGGGAAGATCTCCAGAGGAGATGAGGTTAGTGACGGGAAATTATGGCTTGATGTCCCAGTGTCATCAAACTAAAAACCTAATAAAAGTGCCCCCTTTTTAAAGGGGCACAACTAATTTAAAAAAAAACTAAACCAAAGGAAACTTATGAAAATTAAATAACGACAGTCACCCGTGTCCACTGTGCCCACCAGTCCCCACAGTACCCACTAGTTGTACAACTTCAAGCATACCGGCAGACACCACCACATGGTCCTCATCCAAGGCCACGCAGGGTGGCCAATCCCATGGGCTGGGTCCAACCTGGACCTGTGGATGGCCACCTTGGATATGGCCAGGAACAGACCCAGGAGGCAGTCGTCCGATTTACTCTCTGCACCGGGTGGCCAAAGAACAGGAGTGTGTGACTGAAGTGGAGCCAGAGGTTGAGGAGTTGCCCCTTCAAATAATGAAACAGGGGCTGCAACCTTCCACACTCGGTGAAAATGTGAAACACGGATTAATCCAGGTTGCAGTAGTTACAGGCCGGCCTAGGGGTCCATGAAGTGACTTAAAAATCTGTTTTTTTAATAAACATCTCCATGCATCACTCTCCACCCCAATTCAATGTGAAGAAGTGTGAAGTGATGCACTTTGGGAGGACAAATATTGAAAGACAGAATATTATAAATGACATGATTTTGAAAAGTGTACATGAGCAGAGAGACCTTGCTGTCCATTTAGACAAATCCTTACAGGTAGCAGGGCAGGTTGATAAGGTGGTTAAAAAAGCATAATGGTTAATTGAGTTTATAAACAGAGGAATAGAATATAAAAGCAAAGAGATCATGCTAGAACTTTATAAATCACTAGTTAGGTCTCAGTTGGAGTATTGTGGACAATTCTAGGCACCATACTTAAGAAAGAGTAGAGAGGAGGTTTACCAGGATGTTACCAGGTATGAGAGACGTCAGTTATGAGGAGAGGCTGTAAAAGTTAGGACTGTTTTCTTTGAAACAGAGAAGGTTAAGAGGTGACCTATTAGAGGTTTTCAAGAGAGGTTTTGATAGAGTAGATAAAGAAGATTTGTTCCCTCTGTTGTTTCCCACATTACAACAGTGGCTACACTTCAAAAAGTACTTCATTGGCTGTAAAGCACTTTAGGACATCCGGTGAGTGGGTCAATAACTGCAGGTCATAGATTTAAAATCATTGGCAAAAAATCCAGAGGGAAGATGAGGAGAAATGTTTTCACTGAGAATGGTCGGGATCTGAAATGCTCTACTTGAAAAGGTGACAGAAGCTGATTCCATAAATTACTTTAAAAGGAAGTTGGAAAGGTACTTGGGGATGAGGAACTGACAGGATTATGGGACAAAAAGTGTGGATGTGGGACTAAGCACGACTGTTCTTACAAAGAGCCAGCACAGGCCCGACGGGCTGAATGGCCTCCTGTAAGTTTCTATGTTTCTATGATTCCTAACTTTCACTAGCCATAGCAACTCTGTATATTTACAGACTAATTCACTCATTTTAAAATTAAATATTCAAAGCTTTGGGGGTCATATTGTTGAGAAATTGAATGTGTTTGGAAGAGTCCTGGGCTGTTACAGTGGATTAGTCCACTATATTTTGGCAGTTCTGGGACCAAAGTTTCTTCTCTGATACCTTTGATTTTGCAATTATATTGCACTTTTATCACTGATTCTGTGATACCTTGGGTGATAAGCTTGCACGTCAGTAAATAGGATTTGCGATTGCAGTATGTCAGTGATCGATCAGGAGACTCGTGCCTAAAAAAACAGCACAAATTGGGGGCAGGGATCAAGTGGTGCAGGTGCAGGTCCTATTTTGTTACATACAACAATATGCCGGGTGGTGCACTTCTGGCTGATAATGAGTACACACTTCCTGCCCACCATATTGGGGGCTTAGGTGACCATTAAGCACCTGAATAACGCTCCAATCACACTTGAATCTCTTGGCCTAGGTTTCTGCATGGCAGGAGGACTCATTTACATTGTACCAACCAGTCAGCTGCAATACAGTTATATCATCATCATCATAGGAAGTCCCTCGAAACGAGGATGACTTGCTTCCACGCCAAAAAAGGATGAGTTCACAGGTGTTTCAATGAAGGACCTAATATTGCAGGTCCTGAACTACATCCTGAAGTTTGGAAGATGCCAGTGCGTGGATTTTTTTAACGAGTGGTGGCCGTTGCACACCAGCCACCACATGGGCTTGACAGAGTTCGGTCTTGGTCCAGTGGCAAGGGTTATCCAAGACGACTGAAGACCAGCTCTGCTGCATGAACCTAGTGCGCACACATATCGCAGTGTGGGCTGGCCCATGCTGCCCCTGGGCTCCTGGCCCCAAACTCATGCCTCTCCTGGGCCCCAATCACATCCCTCCACAATCTTTTGCCACTCCTGCTGTATCTGCCCACGCTCCAATCACCGACCTGGACCGTGATGACGTCACTCTTCGCTGCCGTCGCCCTCCTTCACCAGCTCCCACTGCTCCCTGAAGTGGTATGCCTCCATGCTGCTCCCGGGCTGCCGCACCTCCGCTCCTTTTATGGCCCCGGCCTGCCACTGGTGTTCTCATGCAGTGAGAACCAGTTATAACATTGCTCAACACCTAACTTGGCAGAAATTAAATCAGTCTTGCCCAGGGAAGACAGCTGCGTATATACCTGAATACAGAAGGGGGCATTACTCTATTTCCAATATTTAAAAATGAAAATGTTTAGAAAGCAGAGGACTAACTTTCAAAAGGGAATTAGATAAATACTTGAAGGGGAAAAATTTGCAGGGTTATGGGGAAAGAGCAGGGGAATGTCTAATATGATAGATTTGAAAGGTACAGGCAAGATATGGCCGGTGTGGCCTCCTTTTTTTGTGGTCGTCCTTTATTGGCCATCTCTAATTGTCCTTGAGAAGGTGATGGTGAGCCGCCTTCTTGAACTGCTGCAGTTCACGTGGTAAAGGTAAACCACGGCTTCTATTCTCCACAGTTAACCGTCATTTTAAACCCCTCTCCCCAATCTCCCCTCTCACCTCCGACAATGAGTGAGGAGCTCATGGACTTCTTTGTCTCTATGATTGAGACCATCCATTCGGCCGCCTCTGCCTCTTCCCTTCCTTCCCCTAGCCCACCAGACCATGCTTCCTCTGTGGTTCCCCCCTGCCCTAGCCCTGATCTCACATTTTTCTCTCCGATCTCTCCTCATGATCTTTCGGAGCTCATCCTGTCCATGAGACTTCCTGCTCCCTTGACCCTATTCCCAGCAAATTGCTGATCACCCAATTTCCTCTTCCAGCTCCCATGTTAGCTGACATTGTTAATGGTTCTTTCTCCTCAAATCTGCCATCATCATCCATCTCCTCAAAAAAACCCTTGACCCATCCGTCCTTGCAAACTACTACCCCATCGCCAAGTGGTATTCAACTTGGAGGAGTACTGATTCATCAGCTGAGGGAGGGCTGTAGGTGGTAATCAGCAGGAGATTTCCTTAACCTTGCTTGATCTGAAGCCATGAGACTTCATGGATCCGGAGGCAATGTTGAGGAATCCCAGGGCCACTGTATACCACTGTACCCTCACTTCTGGTGAGTCTGTCCTGCCGGTGGGACAGGACATACCCAGGGATGATGATGGAGGAGTCTGGGACATTGATAGAATGGTATGATTCTGTGAGCATGACTATGACTAGTCTGTGGGGCAGCTCTTCAAATTTTCACACAAGCCCCCAGATGGTAGTGAGGAGGCCTTTGCAGGGTTGACTGGGCTGGGTGTGCTGTTGTCGTGTCCGAAGCCAGTGAGGTCAATGCCGGGTGGTCCGTCCAGTTTTATTCTCATTGTTTCTTGTAGCGATTTGTTACAACTATGTGGCTTGCTAGGCCATTTCAGAGAGCAGTCAAGAGTACAATTCTGGAGTCACATATAGGCCGGACCAGGTAAGGACAGCAGATTTCTTTCCCTAATGGACATTAGTAAACCAGATGGGTTCTTACGCCAATGTGACAGTTTGATGATCATCATTACTGATACTAGCTTTTTATTCCAGATTTATTTAACTGAATTTAAATTTCACAGCTGATGTGGTGAGATTTGAAATCACAGCTGATTTTTAATCAGGTTATTACTCCAGTTCTCTGGATTACTAGTTCATTAACATAACCACTATGCTACCGTTCCGCGCTGTATGATTCCAGACTTCTAGAATTCTCTTCCTAAAATCAGAGTTTAAAACTGAGACATATACTATTTTCTGGGCCAACATTTATTACGCCGTGAAATTTTGTGAAGCATGAGAAGGAGAGCTCTTGTATTGGGCATTGGACTAATATCAAAATGGTTTCACTCAACTTAATTTGAAAGAAAACTATGCAGCAGCCTCCTTGCTCTTTCCAACAGTTACTGTTTGGATCCATCTGCTAATTTGGTATTTTGGCTTCTTGCTTTTCCAAGCCAAGCTGGCTTTAAATCCTCATTACTTACAGTTATTATCTTTATTACTTTAGTGTCAAGTCACAAATGGTTTTCCTCTGACTGAGTGCTTGAAGCTTGTTGTGAATGTAAGATTTCTAAATCTCTGGCATTAAATGGACAGCAAGACTGATTCTTTTAAAACAATTTGGAATAGTTTATTAAACACACACACATGCACATCTATCTGCAGTTGTCAGCTATCCTACGGATCGATTTAGTTACAACAGATACAATGTTGTTACAATAAAAACGGTATACTTTACTTCCTCTGGCAAAGCACACAGTCTGCTTCTTTGTCTATAGAGTGAGGTCCTGCTTTTGTCATGTGCTAAGGAGAAAAGAGAGAGCAATCTTTGGCTTGAGTTTTTATATCTCATAAGGCCATTGTTTCTCAGGAAGCCTCAGGATTGGATCTTGGTTCCAGGGCCGTTTCCGATTGGCTTCTCCTCATACATGTGTCTGTCTGGAGGGCCGGCGCCACTCCCTGACTAGGTTAATGGCTTTCCAATTAACACCTTTTTTCCTTTAAGCTCTGTCCAGCCAGAAGACAATAGACAAACAGAACATGCTGGAAGACTGTGAGCTTCCATTTTGTTTCAACACTGCAGCCTTTCCATATAATCTACACTTTTAACATTGTTATATATAAACAGAATCAATTTTGTCATTACTAAACACTTTTATTCTTACATGAGGAAGTTTATTCAGCTTCTCTCCTCGTAAAACAATCAAAGAATTGAGACTAGATTGGCCAGAAAGGGATCATTTGCATGGTGGGGCAGGGGAAGCGTGTGGATTTTCTCAAGAAGAAAATATTAACAATGAATGATATGGTTTTCCCTTCCCTCCCTGCTGCAGTCCCTGTCCCATTTATAGAACCTCCTATTACATGTGTGGTGGGGGGGAGCTTCAATGAATGGGAAAGACTGCAGTGAAAATAAGCAGTCACAGAGGATGGCCAAGTGAGATAAGCATCATCCAGTTGAGCAACGCCTCGATTTAAAAATTCTCATCCTTGTTTTTCAATCCCTCCATGGCCTCTCCCCTCCCTATCTCTGTAATCTCTTCCAAACCTACAACCCTCCGAGATCTCTGCACTCCTAATTCCGGACCCTTGCACATCCCCGATTTTAAATCGCTCCACCGCTGGCGGTCATGCCTTCAGCTACCGAGGCCCTAAGCTCTAGAATTCCCTCCCTAAATCTCTCTGCCTCCCTTTCCTCCTTTATGACGCTCCTTAAAACCATCTGCCCTAATATCTCCATATGAGGCTCAATGTCAAATTTGTTTGAGAATGCTCCTGTGAAGTGCCTTGGGACGTTTTACTATGTTAAAGGCGCTATATAAATACAAGTTGTTGTTGTTGACATGTAGAAATGTTCACAAACACAAAACCATTCTCCACAAAAATGCAAAATAGTCTTGCCAACTGAACTCTTTTCAATAGCAGTTACTGTATATACAAATAATTCTGCTTTTTTAAAATTATATTCCATTTTTTACTGCTGATTTGTAATCATTTTGTTTTAAGCTTGGAGTTGAGGTAGAAGATCAGCCATGATCTAACTGAATGGCAGAGCAGGCTCGAGGGGCCGTATGGCCTACTCCTGCTCTATTGCTTCTGTTACAAGGGCTGAGTTACACTGGCATGGGGAACACAACAAAGCTTATTCCTATGTGGTAAATGGAGATCTGCTTAACAATTGAGAACAGCTGACAGGCCACGAGCTAAATGGAAAATTAATATAGTACTTGTTCCAAAAGTTCATTGCAACAGCCGCAGCTGCAATACAACAGCACTTAAATGTTACAACTTTATCTGCTAATTCCAATGCTAGTGTCCAGTATTTAAACAAAACTGAAACAACATGACACAACACAAGAAAAGCATGTTAAGCGTTTTACTGTAACTATTCATCTCCAACCTGTATCTGTAAAATGCAACATTCAGATGTAAGTCTGCACTGGCTAGGAAACTGGCTGAGCGGCAGGAGAGAGAGTAGGGATAATGGGCAGGTACACTAATTGGCAGGATGTGACTAGTGGTGCGTTGGGGTCTCGCCTATTCACCGTATTTATTAACGACTTAGATGATGAGATAGAAAGTCACATATCCAAATTTGCTGATAGATAGGTGACATTGTAGGAGTGTAGATGAAAGAATAAAGTTACAAAGATATTGATAGATTAAATGAATGGACAAAACTGTGGCAAATGGATTTCAATGTAAGCAACTGTGAGGTCATCCATTTTGAACTTAAAAAGGATAGAGTAGGGTACTTTCTAAATAGTGAAAAACTAACAGTGGAGGTCCAAAAGGACTTAGGGGTCCAGAAAATAATCAAAAAGACTAATGGAATGCTGGCTTTTATATCTACAGGACTAGAATACAAGGGGGTAGAAGTTATGCTACAGCTATACAAAGCTCTGATCAGACCGCACCTGGAGAACTGTAAGCAGTTCAGGACACTACACCTTAGGAAGGATATAGTGGCCTTGGAGTGAGTGCGGCGTCCGTTTACCAGAGTGATATCCAGACTCGAGATTAAATTATGAGGAGAGATTACACAAACTAGGGTTGTATTCCCTGGAATTTAGAAGGTTAAAGGGTGAGTTGAGAGAAACTATTTCCCCTGGTTGGGGATTCTAGGACTAGGGGGCATAGTCTAAAAATTAGAGCAAGACCTTTCAGGAGTGAAATTAAGAAACACTTCTTCAATCAAAGGATGGTAGAAGTTTGGAACTTTCTTCCGCAAATGGAAATTGATGCTAGATCAACTGTTAGATTTAAAATTAAGATTGGTAGTTTTTTGTTAAATAAAGGTACTAAGGGATATGGGCCAAAGGTGGATATATGGAGTTCGATCGCAGATCAGCCATGATCTTATTGAATGGTGCAACAGGCTCGAGGGGCTAAATGGTCTACTCCTGTTCCTATGTTTGAGAGTCACACTTTGATTGCATCTCTCACTAAGTTCTCTCTCTTTACCAGTTTATATAAATACCCAGAGCTCTAGTTATGTTATTGAGTGAAATGGAGTGTCTGTTATTTAAACATTAAAAGTTTTGAGACAGTTATTGCAGTGAACTCCTAGACCCTTGTGAAATGTAGTTTTTCCACTGGGCTGATGTGATTGTATACCCAGTACAACTCAAAGCAGCGTGAGATTCTTTCGCAAAGAGATGGTCTTACATTTCTCAGTGCATTCAGGAATCAGAAGGCCGACCTGAGTCTTCAGTTTCATCACCACCCCGTTGATGCAGATCTGAAACTGTGGCTTTTCGGTTCTCAGACTTAAACTACATTTTGTTTTTACAGATTCCCACAAAAGGCAGCTAATGCTGGGTAAATTTAAACTTTCAAGACTTGAGATCGATAGATTTTTGTTAGGTCAGGGAATCAAGGGATTGTGGATCACAAAAGCAGATAAATGGAGTTGAGTTACAGATCTACCACTCCCTGACTGAATGGCATAACAGGCAGGAGGGGCTGAACAGCCTGCTCCTGTTCTTATAGATTTCATATATTTGCAAACAATCCCAGGAGTGGCTGCTACTATACAACTTTAGGGTTCTCCATTTATTTACTAGTTTTTTGTTTTTGTAAAGGTTCAAGAGATCAAAAGGTGGGTAACTGGTGTTGAGGTACAGATCAACCATGATCTAACTGAATCATGGAAGAGGCTGGAGGGCTCGATGGCCTGCTCCTGTTCCAATGTTCATGCATGAAATGTAAAAAAAAAGTAAATGCTTACAGTACCCCTCTGAAACCTTAGAAACTTAATCTACATGTACATACTTAATTGGCAATTAAATATGGCTCAATCTCCATGGCACATTCTCAACAATGTTCGGTACTAAATTTAGCAGATTGCAGGTGAATTTTTGTTAAAGTTGACATTTAGTTTCACAATTTTAGTGCAAATGGTTTGAATTTCACCAAGCCTTTAAAGTCTTGAAAATGATGCATCACAGCAGCTTTAAATGCAGTCCACTATCTCTTCCTTGGCCTTTGAGGGATTGTAAACCATAAAATGAAACTGATCGAGTCCTGGAGATTTGCTGCATGCAGCACCTGAAAGAAAAGACAACAATTTCAGGGGAACCCAGCTGCGGTTAATGTAACACATCAGAAGCAGGCCTGTTATTTTGAAGTAGCTGGCACTTATTCTAAAATGTTGCTAATGGTTTTGAGTGGTTCATATTTCCAAGTGAAATCGATGGAATGGTTTTCAGCTTTATACTGCGCTAAAAGTGAATGATATTTCCATTGAAAGGTAGCAGTCAATTTCCAAGTATTTGTATAAGTGGATGTACCAGCTGGAGAGCTTTCTCCCCACTTAAACCATTTTCATAGAATCATAGAAATTTACAGCATGGAAGGAGGCCATTTCGGCCCTTTGTGTCTGCGCCAGCCGACAAAGAGCTATCCAGCCTAATCCCACTTTCCAGCTCTTGGTCCATAGCCTTGTAGGTCACGGCTCTTCAAGTGCACATCCAAATACTTTTTTTAAATGTGGTGAGGGCTTCTGCTTCCAACATCCTTTCAGACAGTGAGTTCCAGTCACACACCCGCTCTGTGTGAGAGAGTATTTCTGTCTTGCTTTTGATGAGTAACTTCCAGAGTTGCTATTATGGTGCACGCACGAGAGGTCCTGTTGTCTGAGAGGTCCTGCACAGGCCGCTCACCGGATTTTACATTGTAAATACTGCACATATGCAAAAAATTTGAATGCGCCATACATTGGGGGAGGCAGGCCATGCAGGGGGCAGTGCAGTTTACAGGGGAAATTGGAAAAGTAGCAGAATGTATATAGAGATTAAAAAGCTGCCAATCCTTAATAATCAATAGTACTGATCATGCAACTTATGACTAATAACGTGACTACATTGTAATGCTTACTAATCAGCCAATACGTTCAGTGTCATCATAGGCGGTCCCTCAAACAAGGATGACTTGCTTCCACAAGAATTCACAGATGTTTCAATGAAGGACCCGATGTTCCAGTCCTGAACTCCAATTGAGGGTGTGGAAGATGCCTGTGCGTGGATTTTTTTTTAAACGTGGGGTGGCCGTTGCACACCAGCCACCACACAGGTTTGACAGAGCCAAGGCCTTTATCCAGTGGCAAGGGTTAACCAGGACGACTGGAGACCTGCTCTGCTGCACAGACCTAGTGCGCACACATATCGCAGTGTGGCCTAGATCATTGATGTGTACCACAAAAAGCAAGGGACCCAGTACTGAGCCCTGCGAACCCCAATGGAAACATCCTTCCAGTCACAAAAGCAGCCATCAACCATTACCCTTTGCATCCTAACTTTAAGCCAATTTTGGATCCAACTTGCCACTTTGCCCTGGATCCGATGGGCTTTTACCTTCATGACCAGTCCGCCATGTGGGACCCTATCAAAAGCTTAGGCATTAAAGGACTCCGCTTTCGGATGGAACTGCTGTCCCGTTAGATGAATTGCTTGTTGACTGAATGTTCCAGGCACAGGACAGCCAATGGTCAAAAGTGGTTCAAAATAAAAGGCTTGCATTTGTATAGCGCCCCTCATGATCTCAGGACATCCCAAAGCACCTGACAGGTGATGAAGTCGCTGCTGTAGTGCAGAAAATGTGGCAGCCAATTGCACGCAGCAAGCGATACCTGACAAAAACCCTGCACATGCGTGTCCAGGTAACAAAGGGATAGTTGGGGATTGGTGGAGATTTGCTGAGAAAACGCAGAGAGGGAGAGGAAATGGAAGGGACTGAGTGAGAAGGTGATTTAGTAGAAGGCTAAAGAGACGGCACCAGGGAAGGTGAAGGAGAACGAGAGCAGTGGGAAAGGGGAACGGAATCACGATTTCTACCCAAAGAACAATGGGGTAATATAATTCTCAATTTTACATTGTAAACTATTGCTTAAATACAGTAATGTATTCATTCTTACTTGTGTCAAATATAGTTATAACTATTACTTGCCTGGATGAGTGCAGCCCCTACAACACTTAAGAAGCTCAACACCATCCAGGACAAAGCAGCCCACTTGATTACCACCCCATCCACCACCTTAAACATTCGCTCCCCCCACTACTGGCGCACCGTGGCTGCAGTGTGCACCATCTAAAGATGCACTGCAGCAATTCGCCAAGGCTTCTTCAGCAGCACCTCCAAAACCCTCCAACTCTACCCCACTCATCATCATAGGCAGTCCCCCAGAATCGAGGAAGACTTGCTTCCACTCTCAAAATATGAGTTCCTAGGTGGCTGAACAGTCCAATACGAGAGCCACAGACCCCACCATTAGTGGGACAGACAGTCGCTGTGGGAAGCGGAGGGTGGGACAGATCCGCCACACGCTCTTTCCGCTGCCTGCGCTTGATTGCTGCATGCTCTCGGCGACGGGACTCGAGGTGCTCAGCGCCCTCTCGGATGCACTTCCTCCACTTAGGAACTCCCAGTTGTCAGTGGGGATGTCGCACTTTATCAGGGAGGCTTTGAGGGTGTCCTTGTAGCGTTTCCGCTGCCCACCTTTGGCTCGTTTGCCGTGAAGGAGCTCCGAGTAGAGCACTTGCTTTGGAGTCTCGTGTCTGGCATGCGAACTATGTAGCCTGCCCAGCGGAGCTGATCGAGTGTGGTCAGTGCCTCAATGCTGTGGATGTTAGCCTGCACGAGGATGCTGATGTTGGTGCGCCTGTCCTCCCAGGGGATTTGAAGAATCTGGCGGAGACATCGTTGGTGATATTTCTCTAGCAACAGCAATGTGATAATGACCAGATAATCTATTTTTAGTGATGATGATTGTGGGATAAATATTGGCTAGCACACCAATGATAACTCCCCTTCTGTTCTTCGAAATAGTGCCATGGGATCTTTTGCGTCCACCTGAGAGAGCAGACAGGGCCTCGGTTTAACGTCTCATCTGAAAGATGGCACCTGCGACAATGCAGCACTCCCTCAGTACTGCATTGGAGTGTCAGCTTAGATTGTTGTGCTCAAGTCTCTGGAGTAGGACTATGAACCCACAACCTTCTGATTCAGAGGCGAGGGTGCGACCCACTGAGCCACTGCCGACACTCAAAGTTACAACTTCCTTCAGTTTTTAAGATTTTGAAAGTTAGTGCGGAAAGCTAGAAGCCCCTGTAAAATGATATATTTAAAAACTGATTAATGAAGAGCTGAACCGAATAAAGCTTCTATGGCAGCATGGAATATTCGGGTGACATGATGACTTTGTTTTTAAACAACTCAGTGCTAAAAGAATCAGATAAATAGCGTGTTCTTCTCTTAACCTATTAACCAAGCTAGCTAATAAAATCTGTGGGAAAAATGTCCCAGAAGAACATTTAATCCAGACTGATAGAATATTTTTAAATATGCAGAATATCATGCCACCAAAGACACCATTCTCTGGCAACAACTCTATGAACCTGACTCCAACATCTATTTCATTCTTTTGACAAAACCTACTGGTTACCAAAATGTAAGCAACTGTTACAAAAATGTTACCCGGACAGAAAGGTATCAAAATATAATTGATTTGATATTCAGATGCCAAATACTCTATCCTACAGTGGTGTCGCAAGGCATTAATGCACAAACACAAGTGGGATTGTAACAGATTAGCAATATTCCCAGCGGGTAATGGATAGCATGAGACAAAACTAATCTAGCTAGCCGATTACAAATTCAAACTGTTTCTTTTCCAGCAGCTTTTGTTACCAGGTATTTCTCTATTGTGTTTTGATCTTATACAATGAAAGTATTTTGTAAAAGAACCACAGTCTTCAGTACATTTGTTAAAAAACGGTTGCAGAACCAGGAGGTAGAGCTACACCTGCTGAATTATGCATCCTCCCTGCAGATCAGAATCACATTTCAGATTACTCATGGGATTATCCACTTTAGTAAAGTAAATACAGTAGAGAGCACTGTATTCTGTCAGCTGAAACAATTTCAGTCCTAAATGGCCTGCCCCTTATCGTAAGACTGTGTCCCCTGGTTCTGGACTTCCCCAACATCGGGAACATTCTTCCCGCATCTAACCTGTCCAGTCCAGTCAGAATCTTATGTTTCTATGAGATCCCCTCTCATCCTTCTAAACTCCAGTGTATAAAGGCCCAGTTGATCCAGTCTCTCCTCATACGTCAGTCCAGCCATCCCTGGAATCAGTCTGGTGAACCTTCGTTGCACTCCCTCAATCGCAAGAATGTCCTTCCTCAGATTAGGAGACCAAAACCGAACACAATATTCCAGGTGGGGCCGCACCAAGGCCCAGTACAACTGCAGCAAGACTTCCCTGCTCCTATACTCAAATCCCCTTGCTATGAAGACCAACATATCATTTGCCTTCTTCACCGCCTGCTGTACCTGCATGCCAACTTTCAATGACTGATGAACCATGACACCCAGGTCTCGCTGCACCTCCCCTTTTCCTAATCTGCCACCATTCAGATAATATTCTGCCTTCGTGTTTTTGCCCCCAAAGTGGATAACCTCACAGTTATACACATTATACTGCATCTACCACGTACTTGCCCACTCGCCTAACCTGTCCAAGTCACCCTGTAGCCTCTTAGCATCCTCCTCACAGCTCACACCGCCACCCAGTTTAGTATCATCTGCAAACTTGGAGATATTACACTCAATTCACTCATCTAAATCATTGATGTATATTGTAAAGAGCTGGGGTCCCAGCACTGAGCCCTGCGGCACTCCACTAGTCAGTGCCTGCCATTCTGAAAAGGACCCGTTAATCCCGACTCTCTTCTTCCTGTCTGCCAACCAGTTCTCTATCCACATCAGTACATTACCCCCAATATCATGTGCTTTGATTTTGCACACCAATCTCTTGTGTGGGACCTTGTTAAAAGCCTTTTGAAAGTCCAAATACACCACATCTACTGGTTCTCCCTTGTCCACTCTACTAGTTACATCCTCAAAAATTCCAGAAAATTTGTCAAGCATGATTTCCCCTTCATAAATCCATGCTGACTTGGACCAATCCTATCACTGCTTTCCAAATGAGCTGCTATTTCATCCTTAATGATTGATTCCAACATTTTCCCCACTACTGATGTCAGGCTAACCAGTCTATAATTACCTGTTTACTCCCTCCCTCCCTCCTTTTTTAAAAAGTGGTGTTACATTAGCAACCCTCCAGTCCATAGGAACTGATCCAGAGTTGATAGACTGTTGGAAAATGATCACCAATGCATCCACTATTTCTAGGGCCACTTCCTTAAGTACTCTGGGATATAGACTATCAGGCCCTGGGGATTTATTAGCCTTCAATCCCGTCAATTTCCCTAACACATATCTATAGAACTTTTGCAGTCATTTTTTACGTTTCCGGCAAGCTTCCTCTCGTACTCTATTTTCCCCCTCTTAATTAAACCCTTCATCCTCCTCTGCTGAATTCTAAAATTCTCCCAGTCCTCCGGTTTGCTGCCTTTTCTGGCTAATTTGTATGCCCCTTCCTTGGAATTAATACTATCCTTAATTTCCCTTGTTAGCCACGGTTGAGCCACCTTCCCAGTTTTATTTTTACTCCAGACAGGGATGTACAATTGTTGAAGTTCGTCCATATGATCATTAAAGGTTTGCCATTGCCTATCCACCGTCAACCCTTTAAGTATCATTTGCCAGTCTAATCTCGGCAATTTGTGCCTCATACCATCAAAGTTACCTTTCCTTAATTTAAGGATCCTATTTTCTCAATTAACTGTGTCACTCTCCATCTTAATAAATAATTCTACCATATTATGGTCACTCTTCCCCAAGGGGCCTCGCACAACAAGATTGCTAATTAGTCCCTTCTCATTACACATCAAGGATGGCCAGCTCTCTGATTCCTCGACATATTCGTCCAGAAAACCAACCCTAATACACAAACAACATCACTGGTTTTGCAAGAACCACTGGACTCCAGACCTTATTACAGCCTTGGAACAAACATGGACAAAAGAGCTGAATTCCAGAGGTGAGATGAGAGTGACTGCATTTGACTGAGTGTGGCATCAAGGAGCCCTAGTAAAACTGAAGTCATCAGGAAGCAGGGGAAAAACTCTCCACTGGCTGGAGTCAAACCTAGCACAAAGGAAGATGGTTTTGGTGGTTGGAGTTCAATCATCCCAGCCCAAGGAGTTCCTCAGGTCCTAGACCCAAACAGCTTCAGCTGCTTCATCAATGTCCTTCCCTCCATCATAAGGTCAGAAGTGAGGATGTTCACAGCTGATTGCACAATGTTCAGTTTCATTCGCAACACTTCAGAAAATAAAGCAGCCCATACCCGTATGCAGCAAAACCAGGACGACATTCAGGTTTGGGCTGATAAGTGGCAAGTAACATTTGCATCACACGTGCTAAGAAATGCCCATCTCCAACAAGCGAGAGTCTATAACCACCTCCACATGATATTCAACGGCATTACCATCGCTAAATCCCCCATTGACCAGAAACTTAACTGGACCAGCCACATAAATACTGTGGCAACAAGAGTGGGTCAGAGGCTGGGTATTCTGTGGCGAGTGTCTCATCTCCTGACTCCCCAAAGCTTTCCATCATCTACAAGGCACAAGTCAGGAGTGAGATGGAATACTCTCCACTTGCCTGGATGAGTGCAGCTCAAACAACACTCAAGAAGTTCAACAGGACAAAGCAGCCCGCTTGATTGGTACCCAATCCACCACCTTCAACATTCACTCCCTCCACCACTGGCGTACTGTGACTGCAGTGTGTACCATCTACAAGATGCACTGGAGCAACTCAACAAGGCTTCTTCGGCAGCATCTCCCAAACCCGCGACCTCTACCACCTAGACTCATGGGAATACCATCACCTGCAAGTTCCCCTCCAAGTTACACGCCATCCTGACATGGAAATATATTGCGGTTCCTTAATTGTCGCTGGGTCAAACTCCTGGAACTCCGTCCCTAACAGCACTGTGGGAGTACCTTCACCACACGGACTGCAGTAGCTCAAGGTGGCAGCTCACCACCGCCTTCGCAAGGGCAATAAAAGCTGGCCTTGCCAGGTGATGCCCACATTCCAGAAGGAATAAAAAAAAAAATTGAAGCAGATTACAGGAAACAAAAACTTGCATTTATATAGTACCTTTCATGGCCATAGGTCATCCTGAAGTGCTTTACAGCAAATAAAGTACGTTTGTACATAGGAAATCTGTTCATTTATCTCATTGTTGTTTGAGAAACTTTACTGTCCAGATTATCTGCCACGTCTCCTACATCACAACAGTGACAATACATCAAAAATACTTAATTGGCTGTAAAGCACTTTGGGACATCCAGTGGTCATGAAAGGTGCTATATAAATGAAAGATCGTTCTCTCTTTACCCAATGTTAATCATATAATTCATACCAATGTTCTATAGAGCTGGCTGGTTTACATTTGGGACTGGGATGGGAAGGAATTTCTTCTCTCGGAGGGTTGTAAATCTGTGAAATTCGATGCCTCAGAGGGCTGTGGAAGCTGGGTCATTAAATAAGTTTAAGACAGAGATAGACAGTTTCTTGACCAATAGGGGAATGGGGGGTTTTGGGGAGCGGGCAGGGAAGTGATCCATGATTGGACCAGCCATGATCGTATTAAATGGCAAAGCAGGCTCAAGGGGCCGTATGGCCTACTCTTGCTCCGAGTTCTTATGTTCTTATGTTTAGCAATTCTCAACTACCAAACATTGAATTACTAACAGCCACTACTTTTACAAATAAAGATCTCCATAGATCAAAATGGCAGTGCAGCCATTTATTTAATAAAACATAGTGTAGTCCTAGATAACAAGGGTCAATGCCTGCCTTGCAAATTGTTACAAGGTTGCTAAATGCATTTCCAAGTCCAGATTTATGCAACTTTCTCCCCAAGCTTCCCCCCAAAAATCAAGTAACGTTGCCTCAAAGAAATTTATATTTAGAAATATTTTTAAATAATCAATGCCCTGAAATCGCGGCCTCCCTGGGTCCGTACGGAGTGTGTGCAGACCTGGGAAGGCACACACCTTTTTTCGGCACCCAATGCACACGCGCCAAAAAACAGCTTTTCTGATCTGTCAAGTTCTGGCTTTACAGATCTCCGCATCTTCAGGAGAAGGATATTCGCATGGGCACGATTACGCTAATTTCCCATTTCTTGCCCAGCAAATGTCCTTCAAACTCTTGCACCTGGAAAAAGCAGGCGCGTAGCCTACCTTTACCAGTGTAAGAGTTTTAAAACATAAAAAAAGTATTAGAAATAAAATTTAAAAACACATTGTTTAAAAACCCTGTCCATTAAGGCAAGTTTATTTTAAACCCTAATTAAAACACCTAAAAAAAAAAACCCCCACAAAATATATTTTTTTTCTAAACATTTAAATGAACTTTAATTTCAATTAAAGTTAAATATGTGAGGTGTGTTTTTTATTTTTTATGTTGTGTTTGTTTTTTTCTCATTAATAGCAATAAGAACTCGTAGATACGGAGTTCTCATTGCTATTAATGAGAATACTGTACCTGATTGATTGTGTAGTCACATTTGACTGCACCTTCTGCATCCAAACATCGAGGACGGGAGCCCACTCCGAAGCGCGGGAATAGAAAACATAGAAAACATAGAAAATAGGTGCAGGAGCAGGCCATTCAGCCCTTCTAGCCTGCACCGCCATTCAACGAGTTCATGGCTGAACATGAAACTTCAGTACCCACTTCCTGCTTTCACGCCATACCCCTTGATCCCCCGAGTACTAAGGACTTCATCTAACTCCCTTTTGAATATATTTAGTGAATTGGCCTCAACTACTTCCTGTGGTAGAGAATTCCACAGGTTCACCACTCTCTGGGTGAAGAAGTTTCTCCTTATCTCGGTCCTAAATGGCTTACCCCTTATCCTTAGACTGTGACCCCTGCTTCTGGACTTCCCCAACATTGGGAACATTCTTCCTGCATCCAACCTGTCCAAACCCGTCAGAATTTTAAACGTTTCTATGAGGTCCCCTCTCACTCTTCTGAACTCCAGTGAATACAAGCCCAGTTGATTCAGTCTTTCTTGATAGGTCAGTCCCACCATCCCGGGAATCAGTCTGGTGAATCTTCGCTGCACTCCCTCAACAGCAAGTATGTCCTTCCTCAAGTTAGGAGACCAAAACTGTACATAATACTCCAGGTGTGGCCTCACCAAAGCCCTGTACAACTGTAGCAACACCTCCCTGCCCCTGTACTCAAATCCCCTCGCTATGAAGGCCAACATGCCATTTGCTTTCTTAACCGCCTGCTGTACCTGCATGCCAACCTTCAATGACTGATGTACCATGACACCCAGGTCTCGTTGCACCTTCCCTTTTCCTAATCTGTCACCATTCAGATAATAGTCTGTCTCTCTGTTTTTACCACCAAAGTGGATAACCTCACATTTATCCACATTATACTTCATCTGCCACGCATTTGCCCACTCACCTAACCTATCCAAGTCACTCTGTAGCCTCATAGCATCCTCCTCGCAGCTCACACTGCCACCCAACTTAGTGTCATCCGCAAATTTGGAGATACTACATTTAATCCCTTCGTCTAAATCATTAATGTATAATGTAAACAGCTGGGGCCCCAGCACAGAACCCTGCGGTACCCCACTAGTCACTGCCTGCCATTCCGAAAAGTACCCATTTACTCCTACTCTTTGCTTCCTGACAGACAACCAGTTCTCAATCCACGTCAGCACACTACCCCCAATCCCATGTGCTTTAACTTTGCACATTAATCTCCTGTGTGGGACCTTGTCGAAAGCCTTCTGAAAGTCCAAATACACCACATCAACTGGTACTCCTTTGTCCACTTTATTGGAAACATCCTCAAAAAATTCCAGAAGATGTCAAGCATGATCTCCCTTTTACAAATCCATGCTGACTTGGACCTATCATGTCACCATTTTCCAAATGCGCTGCTATGACATCCTTAATAATTGATTCCATCATTTTACCCACTACTGAGGTCAGGCTGACCGGTCTATAATTCCCTGCTTTCTCTCTCCCTCCTTTTTTAAAAAGTGGGGTTACATTGGCTACCCTCCACTCGATAGGAACTGATCCAGAGTCAATGGAATGTTGGAAAATGACTGTCAATGCATCCGCTATTTCCAAGGCCACCTCCTTAAGTACTCTGGGATGCAGTCCATCAGGCCCTGGGGATTTATCGGCCTTCAATCCCATCAATTTCCCCAACACAATTTCCCGACTAATAAAGATTTCCCTCAGTTCCTCCTCTTTAATAGACCCTCTGACCACTTTTATATCCGGAAGGTTGTTTGTGTCCTCCTTAGTGAATACTGAACCAAAGTACTTGTTCAATTGGTCTGCCATTTCTTTGTTCCCCGTTATGACTTCCCCTGATTCTGACTGCAGGGGACCTACGTTTGTTTTTACTAACCTCTTTCTCTTTACATACCTATAGAAACTTTTGCAATCCGCCTTAATGTTCCCTGCAAGCTTCTTCTCGTACTCCATTTTCCCTGCCCTAATCAAACCCTTTGTCCTCCTCTGCTGAGTTCTAAATTTCTCCCAGTCCTCAGGTTCGCTGCTATTTCTGGCCAATTTGTATGCCACTTCCTTGGCTTTAATACTATCCCTGATTTCCCTTGATAGCCACGGTTGAGCCACCTTCCCTTTTTTATTTTTACGCCAGACAGGAATGTACAATTGTTGTAATTCATCCATGCGTTCTCTAAATGTCTGCCATTGCCCATCCACAGTCAACCCCTTAAGTATCATTAGCCAATCTATCTTAGCCAATTCATGCCTCATACCTTCAAAGTTACCCTTCTTTAAGTTCTGGACCATGGTCTCTGAATTAACTGTTTCATTCTCCATCCTAATGCAGAATTCCACCATATTATGGTCACTCTTCCCCAAGGGGCCTCGCACAATGAGATTGCTAATTAATCCTCTCTCATTACACAACACCCAGTCTAAGATGGTCTCCCCCCTAGTTGGTTCCTCGACATATTGGTCTAGAAAACCATCCCTTATGCATTCCAGGAAATCCTCCTCCACCGTATTGCTTCCAGTTTGGCTAGCCCAATCTATGTGCATATTAAAGTCACCCATTATAACTGCTGCACCTTTATTGCATGCACTCCTAATTTCCTGTTTGATGCCCTCCCCAACATCACTACTACTGTTTGGAGGTCTGTACACAACTCCCACTAACGATTTTTGCCCTTTAGTGTTCTGCAGCTCCACCCATATAGATTCCACATCATCCAAGCTAATGTCTTTCCTAACTATTGCATTAATCTCCTCTTTAACCAGTAATGCTACCCCACCTCCTTTTCCTTTTATTCTATCCTTCCTGAATGTTGAATACCCCTGGATGTTGAGTTCCCAGCCCTGATCATCCTGGAGCCACGTCTCCGTAATCTCAATCACATCATATTTGTTAACATCTATTTGCACAATTAATTCATCCACCTTATTGCGGATACTCCTTGCATTAAGACACAAAGCCTTCAGGCTTGTTTTTTTAACACCCTTTGTCCTTTTAGAATTTTGCTGTACAGTGGCCCTTTTTGTTCTTTGCCTTGGGTTTCTCTGCCCTCCACTTTTCCTCATCTCCTTTCTGTCTTTTGCTTTTGCTTCCTTTTTGTCTCCCTCTGTCTCCCTGTATAGGTTCCCATCCCCCTGCAATATTAGTTTAACTCCTCCCCAACAGCACTAGCAAACACTCCCCCTAGGACATTGGGAAGAGAAGGGCTCCCCACCGGAATCACAGGTGCCTCTGGGACCTCCAGGTAAATTCATTAAAAATTCTCGGGACGGAGGCATTCGAGCAAAGGAAGTCTCCGACCCGAATTTCAGACCCAATATTTAATGGCTCTCTGCATCGAGTCGTCATTATTTTTAATAAGCATTATTTAAACCTTTGGACTCGTCTTTCAAAATGCTTATTGTGATACTATAGCTGGGATAAAGCTAATCTCAACATGATACACAGTCGGTCTGGATGTAGAATGCCATCGGCGCCCCCTCTACTTCACCTTCCAGTATATCCTCCTTTCCATCTTCTCACCCTAGCAACTAGCTGGTTCTAATGAGCCCAACATCCTGGCTCCAGCCACCCTTTCAGGATTGACCACAGCTCTGTACAGCTTCAGCATGAGTTCTGGGGTCTGATTTGGCAATATATCCCAGCATCCTGTTCATTGTGTTTTCTGGCTTCACACTGTTTAGATGTGGTGAGCAATCAAGTCTACCAGCATCCTTGGGTCTCTCAATATCCCCTTTGGTACACGTAGCTCCTATTTTTACTTTGAATAGTTAGTGCCTTGCAGTGTCCAGTGAACTTCATTGGCCACTGTTCTACCCTATTGCGCCTTCTTTCCGGGATTGTGACTGCCTATTCCAAGTCCATCCCAGACCCACTTAATATTCCTTCCCCATTTTGACCTAGATTCCCTTATGATTACCGCTATTTCCTTTCTATTAGTCAGCTACCAGTCCACATCTTACCCACTGAACTTGGTTTATCAAAAGGAATCTCTCATTCAGGACTTTATCATAAGCCTTTGGGAGGTCTAGGTACTAAACCACATGGTCTCTCTTATCCACTCCTATCAATTTGTCATCTCAAAAAGTCCATGATGCAAGTCACCATTTAATTGTCCTGCGAACATTAAGAAATCATGAATTTTCAACATTATGACATTTTCTTTGCATAAATAGGGTGTGGGCATCGCTGGCAAGGCATTTATTGCCCATCCTTAATTGCCCTGGAGAAGGTAGTGGTGAGCCGCCTTCTTGAACCACTGCAATCCGTGCAGCGAAAGGACTGCCACAGTACTGTTGGATAGGGAGTTCCAGGAATTCGCTAAGTTCGCCAAGTGGCTAAGTACATAATTGGTTAAGTGACAGGAAGGAGAGAGTAGTGGTGAATGATTGTTTTTCAGACTGGTGGCGTTCCCCAGGGGTCGGTACTAGGACCACTACTTTTCTGGATATATATTAATTACTTAGACTTGGGTGTACAAGGCAGATTTTCAAAATATGCAGATGACACAAAACTTGTAAGTATAGTGAACAGTGAGGAGAATAGTGATAGATTTCAAGAAGACAGACAGGTTGGTGAAAGGGGTGGACACGTGTCAGGTGAAAAGTGCAAAGTGATACATTTTGGTAGGAAGAATGAGGAGAGGCAATTTAAACTAAAGGATACAATCCTAAAGGGGGTTAATCAACGAGAGACCTGGGGGGATATGTGCACAAATCATTGAAAGTGGTAGGGCAGGTTGAGAAAACGGTTAAAAAAGCATGCGGGATACAGGCCTTCATAAATATAGGCGTAGAGTACAAAAGCAAGGAAGCTATGGTGAACCTTTATGAAACACTGGTTCATCCTCAACTGAAGTATTGTGTTCAATTCCGCACTTTAGGAAGGTTGTGAAGGCCTTAGAGAGGGCATAGAAAAGATTTACGAGAATGATTCCAGGAATAAGGATTATGTGCACAGACTAGAGATTCTAGGGTTGTTCTCCTTAGAGCAGGGAAGGTTGAGAGGAGATTTGATAGACGTATTCAAAATCATGAGGGGTCTAGACAGAGTAGATAGAGAGAAACCGTTCCCATTGGCAGAAGGGTTGATAACCAGAGGACACAGATTTAAGGTGATTGGCAAAAGAACCAACGGCGACATGAGGAAAAACTTTTTTTTAAACGCAGCAAGTAGTTAAGATCTGGAATGCACTGCGTGAAAGGGTGTTGGAGGCAGAATCAATCGTGGCTTTCAAAAGGAAATTGGATAAGTACCTGAAGGAAAAATATTTGCAGGGCTACAGGGAAAGGGTGGGGGGGGGTGGGACTAGCTGAAGTGCTCTTGCAAAGAGCTGGCATGGGCTCGCTGAGCCGAATGGCCTCCTTCCGTGCTATAACCATTCCATGATTCTATGAATTTGACCCAGCGACGATGAAGGAACATCAATATATTTCCAAGTCAAAATGATATTTGACTTGATGGGGAACTTGCAGGTGGTGGTGGTGGTGGTGGTGTTTCCATGCACCTCCTGAACTTGCCCTTCTAGTTGATAGAGGTCGCGGGTTAGGACTACTTGGCATCACAATGGTTTCACTGCAATTACGCATAGGTCAAACAGCATGTTTCAACTATGGATAGAGTCAGTTAATCAAAGTGTACCTCTGGATATCATGTTAAAAGAAAGAGAGGT
Organism: Pristiophorus japonicus; assembly: GCF_044704955.1. NCBI lineage: Eukaryota > Metazoa > Chordata > Chondrichthyes > Pristiophoridae > Pristiophorus > Pristiophorus japonicus. The sequence continues at coordinate 34,307,689 of NC_091977.1, forward strand.
CTAGAAACAGGACATGTTTCTATATTCTCCCCCTTTTGTTCTTTATTTGCTCTAACAAATACAAACCTGTACCCAATACAAAAGCAAAATACTGCCGATGTTGGAATCTGCAATAAAAACAGAAAATGCTGGAGATCTCAGTGGGTCAGGCAGCATCTGTGGGAGCAACAGATTTAACGTTTCAGGTCGATGACCCTTCATCAGAACTCGGCCTGAAACATTAACTCTGTTTCTTTCCACAGATGCTGCCTGATCCACTGACAAACCTGTACCCACATGGGCAAGGGTGCATTTAGCATTCCAGCCCCATGCAGGCTTTCACCATATGAATTTATTTTCTATATATTCTGCTTGATTATAGTTAAGTGCAAGACAAGTTTACTCAAGGTTATTTATGTCTGTATGGTTTTAGCTTTGCACACTTATCCTATTGACAGGTTTTGGTTTAAAGACTTACCATAACCCCCAGTTCTGTTGGCACAGATAAGTGCGCCAAAAAACTTTGGGTAATACTTTTGGATTCTTGCAATAGTCTTCTGGCAAGCCACGGTTGGTTCAATCCCCAATCTCATGTATTCCACTGCTTGGTAGCTAATTGGAGAGACAAAAACACCAAACTAAGATAATGGTCACATTGTAAATACATTGAACAGCAAAAATCACACAATTTGGAGAACAAGCTTACCAAGCAGTTTTTCTGCAGAAGAAGCAACATTTATCAGTACTAGTAAAAGACATTTTTAAATGCTAACTGATTAAAAAGCCTATGGCCCGAACTTGGTGGAAGCGAAGTTCTGCCCAAAGCACCACTGAGATACCAGACGGTACTCTGGGTGGGAGTTTCATTAAAAAGTCCTTGAAAGACTGCCCGGTAGCAAAATGTGACTTACCACGTGGCAGCAGGCGTGAGCTCCCAATTTCGGCAACAAATGCAATCCTCGCCAAAGTGCCACCGAGGATTGAGTCAGGCCCGGGGAGGGTGGAGGACATAAAAATAAAAATGTACACACAAAAAAAAACACTGGAAGACCATCATGGGACCCCATCCACATAAAATCTCAGAAAAAAAAATAAAAGAAGTTCATGGAGATTTTTTTTTTGCAGGTCTTCATACTTACTGTTGGGGTTAGACCTGCCTCCACACAGCGGTCCTTCCCCCTGCTGCCGCCAACTCCCGCCCGGGAGGAATCTGCCAGCTCGGTGGGCGGGAGGCCACTTACGCGCCTTGTGGCTGTCAGCAGGCGGATCCCAGCGGTCCTCCCTCCCGCCGGCAGGAGGCCTAGTGAAAACTGACACCGAGGAGAGACCGCCCAAAAAACATGGTGGCAGCCGGCAGTAAGGCCATCAAATTCAGGCCCTAAATATTCATTTCTGAACCGCTGTAAGAATACAGCATACAGAGCTGGGAACTTGTACCTATCAGGAAAGAGTGAATAGGCTGGTGCTTTTCTCCACAAAAAAAGATTGAGGGGGTGACCTGATAGAGGTCTTTAAGGTTAAGAAAGGGTTGGATAGGGTAGATGTAGAATATGTTTACACTTGCGGGCTTGACCAGAACTAGGGGCTAGTGCTGTTGGGGAGGAGTTAAACTAATATGGCAGGGGGATGGGAACCAATGCAGGGAGACAGAGGGAATTAGAATGGGGGCAGAAGCAAAAGATAGAAGAAAAGTAAAAGTGGAGGGCAGAGAAACCCAAGGCAAAAAGCAAAAAGGGCCACATTACAGCAAAATTCTGAAGGGGCAAAGTGTGTTCAAAAGACTAGCCTGAAGGCTCTGCCTCAATGCGAGCAGTATTCGGAATAAGGTGGACGAATTAACTGCGCAGATAGCAGTTAATGGATATGATGTAATTGGCATCACAGAGACATGGCTCCAGGGTGACCAAGGCTGGGAACTCAACATCCAGGGGTATTCAACATTTAGGAAGGATAGACAGAAAGGAAAAGGAGGCGGGGTGGAATTGCTGATTAAAGAGGAAATTAACGCAATAGGTCGGATGATGTGGAATCTGTATGGGTAGAGCTGCGGAATACCAAAGGGCAGAAAACGCTAGTGGGAGTTGTGTACAGACCACCAAACAGTAGTAGTGAGGTTGGGGACAGCATCAAACAAGAAATTAGGGATGTGTGCAATAAAGGTACAGCAGTTATCATGGGTGACTTTAATCTACATATTGATTGGGCTAACCAAACTGGTAGCAATGCGGTGGAGGAGGATTTTCTGGAGTGTATTAGGGATGGTTTTCTAGACCAATATGTCGAGGAACCAACTCGGGAGCTGGCCAACCTAGACTGGGTGATGTGTAATGAGAAAGGACTAATTAGCAATCTTGTTGTGCGAGGCCCCTTGGGGAAGAGTGACCATAATATGGTAGAATTCTTTATTAAGATGGAGTGTGACACAGTTAATTCAGAAACTATGGTCCTGAACTTAAAGAAAGGTAACTTCGATGGTTTGAAGCGTGAAATTGGCTAGAATAGATTGGCAAATGTTACTTATAAAGTGTTGACGGTGGATAGGCAATGGCAAACATTTAAAGGTCACATGGATGAACTTCAGCAATTGTACATCCCTGTCTGGTGTAAAAATAAAACGAGGAAGATGGCTCAACCGTGGTTAACAAGGGAAATTAAGGATAGTGTTAAATCCAAGGAAGAGGCATATAAATTGGCCAGAAAAAGCAGCAAACCTGAGGACTGGGAGAAATTTAGAATTCAACAGATGAGGACAAAGGGTTTAATTAAGAGGGGGAAAATAGAGTACGAGAAGAAGCTTGCCGAGAACATAAAAACTGACTGCAAAAGCTTCTATAAATATGTGAAGAGAAAAAGATTAGTGAAGACAAACGTAGGTCCCTTGCAGTCGGATTCAGGTGAATTTATAATGGGGAACAAAGAAATAGCAGACCAATTGAACAAATACTTTGGTTCTGTCTTCACGAAGGAAGACACAAATAACCTTCCGGAAGTACTAGGGGACCGAGGGTCTAGTGAGAAGGAGGAACTAAAGGATATCCTTATTAGGTGGGAAATTGTGTTGGGGAAATTGATGGGATTGAAGGCCGATAAATCCGCAGGGCCTGATAGTCTGCATCCCAGAGTACTTAAGTGACCCTAGTAATAGTGGATGCATTGGTGATCATTTTCCAACGGTCTATCGACTCTGGATCAGCTCCTATGGACTGGAGGGTAGCTAATGTAACACCACTTTTTAAAAAGAAAGGGAGAGAGAAAGCGGGCAATTATAGACCGGTTAGCCTGACATTAGTGGGGAAAATGTTGGAATCAATTATTATGAAATAGCAGCACATTTGGAAAGCAGTGGCAGGATCGGTCCAAGTCAGCATAGATTTCTGAAAAGAGGAAATCATGCTTGATAAATCTTCTGGAATTTTTTGAGGATGTAACTAGTAGAGTGGACAAGGGAGAAGCAATGGATGTGGTGTATTTGGACTTTCAAAAGGCTTTTGACAAGGTCCCACACAAGAGATTGGTGTGCAAAAATCAAAGCACAGGGTATTGGGGGTAACATACTGACGTGGAAAGAGAACTGGTTGGAAGACAGGAAGCAGAGAGTCTGGATAAACGGGTCCTTTTCAGAATGGCAGTCAGTGACTAGTGGAGTGCCGCAGGGCTCAGTGCTGGGACCCCAGTTCTTTACAATATACATCAATGATTTAGATGAGTGAATTGAGTGTAATATCTCCAAGTTTGCAGATGACACTAAACTGGGTGGCGGTGTGAGCTGAGGCTGCAGGGTGACTTGGACAGGTTAGATGAGTGGGCAAATGCATGGCAGATGCAGTATAATGTGGATAAATGTGAGGTTATCCACTTAGAGGGCAAAAACACAAAGACAGAATATTACCTGAATGGTGGCAGATTCGGAAAAGGGTGGTTGCAACGAGTCCTGGGTGTCATGCTTCATTAGTCATTGAAAGTTGGCATGCAGGTACAGCAGGCGGTGAAGGCGGCAAATGGTTATGTTGGCGTTCATAGCTAGGGGATTTGAGTATAGGAGCAGGGAGGTCTTACTGCAGTTGTACAGGGCCTTGGTGAGGCCTCACCTGGAATATTGGGTTTAGTTTTGGTCTCCTAATCTGAGGAAGGACGTTCTTGCTATTGAGAGAGTGCAGCGAAGGTTCACCAGACTGATTCCCGGGATGGCTGGACTGACATATGAGGAGAGATGGATCAACTGGGTCTTTATACATTGGAGTTTAGAAGGATGCGAGGGGATCTCATAGGAACATGTAAGATTCTGACAGGACTGGACAGGTTAGATGCAGGTAGAATGTTCCCGATGTTGGGGAAGTCCAGAAACAAGGGACATAGTCTTAGGATAAGGGCTAGGCCATTTAGGACGGAGATGAGGAGACACTTCTTCACTCAGAGTTGTTAACCTGTGGAATTCCCTTCCGCAGAGAGTTGTTGATGCCAGTTCATTGGATATATTCAAAGAGGGAGTTAGATATGGCCCTTACAGCTAAAGGGATCAAGGGGTATGGAGAGAAAGCAGGAAAGGGTTACTGAGGGAATGATCAGCTATGATCTGATTGAATGGTGGTGGAGGCTCGAAGGGCTGAATGACCTACTCTTGCACCTATTTTCTATGTTTCCATGTTTCTATAATTAATAAGTCCAATGGGGAATGCAGGAGAAATTTATTTACTCAGTGAGTGTAACTCACTACCACAAGGGATAGTTTAGGCAAATAGCATAAATGTATTTAAGGGAAAGCTAGATAAATACATGAGTGGGAAAGTAATAATGGGGTTAGATGAAGAGGATGGTAGGAGGCCAGTGTGGAGCATAAACACCTTCTGACATCCTTTCTAAAGTGTGGTGCCCAGAATTGAATGCAATATGCCAGCTGAGGCATAACCAGTGTTTTATGAAGGCTTAGCATACCTCTTACTTTTGTATTCTATTGCTTTATTAATAAAACCAAAGATCCCATACTTAAACAGACTTCTCAACCTGTCCTGCCAATTTGAAAGATTTGTGTACATACACTCTCAGATCTCTCTCATCCTACACCCCTTTAAAATTGTACCATTTAGTTGATATTGCCTCTCCTCATTCTTCCTAGCAAGATGTCTCGCTTCGCACTTCTTTGCATTAAATTTCACCTGCCGTGTGTCTGCCCATTTCACCAGTCTATGTTCTCTTGAAGTCGGTTACTATCCTCCTCGTTGTTTTCTGCATTTCAGAGTCCATGTCATCTGCAAACTTTGAGATTATGCCCAGCCAAGTCCAGGTTATTAATATAGATAATGAAAAAGAGCAGTCGTCCTAATACCGATCACTGTGGAACACCACTGTAGGCCTCACTGCAGTCTGAAAAACAACCATTCACCACTACTCTCTGTGCCTTGACCAATTATAGCTACGTTGCCACTGTTCTTTTAATGACATAGGCTTTAATTTTGCTAGCTATGTGGTTCTTTGTCAATAGACTTTTGAAACTCAGACAATATCAACCCTTTGTTACTTCAAAGAACTCGATTAAGTTAGTCAAATACAATTTGTCTTTAACAAATCTATGCTGACTTTTATTTATTCGTCCATACTATTCCTGGAATAACTCCTTTTGGTCCCCAATCGGCCCCACCCTTTTACTATTTATAAAAGACTTTTGGGTTCCCTTTTATGTTAGCTACTCATCCATTCTCATACTCGTTGTCCCTCTTATGCCCATTTTTAGATCCCTGTACTTTCTATATTCAGCTTGGTTCTCTATTGTATTATAAACTTTACGATTGACACAAGCATCCTTTATCGGTTTCATTCTAACCTCGATATCTTTAGTCATCCAAGGAGCTCTAGCTTTGGGTGTCCTATCTTTCCCCCTCATAGGAATGTGTCTACTCTGTATCCCAACTATCTCATCTTTAAAGGCTTCCCATTGTTCAATTACTGTTTTGTTTACCAATTTTTAATTCCAATCCACCCGAGCCAGATCCCTTTAACTCACTGAAGTTAGCCCTCCTCCAGTTAAGTTTTTTTTAACGCTTGATTATACCTTGTCCTTTTCCATAACTATTCTAAACCTGATGATAATGGCCTGGAATTTGTAGTTGTAATGACTACAAACTGACGGCTCTTCATTACTGTGTAAAACTGACAGCAACTCCTTGCGTCCGCACATGCGCAACTAAATGTGAAAATCCGTATGTTGCTGTCAGTGATAACCTTCTCAACCATAGGGTGCTCTGTTGTAGTCTTCTCAGATGCAGTCAACACAGAATCAGTGATTTGAGGGGAACTTCAACTTTTTAAACCACAATTCTCGCTGTAGAAAACACTGAAAAAGTTGGGCCTTGTTGAATGAGGTGTAACTGAGTTTTTAAACATCATACTATGTCATATTTACTGCTGAACAACTGCTCTGGCCCTGAAAAACTAATTTTATAATTATGGAGCACCATTCCCTCCATTCCATGATAAAAATTCCATAGATTTTTTAAATAAAATGTTAAATTTTTAAAGTTTATGATATTTCAGCTTCTACCTTAATCCCAACCTTTATTTTGTTTTCTGTATAATTATTAAAAAGTTAATGATAATCAGTACTTTCTACTTCTTGTTTTGCTGTTTGTGAGAATCCTTCAATGTGATTGGCTGCGCAGCCTGCTTGATGACATCATTATTGCTCGAAGCCACAGATCCCCTATAGATAGCGCCAGATAAAAAGAGTCATGTCAGAATAGTGGAAATCCACACCAGAGAGCCCACTAAATTTTTTGTGGGCAGGTCTCTTCGAGATCAGCAGCAAGCACCGTGCCTTTGTCGCTGACTGCAAAATCCGGGCCATTATGAACTGTTCCCCAAATGCTCTCCCATTGGAACATGCTCCACTTCATTTCCCAGAACTAGATCCAGCACAGCTTTCTTCCTCGTTGGGCTAGAAACACATAGATCACGAAAGTTCTCTTGTACACATTTCAGGAATTCCTCCCCTCTTTGTCCTTTACTGTTACTATCCCAGTCTATATCACTACTCTGTAACTTGCACCTCCTTTCCACTATTTGGTGTCCTATAGTATACAGTCAGTAAATTCTCTATTGTTCCTTAATTCTAAGGAAATAGACACTGCTTTTGTCCCTTCAACTACATCATTCCTCTCCAGTGCTATCATAGTTTATTTGATCAATACTGCCACCATCTCCTTTTTTTCCCTCTCTATCTTTCTTGAATACCTTGTAGGTCGGATTATCAAGTTCCCAATCCTCTCTGTTAATGCTACTATATCATAACCCAAATTTTGCTGTAACAACAACAGTAAAGCCTTTTAGAGCTCAACGTTATTATGAGATAAACTGAACAGCAACTTCTGGTGTACGCACGTGCGCAGTTAAAAGCGGAAATGTAGAAGTTGTTGTCAGAGATACCCTGTTGCAGTTCTTGCCAATAGACACGGCATTGAAATGGCTGCAACAGCGCGAACTTGACATACTTACCCACTAGTTCCGCATTAAAAAGACAGCTAAAAATGTTAGGGCTGGTGCATTGAGGAGTAAATTAGTTTTTAATGACGTGGTAAGTGATACTTACTGCTGAAAATCCTCTCTGGCTCTGAAAAATTAATTTTACAATTCTGGAGTCACATTCTCTCCAGAAAATTAGTGTTGGAGATTTTTTTTTTTATAACTTAGTGTTTTTGCCCTGCTGACAGATGCCACAGATGCACTGAAAAGGGTGCAGCGCCGGAACAGACACCAGATCACAGCAAGTCTACGCTCTAAAGTCAGTCAAATCTTTGTGGGCAGCTCAGCGAGGTGAATGGCAAGCGCCATTTCACCGACTGCAAAATCCAAGCCTTTGTGGTGACTTGTGCCTGCAGCTCACCAGCCTCCTTTACCACATTGTTGCGATACGTACATCTATTTATGTACAAACCCATCTTGGATTGCCTCGCGTCTGCCCTGTCTGACCCCTCCCATTTCTGAACTACATCTTCCACCAAAAGCAAATTTGCTAAGAATGACGTACCTCGGAAGGAATCGCATCATAATATCTCCAATTCCAGTAGCAGCTGCAGCTCCAGCTGTGCTGTCGGCATAAGAACCTGCTCCAGCTATTGGTGAATCCCCAACACGGCTGTGAGAAACACAAATAGAACATCCGACAATTGTTAGCATTTTGAACAAATGTACTTCTGGATTGTGCCTAAGTTAGATTTCACTGTTGAAAGTACAATACCGTTACCAACCTGGTGCATCATCATCATCATAGGCTATCCCTCAGAATCGAGGAAGACGTGCTTCCACTCTTAAAATGAGTTCTTAGGGGCTGAGAAGTCCAATATGAGAACCACAGTCTCTGTCACAGGTGGGACAGATAGTCGTTGAGGGTAAGGGAGGGTGGGACTGGTTTGCCGCACGCTCTTTCCGCTGCCTGGGCTTAATTTTTGCATGCTCTCGGCGATGAGATCTAAGGTGCTCAGCGCTCTCCCGGATGCGTTTCCTCCACTTTGGGTGGTCTTTGGCCAGGGACTCCCAGGTGTCAGTGGGGATGTTACACTTTATCAGGGAGGCTTTGAGGGTGTCCTTGAAACGTTTCCTCTGCCCACCTTTGGCTCGTGCACTAAAGCAAGCAGTGCAGGCTTGGCTGGGATGAGAGGGTCCCTGGCTTCCCAGGCGGCTGATTGGCCTCAGTGGGCTGGGATGGGTACCAGGTCCAGACCCCAGGCCCGGCTTGGTAATCCCCTGAAACCGTTACCGTGAGGCTCCGCTTGGCAGTGCAGCCGCTCCTTGGCCTGTCCGGAGGTGCCAAGCCTGCAGCGTTTCCAGAACCTTCCGTTGTCACTAAAGTTCAGTCACTGAATGAGTGACTGAAACGCAGAACCAATCGCCACCCCCTCCCGGCAGACTGTGGGACAAACTGTCTCTCTCCTCCTGTCCCGCCCCCAATTTTTATACAGAACAAATACTTGTGTTGTGTTACGGAGGACCGTGAATTTATTTTACAACACTGGAGGGAGGTGTGCCTCGGAAGCAAAAAGTTTGAGAACCCCTGGCTTGTAATAACCTCAAATATTGACTGAGGTTCACTCAAAATTGTTTATATTAAAATAGACGAGGATATCGTCTTAAATAGAATAAAGAACTTTAAAAATAGATTGGGCTGCCAGCCCAATTGATACCTGTTCAAGAGTCCTTATGCTGCTGTGTAAAGGAGAGAGAGAGACAGAGAAAGAGAGATTGTTCACTAGAAGCTTAAAACCCAAGAATGCATACCCTGAGATTTTGTGCGTTAGACCATTAGTAGACGTCCCAGCAGCTATACTTCCACCCTTCTCAATCGCAATCATACCTAAATTAAAAATCAGCAATTTAGTGAAATCACTCACGAATCCACAACTCCTCAGTATAACTGCACAAAATGTCTTCATGCTAGAAATCCCATTTACTTTCCATATACACAAGACATATCTATATCAAAATAAGAAAAGGACTTACCAATGGTGTCATGGTTGTGAAAATTGACCCGCTGTGCTGGCATTTTATGTTTTTTTGACCATAGTCCCTTCTTTCGCTTGTATGGTCCACACGACGTTTTAGCATTGGGTAATACATTCTGTGAAAATCAATTGTTTCTTTCACAATAGTTGACAGTAATGTAAAATTTATGTATTTATTTTCATTTCGGACCCGACATCCCATCTTAAAAGCATCTAAAATAGTAAGTGGGACTTGTCCTTTATAGAAAGGACACTCACCTTCCAGAAATTGGGCTGGCACTTTCCAGCCAGCCATTTTGAGTGTATGCACAGAGATGTATTCGTTGTTAAATCTTCACTTAGGAAACCCATATTCTGAGCAAAAATTGATGCTGTTGGAAAAATATTGTATTTACACGAAGTGTTTAAAGATATCTAGATACATGAAAATTATTATTAAATGAACAGCACACATTACTGTTGTAATGAACTTTTCAATTCACTGCCTTTTAGCCACTTAAATATTCTTTGGGAGCACAATGGGGGATAAATTGCCCTGCACAATGGAGGGCGGTCAGGGTGGGACTTCCTGCACCCGGCGTGTTAGTCCTGCCCCGGCCGCAGAATTGGCCTTACCGCCCCTCAGAAGAAGTGGAGCGCAATATCGCGCGCTCCAATTCCTCATGGGGCAGGTCCAACAATGCTAACGAGGCGTGATTGCAATTCGCTTAAAAATGGGAGGGCCGCTGCGCACTCTGCACGACTTCTGATGGCCTCCACTAGGCCACCAGGTACTAGGCGCGAGCCCAGCACCTAAAATGGAGTGCCGGACTGCATGGTGGTGGCCCGGACCACCCAAAGGGGGCAAGAATTCGGGCCGACCGGTGAGTCGGCAAAACCACCAAGATGGCGGCGAGAGGCGCACGTGACCTCCCCTTTAACTTCCGCCTCGCGAGTGGATGTCAGACTGCTTCGCAACCCGCGAGGCTGGCCATGACAACTGCTTGCGCCAGCATCGCGGGGCAATATCCGCCGCGGGGCAGAAAGGGGTCAGTGCGCATCGCTAAGGTGTCGCCGCGCATGACGACAATGTCATCGCCGGCTGTGCAGTGGCCCAGGGCACTACCCATGGAATGTGGCCCTGCCATGGTAACGCATCCGCTAACTCCCATGCAATTTCACGGGTGCTAGTAGCACCACCTCCCCGGGAGAAAAGTGTTTTGCGCCCAGTTAGCGGCTCTGGGGTGCGCTAACGGAATCGCCAAAAGGGGCAATTTCGACCCAAATATTTTTCAGATGAGAAAATTATTCTGGACAGACTTTTTTGTTTGAAAGTACTTCCCTCATCCCTTTTTATACAAGACAAAATTAGTCAAAAAATGTTCAATTAGCATTTCTAAAAATATTAATTTTCTTACCACCATGGAGACCCAGAAGTAGAGCCTTGACTATCTGTAACGTGACCAGTGAACATTCCTAAGCAATGGCATAAGATATGGCTAGGGCCATGAATTCATATGGGACCCACAAGAGCTAATTCAGACCTGCTCAACCTCAGGAAACCAAAAATGCTAGGGATCCAAATTCTCAACTTGTATCGGGGTTTCCGGAGTTTGGATTGATCTCAATTGGCCATCTTCCTCTGGAGACAGTTGGGAGCATTGCCCATCAATACAGCCCATCAGGAAGTGAGACTTGACCAAAGTAAATTCAACATAAAATAGCTGTCAATTATACATTTTAAGAACATAATAATTAGAAGCTGTAGGCAGCCATTTGGCCCCTCAAGCCTGCTCGGCCATTCAATGAGATCATGGCTGATCTACTACCTCAACTCCACCTGCCTGCACTATCCCCATATCCCTTCATTCCCTTAATATCTAAAAATCTATCGATCTCCATCTTGAATATACTCAATCACTGAGCCTCCACAGCCCTCTGGGGTAGAGAATTCCAAAGATTCACCACCCTCTGAGTGAAGACATTTCTCCTCATCTCAGTCCTAAATGGCCGACCCTTATTCTGAGACTGTAGCTCCCTGGTTCTAGACTCCTCAGCCAGAGGAAACATCCTCCCTGCATCTACCCTGTCAAGTCCTGTAAGAATTTTGTATGTTTCAATGGGATCACCTCTCATTCTTCTAAATGCTAGGGAATATAGGCCTAATCTCCTCAATCTCAAGTTGGTATCTATGCCTTCAAGTGTCTTCTTGACTGCAATGGTACATCTCTTGTTTCTAAACTCTGGAGAATAGAGGCCTAGTCTACTCAACCTCTCCTCATAGGACAATCCCCCAGGAATCAATCTGGTGAACCTTGGCTGCACTCCCCCTATGTCAAGTATAACTTTCCTTAGATAAGAAGAAATAAAGATTTAAGTGAAAGAAAGGATTAAGTCCATCCCACTCTGCTGTGTATAGTATTTTCTGTGCATTAACGGAGACAGCAGGCAGAGTTTCCACAGAATCATGAAAGCTTGTGTCAACTACCCATTATCTCACTAGATCAGTTAATTATTAAGGATCTGTTTCTAACCTAATTACCAAGATCTTGCATAATATTTTAGATTGACCTGATTTATACTTCTCCCCAATGAATAAACTTTAAGCATTATTTATACTGTAGCATAACTATGATTGATCATAATTTGCTCATGTTTTTCCATTATGTTATGAATCTTTTCCAAGAACTTATACCCAACACATTGTTTTAAAAAGTCATTCTGTCTTCCAATAGTATTAATTGTTGATAGGAGACTGGTCCAAAATTAACGATGTCTCTATATTCCTTTTAAGGGTGCACTTGCAGGAACTGACTGACTTTGAGAGCTTTAACAAACAAATTGCCTTACCGTTTGAATAACGTTTCCAATGTTAAAAGTCACCCGAATAAAAAAGGTAAAATTAATTGCAGTTGGTCTTTTTATTTTGGACTAGTCATTCAATCCTTTCAGTAATTAAATCTATAATGCGTGATTTTTTTTGTCGTGAATTTACCATTTGTTTACAATCTTTTATTGAATTGTTTCTCACGATGTTAGCCATGGCTCAGTGAGTAACACTCTCACTTCAGTCAGAAGGCTGTGGATTCAAGTCCCACTCCACAGACTGGAGTACAATATCTAGGCTGACACCAGTGCAGTACTGTCGGAGCTGTTGTCTTTCAGATGAGATGTTAAAATCGAGGCCTCATCTGCCCCCTCAGGTGGATGTAAAAGATCCCATGACATTATTTCGAGCAGGGGAGTTCGTCCTGCTATCCTGGCCAACATTTATCCCTCAACCAATGTCACAAACAAATTATAGAAACATAGAAATTTACAGCGCAGAAGGCGGCCATTTTGGCCCATCGTGTCTACGCCAGCCGACAAAGAGCCGCACGGCCCTTGGTCAGCAGCCCTGAAGGTTACATATAAACCTATGAACAATGACGGAAAGGCAAAGAGCACCCAGCCCAACCAGTCTGCCTCACACAACTGCGACACCCCTTATACGAAAACATTCTACACTCCACCCCAACCGGAGCCATGTGACCTCCTGGGAAAGGCAAAAACCAGATAAAAACCCAGGCCAATTTGGGAGAAAAAAAATCTGGGAAAATTCCTCTCCAACCCATCCAGGCAATCGAAACTAGTCCTGGAGATCTGGTCGTTATCATTTTACTGTTTCCTACATTACAACAGTGGCTGTAACAACAAGAAGAACTTGTATTTAGATAGCACCTTTAATGCAGTTAAACATCCCAAGGCACTTCACAGAGTATTATGAGAAAAAAAATTTGACTACCGAGCCACATAAGTAGAAATTAACACAGGTTTGGTCAAAGAGGTATGTTTTAAGGAGCGTCTTGAAGGAGGAAAGAGAGGTAGAGAGGCGGAGAGGTTTAGGCAGGTAGTTCCAGAGCTTGCGGCCTAGGCAATAAAAAGCACGGCCACCAATGGTTGAGCAATTATAATCAGGAATGCTCAAGAGGGCAGAATTTGAGCAGCGCAGACATCTTGGGGCGTTGTGGGGCTGGAGGAGATTAGAGAGATATGGAGGGGCGAGACCATGGAGAGATTTAAAAATAAGGATGAGAATTCTGAAATTGAGGCGTTGCTTAACCAAAAGCCAATGTAGGGCAGAGAGCACAGGGGTGATGGGTGAGCGGGACTTGGTGCGAGTTAGGACATGGGCTGCCGAGTGTTGGATCACCTCTAGTGTACGTAGGGTAGAATGTGGGAGGCCAGCCAGGAGTGCATTGGAGTAGTCAAGTCTAGAGATAACAAAGGCATGGATGTGGGTTTCAGCAGCGGATGAGCTGAGGCAGGGGCAGAGACGGACAATGTTATGGAGGTGGAAATAGGCGGTCTTAGTTATGTCGTGGATATGTGGTCAAATGCTCATTTCAGGGTCAAATATGACACCAAGGTTGCGAATAGTCTGGTTCAACCTCAGACAGGAGTTGGGGAGAGGGATGGAGTCAGTGGCTAGGGAATGGAATTTGTGGTGGGGACCAAAAACAATGGCTTTGGTCTTCCCAATATTCAATTGGAGAAAATTTCTGCTCATCCAGAACTGGATGTCGGACAAGTAGCCTGACAAGTTAGAGACTTAGGGAGTAATGCGCTTAGGGATGTTCGGAGGTCGTAAAAGGAGCTATAAATTATGCAAATTCTTTCTTCCTCAATGAGGACTAGAGATTACCTGACTCGCCCACCAACAGTGTATGACTGCTGTGTTCCATCACTACTCGAGCAACACTGATCGCATTTTTAATTCTTCGAAGGTTTCCAACCCCTCCAACCTCGATCGTGTTGCTGAGGAGTTAAAAAAATTATATAATAGTGATAAATCTCAATATCCATCTTTTAGTCAGCAAATTATATGCTGTGAGTTTTCATTCCCCCTACAGTTCTGTCTGACTTTGATGTTCATGTCTGTTGTGTTCTCATTAAAAATATTAAATGGTCATCAAAACACAAAATGAAATGTAGTATACAAATCACATACAACATTCATATATGTTGCATTCAACTTCTTGGACTGCTTGCAATTACATTAAAATGCATTGCAAAACCAGAGTGCAACCACATACAAGAAGATGGGGACCATCACAAGCAGTTCTGCGATTTGGAGAGGGGAGACATAAGCCATTCCAAAACAATTGGGGGATGCGGGAGAGAAGAGGAAAGACACTCCTTATACCCTCCGGTGATACACCGACATTGGAAACCAACACAAAACATGGCGGACTGAAGCGAAACAGTAATGCAAAGGTTTTGAAACCTGTTTATTTCTTTTCACAGGTATTTATAGAACATCGATATGTTATTACACAAGGGCAGTCATAACAAGAAGTGTATTTCATCGCAAATTTGGTCGTAAGATCCAATTTGTAAGTAGATACATTTTCCCAGTATGCAGTAGTGGTCAGGTACATTACTTACCCATTCATTATCATAGCATCCAGTGTTGTCTCCCCATGTTCATCTGGGCTTCCTCCATATCCCACAGTGCCATCACACTGCTCAACTTCACACTGGCTGCAACCCTTTTCCACTGCATCCAATGCTGAACCTCCAGATTGAAGCGTGCTCCATGCTAAATGTAACACACATGCAATTTAATCCAAAACATAGTAGAAAGCAGTTTACACAGAGAAGATAAAGTTTCAACTGGTTGATGATGATGCTTGTGATAACTTTAAAAAAAAATCATGTCTTATTCTGGCCCTATAAAAGTGTTAACATAAAAATAAGTTAGAGCCAGTTTCAATAGAGAAGACAACAGTTTTGACAATATGTGCAGTACATCTTAAAAATAGATAAATCACCACATCACATCTTATGGCAGAAAATGGGTGAAGATATAGTCATTAAATGATCTAGTCATCGAAGCAAAAAGTACAGCGTTATGACCAAAGCTTTAAACCAAGTTCTCCATTATTCGATTGACATTATTTAATGGAGATATTAAGGCAATAGCTCAAACCGCACAGTGCAAGCACCTCCAGTTTTGGAAGAATCAGGAGTAATTTCCTCGGCTTCTCCTGAACTTTAGAGAGAGTTTAAGGGAAAGGTATTCTGCATAGGTAATAACAGTTGTCGCTCGTCAAATTTTAGAGCAACTGTTAGCATCAGCTCGAATGTGACAGATCTTTCCATTCTTGAAGTGTTAATATCTTCTAACATAACAAAAAGGAACTTCTGTGCTGAAGTGGCATCAGTTCAATGTTGATGTGCTAATTTGAATGGAAAGAGCAAAGTACTATGAAGAATGGATGCCTGAAGTATAGATGTCTGTGATTATTTTCAATGGCGAGTGTATTTAAAAAAAAATACTTTTATCATCAAACAAAAATCACACCACATCATACTTCTGATCTACACCCTGTATAAAATCCTTGCAATACTGCTTGCTTCGCTTGTTTTGACATTCCAAGC
This sequence comes from Pristiophorus japonicus, assembly GCF_044704955.1. Classification (NCBI taxonomy): domain Eukaryota; kingdom Metazoa; phylum Chordata; class Chondrichthyes; family Pristiophoridae; genus Pristiophorus; species Pristiophorus japonicus. The sequence continues at coordinate 34,323,558 of NC_091977.1, forward strand.
CCCACTTTGACGGAATAATACAAGAATGTAAGAACATTCACCTCTTTAAATGAGATCTGCTTACTGAAGTTGTTCAGACCATTTTAAACTTCTAGAAGTGTAGAGCACGAATTGAGGCCATTCAGCCCATCGTGCCTGTACTAGCTCTTTGCAAAAGAGCTGTCCAATTAGTCCCACTCCCCTGCTCTTTCCTCATAGCCCTGCACATGCTTCCTTTTCAAGTGTTTACCCAATTACCTTTTGAAAGTTACTACTGAATCTACTTCCACCACCCTTTCAGGCAGTGCATTCAGATAATCATAAGTCCCTGCATAAAAAAAAAATCCCCTCTTCTCCTCTCTGGTTCTTTTGCCAATTATTTTAAATCTGTGTCCTCCTCGCTCATCATAACAACTCTCCGGTTTATTTACAGAGCAGTTCATTAACATTGGGGGGCATATTGTTGAGATATTGTTGAGGAAGTCAAGGGTTATTGGGGAGCGGGAGAGGAGGTGGAGTTGAGGCCATGATCTTATTGAATAGCGGAGCAGGCTTGAGAGGCCAAATGGATTACTCCTGCTCCTATTTCTTATGTTCTTATGTTAAATAAGTGTTTGGAAGAGGACTGTGTTGTTACAATGAGTACTCCACTATATTTTAATAGCTCTGGGACCAAGGTTTCTTCTCTCGAACAGCTTCAATGTTGCACTGATTCTTTGATGCTTTGGGTGATAAGCTTTCAAATCTTGAAATAGGGTTTGTCATTGCTGCATGTCAGGTTTAAATCAGGACACTCAGGCTTAGAAATTTGTTGGCACTGACCTGGTGGTGATAACTAGATTTAAGGAACAAGCCCAGTGCCTGAACGGGTTGGCCTGAGGCACACACGATACAGGGCCTCAGGCCTGAGACCAGTGAACTGTGGGCGTCTGCTAGTTGTCACAAGGCAGCTCGTCGGCGGTGTGGCGTCAAATTTTGAGCAGTTGAGTCACCCAGAAGCTGTTTTTAGGTAGGTCGTTGAAGCGATTGCGGGGGGGGGACACGAGGCGGTGGTAGGGAGACAGGTGCCCAGTTGTAAACAGCGGCCTGTAGTTTTAATGTGGGAACGGGAGAAATACTCCTGCAACTCCAGGCTCCAGAGTCAAGTATTTTTTAACAAACTTACCTTTCGGGTGTGCGGCCTGCAGAATTCCCTTTAAGGATCAATGTAGACCTGTTTTTTTTCTGAACTCAGCCAGCCAGATGCCAGCTGCGTTCAGAGCAACCCAATTTTGCACAGGGGCCTCATAGAAGTTTGGCCCTTTATTTGCATATGCAAAGGACCAGTTTTAGGTAGGGGTCATGGACGCCTATCTTATTACCCACATCAATTTGTCAGTGGTGAATTTCTAGCTCGTGCTTCTTACCCGTCATATTGGACGCTTAGGTGCCCGATAAAAAGACATGATGCTGTCAAATTACTTGTCTAGATTCCTACGTGGCAGGAGGATGCATTTACATTTACATTGCACCTACCAAGTCAGACTGGTGGATGCAATTTGGGCTCCACTAAGTTACAAATGTATCCAGCACCGACATGGAACTAAATCAGTCTTATCCCGGAGAGAGCTGTATATAAATCTGGACATAGAAGGGGGAAATCGTGCTCTCCCAACTATTAAATATTTAAAATAATTAGAAAGTATTGAGGAGTGAATCCCATTTTAATTGAAGTGAGATGGATCTACAAACTGTCCGGAGAGTCCTGAACACTCTCTGAGCACTACCAGGTTTGAGACCACAGTGCAGTGTGTGAAACCAAAGCAGTCTGACACTATCCTTTAAACATGTCTCACGAGTGAGGTTCGGACTCCAGATTTACAGTCAACATCAACACGAAGTATAAATGTATGCTCCAGACTCGAGACTTGAGCTCAAAATCCTGGCTGACACTTCAGTGAAGGAGTGCTGCACTGCCGGAGGTGACGTCTTTAGATGAGATGTTAAAGCAAGGCCCTATCTGCCCTGAGGTGGTTGCAAAAGATCCCATGGTACTATTCGAAGAGCAGGAGAGTTCTCCCAGTGTCCTGGCCAATATTTCACTCACTCAACAACGCTATTACAGATTATCTGGTCATGATCCCTTTGCTATTTGTGGAACCTTGCGGTGCGCAAAATTGACTGCCGCATTTCCTACATTAGAAATGCAAGTTGTTATTACAAAACTGACCGCATTTCAAAAGTATTTCATTGGCTGTAAAGCACATCCTGAGGTTCTGAACAGCACAATACAAATGCAAGTTCCTTTTTTCCTTGTATAAAAAGCAGTTTATTCGACATATGACCATATTTTCAGTACATCAGTCCTTGGCCACTGACAATTTCAACCATAATGGCCCGGATTTTGCAGTCAGCGTCAAAGGGACGGCATTAGCCACTGACCTCAAAGAAAGCTGCCCACAAGCATTTAAGCAGGTTCTGTGGTGTGGATTTCACAAATTTCAATGTTAATTTTATTCTGGCGCCATCTATAGGGGATCTGAGGCATCCAGCAACAGTGATGTCAGCAAGCAGGCTGAGCAGCCAATCATATAGGAACATAGGAACAGAAGAAATAGGAGCAGAAGTAGGCCATAAGGCCCCTCGAGCCTGCTCTGCCAATCAATAAGATCATGGCTGATCCGATCATGGACTCAGCTCCACTTCCCCGCCCGCTCCCCATAACTCCTTATCGTTTAAGAAACTGTCTATTTCTGTCTTAAATTTATTCAATGTCCCGGCTTCCACAGCTCTCTGAGGCAGCGAATTCCACAGATTTACAACCCTCAGAGAAGAAATTTCTCCACATCTCTGTTTTAAATGGGTGGCCCCTTATTCTAAAGATCATGCCCTCTAGTTCTAGTCTCCCCCATCAGTGGAAACATCCTCTCTGCATCCACCTTGTCAAGCCCCCTCATAATCTTATACATTTCGATAAGATCACCTCTCATTCTTCTGAATTCCAATGAGTAGAGGCCCTACCTACTCAACCTTTCCTCATAAGTCAACCTCCACATCCCCAGAATCAACCTAGTGAACTTTCTCTGAACTGCCTCCAAAGCAAGGATATACTTTCTTAAATATGGAAACCAAAATTATCTGGACTCTGGGGAGGTACCAGCGGATTGGAAAGCAGCTAATTTAACGCCTCTGTTTAAAAAAGGGGGCAGACAAAAGGCAGGTAACCATAGGCCGGTTAGTTTAACATCTGTAGTGGGGAAAATGCTTGAAGCTATCATTAAGGAAGAAATAGCGGGACATCTAGATAGGAATAGTGCAATCAAGCAGACGCAGCATGGATTCATGAAGGGGAAATCATGTTTAACTAATTTACTGGAATTCTTTGAGGATATAACGAGCATGGTGGATAGAAGTGTACCGATGGATGTGGTGTATTTAGATTTTCAAAAGGCATTCGATAAGGTGCCACACAAAATGTTACTGCAGAAGATAAAGTACGCGGAGTCAGAGGAAATGTATTAGCATGGATAGAGAATTGGCTGGCTAACAGAAAGCAGAGAGTCGGGATAAATGGGTCCTTTTCGGGTTGGAAATCGGTGGTTAGTGGTGTGCCACAGGGATCGGTGCTGGGACCACAACTGTTTACGATATACATAGATGACCTGGAAGAGGGGACAGAGTGTAGTGTAACAAAATTTGCAGATGACGCAAAGATTAGTGGGAAAGCAGATTGTGTAGAGGACACAGAGAGGCTGCAAAGAGATTTAGATAGGTTAAGCGAATGGGCTAAGGTTTGGCAGATGGAATACAATGTCGGAAAGTGTGAGGTCATCCACCTTGGGAAAAGAAAACAGTAAAAGGAAATATTATTTGAATGGGGAGAAATTACAACATGCTGCGGTGCAGAGGGACCTGGGGGTCCTTGTGCATGAAACTCTTTTGAGTTTACCTGAAAAAAACAAACATTAACCCGTGCCACCCGCCTGGGTGACACAGCAGACATTTTCAAGGCCCCTTTTTTTCCTTTTTTTGTGTTTTTTTTTTGGGTTTTTTTTGGGGGCGCTAAAATTACATTTTTCCAAGTGCCCCCTATAAAAGGGGAGGGGGACACTAAAAGCACCGGCAATTAAAACAAATTAAGCTTTAAAACGTAAAATCAAATTAAAATTTAGTTGCCGGGCGTGATGATGCACTCCAGTCCCTCCGGTGCCCACCTCTCGCGGAAGGCCACGAGCGTACCGGTGGACACCGCGTGCTCCATCTCCAAGGACACCCTGGACCGGATGTAAGAGCGGAAGAGAGGCAGGCAGTCAGGTTGAACGACCCCCTCGACCGCCCGCTGCCTGGACCGGCTGATGGCACCCTTGGCCGTGCCCAGGAGCAGTCCTACGAGGAGGCCTTCGGACCTACCCGCTCCCCTCCGCACAGGGTGCCCAAAGATCAGGAGAGTGGGACTGAAGTGCAGCCAGAATTTCAGGAGCAGCCCCTTCAAATAATAAAACAGGGGCTGCAACCTTGTACATTCCATAAAAACATGGAACACGGAATCCTCCAGACCGCAGAAATTGCAGGTGGCCTGGGAGTCCGTGAACCGGCTTAAAAATTTGTTGCACGGTACTGCTCCGTGCACCACCCTCCAGGCCAAGTCCCCGATGAATAGTGGGAGGACCCCTGCGTAGAGTGCCCTCCATCGGGGACACCCACCTCCTCCGGACGGCAAGATGGTACGCCATGGCGTGTCCGGACGGCCGGCGAGGATGGCAAAGTTGAGAGTGTGCAGGAGCAGCCCGTACAGGAAACCCCTCCGCGCGGAACTGAAAGGCACGGAGGGGATTTCCCCGAGGCGGCTCAAGTTGTGAGGCGCCGGCCCCCGAGGGAGGTTCCGGGGTTTGGCGCCGATGAGGAATTCCATCCGGACGGGGGTCAGTTCGGACGGGATCTCCCCACGAGCTTGGGCCTCCTCGATGCACCTAACGGAGTCAGGGCCCAGAGCTGTTTTTAGCGACTCGATGGCATCGGCCGCGTGGCGGACGTTGGCAGAATTTAGGCGCCGCGCCAGCGTGTCTGGCGCCATCCAGCCCGCTCCTCCGCCATCGAGCAGGTCCCTGACCCTGGTCACCTCACCAGCCACAGCCCTCTCTTCCGACCGCCACATAAAGCCTCGGCCGTGGAGGTACGGATTCCCGAGCAGCGGTTCCTGCAGGACGGCCGCCACTCCAGCCGGCGGAGAGCTGCGCTTGGTGGAGACTTTGTTCCAGACCCTGATGAGTTCCCTGTAAAAGACAGGCAGCTCCCGGAGGGCGGTCCTGGCACCCCCCAAGTTCACAAACAGGAGCTGCGTGTCATAATTGAGGTCGAGCTGCTGGCGGAAGAAATACCTCGCCAGGGCGCACCACCTAGGAGGGGGCTCGACGTAAAGGTATCTCTGCAGGGTCTGAAGACGGAAAGTCGCGAGCTGGGCGCTGACGCACACCAACGACTGACCGCCCTCCTCAAGCGGGAGACTCAAGACCGCGGCAGAGACCCAGTGCTTCCTGTTGTTCCAGAAGAAGTCCACCAGCTTCTTCTGTATCTTGGCGACAAACGCAGGGGGAAGGGTCAAAGTGACCAGCCGGTACCACAGCATTGCGGCCACCAGCTGGTTTATGACTAGCGCTCGACCCCTGTAGGACAGCACTCGGAGCAGTCCTGTCCAGCGCCCTAGGCGAGCGGCGACCTTGGCCTCCAGCTCCTGCCAGTTCGCCGGCCAGGCTCCCTCGTCGGGGCTAAGGTAGACTCCCAGATAGAGGAGATGGGTCGTGCTCCAGGCAAAAGGCCTGAGCTCCTCCGGCAGGGAGTCCACCCGCCACTGACCCACCAGGAGTCCGGAACATTTCTCCCAGTTGATCCTGGCGGAGGACGCGGCCGAGTAAATCTCCTGGCACTCACGCATCCTCCGCAGGTCAGCGGGATCCTCTATCGCGAGGAGCACGTCATCGGCGTAAGCCGAGAGGACGACCTCCACGCCCGGCCCTTGCAGAGCCAGTCCCGTCAACCTCGTCCGCAAGAGGCGCAGGAAAGGCTCCACGCAAACTGCGTATAACTGGCCGGACATGGGGCATCCCTGGCGCACCCCTCTCCTAAAGCGAAGGGGCGCCGTCAAGGACCCGTTAACCTTAATCAGACACTCCGCGGCGGCGTACAAAAGTCGGATCCGGGCGACGAAATGCGTCCCGAACCCGAAAGCGCGCAGAGTCCTTGTGTATGAATCCCAAAAAGTTAGTTTGCAGGTGCAGCAGGTAATCAGGAAGGCGAATGGAATGTTGGCCTTCATTGCGAGAGGGATGGAGTACGAAAGCAGGGAGGTCCTTCTGCAACTGTATAGGGTATTGGTGAGGCCGCACCTGGAGTACTGCGTGCAGTTTTGGTCACCTTACTTAAGGAAGGATATACTAGCTTTGGAGGGGGTACAGAGACGATTCACGAGGCTGATTCCGGAGATGAGGGGGTTACCTTATGATGATAGATTGAGTAGACTGGGTCTTTACTCGTTGGAGTTCAGAAGGATGAGGGGTGATCTTATCGAAACATTTAAAATAATGAAAGGGATAGACAAGATAGAGGCAGAGAGGTTGTTTCCACTGGTTGGGGAGACTAGAACTACGGGGCACAGCCTCAAAATACGGGGGAGCCAATTTAAAACCGAGTTGAGAAGGAATTTCTTCTCCCAGAGGATTGTGAATCTGTGGAATTCTCTGCCCAAGGAAGCAGTTGAGCATAGCTCATTGAATGTATTCCAGTCACAGATGTAGATTTTTAACCAATAAGGGAATTAAGGGTTACGGGGAGCGGGCGGGTAAGTGGAGCTGGTTCCACGGCCAGATCAGCCATGATCTTTTGAATGGCGGAGCAGGCTCGAGGGGCTAGATGGCCTACTCCTGTTCCTAATTCTTATGTAAAACTTTGCGCAGTATTCCAGGTGTGGCCTCACCATTACCTTGTATAGCTGTAGCAAGATTTCCCTGCTTTTATACTCCATCCCCTTTGCAATAAAGGCCAAGATAGCATTGCCCTTCCTGATCACTTGCTGTACCTGCATACTATCCTTTTGCGTTTCATGTACAAGTACCCCCAGGTCCCGCTGTACTGAGGACTTTGCAATCTTTCTCCATTTAAATAATAACTTGCTCTTTGATTTTTTTTCTGCCAAAGTGCATAATCTCACACTTTCCAACATTATACTGCATCTGCCAAATTTTTGCCCACTCACTGAGCTTGTCTATGTCCTTTTGCAGATTTTTTGTGTCCTCCTCACATATTGCTTTTCCTCCCATCTTTGTATCATCAGCAAACTTGGTTATTTTACACTCAGTCCTTTCTTCCAAGTCGTTAATATAGATTGTAAATAGTTGGGGTCCTAGCATTGATCCCTGTGGCACCCCACTAATTACTGGCTGCCAACCAGAGAATGAACCATTTATCCTAACTCTCTGGTGTTAGCCAATCCTCTATCCATGCTAATATATTACCCCCAACCCTGTGAACTTTTATCTTGTGCAGTAACCTTTTATGTGGCACCTTGTCAATTGCATTGTGGAAGTCCAGATACACCACATCCGCTGGTTCCCCTTTATCCACCCTGTTCGTTACATCCTCAAAAATTTTTAGCAAATTTGTCAAACATGACTTCCCCTTCCTCTGCCTGACTGAATTTTGCCGATCCAAATGTCCTGCTGCTGCTTCTTTAATAATGGACTGCAACATTTTCCCAACCACAGATGTTAGGCTAACTGGTCTAAAGTTTCCTGCATTTTGTCTGCCTCCTTTTTTAAATAGGGGCGTTACAGTCACAGTTTTCCAATCTGCTGCGTCCTCCCCAGAATCCAGGGAATTTTGGTAAATTACAACCAATGCATCCACAATCCCTGCTGCTACTTCTCAAGTATCCATCAAGTCCAGGGGATTTATCTGCCTTTAGTCCCATTATCTTACTGAGTACCACCTCCTTAGTGATTGTGATTGTGTTAAGTTCCTCCACCCCATAGCCCCTTGACTATCCACTGTCGGAATATTGTTAGTGTCCTCTACCGTAAAGACTAATACAAAATATTTGTTCAGAGTTTCTGCCATCTCTATGTTCCCCATTACTAATTCCCCGGTCTCGTCCTCTAAGGGACCAACATTTACTTTAGCCATTCTTTTCCTTTTTATATACCTATAGAAACTCTTGCTATCTGTAAGTGTAAGTGTTAGTTTACTTTCATAGTCTATCTTCCCTTTCTTAATCATTTTTTTTAGTCATTCTTTGCTGGCTTTTAAAACCTTCCTAGTCTTTTGTCCTCCCACTACTTTTGGCCACTTTGTATGCCCTTGTTTTTAATTGGATACCGTATTTTATTTCTTTAGTTAGCCACAGATGGCTATCTTTACTCTTACACTCTTTCCTCCTCACTGGAATATATTTTTCTTGAGAGTTGTGAAATATCTCATTAAATATACACCACTGTTCTGCACTTTAATCTATTCTCCCAGTCCACTTTACCCAACTCTGCCATCATACCTTCATAGTCTCCTTTATTTAAAGGTTAGTAAGAATTCTTACAGACAGCAAATCAGGAAGTAACAAGCAAGTATTATTATTCACTTTTCATAATCTTGCAGAAAGCAAAATAAAGACTGGGACATGCACATGGGAGCAAGGTAGAAACTGAAAAATCATAGAAGCTGGCATATCATAGACATTGAAAGAAATTATAATTAAAAAAAATAATTTTATCATGGAATGGAGAAATTTCACATTCCACAAATATCAGGCCGGGAAATTGCAGTCGGAGACTCCCTTCGTACGAACGCCTCTAAATTAAAAAAAAAAATCTACGAAAATACCTGTTGTTCCCAGAGGAACGTAGAATTCCAGTCTGAGGCCTTCATTCACATCTGCTAGAATCACGTGGGCCTGGACCAGCATCACGCCCAGAGAATCGGCTTTTGCGAGGCCTTGCCGGGTTGGTGCGCACTTCGCACTTGTTGAGGCCACAATTTTCGGCCCATAAAATTAGTTTTTCAGGGCCAGAGAGCTTGTTCAGCAGTAATTATGACTTAGTACCAATGCTTCTCGTAAGCTGCGCAGCTGCGCAGTGCTCCAGGGGTCCTGCACAGCCGGCTTATAAATAGAAAAAACGCACATGCCTGGTATTTTAAATAGGTCACGGGTCACGCGGCCCGAAAAAAAAAACTCGGCTACACCTCATTCAACAAGGTTTAACTTTATCAAGGGTTTTCACAGCGAAAATTGAAGTTAAAATTCACATCAATTCAGTTATTTCTAATTGACTCCATCTACAAGGACTGCAATTGCACACCCTCCACTGACAGCAACTTCCGGATTTACACATTTAAATGCAGGTGCAGACTCGAGATGTTGCTGTCAGCTTTACACAACAACAACAGCAAAACTGACAGTTTCGCCGTTATTATAACAGTAAATTCTTTATTCTCCCCAATTTTATCAACATAATGACACAGGTGGGAGGGAATAGCAGCATTTAGGCTCAGCATCATCATCATCATCGGCAGTCCCTCGGAATCGAGGAAGACTTGCTTCCACTCCCAAAGTGAGTTCTCTGGTGGCTGAACAGTCCAATACGAGAGCCACAGACCCGGTCACAAGTGGGACAGACATTCATCGAGGAAAGCGGTGGGTGGGGCTGGTTTGCCGCACGCTTCTTCCGCTGTCTGCGCTTGACCTCTTCACGCTCGCAGCGTTGAGGATCGAAGTGCATCCGGGAGGGCGTTCTTTCTCCACCTCGGGCGGCCTTCGGCCAGGGTCTCCCAGGTGTCAGTGGTGATGTCGCACTTTACCAGGCCGTGACCACACTCGATCAACTGTGCCGGGAAGGCCACATCGTTCGCATGCCAGATACGAGGCTCCCGAAGCAAATGCTTTATGACAAGCTCCTTCATGGTAAACGAGCCAAAAGGTGGGCAACGGAAACATAGAAAATAGGTGCAGGAGGCCGGCCATTCAATAAGATCATGGCTGATCATTCATTGTAGTACCCCTGAAGCGTTAAGCTCAGCACTAACTGCCTGGATCACCACTGGTGGTGGAATGTATATACTATTGCTCATGCCTTCGAACTCATGTGGAAGCAAGTCACCGTCGACTGCCGAAGAGGAAGCGACGCATTAAAAGTTCCTTTTTTAGCAACCTCCTAAAAACAAAGCGGATTAAGGGAGTCCAAGCAGCAAACAGTGTGCAGCAGTTTACAATGACGGATCGCTGTGCAAATGCAGACGGTGCAAAACGTACACCAAAGTGCTGCCACCTTGGCAGTGCCTGCTTTGCGCTTACCTCGCTGCGCCGCGTCTTTAAAGGGCCAGGTGTTGATGACCAGCGGCAGCTGTGCGGCCGCCAGCGAGCAGCAGCTGCCGAGCGCGAGCACCAGTGGAACGTAGCCCGGGAATCCCATAGCGCCGCGAGTCCGACCGCCCGCTCTCTGATAGCGCCCCGCGCCCGCTGCGAACTTATACCGGCCCAGCTCGCCGCTTCCCACCGCACCCACCACGTACGGCGGCTGCAAAAGGACAGCGAGGAAATGACAACACTTCAAATCGGCAAATCAAACCCTGCTGCTGAGTTAGTTCATTTGCAAGCTTTGCCACCTCCCCCCAAGCTGTCACCCAGACACCACACCCCTGTTCTCTCCCCACCCCACACTCAAGACAATACAGGGTACTTGAATTGCAAATTTAACATGCCACCCTCACAGTTATTTGAATAGAATTTAACATTTTACAAATTCTGCTCCCCGGCTGGCTAGAAACATAGAAACATAGAAAATAGGTGCAGGAGTAGGCCATTCGGCCCTTCTAGCCTGCACCGCCATTCAATGAGTTCATGGCTGAACATGCAACTTCAGTACCCCATTCCTGCTTTCTCGCCATACCCCTTGATCCCCCTAGTAGTAAGGACTACATCTAACTGATGCCACAGGCCTGCCCGCCCACTGGCGAATCAACCGCTCAATCTGCCTGGCTGAGCGAAACAAATGTTAAATTGCTGCTGTTAAATTCGGCAGGGCCTGAGAGAAACCCGTTCTCCTCGGACCGCAATCCAGCACTAGCCCGTCCCACTCCGTACCTATCTCCCTCGTTAAAATCCTCCCCGATACCTCTGTTTATAAAGCTAAGGATCCCATATGCCTTTCTCACAGCCTTCTCAACTTGTCTTGCCACCTTCAAAGACTTGTGTGCATACACCCCAGGTCTTTCTGATCCTGCATGCCCTTAAAAATAATACTCTTTAGTTTATATTGGCCCAGAAATCCCTGTTTCTTCTTCCCGCAGGCATTCGACTAAAAGTAAGAGAAAAGATGCACACTTACCTTTTGGTCGAATGCCCGCCAGAGATCCCGGACTCAAGGCCTCTTCTTGTGCAATGGCACGTGATCACGTTGGGACGTCCACAGGGGTGACGTGGGCCTGGACACCAATCAAGGTAAAGAATTTTCTCATTCCTAGTAATAGGAGTTTCTTAAATCCGAAACTCCTTTTACTATGAATGAGAAACACACCCAAACACTTCATAAAACATTAAAAAAACCTCACATAAAACACTACAGAAATTAAAGTTCATAGAAATGTTTTTTAAAGAAAAAAATTGCGGATTTTTAAAAAAAGTTTTAATTATGGTTAAAAATAAATGTAACGCAGTGGGCAGGGTTTCTAAAAATGTTTTTTAAATTTAATTTAATTATATTTTTGTATATTATTAAACTCTTACTCCTGCAAAAGTAGGCTATGGCACCCGTTTTTATCAGGCACAAGAGTTTAGAGGACATTTGTTGGGCAAGATATGCGTAAATCAGCAATCTTGCCCTGGCAAATTTCCTCGCTCCCGAGATACGGAGGATCTGTCAAGCCAGAAACTTGACAGATTGGAAAAGCCGGTTTTCAGCGCATGCGCATGGCATGCTAAAAACCGGCTTTTCCGATGCCTTCCCGCGGCCGTAGAAATGCCATACGGACCCGGGGAAGCCCCGATTTCTGGGCCATTGCCTTTCCTCATTCTCCCCACCAAAATTAATCACTTCACACTTTTCTGAATTACATTCCATCTGTCATGTGTCTGCCCATTTCATCAGACTATCTCATGTCCTTCTGAAGCCTGTTACTATCTTCTTCAGTGTATACTATTGGCCTAGAAATCCCAGTCGGCCGCTTTCCGCGGGCAATCGGGTAAAAAAGTTAAAAAAGATGTGCACTTACCTAAAGCTGCTGCGCCCATGAGAGATTCCGGTCCTGAGGCCTCCACGGACTGCGCTTCGGAGCGCGTGTATGTCAGGATGTCCGCAGAGCTGGAGCTGCAGTCACATGGCTCTGGGCAGCCAATCCAGGTAAAGTATATACTCATTCATAATAATGGGGACTCCGTAAGTTGGAGTTCCCATTATTATGATTGAGAAACAACCCCAAATACCCAAAACACATATTTTTATTAATTTAATTAAAGTTACTTATGTATTATAAAAAATATATATTTTTCCGATTTTTTAATAAGTTTTTTAAATTATGGCTTAAAATAAACTTACCGTAGTGAGGAGGGTTTTAAACAATAACATTTGTTTTTAAAATTTTATTTTATTATGTTTTTGTGTATTTTAAAACTTATGCCTGTATAAGTAGGCTATGCACCTGCTTTTATCAGGTGCAAAGGTTTTCAGGACATCCGCTGGGCAAGATATGGGTAAATATCGCAATCTTGCCCATGTGAATGTTCTGGCTGCCGAGATACGGAAGATCTGTCAAGCTCCAGCTTGACAGATCAGAAAAGCCAGTTTTCAGCACATGTGCATTGTGCACTGAAAACCTGCTTTTGCAATGCCTTCCCGGGTCCATACACACTCCATACAGACCCGTGTGGCCGGAATTTCTGGCCTATATTTCCGAGTTTGTGTTGTCTGCAAACTTTTAAATTATGCCCTGTATACTCAAGTCCAGGTCATCAATATACTGTATATCAAAAAGAGCAGTGGTTCCAACACTGACCCCCGGGGAACACCACTGCACACCCGTCTGAAAAACAACCATTCTCCACAACTCTCTGCTTTCTGTCCCTTAGCCAATTTTGTATCCACACAGCCACTGCCCCTTTAATACCGTGGGCTTCAATTTTGCCGATATCTATTATGTGGTACAAATGCCTTTTGACCGTCTATATGCAAAATTCTCATCAACACTCTCCATTAGTTCATCAAAGAACTCAATCAGGTTAGTAAAACACGATATGCCTTCAACAAATCTGCTGGCTTTCATTTATTAACATATATTTTTCCAAGTGCCAATTAATTTTGTCCCGGGGTATTGTCTGTTAAAGTTTCTCCACTAACTGGCTGACAGGCCTGTCGTTGCTGGGCTTATCCTTTTCCATTTTTTTTGATCAGGGGTGTTAACATTTGCAATCCTCCAATACTCTGGCACCACTCCCATTCCTATGGAGGATTGTAAGATTGTGGCCAGAGCCTTAATTCCCTCAGCAACCTAGGATGTATCCCATCCGAACTGGATGACTTTTCCACTTTGAGCGCTGCCAATTTTTTAAGTACCTTCTCTTTATTTTTATTTGATCCAATTCATAAGTTAGTCTTGGTTAAACGATTGCTCACTAAGCAGTAAAGGTTGCTTGGCGGAGAGGTTGAAGAAGCAAAATATTTTTAAACGAAAACGTGTACACAAAAAATGGCATTGTTTTGTTGGCATTGCATTAGCACATTTCTAAATCGGCTGATTTCAGATCGGTTTCACTGGCAGATGCAAGGTCATCTGTTGGACAGGCTGCAAAATAGCATTAACTTACAGATGAGTATGGGGTGTGCCACTACATTCTGAGAGAGTCTTTCTACATTCACAATGGTAGCTCTGTCAACAACAACAACAACAACAACAACAACAACAACTTGTATTTATGTACCTGTCAGGACAGATGTGTGTGCTATTCTGTACTGAAAATTAATTGGAAAAGCTGAATATATTGGCATTTTTGAAGATAAAGCCACAATATTGTTGGACCTTTTAAATATTGCTTGCTTCCATAACGAAACGACCAGGCTGATGTACTGCAGCGATGCTGTATAAGTGACTTCTTAAACCATTGCCATCCTCACTGATGCTATGTACTAAATGGCATAAAGATTTTTAAGCCTCATGTCATTCTCAAGAGGTTGCTCCCTTTTGGCACCGAGAAGAGCAACTGCTGTTCTACATATGGTGGCAACATTGCCACTGTCAAACACGGCAGCTTAAAATTAAATTACATTAAATTAATTTCTAGCAGGACTGACATATGAGGAGAGACTGGATCGACTGGGCCTGTATTCACTGGAGTTTAGAAGGATGAGAGAGGATCTCATAGAAACATATAAAATTCTGATGGGACTGGACAGGTTCGATGCAGGAAGAATGTTCCTGATGTTGGGGAAGTCCAGAACCACGGGTCACAGTCTAAGAATAAGGGGTAAGCCATTTAGGACCGAAATGAGGAGAAACTTCTTCACTCAGAGAGTTGTTAACCTGTGGAATTCCCTACCGCAGAGAGTTGTTGATGCCAGTTCGTTGGATATATTCAAAAGGGAGTTAGATGTGGCCTTTACGGATAAAGGGATCAAAGGGTATGAAGCGAAAGCAGGAATGGAGTACTGAAGTTGCATGATCAGCCATGATCATATTGAATGGTGGTGCAGGCTCGAATGGCCAAATGGCCTACTCCTGCACCTATTTTCTATGTTTCTATGTTGATGGCTACTAACAACAGCTTGAAAAACTCAGCATGTGTTCCAAATTGGCATTACCATCCACCAAAGTCAAAATGCCAAATGTTCCCTCTGCACATATGCAGCATTATTTATTTTTTTAAGTAAGGGGTCATCCTGGAATGGTATGAATTGGATCATTATTTAGATTGTTCTAAATGTTTCATTATGATCCTAATTCATATTGACCTTAATTCATAAAATTGCTTCAACACTTAGGGCCCAAGTTTCCACAAGAAACAAAACGGGCGCCCCTCCGAGCTGGGCACCCGTTTTTCGCGCCACGAAGTGCGCCTAAAAAAATCCTCGGTATTCTCCACCTACTTGCAGGTCCTCTGGCCCTCGGCGCAGCCAGCACGAGCTGTAGGGGGGCGGAGCCAGGTCCCTGCGCTGAAAACAGTGCCGGGACCTCTGCACATATGCGCTACAGTGGGCACGCAAGTGCAGTAGCTCCAGGCGCTGAACTGTGTGGGAGGGGCCCGAAGCACGCAGCCTCTAGCCGTGGCCCAATGGCCTCACTGGGGCTGCGTGAATAAGGCTCCTCCCACGGCCAGCTCCTGCTCCCCCCCCCCCGACCAGACCCGACACTCGCTCCCCCCCCCCCCCCCTGCCTCCGGACCAGACCAGACCCTACACCCGCCCCCCCCGCCTCCGGACCAGACCCGACACCCGCTCCCCCCCCCCCCCCCGACTGACCCGACCGACCCGCGCTCCTGTTCCCGCTCCCCGCCCCCCCGACTGGACCCAACCCGACCCGCGCTCCCGCCCCCCGACCCGACCCTCCCCCCCAACTGGACCCGACCCGACTCCCGCTCCCGGACTGGATCCGACCTGACCTCCCCCACTCTCCCCCTCTCTCTCTCTCTCCCTCCCCCCCTCTCTCCCTCTCTCTCTCCCTCCCCCCCCCTCTCTCTCTCTCTCTCTCCCTCTCCCCCCCCCCTCCCCCGACCCGAACCGAACCGAACCGAACCTCCCCGACCCGACCCAACCCAACGCCAGCTACCTGTAAATCTGGTGCTGGGGACGGGCCCTGCCTGAAGTCTCGGGCCGGCCCGTTCAGCCTTGGTCCCGAAAGGCCTGCCTGAAGCACTTTCACACAGGTATGAAGATGGTTTATTTAATCTTTTCTTTGCTTATAAATGTTTATTCAGGTTGGATTTATTTGTATAATATTTGTATAAGTATAAATAAGGATTTATTATAGAATTTAATGACTTCCCTTCCCCCCCCCACCTCGTTCTGGACGCCTAATTTGTAACCTGCGCCTGATTTTTTAATGTGTAGAACAGGTTTTTTCAGTTCTACAAAAATCTTCACTTGCTCCATTCTACTTTAGTTTGGAGTACGTTTTCACTGTGGAAACTTTCAAATCAGGCGTCAGTGGCCGGACACGCCCCCTTTTGAAGAAAAAATTCTGTTCCAAAGTAGAACTGTTCTACCTGACTAGAACTGCAGAAAAAAAAATGTGGAGAATTGCGATTTCTAAGATAGTCCGTTCTCCACCAGTTGCTCCTAAAAATCAGGCGCAAATTATGTGGAAACTTGGGTCCTATGTCACAACAGAATAGTGGGTATGAAGGTTTACCGTTTGATTATCCAAAAATTATGAGCCATTGAGGACAAAATTACTAGGTGCGCCCAGAAATATAAGATAGTCATTAATAAATCCAATAGGAGATTCAGGAGAAACTTCTTATCAAAGGAGTGTTAATAATTTGAAGCAAATAGCATGGATACATTGAAGGGGAAGCTAAATAAACACATGAGGGAGAAAGGAATACAAGGTTATGCTGATCAGGTGAGATGAAGAGGGGATGAGGAGGCATTTCTTCACTCAGAGGGTTGTGAATCTTTGGAATTCTCAACCTCAAAGGGCTGTGGATGCTGATTAGTTGAGTATATTCTGAGATAGGTAATTTTTGGACTCTAGGGGAATCAAGGGTTATGGAGATCGGGTGGGAAAGTAGAGTTGAAGTTGAAGATCAGCCTTGATAATATTGAATGACGGAGCAGGCTCAAAGGGCTATATGGCTATATGGCTTACTCCTGCTCCTAATTCTTATGTTCTTATCTTCTTATACAACCCTGACCATCATGCTTCTAACTCTCCCGTATATGGTAAAAGTCTCTCACCTGAAGGTTGCCATCTGCATGTGTTGCATTGCAATTGGTAAAATGAATAAATACAGTAAATTGTCTCCCGGTAGGTATATTTATATACAAATAAATATATTTGAAAAACGAATACATATATGTTGGCAGGAATACACAACACAGCTGCTAAGTCGAAAGTGACTCAGTGGGATTGGGATATCAGAATAGCGCAGCAAAACGTCATTATGTAAAGGTGGTACGGTATCAGAAGTGCTACCTCAATTGGGTTGCAAATCAGACCATTTGCAATGACACACTTGGTTCAATCTTGCATATTAATGGCATTTTCTTTATTGTACAAATTATATATTTTTAATAGTGTTAGACACCGTGTAGCAATTAAAGGAAAGCCGTAATTATGTGTTGACATATTCATTGTTAATACTGTGCAGCAAAATTCCAACCCCAAAGTGGTTAGACAAAGTGAAGCTGACAATGCAGTGCTGCTAGAAGTAAGCTCCTCAGGTCATCTGAGTGCCTGTGAAACTCTTATGTGGCCTGTTGTCACTGTGGCAGTATAACTTGCCTCACTCCTGGACCTGGCCACTGTCTTTGGTCTAGTTGGGCTAAGCTCACTGCTACGGCTGATGCTGCCACTATTTTGGCCAGCTCGGATCCATAGCCTTTGCCCAATTCCAGGCAAACTACCTAAGCTTTTTCCTCTTAATCATATTAACCATTATATCCCCATAATTCAGACCATTCCACAACAGGTGATATGAGCTTAGACACTTCTACTTCTTTCACCCCAGCTACGAGTAAATCTCTAGCTGCACTTTGGCTGGCAGAACAATTGACCAGGATGAGACCATGGATTTAGACTATCCTACCTTCTATTAATGCATTTATATAACACCTTTTACAACCTCAGGATGTCCCAAAGTGTTTACAGTCAACAAAGTGCTTTTGAAGTGTAGTCACTGTTGTCATGTACTCACTGGCAGTTCCACACCAGGTGCAGTAGAATGAGTGTTCATCCTGTATCATGTATTCCTTTGGTAAGCCAAGCATTAACTGAGACAGGACTTAGAAATGCTGACTAATTCCTTGCATCAGGTGGCGTTACACATCCAATGACCTCAAGCCTCATGACTGGATTCCCAATTGGGCCCAACAATCGCCCACAATGTGTCCCACATTGCAACAGTACCTGGCCAGCTCTCAGGACTGTGGGTCTGACTGCGTGTCTATCCTCTTGACTAACCAGTGGGGGAAAGTACTGGGACGCTCATGTGATCATAAAGTGAAGTTTGTTCTGCTAACTACTTCTGATCAAGCAACCATATATTTAGATCATCTGAAACCACTTCCAGGAATCAATTCCGTAACAATTTAAAAGAAATTCCGATGTCCCGGATCCGTACGAAGTTTCTACAGACCCGGGAAGACATCGGAAAAGCCGGTTTTCAGCAAGCAATGCGCATGCGCTGAAAACCGGCTTTTCCGATCTGTCAAGTTTCTGGCTTGACAGGTCCTCCGTATCGGGAGCGAGGACACTTGCAGGGCAAGATTTCCGATATTTACGAATATCTTGCCCAGCAAATGTCCTTTAAAATCATGCGGCTGAAAAAGCAGGCGTATAGCCTATTTTTACAGGCGCAAGTGTTTGAAAATACACAAAAACATTTAAATATTAAGTTATAAAAACACATTTTATTGTTAAAAACCCTCCCCACTATGGTAAGTTAATTTTAAGGCTTAATTAAAAAAACTTTTTAAAAAGTTGGGAAAAATTTTTTTTATGACGGCTTTAATTTAAATGAATGTTAAATATGTAGTTTATTTTCTATTTTTATTGTGTTTTAGGTGTTTGGGGGGAGGGGTTTCTCATTCATAGTAATAGGAGTTCCGCACCTACGGACCTCCTATTACTATGAATGAGAATGGATACTACACCTGATTGGCTGCTGCCTCCAGGTCCGGCTTGCACACGTCCTCACGTGCATGTGCTGCGATGTGCAGTCACGAGTGGCCTCAGGCTCGGAAGTTCCAACGGGCGCAGCAGCAACAGGTAAGTGTGCATCTTTTTTCTCTTTTTTTGCCGTTTGCGCGCGGGAAGAGCTCGACTGGAATTTAAGGGTCAATAAGTTGACTCAGAATTTTAGAATCTGTTGCATTCTTCCCATCGAGCCACAATTTCTAAACATCCTCTAGCTCTGTGACTAATTCTCTGCACCATATCGAGTTCTCTGCAACTTCTTAAATTCAGACATTAATCATAAGAAATAAGAACAATGGGCTAGAATTTCCATTGGTTTACCGCCCGATACCTGGGCGGTATTGATCTGGGCGGTATGGGCCATTGTGGGTGATAACCAGGTGAGCAAGAAATTCCCTACCTGAGTTACGCTGGCAGTTTCAAGGTACCGCTGGGGAGCGGACTGCCGGCGTGCACCATCCTCAGATTGCCCAGGCGCAATATTTGGCTGAGCGGTAAGCCGTAGGTAAGTATGAAAAAAATACCCACGAGGATCAGCAAAGCTGGGCGGTAGGTGAGTAGCTCTGCAAGAGAAAGATTAGTAACTGTTTTTTTACTCATTATTTTGAAATTCTGTTGTATTTTGGTCAAAAGGGTCCTGAGAATGTTTTTATGAGTATTTATGTGATGTTTTTTGAAAAAAATATTTTGAGTGTTTATCTGCTGCTAGGCCCAACCCGCAGACTCGGGGTAAATTTTTATTGTTTTTTTAATTTATCACTCATTTTGTTTAGGAACCGCCTGCAGAGAGCAAAATGCACAAGAAACCCCCCCCCCCCCGGTGTTTGGGCTCATTTAATTTGGGACTATCTACCGAAAAGTTTGGAACTCTAAAGTGCTTATGGAAGAAACTACGAACTTTAATAGAATTATAAACTTTAACAAGACAAATTGAAGCCTGTGGGCGGACCTAGGGAAAAAAAGAAGCCCACTTGATTATTGGAACTGTCTGGGTGTGAGGACGGAGTTAACCTGTCTGGAAGAATGAGTATTTGGAAATCTTCCTCCACAAGAGACATTACCATCACAGTATCACCCAGAGATAGCTCCCCATCAACATGGGTCTGGACAAACCATTTGAGCATATACATCACAAAGAGGCCCAATCCAGCATGTATGCGAGAGACTAAGCACGAAAGGACATTGCAATTACCAAACTAATATTTCCATCAGGAAACAGTTTTCAAACATCAACCCACCCAAGACATATCAACTTTATCGAGCCTGACAAAATATTACAAAGAAGAACCAAGCCCGCCAAAATTATACGAAGGATTGTGAACAGATTGGTCGGTAAGATTAGAACAATGAAATCGTATAACTGGCCACTGTTTTCAACAGAGGTTAGAGAGAGAAGAGAGACGAAGAGAGAGGAGAGAGAAGAGAGAGAGGAGAGAGAGAGAGGGGAGAGAGGTGGTTGCTGCTACCTCATCAAGACAAGGAGAGAAACCAACGCAACAGTTGTAAAACTAACTTCTCCAGCCTCGAAGTCTTGAAGTCCTGAAGGAAGGCAGAATATCACCATCTACCATTAACTACCAAAGGACTGGTAAGCATAAGTCCCTGCCTGCCCTGGAGTCTAACCTAGCTAGAATTAGGTATTGGGAGGTGGGAGGTATAATTTTACTGCAACCCTCTTTGAATGTGTAGTGCATGGTACTTTATTAGAGTGATTTTAAGTTTTACCTTGTACCTTTCCCTGTATTCTTCTTTATTAGAGTGATTTTAAGTTTGACCTTGTACCTTTCCTTCTACTCTCCTTTATTAGAGTAATTGTAAGTTGGGCCGTGTATTTTCTTACCAGAGTAATAAGCCAGTATTACCCTGACTGTAATAAAACCAAAGTTCTTTGCATCAAACCAGTGTCCTCTGCACTTTTGTCACCGCTCCCCGCCCTCCCCAAATAAATCCAGAGTACAGAACCCAAGGGAGGGGGAGCGATTCGAAACCGCTCAAGTTGGTCAGAAGGAAACCTGACCCCCTCACATAGAGACACACACAACGCCCCCCCACTCCCTTACATGCCCAATCTACGCAGATAGCTGTTAACAGATATGATGTAATTGGCAGTACAGAGACATGGCTCCAGGGTAACCAAGGCTGGGAACTCAACATCCAGGGGTATTCAATATTCAGGAAGGACAGACAGAAAGGAAAAGAAGGTGGGGTAGCATTAGTGGTTAAAGAGGAGATTAATGCAATAGTATGGAAGGACATTAGCATGGATGATGTGGAATCTATATGGGTAGAGCTGTGAAATTTGGTCAGAAGGGAACCTGACCCCCTCACATAGAGACACACACAGGGAGGGATTCAAATTCCTGGGGCATTGGAACCGGTTCTGGCGGAGGTGGGACCAGTACAAACCGGATGGTCTGCACCTAGGCAGGATCGGAACCAATGTCCTGGGGGGAGTGTTTGATAGTGCTGTTGGGGAGGAGTTAAACTAATGTGGCAGGGGAATGGGAACCAATGCAGAGAGACAGAGGGAAACAAAATGGAGACAGAAGCAGAAGACAGAAAGGAGATGAGTAAAAGTGGAGGGCAGAGAAACCCAAGGCAATAAACAAAAAGGGCCACTGTACAGCAAAATTCTAAAGGGTCAAAGTGTAATAAAAAGGCAAGCCTGAAAGCTCGGTGCCTCAATGCGAGGAGTATTCGGAACCCAGGAGAGGGCTCTGAGATAGTTAGAGTGGGTGAGAGGCAGATCAACAGGACCCCAAGAAAGAATGCAAAAGGCAGGAGGCAACAGAGCAGAGTAGCACTGGGGTAAGTGTAAACCACAAGGTGGTAGGAAGGGACAATATGTACAAATATAAAGGGGCTGCAGGAGGGGTCAAAACTAAAAATCATACTTTAAAAACTAGTATTAAAACACTCTACCTAAACGCATGCAGCATTCAAAATAAAGTAAATGAGTTGATGGCACAAATCATTACAAATGGGTATGATTTGATGGCCATTACAGAAACGTGGTTGCAGGGTGGCCAAGACTGGGAATTAAATATACAGGGGTATCTGACAATTCGGAAGGATAGACAAGAAGGAAAAGGAGGTGGGGTAGCTCTGTTCATAAAGGATGATATCAGGGCAGTTGTGAGAGACGATATTGGCTCTAATGAACAAAATTTTGAATCATTGTGGGTGGAGATTAGAGATAGTAAGGGGAAAAAGTCACTGGTGGGCATAGTTTATAGGCTCCCAAATAATAACTTCACGGTGGGGTGGACAATAATCAAGGGAATAATGGAGGCATGTGAAAAAGGAACGGCAGTAATCATGGGGGATTTTAACCTACATATCGATTGGTCAAATCAAATCGCACGGGGTAGTCTTGAGGAGGAATTCATAGAATGCATATGGGATTGTTTCTTAGAACAGTATGTTACAGAACCTACAAGGGAGCAAGCTATCTTAGATCTGGTCCTGTGTAATGAGTCAGGAATAATAAACGATCTCCTCGTAAAATATCCTTTCGGAATGAGTGATCACAGTATGGTTGAATTTGTAATACAGATTGAGGGTGAGGAAGTAGTGTCTCAAACAAGCGCACTATGCTTAAACAAAGGGGACTACAGTGGGATGAGAGCAGAGTTAGCTAAATTAGACTGGGAACACAGACTAAACGGTGGCTCAATTGAGGAACAGTGGAGGACTTTTAAGGAGCTCTTTCATAGTGCTCAACAAAAATATATTCCAGTGAAAAAGAAGGGCGGTAAGAGAAGGGATAAGCAGCCATGGATAACCAAGGAAATAAAGGAGAGTATCAAATTAAAAACCAATGCATATAAGGTGGCCAAGGTTAGTGAGAAACTAGAAGATTGGTAAAATTTTAAACGACAGCAAAGAATGACGAAGAAAGCAATAAAGAAAGGAAAGATAGATTACGAAAGTAAACTTGCGCAAAACATAAAAATAGATAGTAAAAGCTTTTACCGATACATAAAACGGAAAAGAGTGACTAAAGTAAATGTTGGTCCCTTAGAAGATGAGAAGGGGGATTTAATAATGGGAAATGTGGAAATGGCTGAGACCTTAAACAATTATTTTGCTTCGGTCTTCAAAGTGGAAGACACAAAAACCATGCTAAAAATTGCTGGTCACGGGAATGTGGGAAGGGAGGACCTTGAGACAATCACTATCACGAGGGGGGTAGTGCTGGACAGGCTAATGAGACTCAAGGTAGACAAGTCCCCTGGTCCTGATGAAATCATCCCAGGGTATTACATAGAAACACAGAAACATAGAAAATAGGTGCAGGAGTCGGCCATTCAGCCCTTCTAGCCTGCACCGCCATTCAATGAGTTCATGGCTGAACATGTAACTTCAGTACCCCATTCCTGCTTTCTCGCCATACCCCTTGATCCCCTTAGTCGTAAGGACTTCATCGAACTCCTTTTTGAATATATTTAGTGAATTGGCCTCAACAACTTTCTGTGGTAGAGAATTCCACAGGTTCACCACTCTCTGGGTGAAGAAGTTTCTCCTCATCTCGGTCCTAAATGGCTTACCCCTTATTGTTAGACTGTGACCCCTGGTTCTGGACTTCCCCAACATTGGGAACATTCTTCCTGCATCTAACCTGTCTAAAACCGTCAGAATTTTAATCGTTTCTATGAGATCCCCTCTCATTCTTCTGAACTCCAATGAATACTAGCCCAGTTGATCCAGTCTTTCTTGATAGGTCAGTCCCACCATCCCGGGAATCAGTCTGGTGAATCTTCGCTGCACTCCCTCAATAGCAAGAATGTCCTTCCTCAAGTTAGGGGACCAAAACTGTACACAATACTCCAGGTGTGGTCTCACCAAGGCCCTGTACAACTGTAGCAATACCTCCCTGCCCCTATACTCAAATCCCCTCGCTAGGAAGACCGACATGCCATTTGCTTTCTTAATCGCCTGCTGTACCTGCATGCCAACCTGCAATGACTGATGTACCATGACACCCAGGTCTCGTTGCACCTCCCCTTTTCCTAATCTGTCACCATTCAGATAATAGTCTGTCTCTCTGTTTTTACCACCAAAGTGGATAACCTCACATTTATCCACATTATACTTCATCTGCCATGCATTTGCCCACTCACCTAACCTATCCAAGTCACTCTGCAGCCTCATAGCATCCTCCTCGCAGCTCACACTGCCACCCAACTTAGTGTCATCTGCTAATTTGGAGATACTACATTTAATCTCCTTGTCTAAATCATTAATGTACAATGTAAACAGCTGGGGCCCCAGCACAGAACATTGTGGTACCCCGCTAGTCACTGCCTGCCATTCTGAAAAGTACCCATTTACTCCTACTCTTTGCTTCCTGTCTGACAACCAGTTCTCAATCCATGTCAGCACACTACACCCAATCCCATGTGCTTTAACTTTGCACATTAATCTCTTGTGTGGGACCTTGTCGAAAGCCTTCTGAAAGTCCAAATATACCACATCAACTGGTTCTACCTTGTCCACTTTACTGGAAACATCCTCAAAAAATTCCAGAAGGTTTGTCAAGCATGATTTCCCTTTCATAAATCCATGCTGACTTGGACCTATCATGTCACCATTTTCCAAATGCACTGCTATGACATCCTTAATAATTGATTCCATCATTTTACCCACTACTGAGGTCAGGCTGACCGGTCTATAATTTCCTGTTTTCTCTCTCCCTCCTTTTTTAAAAAGTGGGGTTACATTGGCTACCCTCCACTCGATAGGAACTGATCCAGAGTCAATGGAATGTTGGAAAATGACTGTCAATGCATCCGCTATTTCCAAGGCCACCTCCTTAAGTACTCTGTAATGCAGTCTATCAGGCCCTGGAGATTTATCGGCCTTCAATCCCATCAATTTCCCCAACACAATTTCCCGACTAATAAAGTTTTCCCTCAGTTCCTCCTCTTTACTAGACCCTCTGACCCCTTTTATATCCGGAAGGTTGTTGGTGTCCTCCTTAGTGAATACCGAACCAAAGTACTTGTTCAATTGGTCTGCCATTTCTTTGTTCCCCGTTATGACTTCCCATGATTCTGACAGCAGGGGACCTATGTTTGTCTTTACTAACCTTTTTCTCTTTACATACCTATAGAAACTTTAAAAGAGATAGCGGAAGTTATAGCAGATGCATTCGTTATAATCTACCAAAATTCTCTGGACTCTGGGGAGGTACCAGCGGATTGGAAAGCAGCTAATGTAGTGCCTCTGTTTAAAAAAGGCGGAAGACAAAAGGCAGGTAACTATAGGCCGGTTAGTTTAACATCTGTAGTGGGGAAAATGCTTGAAGATATCATTAAGGAAGAAATAGCGGGACATCTAGATAGGAATCGTGCAATCAAGCAGATGCAACATGGATTCATGACGGGGAAATCATGCTTAACTAATTTACTGGAATTCTTTGAGGATATAACGAGCATGGTGGATAGCGGTGTAACGATGGATGTGGTATATTTATATTTCCAAAAGGCATTCAATAAGGTGCCACACAAAAGGTTACTGCAGAATATAAAGATACGCGGAGTCAGAGGAAATATATTAGCATGGATCGAGAATTGGCTGGCTAACAGAAAGCAGAGAGTCAGGATAAATGGGTCCTTTTCGTGTTGGAAATCGGTGGTTAGTGGTGTGCCACAGGGATCAGTGCTGGGACCACAACTGTTTATAATATACATAGATGACCTGGAAGACGGGACAGAGTGTAGTGTAACAAAATTTGCAGATAACACAAAGATTAGTGGGAAAGCGGGTTGTGTAGAGGATACAGAGAGGTTGCAAAGAGATTTAGATAGGTTAAGCAAATGGGCTAAGGTTTGGCAGATGGAATACAATGTCGGAAAATGTGAGGACATCCATCTTGGGAAAAAAACCAGTAAAAGGGAATATTATTTGAATGGGGAGAAATTACAACATGCTGCGGTGCAGAGGGACCTGGGGGTCCTTGTGCATGAATCCCAAAAAGTTAGTTTGCAGGTGCAGCAGGTAATCAGGAAGGCGAATGCAATGTTGGCCTTCATTGCGAGAGGGATGGAGTACAAAAGCAGGGAGGTCCTGCTGCAGCTGTACAGGGTATTGGTGAGGCCGCACCTGGAGTACTGCGTGCAGTTTTGGTCACCTTACTTAAGAAAGAATATACTAGCTTTGGAGGGGGTACAGAGACGATTCACTAGGATGATTCCGGAGATGAGGGGATTACCTTATGATGCTAGATTGAGTAGACTGAGTCTTTACTCGTTGGAGTTCAGAAAGATGAGGAGTGATCTTTTGGAAACATTTAAAATAATGAAAGGGATAGACAAGATAGAGGCAGATAGGTTGTTTCCACTGGTCGGGGAGACTAGAACTAGGGGGCACAGCCTCAAAATACGGGGGAGCCAATTTAAAACCGAGTTGAGAAGGAATTTCTTCTCCCAGAGGGTTGTGAATCTGTGGAACTCTCTGCCCAAGGAAGCAGTTGAGGCTAGCTGATTGAATGTATTCAAATCACAGATAGATAGATTTTTAACCAATAAGAGAATTAAGGGTTATGGGGAGCGGGCGGGTAAGTGGAGCTGAGTCCATGGCCAGATCAGCCATGATCTTGTTGAATGGCGGAGCAGGATCGAGGGGCTAGATGGCCTACTCCTGTTCCTAATTCTTATGTTCTTAAATACCAAAGGGCAGAAAACGCTAGTGGGAGTTGTGTACAGACCACCAAACAGTAGTAAGGAGGTTGGGGATGGCGTCAAACAGGAAATTAGGGACGTGTGCAATAAAGGTACAGCAGTTATCATGGGTGACTATAATCTACATATTGATTGGGCTAACCAAACTGGTAGCAATACTGTGGAGGAGGATTTCCTGGAGTGTATAAGGGATGGTTTTCTAGACCAATATGTCGAGGAACCAACTAGAGAGCATGCCATCCTAGAGTGGGTCTTGTATAACGAGACAGGATTAATTAGCAATCTGGTCATGCAGGGCCACTTGGGGAAGAGTGACCATAATATGGTAGAATTCTTCAGTAAGATGGAGAGTGACACAGTTAATTCAGAGACTAGGGTCCTGAACTTAAAGAAAGGAAACTTCGACATTATGAGACGTGAATTGGCTAGGATAGACTGGAAAATTATACTTAAAGGGTTGCTGGTGGATAGGCAATGGCAGACATTTAAAGACCACATGCATGAACTACAACAATTTTACATCCCTGTCTGGAGTAAAAATAAAACGGGGAAAGGTGGCTCAACTGTGGATAACAAAGGAAATTAAGGATAGTGTTAAATCCAAGGAAGAGGCATATACATTGGGCAGAAAAAGCAGCAAACCTGAGCACTGGGAGAAATTTAGAATTCAGCAGAGGAGGACTAAGGGTTTAATTTGGATGGGGAAAATAGAGTATGAGAGTAAGCTTGCAGGGAACATAAAAATTGACTGCAAAAGCTTCTATATATATGTGAAGAGAAAAAGATTAGTGAAGACTAATGTAGGTCCCTTGCAGTCAGAATCAGGTGAATTCATAATGGGGAACAAGGAAATGGCAGACCAATCGAACAAATAATTTGGTTCTGTCTTCACTCAGTAAGACACAAATAACCTCCCAAAAATACTAGGGGACCGAGGATCTAGTGAGAAGGGGGAACTGAGGGAAACCCTTGTTAGTCAGGAAATGGTGTTAGGGAAATTGAAGGGACTGAAGGCCGATAAATCCCTGGGGCCTGATAGTCTGCATCCCAGAGTACTTAAGGAAGTGGACCTAGAAATAGTAGGTGCATTGGTGGTCATTTTCCAACATTCCATGGACTCTGGTTCAGTTCCTATGGATTGGAAGGTAGCTAATGTAACCCCACTTTTTAAAAAAGGAGGGAGAGAGAATACAAGGAATTATAGACTGGTTAGCCTGACATCGCTAGTGGGGAAAATGCTGGAATCAATTATTAAAGATGTAATAGCAGCGCATTTGGAAAGCAGTGACAGGATCAGTCCAAGTCAGCATGGATTTGTGAAAGGGAAATCATGCTTGATAAATCTTCCAGAGCTTTTTGAAGATGTAACTAGTATAGTGGATAAGGGAGAACCAGTGGATGTGGTGTATTTGGATATTTAAAAGGCTTTTGACAAGGTCCCACACAAGAGATTACTGTGCAACATTAAAGCACATGGTATTGGGGGTAATGTATTGACATGGATAGAGAACTGGTTGGCAAACAGGAAGCAAAGAGTGGGATAAACGGGTTGTTTTCAGAATGGCAGGCAATGACTAGTGGGGTACCGCAGGGCTCAGTGCTGGGACCCCAGCTATTTACAATATATATTAATGATTTGGACGAAGGAATTGAATGTAATACCTCCAAGTTTGCAGATGACACTAAGCTGGGTGGCGGTGCGAGCTGCGAGGAGGATGCTAAGAGGCTGCAGGGGGAGTTGGACAGGTGAGGTGAATGCGTAAATGCATGGCAGATGCAGTATAATGTGGATAAATGTGAGGTTATCCAATTTGATGGAAAAAACAGGAAGGCAGATTATTATCTGAATGGTGACAGATTAGTAAAAGGGGAGGTGCAACGAGACCTGGGTGTCATGGTACATCAGTTATTGAAGGTAGTATGCAGGTACAGCAGGCAGTAAAGAAAGCAAATGGCATGCTGGCCTTCATCGCGAAGGGATTTGAGTGTAGGAGCAGGGATATCTTACTGCAGTTGTACAGGGCCTTGGTGAGACCACACCTTGAGTATTGTGTGCAGTTTTGGTCTCCTAATCTGAGGAAGGACATGCTTGCTATTGAGGGAGTGCAGCGAAGATTCACCATACTGATTCCCAGGATGGCAGGGCTGACATATGAGGAAAGACTGGATCGCCTAGGCTTATACTCACTGGAATTTAGAAGAAAGAGAGGGAATCTCATAGAAACGTATAAAATTCTGACTGGACTGGACAGGTTAGATGCAGGACGAATGTTTCCGATATTGGGGAATTCCAGAACCAAGGGTCACAGTCTAAAGATAACGGGTAATCCATATCAGACAGATGAGGAGAAACTTCTTCAGAGAATTGTGAACCTGTGGAATTCTCTGCCACAGAAAGTTGTTGAGTCCAGTTCGTTGAGCATATTCAAAAGGGCCCTTACGGCTAAAAGGATCAGGGGGTATAGAGAGAAAGCAAGGGTGGGGTACTGAGGTTGCATGATCAGCCATGATCATATTGAATGGTGGTGCAGGCTCGAAGAGCCGAATGGCCTACTCCTGTACCTATTTTCTATGTTTCTATGTTTACCCTAAATTCCCCTTTTTCACCCAGGGTGCAATACCCATTTTTTTCTTTGGGTGGATTTTTTTCTTTTTTTGTGGGGAATGTTTTCGTCGGCGATAATTTTGGGACACTAGTTTGAGACCCAACTTTCTCACCCTCAAACTGAATTTGAAATTCTAACATACTATAAATCACTCTTCCCTAGAGGATCCTTTATTATGAGATCATGAATTAATCCTATCTCAGTACATATTACCAGATCTAAGATAGCCTGCTCCCTGGTTGGTTCCACAATATATTGCTTTAAGAAACCATCCCGAATATATTCGATGAACTCTTCCGCACAGTTACCTTGGTCAATTTGATTTGTCCAATCCATATAAAGATTAAACTCGCCCATAATCATTGTAGTACCTTTGTTACATGCCTCCATTATTTCTTGATTTGTACTCTGTCCTAAAGTTTAGCTATTATTAGGAGGCCTATAGACTACTCCCACCAGTGACTTATTCCCCTTATTATTTCTTATCTCCACCCAAACTGATCCTACATCTTGATCTTCTGAGCCACCATCATTTCTCACTACTGCACTGATCTCATCCTTTATTAACAAAGCTACCCCACCTCCTTTTCCTTTCTGCCTATCCTTCCAAAATGTCAAAAACCCTGAATATTCAGTTCCCAGCCTTCATCACCTTGCAATCACGTCTCTGTAATGGCTATCAGATCATACCCATTTACTTCTATTTGTGCCTTATCTATCTTGTTACGAATGCTGCATCATTCAGGTGTCTTTGTACCATTTTCTCTGCTCTGACACCAATTTCTGATACACTCTTATGTTTCTATGCTCTGTCTCTTCCTGTCACACCCTGGTTATCATTACCCGTATCACTACCCTGCACTATGGCATTTTCCTTTCTATTTGACTTTTAAAATTTCCGTTCACCTGAACCCATACCCCCACTATTTAGTTTAAAGCTCTATCTATTGCCCCAGTTATTCGATTCGCCAGGACACTGGTCCCAACATGGCTCATGTAAAACCCTTCTGAATGGAACAGCTCCCTCTTACCCCAATACTGGTGCCAGTGCCCCATGAATCAAAACCCATTTCTCCCATACAAATCTTTGACCACGCATTGATCTCTCTGATCTTATTTACCCTATGCAAATTTGCTCATGGCTCAGGTAGTAATCCAGAGATTATTACCTTTGTGGTTCTGCTTTTTAATTTAGCCCCTAGCTGCTTATACACCCTCAGCAGAACCTCTTTTTTGTCCTACCTATGTCATTGGTACCTACGTGGACCATGACAACTGGATCTTCCCCCTCCCGCTCCAAGTTCCTCTCCAGCCCAGAGGAGATGTTCTTAACCCTGGTACCGGGCAGGCAACACAGCCTTCGGAACTCACGCTCTCGGCTGCAGAGAACATTATCTATCCCTCTAACCATATTGTCCCCTGCCACCACTAGATTTATTTTTACTCCTCCAAATTGAATGGTCCCTGTACCATGGTGCTGTGGTCAGTTTGCTCATCCTCCCTGCAGTCCCTGCTCTCATCCACACAGAGAGCAAAAACCTTATACCTGTTGGACAAGTGCAAGGGCTGAGGCTCCTCCGATGCTATTATTCTGTATCTCCATACCTGCCTCATTCGCAGTCACACCCTCCTGTCCCTGTCCACGGACGAAATTTGGATTATTTAACCTAAAGATTCAATTGGCCTTCCTGATCACTTGCTGTACCTGCATACTATCCTTTTGTGTTTCATGCACAAGTACCCCCAGGTCCCGCTGTACTGCGGCACTTTGCAATCGTTCTCTATTTAAATAATAACTTGCTCTTTGATTTTTTCTGCCGAAGTGCATGACCTCACACTTTCCAACATTATACTCCATCTGCCAATTTTTTTCCCACTCACTTAGCCTGTCTTTGTCATTTTGCAGACTTTTTGTGTCCTCCTCACACATTGCTTTTTCTCCCATCTTTGTATCGTCAGCAATCAATATGTAGCTGAAAATAAATGAAGCCACAAAAATGTACACTTAATGCTTGCTGCAGGTCAGAAAGCCAGAGCAATAAAATAAATGTTGAGACCAGCAGCCGATGGAAATAGCACATTTTAAACAGGAGGTGAGTCAGAAATTAAAAAAAAATTATTATTGAAATAATAAATTAAAGCAAATTCTTCCATGTACTAATTCAATCAGTGCTCTTATAAAATTATACAGGCATAGCTAATTTACGGATACTATATCATCATATATCAGAGGGACTTCTCTGACCTTTAGAACTGCAATGTAGCACATTTCATGGGAAATTACTACATTTGTTAATAGAGTTACTGCAGTGGCTCATAATGAATGTTCACAACGAAAGCCTGAGGAAATAAATGGGTTAATATATTGCAGGGCAGTTTTGCAGCAACTAGAACAAATCTTCCTCACCGAACATGAAACCACATTACCTTGATGGAACGATAAATTGTAATTACTGTAACCACAGAGGGGTATGGTTCTGTAATGGTGATGGTACTTGAGTAACAGGCCAATGGATGAGCAATTCAAATCCCACCGTAGCAAGTTGAGCAACAAAGTTCAATAAATCATGAGCTGAAGAATTTTTTTGCAGAAGCCCAACTGGTCCACTAATATCCTTCAGGGATGGAATACCACCACCCCTACCTGGTCTGGCCTACAAAATATGGCTTGACTCTTAGAAAGGCCTCTGACTCTTGTTTTACTCGGATGTAAATACAATCACTTCAAGAGAGGGAACCACCACCATCTTCTCAGGGGCAACTAGGAATGAGCCATAAACGTAGGCTTGCCACCATTGCCTATGCCCTGAAATCATTTTTTTTAATTGAATTTTGGATCAGTAGTTTGGAATTTAATTAAGTTGGAAAACAAATTGATACATCCAAATTTGTATATACAGTACTGATTTAATAAGAGGTGCACTGTCTAAAACTTTTTTTTTGCTGTTACTAATGTGCTGACACTGTTTGGAGAATGTCTTTATCATCCTTTCTACTTGTTCTACATTGGGCAATGCCAACCACAGCAGAGGTAAAGCAGCTGTCGCTATGTGAGCTCTCATCAATCCTGCCGGATACAAAGAAAAGTCTCTAACTTTGAAGTTGACAGGTGCCGGATGAGGAAGAGATACGAACAGACATGTTTGATTCTTCCTTCAAGAAAATGGTGCTGTTATAAAGAACTTGTGTTTATGTATCGCCTTTCACAATCTCAGGATATCCCAAAGCGCTTTACAGCCATTTAAGTACTTTTCAAGTGTAGTCACTGTTGTAATGTAGGAAACGTGGCAGGCAATTTTCACACAGCAGGCTCCCACAAACAGCAATGCGATAATGACCAGATAATCTGATTTAGTGGTGTTGACTGAGAGATAAATATGGTCCAGAACACCAGGAAAAACAAGCTGCAGAGTGGAGATAACTTCAGTTTGTATTACCAGTTTAGTTTAGAGGTAGTGCTGCTCTATGGTGCTATTCGAAGAACAGGTCAACTGGTTATTTATCTTATTTGCAGTTTGTGGGATCTTGCTGTATGTAAAGTGGCTGCCACATCTGCTTTTAGAACAAGAGTGGCTACACTTCAAATTCATTGATTAAGAAGTGCTTAGAGACATCCTAAGGATTTTAAAACTATAGGTACTATCTAAATGCAGGAAAGCATGCAGGCCCTACATTTGACCTAGTATTCAACATGGGGCTAGAACCTCCACATTTGTCGCCGCAAAATAGGCGTTATTTCCGGTGTGTGCATTAGAAAAGAGTTTTATGATTGCCGGCTTCTCGCCCATTCTCAAAACACCTAGTTTCCATTTTTGAAAATGGGCGTTACCACGAGCGATATCAAATAGGCAGTAGCGTTAAATTTTTTTGACTTTCTGCCATAAAGTATGGCCGTCCTTAGCAACAGCATGGCAAAGCTCGATTCCTGAGATTCAGGAGGTCAAGAGTCATCATAACATGTGCAGAAGAGGAGACAGAGAGAGAGAGGGAGCTCAGAGACAGTGAAAGCGTGTGTGGCTGTGGTGTGTGTTTGTCTGGCTGTTGTGGGAGGCATGATGGAAATTCAGCAGTAGCAAAAAGCCTACTAAGCACAAAGAACATAGTTGGCACCGAGTTTTATTCCGACAAATAAGATAACATGGATGGTTGGAGGAGGCCCCGGAACTGGTAGCCAGGAACACTGGTGGCAGAGAGCTCCCAGTGGTCCCGGAGCGCGGCACTGCACCCCCATTGCCAACCACACGAGCACCAGCAGCAACATCTTGCTTCTGGCTCAGAGCATGTTCCCACCTTGGGACTGTCCTCTCCCGTATCCGTCCAAGCAGCGCATTGGCCGTCACTCCCCCCCACCCGAATGAAGCATCGCCTAAGGACCTCATCGACCAGGCAGCTTGGAGTCAGGAGGGGAAGGGGAAGGGGTAGATGTGGGGAGGAGAAGTCGGGGGGGGGGGGGCGCGTGGGGAAGGGTTGGTTTGTACAGAATTACTGATGAGTTCAGACTAATGTTGCGATTTAAATGCTTTTTATTTAATAAAACCTTGTCGTACATTGGCTCAGTTGGCTGCACCATTACATGCTAGTGATTCCTTAACATCAAAGGGTATAATCACACTTAACTTCAATCACCTTAAACGTTAACTGTCACCAAGGTGATGCCCACCATTGATGTATGACCTGCACATCCAGCAGTGTGTCAGCCTTGTAAATAACACCAACGTTCTTTCAGGCAAAGCGATCATTGATGAGCTCCTGATGCAAGGCTCTTGCAGCTATCATGCCACCATGGGCCCTTTCTTGCGATCTAAAGGGGGGCGGGGGCATGGCTTCAGCGTCAGCCTGATTATCTGGGCCGATGTTCGCATCCGCCTCCTCATCTTCCTCTTCTTCTCTCTGGTGAGGTGGACTGTCAGACTCATCAGGCAATTCTTGTCTCCTCCTGATAGCCAAGTTATGTAGCATGGAGCACAACACCACGAATTGAGCTACTTGTTCAGGGTGGTATTGGAGATTGCCTCCTGAGTGGTCCAGGCATCTAAAGCGCTGCTTCAGCACTCCAATGGTTTTCTCCAAGATATTGCGAGTTGCTCTGTGGTTCTCGTTGTATCACCTCTCGGCCTCGGTGTGAGTGTAGCGCAGGGGGGTCATCAGCCAGGTGGCAAGGCCATATCCTTTGTCACCAAGCATCCAGCATTGACCTTGTGGCCCATTGTTAAACAAGTCAGATACAGTGCTCTCACGCAGAATGTGCGCATCATGGATGCTGCCTGGAAATTGAGCATTCACTGCCAGTATAATTTGCTGGTGGTTGACAACCAGTTGGACATTCAGGGAGTGGAATCCCTTGCGTTTCCTGAAAACCTCAGCATCCTGAAAAGATGCCCGCATCGCGATGTGCGTACAGTCTATTGCTCCCTGCAACTTGGGGAAGGTTGCATTTCTGGAGAATCCGAGAGCCCTCTCACTCTGTGCCTCCCTGGTCATAGGGAAGCTGATCAAGTCTCTCCTGCATGCGTACAGGGCTTCAGTGACCTGTCTAATGCAGCGATATGTGGCATGCTGAGAAAGTCTGCAAATGTTGCCAGCTGTGGCCTGAAAAGAATCCGAGGCATAGAACGACAGTGCCGCGGTGACTTTGACCTCGACAGACATTGCAGTACTGATGTTGCTGGCAGGCTGCAGATCTGCCCTTATCGCTGGCATACCTCTGTGATAACCTCTTTGTGGAAGCGCAGTCTCCGAAGGCAGGTGGTGTTGGGCAAGTCGAGTTAAGAATGCTTCTTCTTGTACTTGTGGGGATGTCACTTCTTACATTGGGCACATAATGCAGTGGAGCATTCCTTCGGCGATGTCAGGTCTGCTGCACGCATTTGGTCACCAATAGAGGGTGAGAAAGGACAGGCCCCATTGCAGTAGCTCTCTGTTTTCCACCGATTGCACACAAACAAGGAATGTCCTGATGAAGACACCTCTTCAATTCCAATCGGTCACAGGATGGTCAAGATGTTTTCAGAGATGTTCCCATCAACTCCAACAACCTGCAGAGTACATCCGAACTCCGCCGCGGTTGAAGCACAGCAGCCTTTTAAAGGAAGCGACATGTGGTCTAGAACGTGGCGTCCATAACGCTGTGATTTGTTCCAGTTAGTTCCAGTTTTTGTGGTCAGTTTTTTGGACGAGCGATATTGTGGGCGATATGTTTGTGAGGTGGTGAAATTGACGATGGGCTATCTCCACAGCCGCTAGTTTGGGTAAATATGCTCTTTACGACAAAAAACAGTGGACGGACATTAATATTGAATCTCGGCGTTAATTCCGTGCGTAATGTAACGCTGGACGATATTATGGGCGTTGACTTCGCCCATTCTGCTGATTCCACCTAAAAAAAGTGGACGGGAGGTAATATTTTTTCTCGCCGTTAAGCATAGGGGGAAAGTAACACTCGGCGATAAGTTTCTGAAAAATGCCCGCCAGTTTCCGTTTTTGCTAAAAATGGGCGCTATATGGGCGTTATACGTCATTTCAGCGGTAAAATGGGCGTTAAGTGGGGTGAAGCAGGCAAAAAAGTGGAGGTTCTAGCGCATGGAGTGGTGCGGATTGGCAAGCAAGATTTGGAAAGCTCATTTACAAACGTATATTATGCTTTGGATTTCCAGCTGGCAAAAAATTTAGTCCACTTTAGAGGATTTTACAACAAATGTGGGTACAGCATTACTGTTAGCTGTCCAGCTTAAGTAACCTGCAGAGGGAGTGAATTACAACCTTCTTTTCTTATTGGGTTTTCTAGCCTCAGTGCTTAAGTGCAATCTGTACTATATCTTTGTTTGGCTGACACACACTGGAATATATTCTGCTGGGCAGATATTAAGAGTGACTTTAGGATGTCATCCAGCATGGTTTCATATAAACATATGACTACCTGGCTCTGTGAAACATCCCATACATTTGAGTTGGAATCTTTGAGACAGAGGAGAAGTGCTTAATGAGCATGAACATTGTATTGGTTTTAAATCTAAATGACACCTCATTGGAAGCAAGCACAGAAGGCATTCCACCCAACAATCAGCTTACCAGCAGATTGATGTATGAGACTTCTCAGGCCACTGTTTTAACAAAGGAACTAATACTTTCTGTTATATCTTTAATAGTCTTATGAATGACTTCACGAGGTCTAGTATTGTACTTGAGCTGTTGTGACTTTAGTCCCATTTATTGTAACTCCAGAGTGAGGCACAGGCATGGTGGGCAGCCTTTTATATTGGGCCCTGCACACCTATGCAGGTGACCCTCAGGTCTCCCACCACAGTGCCCTCTCATGACACATTTATGTGGCTATACATGGTCTACATACATGACATCACATCCCCCCAAGTCTTTAATGCAAATTGACTCGTACATTGATGGTGACCTGGGCTTTGCTCTTCCTGTTGACCAATGGAGGGTCGCTTCTATCTTGGGTGAGTTGGTCGTGAGATTTGTTGCCAGTGGAGGTCCCCGTGGTTTCTGGTTGTGAGTCCATGATTACTCCATTCTCCTCCCCACACAGAGATCATGCTAATGGCCCATTACAGGCAAGTTGCATTCAAGTTCATCACTTGGATTTTATGTGGGCAACGTGAGCTCATTTTGCTCGAGTTGCCGGAGCTCAAGGCTCTTGCCGTTACTCCAAGTGTCGGGCAGGCCCAAAGACAGCAGATGTGTTTGTAACCTCCCTGTCCTTTTCGTTTGCACAGTGTCGCTGCTGCTCCCTGGTAAGCGGTTTGAGCGAGTGAGCGTTTCGACTAAGCGACGGTGGGGCTGCCTCATCTTGTCTCGCAGTTCACAGGGGACTGCTGACTCGCTTTCCTTGAGGGCACCATTGTGACCACTCTCTAGTTTGGGATCCTGGCTGATCCAGGTCCCGTTCGGAGGAGCCGTTGCTGGTGACCCTTTGCTTTTGGGCATTGCCGTGTTGGCGAGTGGGTTTGTGGGCTGCGCCTTTTCCACCCGGGTGATGGGCGATGGTAGCCGACTGCGAGTATAGGCGCAGTATTCTGTTTCTGACCCATAGCAGTTCATGCCATCGGGTGCCTGCAAAGTTAAACCGATCTGAGGCAGGGTATCGCTACCGGTGCCTCTGCTCTCCGGGGATTGTTTACTCTGCGGCTTGTCTACTTCTGTCAGCTGTGGGGACACTTTATGATACATCGTTCTGGTCCCGGGGACGCAGGCTACAGCATTGGGTAGCCTGCTGGTCCTGTATATGACCGTTAGTTGTTCGCCCGCTACATTGGCTGATTGCAATTTGCACCCGACATCGCTGAACAACATTTTGCTCATTACAGCTGGACTTTTACATTAGTTACCAATTTCAAGCATTTCATTCAAAAATGGCGGGTTGCTGGCCTCCTTTAAAATGGCCTTACTACTTTTACCCAATCGTCTTCCTTGCATGGAACCATGTGTCGTTGCTCATTAGCGCTGCACCTCGTGGTTTGGACGCCATCTTTTCCCTGTCCAAGATGTCGACTGCCGCGATCTTTTCCCAGGGATTCTACCAGGGAAGCTGGGAAGGCGCTCTCGGATCCAATCTTCCTCCCCACGAGTCCTGCCACTCAATCCGGGAAGGTGCATTCGGGTCGTCTCGGCCGGATCATCGCCACGCAGTCGTGATGAGTTGTCTGTGCCTCGGGGGCAACATGGATCTGCTCTCTGGTGCCTGGTCCAACCGAAGGTAGGGGATTGCTCTGCCTCTGAGCATGGGGGATGTCGATCGCTGGAGGGATGAAGTCTTCCCAGTTCCAATGAATCTTCCCCATCCATCTTCTTCCAAGTCGCGTTGGTCCATCACCTGAAACTATCCACGATGGTAAATTGTGCACCGTGCCATTATGGGAAACACTTACATCTGCACTACCAACAACTGATATCATTTCCTTGGTGTAGGTGCGCAGCTTTGCTTGAACCAGGACCAGCTTGGGTCGTTCAGCTTGATCGTTCCATTGCCTCTCAAAGGCTTCCTGGCTCATTACTGACTGACTCGCCCCCGTGTCCACTTCCATGAAGATTGGAACGCCATTTATCTCGACTTCCATTATCACTAGAGGACAATCTGTGGTGCAGGTATATACTCCATACACTTCGTCCTGGGACTGAGCTGCCTCTCTAGCCATCTCCTCGTAATCCGCGCTGGATTCACAGCCATCTGCTGACTCCTCTTCCATGTGGTGAGTCACAGATCTTTTGTACATTCGCTGGAGGTGGCCCTTTGTGCTGCAGCCTTTGCACACATAATCTCTGAACCGATACTGGTGAGCCCTGTGATTATCTCTGCATCGCCAGCATGGTGCTACTCAACTTGCGTGTGCACCCCTCGGCAGACTCTGAGTTAAAGGACTCAGGGGGCCTGTACGCTCTGCCCTGGGCAGATTCACGTTCAACAGTTCTGCTGTGAAAGGCGCCATTCTATTTACAGTACTTGCCAGGTTTGAGTCCCGAGAGTGAGTCATCATCTGCTTGGAGCTGCAGCTTGAGGTCATGAACGCCTGGCTGATGCTGATGGCCTTCTGCAGAGTGACGGTGGTCTCGGCAGACAGTAGCCTGTGAAGAAGGGCCTCATGACCGATGCCAATTACAAAGACGTCCCGCAACGCATCAGCGAGGGATGCACCGAATTCACACGAACCTGCCAGCCTCCTGAGATCGGCAGCGTATTTTGCGATTTCCTGGCCGTCGGAGCGGCAGTGTGTATAAAATCGATGCCTGGCCATGAGGATGCTCTCCTTCGGTTTGAGTTGGTCCCGAATTAGCACTTTCAGTTCCTCATATGACTTGGTCGTTGTTTTCTTTGGTGCAAGCAAGTCCCTGACGAGACCGTAGACCGCGGACCCACAACTGGTCAACGGGATAGCTCTGCGCTTATCTGCCAGCGTAGCCGCATCATCGCCTATCAGGTCGTTTGCTATGAAATATTGGTCGAGCCGCTCCATAAAGGCTTCCCAATCTTCACCCTCTGAGAACTTTTCTAATGCATCAAGGTTAGTCATTTTTGCGTGCAAGTTCGTAATCTCGTCAGCAGTTGTTGTCTTTAATTCTCTTATGAATGACTCCACGATTCTAGTATTGTACTTGAGCTGTTGTGACCTTAGTCCCATTAATTGTAACTCCAGAGTGAGGCACAAGCATGGTGGGCAGCCTTTTATATTGGGCCCTGCACACCTATGCAGGTGACCCTCAGGTCTCCCACCACAGTGCCCTCTGGTGGCATACCTTATGTGACTATACAGTTAGTATACATGGTCTACATACATGACATTTTCAAAAGCAAATAGGTTAAGGCCTCCAGTAAAATGGTGGACCAGAGGAATTTCACACTAACAAGCTGATAGGAAAGATTGAACAGGCTGAGCTCTTTGCTCTAGAAAAGGCAAGAGTGAGAGGTGACCTGATGCAGGTCTTTATAATTAGAAAGGTTTGATATGGTAGACATGGAGAAGATGTTTCCACTTGTGGGGTTCAAAACTAGAGGCCATAAATATAAGATAGTCACCAGTAAATACAATAAGGAATTAAGGAGAAACTCCTTTACCTAGAAAATGGTTAGAATGTGGAACTCGCTACCACATGGAGTAGTTGAGGCGAATAGCATAGATACCTTTAAGGGGAAGCTAAATAAGTATGTGTGGGAGAAAGGATTAGAAGGATATGCTGATTGGGTGAGATGATGTAGGATGGGAGGAGGCTCGTGGAGAGCATAACACCAGCATGGCCTATTTCTGTACTGTAAATTCCATGTCATTCTGCGTAATACGCTAACATCATAACATCATATAGCACGACTTCATCCCAATCAACTTGCGAGAATTTCAACACAACAGTTTCTCAAAGAAATACCAAAATGCTAACAATGCACAGGAGATCAATAAATACTGCTAAAGAAAGTTCATGACCCTTCTCTACTAATAAATATCTTCGTTATTTTGGTCAGATTGGTTTAATGTCTCATCCGAAAGACGGCTCCTCCGACAGTTCAGCACTCCCTCATTACAGCACTGAACTGTCAATCTAGATCTTCTGATCAAGTCTCTGGAGTGAAACGTATTTTTTATTCCCTCAGGGGATGTGGGCGTTGCTGGCAAGGCCCTAATTGCCATTGAGAAGGTGGTGGTGAGCCGCCTTCTTGAACCGCTGCAGTCCGTGTGGGGAAGTTACTCCCACAGTGCTGACTTTGTTGTGGCGGTTAGGGACAGCTGAACAGCTTGCTAGGCCATTTTAGAGGGCACTTAAAAATCAACCACCTTGCTCTGGGTCTGGAGTCACATATAGGCCAGACCAGGTAAGGACGGCAGGTTTCCTTCCCCAAAGGACATTAGTGAAGTAGATGGGTTTTTAATGAAAATCCGGTCATTTCATAATCACCATTATGAGACGAGTTTTTTATTCCAGATTTATTTAATTAATTGAATTTCAATTCCCCAGCTGCCATGAACTCATGTCTCTGGATCATTAGTCCAGGCCTCTGGACTGCTAGCCCAGTAACATAACCACTATACTACTGTAAAAAGCACAAAAAAGTTGATAATGACAGGGAGCTGAGCCAACAGCATGATTGGCTGGAGGCTCAGGGAAATCTGGCATGGGTAGCACCTCTTAATCTGGTTGCAAGCACAAACATAGGAACAGGGTTAGGGCATTCAGCACCTCAAGGCTGTTACGCCACTCAATTGTTTAAAATTCATTCACGGGATGTGGACGTCGTTGGCAAGACCAACATTTATTGCCCATCCCTAATTGCCCTTGAGAAGGTGGTAGTGAGCCGCCTTCTTGAACCGCTGCAGTCCGCATGGTGAAGGTGCTCCCACAGTGCTGTCAGGGAGGGAGTTCCAGGATTTTGACCCAGCGATGATGAAGGAACAGCGATGTAGTTCCAAGTCAGGGTGGTGTGTGACTTGGAGGGGAACGTGGAGGTGGCGGTGTTCCTATGTGCCTGCTGCCCTTGTCCTTCTCGGTGGTAGAGGTCACAGGTTTGGGAGGTACTGCTGAAAAAGCCATGGCGACTTGTTGCAGTGCATCTTGTAGATGGTAATTCGATCATTTTCTCCAAATCCCACCCGAACCCGATTAGATCCACCACCTGGCCGGCAGACGGGAGTAGGAATTTGGGCAACAGGAGGCTACAGCCAGGGACCAGATTGATCAGTCTGCCGAGTCAGGTTAGCAGATAAATGGCAGTAGGGGGCAGATGGAAACTCTGGAAATGATGCGGGGGGGCGGGGAGAGAGGGGAATCCGGAGTAAACGAGGCTCAAGGCTTTCTTGGGGGCCAGCACTCCTGCTCCTCCTGGCCCACAAGGACACGTAGAATAAAATTTATAAACTTGCCTGCCTGGGTCTCTTCTGACCAGCGATCCACCTCCCGGCCGGTGTGGCTTGGCTGGGAAGCTGTTCCTTTTCCCCCACTCAGGCCTCCAGCTGAAGCAGCAGCTGGGGTCCAGATGACATTATCGGGACCCGATCTTCATATGTAAACAGGACCCCACCATTTCGGGACACGTGTCCTGCTCACCTGCCTCAGGGCCTGGTGGGAAGTCAGCGGGATCAGCGGAGCTAAATCACTGCCCTCGTTTTAACAGTACACAACCGCCCCCCGCCCCACCCACCCACCTCCTCGACTGCCTGACTTCTGTCAAGTGGAGGGAGTTAAAATTGTGGCCTTTAGTTGCTGAAAAGTGTGTTATAGAATCATAGAAATTTACAGCACGGAAGGAGGCCATTTCGGCCCATCGTGTCCGCGCTGGCCGACCAAGAGCTATCCAGCCTAATCCCACTTTCCAGCTCTTGGTTTGTAGCCCTGTAGGTTACAACACTTTGGGCCCAAGTTTCGGCCTCAGTTGCTCCTGATTTTTTGGAGCAACTGGTGTAGAACGGAGTATCTTAGAAATTCAAATTCTCGGCATTTAGTTTGCTCCAGTTCTAGTCAGTTAGAACAGTTTCACTTTGGAACAGAATTTTTTTTTCAAAAGGGGGCGTGTCCGGCCACTTACGCCTGTTTTAAAAGTTTCGGCAGTGAAAACTTACTCCAAACTAACTTAGAATGGAGTAAGTGAAGATTTTTGTCCGCTCGAAAAAACCTTGTCTATACTTTAGAAAATCAGGCGTAGGTTACAAATCAGGCATAGGGAATGGGGTTGGGGGGTTTAAAGGGAAGTTTACAAACATTAAACACTTCAGTTTTACAAATAAAGAGCCATCATCAATAATAAATGATAAAAACATCAATAAATCAACCAATAAATCAATCAAAAAAAATTAATAAGAAATAAATTTTTAAAAAATCACTAAATAAAACATTTTCTACTTACCGACTGCAGCACCGGGAGCCCTCCAACAGTGTGCTGGTATGCCCCCACCCCCAACCCAGTGTGTCTCTATCAGTGTCTCTATCTCTCTGTCTGTCTGTCTGTGTGTGTCTCTCGCTCTCTGTCTGTCAGTGTCTGTGTTTCTGACAGCGAGGGGAGGGGGAGGAGTGGGGTAGAGGGAGAGAGTGGGGGTAGAAGGAGAGAGGGGGGGCTTGGGGAGGGGAGGGGGGGCAGAGGGGGAGGGAGGCAGAGGGGGAGGGAGGGAAGGGGGAGGGATGGGGAGGGAGGGATGGGGGAGAGAAGGGGGGGAAGTGAAGGGGAGGAGGAGAAGGGGAAGGGGGCAGGGGGAGGAGGAGAAGGGGGAGAAGGAGAAGGGTGGGAGGAGGAGAAGGGGAAGGGGGGGAGGAGGAGAAGGGGAAGGGGGAGGAGGAGAAGGGGGGGAGAGGAGAAGGGGGAAAGGAGAAGGGGGGGAAAAGGGAAGGGGGGAAGGAGCAGGGGGGGAGGAGCGGGGAGGGGGGAAGGAGAAGGGGGAGGGAGGCTGAATGGGCCGGGCCCGGCCGGGCCCAAGACTTCGGGCCGTCCCCAGCACCAGATTTACAGATAGGTGGCGTTGGGTCGGGTCGGGTCCAGGGTCCGGGGTCAGGAGCGTGGGTTGGGTCGGGGGGAGCGTGGGTCGGGGTCGGGAGCGCGGTTCGGGTCGGGTCGGGTCCGGTCCCGGGGGGGGGGGCGGGGTGCGGTCGGTTCGGGTCGGGGAGGGGGCACAGAGGGAGGTCGGGTCGGGTCGGTTCGTGTCGGGGGCGGGGGGAGGGAGGTCAGGTTGGGTCGGGTCGGGTCTGGGTGGAGAGGGGGGGGGGGGGGGCAAGAAGCGGGAGTCAAGTCGGGTCAGGAGGAAGCAGGAACTGGGCGTGGGAGGCAGCCCCATTGAGGCCATTCGGCCAGAGCTAGGGGCTGCGTGCTTCGGGCCCCTCCCACACAGCTTTGGGCGCCTGGAGCTACTGCACATGCGCGCCCACTGTAGCGCGCATGTGTAGAGGTCCCGGCACTGTTTTCAGCGCAGAGACCTAGCTCCGCCCCCTATAGCTCGTGCTGCGCCGCGCCGAGCGGCAAACAACCTGCAGGGAGCCGGAGAATCTGGAAGTTTTTTTTAGGCGCACTTTGTGGCACGAAAAACGGGCGTCCAGGTCGGGGCTGCGCCGTTCTAGGCGTGGCCCAAAACTTGGGCCCATTAAGTGAACATCTGAAGTATTTTTTAAATGTGGCGAGGCTTTCTGCCTCTACTATCCT
Source organism: Pristiophorus japonicus (assembly GCF_044704955.1). Classification (NCBI taxonomy): domain Eukaryota; kingdom Metazoa; phylum Chordata; class Chondrichthyes; family Pristiophoridae; genus Pristiophorus; species Pristiophorus japonicus. The sequence goes on from NC_091977.1 coordinate 34,367,306, forward strand.
TTCAGGCAGAGTTCCAGACCCTCACCACCCTCTGGATAAAGAAATCTCCCCTCTTATCTCCTCTCTATCTACCTCCAATTACTTTAAATCTATGCCCCCTGGTTGTTGACACCTCTGCCAAGGGAAACAGGTCCTTCCTATCCACTCTATTCAGGCTTCTCATAATTTTATACATCTCAATCAGGTCTCGCCTTAGCCACCTCTGTTACAAAGGAAACAGACCCAGTATCTTCAATCTTTCCTCATAGACAAAATTCTCCAGTCCAGGCAACATTCTTGTAAATCTCCTCTGCATCCTTTCCAGTGCAACCACATTTTTCCTGTAATGTGGTGACCAGAACTGCACACAGTACTCCAGCTGTGGCCGAACGAGTGATTTATACAGTTCAAGCATAACATCCTTGCTCTTGTATTCTATGCCTCAACTGATAAAGGCAAACATTCCATATGACTTCTTAACCACATTATCCATCTGTGGACCTGCAATCCAAGGTCCCTTTGTTCCACGACACTTTTCAGTGTCATACTATTTAATGTGTATTCCCTTGTCTTGTTAGATCTCCCTAAATGCATTACCTCACACTACTCCGGATTGAATTCCCAGTTCATTCTCGGGTTGGCAATCAGTAACTAGTGGGGTGCCGCAGGATCAGTGCTGGGACCCCAACTATTTACAATCTATATGACTTGGACGAAGGGACTGAGTGTAACGTTGCCAAGTTTGCTGATGATACAAAGATGGGAGGAAAAGCAATGTGTAAAGAGTAACAAAAAATCGGCAAAAGGATATAGACAGGATAAGTGAGTGGGCAAAAATTTGGTAGATGGAGTATAATGTTGGAAAGTGTGAGGTCATGCACTTCGGCAGAAAAAAATCAAAGAGCAAGCTATTATTTAAATGGAGAAAGATTGCAAGGTGCTACAGCACAGTGGGACCTGGGGGTACTTGTGCATGAAACACAAAAGGATAGTGTAGTGTATGGAGAAAGAGTCAGACTGAACACTGTGAGCTCAAAGTAAAGTGTGACCTTAGTCTTTTATTGCAGGTCTCCAGAGTGCGTCTCCAACATTGAAGCCTCCTTAAATACTTGTGCTCCCAAGGGATTATGGGATCCCTTGGGACTCCAGGGGATGAGCCCTCTGGTGGCTGTACAGAGTAAATACAAGTCCACATATATAACAACACTCCCCCCACTGTCAGTAGTGTAACTATTTACAATGTGAGTCGCTCTGGGGTCCTTATTGCCCTGGTTGATTGTCTCGGTGTGAAAGCTGGTGTTGTTGAATCATTTGTTGGGACCTCGCTGGGCTGCTGTGCACCTGGCCTTGCTGGGCTGCCTGGTGTGTTGGGCCCTGCAGGGCTGCTGTGGGTGATGGGTTCTGCTTCGTGGTCAACCGTGGTGCCAGTTGTCACTGGTGTGTATGTTGTGGGATCAAAAAAGTTAGGGTCCAATGTGGGTTGCTCAGGATAGTCCGTGAATTTGAGTTTGATTTGGTGCAAATGTTTCCGGTGAATGAGTCCATTTAAAAGTTTGACCCGAAACACCCTGCTTCCCTCTTTGGCCACGACAATGCCGGGAAGCCACTTGGGACTTTGTCCATAATTTAATACAAATACAGGATCATTGATTTCAATCTTGCGTGACACATTTGCGCTATCATGGTAAGCACTTTGTTGAAGCCGCCTGCTCTCTACCTATTCATGTAGATTATGGTGAACTAATGAGAGCCTTGTCTTAAGTGCTCTTTTCATGAGCAGTTCAGCAGGTGGGATCCCAGTGAGTGAGTGGGGTCTCATGCGGTAGCTAAGCAGGACTCGGGATAGGCGAGTCTGCAGTGAGCCTTCAGTTACCCTCTTAAAGCCTTGCTTGATGGTTTGCACTGCTCTCTCTGCCTGACCATTGGACGCTAGTTTAAACGGAGCAGATGTGACATGTTTGATCCCGTTACGGGTCATGAATTCTTTGAACTCAGCACTGGTAAAACAGGGCCCGTTGTCACTCACCAGGACATCAGGTAAGCCGTGTGTGGCAAACATGGCCCGCAGGCTTTCAGTAGTGGCAGCGGAGGTGCTAGCCGACATTATCTCACGTTCAATCCACTTGGAGTACGCATCTGCAACCACAAGGAACATTTTACCCAAGAATGTGCCTGCATAGTCAACGTGTACTCTAGACCACAGTTTGGAGGGCCAAGACCATAAACTTAGCGGCGCCTCCCTGGCTACAATGCTTAACTGCGAGCATGTATTACATCTATGAACGCAGTACTCGAAGTCCGCATTGATATCGGGACACTACACGTGAATCTGGCTATTGCTTTCATCATTACGATGCCTGGGTGGGTACTGTGGAGGTCATTGATGAAGGTGTCTCTGCCCTACAGGGGACCACTACTCGATTATCCCACAGAAGGCAGACTGTCTGTATAGACATTTCATCTTTGCGGGGCTGGAGCGGCTATATCTCTTCCTGCATTTCCACTGGGACATTGGACCAGCTCCCGTGAAGCACACAGCTTTTGACTAGAGATAATAAGGGGTCCTGGCTTGTCCAGGTTTTGATCTGCTGGGCAGTGACGGGTGATTGCTCACTCTCAAATGCTTCCATAACTGTCATGTATGTAACCTTTACGTAACAACATTGCAATACTGTATATACGTAAGAAATGCACACCTTGACCACAGGCCAGGCAGAGAAACCTGTGCGGATGCTCTCAGTAGGCTGCCATTGTCCACCACGGAGGTGGAAATGGCGCAGCCCGCAGATCTAGCCATGGTTATTGTTAAGTCCTTACACAATACCACAAATCCACATGAGGCACATTCTATGGACAAGATCACTCCATGACGTGAACCTTTATTCACAGGACCAAGAAGTGATGACCCTGCCTGGGACCTCCCTTTATATATCTGGATGACCAGGTGAGGAGTGTCTCCTACAAGTTCACCCCCTGTGGTCAAGGTGTGCATTTCTTATGTATATACTATATTGCAGTGTTGTTACATAAAGGTTACATACATGACATCACCTTTCCCTCAACATCTCATTGGGATCATAGGTTAAGTCTTTCGGGTGGCCTGCGCTCCCTCGTGGAGCGCCGCAGTTGAGGCTCTGGTTGTTGAGCCTTGATATGCGTATCTTTCATCTGTGGTGATTCCGGCCTGTCCGGGCTGACCGCAGGGACTGTGCATGCTGCTGAATGTTCTTGTTGCTTGTTTACTGGCGGTGGTGTGAATACCATCTCATGATCTTCCTCAGGTTCCTCACTGTCCATGCTGAACCTTTTTTTTACTTGGTCCAGATGCTTGCGGCATATCTGCCCATTATTAAGTTCAACCACTATGACCCTATTCCCCTCTTTGTCTTTTACAGTACCCTCAAGCCATTTGGCCCCAAAGCGTGATTGAGAACAAATACGGGGTCATCAATTTCTATATATCTCCCCCTTGAATTTCGGTCATGGTACTCATTTTGGGACTGGAGCTTGCCCTGAACAATGTCGGACAGGACTGGATGAATGAGGGACAGCCGAGTTTTGAGTGTTCGTTTCATGAGTAGCTCCACGGGCTGGACCCCAGTGAGCGAGTGCGGTCGGGACCTATAGGCCAGCAGGAAGCGCGATAGGCGGTGTCATGTATTCAACCAGCATTGTAACCCATGTATAATCTGACTTAAGTTGTACACTGTGAGAACAATGACCACTAGGTGATGAACTTGTGGGAGACACTCCTAACTTGGACCTTCAGAGATAAAAGGGGAAGCTCCACCCACTTCCATCAGTTGAGTGCTAAGGAATAAAGGATAGGTCACAGACTGACCTTCTCTCAAGCATGGGCCGCGTGTGCATTTATATTGTATAGTAAGGACGTATCAATGGCGATGAGAAACTAGGATTTAAACCACACGAGCATGGCCACTAGCAGAACAGACGAGAGGTACTGTGTTAAGGAATGATTGGGACAGAGATTCAACATTGTTAAACCAGCACACAGTTCTCCAGGCAGACAAGGGCAATCAGGCATGCCCCAACATGTAGTCGAACCCAGAGGGGGAGTTCGACAGAGACAATGGCAAGCTGAACGGCGATTCATGCCATTGCAAGGGACAATGCAACCAGTAATGGGGCCATCAACACCTGTTAATGGTGCACTCAAGGACAATCACAGGGGCAGTCAGGGATGATCGACTGGCAAGGGACCTTTTGTTTCCAACAGCAGCTCATGTTGGCGGTGTGGAGGCACACACTCAGCCGGAGTTTACAGAGATGAACAAAATACCTGCAGAAATTGCAGAAATGAATGCTGGGGGAAATCGCTGGAAGCTGAAGTTCAGCGAGTTCATGTGGAGCATGTATGCAGTTCATACACCAGGACGCCACTGATAATGATGAAAGTGCTCCTCAATGGCATCCCAATATCAATGGAGCTAGACACGGGGGCCAGCCAGTCCCTGATGGGTATCAAACAGTTCGAAAAGTTGTGGGCGTCCAAGGCCAGGAGGCCAAAGTTATCGGCGATTGACGCACAGCTATGGACATACACAAAGGAGATCATTCCGGTGCTAGGCAGCGCCACGGTAGCCGTGACCCACAAAGGTTCAGAGAACAGGTTGCCACTCTGGGTTTTCCCGGGGCGATGTCAATGCAATTTCCTCTATGGAGTGAGTATCATGCTCACAGGTCCTGGACAAATTTGACTCATTATTTCAACCCGACATTGGCACTTTCATGGGGGCCAAGGTACTGATTCACATAAACCTGGAAGCCAGGTCAGTACACTACAAGGCCAGCGCGGTGCCGTACGTGATGCGGGAAAAGATAGAAGGCGAATTGGACCACCTGCTAAGGGAAGGCATCATCTCGCCAGTCGAATTCAGTGACTGGGCGAGCCCGATTGTGCCGGTGCTCAAGGCGGATGGGTCGGTCAGGATATGTGGCGATTACAAGGCCACCATCAATCGGGTGTCACTCCAAGACCAGTACCCACTACCGAGAGCGGAGGACCTCTTTGCAACGCTATCTGGTGGCAAACTATTTTCAAAATTGGACCTGACCTCAGCTTACATGACCCAGGAGCTGGCGAGTGAGTCGAAGAAGCTGACCACCATCACGACACACAAGAGGTTGTTTAAGTACAACAGTTGTCCATTCGGGATTCGCTCGGCCGCCGCGATCTTCCAACGAAATATGGAAAGCCTCCTCAAGTCGATTCCAAGGACGGTGGTTTTTCAAGACGCCATCCTCATCACGGGTTACAATACTGAAGAACACCTCCACAACCTGGAGGAGGTGCTACACAGACTGGACCGGGTAGGGCTGCAACTGAAAAAGTCGAAGTGCGTCTTCCTAGCTCCAGAGGTAGAATTCCTGGGGATGAGGGTCGCAGCAGACGGAATCAGCCCAACTGCGTCCAAGACGGAAGCGATCCAGAGAGCACCCAGACCCCGTAACATGACGGAGCTGCGTTCGTTCCTGGGGCTCCTGAACTATTTTGGTAACTTTTTTCCTAAATTGAGCACGCTGCTAAAGCTGCTACACATGCTCCTACGCAAAGGTCGCAAATGTGTCTGGGGGGACAGCCAGGAAAGGGCTTTTAATAGAGCACATAATTTGTTGTGCTCCAACAATCTGTTAACGCTATATGACCCATGTAAGAAACATTGTGTTAACGTGCGATGCGTCGTCCTATGGTGTCGGGTGTGTGTTGCAGCATGTCAATGCCAAGGGTCAGTTACAGCCGGTAGCTTATGCCTCCAGAAGTCTGTCACAGGCAGAAAGGGGCTATGGGATGGTAGAAAAGGAGGCGCTCGCATGTGTATATGCAGTAAAGAAAATGCACCAGTACCTGTTTGGCAGGAAATTTGAGCTGGAGACAGATCACAGACCCCTAACGTCCCTTTTGGCCGACAACAAGGCCATAAATGCAAACGCATCGGCCCGCATACAGAGGTGGGCACTCAAGTTAGCCGCCTATGACTACACAATTCGGCACAGACCGGGCACCGAAAACTGCGCCGATGCACTCAGCAGGCTCCCACTAGCCACCACTGAGGGGGCTACCGAGCATGCTGCTGAGATGGTCATGGCTGTTGAAGCTTTCGGAAGCGAAGGCTCACCCATGACAGCCCGTCAGATTAAAGTCTGGACAAATAGAGACCCGCTATTGTCTCTAGTCAAGAAATGTGTCCTGAATGGGGACTGGGCAGCAATGTACAGGGCATGCCCTGAGGAATTCAAACCATTTCACAGGCATAGGGATGAACTCTCGATTCAGGCCGATTGCCTACTGTGGGGAAACCGCGTAGTCATGCCCCAGATGGGCAGAGAGGTGTTCATCAGAGAACTCCACAATGAGCACCCGGGCATTGTCATGATGAAGGCAATTGCCAGGTCACACGTTTGGTGGCCAGGGATAGACGCAGATCTGGAACTTTGTGTTCGCAGGTGCAACACGTGTGCCCAGCTGGGCAATGCGTCCAGGGAAGCCCCCCTTAGCCCCTGGATGGGCCGCCAAACCTTGGTCACATATCCATGTGGACTATGCAGGTCCTTTCATGCGAAAAATGTTTTTGGTTGTAGTAGACGCCTACTCCAAATGGATCGAGTGTGACATTTTAAATTCAAACACATACTCTGCCACGGTAGAAAGTCTACGGGCAATGTTCGCCGCCCACGGTCTACCGGACGTCTTGGTCAGTGACAATGGCCCGTGCTTCACAAGCACTGAATTCCAGGATTTCATGGCAGGCAATTGAATTAACCATGTCAGACCGGCACTGTTCAAGCCGCCTCAAACAGCCAGGCGGAACGAGCAGTGCAGATAATCAAACAGGGGGTGCTCAGAATCCAAGGGGGTTCCCTACAAAGCCGCTTATCATGCCTTCTATTGACCTACAGATCCCGAGCACACTCGCTCACAGGGGTTCCACCCGCAGAGCAGCTAATGAAAAGGACGCTCAAAACCAGGTTATCCCTTATACACCCCACCATGAAAGAAATTGTTGAGAGCAGGCGCCAGTCACAATATGACTACCATGACAGGATTGCGAGGGCGCGATATATTGATGTAAATTATCCTGTTTTTGTCCTCAACTACGTTGCAGGGCCCAAATGGCTCACAGGCACTGTGATTGCCAAAGAGGGAAATAGGATTCTGGTAGTTAAACTTACCAATGGACAAAAAGGAGGTTCAGCAACCCCATAGAAGAAGCAGAGGAAGAACACGATATAGAGTTCACTCCTCCACAGGTGACTGAACACAGGAACCAAAGGGAGGAGAGCCCAGTCACTGTGGACAGTCCGGATAGGCCTGAGGCACCGCAGACAGCAGACACTCAGGCCAGCGCCCAACAACCGGAGCCCCAAATCAGGCGCTCTACAAAGGAGCATAAACCACCAGAGAGACTCAACCTGTGATCCCAATAAGACTTTGGGGGGTGGAGGTGATGTCATGTATTCGACCAGCATTGTAACCCATGTATAATCTGACCTAAGTTGTACACTGAGAGACACTCCTAACTTGGACCTTCAGGTATAAAAGGGGAAACTCCACCCACTTCCATCACTTGAGTGCTAAGGAATAAAGGACAGGTCACAGACTGACTTTCTCTCAAGCATGGGCCTCGTGTGCATTTATACTGTATAGTAAGGACGTATCAGGCGGCATTGAAGGGAGGGTCCTTGAATCCGAAGCATGCCTTGTTTTATGATTTGGACTGCATGTTCCGCCTGGCCAGTGGAGGCCGGCTTGAACGGTGCTGTACTGACATGGTTAATGCCATTACCCGACCTGAACTCCTGGAATTCATAGCTTGTGAAACATGGGCCATTATCGCTAACAAGGATGTCTGGCAAGCCGTGGGTCGCAAAGACCGCGCACAGACTCTCCACAGTGGTGGATGTCGTGCACGAATTCAAAATGATGCACTCGATCCATTTCGAGTACGCATCAACCACAATGAGAAACATTTTACCCATGAACGGGCCTGCCTAGTCTATGTGAATTCGTAACCATGGCCTGGTGGGCCAAGGCCACGGGCTGAGCCGGGCCTCCCTGGGGGCATTACCCAGCTGGGCACACGTCGTGCACCTGCGAACACAGTGTTCCAGGTCTGAATCAATTCCCAGCCACCACACATGTGACCGGGCAATGGCCTTCATCAGCACGATGCCTGGGTGCTCGCTGTGAAGTTCCCTGGTGAATGCTTCCCTACCCCTCTGGGGCATGATTACCCGGCTGCTCCATAGTAGGCAGTCGGCTTGGATGTGGAGCTCATCCACCCGTCTGTGAAACGGTCTGACCTCAGGGCATGCACCGTGTGCAGGCGCCCAATGCCCAGTCAGAACACATTTCTTAATCAAGGATAGGAGGGGATCTCTGTTGGTCCAGATTTTGATCTGGCGGGCTGTGATGGGGGAGCCTGCGCTGTCAAAGGCATCGACAGCCATGACCATCTCAGCACTTTGCTCCGCTGCCCCCTCAGTGGTGGCCAGTGGAAGCCTGCTGAGTGCGTCAGTGCAGCTTTCGGTGCCGGGCCGGTGCCGGATGGTGTGGTCATACGCAGCGAGTGTGAGAGCCCACCGCTGTATGCGAGCTGACGCACTGGCATTGACAGCCTTGCTGTCTGACAGCAGGGATGTTAATGGCTTGTGGTCCATTTCTAATTCGAACCTCCTGCCAAAAACGTACTGATGCAGGTTTCTCACCCCATAGACACATGCGAGTGCTTCCTTCTCAACCATCCCATATCCCCGTTCAGCTTGAGAGAGCGACTGGAGGCATAAGCCACAGGTTGTATTGTCCCTCAGCGTTACCCTGCTGCAACACACACACAACCCCATAGGATGATGCATCACATGTCAGAACCAATTTCTTACGGGGGTCGTACAGGGACAACAGCTTATTTGAACAAAGTAGGTTCCGCGACTGATTGAAAGCCCGTTCCTGACAGTCCCCACAAAACCAATCCCAACCCTTATGCAGGAGCACATGTAGCGGCTCCAACAATGTTCTTAAGTTCGGCAGAAAATTCCCAAAATAGTTCAAGAGTTCCAGAAATGAACGCAACTCCAATGTGTTGCAGGGCTTGGGCGACTTCGAATCGCCTCCGTTTTGGATTCGGTGGGTTGAATCCAATCTGCAGCAACCCTCCTGCCCAGGAACTCAACCTCAGGAGCCAAAAACACACATTTAGACTTCTTGAGTCACAGGCCTACCCGGTCCAGTCGGCGTAGCACCTTCTCCAGGTTGTGTAGGTGTTCCTCAGTGTCACGACCGGTGATATGGATGTCGTCCTGAAATACAATTGTTCCGGGAATGGATTTGAGCAGGCTTTCCATGTTTCTTTGAAAAAAGCTGATCGAATGTCAAACGGGCACCTGTTATAAATGAACAGTCCCTTGTGCGTGGTGATGGTGGTCAATCGTTTAGATTTGTCGGCCAGTTCTTGGGTCATGTAGGCTGAAGTGAGGTCCAACTTGGTGAACAGCTTGCCGCCTGCCAGCATGGCAAAAAGGTCCTCCGCTCTCGGGAGCAGGTATTGGTCTTGTAGGGACACCCAGTTGATAGTGGCCTTGTAGTCACCACAGATCCTGACCGAGCCATCCGCTTTTAGGACGGGAACGATGGGGCTCGCCCAGTCGCTGAATTCAACGGGCGAGATGATGCCCTCTCTCAGCAACCGGTCCAACTCGCTCTCAATTTTCTCCTGCATCATATACGGCACAGCTCTGGCTTTGTGGTGCTTTGGTCTGGCGTCCGGGGTGATGCGTATCACTACTTTGGTACCTTTGAACGTCCTGTCGCCAGGTTGAAATAGTGATTCAAATTGCTGTAGGACCTGTGAGCATGAACTTTGCTCCACAGATGACATGGCGTGCACTTCCCCCCAGTTCCAGTTAATTTCAGCTAACCAGCTGCGCCCCAACAGTGCGGGACCATTGCCCGGAACAATCCAGAGCGGCAACCGGTTCACCAATCCATTGTGTGTAACCGCCAACATTGCACTGCCTAGCACTGGAATGATTTCTTTGGTGTATCCGTAATTGCGTCTCAATGCGTTCTAGTTTGGGTCTGCTGGCTTTGAGTGGCCACAGTTTTTCGAATTGTTGAACAGTCATGAGTGACTGGCTGGCCCCCGTGTCCAGCTCCATGCATACAGGGATGTCGTTTAATAGGACTATCATTATCATGGGTGGCGTTTTGGTATATGAGCTGTGAATGTTTGCCACATGAACCCGCTGAACTTCAGCGTTCATTGATTTGCCCCAAGCATCATCATGCCTCGCAGACCCCTCATCTGGTTCATCCGCCTCGTATATTAGCCTGGTTACAGGCTTTCTGCACATTCTGGCTAAATGGCCACTGAGGTTACAATTTCTGCAGACGAATTGTTGAAACTTGCAAGTTCTCGCAGCATGTGTGCCCCCACACCTCCAGCATGAACTGAGATTCCCATTGTTGTGAACAAAAGAGCTGTTGCAAGGCATTCCTCGCTGATTGTCCCTTTGACTGCTCTTGAGCACCCTGTTAGTGGGTGGCAATGGCCCCATCCCGGACTGCATTGTCCACTGCGGGGGTGTAAATGTCCGTTCAGCCTGCCATTGTCTCTGTTGGAGACTTACTCTTGGGTCTATTGCTGCCTGGTGTGTGTCGAACTGCCCTTGCCTACCTGCGGGGCTCTCTGTCGCATTTATGATATTAACTCCCTGATCCATCGCCATGTTGGAGGCAGAATTGCGCGCGTATATTATCTTGGTTTCCTCCTCCACCGCCATAAAAGTCTGAGCCATCAACGTCGCCGCTTCCAAGTTCAAGTCCTTGGTCTCAATTAGCTTTCTGAAAATCCCAGCATGACCGATGCCCTCAATGAAGAAATCCCTTAGCATCTCCCCCCTGCAGGCGTCTGTGAACTTACAGAGGCTGGCCAAGCGCCTGAGGTCTGCAACGAAAACCAGTATGGTCTGTCTTTCCTGACGTTGGTGGGTAGAGAATCCGTGTCGAGCCATGTGTACGCTGCTCGCTGGTTTGAGGTGCTCACCGATTAGTTTGCTGAGCTCTTCAAAGGTTTTGTCCGCCGGCTTCTCCGGTGCTAGCAGGTCTTTCATGAGCACGTAAGTCTTAGGTCCACAGCAGTGTTGTTACATAAAGGTTACATACATGACACTCCTCCACTGCATTGCTACCAATTTGGTTCGCCCAATCAATATATGTAGATTAAAGTCACCCATGATCACTGTTGTACCTTTATTGCACATCCCTTATTTCTTGTTTGATGCTGTCCCCAACCTCACTACTACTGTTTGGTGGTCTGTACACAACTCCCACTAGTTTTTCTGCCATTTGGTATTCCGTAGCTCCACCCATACCGATTCCACATCATCCAAGCTAATGTCCTTCCATACTATTGCATTAATTTCCTCTTTAACCAGCAATGCCACCCCATCTCCTTTTCCTTTCTGTCTATCCTTCCTAAATGTTGAATACCCCTGGATGTTGAGTTCCCAGCCTTGGTCAACCTGCAGCCATGTCTCCGTGATGCCAATTACAACATACCCGTTAACTGCTATCAGCGCAGTTAATTCGTCCACCTTATTCCAAATACTCCTCGCATTGAGGCACAGAGCCTTCAGGCATGACTTTCGAACACACTTTGCCCCTTTAGAATTTTACTGTAATGTGTCCCTTTTTTCTTTTTGCCTTACTTTTCTTCTTTCTATCTTTTGCTTCTGCCCCTGTTCCACTTCCCTCTGTCTCCCTGCAGAGGTTCCCATCCCCCTGCCATGTTAGTTTAACTCCTCCCCAACAGCACTAGCAAACACTCCCCCTAGGACATTGGTTCCGGTCCTGCCCAGGTGCAGACTGTCCAGTTTGCACTGGTCCCACCTCCCCCAGAACCGGTTCCAATATCCCAGAAATTTGAATCGCTCCCTTCTGCACCACTCCTCCAGCTACGTATTCATCTGAGCTATCCTGCGAATCCTACTCTGACTAGCACATGGCACAGGTAGCAATCCTGAGATTACTATTTTTGAGGTCCTACTTTTTAATTTAGCTCCTAGCTCCGTAAATTCGTCTCGCAGGACCTCATCCCATTTTCTAACTATATCATTGGTACCTATATGCACCACGACAACTGGCTGTTCACCCTCCCTTTTCAAAATGTCCTGCACCCGCTCCGAGACATCCTTGACCCTTGCACCAGGGAGGCAACATACCATCCTGGAGTCTCGGTTGCGGCCGCAAAAACGTCTATCTATTCCCCTTACAATAGAATCCCCTATCACTATAGCTCTCCCACTCTTTTTCCTGTCCTCCTGTGCAGCAAAACCACCCATGGTGCCATGAACTTGGCTGCTGCTGCTCTCCCCTGATGAGTCATCCCCCCAACAGTACCCAAAGCGGTGTATTTGTTTTACAGTGGGTGACCGCAGGGGACCCCTGCACTACCTTCCTTGCACTGCTCTTCCTATACAACAGATAGTATGCACGTACAGTAAATGAGCAGGAAGGCCAATGGCATCTTGGCCTTTATTGCAAAGGGGATGGAGTATAAAAGCAGAGAAGTCTTGCTGCAGCTATACTGGGTACTGGTGAGGCCACACCTAGAATACTGCATGCAGTTTTGGTTTCCATATTTACCAAAGGATAAACTTGCTTTTGAGGCAGTTCAGAGAAGGTTTACTAGGCTGATTCTGGAGATGAGGGGGTTGACGTATGAGGAAAGGTTGAGTAGTTTGGGCCTCTACTCATTGGAATTCAGAAGAATGAGAAACATATAAGATTATGAGGGGGCTTGACAAGGTAGATGCAGAGAGGATGTTTCCACTGATGGGGGAGACTAGAACTAGAGGGCATGATCTTAGAATAAGGGGCCGACCATTTAAAACAGAGATGAGGTGAAATTTCTTCTCTCAGAGGGTTGTAAATCTATGCAATTCTCTGCACAGAGAGCTATGGAAGCTGGGACATTGAATAAATGTAAGATAGAAATAGACAGTTTCTTAAACGATGGGGACTTTTCAGAATGGCAGGCAGTGACTATGGGGTACCGCAAGGTTCTGTGCTGGGGCCCCAGCTGTTTACACTGTACATTAATGATTTAGACGAGGGGATTAAATGCCATATCTCCAAATTTGCGGATGACACTAAGTTGGGTGGCAGTGTGAGCTGCGAGGAGGATGCTATGAGGCTGCAGAGCGACTTGGATAGGTTAGGTGAGTGGGCAAATGCATGGCAGATGAAGTATAATGTGGATAAATGTGAGATTATCCACTTTGGTGGTAAAAACAGAGAGACAGACTATTATCTGAATGGTGACAGATTAGGAAAAGGGGAGGTGCAACGAGACCTGAGTGTCATGGTACATCAGTCATTGAAGGTTGGCATGCAGGTACAGCAGGCGGTTAAGAAAGCAAATGGCATGTTGGCCTTCATAGCGAGGGGATTTGAGTACAGGGGCAGGGAGGTGTTGCTACAATTGTCCAGGGCCTTGGTGAGGCCACACCTGGAGTATTGTGTACAGTTTTGGTCTCCTAACCTGAGGAAGGACATTGTTGCTATTGAGGGAGTGCAGCGAAGGTTCACCAGACTGATTCCCGGGATGGCGGGACTGACCTATCAAGAAAGACTGGATCAACTGGGCTTATATTCACTGGAGTTCAGAAGAATGAGAGGGGACCTCATAGAAACATTTAAAATTCTGACTGGGTTAGACAGGTTAGATGCAGGAAGAATGTTCCCAATGTTGGGGAAGTCCAGAACCAGGGGACACAGTCTAAGGATAAGGGGGAAGCCATTTAGGACCGAGATGAGGAGGAATTTCTTCACCCAGAGAGTGGTGAACCTGTGGAATTCTCTACCACAGAAAGTTGTTGAGGCCAATTCACTAAATATATTCAAAAAGGAGTTAGATGAAGTCCTTACTACTAGGGGAATCAAGGGGTATGGTGAGAAAGCAGGAATGGGGTACTGAAGTTGCATGTTCAGCCATGAACTCATTGAATGGCGGTGCAGGCTAGAAGGGCCGAATGGCCTACTCCTGCACCTATTTTCTGTGTTTCTATGTTTCTATGTCTATAAGAGAATAAGAGGTTATGGGGAGCGGGCAGGGAAGTGGAGCTGAGTCCATGATCAGATCAGCCATGATCTTATTGAATGGCGGAGCAGGCTCGAGGGGCCGTATGGCCTACTCCTGTTCCTAATTCTTATGTTCTCATGTTTTATTGATATCTTCTTGCAGTCCACAGCTTTCTTCTTCATTATCAACCACACAGTCTATTTTCGTGTCATCTGCAAATTTCTTAATCAGCTCTAGTTATGAACCAGCACTGTTCCCAGAATTCACATGCCTAAAACTTTGCAAGGCATTTACCAAAAGGAGTAGACTTGGCCACAGGGCTGGCTGTCTGTGTAATTTCTAACATCTGGATGTCTTCTATGCACTTCCAGGGAAAAAGTGCTAACAATCATGTGAGTGTAGCCGCAATGGCTGCAATGGTTTGAAGGCGTTGCCAAGATTTTAGCAAATGACTCGAGGCATCTTTGACCTGAAACCTGTGGAAGGAGTTGGCGAGGCAAAGATTGGGGATGAGCTGCTCCCCTCATTGTGGCATTGTGACCCTCACTCACTCCCTCAGTCAATGACATAGAAGTAAATGATGCACAATGGCAGGTTAACACACCATCTATTTCTATTGCAAAGGAAGCAACAGATTGTGACTGTTTAGGGTACTGTATGATCCAAAACACAGAATCATTTATTCAGCCTCCCAAGTGGTGTTCTTTACAATCATTCTCTTTGAGTCACGAGACTCATTGTACAAGAGCAGAGGATTTCCTTGGTGTCCTGGCCAGCTGACACGATCAAAATATAGTCTTTCATATCATTTGCTATTTGCGCGACCTTGCTGTGCACAAATTGACTGCTGCTTTTTCCAACATAAACAAAATGACTGCACTTTAAAATAAAGTAATTAATTGACTGGGGAATGATTATGGGATGCATGAATATATAAGACTACATAAACGTGAGTAATTTTTCTTTTGTTTATGTTCTGCTGCCATTCAATGTTTTTTAAAGATGGGTTATTAACCATGGTTGGTTGCCCAGCCACCATCACTGCAATCTTTGTGAGTTTTCAAATAATGTGGGTGTAGTGGATAATGATGTTTCTGTTTGGCTGATTGCTTTGCGGAACGCCTCCGTTCAGTCTCCAAGCGAGACCCTGAGCTTCCGGTCGTCTGCTATTTTAATTCTCCGCCTCACTCCTACTCTGACCTCTATGTCCTCGGCCTCCTACACTGTTCCAACAAAGCTCAACTAGAGGGCATGATCTTAGAATAAGGGGCCGCCCATTTAAAACAGAGATGAGAAGAAATTTCTTACGAAAGGATATACTTGCCATGGAGGCAGTTCAGAGAAGGTTCACTTGGTTGATTCCGGGGATGAGGGGGTTGACTTACGAGGAAAGGTTGAGTAGGTTGGGCTCTACTCATTGGAATTTAGAAGAATGTGAGGTGATCTTATTAAAACATATAAGATTATGAGGGGGTTTAACAAGCTGGATGCAGAGAGGATGTTTCCACTGATGGGGGAGACTAGAACTAGATCGTGGGGGAGAATCGTTGGAGTGGATAAGGCGGGGGTGAATCGTTGGGGTGGATCGGGGGGGTGAATCGTTGGGGTGGATCGGGGGGGTGGATCGGGGGGGTGGATCGGGGGGGGGGTGAATCATTGGGGTGGATCGGGGGGGTGAATCGTTGGGGTGGATCGGGGGGGTGAATCGTTGGGGTGGATCGGGGGGGTGGATCGGGGGGGTGAATCGTTGGGGTGGATCGGGGGGGTGAATCGTTGGGGTGGATCGGGGGGGTGGATCGGGGGGGGGTGAATCATTGGGGTGGATCGGGGGGGTGAATCGTTGGGGTGGATCGGGGGGGTGAATCGTTGGGGTGGATCGGGGGGGTGATTCGTTGGAGTGGATAGGGCAGGGTGAATCGTTGGAGTGGATCGGGGGGGTGAATCGTTGGGGTGGATCGGGGGGGTGGATCGGGGGGGTGGTGAATCATTGGGGTGGATCGGGGGGGTGGATCGGGGGGGGGGGTGAATCATTGGGGTGGATCGGGGGGGTGAATCGTTGGAGTGGATCGGGGGGGTGAATCGTTGGAGTGGATCGGGGGGGGGTGAATCGTTGGAGTGGATCGGGGGGGTGAATCGTTGGAGCGGATCGGGGGGGGGTGAATCGTTGGAGTGGATCGGGGGGGTGAATCGTTGGAGTGGATCGGGGGGGGGTGAATCGTTGGGGTGGATCGGGGGGGTGAATCGTTGGAGTGGATAGGGCAGGGTGAATCGTTGGAGTGGATAGGGCAGGGTGAATCGTTGGGGTGGATCGGGGGGGTGAATCGTTGGGGTGGATCGGGGGGGTGAATCATTGGGGTGGATCGGGGGGGGGATGAATCTTTGGGGTGGATCGGGGGGGTGAATCGTTGGGGTGGATCGGGGGGGTGAATCGTTGGGGTGGATCGGGGGGGTGAATCATTGGGGTGGATCGGGGTGGGGTGAATCGGTGGGTGAATTGTTGGAGTGGATTGGTGGGGGGGTGAATCGTTGGGGTGGATCAGGGGGGTGAATCGTTGGGGTGGATCGGGGGGGGTGAATCGTTGGGGTGGATCGGGGGGGGGTGGATCGGGGGGGTGAATCATTGGGGTGGATGGGGGGGTGAATCGTTGGGGTGGATGGGGGGGGTGAATCGTTTGGATGGATCAGGGGAGGGGTGAATCGTTGGAGTGGATAGGGGGGGGTGAATCGTTGGAGTGGATCGGGGGGGTGAATCGTTGGAGTGGATAGGGCAGGGTGAATCGTTGGGGTGGATCGGGGGGGGTGAATCGTTGGAGTGGATCGGGGGGGGTGAATCGTTAGAGTGGATGGGGGGGGTGAATCGTTGGGGTGGATCTGGGGGGTGAATCGTTGGGGTGGATCGGTGGGTGAATCCTTGGGGATCGGGGGGGGTAAATCATTGGGGATCGGGGGGTGAATTGTTGGTGATCGGGGGGGTGAATCATTGGCGATCGGGGGGGTGAATCGTTGGGGAATGTGGGGGGTGAATTGTTGGTGATCGGGGAGGGGTGAATCGTTGGCGATTGGGGGGGGTGAATCGTTGGCGATCGGGGGGGGTGAATCGTTGGCGATTGGGGGGGGTGAATCGTTGGGGAATGTGGGGGGTGAATTGTTGGTGATCGGGGAGGGGTGAATCGTTGGCGATTGGGGGGGTGAATCGTTGGGGAATGTGGGGGGTGAATTGTTGGTGATCGGGGGGGTGAATCGTTGGGGAATGTGGGGGGTGAATTGTTGGTGATCGGGGAGGGGTGAATTGTTGGTGATCGGGGGGGTGAATCGTTGGGGAATGTGGGGGGTGAATTGTTGGCGATCGGGGGGGTGAATCGTTGGGGAATGTGGGGGGTGAATCGTTGGGGAATGTGGGGGGTGAATTGTTGGTGATCGGGGGGGGTGAATCGTTGGGGAATGTGGGGGGTGAATTGTTGGTGATCGGGGGGGTGAATCGTTGGGGAATGTGGGGGGTGAATTGTTGGTGATCGGGGAGGGGTGAATCGTTGGGGAATGTGGGGGGTGAATCGTTGGGGAATGTGGGGGGTGAATTGTTGGTGATCGGGGGGGTGAATCGTTGGGGAATGTGGGGGGTGAATTGTTGGTGATCGGGGGGGTGAATCGTTGGGGAATGTGGGGGGTGAATTGTTGGCGATCGGGGGGGGTGAATCGTTGGGGAATGTGGGGGGTGAATTGTTGGTGATCGGGGGGGTGAATCGTTGGCGATCGGGGGGGTGAATCGTTGGGGAATGTGGGGGGTGAATCGTTGGCGATCGGGGGGGGGTGAATCGTTGGGGAATGTGGGGGGTGAATTGTTGGTGATCGGGGAGGGGTGAATCGTTGGCGATCGGGGGGGGTGAATCGTTGGGGAATGTGGGGGGTGAATTGTTGGTGATCGGGGGGGGTGAATCGTTGGGGAATGTGGGGGGTGAATTGTTGGTGATCGGGGGGGTGAATCGTTGGGGAATGTGGGGGGTGAATCATTGGGGAATGTGGGGGGTGAATTGTTGGGGATCGGCGGGGGTGAATCGTTGGGGAATGGGGGGGGTGAATTGTTGGGGATCGGGGGGGTGAATCATTGGGAGTCGGAGGGTGGATCGATGGGAGTCGGGGGTTGGGGTGAATCGATGGGGGTCTGGGGGGGTGGATCGATGGGGGTCGGGGGGGGTGGATCGATGGGGGTCGGGGGTTGGGGTGAATCGATGGGGGTCGGGGGGGTGGATCGATGGGGGTTGCGGGGGGTGTGGATCGATGGGGGTCGGGGGGGTGGATCGATGGGGGTCGGGGGGGGTGGATCGATGGGGGTCGGGGGGGTGGATCAATGGGGGTCGGGGGGGAGTGGATCGATGGGGGCCGCGGGGGATGTGGATCGATGGGGGCCGGGGGAGGGTGGATCGATGAGGGTCGGGGTGGGGTGGATCGATGGGGGTTGAAGAGTGGTCTTTGTCCGGTAGCAGCCCACATTTTTTAATGTGGGGTCAGGAGGAGCACTCTCGTGGTGCAGTGTATTTTAAGGACTTAGCTTGTTGGTTGCGGCGCTTAAGGCATCCGCCTCTTAGGTTGTGTGTAGGCCCAGTTTACCTCAGTGATCGTTGTGGTTTGTGAACTGTTTTGCCGAACATTCTCTCAAAAGGGTGAATAAGGCATGTGTGGGTTGATATTCCAGTTCAGCTGTTAGGTTGGGTTTATTCAGCTGGTCCTGCCAAAAATTCCCGGGTCAGCCCAATTTCCTATTTGGTGTAACGTCCCGGCATGGAATGCACCTACAGCTGGGAACTAGCACAGTTGCAGTGAGGGCAGAATTTTGTGTGTTGAAACATCTATATGAAGAGCTGCAGCAGTCACTTGAAGGAAATTGGTCACTTAAACGTTAGTAGCTGGATGTCAACCACCGCCCTTTGACATTCAACAGCATTACCATCACCGAATCCCCCAAAATCAATATCCTGGGCTGTCACCATTGACCAGAAACTTAACTGGACACCGCATAAATACTGTGGCAACAAGAACAGGTCAGAGGCTGGGTATTCTGCGGCAAGTGTCTCACCTCCAGACTCCACAAAACCTTTTCCACCATCTACAAGGAACAAGTCAGGAGTGTAATGGAATAGGCTCCCTTTGCCTGGATAAGTGCAGCTCCAACAACCCCTCAAGAAGCTCGACACCATCCAGGAGAAAGCAGCCCACTTGAGTGACACCCCATCCACCACCTTAAACATTCACTCCCTCCATCACCAGCGCACCATGGTTGCAGTGTATACCATCTACAAGATGCACTGCAACAACTTGCCAAGGCTGCTTCGGCAGCACCTCCCAAACTTGTGACATCTACCACCTAGATGGTCAAGGACAGCAGGCCCATGGGAACACCACTACCTGCAAGTTCTCCTCCAAGTCACACACCATCCTCACTTGGAAGTATATCGCCATTTCCTTCATCGTCGCTGGGTCAAAATCCTGGAATTCCCACCCTAACAGCACAGTGGGAGTACCTTCACCACATGGACTGCAGCGGTTCAAGAAGGCAGCTCATCACCACCTTCTCAAGGGCAATTAGGGATGGGCACTAAATGCTGGCCATGCCTGTGATGCCCACATCCCATGAACGAATAAATAAAGTGTCAGGAAAAGTGGTTGAATACAAAAGTGGAGGGAAGATATGTCATTTGGGCAAATAATGAAGGAATGTAGTACCCACCTCCCTCTCTCAATCCCATTTGATGGATGGCGAATTGGAGGTGATGCTACGTTCGATGGATCTGAGGAGGGTTGACTCATTTGGTCTTCCTGGACAACATTCCCAGAGGACACCAATGCAGGAGATGCCAGCCAGAGTCAATGCTGTGTAGATAACCCGCAGGACCATGGAACTGATGCTGAAGACGATGATGCACCTTAAGAAATCTGCCATTGAACAACTACCCCTGTGCATTATAGCAAGTATGTATAGCACTAATTCTTAAATATAAAGGAAAAAACAACTGCAAAAGTAAAAAATCTGAAATAAAAACAGAGAAAAGTTCTAATGAAGGGTGGGCACAAGAAATGTCACAACATTTTTTTTCTCTTTATGGATGCCGACTGACCTGTTATGCATTTCCAGTCTTTTACTGTTTTCATTTGAGAACTAAGCCCGCCAACCTGCAACTCATGTTACAAGAAAAGTTCTAGGGATGAGGGACTTCAGTTCTGTGGATAGACTGGAGAAGCTGGGGTTGTGCTCCTTGGAGCAGAGAAGGTTGAGAGGATATTTGTTACAGGTGTTCAAAATCATGAGGGGTCTGGACAGGGTAGATAGTGAGAAACTGTTCCCCTTGGCGGAAGGGTCGAGAACCAGAGGACATAGATTTAAGGTGATTGAGAGAAAAACCAAAGGCGTCATGAGGGAAAACCTTTTTACGCAGTGAGTGGTTAGGATTGGGAATTCACTGCCTGAAAGGCTGCTGGAGTCAGATTCAATCATGGCTTTCAAAAGGGAAATTGGATGAGTACCTGAAGGAAAAAAACTTGCAGGGCTACGGGAAAGGGTCGGGGAGTGGGACTTGCAGAGGACTGGCATTTTATGATCCTATGTAATTGTTGGCTCATCAGAATCCTGCAGCCAAAATCACAGCTCTCTCACTGCTTACGGAACACGCCCATACTCGAGCAGTTATATATTCAGGGTTACGGTAGCATAGTGGTTATGTTACTGGACTAGTCAATCTAAACGCCTGGACTAATAATCCAGAGAACTTGATTTCTGTTGAGTATCTGTAAAGCATGCACTCCCATGTTCCGCCACCTGGGAGCGCATCTCCTGAAGTCCCAAGGGATCCCAGCATCCTTTGGGAGCACTGTATATAAGCCGGCCCCTAAGGCCTGTTCCTCACTCTGGAGTGTATTAATAAAGACTGAGGTCACTGTTACTTTAACCACCCTATGTGTAGTCTCATCTGTGTTAGGAACACAATAATTTCAAATCCCACTGTAACAGTTTGAGAATTTCAATTCAGTTTGAATAAAAAGCTGGTACCAGTAAAAGTGACCATGAAGCTGTCAAATTTTCATAAAAACCCTCTGGTTCACTAATGTCTTTTAGGCAAGGAAAGCTGCCATCCTTACCTGGTGTGGCCTCCATGTAATTCCAGTCCCTCTGAAGCTGCTGAGCAAGTGACTCAGTTATATCAACAGCTTCTCAAGGGCAACGAGGGGTGGGCAATAAATGCCGGCTTTGCCAGCAACGCCCACATCTCGAGAATTCATAAATCAAATTTTAAAATGCACAATATTGGCACACTGACATCTTAAAAGGCTGCTAAGACTATCACAGAAATGTATTGCAGCACAATCTAGTTTCATGATGCATGGCCAGTTACTGGTCCACAAAATGAGATACAGGTTGGGCGCTGTATATCTTCTTAAGCCTCCAACAGGAACAGGATGGCACATAATAAAAGGGAACTGTGGGAGGAGTAACAGAGCTGTCCACTCCAGTAAGCAGATGCCCTTGTACTCTAATAGGATGACAGTGAGGTCCAGGATGATAGAAATAAATAAGATCCCATCATTTTTATTTTGATGTTTATAAGTGAGCTAAGGACCATTATTCGAAAGGTAATAAACCCCTCTGGAATCTATTACCTTCCTTGTTGTCGATCTTGGAAGAATTCCTGAGTTAGCCCGGGAACACCCCCCCAAAGTCTCAGCGAAATGAGGGGGGCAGGTGAAAGCTTCCCTTTCCATTCCTCCTATTGGAACTGAACAGGTTGAAAACCTATGCTGGGTTCAGCCCCAAATTCCTGGGCCGCCAAGGACAATCGACCCTCTCCCCAAGAGTCTTGGCACCAATAACTTTTATTTTCCACTGAACGGACCTCATTAAATTAACCAAATGAGAATTATTGAATAAACAGACTGTTGGAGATCAATATTTTGTCAGTACAGCAAGATATCTAATAAAAACAGAAATGGAAATACTCAGTAGGTTAGGCAACATCTTTGGGGAGAGAAACAGAGTTAACATTTCAGGTCGATGACCTGACATCAGATAATTAATAATCTGCCCTACATGCTTCCTGAATGGCTAATGATATAATATGTAATATTCTCGACAAATGTTATACAAATTAAAATGCATTTCAGAGCGAGAAATCAATCCATAGTCCTTATCTACAATTATTGAGTAAATGTCCTAGGGGAAGTGTTTGCTAGTGCTGTTGGGGAGGATTTAAACTGATATGGCAGGGGGATGGGAACCAATGCAGGGAGACAGAGGGAAACAAAAAGGAGGCAAAAGCAAAAGACAGAAAGGAGATGAGGAAAAGTGGAGGGCAGAGAAACCCAAGGCAAAGAACAAAAAGGGCCACTGTACAGCAAAATTCTAAAAGGACAAAGGGTGTTAAAAGAACAAGCCTGAAGGCTTTGTGTCTTAATGCAAGGAGTATCCGCAATAAAGTGGATGAATTAACTGTGCAAATAGATGTTAACAAATATGATGTGATTGGGATTACGGAGACGTGGCTCCAGGATGATCAGGGCTGGGAACTCAACATCCAGGGGTATTCAACATTCAGGAAAGATAGAATAAAAGGAAAAGGAGGTGGGGTAGCAGTGCTGGTTAAGGAGCAAATTAAGGCAATAGTTCGGAAGGACATTAGCTTGGATGATGTGGAATCTATATGGGTAGAGCTGCAGAACACCAAAGGGCAAAAAACGTTAGTGGGAGTTGTGTACAGACCTCCAAACAGTAGTAGTGATGTTGGGGAGGGCATCAAACATGAAATTAGGGGTGCGTGCAATAAAGGTGCAGCAGTTATAATGGGTGACTTTAATATGCACATAGATTGGGTTAACCAAACTGGAAGCAATACGGTAGAGGAGGATTTCCTGGAGTGCATAAGGGATGGTTTATTAGACCAATATGTCGAGGAACCAACTAGGGGGGAGGCCATCTTAGACTGGGTGTTGTGTAATGAGAGAGGATTAATTAGCAATCTCATTGTGCGAGGCCCCTTGGGGAAGAGTGACCATAATATGGTGGAATTCTGCATTAGGATGGAGAATGAAACAGTTAATTCAGAGACCATGGTCCAGAACTTAAAGAAGGGTAACTTTGAAGGTATGAGGCGTGAATTGGCTAGGATAGATTGGCGAATGATACTGAAGGGGTTGACTGTGGATGGGCAATGGCAGACATTTAGAGACCGCATGGATGAACTACAACAATTGTACATTCCTGTCTGGCGTAAAAATAAAAAAGGGAAGGTGGCTCAACCGTGGCTATCAAGGGAAATCAGGGATAGCATTAAAGCCAAGGAAGTGGCATACAAATTGGCCAGAAATAGCAGTGAACCCGGGGACTGGGAGAAATTTAGAACTCAGCAGAGGAGGACAAAGGGTTTGATTAGGGCAGGGAAAATGGAGTACGAGAAGAAGCTTGCAGGGAACATTAAGACGGATTGCAAAAGTTTCTATAGATATGTAAAGAGAAAAAGGTTAGTAAAGACAAACGTAGGTCCCCTGCAGTCAGAATCAGGGGAAGTCATAACGGGGAACAAAGAAATGGCGGACCAATTGAACAAGTACTTTGGTTCGGTATTCACTGAGGAGGACACAAACAACCTTCCGGATATAAAAGGGGTCGGAGGGTCTAGTAAGGAGGAGGAACTGAGGGAAATCCTTATTAGTCGGGAAATTGTGTTGGGGAAATTGATGGGATTGAAGGCCGATAAATCCCCAGGACCTGATGGACTGCATCCCAGAGTAGTTAAGGAGGTGGCCTTGGAAATAGTGGATGCATTGACAGTCATTTTCCAACATTCCATTGACTCTGGATCAGTTCCTATGGAGTGGAGGGTAGCCAATGTAACCCTACTTTTTAAAAAAGGAGGGAGAGAGAAAACAGGGAATTACAGACCGGTCAGCCTGACATCGGTAGTGCGTAAAATGATGGAATCAATTATTAAGGATGTCATAGCAGTGCATTTGGAAAGAGGTAATATGATAGGTCCAAGTCAGCATGGATGCTTGACAAATCTTCTGGAATTTTTTGAGGATGTTTCCAGTAGAGTGGACAAGGGAAACCAGTTGATGTGGTATATTTGGACTTTCAGAAGGCTTTCGACAAGGTCCCACACAAGAGATTAATGTGCAAAGTTAAAGCACATGGGATTGGGGGTAGTGTGCTGACATGGATTGAGAACTGGTTGTCAGACAGGAAGCAAAGAGTAGGAGTAAATGGGGACTTTTCAGAATGGCAGGCAATGACTAGTGGGGTACCGCAAGGTTCTGTGCTGGGGCCCCAGCTGTTTACACTGTACATTAATGATTTAGACGAGGGGATTAAATGTAGTATCTCCAAATTTGTGGATGACACTAAGTTGGGTGGCAGTGTGAGCTGCAAGGAGGATTCTATGAGGCTGCAGAGCGACTTGGATAGGTTAGGTGAGTGGGCAAATGCATGGCAGGTGAAGTATAATGTGGATAAATGTGAGGTTATCCACTTTGGTGGTTAAAAACAGAGAGACAAACTATTATCTGAATGGTGACAGATTAGGAAAAGGGGAGGTGCAACGAGACCTGGGTGTCATGGTACATCAGTCATTGAAGGTTGGCATGCAGGTACAGCAGGCGGTTAAGAAAGCAAATGGCATGTTGGCCTTCAGAGCGAGGGGATTTGAGTACAAGGGCAGGGAGGTGTTGCTACAATTGTACAGGGCCTTGGTGAGGCCACACCTGGAGTATTGTGTACAGTTTTGGTCTCCTAACCTGAGGAAGGACATTCTTGCTATTGAGGGAGTGCAGCGAAGGTTCACCAGACTGATTCCCGGGATGGCGGGACTGACCTATCAAGAAAGACTGGATCAACTGGGCTTGTATTCACTGGAGTTCAGAAGAATGAGAGGGGACCTCATAGAAACGTTTAAAATTCTGACGGGGTTAGACAGGTTAGATGCAGGAAGAATGTTCCCAATGTTGGGGAAGTCAGAACCAGGGGACACAGTCTAAGGATAAGGGGGAAGCCATTTAGGACCGAGATGAGGAGGAATTTCTTCACCCAGAGAGTGGTGAACCTGTGGAATTCTCTACCACAGAAAGTTGTTGAGGCCAATTCACTAAATATATTCAAAAAGGAGTTAGATGAAGTCCTTACTACTAGGGGAATCAAGGGGTATGGTGAGAAAGCAGGAATGGGGTACTGAAGTTGCATGTTCAGCCATGAACTCATTGAATGGCGGTGCAGGCTAGAAGGGCCGAATGGCCTACTCCTGCACCTATTTTCTGTGTTTCTATGTTTCTAGACTCTCCCATCTGACTGAAGTTTTGAGAATAAGAACATAAGAGCATAAGAAATAGGAACAGGAGTAGGCCATACAGCTCCTTGAGCCTGTTCCGCCATTCAATAAGATCATGGCTGATCAGATCATGGATTCAGCTCCACTTCCACGCCCACTCCCCATAATCCCTTATCCCCTTATCGTTTAAGAAACTGTCTATTTCTGTCTTAAATTTATTCAATGTCCCAGTTTCCACAGCTCTCTGCGGCAGCAAATTCCACAGATTTACAACGCTCTGAGAGAAGAAATTTCTCATCTCTGTTTTAAATGGATGGCCCCTTATTCTAAGATCATTCCCTCCAGATCTAGTCTCCCCCATCAATGGAAACATCCTCTCTGCATCCATCTTGTCAAGCCCACTCATAATATTACACGTTTCGATAAGATCACCTCTCATTCTTCTGAATTCCAATGAGTAGAGGCCCAACTACTCAACCTTTCACATTAAGTCAACCCCCTCATCCCCGGAATCAACCTAGTGAAACTTCTCTGAACTGCCTCCAAAGCAAGTATATCCTTTCGTAAATACGGAAACCAAAACAGCACGCAATAAATATTCCAGGTGTGGCCTCACCAATACCTAATATAGCTGTAGCAAGACTTCCCTGCTTTTATATTCCAACCCCTTTTAAATAAAGGCCAAGATACCATTGGCCTTCCTGATCACTTGCTATACCTGCATACTATCCTTTCGCGTTTCATGCACAAGTACCCCCAGGTCCGGCTGTACTGTGGCATTTGCAATATTTTTCCATTTAAATAATAACTTGCTATTTGATTTTTTTCTGCCAAATTGCATGACCTCACACTTCCCAACATTATACTCCATCTGCCAAATTTTTGCCCACTCACTTAGTCCGTCTATCTCCTTTTACAGATTTTTTGTGTCCTCCTCACACATTGCTTTTCCTCCCATCTTTGTATCATCAGCAAACTTGGCTACATTACACTCAGTTCCTTCTTCCAAGTCATTAATATTAGATTGTAAATATTTGGAAACAGAATCAGAATCATAAACAAAATATTAAACCAAGAACACACGAACACAAGGAATAGGAGCAGGCGTAGGCCATTTGACCCCTCGAGCCTGCTCCGCCATTTAATAAGATCATGGCTGATCTGATCATGGACCCAGTTCCATAACCCTTTATTCCCTTATCACTCAAACATCTGGTTCAATGAGCCAGTCCACAGCTCTTTGGGGCAGAGAGTTCCATAGATTTACAATACTCTGAGAGAAGAAATTCCTCCTCTTCTCCGTTTTAAATGGGTGGCCCCTTATTCTGAAACTATGTCCCCTAGTTTTAGTTTCCCTATGTGGAAATATCCTCTCTGCATCCAACTTGTCGAGCCCTCTCATTATCTTACATGTTTCGATAAGATCACCTCTCATTCTTCTGAACTGCAATGAGAATGGGCCCAACCTACTCAATCTATCTTTATAAGTCAACCCCCTCATCTCCGGAATCAACTTAGTGAACCTTCTCTGAACAGGATCCAATGCAAGTATATCCTTCCTTAAATATGGAGACCAAAACTAGCATTTTTCCTGATTTTCCAAATCTCTGCTGTTACACCTTGTTATTGAGGAACTCCTGCTTATTTGGTATGGATAGAAAACTCTGCGCAGTTCTTCCAATCTCCCACAATAACCAATATGTCTCTACTTATCTGTAGAATAAATCCACGAGCCCTAGTGCTGTGCTTGAACTGCTGTAACCTTAGTCTCTTTATTGTAACTGCAGAGTGCCTTCACAGCGTGGTGACCAGCTTTTTATACAGCTCCTGCCTGGGCCTCCCACAGTTGCACCCTCTAGCGGTACCAGCATAGAATATATACAGAGTATACATATATGACAATAACCTTTGCAGAAGACCAATGGAATGGTACAAATAATGATTTTCTCCCGTTTTCACTTTCTCAGGGGGTTCTGTCCACAAGAACACAAGAACACAAGAACACACAAGAACACAAGAATTAGGAACAGGAGTAGGCCATCTAGCCCCTCGAGCCTGCTCCGCCATTCAAAAAGATCATGGCTGATCTGGCCGTGGACTCAGCTCCACTTAACCGCCCACTCCCTGTAACCCTTAATTCCCTTATTGGTTAAAAATCTATCTATCTGTGATTTGAATACATTCAATGAGCTAGGCTCAACTGCTTCCTTGGGCAGAGAATTCCACAGATTCACAACCCTCTGGGAGAAGAAATTCCCTCTCAACTCGGTTTTAAATTGGCTCCCCCGTATTTTGAGGCTGTGCCCCCTAGTTCTAGTCTCCCCAACCAGTGGAAACAACCTCTCTGCCTCTATCTTGTCTATCCCTTTCATTACTTTAAATGTTTCTATAAGATCACCCCTCATCCTTCTGAACTCCAACGAGTAAAGACCCAGTCTACTCAATCTATCATCATAAGGTAACCCCCTCATCTCCGGAATCAGCCGAGTGAATCGTCTCTGTACCCCCTCCAAGGCTAGTTTATCCTTCCTTAAGTAAGGTGACCAAAACTGCAAGCAGTACCCTGTGGCCTCACCAATACCCTGTACAGTTGCAGCAGGACCTCCCTGCTTTTGAACTCCATCCCTCTCGCAATGAAGGCCAACATTCCATTCGCCTTCCTAATTACCTGCTGCACCTGCAAACTAACTTTTTGGGATTCATGCACAAGGACCCCCAGGTCCCTCTGCACCGCAGCATGTTGTAATTTCTCCCCATTCAAATTATATTCCCTTTTATTGTTTTTTTTTCCAAGGTGGATGACCTTACATTTTCCGACATTGTATTCCATCTGCCAAACCTTAGCCCATTCGCTTAACCTATCTAAATCTCTTTGCAGCCTCTCTGTGTCCTCTACACAACCCGCTTTCCCACTAATCTTTGTGTCATCTGCAAATTTTGTGACACTACACTCTGTCCCCTTTTCCAGGTCATCTATGTATATTGTAAACAGTTGTGGTCCCAGCACCGATCCCTGTGGCAAACACTAACCACCAATTTCCAACCCGAAAAGGACCTATTTATCCCGACTGTCTGCTTTCTGTTAGCCAGCCAATTCTCGATCCATGCTAATACACTTCCAATGACTCCGCGTACCTTTATCTTCTGCAGTAACCTTTTGTGTGGCACCTTATCGAATGCCTTTTGGAAATCTAAATACACCACATCCATTGATACACCTCTATCCACCATGCTCGTTATATCCTCAAAGAGTTCCAGTAAATTAGTTAAACATGATTTCCCCTTCATGAATCCATGTTGCGTCTGCTTGATTGCACTATTCCTATCTAGATGTCCCGCTATTTCTTCCTTAATGATAGCTTCAAGCATTTTCCCCACTACAGATGTTAAACTCCCACCAGAGCTATGTCGAGAGATAAGGAAAAGTCCCAGCAAAAACTTCAGGGCCGATGACCAAATTTAGTACTTGTTACCTTAAACTCCTCTCCTTACTCGAATTATGATACGCTCCTTTCAGCATTTCCCTCCTTTACGTTAACCCTCTCTCTGCTGCTCTATTAGTATTCCTTTTCAGGAGTACACATATCCACGTGAATGAAGGAGCATCAAATGCTGCAACATTGAAAAATAAACAGAATTACAAAATATTACTTGTTGGTCACACATGAACAGCTTTTAACCATAATCCCGCATCCCCAGTCCTTGCAGAGACCTCTTCTTGTATATGGGTTTTTATTAGCCCAGTAGATCCCCATCAATAGGTGGTATACACAAACGTATGCAAAAGGAGAGTTCTCATGATATACTGACTATTTGAAGTACTATGTGGGCCACTTCTGATTCCAATGGGTCAATCCTGTTGTCAGGGTTAGTCTCATTTCCAAAGGTAGATAGGGGACAGAACTTAGACGACAGCCATTCTAGGTCATTAACTAATGACAGTTGCTTCCCCCCTCTTTATCATTGGAAATGTGCATCGGCTTTTACATAAGAACATAAGAAATAGGAGCAGGAGTAGGCCATACAGTCCCTCGAGCCTGCTCCGCCATTTAATACGATCATGGCTGATCCAATCATGGACTCAGGTCCACTTCCCTGCCTGTTCACCATAATCCCTTATTCCCTTTTATCATGTGTGCACAGCAAGAGTTTAGATTTTTATTCCAAAATGCACAAAAGCCCATATTAGTGAGACAGTGAATGTTCTTTGATATGTGAAGGTCTCAAGAATCTCCAACAGGGACTAGGATAAATCCCTAGACAAACAGATGAGACACATTCACTTCCAATGGCAGGGGACCTTGCTGATCCCAAAGGCTCTCTTGTAGATACTCTTGTTGAAACCATATTACTTGTGCTGTTCCCAACAAACAAATGCTGCTATACATTAGAAAATAATGAATTTGCGTCTTTCAAGACCTAAGGACGTCCCAAAGTGTTTTAAAGACAATTAAGTGAAGGTACTGTCATAATGTAGGAAACACAGCAGCCAATTTAAGCTCAGCAATGTCCCACAAACAGCAAAGAGATCGTGACCAGATAATGTGTTTTTTTTAGTAATGTTGGTTGAGGGATAAATATTACCCAGGACTCTCCAGGGAGAACTTTACTGCTCTTCTTCATAATAGCGCGGTGGGATCTTTTACGTCGGCCTGAGAAGTCAGACGGGGCCTGGGTTTAACATCTCATCCATCAGTAACGAACCGAAGTGTCAGCCTAGATTATATAGATACATATAAAATGACATACAGTACAATAGCAAATCCTGGTAATGAAATAGCGAGCGGAGAGCCAAACTATCACCTTGCATCTTGTGGAAGACGTGATAAGTGACACCACTTTAACATTCTGAGCAACAGAAATAGAGGAGTTGTCGTGAACTCTCTGCCTGTCATGTGTATGGTGAAATCTTTTGCAAAAGTAGCTCAATGGATGAGCCTGAGGGAAGCAGTTCGCACCTGCATTATATTTTGACAGGCAGGACGCCAATTTATCTGTAATTTCTTGGCACGTAACCTAAACTGTATTCATCAGGAAGCATTAATGTTCAACTTCATAAGCAACTTCTTTTTAATGAAAGCAATTGTGAGGGAGTTTGCCAACTTTTATTTTAATAAATGTTTCAAATTTGAATCCATACAGCAAAAACTATTTTATTTAGTTTCCATGGCACATTGCCACAGTTTATTTTCACAAAATAATAGCCCTTCCAATTTGGAGTGAAAAGAAACATAATGTAAATGAATATCATAAGTTTATAATTAAACATGATATTGACTGTGTCCATCATTCTATCCAAGGAATGGAATGTGCCTGTCCAGACTTAGTGCTGATGTGGATGGTACACATAAGTTCTAGCATGCCATTGCTAAATTGGAAGGGAGTTCAGATGGATTTTCTACAAACCCAAGGTAGATCACAGTGAAGTACAATGCATGGTGCAGAAGGGTGGACCTCAACAAGCTAATTCACCATGTGCAGAACCATTGAACCAAAGGACATGGCCTGCGCTTGATGGGGATAAATTCAAAATGAATCTGCGAAAACGACGAGGGGAATTTGAACCCCCAAAAATGGGTGGGTTGGGGTTGGGTGGGATTTTTAAAAAAAATCTGAAAACCCGAACCCAACCCTGCCTCGATTCTGCCCACTTCCGGTTTTAACATAAGTGGAACGGGGGACGGGCGATGTAACATTGTTGTATATCAAAAAGATTTGCTCATTTAAATATTTTAATGAGGTTGCATGCCTCATATTTTATCTCTCTTCCAGGTTTAACTCTGACCGGCTATGTTTCCCGGGACCCAGAAACCCAGCGGCCAAAAGGAGGTAAGGACTGCTGCGTGGAAGAGGTAAGTGCTTTTCCAGCACTGCTTGTGGGCCAGGAGGAACAGGATTGCTTCCTCCCAGCCCCAAGTTAACCTGCATCCCTGACCACCCACCCCACCCCTCGCACGATTGGACAACAAACCCCCCCACTCATGATCGGAAAACGCCACCCCATATCATCGACTCCCCTCCACCACGATCCTCCCCCCAAAATCACCGACTCCCCCCAGACCCTCCCCCATTTCTGCCCCCAATCTCTCTTCAGTCCCCTGTGATCACTCCCTGACCATCCAAGCCATGCTGTACTCACCCTGCCCCTCGTGATCTCTACCCCAAGCAGTAGGAAACTTAGCTGCTGCCTTTTCCGCAGCGTGACCCGCCTGACAGGAAGTCAAGCCTGTCAAGCTGGTCATCCCTGTGACAAAAAAAATCTCCGCAGCATTTGGGAAATTCGGTCTTCTAAGTTTCTCGACCAGAACTCCTTCCCCTCCGCTTCTAAATCCTTCCCCAGTAAAAGGTCAGGGCCAATATCTCAGTGAGCATGTGGTCAATCTATGGAACAGACTCCCAAGGGATACAGTGGAAGCAGTTTGTATTGATTTGCTCATTCAAATGAAAATGAGAGAGATTTTGTTTACAAAATAACATTTTGGGATTATGCAGAGGAGTCATTTGAGAAATGACAAGTGTAGCATGCTTAGCGGGGGGCAGGGGGAAAGGTGACTTTGGATCTATGGTTCCCAAAGCTCTCCACCACTGGGGATTTTCCTCATATTGGCCCCAAGTTTCCACATGATTTGCTCCTGATTTTTAGGAGCAACTGGTGTAGAACGGAGTATCTTAGAAATCGGAATTCTCCACATTTAGTTTTCTGCAGTTCTAGTCAGGTAGAACAGTTTCACTTTGGAACAGAATTTTTTTTTCAAAAGGGGGCGTGTCCAGCCACTGACGCCTGATTTCAAAGTTTCCACAGTGAAAACGTACTCCAAACTAACTTAGAATGGAGCAAGTGAAGATTTTTGGTACGCTTGAAAAAACCTTGTCTACACTTTAAAAAATCAGGCATAGGTTACAAATTAGGCGTCGGGAACGACGTAAGGGGGGTGGGGGGGGGGGAAGGGAAGTCATTAAATTCTACAATCAATCCTTAGTTATACTTATACAAATATTATACAAATAAATCCAACCTGAATAAAAATTTATAAGCAAAGAAAAGATTAAATAAACCATGTTCCTACCTGTGTGAAAGTGCTTCAGGCAGGCATTTCAGTCAGCGGTGTGGCGTCAGTGTCTCGACGGCAGCGGCAGGCAGCAAGCAGCCTTCGAGCTGAGCTGCGGTGCTTGAGGCAGGCCTTCATTCCCTGCGAAGATGCAGCACCCGGACGGACTTGAGGCCATTCGGCCATGGGATTGCAGCGGCATCAGTGGCTGGCCGGGAGCCGAAGAATGAACACAGGACACACGCAGCTGCAGATTTAAAATTCTTTAGGCCGTTTGGCCACGCTTATGGGGCGGCGTCAGTGGCTCGAAGGCAGCCGAAGAATCAGGAGCGGACGTGAGGCTATTCGGCCATGGGATTGCAGCGGCGTCAGTGGCTGGCCAGGAGCCGAAGAAAGAACAGCAGCAGCCTTCGAGCTGTGAGGGGGACTAACTGAGGCCATTTGGACAGGGAGAGGCAGCCACATCGACATCTATATATTTAAATTTGCAGAATGGGTGCTGCATTGTCAACACCACATATTATGCAATGGTTTGCTTCCTCATGCAAGAAATTCTTTGTTCTTGGTGGACGTTGATCCATTGCAAAGTTGAATTTGCACTTTTATTTCTCCAAACATACAGTCCTTAATTTGCAGGCACCGGTTCTGCAAGTTTGGCAGTGAAAAGCTGAACTCACTGATTTCAGCAGGTGATTTATTCAGCAGTGCTGCTCAAAGCACTCCCTCACACACAGAAATATCAAGAAAATTAAAATACAAGCCTTTGCAGGGGTCCAAGAAACAAATCTTCACTTTTTCTGCAGTACTTTTAAAAATGGCCGAGTGCCAATGTTTACTTCAGACTGCGCGTGCGCGAACGCTCCAACGCGCATGCGCAGGGTTGCCGGCACCAAGAAGACTCATTTCAATTGTAGCCGCCCCCTCCTACTTACAAAATCGGCGCGAGTGGTAGGCTCCGCCCCCTGTGCGCCACGCCAAGCAGACATCGAGCTCCAAGGAGCTCGAGAATACCGCACTTTTTTTTCCGGCGCGAAAAACAGGCGCCCAGCTCTGAGGTGCGCCTTTTTCGCCGCATGTGGAAACTTGGGGCCATTATGTCTGGGTCTGTTGTAGACTAATTGTTAGAGATTGATTGCAATGTCTAGTCAACAACGTCATTACTGTTGTATCCTGCGACTACCAGGATGGTAGAAGGTGAACTAGATCAGTAGTTCTCAAACATTTTTGATTGTAGGACCCCATTGCAAATCGATTAGTAATCGGCGGCTCCTCATCTAAATTAATGACTTGCATTTATAGAAAATCTTGGATTTATATAGCATCTTTCACGACCACCGGACATCTCAAAGCGCTTTACAGCCAATGAAGTGTAAGCATCGGCTCCCCAAGGATTGTTGGGCATTATCTGGACATTGCATTTTAATATTTCTTACTGCAGAAAGAGCTGGCAGCCTGTTGTGGGAGGGGCCCAGGTATTTTTGTTGTACACAAAATCCACATCTGATAGGCGGGGGTGGTCTGGAACAAGTTACAATGGCCAGGAGAAGGCAACTCATCACAGGTAATGGGCAAAGATGGAGGATCCACTGCTAAGCAATGTGAACTCGTCAGAGATAGATCAGATGTAAACTGGTCAGTGATCAAGCCATTACCTGGATGAGATAACCCCGAGAGGCGGGAAACCAGAACAATAGAAAGCCATTAAGCCACTGACTGGTTGGAAGCGAAAACCCATCACCACCCATCATTGGAATACACATGGACCACTCAGACAGAAGCCTCGAAACAAGGAAAAACTTTATTTGGCCAGAAGAAACAAACAGACTTTGGATATAAAAGGTGGCCATGTGGCCATCTCTCTCTTTTGCTCTCACTTGCTTCACCTCTACAAGGACCGTGCACTCCGTCTGGGACGGAGAGAAGAAACCACCAACGAGCAACCAAAGCCTCGCTATTCAACTGTGAAGCTAATCTTGAGACTGAGACTTGGATACTATAGATAGTACGGAACCAGAAGAGACACGTTTTCATCAGTAGAAGCAGCGAGTAAGCCAACGAATTGGTGAGCATCATCTCTGCCCAAGCATCTTTAAGATCACATCCACTGTGTGAAAAGGTGTCGTGTGTTCTCCCAACCAAGTCTTAGTGGGGGGGGGGGGGGTTTGCTGCGAGGACCATAGAATGCCCAGTCGGTCGGTACAGATTGGTGCTACACTGTGGATCTAAGCAGAGGGTTTAGACGTTGGGTACTTCGCGATAGGGGTGGTTTAGATACGCCAGGGTACTACATCGTCACTGTGTTTACTTGTAGTTTTGCTGTGTTGAGGTAGCTTTAATAAAGCATTGACGGTTGAGACTGGGGTATTTGTCCGTGACTCATTCATCTGATCAGTAAAGTAATCACTCCCAGGTCCAGAATTATTGTAACATGGAAGAAATCGTACCAGTCCTCGGCAGCGCCATGCTCTCTGTCACACACAAAGGGACAGTGAACCGACTTCCCCTGTGGATTGTCCCCGGAGACCCCCCAGCACGGCTGGGGAGAAGCTGGCTGGCAAAACTAAACTGGAAATGGGATGATGTCCATGCCATGTCATTAAAGGAACGGACCTCCTGCTCAACAGTTATAAAGTGATTTGAACATCTCTTTCAGCCAGGTGTGGGCACTTTCAAAGGGGCCAAAGTCAAAATCTACATCACACGGGATGCTAGACCGGTCCGTCACAAGGCCAGAGCTGTACCCTATGTGATGAGGGAAAAGATTGAACACGAACTAGACAGGCTTTTGCTGGAAGGTATTATATCACCTGTGGAATTTAGCGACTGGGCAAGTCCATCGTCCCAGTCATGAAGCCTGATGGATCCGTACGAATCTGTAGGGACTACAAATATACCATAAACAGAGTCTCCCTACAGGACCAGTACCCGCTGCCCAGAGCGGAGGACTTATTACCACATTGGCTGGAGGTAAACTTTTCTCAAAACTAGACCTCACATCTGCATATATGACGCAAGAATTGACCGAGGAATCCAAGCTACTCACCACCATCAACACACATCGGGGCCTTTTCATGTACAATCAATGCCCATTCGGCATCAGGTCAGCAGCTGCCATATTCCAGCGCAACATGGAGAGTCTGCTCAAGTCCTCCCGGGGACGGTTGTATTTCAAGTCGACAAACTTATCACGGGCAGGGACTCCGACTCCCATCTCCGTAATTTGGAGGAAGTACTAAAGCGGTTGGATCGGGTAGGCCTACGAGTCAAGAAATCCAAGTGCCTGTTTCTCGCACCCGAGGTTGAATTTTTGGGTAGAAGGATTGCCGTTGATGGAATCCGCCCAACAGAGTCCAAAACAGAAGCAATTCGCCTGGCACCCAGGCCCCGGAATGTCTCAGAACTGCACGCCTTTCTCGGGCTACTCAATTACTTTGGGAACTTTATGCAGAACCTAAGCACGCTGCTGGAGCCTCTCCACGTGCTACTCAGGAAGGGGTGTGATTGTTTTGGGGGGACGCCCAGGAATGCGCCTTCAATAAGGCACGCAACCTTCCGTGTTCCAACAGTGTTTTGACTTTCTTTGACCCAGGTAAAAAGCTAGTTCTCACATGCGATGCGTCAGCGTATGGGGTCGGGTGCGTTTTGCAACATGTCAATAGTGCGGGCAAATTACAACCCATAGCTTATGCCGCCAGGTCACTTTCGCGGGCGGAGCGCGGGTACGGAATGGTAGAGAAGGAGGCGCTCGCGTGCGTGTACGGTGTCAAAAAGATGCACCAATACCTTTTCGGGGCCAAGTTCGCGTTAGAAACCGACCACAAGCCCCTCACGTCCCTCCTATCCGAGAGCAAGACAATAAACGCCAATGCCTTGGCACGAATTCAACGGTGGGCACTCATGCTGGCGTCCTACGACTATACCATAAGGCACAGACCAGGCACAGACAACTGTGCCGACGCGCTCAGCAGGCTACCCCTGGCGACCAGAGAAGGGTCTGACGAACAGGACTTTGAGATAGTCATGGCAATCAATGCCTTTGAGTCAATAGGTTCGCCCATGACGGCTCGCCAAATCAGAGCCTGGACGGCCAGCGATCCCACGTTATCCTTAGTAAAAAGATGTGTCCTCACCGGTGACTGGGCAGAGGCTTGTGATGCCTGCCCCGAGGAATTAAAACCTTTTCACAGGCGCATGCATGAGCTATCACTACAAGCAGACTGCCTGATGTGGGGCAGCCGAGTAGTCATGCCTCTGCGAGGCAGAGAGGCATTTGTCTGGGAGCTCCAACGCGAGCACCCGGGGATCATTCTCATGAAGGCCATAGCCAGATCCCACGTCTGGTGGCCTGGTATTGACGCGGACTTGGAGCTCTGTGTCCGACGGTGCACCATTTGTGCCCAACTCAGCAATGCTCCCAGGGAGGCTGCACTGAGCCCCTGGCCCTGGCCTACCAAACCGTGGTCGTGGGTGCACGTAGACTATGTGGGCCCATTCATGGGCAAAATGTTCCTCATAGTTGTAGATGCATTTTCAAAGTGGATCGAATGCACCATTTTAACTCGAGCACAACCTCCATCACTGTGGAGAGCCTCCCAACCATGTTTGCAACGCACGGAATCCCTGACATATTGGTCAGTGACAATAGTCCGTGCTTCACCAGCGCAGGATTCCAAGACTTTATAATTGACCACGGCATAAATCACGTCAAGACGGCACCGTTCAAGCCGGCCTCCAACGGCCAGGCGGAGAGAGCAGTGCAAATCATTAAACAAGGCATGCTTAAAATCCAAAGTCCCACGCTGCAGGGTCACCTGTCGCGACTGCTACTGGCATACAGATCTTGCCCGCACTCATTGACTGGGATCTCCCCAGCACAACTGTTGATGAAAAGGACTTTAAAAACAAGGCTCTCATTAATTCTTCCAGACATGCATGAAATCGTTGAGGCAAAGCGCCGTAAGCTGAATGAGTACCATGCCAGAAATTCGAGGGGGAGATGGAATGAGATAGGGGACAAAGTGTTTGTACTAATCTATGACAGGGGTCCCAAATGGCTTGCAGGGACAGTAACGGGCAAGGAAGGAAACAGGCTACTGGTAGTACAAATGTACAATGGCAAAACCTGCCGGAGGCATGTAAACCAAGTCAAAAGCAGATTTACCACACCACTATGGAACCAGAGGCGGACTACAATGTGGAACTCGCACCACACTTGGTGGATAGACAGAGGGAACAACCTGAGGAAAGGGCAATCCCAACAGACAGCCCAGGCAAGTCAACAACAATCACACCAATCAAAACAGACAGCCCAGACGAGATACCAGCAACCACACCCAAAGCAAAACAGACACTAAGGCAAAAAACTGAAACACAACTCAGACGCTCCACTCGAGAGCATAGAGCACCTGAGAGACTAAACCTCTAAAGACAATAAGACCTTGGGGGAGGGTGATGTCATGTATCTTACATTATTATATATAACTGTATCCTAACATGCTATACATGACTGTAATAAGATATGACCTGTAACCACCAGCATACCTTACCACCAGGGGTGCACTTGCAAGAGACAGGTCTATAAGGACAGGTCTCAGGCAAGTGCAGAATTCCAGAGCTGTGAAATAAGAGTGACCTTGACTTTACTACATGCCTCATGTGAATCTGTACTGAGGGGACAGGACTTTACAGTGGGGGTGTGTCAAAAACACCTATGGGAAACCTCTTACAGAAGTACTTTTGGAGTGCAGTCACTGTTGTAATGTAAGAAATGCGGCAGCAAATTTGCACACTGTAAGCTCCCACAAACAACAGTGTGATAATGACCAGATAATCCGTTTTTTGGTTATGTTGATTGAGGGATAAATATTAGCCAGGACACCGGGGATAACTCCCCAGCTCTTTTTTGAATTAGTGCTATGGGATCTTTTACGTCCACTTGAGAGAGCAGACGGGGCCTCGGTTTAACATCTCATCTGAAAGATGACACCTCGGACAGTGCAGTGCTCCCTCAGTACTACACTGGAGTGTCAGCCTGGATTTTTTTGTGCTCAAATCCCTGGGGACTGAAATTTGTCAGATCACCGCTCACTGCCACCCATTCCCGCCAACATTCCTCTTGAATATCCACCCAGTGCCACTTTGGAGGTGGCTTGGAGCGGGCCGGAGGGGAGAGCCACTGGGAACCATCCGCTGATGTCTGTCCCTGACGGTAAGGCTAAAGAACCTGAAAAAAAGGTAAGTGAACATGTTAAAAAAAAATTTCAACAGCAACTTACCTGCATGGGGTCCCCTGAAGGTCTTTGGATAGTTTTTGTATTTTTTATTGCTGATTATTTTTGTTCAGGTCTTCGACCCTCCGTGGGCCCAACTCCATCCTCGGCGGCACTTGGGCCGCCAAAAGTGAGAGCTCCCGCCCAGATTGGTGGCATACATTGTTTATTTGTTACCCACCAACCTTCGAGGGACTTCGGCCATGAATGAGACCTCCTGCCACTGTCGCCCAGATTTGCAGCGTACGTCGTCCATTTTCTGCCTGCCAACCTTCGAGGGACCTTGGCTATAAATATTCCACCCAAAGTACCATCTGGTACCTCGCCAGCCATTGGCAGCACTTTGGTGGGCAGGAGCCTTGATGAAAATCAACCCCCTAGAGTGGGACTTGAACCCACAACCTTCTGACCCAAAGGCAAGAGTGCTAACCACTGAGCCACAGCTGATTAGAATACTTTCTAATTCTCATAATATGAAAGTGCTGCATATAGTGAGTGTTTTAATAATGCTTTTCAGGAGACCTGTATTTCAGGAGACCTGTATATGGGTGTGCTTGCTTCTCACTGTCTCTCCTTGGTGTGATGTTTGCCAATTTATTTTAAGTTCACTTTCCTACTTGTTACCGTCCGATAAACTACTGCTGATCTACGAATTTTAATTATGAACCTTTTGTTTAAATATCATTTGAAATGAGCAAAAGCCTTAGATTTTATTCAATGCTAAGGAGCTAAAGAAGTGAAATTAAAAAGAACTCATGACGGAAAATAACACCCAAATCACACAGCTGCTTGAGTGATTGGGATCATCTGTTTTACATGCGTCCGCCAACATCCACCTCAAACAAACTTGTTCTTTTCGCTATTAGGGACAGGTCACAAGAACACAAGAAATAGAAGCAGGAGTAGGCCATTCGACCCCTCGAGCCTGCTCCACCAATCAATAAGATCATTGCTGACCTGATCATGGGACTCAGCTCCACTTCCCTGCCCGCTCCCCATATCCCTTTATTCCCTTATCACTCAATGAGGTCCTCACATTTCCAGCTCTCAGCCAGTCCACACCCTGCCATCTCCAGCCAGTGACTCTCCAGCCGAACTCTCCTCTAGTCTGCTCCCTACCTCCGCCCCCAACATACAACAACCGAGCAAGCTGACACATCCCTGGTCTCCAACAGCCTCGCTCCCTCCATCGCGCAACTTCCCCAGAGCTTTCCGGCACATAAATGAGTGCTGCCGCATTAACAGGATTTCGGCTCGATTCGGCCCAGAGGCGGTTTCAACTCGCTGACATTAACAATCCAGGATTATCCCACCCAACTGGTTCGGGAAAAGTTTGTGTAATGAATAAAAACCTCCCAGCAGGAGACTCGCCCTTGGCTGATCTTTAAAACTTATCGACTCCTGACACAACCTTTCTATCTTTCAGTCCCCCTTCGCCAGATTACCTTTTATAAAAAAAATATACTTTATTCATATAAAATTTTCACAATACATTGGAAAATAGATCAGTACCTTGCAGTCAGCAATTCCATACAATTCATTTGGATGCTGACAGCAGTTCCATACTAGCGTACATTTCATTTCAAGGTACAGTTTAGCACAATCCGTAAATCACGTTACATGTAGTACTGTGCAAATAAGGATATTACATGGAGCAGATAAGAACAGGTTTATATTACATTCCAGGATACATTTCAATACCGATCATGAATCACGTTACATGTAGCACTTTGCAGATGAAAGCAGTACACGGAACGGATGAGAATACATTTACATTTCTTTACAAGTTACTAAACAGTGCAGAGACTTTCATTATACATGGCACAACACAGGTATTTTTCAGTACATGGTGCTCTATGTATACAAGCAGATAAACAACCCCCACATTACCAGCCAGCCAACCTCCGCTCTCCTCCCACAGACACGAATGAAGTCATTGGAAGGAAGCTGAACGTGAACACTCTGGTCTGTCGACTCCCCAATCCTCACTGGGTCATTTTTACCCTCTGCAATATTTCAGAGATCTTCCCCAACAAGTAATTGGTCAATGTTTCACGGACTCCTTGGAACGTCTCTGGGGACCCCAGTTTGAGACCCACTGATCTAGATGGACCTTGGCAATTCCTGGTTTCTGTTTCCAGCACATGACAAGTTATTGGTCAGCGTGATGTAGTTCAAAAACATCCTGGCAAATTTCAGTCAGATGTCTGTAGCCTGTGAGGTTATTCACTTTGGCAGGAAGAACAGAAAAACAGAATATCTTTTAGATGGTGAGAAACTGTTAAATGTTGGTGGTCAGAGAGATTTCAGTGTCCTCATACAGGAAGCACAGAGAGAGTTAGCATGCAGGTACAGAAAGCAACTAGGAAGACAAATGGCACGTTGACCTTTATTGCAAGGGGATTGGAGTACAAGAGTAAGGGAGTCTTGCTACAATTGCACAGGGCTCTGGTGAGACCACACCTGAAGTACAGTGCACAGTTTTAGTCTCCTTATCTGAGGAAGGTGGGAGGTTGTGCAACAAGGGTTCACTATATTGATTCCAAGGATGTGAGGACTGTCTTATGATGAGAGGTTGAGTAGATTGGACCTATACTCATTAGAAGAATGAGAGGTAATCTCATTGAAACCTATAAGATTCTGAGGGGGATTGATAGGGTAGATGCTGATAGGCTGTTTCCCCTGCTGGAGAGTCTATAACTAGGGGGGAATAGTCTTGGGATAAGGGGTCGGTCTTTTAAGAATGAGATGAGGAGGAATTTCTTCACTCAGCGGGTTGTAAATCTTTGGAATTCTCCACCAAAACAGGCTGTGCATGGTGAATCATTGAGTATATTCAAGGCTGAGATGGATAGATTTTTGAACTCCAGGGGAATCAATGGATATGGAGATCAGGCGGGAAAGTGGAGTTCAGGTAGAGGATCAGCCATGACCTTTCTAAATGGCGGAGCAGGCTTGAGAGGCTGTATGGCCTAGTCCTGCTACTAATTATTATGTTCTTGAAAAAACGGGTAATTATAGACCGGTTAGCCTGACATCAGTAGTGGGGAAAATGTTGGAATCAATTATTAAAGATGAAATAGCAGCACATTTGGAAAGCAGTGACGGGATTGGTCCAAGTCATGATTTATGAAAGGGAAATCATGCTTGGCAAATCTTCTAGAATTTTTGAGGATGTAACTGGTAGAGTGGACAAGGGAGAACCAGTGGATGTGGTGTATTTGGACTTTCAAAAGGCCTTTGACAAGGTGCCACACAAGAGATTGGTGTGCAAAATTAAAGCACATGGTATTGGGGGTAATGTACTGATGTGCATAGAGAACTGGTTGGCAGACAGGAAGCAGAGAGTCGGGATAAACGACTCTTTTTCAGAATGACGGGCAGTGATTAGTGGGGTGCCGCAGGGCTCA
The DNA here is from genome assembly GCF_044704955.1 of Pristiophorus japonicus. Classification (NCBI taxonomy): domain Eukaryota; kingdom Metazoa; phylum Chordata; class Chondrichthyes; family Pristiophoridae; genus Pristiophorus; species Pristiophorus japonicus. The sequence continues at coordinate 34,409,412 of NC_091977.1, forward strand.
GTGCTGGGACCCCAGCCATTTACAATATACATTAATGATTTGGATGAAGGAATTGAGTGTAATATCTCCAAGTTTGCAGATGACACTAAACTGGGAGGTGGTGTGAGCTGTGAGGAGGAGGCTAAAAGGCTGCAGGGTGACTTGGACAGGTTAGATGAGTGGGCAAATATGTGGCAGATGCAGTATAATGTGGATAAATGTGAGGTTATCCACTTTGGTGGCAAAAACACGAAGGCAGAATATTATCTGAATGGCAGCAGATTAGGAAAAGGGGAGGTGCAACGAGACCTAGGTGTCATGGTACATCAGTCATTGAACGTTGGCATGCAGGTACAGCAGGCGGTGAAGAAGACAAATGGTATGTTGGCCTTCATAGCTAGGGGTTTTGAGTATAGGAGCAGGGCGGTTTTACTGCAGTTGTACAGGGCCTTGATGAGGCCTCACCTGGAATATTGTGTTGAGTTTTGATCTCCTAATCTGAGGAAAGATGTTCTTGCTATTGAGGGAGTGCAGCGAAGGTTTACCAGACTGATTCCCGGGATGGCAGGACTGACATATCAGGAGAGACTGGATCGACTGGGCCTGTATTCATTGGAGTTTAGAAGGATGAGAGGGGATCTCATAGAAACATATAAAATTCTGACGGGATTGGACAGGTTAGATGCAGAAAGAATGTTCCTGATGTTGGGGAAGTCCAGAACCAAGAGACATAGTCTAAGGATAAGGGGTAAGCCATTTAGGACTGAGAGGAGGAGAAACTTCTTCACACACAGAGTTGTTAACCTGTGGAATTCCCTACCGCAGAGAGTTGTTAATGCCAGTTCATTGAATATATTCAAGAGGGAGTTAGATATGGCCCCTACGGCTAAAGGGATCAAGGGGTATGGAGAAAAAACAGGAAAGGGGTACTGAGGTGGATGATCAGCCATGATCTTATTGAATGGTGGTGCAGGCTCGAAGGGCCGAATGGCCTACTCCTGCACCTATTTTCTGTTTCTATGTTTCTAGCCTGCTCACTGCAATCACATGCTGAAGGTAACTATCTATAGGTATGTACTTCTTCCTCTGTAACTTCCATTCTCATTGCCCTGCGAGAGTCCAGGCATCATTCATAGATGTCCTGCACTATCCAGCATTAGGGTACCCCAGATTGGGCTCAAACTAATATTTGATTTTGGGCTGCTTTGATATGACTTACCACTGTACTTTCAGTCAGCTAACGGTGATCTCTCAACCTGTTATTCGATGAAGAACTCCTTCCCGTGAAGGAGGAGGGGTGACGGAGCTGAGAATAGATTGGTCGGTGGGAGCATTGAAGAAAACAGGCATCACCGATGAGGAAAAGTAGCACTGCGACCACCCAGAGATGCTTCAGGCGTCTTTTGACGATTCACGCAGTGAGCACAAAATTCAAGTTGATAGATTCTTTACAACAGTAAACTTGGATAGAAAGTAGGCTAGGTGACAGAACTGAGATTGACAAGTAGTTCAAGCAACATGAGCTGTGTCCCAGACAAGGCAACTAACATTACAAAATCTGTCAGGGAGACATGAGATTTGTTTCCAAAACACAATGTGAATTGGGTCACATTTTAAGATAATTTCCGGTCATGGCAGATCGTTACCTCCACCACATAGGAAGCTCATTGTTTGTGTTTCTTCAAATCCTTCTACCAAGATTGAAATGATAGATATGACCGAGGTGATCCATCACTCAAGACTGCCTGTGACATTCTTAAATGTGCAAGCATATTGTTTCTGCTTTTCTCTGATGAAAAATTGTTGCATGTCAACATTTGCACTCTGTTTCTGTACTCTAACACATACAAAACAACAAAGTATTGCATACATTATGCTGAACAGAACAGGCGAATTACTATCCCTCCCTATCTCTGTAATCTCCTCCAGCCCCACAACCCGCTCCCACGCCCCCTGCCCTGAGAAGTCCACGCTCCTCTAATTCTGCCCTCTTGAGTAACCCTGATTATAATCGCTCAACCATTGGTGGCCATGCCTTGTGTTGCCTAGGCCTCAAGCTCTGGAACTCCCTGCCTAAAGCTTTCTGCCTCTCTACCTCTCTTTCCTCCTTCAAGATGCTCCTTAAAACCTACCTCTTTGATGAAGCTTTTGGTCACCTGTGCTAATTTCTACATATGCGGCTCAGTGTCAAATTCTTCAATCTCCGAAAAGTCCTGTGAAACGTCTTGAGACGTTTCACTATGTTAACGGCGCTATATAAATACAATTTGTTGTTGTTCTGTGTTAAAACCTGTTTCTTTGACCAAGCTTTTGGTCTCTGCCGTAATTTCTTCTTATGTGGTTCGGTGTCAAATTTATTTGTTTTTTCTTATAACACTCCTGTAAAGCACCTTGGTATGTTTTACTACAATAAAGGCGCTATATAAATACAAGTTGTTGTTGTTGGTAAAGAAGGTCAGACATACTACTGAGAATGCAAGTCAGACTGATTCCATCCAGTGGTGAGAAACTCCAAAACATGTGACTGAGAAATCTGCATGGGTACAATTTCTGCTTTGCTGACACCGAGCACACACGTCATCCTACAGGAGAGTAAACTAGCAAGAAATCTAAAAACAGACATGAAGAGCTTTTACAGGTATATAAAAAGGAAGCGAATTGCTGAAGTAAACATTGGTCCTTTAGAGGATGAGACTGGGGAATTAACAATGGGGAACAGGGAAATGGTGGAGACTTTGAACAAATATTTTGTATCGGTCTTCAGGGTAGAAGCCATTAAAAGCATCCCAATAATTGATAATCAAGTGGCTTTTGGGCGGGGGGGAACTTAAGGGAATAAAGGGTTATGGGGATCAGGCAGGGACGTTGATCTGAGTGAATGATCGGATCAGCCATGATCGTATTTTATGGTGGAGCAGGCTCGAGGGGCCGTATGGCCTACTCCTGCTCCTATTTCTTATATTCTTATGTTCTTATGTAAAACAATCACTATCATTACAGAAAAAGTACTAGGCAAACTAATGGGCTTACATCCTAGAGTCTTAAGAACATATGAACATAAGAACATAAGAAATAGGAGCAGGAGTAGGCCATTACGGTAGAGGACACTAAAAATATTCCAACAGTGGATAGTCAAGGGGTTATAGGGGGGGGAGGAACTTAATACAATCACAATCACTAAGGAGGTGGTACTCAGTAAGGTAATTGGACTAAAGGCAGATAAACCCCTTGGACCTGATGGCTTGCAGCCTAGGGTCTTAAGAGAAGTAACGGCAGGGATTGTGGATTTATTGGTTGTAATTTACCAAAATTCCCTGGATTCTGGGGAGATCCCAGCAGATTGGAAAACTGTAAATGTGACGCGCCTATTTAAAATAGAAGGCAGACACCAAGCAGGAAACTTTAGACCAGTTAGCCTAACATCTGTGGTTGGGAAAATGTTGGAGTCCATTATTAAAGAAGTAGTAGCAGGACATTTGGAAAAGCAAAATTCGGTCAGGCAGAGTCAGCATGGATTTATGCAGAGGAAGTCGTGTTTGACAAATTTGCTGGAATTCTTTGACGATGTAACGAACAGGGTGCATAAAGGAGAACCAATGGATGTGGTGTGTTTGGACTTCCAGAAGGCATTTGACAAGGTGCACAAGATAGAAATTCATGGGGTTGGGGGTAATATATTAGCATGGATAGAGGATTGGCTAACTAACAGAACACAGAGAGTCAGGATAAGTGGTTCATTCTCTGGTTGGCAACTAGTAACTAGTGGGGTGCCGCAGGGATCAGTGCTGGGACCCCAACTATTTACAATCTATATTAACGACATGGAAGAAGGGACTGAGTGTAACGTAGCCATGTTTGCTGATGATACAAAGATGGAAGGAAAAGCAATGTGTGAGGAGGACACAAAAAATCTTCAAAAGGACATAGGCAGGCTAAGTGAGTGGGCCACACATAGAATACTGCATGCAATTTTGGTTTCCATATTTACGAAAGGATATCATTGTTTTGGAGAAAGTTCAGAGAAGGTTCACTAGGTTGATTCTGGAGATGAGGGAGTTGACTTAGGTTGAGTAGGTTGGGCCTTTACCCATTGGAATTCAGAAGAATGAGAGGTGATCTTATCGAAACGCATAAGATTATGAGGGGGCTTGACAAAATGGATGCAGAGAGGATGTTTCCACTGATGGGGAGACTAGAACTAGAGGGCATGATCTTACAATAAGGGACCGCCCATTTAAAATTGAGATGAGGAGAAATTTATTTTCTCAGAGGTTTGTAAATGTGTGGAATTCGCTGCCTCAGAGAGCTGTGGAAGCTGGGACATTGAATAAATTTAAGACAGAAATGGACAGTTTTTTAAACGATAAAGGGATAAGGGGTTATGGGGAGCGGGCAGGGAGGTGGAGCTGAGTCCATGATCAGATCAGCCATGATCTTATTGAATGGCGGAGCAGGCTTGAGGGGCCGTTTGGCCTACGCCTGTTCCTACTTTTTATGTTCTTATGTTCTTATTTGGCCCCTTGAGCCTGCTCCGCCATTCAATAAAATCATGACTGATCTGATATTAAAAGAGGAGGCTGCAGAGATAGTGGATGCATTGCTTGTAATCTACGAAAAGTCCATGGACTCTGGAGAGGTCCCAGCGGACTGGAAAATCACAAATTTAACACCTCTATTTAAGAAAGGAGGGAGACAGAAAGCATGAAACTATAGACCAGTTAGCCTATCATCTGTCATTGGGAAAAAGCTGGAATCTGACATTAAGGAAATAGTACAGGACATTTAGAATATCATAACGCAGTCAAGCAGAGTCAGCATGGTTTTATGAAAGGGAAATCACGTGTGACAAATTTGCTGGAGTTCTTTGAGGATGTAACGAGCAGGGTGGATCAAGGGGAACCAGTAGATGTTGTGCATTTGGATTTCCAGAAAGCAATCGACAAGGTACCACATAAAAGGTTACTGCACACGTTAAGAGCTCACAGGGTTGGGGGTAATATATTAGCATGGAAAAGGGATTGGCTAACTAACAGAAAACAGAGAGTTGGGATAAATGGGTCATTTTCAGGTTGGCAAACTGTAACTAGTGGGGTGCCATATGGATCAGTGCTGGGGCCTCAATTATTTACAATTTATATTAATGACTTGGATGAAGGGATCGAGTGTAATGTAGCCAAATTTGCTGATGATACAAAGATGGGAGGAAAAGCATCGTGTGAGGAGGACACAAAAAATCTGCAAAAGGACATAGACAAGCTATGTGAGTGGGCAAGAATTTGGCAGATGGAGTATAATGTTGGAAAGTGTGAGGTCATGCACTTTGGCAGAAAAAAATCAAAGAGCAAGTTATTATTTAAATGGAGAAAGATTGCAAGGTGTTGCAGTACAGCAGGACCTGGGGGTACTTGTGCATGAAACACAAAAGGTTCGTATGCAGGTGCAGCAAGTGATCAGGAAGGCCAGTGGAATCTTGGCCTTTATTGCAAAGGGGATGGAGTATAAAAGCAGGGAAGTCTTGCTACAGTTATACAGAGTATTGGTGAGGCCACACCTGGAATACTGCGTCCAGTTTTGGTTTCCATATTTACGAAAGGATATACTTGCTTTGGAGGCAGTTCAGAGAAGCTCATAAGGTTGATTCCAGAGATGATTGGGTTGACTTATGAGGAAAGGTTGAGTAGGTTGGGACTCTACTCAGTTCCCAACTTAGTTCTTGACTTAGTTCCCAACTTCCATTGTCGGACAAGCGATTTTTGGAGCAACCTTGATCCGAAGGAAAATCTGCTTCCTTCTCCCTTTCCCAAGAGGATAGTGCGGCCATTGCTCATGCCTCTGCTCTTCCTTGGCCATCATAATGAAAAATAGGGAAATGCCCAATGGAAAGGCCATTGCAATCCTTTGACCTTCTGAACACGTTGAGACGGTGTGGGGATCCTGAAAATATTGTGTTCAGACACTCACAGGACGCTGGATGGCAAAACTGAAGATCCCAGTAACAGAGGAACACAGAAGGAAATTGGAGAGATCAATTCAATCTGCTGGTCCTCCCAGACTGAGAATCACGTAGGAGCTGTAAACCACATCACTACCAGGTGACCAACAGCTCAGCTGTGCCATTATTTTTCAGTCTAAATGGCCGTGGCGAGTTAACTCGCGTAAATCCAGGAAAGCTACATTGGGCGGAAAAGAGGGTCGGCGCTATAGTATCGATTTTTTTGCGGTTTCGGCGAGAGTCTCGCAGAGCAGCGCAAAAGTCCCGGGAAATTATAACGTCGTGTGAACAATGGCAGAGCAGACTTATGCCATAATTTCCTTGGACTTTTGGCACCGCCAAACAGACCCCACATGGTAGGTACAAGTCTCCAGGAAATTCCCGTCCAACTAAACTTTTGATAATTAATGAGTGTCAGTGTCTGCACACTCTTCAGTTTATCTATTGTGAGGTGAAGTTACAGTTGCAGTCCCTTGTTACGTAGTGAATGGTTTAGTGACATAGTTCATTGCCTGTTAAGACTTGGACTGCGGTCAGAACCTGCGCCCTTTTACTCTAATGTTGCTGAAATGCCTAAAGTTAATCGACAATATTAATTATTATTGAAACACTTTAATCAAAAATTGGGGCCAAAGGAATGACTGGAAACCGACAGACCGCAAACATTCAGCATTTCCACCACTTTAGTTTAGAAGGAGAATTATTAAATTATATTGCTGCTTGTGTGCTGTGAGCAACTCTTTAACTTGGGCACCATCTCCTTTTTGTTTAGGTTGGTGGATGGGGGCATGACTGAGCACTGAGGTGTCAGGTCAGCTTTACCCAGACTGTGAGTCTCTCCGGCTGCTGTCAGTCACACAGTGACCCAGCCTGGACTGGGGGAGAGCTGCCCTGGTTCACTGTATGCCCTGGGACACTTTGGGACATTAGCTCCGGCCACACAGACGTCTCCGAGCACAGCCCAGGGACACGGTGCCCCCTCCCATTATGGTCCTGTCATTGCCGAGCTCACCAGCAGTCCTAATTCAGCCCCCTCGGGGACTTCCATCAATTGAAATAACCCACTCCCTCTCTTCAGGCACTAAATGGCACGGCCTGTGGATGGTGCCTTTCCTGGAAATTGTACGCGAGAGGGTTGGTGTCAAGCATTAGTTCCTAAACATGATCTTATTAAATACTTTCTATGAATGTAGATGTTATAACCATGCATCCATTGGATATAAAACATATTAGCATATAACGTTAACGATGAATAGCACGTGGGGTGACTAATTGTAGATTACAATATCTGTTCAGTTTCCATAATAGTACCTAGTCAATTAGCTTATGCCATGCTCTTGTCATGTTTGCAGAGGAAGATATCTAAGAATTAGGCAGAGCGGAGGCGGACCGGAGGAGGGCCTGCTGACATGCACCCTATGACTGATCTGGAGGAGCGTGCCGCAGTATTAGTGGGCAGACATAATCATTCTGGTGGTGCAGATCCCGTTGTTGTGCCACGTGAATAATGTGTAAACCAGTGGCAAACTAGTGGTAATTTAAAGTAATTTAATGCCATTTGATTTTAATATATGAATGATGTGATGTTATGCATGCAGCTTCTATACTCTTCTGTACTCTCATGTTAATCAGGTCTCTCGTTCACATTTATTGCAGTAGTGTTGCTTGTCGTACATATGCCTGCACAGCACAAGCATTCTCATAGAAATATAGAAATATGGAAACATAGAAATTAGGTGCAGGTGTAGGCTTTTCGGCCCTTCGAGCCTGCACCACTATTCAATATGATCATGGCTGATCATGCAACTTCAGTACCCCACTCCTGCTTTCTCTCCATACCCCTTGATTCCTTTGGCCGCAAGGGCCACATCTAACTCCCTTTTGAATATATCTAACGAACTGGCCTCAACAACTTTCTGTGGTAGAGAATTCCACAGGTTCACAATCCTCTGAGTGAAAAAGTTTCTCCTCATCTCGGTCCTAAATGGCTTACCCCTTATCCTTAGACTATGACCCCTGGTTCTGGACTGCCCCAACATTCTTCCTGCATTTAACCTGTCCAATCCCGTCAGAATTTTATATGTTTCTATGAGATCCCCTCTTATTCTTCTTAATTCCAGTGAATATAAGCCTAGTCGATCCAATCTTTCTTCATATGTCATTCCTGTCATCCCGGGAATCAGTCTGGTGAACCTTCGCTGCACTCCCTCAATAGCAAGAATGTCCTTCCTCAGACTGGAGACCAAAACTGAACACAATATTCCAGGTGAGGCCTCACCAAGACCCTGTACAACTGCAGTAAGATCGCCCTGCTCCTGTACTCAAATCGTCTCGGTATGAAGGCCAGCATGCCATTTGCCTTCTTTATCGTCTGCTGTACCTGCATGCCAACTTTCAATGACTGATGTACCATGACACCCAGGTCTCATTGCACCTCCCCTTTTCCGAATATGTCACCATTTAGAAAAATTCTGCCTTCGTGTTTTTGCCACCAAAGTGGATAAACTCACATTTATCTACATTATACTGCATCTGCCATGCATTTGCCCACTCACCTAACCTGTCCAATTCAACCTGCAGCCTCTTAGCATCCTCCTCACAGCTCACACTGCCATCTAGCTTAATGTCATTTGCAAACTTGGAGATATTACATTCAATTCCTTTGTCTAAATCATTAATGTGTATTGTAAATAGCTGGGGTCCCAGCACTGAACCTTGCGGTAACCCACCAGTCACTATCTGCCATTCTGAAAAGGACCTGTTTATTCCTACTGTTTGCTTCCTGTCTGCCAACCAGTTCTCTATCCATGTCAATACGTAACCCCCAATACCATGTGCTTTAATTTTGCACACTAATCTCTTGTTTGGGAGCTTGTTAAAAGCCTTTTGAAAGTCCAAGTACACCACATCCACTGGTTCTCCCTTATCCACTCTACTCGTTACATCCTCAAAAAATTCTACAAGATTTGTCAAGCATGATTTCCCTTTCATAAATCCATGCTGACTTGACCGATCCTGTCACTGCTTTCCAAATGTGCTGCTATTACATCTTTATAATTGATTCCAACATTTTCCCCATGTCGGGCTAACCGGTCTATAATTCCCTGTTTTCTCTCTCCCTCCTTTTTTAAAAAGTGGGGTTACATTAGCTACCCTCCAATCCATAGGAACTGATTCAGAGTCTATAGAATGTTGGAAAATGATCACCAATGCATCCATTATTTCTAGGGCCACTTCCTTAAGTACTGTGGGATACAGACTATCAGACCCTGGGGACTTATCGGCCCTCAATCCCATCAATTTCCCTAACACAATTTCCTGACTGATAAGGATTTCCTTCAGTCAGCCTTTCTCTTCTACTTACCTCAATTATATTTTCCAGCTCCCCAGGCTCCCCAGGCACAATGGGAGGCCCCTGGAGCATTACCCCTACCGCTGCACGTCATGTTCACCACAGAAGAAAATATCACCGAGGAGGAGGAGGATGATGAGCCTGAGATTTCATATGCGGTACCTGTGGCCACCTCATCCTCAACGGATGAAGTAGCGGGGCCAAGCAACTTGCAGCAGAGGATTCCGAGTTGTCCAGTGTCCACCTGACCCCACGGAGGTTGGGTCAACGAGGTACGGCAAATGTCAATGAGGACATGATGTAACTGTCGAAGGCGAGCAACGACATAGGTCAAGAGCTCCTCCAGACAATTGATGGGTTAACCGGCAACATTGCCACACTATCTACCAGAATAACGGATGACATGGGGCAGATGGTTGGGGCAATGGGACGAATGACCGACTCGTCGATGCCTTGCTGGATACAGCACTGCATCCCAAGGTGCCGTACCACCATCCAGCACGACAGATGCGAGATAGGAGGAAGAACTTCCTTCTGACTCAGAAGATGTTTCTTCGCAAACGTCTTCTCCTCAATCCACTGAGGTCATTCTGCCAACGTCATCCACCACTGCCCCCCACCCCACCCCTCCCCCACAGCAGCAGCCCTTGAGGTGCTCTGCTGCAAGACATCTTGGTCCCGTTACTAGGGCATTGAGTGGAAAGTGGAGGTTACGATGAGGGGGGGGGGGTCAAGTTAGATGAAGAAGGCATGGCCACAGGTAGGGGAGGGGGAGCCTTGGTTATTCTTTTATTATTATTTTTTATAATGTGTTGATTATTGATTGTTGGGGGTGGGGGGCTGTGTTCTCATTATATTGTTGTTTCCAAAATGTTGTTCACTGTTAGGAGTTTGGGAGGGGGTGTCTTATATTAGCTTGTTAAAAAAGTATTTTAAATAAGTTGTTTAATTATTAAACAAGTGTATTTAACTTTACAATTGTTGTGAAGTGTCTTCTAATAATGTAAGGCAAAACATCAATACAAGGGTTGGAAACAATGGCCATGGCCAGACCAGGCCATGCCAGGCAAGGATGAAACATAACGCAACTGTAACTGTCACCAACGTAACTTCACGCAAAGCGTTCATTTATGAGCTGCTGACACAACAGTTTTGCAGCCGCATAACTACCACAGGGCTAATCCAGTGGTGTGGGGGGTCGTGCGGGCATGGGTTCATCGCCAGGCTGATTGTCCTCCCCAAGGTCCTCGTCCTCCTCGTCCACCTCCCCTCTCTCCTGAGGTGAACCAGCAGTCCCATTTGGAAATTGTTGTCCTCTCCTGATAGCTAGGTTATACAACCTGCAGCACACCACAATGAACTCAGTGACCTGGTCAGGCTGGTATTGTAGGTTGCGTCCTGAGTGGTCCAGGCATCTGATCAGAACTCCAATTGTCTTTTCGACGATATTGCGTGTGGCTATATGGCTTTCATTGTAGCGCTTCTCAGCTTCTGTCTGGGGTTTTGCAGGAGGGTCATGAGCCAGCTGGCAAGGCCATATCCTTCGTCCCCCAGCATCTAGCCGTGACCTTGTGGCTGACAAACAGGTCATAGACAATGCTCTCATGCAAGATGTGCGCATCATAGATGCTCCCTGGAAAATTTGCATTTACTATCATGATTATTTGCTTGTGGTCAACAATGAGCTGCACATTCAGGGAGTGGAATCCCTTTCGGTTCCGAAACACCTCTGCATCCTGTAAAGCTGTTCACAGGGTGATGTGTGTACAGTCTATTGCTCCCTGCACCTTGGGGATAATCGGGCGTTAGTTTCCATTTTTAATCAAATATGGGCGATAGCCTGAATCTCAACACTTATATGGATGCTACATGGGTGACGATGTGCCGAAAGTATTCCATGAAGAGTATTCAGAACCTTTTTAATTTGCAACCGAACTCCAAATTTTAGCATTGTGCTGCCTTTAACTGTAACATTTTAAGAAAACACCATAAAAATAACAAGCTCAATGATAAAAACTATCAGCTTTAACTTAATGACTAAGAAAATGTTTTTCTCCTTAAATTTAGTAGTTTAAACATTTATAATAACTAAAATGGGCCTCTACAAAGAAAGGTTACAGGGGCAAAATTGCCCCGCACGCGATAACCTTCCGGGACCGGGACATTTATCGCCTGGCCTGGAAGTTCCGCCCCCAGCGTGGAATTCGGCCCTTCTGCCCCTCACAATCCCGCGCCCACCCCTTTGTGCCTCATGAGGGAAATTGCGGGCAGTCAGAGCTGTCCCGGTGGTGGTGAGGGAAGGAACAAATGCATTAGGTAAGTGTGATTGTTTTCCTTTTTGTGATTTGTGTTTATTTGGAGTGGGGAAGGTATGGAGAATGTTTTTGGTGTTTCTTTGTTGATTTCTTTTCACAGGGAAATGTCTCTGAGGGCAATCCAAGGCCAGCTCTTTAGCTCGGTATTTCAGTTGCTCAGCCGGCCTCGAGCCCGAAGAGAGATGTGTGGAAAGCCTCCCTTAGCCCGCCGCTCCACAGTCAAGGACTTCAGGTGAATTTTATGGCTGCAGGCGCAAACCATTTCCCGGCACACAATTTACCGTCCTGACCATTTTACATACCTCGGGAGCCTACTATCAACAATGGCAGAGGTTGATGACAAAGTCCAACACTGCCTTCAGTGTGCCAGTGCAACCTTCGGTTGCCTGAGGAAGAGGGTGTTTGAAGACCAGGTACCTCAAACCTGGCACCAAGCTCATGGTCTACAGAGCAGTATGTTTGGACCAAGGCTACAATGAGGTCTAGAGCCAGATGGTTCTGATGGAATCCATACTGAGCATCTGTGAGCTGATGATTGGTGATTAAGTGCTACTTGATAGCATTCCTTCCATTACATTGCAGATGATTAAAAGTAATCTAACAGAGATGTAATTGTCATAATTGGATTTGTCCTGCTTTTTGAGGACAGGACAATTCAGAAAATTTTCTACATTGTCGAGTAGATACCAGTGTTGTTTCTGTACTGGCATCGGGAGCGAATGGAATCCCCGCTGAGGCACTAAAGTATGGTGGAGAGGCACTGTTGGCATGAATGCATAACCTCATCTCTCTCATTTGGAAGGAGAAGAGCATGCCGGGAGATCTTAGAGATGCAGTAATCGTGACCACCTTGAGAAAAGGGGACAAGTCCAACTGCGACAACTACAGAGGAATCTCCCTGTTGTCGGCCACTGGGAAAGTAATCGCTAGAATCCTCCTCAACCGTCTTCTCCCTGTGGCTGAGGAGCTCCTCCTGGAGTCACAGTGCGGATTTCGTCCACTATGGGGTACATCATCATCATCATCATCATAGGCAGTCCCTCAAAATCAAGGAAGACTTGCTTCCACTCTAAAAATGAGTTCTTAGGTGACTGAATAGTCCACTATTGGAATTATAGTCTCTGTCACAGATGGGCCAGATAGTCGTTGAAGGAAAAGGTGGGTGGGACAGGATTGCCGCACGCTCCTTCCGCTGCCTGTGCTTGGTTTCTGCATGCTTTTGGCGATGAGACTCAAGGTGCTCAGCGCCCTCCCAGATGTACTTCCTCCACTGAGGGCAGTTAGCTGGAGTAAAAACCCTCTTTGGTCTCATCTGTTGCATCGAGTGTTGGGGCGTATGCACTGATGACTGTGGCGTATTGGTTCCGGGATAGGGTGAGTCGGAGAGTCATGAGACGTTCATTAATCTCGCAGGGGGAGTCTTTGAGGTGGTCGACCAGCTTGTTCTTGATAGCGAAACTGTCTCCGTGGAGACAGCACTCTTCCTCTGGTTTGCCTTTCCAGAAGAAGATGTAACCTCCACCTTGTTCCTTGAGCTGGCCTTCCCCTGCCCGCTGGGTCTCGCTTAGGGCGGCGATGTTGACATCGAAGCGTCTAAGTTCCCGGACAACTATGGTGGTGCGGTGTTCCGGCCTGTTACTGTTGGAGTTGTCCATGAGGGTCCTGATGTTCCAGGTCCCGAACTTCAAATTGAGGGGTGGAAGATTCCTGTGCGTGAGTTCTTTTAACGTGGAGTGGCCGTTGCACACTGGCTATCACACAGGCTTAGCTGAGCAAGGTCTTGGTCCAGTGGCAACGGGGTCCAAGACATCTGGAGGCCAGGCACTGCTGTATGAGCCGAATTGCCTTCGGCGAGATGTTGCCCGTAAGCTCGGAATTGAGTAGCACCCTTCTGTGAGATGGTAGGTGATCCGAGGCTTGGCTGGGGGCAGGCATTGGGAATGTCAGAGGTCCATTTTGTGGGGTGGTCAGGGTGTTCAGAGTGGAAGGAGGAGAGGTCAGGGTGTGCAGATTGGTAGGAGGAGAGGTCAGGATGTTCAGAATGGTAGGAGGAGAGGTCAGGATGTTCAGAGTGGTCACAGCCATTGTGCTCACCGCGTGCTGGAGGAGAAGAGGTTAGGTCGTCGATGGGGGGGAAGAGGCCCAGTCGTCGGTGGAGGAGGAGAGGCCCAGTTGTCGGTGGAGGAGAAGAGGCCCAGTCGTCGCAGGAGGAGAAGAGGCCATGTCGTCACTGGAGGAGAAGAGGCCCAGTCGTCATAGGAGGAGAAGAGGCCCAGTCGTCACAGGAGGAGAAGAGGCCCAGTCGTCGCTGGAGGAGAAGAGACCCAGTCGTCACTGGAAGAGGAGAGACCCAGTCGTCACTGGAGGAGGAGAGACCCAGTCGTCTCTGGAGGAGAAGAGGCCCAGTCGTCACTGGAAGAGGAGAGACCCATTCGTCACTGGAGGAGGAGTGACCCAGTCGTCACTGGAGGAGGAGAGACCCAGTCGTCACTGGAGGAGGAGAGACCCAGTCGTCACTGGAGGAGGAGAGGCCCAGTCGTCTCTGGAGGAGGAGAGACCCAGTCGTCTCTGGAGGAGAAGAGGCCCAGTTGTCGGTGGAGGAGAAGAGGCCCAGTCGTCACTGGAGGAGGAGAGACCCAGTCGTCACTGGAGGAGGAGAGACCCAGTCGTCTCTGGAGGAGGAGAGACCCAGTCGTCTCTGGAGGAGAAGAGGCCCAGTCGTCGGTGGAGGAGAAGAGGCCCAGTCGTCACTGGAGGAGGAGAGACCAAGTCGTCACAGGAGGAGGAGAGACCCAGTCATCTCTGGAGGAGGTGAGACCCAGTCGTCACTGGAGGAGGAGAGACCCAGTCGTCACTGGAGGAGGAGAGACCCAGTCATCTCTGGAGGAGGAGAGACCCAGTCGTCACTGGAGGAGGAGAGACCCAGTCATCTCTGGAGGAGGTGAGACCCAGTCGTCACTGGAGGAGGAGAGACCCAGTCGTCACTGGAGGAGGAGAGACCCAGTCGTCACTGGAGAAGGAGAGACCCAGTCGTCTCTGGAGGAGGAGAGACCCAGTCGTCACTGGAGGAGGAGAGACCCAGTCGTCACTGGAGGAGGAGAGACCCAGTCATCTCTGGAGGAGGTGAGACCCAGTCGTCACTGGAGGAGGAGAGACCCAGTCGTCACTGGAGGAGGAGAGACCCAGTAACGTCTCTGGAGGAAGAGAGACCCAGTCGTCACTGGAGGAGAAGAGGCCCAGTCGTCACTGGAGGAGGAGAGACCCAGTCGTCACTGGAGGAGGAGAGACCCAGTCGTCTCTGGAGGAGGAGAGACCCAGTCGTCACTGGAGGAGGAGAGACCCAGTCGTCACTGGAGGAGGAGAGACCCAGTCGTCTCTGGAGGAGGAGAGACCCAGTCGTCTCTGGAGGAGGAGAGATCCAGTCGTCACTGGAGGAGGAGAGGCCCAGTCGTCTCTGGAGGAGGAGAGACCCAGTCGTCTCTGGAGGAGAAGAGGCCCAGTTGTCAGTGGAGGAGAAGAGGCCCAGTCGTCTCTGGAGAAGGAGAGACCCAGTCGTCACTGGAGGAGGAGAGACCCAGTCGTCTCTGGAGGAGAAGAGGCCCAGTCGTCTCTGGAGGAGAAGAGGCCCAGTCGTCTCTGGAGGAGGAGAGACCCAGTCGTCTCTGGAGGAGAAGAGGCCCAGTTGTCGGTGGAGGAGAAGAGGCCCAGTCGTCACTGGAGGAGGAGAGACCCAGTCGTCTCTGGAGGAGAAGAGGCCCAGTCATCTCTGGAGGAGAAGAGGCCCGGTCATCTCTGGAGGAGGAGAGACCCAGTCGTCTCTGGAGGAGGAGAGGCCCAGTCGTCTCTGGAGGAGAAGAGGCCCAGTCATCGCTGGAGGAGAAGAGGCCCAGTCGTCACTGGAGGAGGAGAGACCCAGTTGTCGGTGGAGGAGAAGAGGCCCAGTCGTCTCTGGAGGAGAAGAGGCCCGGTCATCTCTTGAGGAGGAAAGACCCAGTCGTCTCTGGAGGAGGAGAGACCCAGTCGTCTCTGGAGGAGGAGAGACCTAGTCGTCTCTGGACGAGGAGAGACCCAGCCGTCTCTGGAGGAGAAGAGGCCCAGTCGTCTCTGGAGGAGAAGAGGCCCAGTTGTCGGTGGAGGACAAGAGGCCCAGTCGTCTCTGGAGGAGGGGAGGCCCAGTCGTCTCTGGAGGAGAAGAGGCCCAGTTGTCTCTGGAGGAGGAGAGGCCCAGATGTCGGTGGAGGAGAAGAGGCCCAGTCGTCACTAGAGGAGGAGAGGCCCAGTCGTCACTGGAGGAGGAGAGGCCCAGTCGTCTCTGGAGGAGAAGAGGCCCAGTCATCGCTGGAGGAGAAGAGGCCCAGTCGTCACTGGAGGAGGAGAGGCCCAGTCGTCTCTGGAGGAGAAGAGTCCCAGTCGTCACTGGAGGAGGAGAGGCCCAGTTGTCTCTGGAGGAGGAGAGGCCCAGTTGTCTCTGGAGGAGGAGTGACCCAGTCATCTCTGGAGGAGGAGAGGCCCAGTTGTCAGTGGAGGAAAAGAGGCCCAGTCATCTCTGGAGGAGGAGAGACCCAGTCATCACTGGAGGAGAAGAGGCCCAGTCGTCACTGGAGGAGAAGAGGCCCAGTCGTCTCTGGAGGAGGAGACGCCCAGTCATCAATGGAGGAGAAGAGGCCCAGTCGTCACTGGAGGAGGAGAGGCCCAGTCGTCACTGGAGGAGGAGAGGCCCAGTTGTCGGTGGAGGAGAAGAGGCCCAGTCGTCTCTGGAGGAGGAGAGGCCCAGTTGTCACTGGAGGAGGAGAGGCCCAGTCGTCTCTGGAGGAGGAGACGCCCAGTCGTCACTGGAGGAGGAGAGACCCAGTCGTCTCTGGAGGAGGAGAGACCCAGTCGTCACTGGAGGAGAAATGGCCCAGTCGTCACTGGAGGAGGAGAGACCCAGTCGTCACTGGAGGAGGAGAGACCCAGTCGTCACTGGAGGAAGAGAGACCCAGTCGTCACTGGAGGAGGAGAGACCCAGTCGTCACTGGAGGAGGAGAGACCCAGTCGTCGCTGGAGTAGGAGAGACCCAGTCGTCTCTGGAGGAGAAGAGGCCCAGTCGTCTCTGGAGGAGAAGAGGCCCAGTCATCGCTGGAGGAGAAGAGGCCCAGTTGTCGGTGGAGGAGAAGAGGCCCAGTCATCTCTGGAGGAGGAGAGGCCCAGTCGTCACTGGAGGAGGAGAGGCCCAGTCGTCTCTGGAGGAGAAGAGGCCCAGTTGTCGGTGGAGGAGAAGAGGCCCAGTCGTCACTGGAGGAGGAGAGACCCAGTCGTCTCTGGAGGAGGAGAGACCCAGTCGTCTCTGGAGGAGAAGAGGCCCATTCGTCTCTGGAGGAGGAGAGACCCAGTCGTCTCTGGAGGAGAAGAGGCCCAGTCATCGCTGGAGGAGAAGAGGCCCAGTCGTCACTGGAGGAGGGGAGGCCCAGTCGTCTCTGGAGGAGGAGAGACCCAGTCGTCTCTGGAGGAGGAGAGGCCCAGTTGTCGGTGGAGGAGAAGAGGCCCAGTCGTCTCTGGAGGAGAAGAGTCCCGGTCCTCTCTGGAGGAGGAGAGACCCAGTCGTCTCTGGAGGAGGAGAGACCCAGTCG
Source organism: Pristiophorus japonicus (assembly GCF_044704955.1). Taxonomy (NCBI): domain Eukaryota; kingdom Metazoa; phylum Chordata; class Chondrichthyes; family Pristiophoridae; genus Pristiophorus; species Pristiophorus japonicus. Next base: position 34,426,659 of record NC_091977.1, read on the forward strand.
TCTCTGGAGGAGGAGAGACCCAGTCGTCTCTCGACGAGGAGAGACCCAGTCGTCTCTGGAGGAGAAGAGGCCCAGTTGTCGGTGGAGGAGAAGTGGCCCAGTCGTCTCTGGAGGAGGAGAGACCCAGTCGTCTCTGGAGGAGGAGAGACCCAGTCATCTCTGGAGGAGAAGAGGCCCAGTCATCGCTGGAGGAGAAGAGGCCCAGTCGTCACTGGAGGAGGAGAGGCCCAGTCGTCTCTGGAGGAGAAGAGGCCCAGTTGTCTCTGGAGGAGGAGAGGCCCAGATGTCGGTGGAGGAGAAGAGGCCCAGTCGTCACTAGAGGAGGAGAGGCCCAGTCGTCTCTGGAGGAGGAGAGGCCCAGTCGTCTCTGGAGGAGGAGAGGCCCAGTTGTCGGTGGAGGAGAAGAGGCCCAGTCGTCTCTGGAGGAGGAGAGACCAAGTCGTCTCTGGAGGAGGAGAGGCCCAGTTGTCGGTGGAGGAGAAGAGGCCCAGTCGTCTCTGGAGGAGGAGAGACCCAGTCGTCACTGGAGGAGGAGAGACCCAGTCGTCACTGGAGGAGGAGAGACCCAGTCGTCTCTGGAGGAGGAGAGGCCCAGTTGTCGGTGGAGGAGAAGAGGCCCAGTCGTCACTGGAGGAGAAGAGACCCAGTCGTCTCTGGAGGAGGAGAGACCCAGTCGTCTCTGGAGGAGAAGAGGCCCGGTCGTCTCTGGAGGAGAAGAGGCCCAGTCATCGCTGGAGGAGAATAGGCCCAGTCGTCACTGGAGGAGGAGAGGCCCAGTCGTCTCTGGAGGAGGAGAGACCCAGTTGTCTCTGGAGGAGGAGAGGCCCAGTTGTCGGTGGAGGAGAAGAGGCCCAGTCGTCTCTGGAGGAGGAGAGACCCAGTCGTCTCTGGAGGAGGAGAGGCCCAGTCGTCTCTGGAGGAGGAGAGACCCAGTCGTCTCTGGAGGAGAAGAGGCCCAGTCGTCTCTGGAGGAGGAGAGACCCAGTCGTCTCTGGAGGAGAAGAGGCCCAGTCATCGCTGGAGGAGAAGAGGCCCAGTCGTCACTGGAGGAGGAGAGGCCCAGTCGTCTCTGGAGGAGAAGATTCCCAGTCATCACTGGAGGAGGAGAGGCCCAGTTGTCTCTGGAGGAGGAGAGGCCCAGTCGTCTCTGGAGGAGGAGAGACCCAGTCATCGCTGGAGGAGAAGAGGCCCAGTCGTCTCTGGAGGAGAAGAGGCCCAGTCGTCTCTGGAGGAGGAGAGACCCAGTCGTCTCTGGAGGAGAAGAGGCCCAGTCATCGCTGGAGGAGAAGAGGCCCAGTCGTCACTGGAGGAGGAGAGGCCCAGTCGTCTCTGGAGGAGGAGAGACCCAGTCGTCTCTGGAGGAGAAGAGGCCCAGTCGTCTCTGGAGGAGGAGAGACCCAGTCGTCTCTGGAGGAGAAGAGGCCCAGTCATCGCTGGAGGAGAAGAGGCCCAGTCATCACTGGAGGAGGAGAGGCCCAGTCGTCTCTGGAGGAGAAGAGTCCCAGTCGTCACTGGAGGAGGAGAGGCCCAGTTGTCTCTGGAGGAGGAGAGGCCCAGTCGTCTCTGGAGGAGGAGAGACCCAGTCATCTCTGGAGGAGGAGAGGCCCAGTTGTCAGTGGAGGAAAAGAGGCCCAGTCATCTCTGGAGGAGGAGAGACCCAGTCATCACTGGAGGAGAAGAGGCCCAGTCGTCACTGGAGGAGAAGAGGCCCAGTCGTCTCTGGAGGAGGAGACGCCCAGTCATCAATGGAGGAGAAGAGGCCCAGTCGTCACTGGAGGAGGAGAGGCCCAGTCGTCACTGGAGGAGGAGAGGCCCAGTTGTCGGTGGAGGAGAAGAGGCCCAGTCGTCTCTGGAGGAGGAGAGGCCCAGTTGTCACTGGAGGAGGAGAGGCCCAGTCGTCTCTGGAGGAGGAGACGCCCAGTCGTCACTGGAGGAGGAGAGACCCAGTCGTCACTGGAGGAGAAATGGCCCAGTCGTCACTGGAGGAGGAGAGACCCAGTCGTCACTGGAGGAGAAATGGCCCAGTCGTCACTGGAGGAGGAGAGACCCAGTCGTCACTGGAGGAGGAGAGACCCAGTCGTCACTGGAGGAGGAGAGACCCAGTCGTCACTGGAGGAAGAGAGACCCAGTTGTCGGTGGAGGACAAGAGCCCCAGTCGTCTCTGGAGGAGGGGAGGCCCAGTCGTCTCTGGATGAGAAGAGGCCCAGTTGTCTCTGGAGGAGGAGAGGCCCAGATGTCGGTGGAGGAGAAGAGGCCCAGTCGTCACTAGAGGAGGAGGGGCCCAGTCGTCTCTGGAGGAGGAGAGGCCCAGTCATCTCTGGAGGAGGAGAGGCCCAGTTGTCGGTGGAGGAGAAGAGGCCCAGTCGTCTCTGGAGGAGGAGAGACCCAGTCGTCTCTGGAGGAGGAGAGGCCCAGTTGTCGGTGGAGGAGAAGAGGCCCAGTCGTCTCTGGAGGAGAAGAGGCCCAGTCATCGCTGGAGGAGAAGAGGCCCAGTCGTCACTGGAGGAGGAGATGCCCAGTCGTCTCTGGAGGAGGAGAGGCGCAGTTGTCGGTGGAGGAGAAGAGTCCCAGTCGTCTCTGGAGGAGGAGAGACCCAGTCGTCTCTGGAGGAGGAGAGGCCCAGTCGTCTCTGGAGGAGGAGAGACCCAGTCGTCACTGGAGGAGGAGAGACCCAGTCGTCGCTGGAGGAGGAGAGACCCAGTCGTCTCTGGAGGAGGAGAGACCCAGTCGTCTCTGGAGGAGAAGAGGCCTAGTTGTCGGTGGAGGAGAAGAGGCCCAGTCGTCACTGGAGGAGGAGAGGCCCAGTCATCTCTGGAGGAGGAGAGGCCCAGTCGTCTCTGGAGGAGGAGAGACCCAGTCGTCTCTGGAGGAGAAGAGGCCCAGTCGTCTCTGGAGGAGGAGAGACCCAGTCGTCTCTGGAGGAGAAGAGGCCCAGTCATCGCTGGAGGAGAAGAGGCCCAGTCGTCACTGGAGGAGGAGAGACCCAGTCGTCTCTGGAGTAGGAGAGGCCCAGTCGTCTCTGGAGGAGGAGAGGCCCAGTTGTCGGTGGAGGAGAAGAGGCCCAGTCGTCTCTGGAGGAGGAGAGACCAAGTCGTCTCTGGAGGAGGAGAGGCCCAGTTGTCGGTGGAGGAGAAGAGGCCCAGTCGTCTCTGGAGGAGGAGCGACCCAGTCGTCACTGGAGGAGGAGAGACCCAGTCGTCACTGGAGGAGGAGAGACCCAGTCGTCTCTGGAGGAGGAGAGGCCCAGTTGTCGGTGGAGGAGAAGAGGCCCAGTCGTCACTGGAGGAGGAGAGACCCAGTCGTCTCTGGAGGAGGAGAGGCCCAGTTGTCGGTGGAGGAGAAGAGGCCCAGTCGTCTCTGGAGGAGGAGAGACCCAGTCGTCTCTGGAGGAGAAGAGGCCCAGTCGTCTCTGGAGGAGAAGAGGCCCAGTCATCGCTGGAGGAGAAGAGGCCCAGTCGTCACTGGAGGAGGAGAGGCCCAGTCGTCTCTGGAGGAGGAGAGACCCAGTTGTCTCTGGAGGAGGAGAGGCCCAGTTGTCGGTGGAGGAGAAGAGGCCCAGTCGTTACTGGAGGAGGAGAGACCCAGTCGTCTCTGGAGGAGGAGAGGCCCAGTCGTCTCTGGAGGAGGAGAGACCCAGTCGTCTCTGGAGGAGAAGAGGCCCAGTCGTCTCTGGAGGAGGAGAGACCCAGTCGTCTCTGGAGGAGAAGAGGCCCAGTCATCGCTGGAGGAGAAGAGGCCCAGTCGTCACTGGAGGAGGAGAGGCCCAGTCGTCTCTGGAGGAGAAGAGTCCCAGTCGTCACTGGAGGAGGAAAGGCCCAGTTGTCTCTGGAGGAGGAGAGGCCCAGTCGTCTCTGGAGGAGGAGAGACCCAGTCATCTCTGGAGGAGGAGAGGCCCAGTTGTCAGTGGAGGAAAAGAGGCCCAGTCATCTCTGGAGGAGGAGAGACACAGTCATCACTGGAGGAGAAGAGGCCCAGTCGTCACTGGAGGAGAAGAGGCCCAGTCGTCTCTGGAGGAGGAGACGCCCAGTCATCAATGGAGGAGAAGAGGCCCAGTCGTCACTGGAGGAGGAGAGGCCCAGTCGTCACTGGAGGAGGAGAGGCCCAGTTGTCGGTGGAGGAGAAGAGGCCCAGTCGTCTCTGGAGGAGGAGAGGCCTAGTTGTCACTGGAGGAGGAGAGGCCCAGTCGTCTCTGGAGGAGGAGACGCCCAGTCGTCACTGGAGGAGGAGAGACCCAGTCGTCTCTGGAGGAGGAAGACCCAGTCGTCACTGGAGGAGAAATGGCCCAGTCGTCACTGGAGGAGGAGAGACCCAGTCGTCACTGGAGGAGGAGAGACCCAGTCGTCACTGGAGGAAGAGAGACCCAGTCGTCACTGGAGGAGGAGAGACCCAGTCGTCACTGGAGGAGGAGAGACCCAGTCGTCGCTGGAGGAGGAGAGACCCAGTCGTCTCTGGAGGAGGAGACGCCCAATCATCACTGGAGGAGGAGAGGCCCAGTCGTCTCTGGAGGAGGAGACGCCCAGTCATTAATGGAGGAGGAGAGGCCCAGTCGTCTCTGGAGGAGGAGAGACCCAGTCGTTTCTGGAGGAGGAGAGGCCCAGTTGTCGGTGGAGGAGAAGAGGCCCAGTCGTCTCTGGAGGAGGAGAGACCCAGTCGTCTCTGGAGGAGAAGAGGCCCAGTCGTCTCTGGAGGAGACGAGGCCCAGTCATCGCTGGAGGAGAAGAGGCCCAGTCGTCACTGGAGGAGGAGATGCCCAGTCGTCTCTGGAGGAGGAGAGGCCCAGTTGTCGGTGGAGGAGAAGAGTCCCAGTAGTCTCTGGAGGAGGAGAGACCCAGTCGTCTCTGGAGGAGGAGAGGCCCAGTCGTCTCTGGAGGAGGAGAGACCCAGTCGTCTCTGGAGGAGAAGAGGCCCAGTCGTCTCTGGAGGAGGAGAGGCCCAGTCGTCTCTGGAGGAGAAGAGGCCCAGTCGTCACTGGAGGAGGAGAGGCCCAGTTGTCTCTGGAGGAGGAGAGGCCCAGTCATCTCTGGAGGAGGAGAGACCCAGTCATCTCTGGAGGAGGAGAGGCCCAGTTGTCGGTGGAGGAGAAGAGGCCCAGTCATCTCTGGAGGAGGAGAGACCCAGTCATCACTGGAGGAGGAGAGGCCCAGTCGTCACTGGAGGAGAAGAGGCCCAGTCGTCTCTGGAGGAGGAGACGCCCAGTCATCAATGGAGGAGAAGAGGCCCAGTCGTCACTGGAGGAGGAGAGGCCCAGTCGTCACTGGAGGAGGAGAGGCCCAGTCGTCTCTGGAGGAGGAGAGGCCCAGTCGTCTCTGGAGGAGAAGAGGCCCAGTCGTCACTGGAGGAGGAGAGGCCCAGTTGTCTCTGGAGGAGGAGAGGCCCAGTCGTCTCTGGAGGAGGAGAGACCCAGTCATCTCTGGAGGAGGAGAGGACAAGTTGTCGGTGGAGGAGAAGAGGCCCAGTCATCTCTGGAGGAGGAGAGACCCAGTCATCACTGGAGGAGGAGAGGCCCAGTCGTCTCTGGAGGAGGAGAGACCCAGTTGTCTCTGGAGGAGGAGAGGCCCAGTTGTCGGTGGAGGAGAAGAGGCCCAGTCGTCACTGGAGGAGGAGAGACCCAGTCGTCTCTGGAGGAGGAGAGGCCCAGTCGTCTCTGGAGGAGGAGAGACCCAGTCGTCTCTGGAGGAGAAGAGGCCCAGTCGTCTCTGGAGGAGGAGAGACCCAGTCGTCTCTGGAGGAGAAGAGGCCCAGTCATCGCTGGAGGAGAAGAGGCCCAGTCGTCACTGGAGGAGGAGAGGCCCAGTCGTCTCTGGAGGAGAAGAGTCCCAGTCGTCACTGGAGGAGGAGAGGCCCAGTTGTCTCTGGAGGAGGAGAGGCCCAGTCGTCTCTGGAGGAGGAGTGACCCAGTCATCTCTGGAGGAGGAGAGGCCCAGTTGTCAGTGGAGGAAAAGAGGCCCAGTCATCTCTGGAGGAGGAGAGACCCAGTCATCACTGGAGGAGAAGAGGCCCAGTCGTCACTGGAGGAGAAGAGGCCCAGTCGTCTCTGGAGGAGGAGACGCCCAGTCATCAATGGAGGAGAAGAGGCCCAGTCGTCACTGGAGGAGGAGAGGCCCAGTCGTCACTGGAGGAGGAGAGGCCCAGTTGTCGGTGGAGGAGAAGAGGCCCAGTCGTCTCTGGAGGAGGAGAGGCCCAGTTGTCACTGGAGGAGGAGAGGCCCAGTCGTCTCTGGAGGAGGAGACGCCCAGTCGTCACTGGAGGAGGAGAGACCCAGTCGTCTCTGGAGGAGGAAGACCCAGTCGTCACTGGAGGAGAAATGGCCCAGTCGTCACTGGAGGAGGAGAGACCCAGTCGTCACTGGAGGAGGAGAGACCCAGTCGTCATTGGAGGAAGAGAGACCCAGTCGTCACTGGAGGAGGAGAGACCCAGTCGTCACTGGAGGAGGAGAGACCCAGTCGTCGCTGGAGGAGGAGAGACCCAGTCGTCTCTGGAGGAGGAGACGCCCAATCATTAATGGAGGAGGAGAGGCCCAGTCGTCTCTGGAGGAGGAGAGACCCAGTCGTTTCTGGAGGAGGAGAGGCCCAGTTGTCGGTGGAGGAGAAGAGGCCCAGTCGTCTCTGGAGGAGGAGAGACCCAGTCGTCTCTGGAGGAGAAGAGGCCCAGTCGTCTCTGGAGGAGAAGAGGCCCAGTCATCGCTGGAGGAGAAGAGGCCCAGTCGTCACTGGAGGAGGAGATGCCCAGTCGTCTCTGGAGGAGGAGAGACCCAGTCGTCTCTGGAGGAGGAGAGGCCCAGTTGTCGGTGGAGGAGAAGAGTCCCAGTCGTCTCTGGAGGAGGAGAGACCCAGTCGTCTCTGGAGGAGGAGAGGCCCAGTCGTCTCTGGAGGAGGAGAGACCCAGTCGTCTCTGGAGGAGAAGAGGCCCAGTCGTCTCTGGAGGAGGAGAGGCCCAGTCGTCTCTGGAGGAGGAGAGGCCCAGTTGTCGGTGGAGGAGAAGAGTCCCAGTCGTCTCTGGAGGAGGAGAGACCCAGTCGTCTCTGGAGGAGGAGAGGGTCAGTCGTCACTGGAGGAGGAGAGGCCCAGTTGTCTCTGGAGGAGGAGAGGCCCAGTCGTCTCTGGAGGAGGAGAGACCCAGTCATCTCTGGAGGAGGAGAGGCCCAGTTGTCGGTGGAGGAGAAGAGGCCCAGTCGTCTCTGGAGGAGAAGAGGCCCAGTCGTCACTGGAGGAGGAGAGGCCCAGTTGTCTCTGGAGGAGGAGAGGCCCAGTCGTCTCTGGAGGAGGAGAGACCCAGTCATCTCTGGAGGAGGAGAGGCCCAGTTGTCGGTGGAGGAGAAGAGGCCCAGTCATCTCTGGAGGAGGAGAGACCCAGTCATCACTGGAGGAGGAGAGGCCCAGTCGTCTCTGGAGGAGGAGAGACCCAGTTGTCTCTGGAGGAGGAGAGGCCCAGTTGTCGGTGGAGGAGAAGAGGCCCAGTCGTCACTGGAGGAGGAGAGACCCAGTCGTCTCTGGAGGAGGAGAGGCCCGTTCGTCTCTGGAGGAGGAGAGACCCAGTCGTCTCTGGAGGAGAAGAGGCCCAGTCGTCTCTGGAGGAGGAGAGACCCAGTCGTCTCTGGAGGAGAAGAGGCCCAGTCATCGCTGGAGGAGAAGAGGCCCAGTCGTCACTGGAGGAGGAGAGGCCCAGTCGTCTCTGGAGGAGAAGATTCCCAGTCGTCACTGGAGGAGGAGAGGCCCAGTTGTCTCTGGAGGAGGAGAGGCCCAGTCGTCTCTGGAGGAGGAGTGACCCAGTCATCTCTGGAGGAGGAGAGGCCCAGTTGTCAGTGGAGGAAAAGAGGCCCAGTCATCTCTGGAGGAGGAGAGACCCAGTCATCACTGGAGGAGAAGAGGCCCAGTCGTCACTGGAGGAGAAGAGGCCCAGTCGTCTCTGGAGGTGGAGACGCCCAGTCATCAATGGAGGAGAAGAGGCCCAGTCGTCACTGGAGGAGGAGAGGCCCAGTCGTCACTGGAGGAGGAGAGGCCCAGTTGTCGGTGGAGGAGAAGAGGCCCAGTCGTCTCTGGAGGAGGAGAGGCCCAGTTGTCACTGGAGGAGGAGAGGCCCAGTCGTCTCTGGAGGAGGAGACGCCCAGTCGTCACTGGAGGAGGAGAGACCCAGTCGTCTCTGGAGGAGGAAGACCCAGTCGTCACTGGAGGAGAAATGGCCCAGTCGTCACTGGAGGAGGAGAGACCCAGTCGTCACTGGAGGAGGAGAGACCCAGTCGTCACTGGAGGAAGAGAGACCCAGTCGTCACTGGAGGAGGAGAGACCCAGTCGTCACTGGAGGAGGAGAGACCCAGTCGTCGCTGGAGGAGGAGAGACCCAGTCGTCTCTGGAGGAGGAGACGCCCAATCATTAATGGAGGAGGAGAGGCCCAGTCGTCTCTGGAGGAGGAGAGACCCAGTCGTTTCTGGAGGAGGAGAGGCCCAGTTGTCGGTGGAGGAGAAGAGGCCCAGTCGTCTCTGGAGGAGGAGAGACCCAGTCGTCTCTGGAGGAGAAGAGGCCCAGTCGTCTCTGGAGGAGAAGAGGCCCAGTCATCGCTGGAGGAGAAGAGGCCCAGTCGTCACTGGAGGAGGAGATGCCCAGTCGTCTCTGGAGGAGGAGAGACCCAGTCGTCTCTGGAGGAGGAGAGGCCCAGTTGTCGGTGGAGGAGAAGAGTCCCAGTCGTCTCTGGAGGAGGAGAGACCCAGTCGTCTCTGGAGGAGGAGAGGCCCAGTCGTCTCTGGAGGAGGAGAGACCCAGTCGTCTCTGGAGGAGAAGAGGCCCAGTCGTCTCTGGAGGAGGAGAGGCCCAGTCGTCTCTGGAGGAGGAGAGGCCCAGTTGTCGGTGGAGGAGAAGAGTCCCAGTCGTCTCTGGAGGAGGAGAGACCCAGTCGTCTCTGGAGGAGGAGAGGGTCAGTCGTCACTGGAGGAGGAGAGGCCCAGTTGTCTCTGGAGGAGGAGAGGCCCAGTCGTCTCTGGAGGATGAGAGACCCAGTCATCTCTGGAGGAGGAGAGGCCCAGTTGTCGGTGGAGGAGAAGAGGCCCAGTCATCTCTGGAGGAGGAGAGACCCAGTCATCACTGGAGGAGGAGAGGCCCAGTCGTCACTGGAGGAGAAGAGGCCCAGTCGTCTCTGGAGGAGGAGACGCCCAGTCATCAATGGAGGAGAAGAGGCCCAGTCGTCACTGGAGGAGGAGAGGCCCAGTCGTCACTGGAGGAGGAGAGGCCCAGTCGTCTCTGGAGGAGGAGAGGCCCAGTCGTCTCTGGAGGAGAAGAGGCCCAGTCGTCACTGGAGGAGGAGAGGCCCAGTTGTCTCTGGAGGAGGAGAGGCCCAGTCGTCTCTGGAGGAGGAGAGACCCAGTCATCTCTGGAGGAGGAGAGGCCCAGTCGTCTCTGGAGGAGGAGATGCCCAGTCATCAATGGAGGAGAAGAGGCCCAGTCGTCACTGGAGGTGGAGAGGCCCAGTTGTCACTGGAGGAGGAGAGATCCAGTCGTCACTGGAGGAGGAGAGACCCAGTCGTCTCTGGAGGAGGAGAGGCCCAGTCGTCTCTGGAGGAGGAGAGACCCAGTCGTCACTGGAGGAGGAGAGACCCAGTCGTCACTGGAGGAGGAGAGGCCCAGTCGTCTCTGGAGGAGGAGAGACCCAGTCGTCACTGGAGGAGAAACGGCCCAGTCGTCACTGGAGCAGGAGAGACTCAGTCGTCACTGGAGGAGGAGAGACCCAGTCGTCACTGGAGGAGGAGAGACCCAGTCGTCGCTGGAGGAGGAGAGACCCAGTCGTCTCTGGAGGAGGAGACGCCCAGTCATCAATGGAGGAGAAGAGGCCCAGTCGTCTCTGGAGGAGAAGAGGCCCAGTCGTCACTGGAGGAGGAGGGACCCCGTCGTCACTGGAGGAGAAACGGCCCAGTCGTCACTGGAGGAGGAGAGACCCAGTCGTCACTGGAGGAGGAGAGACCCAGTCGTCTCTAGAGGAGGAGAGACCCAGTTGTCACTGGAGGAGAAATGGCCCAGTTGGCGTTGGAGGAATTTATTGCCCATCTCTCGTTGCCCTTCAAAAGGTGGTGAACTGCTGCAATCTGTGTGGTGAAGGTACTCCCGCGGTGCTCTTTTGGAGGGAGTGCCAGTGCTGATGAAGGAATAGTAATTAAATATATATTAGTTTCAGATGGAAGTTACAATAGTGGACTTAAATGTAGAGCAAACTGGGGAAAATTGTGATTTTAGTGCCCCAAAAAAAAAAAAAAAAAAAAAAAAAAAAAAAAAAAAAAAAAAAGGGGGGGGGGGGAAAAAAGGGCCTTGTAAATGTCTGGAGTGCCACCCAGGCCGGGTGGCACCGTTTAATGTTTTTATGTTTTGCAGGTAAACTCAAAAGAGTTAAAAGTAGAGCAAACAAGAGAGTTTAACTTTTTTATTCATTCCTCATGTGTAACTTTCTTTTTCTTGTAATGTAATAAATACATTGTTATACCTTCTTCCAAATGAACTATCATTTTCCACTGATTGCTGTATGACAACAATAGGATCTTTTTGCATTTGGTTTCAATTATTTTAAAGCGACAGCATTAAGGCTTTAAAATGGAAGCTATCGAAGATCAGCCCTGATCATATTATATGGCATATGAGGCCATGTGGCCTACTCCTGCTCCTAATGCTTATGTTCTTATAGAAACATAGAAAATAGGTGCAGGAGTAGGCCATTCGGCCCTGCAAGTCTGCACCACCATTCAATATGATCATGGCTGATCATGCACTTCAGTACCCCTTTCCTGCTTTCTCTCCATATCCCTTGATCCCTTTAGTCGTAGGGCCACATCTAACTCCCTTTTGAATGTATCCAAAGAACTGGCCTCAACAAATTTCTGTGGTAGAGAATTCCACAGGTTCACCACTCTCTGGGTGAAGAAGTTTCTCCTCATCTCGGTCCTAAATGGCTTACCCCTTATCCTTAGACTGTGACCCCTGGTTCTGGACTTCTCCAACATCGGGATCATTCTTCCTGTCCAATCCTGTCAGAATTTTAAATGTTTCTATGAGATCCCCTCTCATTCTTCTAAATTCCAGTGAATATAAGCCTAGTCGATCCAGTCTTTCTTCATGTATCAGTCCTGCCATCCCGGGCATCAGTCTGGTGAACCATCGTTGCACTCCTTCTGTTGTGTATGGAGAAAGTGTCAGGCTGAACACTGTGAGCTCAAAGTAAAGTGTGACCTTAGTCTTTTATTGCAGGTCTCCAGACCTCTCCAACTTGTGAAGCCTTCTTAAATGCCTGTGCTCCCAAGGGATTATGGGATCCCTTGGGACTCCGGGGAATAAGCCCTCTGGTGGCTGTACAGAGTAAATACAAGTCCACATATATAACAACATTCCCCTCCAAAGTCAATGGTGTAACTATTTACAATGTGAGTCGATCTGGGGCCCTTCTTGCCCTGGTTGATTATCTCGGTGTGAAAACTGGTGTTGTTGAATCATTTGTTGGGCCCTCGCTGGGCTGCTGTGCAGCTGGCCTTGCTGGGCTGTCTGATGTGTTGGGCCCTGCAGGGCTGCTGTGGGTGATGGGTTTTGCTTCATGGTCAACTGTGGTGTCGGTTGCCACTGGTGTGTGTATTGGGGGATCAAAAAATGTAGGGTCCAAGCTGGGTTGCTCAGGGTAGTTCGTGAATCTGAGATTGATTTGGTCCAAGTGTTTCCGGTGAATGAATCCATTTGAAAGTTTGACCCGAAACACCCTGCTCCCCTCTTTGGCCACGACAGTGCCGGGAAGCCACTTGGGACCTTGTCCATAATTTAATATAAATACAGGATCATTGACTTCAATCTCGTGTGACACATTGGCGCTATCATGGTATGCACTTTGTTGAAGCCGCCTTCTCTCTACCTGTTCATGTAGATCAGGGTTAACTAACGAGAGCCTTGTCTTAAGTGCTCTTTTCATGAGCAGTTCAGCAGGTGGGATCCCAGTGAGTGAGTGTGGTCTCGTGCAGTAGCTAAGCAGGACTCGGGATAGGCGAGTCTGCAGTGAGCCTTCAGTTACCCTCTTCAAGCCTTGCTTGATGGTTTGCACTGCTCTCTCTGCCTGACCATTTGACACCGGTTTAAACGGGGCAGACGGGACATGTTTGATCCCGTTACGGGTCATGAATTCTTTGAACTCAGCACTGGTAAAACATGGCCTGTTGTCGTTCACCAGGACATCGGGTAAGCTGTGTGTGGCAAACATGGCCCGTAGGCTTTCAGTGGCAGCAGCAGACATGCTAGCCGACATTATCTCACATTCAATCCACTTGGAGTACCCGTCGACAACCACAAAGAACATTTTACCCAAGAACGGGCCTGCATAGTCAACGTGTACCCTAGACCACGGTTTGGAGGGCCGAGACTATAAATTTAGCGGCGCCTCCCTGGGTACATTGCGTAACTGTGAGCATGTATTACATTTGTGAACACAGGACTCTAAGTCCGCATCGATACCGGGCCACCACTCGTGGGATCTGGCTATCGCTTTCATCATTACGATGCCTGGGTGGGTACTGTGAAGTTCATTGATAAAGGTGTCTCTGCCCTTCTTGGGGACCTCTACTCGATTTCCCCACAGAAAGCAGTCTGCCTGTATAGACATTTCAACTTTGCACCGTTGGAACGGCTTTATCTCTTCCTGCATTTCCACTGGGAAACTGGACCAGCTCCTGTGAGGCACACAGCTTTTGACTAGATACATTAAGGGGTCCTGGCTTGTCCAGGTTTTGATCTACCGGGCGGTGATGGGTGATTGCTCACTCTCAAATAGTAAAAGCTTTTACCGATATATAAAACGGAAGAGAGTGACTAAAGTAAATGTTGGTCCCTTAGAAGATGAGAAAGGGGATTTAATAATGGGAAATGTGGAAATGGCTGAGACCTTAAACAATTATTTTGCTTCGGTCTTCACAGTGGAAGACACAAAAACCATGCCAAAAATTGCTGGTCATGAGGATGTGGGAAGGGAGGACCTTGAGACAATCACTATCACTCGGGAGGTAGTGCTGGATAGGCTAATGGGACTCAAGGTAGACAAGTCCCCTGGTCCTGATGAAATGCATCCCAGGGTATTAAAAGAGATGGCAGAAGTTATAGCAGATGCATTCGTTATAATCTACCAAAATTCTCTGGACTCTGGGGAGGTACCAGCGGATTGGAAAGCAGCTAATGTAACGCCTCTGTTTAAAAAAAGGGGGCAGACAAAAAGTGGGTAACTATAGGCCGGTTAGTTTAACATCCGTAGTGGGGAAAATGCTTGAAGCTGTCATTAAGGAAGAAATAGCGGGACATCGAGATAGGAATAGTGCAATCAAGCAGACGCAACATGGATTCATGAAGGGGAAATCATGTTTAACTAATTTACTGGAATTCTTTGAGGATATAACGAGCATGGTGGATAGAAGTGTACCGATGGATGTGGTGTATTTAGATTTCCAAAAGGCATTTGATAAGGTGCCACACAAAATGTTACTGCAGAAGATAAAGGTACGTGGAGTCAGAGGAAATGTATTAGCATGGATTGAGAATTGGCTGGCTAACAGATAGCAGAGAGTCGGGATAAATGGGTCCTTTTCGGGTTGGAAATTGGTGGTTAGTGGTGTGCCACAGGGATCGGTGCTGGGACCACAACTGTTTACAATATACATAGATGACCTGGAAGAGGGGACAGAGTGTAGTGTAACAAAATTTGCAGATGGCACAAAGATTAGTGGGAAAGCGGGTTGTGTAGAGGACACAGAGAGGCTGCAAAGAGATTTAGATAGGTTAAGCGAATGGGCTAAGGTTTGCAGATGGAATACAATGTCGGAAAATGTGAGGTCATCCACCTTGGAAAAAAAAACAGTAAAAGGGAATATTACTTGAATGGGGAGAAATTACAACATGCTGCGGTGCAGAGGGACCTGGGGGTCCTTGTGCATGAATCCCAAAAAGTTAGTTTGCAGGTACAGCAGGTAATCAGGAAGGCGAATGCAATGTTGGCCTTCATTGCGAGAGGGATGGAGTACAAAAGCAGGGAGGTCCTGCTGCAACTGTACAGGGTATTGGTGAGGCCGCACCTGGAGTACTGCGTGCAGTTTTGGTCACTTACTTAAGGAAGGATATACTAGCTTTGGAGGGGGTACAGAGACGATTCACGAGGCTGATTCCGGAGATGAGGGGGTTACCTTATGATGATAGATTGAGTAGACTGGGTCTTTAATCGTTGGAGTTCAGAAGGATGAGGGGTGATCTTATAGAAACATTTAAAATAATGAAAGGGATAGACAAGATAGAGGCAGAGAGGTTGTTTCCACTGGTCGTGGGGACTTGAACTAGGGGGCACTGCCTCAAAATACGGGGGTATCAATTTAAAACCGAGTTGAGAAGGAATTTCTTCTCCCAGAGGGTTGTGAATCTGTGGAATTCTCTGCCCAAGGAAGCAGTTGAGGCTAGCTCATTGAATGTATTCAAATCACAGATAGATAGATTTTTAACCAATAAGGGAATTAAGGGTTATGGGGAGCGGGCGGGTAAGTGGAGCTGAGTTCAGGCCAGATAAGCCATGATCTTTTTAAATGACAGAGCATGCTCGAGGGGCTAGATGGCCTACTCCTGTTCCTAATTCTTATGTGCTTAAATGCTTCCATAACCATGGCTAGATCTGCGGGCTGCGCCATTTCCACCCCCGTGGTCGGCTATGACAGCCTACTGAGAGCATCGGCGCAGTTTTCTGTGCTTGACCTGTGGCAGATGGCGTAGTTGTATGAGGACAACATGAGCGCCCATCTCGATGTAGGCCGATGCATTGGTATTTATCCCTTTACTCTCGAAAAACAGGGATATAAGTGGCTTATGGTCAGTTTCCAATTCGAATTTTAGCCCAAACAGGTATTGATGCATTTTCTTTGCCCCATAGACACACGCTAACGCTTCTTTTTCAATCATGCTATAGGCTCTCTCAGCCTTAGATAGACTCCTGGATGCATAAGCAACCGGATGCAGTTTCCCAAAATCATTAGCTTGTTGCAATACACACCTAATGCTATATGACGACGCATCACATGCTCGTACCAAACGCTTACATGGATCATACAACACAAGCAATTTGTTTGCGCATAACTATTTTCTCACTTTTACAAAGGCATTTTTTTGGCTTTTGCCCCAAACCCATTCACTCTCTTTTTGTAGTTAGACATGTAATGGTTCTAGCAGGGTGCTGAGTCCCAGTAAGAAGTTACCAAAGTAGTTCAAGAGACCCAGAAACGACCGCAGCTCCGTCACGTTCTGTGGCATCGGTGCATTCTCGATTGCCTCCATCTTCATGTTGGTGGGACTGATGCCGTCTGCCGCAATCCTCCTTCCCAGGAACTCCACTTCAGGCATCAGGAAAACGCACTTCGAGTGTTTTAATCTGAGCCCTACGCGGTTGAGTCGACTAAGACACTCCTCCAGGTTCTGTAGGTGCTCGACTGTGTTCTGACCTGTGACCAAGATGTCGTCATGGAAGACAACAGTGTGCAGGACTGACTTCAGTAAGCTTTCCATGTTTCTCTGGAATATCGCCGCCACTGATCGGATTCCAAATGGGCATCTGTAATCGACAAAAAGACCTTTGTGTGTGTTGATACAGGTTCGAGTTAGGGTTCGGATTTGGGTTCGATGATTCCTCCAGTTCCTGCGTCATGTAGGCTGAAGTCAGATCTAGCTTCGTGAACGTCTTTCCTCCCGCCAGTGTTGCAAAGAGGTCGTCGGCCTTTGGTAGTGGGTATTGGTCCTGTAGGGAGAAACGATTGATAGTTTCTTTGTAATCGCCACAGATTCTGACGATGCTGTCTCCCTTGACAACTGGGATGATAGGACTGGCCCACTCGCTGAACTCGATCGGTGAAATGATGCCCTCTCTTTGCAGCCGGTCTAGCTCGATCTCTATCCTTTCTCTCATCATGTATGATACTGCTCTCGCCTTGTGATGGATGGGTTGCGCCCCCGGAATTAGGTGGATCTGCACTTTTGCTCCTTGGAATTTCCCGATGCCTGGTTCGAACAGTGAAGGAAATTTGTTTAAGACCTGGGCACGCGAAGTATCGTCAGCGTCAATAGCGCTCGGACGTCGTCCCAGTTCGAGCGTATCTTTCCCAGCCAGCTCCTGCCAAGCAACCTGGGACCATCGACTGGTACCACCCAGAGTGCTAGCTTGTGTGGCGCTCCATCATAGGAGACCTTTACGGTGGCACTTGTAATTACAGGAATCAATTTTTTTGTGTAAGTTCTTCGTTTCGTGCAAACCGGAGTTAAGACTGGCCTATGGGCCTTGTTGTACCACAACCTTTCGAAAGTCTTTTTGCCCACGATGGACTGGCTCGCGCCTGTGTCCAGCTCCATTGACACTGGGAGTCCATTTAGTTCAACATTCAACATTATCGGGGCAATTCGTGGTGACTGTGTGCACCCCATGTACCTCTGCCTCCTCGATCTGAGGCTCTGGTTCGTCGTGATCCTCCGTGGATCTGTCCTCCTCTGCAACAAGGTGGTTTGCAGATTTAACACGCTTTGCAGCTCGCCTGCACACTCGTTGGAGGTGTCCCATTGTTCCACAGCCCTTGCACATATACTCTTTGAATCGGAATGAAAGGAAATGATGATCACCCCCGCAGCGCTAACAAGGTGTTAATGGCCTTGCATTCATCACCCTTGATAGTGGACTCTGAGAAATCTGTGGACATGTAGCTGCAGGTATGTGTGACCTGCCCTGTACGTTACGATTCTAAAACAACATCACTTTGTTCACAGTACTTATTGCAGCACTTGGGTGCTGAGAGATTTGCTTAGTATTGTCACTGGTGGCAATGTACACCTGGGCTATCGCTGTGGCTTTACTCAAGTTTGGGGTCTGTACAGTCAAAATCTTGTGAAGTATGGTTTCGTAGCCAATGCCAAGTATGAAAATGTTTCTGAACATGTGCTCCAAATGTGCTTCAAATTCGCAATGTCCTGCAAGGCGTCTCAGCTTGGCGACATAACTCGCCACTTCCTGGCCTTCAGACCTTTTGTAGGTGTAGAACCGGTACCTCAGAACGCTTTCCTTTGGGTTCAAATGCTCTCGGACCAGTGTGCACAAATTGTTGTACGATTTCTCTGTGGATTTCGCTGGAGTGAGCAGATTCTTCATGAGGCCATACGTTGGTGCCCCACAGATGGTGAGGAGGATCGCCCTTCGTTTGGCAGCACTTTCTTCCCCATCTAGCTCGTTGGCCATGAAGTATTGGTCGAGTTGCGCCATAAAAGTTTCCCAATCATCTCCCTCCGAAAATTTCCCCAGGATGGCCACTGTTCTCTGCATCTTTGGGTTCGCTATCTGTATCTCATCACTAGTTGTTGTGTATGGAGAAAGAGTCAGACTGAACATTGTGAGCTCAAAGTAAAGTGTGACCTGAGTCTTTTATTGCAGGTCACCGGAGTGCCTCTCCAACCTGCGAAGCCTTCTTAAATATCTGTGCTCCCAAGGGATTAGGGGATCCCTTGGGACTCCGGGGAATGAGCCCTCTGGTGGCTGTACAAAGTAAATACAAGTCCACATATATAACAACTTCAATAGCAATAATGTCCTTCCTCAGATTAGGATACGAAAACTGTACACAATATTCAAGGAGTGGCCTCACCAAGGCCCTATACACTGCAGTAAAACCTCCTTACTCCTATACTCAAATCGTCTCGCTATGAACGCCAACATGCCATTTGCCTTCTTCACCGCCTGCTGTACCTGCATGTCAACTTTCAATGACTGATGTATTATGACACACAGGTCTCGTTGCACCTCCCCTTTTCCTAATCTGTCACCATTCAGATAATATTCTGCCTTTCTGTTTTTGCCAACAAAGTGGATAACCTCACATTTATCTATATTATATTGCATCTGCCATGCATTTGCCCACTCACCTAACCTGTCCAAGTCACCCTACAGCCTCTTAGCATCCTCCTCACAGCTCACACTGCCACCCAGCTTAATGTCATTTGCAAACTTGGAGATATTACATTCAATTCCTTCGTCTAAATCATTAATGTATATTGTAAATAGCTGGGATACCAGCACTGAGCTTTGCGGTACCCCATTAGTCATTACCGGCCATTCTGAAAAGGACCCGTTTATTCCTACTCTTTGCTTCCTGTCTGCCAACCAGTTCTCTATCCACATCAATACATTACTCCCAGTACCATGTGCTTTAATTTTGCACACTAATCTCTTGTGTGGGACCTTATCAAAAGACTTTTGAAAGTCCAAATACACCACATCCACTGGTTCTCCCTTGTCCACTCTACCAGTTACATCCTCAAAAAATTCTAGAAGATTTGTCAAACATGATTTCCCTTTCATAAATCCATGCTGACTTGGAGCGATCCTATCACTGCTTTCCAAATGCACTGCTATTAAATCTTTAATAATTGATTCCAACATTTTCCCCACTACTGATGTCAGGCTAACCGATCGAAAATTCCCTGTTTTCTCTCTCCCTCCTTTTTTTAAAAGTGGGGTTACATTAGCTACCCTCCAATCCATAGGAACTGATCCAGAGTCTATAGAATGTTGGAAAATGACCACCAATGCATCCACTATTTCTAGGGCCACTTCCTTAAGTACTCTGGGATGCAGACTATTAGGCCCTGAGTATTTATCTGCTTTCAATCCTATCAATTTCCCTAACACCATTTCCTTACTAATAAGAATTTCCTTCAGTTCCTCCTTCTTGCTAGACCCTTGGTCCCCTAGTATTTCCGGAAGGTTATTTGTGTCTTCCTTAGTGAAGGCAGAATGAAAGTATTTGTTCAATTGGTCAGCCATTTCTTTGTTCCCCATTATAACTTCATCTGATTCTGGCTACAAGTTACCTATGTTTGTCTTCACTAATCTTTTTCTCTTCGCATATCTATAGAAGTTTTTGCAGTCAGTTTTTATGTTCCCAGCAAGTTTACTCTCATACTTCTTACTGAATTTATTGAATGACTAGCTTATATTTATGGCATAAAAACAGAAAATGCTGGAAATATTCAGCAGATCAGGCAGCATCTGTGGAGCGTGAAACAGAGTTAATGTTTCATGTCTATGATCTTCCTTCAGTCTTCTGCATGTCTAATCTTTCCACATTTTAGGCCCCTAGTTTTGGACTCTCCCACAAGCGTGAACAACTTCTCTACAACTACCCAATCACCACTTCACAATTTTAAAGACCTCTATCAGGTCACATCTCCATCTCTTTTCTGGAGGAAATAGCCCCAGGCTGTTCAGCCTTTCCTGATCGTCTCTTTATTATTGTTATCAAAGGTCTCAGGAGCGAGCCTTTGATGCAGTGGTAACTTTCCCACCTCTGGGCCAGAAGGTACATGGTTCGTATCCCACTCCAGGCAGTCTGGGCGACTGGAGTCTGAGTTCCAGCTTTAAATTCTGGGTTGACATCCAACGGGATACTCACATCCGGTGTATGTGGGTGGTCCCCTCCCTCATCGTATGGGTTGTGGGAGCCCATAAAACCCTACTGCTGTGTAGGGTTGACCACCCGATTGGCTGGTATAAAGATGGTTACAGCCATGGAAGGAGCATTAACGTTGCAGCCTGCCGAATTCCTCCACTATTTCACGCTGTTCCCCAAGGGAAGAGTAAGAAGATACAAAATGATGATGATCAAAGGCTCTATGAATTTATGGAATCTGACTTTCAATATACAACAATAATTGTGCATCTGCCATCCAGCTTGGAAATCTTTCTGAAAAATTACCACACAATGATTATTAAGATATGATTTTTTTTTAAATGCTCATTCAGAATTATGCTCATGAGTGCACCAAATAACAATTTCCTGCTGGATTGTTCAGCGTGCAGTAATAATTGTTCCACATTTACCTTGAATGACTGTATGGCAGTAAAGTACGACTTCTGTTAAACACTGCTACTATGCATCCTTTGTAGGTTCTTTCCAAAAGGAAGAGCATACGTTAATTAAAAACATCAATTAAAGCCATTATCAGCATGTGTCTGTGGCCAAAATAACAAAGACATTTATTAATAGAGAAGGGTCGTGAACTTTCTTTAGCAATATTAATTGATCTCCTGTACATTGCTAGCATTTTTGATATTTATTTGAGAAACTGTTGTGTTGAAATTCTTGCAAGTTAATTGGGATGAAATCGTGCTATATGATATTATGATGGAAGTGTATTATGCATAATGACATATAATTTACAGCACAGAAATAGGCTATTCAGTCTAACTGGTCCATGCTGGTGTTATGCTCTCCATGAGCCTCCTCCCATTCTACGTCATCTCACCCAATCAGCATATCCTTCTATTCCTTTCTCCCACACGTACTTATTTAGCTTCCCCTTAAAGGTATCTACACTATTCGCCTCAACTACTCCATGTGGTAGCGAGTTCCACATTCTAATCCCTGGGAAAGAATTTTGCGGCAGTCGACATCATGTACAGGGAAAAGATATCGTCCAAACCACAAGGTGCAGCGCTAATGGAGTAACCACACATGGTTCCACGCAAGGAAGACGATTGGGGTAAAAGTAGTAAGGCCATTTTAAAGGAGGCCAGCAACCCGCCATTTTTGAATGAACTGCTTGAAATTGGTAACCAATGTAAAAGTCCCGCTGTAACGAGCAAAATGTTATTGAGCGACGCCAGGTGCAAATTGCAAGCAGCCAATGTAGCAACGAACACCTAACAGTCGTATACAGGTCCAGCGGCCTACCCAATGCTGTAGCCTGCGGCCCCAGGACCAGAACGATGTATCACAAAGTGCCCCCACAGCTGACAGAAGTAGACAAGCCGCAGAGATTGTGATCCCCAGAGGGCAGCGGCACCAGTAGCGATACCCTGCCTCAGATCAGTTTAACATTGCAGGCACCCGATGGCCTGAACTACCATGGGTCAGAAACAGTAAACTGCACCTATGCTCGCAGTTGGCTACCGTCTCCCACAATCCGGGTGGAAAAGGCGCAGTCCACAAACCCACTCGCCACCACCGCAATGCCCAAAAGCAAAGGGTCACCAGCAACGGCTCCTCCGAACGGGACCTGGACCAGCCAGGATCCCAAACTAGAGAGTGGTCACAACGGTGCCCTCAAGGAAAGCGAGTAAGCAGTCCCCTGCGAACTGCTAGACAAGACGAGGCAGCCCCACCGTCGCTTAGATGAAACGCTCACTCGCTCAGACCGCTTCCCAGGGAGCAGCAGCGACACTGTACAAACAAAAAGGACAGGGAGGTTACAGACACATCTGCTGTTTTTGGGCCTGCCCGACACTTGGATTAACGGCAAGAGCCCTGAGCTCCGGCAACTCAAGCAAAATGAGCTCACGTTGCCCACATAAAACCCAAGTGATGAACTTGAATGCAACTTGTCTGTAACGGGCCATTAGCATGATCCCTGTGTGGGGAGGAGAATGGAGTAGTCATGGATTCACAACCAGAAACCACGAGTCCTCCACAGGCAACAAATCTCACTACCAACCCACCCAAGATAGAAGCGACTCTCCAATGGTCAACCAGGAAGAGCAAAGCCCAGGTCACCATCAATGTATGAGTCAATTTTCATTAAAGACTTGGGGGGAAGTGATGTCATGTATGTAGACCATGTATACTAACTGTATAGCCACATAAGTGTGCCATCAGAAGGCACTGCGGTGGGAGACCTGAGGGTCACCTGCATAGGTGTGCAGGGCCCAATATAAAAGGCTGCCCACCATGCCTGTGCCTCACTCTGGTGTTACAATAAATGGGACTAAAGTCACAACAGCTCAAGTACAATACTAGACCTCGTGAAGTCATTCATAAGACTATTAAAGATATAACAGAAAGTATTAATTCCTTTGTTAAAACAGTGGCCTGAAAAATCTCATACATCAATCTGCTGGTAAGCTGATTGTTGGGTGGAATGCCTTCTGTGCTTGCTTCCAATGAGGTGTCATTTAGATTTAAAACCAATACAATGTTCATGCTCATTAAGCACTTCTCCTCTGTCTCAAAGATTCCAACTCAAATGTATGGGATGTTTCACAGAGCCAGATAGTCATATGTTTATATGAAACCATGCTGGATGACATCCTAAAGTCACTCTTAATATCTGCCCAGCAGAATATATTCCAGTGTGTGTCAGCCAAACAAAGATATAGTACAGATTGCACTTAAGCACCGAGGCTAGAAAACCCAATAAGAAAAGAAGGTTGTAATTCACTCCCTCTGCAGGTTACTTAAGCTGGACAGCTAACAGTAATGCTGTACCCACATTAGTTGTAAAATCCTCTAAAGTGGACTAAATTTTTTGCCAACTGGAAATTCAACACATAATATACGTTAGTAAATGAGCTTTCCAAATCTTGCTTGCCAATCCGCAACACTCCATGGGCTAGAACCTTCACTTTTTTTGCCTGCTTAACCCCACTTAACGCCCATTTTACCACTGAAATGATGTATAACGCCCATATATCGCCTATTTTGGCACAAAATGGAAACTGGCAGGCATTTTTTGGAAACTTATCGCCGAGCGTTACTTTCCCCATGTGCTTAACGCTGAGAAAAAATATTACCTCTCGTCCACTTTTTTGGGGCGCAATCAGCAGAATGGGTGAAGTCAACACCCATAATATTGCCCAGCGTTACTTTCTGCATGGAATTAATGCCGAAATTCAATATTAATGCCCGCCCACTGTATTTGGTCGGAAAGAGCATATTTACCCAAATTAGCGGCTGTGAAAATTGCCCATCGTCACTTTCACCGCCTCGCACACATATCGCCCACAATATCGCTCGTCCAAAAATCCGCCCACAAAAAGTGGAACGAACCGGAATGAATCACAGTGTTATGAACGCCATGTTCTAGATCACATGTTGCTTCCTTTAAAAGGCTGCTGTGCTTCAACCTCGGCGGAGTTCGGATGTATTCTGCAGGTCGTTGGAGTTGATCTGAATATCTCTACAAACATCTTGACCATACTGTGACCGATTGGAATTGAAGAGGTGTCTTCATCGGAACATTCCTTGTTTGTGAGCAATCGGTGGAAAACAGACGGCTACTACAATAAGGCCTGTCCTTTCTCACCCTCTCTTGGTGACCAAATACATGCAGCAGACCTGATATCACCGAAGGAGCGCTCCACTGCATTATGTGCCCAATGTAAGAAGTGACAGACAGATGAGGAGGACCAGACGTTACACCCCCCCGAAAGTACAAGGAGAAGCATTCTTAACTCGACTTTCCCAACATCACCTGCCTTCGGAGACTGCACTTCCACAAAGAGGTTATCACTGAGGTATGCCAGCGATAAGGGCAGATCTGCGGCCTGCCAGCACCATCAGTACTGCACTGTCCGTCGAGGTCACAGTCACCGTGGCACTGTCGTTCTACACCTCAGGTTTTTTTCAGGTCACAGCTGGCGACATTTGCGCACTTTCTCAGCGTGCCACACATCACTGCATTAGACAGGTCACTGAAGCCCTGTACACACGCATGAGGGATTTGATCAGCTTCCCTATGACTACGGAGACACAGAGTGAGAGGGCTCTAGGATTCTCCAGAATTGAAACCTTCCCCAGGATGCAGGGAGCAATAGACTGTACACACATCTTGATGCGGGCACCTTTTCAAGATGCTGAGGTTTTCAGGAATCGCATGGGATTCCACTCCCTGAATGTCCAACTGGTTGTCGACCACCAGCAAATTATACTGGCAGTGAATGCTCAATTTCCGGGCAGCATCCATGATGCTCACATCCTGCGTGAGAGCACTGTATCTGACTTGTTTAACAATCATCCACAAGGTCAATGCTGGATGCTTGATGACAAAGGATATGGCCTCGCCACCTGGCTGATGACCCCCCTGCGTGATATCCACATTGAGGCCGAGAGGCGATACAACAAGAGCCACAGAGCAACTCGCAATATCGTGGAGAAAACCATTGGAGTGCTGAAGCAGCGCTTTAGATGTCTGGACCACTTGGAAGCGAACTCCAATAATACGCTGAGCAAGTAGCTCAATTCGTGGTGGTGTACTGCATGCTACACAACTTGGCTATCGGGAAAGGACAAGAATAGCCTGATGAGTCTGATAGTCCACCTCACCAGAGAGAGGAATATGAGGATGAGGAGTCAGACGCTGACATCGGCCCAGACAATCAGGCTGATGCTGAAACCATGCACCCTCCCTTTTGTAGACCGTATGAAAGTGCCCATGGTAGCATGATAGCTGCAGGAGCCTTACCTCAGGAGCTCATCAATGATCGCTTTGCCTGAAAGAACAATGGTGTTATTTACAAGGCTGACACATTACTGAGTGTGCAGGTCATACATCAATGGTGGGCATCACCTTGGTGACAGTTAAAGTTTATGTTGATTGAAGTTAAGTGTGATTATATCCTTTGATGTTAAGGAATCACCAGCGTGTAATGGTGCAGCCAACCGAGCCAATGTGCAACAAGGTTTTGTTAAATAAAAAACATTTAAACCGAACATTAGCCTGAAATCATAAGTAATTCTGTACAAACCAACCCTTCGTCACCGCCGTCCCGGCCCCCCAGCCCCCCACTTCTCCTCCCCACCTCTAACCCTTCTCCTTCCCCTCCTGACTCCAAGCCGCCTGGCTGAGGAGGTCCTCAGGCAATGTTTCATTGGGGGAGGGGTGACAGCTGAAGCGCTGCTTGGATGGATACGGGAGAGGATGGTCCCAAGGTGGGAACGTGCTCCGAGCCAGAAGCAAGATGTTGCTGCTGGCTCTCATGTGTGGTTGGTGTCACCTTGGGGTGCAGTGCGGCACTCCGGGACCACTGTAGCCCTCTGCCACCAGTGTTCCTGGTTACCAGTTCCAGGGCCTCCTCCATCCCTTCCATGTTATATTTTATTTATTGGGTTAAAACTCGATGCCAACTATGTTCTTGGTGCTTAGTAGACTTTTTGCGACTGGTAAATCTCTGTCATGCCTTCCACAACAGCCAGACAAGCACACACTATAGCCACACACGTTTCAGTGCCTCTGCGCTCCCTCTCTCTGTCTCCTCTTCTGCGCATGTCACGATGACCCTTGACCTCCTGAATCACGGGAATCAAGCATTGCCATGCCGTTGTTTAGGACATAGAAACATAGAAAATAGGTGCAGGAGCAGGCCATTCAGCCCTTCGAGCCTGCACCACCATTCAATATGATCATGGCTGATCAACTTCAGTACCCCACTCCTGCCTTCTCTCCATACCCCCTGATCCCTTTTGCAGTAAGGGCTACATCTAACTCCCTTTTGAATATATCCAACGAAATGGACTGAAGAACTTTCTGTGGGCGAGAATTCCATAGCTTCACAATTCTCTGGGTGAAAAAGTTTCTCCTCATCTCGGTCCTAGATGGCTTACCCCTTATCCTTGGACTGTGACCCCTGGTTCTGGACTTCCCCAACTTCGGGAACATTCTTCCTGTATCTAACCGTCCAATCCCGTTAGAATTTTTTATGCTTCTATGAGATCGCCTCCCATTCTTCTAAATTCCAGTGAATATAAGCCGAGTCGATCCAGTCTTTCATCATCTGTCAGTCCTGCCATCCCGGGAATCAGTCTGGTGAACCTTCGCTGCACTCCCTCGATAGCAAGAATGTCCTTCCTCAGATTAGGACACCAAATCTGCACACAATACTCAAGGTGTGGTATCACCAAGGCCCTGTATAACTGCAGTAAGACCTCCCTGCTCCTAGACTCAAATCCTCTCGCTATGAAGGCCAACATGCCATTTGCTTTCTTTACTGCCTGCTGTACCTGCATGCTTACTTTCAATGACTGATGTACCATGACACCCAGGTCTCGTTGCACCTCCCCTTTTACTGATCTGTCACCATTCAGATAATAATCTGCCTTCCTGTTTTTGCCACCAAAGTGGATAACCTCACATTTATCCATATTATACTGCATCTGCCATGCATTTGCCCAATCACCTAACCTGTCCAAATCACCCTGCAGCCTCTTAGCATTCTCCTCACAGCTCATACTGCCACCCGGCTTAGTGTCATCTGCAAACTTGGAGATATTACATTCAATTCCTTCGTCTAAATCATTAATATATATTGTAAATAGCTGGGGTCCCAGCACTGAACCTTGTGCTTTCCCACTAGTCACTGCCTGCCATTCTGAAAAGGATCCGTTTATTCCCACTCTTTGCTTCCTGTCTGCCAACCAGTTTTCTATCCACGCCAATACATGACCCCCAATACCATGTGCCTTAATTTTGCACACTAATCTCTTGTGTGGGACCTTGTCAAAAGCCTTTTGAAAGTCCAAATACACCACATCCACTGGTTCTCCCTTATCCACTCTACTAGTTACATCCTCAAAAAATTCTAGAAGATTTGTCAAGCATGATTTCCCTTTCATAAATCCATGCTAACTTGGACCGATCCTGTCACTGCTTTCCAAATGCGCTGCTATTACATCTTTCATAATTAATTCCAGCATTACCCCAATACCGATGGCAGGCTAACCAGTCTATGGGGCCAAGTTTCGGCCTGAGTTGCTCCTGTTTTTTTGGAGCAACTGGTTTAGAATGGAGTATCTTAGAAATTCGAATTCTCGGCATTTAGTTTGCTCCAGTTCTAGTCAGTTAGAACAGTTTCACTTTGGAACAGAATTTTTTTTCAAAAGGGGGCGTGTCCGGCCACTTACGCCTGTTTTCAAAGTTTAGGCAGTGAAAACTTACTCCAAACTAACTTAGAATGAAGTAAGTGAAGATTTTTGTACGTTCGAAAAAACCTTGTCTACACTTTAGAAAATCAGGCGTAGGTTACAAATTAGGCGTAGGGAATGGTGGGGGTGGGGGGGGGGGGGGTTTAAAAGGAAGTTTACAAACATTAAACACTTCAGTTTTACAAATAAAGAGCCATCATCAATAATAAATGATAAATACATCAATAAATCAACGAATAAATCAATCAAAAAAAATTAAGAAAAAATATATATATTTTTTAAAATCAATAAATAAAACATTTTCTACTTACCGACTGCAGTACCGGGAGTCCTCCAACAGCGGGCTGGGACAATCCCCCCAGTGTGTCTCTGTCAGTGTCTCTATCTGTCTGTCTGTCTGTGTGGGTGTCTCTCACTCTCTATTTGTCAGTGTCTGTGTTTCTGACAGCGAGGGGAGGGGGAGGAGGGGGGTGGGAGGGGGAGGGGGAGAAGGGAGGTGGGGGGGGAGGGGGAGAAGGGGGGTAGGGGTGGAGGGGGAGAAGGGTGGTGGGGGGAGGGGGAGAAGGGGGGTGGGGGGGAGAGGGAGAAGGAGGGGGAGGGGGAGAAGAGGGGTGGGGGGAGGGGAGAAGGGGGCGGGGGGGAGGGGGAGAAGTGGGGGAGGGGGGGAAGGGAAGAAGGGGGGGAAGGGGAGAAGGGGGGTAGGAGGGGGAGAAACGGGGTGGGGGGGAGAAGGGGTGTGGGGGGTGGGAGGAGGAGAGGAGGGGCGAGGAGAAGGGGGAGAGGAGGAGAAGAGGGGGAGAGGGGGAGAAGGGGGGGAGAGGGGGAGAGGGGGAGAAGGGAGAGAGGATGTAGGGAGGGAAGGAGAGAGGGGGAGGGAGAGAAGAGGAGGAGAAGGGAGAGAGGATGTAGGGAGGGAAGGAGAGAGGAGGGAGGGAGGGAAGGAGAGAGGAGGGAGGAAGGGAGGGAGAGAGGAGGGAGGGAGGGAAGGAGAGAGGAGGGAGGAAGTGAGGAGGGAGGGAGCAGGGAGGGAGGAGGGAGGGAAGGAAGGAGAGAGGAAGGAGGAAAGTTGGGAGGGAAGGAGAGAGGAGGGAGGGAGGGAAGGAGAAAGGAGGGAGGGAGGGAAGGAGAGAGGAGGGAGGGAGGAAAGGAGAGAGAGGAGGGAGGGAAGGAGAGAGGAGGAGGGAAGGAGAGAGGAGGGAGGGAGGGACAGAAGGAGAAAGGAGGGAGGGAGGGAAGGAGAGAGAGGAGGGAGGGAGGGAGGGAGGGAAGGAGAGAGGAGGGAAGAAGGAGGGAGGGAAGGAAGGAGAGAGGGAGGGATGGAAGGAGGGAGGGAAGGAGAGAGGGGGGGGAGGGAGAGAAGGAGGCTGAACGGCCGGGCCCAAGACCTCGGTCTGGATTTACAGGTAGGTGGTGTCGGGTCTCGGGGGGGTCACGGAGGGGGGTGGCGGGGGTGAAGAGTCGCGGAGGTCGGGGGAGGGGGGGGAGAGAGAGAGTCGCGGAGGTCCGGGCGGGGGTGGGAGAGAGAGTCGCAGAGGTCCAGGGGGGGGTGGGGCGCGGAGGTCGGGTCACCGGGGGCGGGGGGGGGGGGCTGGAGCGGGGGTCGGGTCAGGTGGGAGGAGCCTTATTCACGCAGCCCCAGTGAGGCCATTCAGCCAGGGCTAGGGGCTGCGTGCTTGGGGCCCCTCCCACAGCTTTGGGCGCCTGGAGCTACTGCACATGCGCGCCCGCTGTAGCGCGCATGTGCAGAGGTCCCGGCACTGTTTTCGGCACAGGGTCCTGGCTCCGCCCCCAACAGCTCATGCTGCGCCGCGCCCAGCTCCAGAGGACATGCAGGGAGCCGGAGAATAGGTAAGTTTTTTTTAGGCGCACTTTCTGGCGCGAAAAACGGGCGTCCAGGTCCGGGCTGCGCCGTTTTAGGCGCGGCCCGAAACTTGGGCCCTATAATTCCCTGTTTTCGCCCTCCCTGCTTTTTTAAAGAGTGGAGTTACATTATCATCCCTCCAATCCACAGGACGGCCTCACTTTATGGCAGAAGGTTAAAACATTTTTTAATGCTACCACCCATTTGATATCGTTTGCGGGAACGCCCATTTTCAAAAATGGAAATTAGGTGTTTTGAGATTGGGCAAGAAGCTGGCGATCAGAAAACCCATTTTATAACGCCCTCGCCGGAAATAATGCCCATTTTTGGGGGATAAGCATAAAAGTGGAGGTTCTAGCCCCAGTCACTGTACTAGGCCAAATGTAGGGCCTGCATGCTTTTCTGCATTTAGATAGTACCTGTACCTTTCAAATCCTTAAGATGTCTCTAAGCACTTCCTAATCAATGAATTTGAAGTGTAGCCACTCTTGTTCGAAAAGCAGATATGGCAGCCACTTTACATAAAGATCCCACAAACTGCAAATAAGATAAATAACCAGTTGACCTGATCTTCGAATAGCATCATAGAGCAGCACTACCTCTAAACTAAACTGGTACTACAAACTGAAGTTAATGTATCTCCACTATACAGCCTGTTTTTCCTGGTGTTCTGGACCATATTTATCCCTCAGCCAACACCATTAAAACATTTTATCTGGTCATTATCACATTGCTGTTTATGGGAGCTTGCTGTGTGCAAATTGCCTGGCACGTTTCCTACATTATAACACTGACTACACTTGAAAAGTACTTAAATGGCTGTAAAGTGCTTCAGAAACATAGAAAAATAGAAAATAGGTGCAGGAGTAGCCATTTAGCCCTTCGAGCCTGCACCACCATTCAATGTGATGATGGCTGATCATGCAACTTCAGTACCCCATTCCTGCTTTCTCTCCATACGCCGTGGTCCCTTTAGCTGTAAGGGCCACATCTAACTCCCTTTTGTATATATCCAACAAACTGGATTCAACAACTTTCTGTGGTAGAGAATTCCACAGGTTCACAATTCTCTGAGTGAAGAAGTTTCTCCTTATCTCGGTCCCAAATGGCTTACCCCTGGTTCTGGACTTCCCCAACATCGGGAACATTCTTCCTGCATCTAACCTGTCTGTTATGTATTCAACTGTCATTGTAACCAATGTATAAGCTGACCTAAGTTGTACACCTTGAGAACACTGACCACAGGGGGCGAACTTGTGGGAGACACTCCGAACCTGGACTTTCCGGTATAAAAGAGGAAGCTCCAACCACCATCTGTCTCTTGAGGTCTTGGAATGAAAGGTAACTGAGTGACCTCAGTATGGGCCTCATGTGCATTTGTACTGTATAGTAAGGACATATCATTGGCGACGAGAAACTGGGATTTAAACCACGTGAGCATGGCCACTAGCAGCACAGAAGAGAGGTACTGTGTTGGTGATGATTGGGACGACTTTATTGAGAGACTACAGCAAAGTTTTGTCACTAAGGAATGGTTGAGACAGGATTCGGCCGACAAACGCAGGGCTCATCTCCTGATGGTTTGTGGACCAGAACCTACTCCCTGATGAAGGACCTTCTAGCGCCAGAGAAGTCGGCGGACAAGACGTTCGAAGAGCTCAGTAAGTTGATCGGGGAACACCTCAAACCGGCGAGCAGCATGCACATGGCGAGTCACCGGCTTTACACGAACCGGCAGCGAGAAGGGCAAAGCATTCCAGACTTCGTGGCAGATCTCCGGTGACTGGCGAGCCTATGTAAGTTCCTAGATGCATGCAGAGTGGAGATGCTGCAAAACTTTTTTATTGAGGGCATCGGGCACGCTGGGGTTTCGAGGAAACTGATTGAGACCAAAGACTTGACCTTGGAAGCGGCAGCTCTGATAGCCCAGACAATTATCTCAGGGGAGGAAGAGACCAGAATGATTTATGACAAAAATCTTGGCTCAAATGCGGCAAACGACCAGGGAGTCAACATTGTTAATGCGGCACACAGTTCTCTAGGCAGACAAGGGCAATCGGACATGCCCCAGCATGCAGTCAAACCCAAAGGGGGAATTCAACAGAGACAATGGCTAGCTGAATGGCGATTCATGCCATCACAATGGACAATGCGGCCAGTAATGGGGCCATCAACACCTGTTAATGGTGCGCTTAAGGACAGTTACAGAGACAGTCAGACACGATCGACTGGTAATGGACCTTTTGTTTCCAACAACGGGGCCTCCAGCTCATACTGGAGGTGTGGAGGCAATCACCCAGCCAGAGCTTGCAGGTATCAGCAATATACCTGCAGAAACTGCAACGTCAGTTGGTGAGAGGGGAGCGGCCTGTCAAAAGCCCAGCGGGAGATCGAGAGCCAGCGGCAGTTGGTGAGAGGGGAGCGGCCTGTCAAAAGCCCAGCGGGAGATCGAGAGCCAGCGGCAGTTGGTGAGAGGGGAGCGACCTGTCAAAAGCCCAGCGGGAGATCGAGAGCCAGCGGCAGTTGGTGAGAGGGGAGCGACCTGTCAAAAGCCCAGCGGGAGATCGAGAGCCAGCGGCAGTTGGTGAGAGGGGAGCGACCTGTCAAAAGCCCAGCGGGAGATCGAGAGCCAGCGGCAGTTGGTGAGAGGGGAGCGACCTGTCAAAAGCATACTGGTGCAGCTACAGCGGGAGAGAAAGCAAAATAGAAGTAGAAAGTAATCAAAAAGTGACGTCACAGCCAATGGGGTAAGTGATTGGCTGGTGATTGGTGAGTAGCTTTTCTTTTATTTTTTATATCAGTAAGTGAACTATAACATTGTTATTACCAATTTAAGGGTATCTAAGGTTAAGACATGGCAGGAGAGCTCGGTCATGTGATATGCTCCTCCTGTACCATGTGGGAACTCGGGGACACTTCCGGTGTCCCTGACGACTACGTGTGTGGGAAGTGTATCCGCCTCGAGCTCTTGACGGTCCGCGTTGCGGAATTGGAGCTGAAGGTGGATTCACTCTGGAGCATCCACGATGCTGAGAATGACGTGAGTATCACGTGTAGTGAGTTGGTCTTACCGCAGGAGAAGGGTCCACAGCCAGATAGGGAATGGAAGACCAACAGGAAGAGCAGTGCAAGAAAGATAGTGCAGGAGTCCCCTGTGGTCATCCCCCTGCAAAACAGATACACTGCTTTGAGTACTGTTGGGGAGGATGACTCATCAGGGGAGGGCAGCAGCAGCCAAGTTCATGGCACCGTAGGTGGCTCTGCTGCAAAGGAGGGCAGGAAAAAGAGTGGGAGCGCGATAGTGATAGGGGATTCGATGGTGAGGGGAATAGATAGGCGTTTCTGCGGACGCAACCGAGACTCCAGGATGGTATGTTGCCTCCCTGGTGCAAGGGTCAAGGATGTCTCGGAGCGGGTGCAGGACATTCTGAAATGGGAGGGAGAACAGCCAGTTGTCGTGGTGCACATTGGTACCAACGACATAGGTAAAAAAAGGGATGAGGTCCTACGAAAAGAATTTAAGGAGCTAGGAGCTAAATTAAAAAGTAGGACCTCAAAAGTAGTAATCTCGGGATTGCTACCAGTGCCACGTGCTACTCAGAGTAGGAATCGCAGGATAGCGCAGATGAATACATGGCTTGAGCAGTGGTGCAGCAGGGAGGGATTCAAATTCTTGGGGCATTGGAACCGGTTCTGGGGGAGGTGGGACCAGTACAAACCGGACGGTCTGCACCTGGGCAGGTCCGGAACCAATGTCCTAGGGGGAGTGTTTGCTAGTGCTGTTGGGGAGGAGTTAAACTAATATTGCAGGGGGATGGGAACCTATACAGGGAGACAGAGGGAGACAAAAAGGAGGCAAAAGCAAAAGACAGAAAGGAGATGAGGAAAAGTGGAGGGCAGAGAAACCCAAGGCAAAGAACAAAAAGGGCCACTGTACAGCAAAATTCTAAAAGGACAAAGGGTGTTAAAAAAGCAAGCCTGAAGGCTTTGTGTCTTAATGCAAGGAGTATCCGCAATAAGGTGGATGAATTAATTGTGCAAATAGATGTTAACAAATATGATGTGATTGGGATTACGGAGACGTGGCTCCAGGATGATCAAGGCTGGGAACTCAACATCCAG
This sequence comes from Pristiophorus japonicus, assembly GCF_044704955.1. Taxonomy (NCBI): domain Eukaryota; kingdom Metazoa; phylum Chordata; class Chondrichthyes; family Pristiophoridae; genus Pristiophorus; species Pristiophorus japonicus. The sequence goes on from NC_091977.1 coordinate 34,459,337, forward strand.
GGGTATTCAACATTCAGGAAGGATAGAATAAAAGGAAAAGGAGGTGGGGTAGCATTGCTGGTTAAAGAGGAGATTAATGCAATAGTTAGGAAAGACATTAGCTTGGATGATGTGGAATCTATATGGGTAGAGCTGCAGAACACTAAAGGGCAAAAATCGTTAGTGGGAGTTGTGTACAGACCTCCAAACAGTAGTAGTGATGTTGGGGAGGGCATCAAACAGGAAATTAGGAGTGCATGCAATAAAGGTGCAGCAGTTATAATGGGTGACTTTAATATGCACATAGATTGGGCTAGCCAAACTGGAAGCAATACGGTGGAGGAGGATTTCCTGGAATGCATAAGGGATGGTTTTCTAGACCAATATGTCGAGGAACCAACTAGAGGGGAGGCCATCTTAGACTGGGTGTTGTGTAATGAGAGAGGATTAATTAGCAATCTCATTGTGCGAGGCCCCTTGGGGAAGAGTGACCATAATATGGTGGAATTCTGCATTAGGATGGAGAATGAAACAGTTAATTCAGAGACCATGGTCCAGAACTTAAAGAAGGGTAACTTTGAAGGTATGAGGCATGAATTGGCTAAGATAGATTGGCTAATGATACTTAAAGGGTTGACTGTGGATGGGCAATGGCAGACATTTAGAGAACGCATGGATGAATTACAACAATTGTACATTCCTGTCTGGCGTAAAAATAAAAAAGGGAAGGTGGCTCAACCGTGGCTATCTAGGGAAATCAGGGATAGTATTAAAGCCAAGGAAGTGGCATACAAATTGGCCAGAAATAGCAGCGAACCTGGGGACTGGGAGAAATTTAGAACTCAGCAGAGGAGGACAAAGGGTTTGATTAGGGTAGGGAAAATGGAGTACGAGAAGAAGCTTGCAGGGAACATTAAGGCAGATTGCAAAAGTTTCTATAGGTATGTAAAGAGAAAGAGGTTAGTAAAGACAAACGTAGGTCCCCTGCAGTCAGAATCAGGGGAAGTCATAACGGGGAACAAAGAAATGGCAGACCAATTGAACAAGTACTTTGGTTCGGTATTCACTAAGGAGGACACAAACAACCTTCCGGATATAAAAGTGGTCAGAGGGTCTATTAAGGAGGAGGAACTGAGGGAAATCTTTATTAGTCGGGAAATTGTGTTGGGGAAATTGATGGGATTGAGGGCCGATAAATCCCCAGGGCCTGATGGACTGCATCCCAGAGTACTTAAGGAGGTGGCCTTGGAAATAGCGGACGCATTGACAGTCATTTTCCAACATTCCATTGACTCTGGATCAGTTCCTATCGAGTGGAGGGTAGTCAATGTAACCCCACTTTTTAAAAAAGGAGGGAGAGAGAAAGCAGGGAATTATAGACCGGTCAGCCTGACCTCAGTAGTGGGTAAAATGATGGAATCAATTATTAAGGATGTCATAGCAGCGCATTTGGAAAATGGTGACATGATAGGTCCAAGTCAGCATGGATTTGTAAAAGGGAGATCATGCTTGACAAATCTTCTGGAATTTTTTGAGGATGTTTCCAATAAAGTGAACAAAGGAGTACCAGTTGATGTGGTATATTTGGACTTTCAGAAGGCTTTCGACAAGGTCCCACACAGGAGATTAATGTGCAAAATTAAAGCACATGGGATTGGGGGTAGTGTGCTGACGTGGATTGAGAACTGGTTGTCAGACAGGAAGCAAAGAGTAGGAGTAAATGGGTACTTTTCGGAATGGCAGGCAGTGACTAGTGGGGTACCGCAGGGTTCTGTGCTGGGGCCCCAGCTGTTTACATTGTACATTAATGATTTAGACGAGGGGATTAAATGTAGTATCTCCAAATTTGCGGATGACACTAAGTTGGGTGGCAGTGTGAGCTGCGAGGAGGATGCTATGAGGCTACAGAGTGACTTGGATAGGTTAGGTGAGTGGGCAAATGCGTGGCAGATGAAGTATAATGTGGATAAATGTGAGGTTATCCACTTTGGTGGTAAAAACAGAGAGACAGACTATTATCTGAATGGTGACAGATTAGGAAAAGGGAAGGTGCAACGAGACCTGGGTGTCATGGTACATCAGTCATTGAAGGTTGGCATGCAGGTACAGCAGGCGGTTAAGAAAGCAAATGGCATGTTGGCCTTCATAGCGAGGGGATTTGAGTACAGGGGCAGGGAGGTGTTGCTACAGTTGTACAGGGCCTTGGTGAGGCCACACCTGGAGTATTGTGTACAGTTTTGGTCTCCTAACTTGAGGAAGGACATACTTGCTGTTGAGGGGGTGCAGCGAAGATTCACCAGACTGATTCCCGGGATGGTGGGACTGACCTATCAAGAAAGACTGAATCAACTGGGCTTGTATTCACTGGAGTTCAGAAGAGTGAGAGGGGACCTCATAGAAACGTTTAAAATTCTGACGGGTTTGGACAGGTTGGATGCAGGAAGAATGTTCCCAATGTTGGGGAAGTCCAGAACTAGGGGTCACAGTCTAAGGATAAGGGGTAAGCCATTTAGGACCGAGATAAGGAGAAACTTCTTCACCCAGAGAGTGGTGAACCTGTGGAATTCTCTACCACAGGAAGTAGTTGAGGCCAATTCACTAAATATATTCAAAAGGGAGTTAGATGAAGTCCTTACTACTCGGGGGATCAAGGGGTATGGCGTGAAAGCAGGAAGTGGGTACTGAAGTTTCATGTTCAGCCATGAACTCGTTGAATGGCGGTGCAGGCTAGAAGGGCTGAATGGCCTGCTCCTGCACCTATTTTCTATGTTTCTATGTTTCTATGTCAGCGGTCACTTGGCACATACGTGCAGAAAGCCTGCAGCCAGGTTGATGTATGAGGAGGACGGGCCCGATGTAAGCCCTACGAGGCCAAATGAATACTGGGGGAAATCGCTGGAAGCTGAAGTTCAGTGAGTTCATGTGGAGCACATATACAGCTCATATACTAGGACGCCACTGATAATGATGAAAGTGCTCCTCAATGGCATCCCAGTATTAATGGAGCTAGACACGGGGCCAGCCAGTCCCTGATGAGTATCAAACAATTCGAAAGGTTGTGGGTGTCCAAGGAGGTCAAAATTATTGCCGATTGACGCACTGCTACGGACATATACAAAGGAGATCATTCCAGTGCTAGGCAGCACCACAGTAGTCATGATCCACAAAGATTCAGCGAACAGATTGCCACTCTGGATTGTCCCGGGGGACGGTCCCGCACTACTGGGGAGGAGTTGGCTTGCGGTCATGAACTGGAAATGGGGCGATGTCAATGCAATGTCAGTGGAGCGAGTATCATGCTCACAGATCCTGGACAAATTTGACTCATTATTTCAACCTGGCATCGGCACTTTCATGGGGACCAAGGTAGTGATTCACATAAACCCGGACACCAGGCCAGTACACCACAAGGCCAGAGCAGTGACGTACATAATGCGGGAAAAGATGGAATGCGAATTGGACCGCCTGTTGAGGGGAGGCATTCATCTCGCCAGTCGAATTCAGTGACTGGGCGAGCCTGATCATGCCGGTGCTCAAGGCGGATGGGTCGGTCAGGATATGTGGTGATTACAAGGCCACCATCAATCGGGTGTCACACCAAGACCAGTACCCACTACCGAGAGCGGAGGACCTCTTTGCGATGCTATCCGGTGGCAAGCTTTTTTCAAAATTGGACCTGACCTCAGCTTACGTGATCCAAGAGCTGGCGAGTGAGTTGAAGAAGCTGACCACCATCACGACACACAAGGGGTTGTTTGAGTATAACAGATGTCCGTTCGGGATTCGTTCGGCTGCTGCGATCTTTCAGCGAAATATGGAAAACCTCCTCAAGTCGATTCCAAGGATGGTGGTTTTTCAAGATGACATCCTCATCACGGGTCGCGATACTGAAGAACACCTCCACAACCTGGAGGAGGTGTTACGCAGACTGGACCGGGTAGGGCTGCAACTGAAAAAGGCGAAGTGCGTCTTCTTAGCTCCAGAGGTAGAATTCCTGGGGAGGAGGGTAGCAGCAGACAGGATCAGACCTACTGCATCCAAAACGGAAGCGATTCAGAGAGCACCCAGACCCCGTAACACGACGGAGCTGCGTTCGTTCCTGGGGCTCCTGAACTATTTTGGCAACTTTCTTCCCAAATTGAGCACGCTGTTAGAGCCGCTACACGTGCTCCTATGCAAAGGTCGCGATTGGGTCTGGGGGAACAGCCAGGAAAGGGCTTTTGATAGAGCACGCAATTTGTTATGCTCCAACAAACTGTTAACGTTATATGACCCGTGTAAGAAACTAGTTTTAACGTGTGATGCGTCGTCCTATGGGGTTGGGTGTGTGTTGCAGCATGTGAATGCCAATGGTCAGTTACAGCCGATAGCTTATGCCTCCAGAAGTCTGTCCCAGGCAGAAACGGGCTAGGGGATGGTAGAAAAGGAAGTGCTAGCATGTGTATATGCAGTAAAAAAAATGCACCAGTGCTTGTTTGGCACAAAATTTGAGCTGGAGACAGATCACAAACCTCTAATGGCCCGTTTGGCCAACAGCAAGGCCATAAATGCGAATGCATCGGCCCGCATACAGAGGTGGGCACTTACGTTAGCCGCCTATGACTGCACAATTCAGTACAGACCGGGCACTGAAAACTGTGCTGATGCCCTCAGCAGGCTACCACTAGCCACCCACTGAGGGGGCAGCTGAACATGATGTTGAGATGGTCATGACTGTTGAAGCTTTCGAAAGCAAAGGCTCACCTCTGACAGCCCGTCAGATTAAAGTGTAGACAAATAAAGACCCACTACTGTCTTTAGTTAAGAAATGTGTCCTGAATGGGGACTGGGCAGCCACGTACGGGGCATGCCCTGAGGAGTTTAAACCGTTTCATAGGTGCAAGGATGAACTCTCGATTCAGGCCGATTGCCTACTGTGGGGAAACCGAGTAGTCATGCCCCAGATGGGCAGAAAGGTGTTTATCAGAGAACTTCACAATGAGCACCCGGGCAATGTCATGATGAAGGCAATTGCCAGGTCACATGTTTGGTGGCCAGGGATAGATGCAGACCTGGAACTTTGTGTTCGCAGGTACAACATGTGTGTTCAGCTGGGCAACATACCCAGGGAAGCCCCACTTAGTCCCTGGTCCTGGCCCGCCAAGCCATGGTCACGCATTCATGTGGACTACGCAGGTCCTTTCATGAGAAAAATGTTTTTGGTTGTAGTAGACGCCTACTCCAAATGGATTGAGTGTGCCATTTTAAATTCAAGCACGTCCTCTACCACGATAGAAAGTCGACAGACAATGTTCGCCGCCCATGGTCTACCAGACGTCTTGGTCAGCGACAATGGTCCGTGCTTCACAAGCACTGAATTTCCGGTATAAAAGGGGAGGCTCCACTCACCGTCTGTCTCTTGAGGTCTTGGTAATAAAGGTAACTGGTCACAGAGTGATCTTCTCTCAAGTATGGGCCTCGTGTGCATTTATACTGTATAGTAAGGACATATCACTGTCCAATCCCATCAGAATTTTACATGCTTCTCTGAGATCCCCTCTCATTCTTCTAAATTCCAGTGAGTATAAGCCTAGTCGATCCAGTGTTTCTTCATATGTCAGTCCTGCCATCCCGGGAATTAATCTGGTGAACCTTCGCTGCACTCCCTCAATAGCAAGAATGTCCTTCCTCAGGTTAGGAGACCAAAACTGCACACAATACTCAAGGTGTGGTCTCACCAAAGCCCTGTACAACTGCAGTAAGTCCTCCCTGCTCCTATACTCAAATCCTCTTGCTATGAAAGCCAACATGCCAGTTGCTTTCTTTACTGTCTGCTGTACCTGCATGCCTACTTTCAATGACTGATGTACCATGACATCCATGTCTCATTGCACTTCCCCTTTTACTGATCTGTCATCATTCAGATAATAATCTGTCTTCTGTTTTTGCTACCAAAGTGGATATAGTTATCCACATTATACTGCATCTGCCATGCATTTGCCCACTCACCTAACCTGTCCATGTCACCCTGCAACCTTTTAGCATCCTCCTCACAGCTCACACTGCCACCCAGCTTAGTGTCATCTGCAAATTTGGAGATATTACATTCAATTTCTTCGTCTAAATCATTAATATATATTGTAAATAGCTGGGGTCCCAGCACTGAACCTTGCAGTATCCCACTAGTCACTACCCCACAGGATATCCTGAGGTTGTGAAAGGCGCTACATAAATACAAGTTTTTATAACAGCACCATTTTCTTGAAGGAAGAATCAAACATTTCTGTTCGTATCTCTTCCTCATCCTGCACCTGTCAACTTCAAAGTTAGAGACTTTCTTTGTATCCGGCAGGATTGATGAGAGCTCACATAGCTACAGCTACTTTACCTCTGCTGTGGTTGGCATGGTCCTATGTAGAACAAGCAGAAAGGATGATAACGATATTCTCCAAACAGTGTCAGCACATTAGTAACAGCAAAAAAGAAAAAGCACGTTTTAGACAGTGCACCTCTTATTAAATCAGCACTGTATATACAAATTTGGATGTATAAATTTGTTTTCCAACTTAATTAAGTTCCAAACTACTGATCCAAAATTCAATTAAAAAAAATGATTTCAGGGCATGGGCAATGTTGGCTAATTCCTAGTTTATGGCTAATTCCTAGTTGCCCCTGAGAAGATGGTGGTGGTTCCCTTTCTTGAAGTGATTGTATTTACACCCGAGTAAAACAAGAGTCAGAGGCCTTTTTAAAAGTCAACCCCATATTTTGTAGGCCAGACCAGATAGGATGGCAGTGTTTCTTCCCTGAAGGATATTAGTGGACCAGTTGGGCTTCTGCAAAAAAGTTCTTTAGCTCATGATTTATTGACTTTGTTGCTCAACTTGCTACGGTGGGATTTGAACTGCTCATCCATTGGTCTGTTACTCTAGTACCATCACCATGACAGAACCATACCCTTCTGTGGTTACAGTAATTACAATTTATCGTTCCATCAAGGTAATATGGTTTCATGTTCGGTGAGGAAGCTTTGTTTTAGTTGCTGCAAAACTGCCCTGCAATATAGTAACCCATTTATTTCCTCAGGCTTTCGTTGTGAACATTCATTATGAGCCACTGCAGTAACTCTATTAACAAATGTAGTAATTTCCCATGAAATGTGCTACATTGCAGTTCTAAAGGTCAGAGAAGTCCCTCTGATACATGATGATATAGTATCCGTAATGTAACTATGCCTGTATAATTTTATAAGAGCACTGATTGAATCAGTACATGAAAGAATTTGTTTTAATTTATTATTTCAATAATAATTTTTTTAATATTTCTGACTCACCTCATGCTCAAAATGTTCTCTTTCCAACAGCTGCTGGTCTCAACAATTATTTTATTGATCTGGCTTTCTGACCTACAGCAAGCATTAAGTGTACATTTTTGTGGTTTCATTTATTTTCAGTTACACATTGATTGCTGACGATACAAAGATGGGAGGAAAAGCAATATGTGAGGAGGACACAAAAAATCTGCAAAAGGACAGAGACAGGCTAAGTGAGTGGGCAGAAATTTGGCAGATGGTGTATAATGTTGGAAAGTGTGAGATCATGCACTTTGGCAGAAAAAAATCAAAGAGCAAGTTATTATTTAAATAAAGAAAGATTTCAAAGTGCCGCAGTACAGCGGGACCTGGGGGTACTTGTGCATGAAACACAAAAGGATAGTTTGCAGGTACAGCAAGTGATCAGGAAGGCCAATGGCATCTTGGCCTTTATTGCAAACGGGATAGATTATAAAAGCAGGGAAGTCTTACTACAGCTATATAAGGTATTGGTGAGGCCACATCTGGAATACTGCTTGCAGTTTTGGTTTCCATATTTACGAAAGGATATACTTGCTTTGCAGGCAGTTCAGAGAAAGTTCATTTGGCTGATTTTGGGGATGAGGGGGTTGACTTATGAGGAAAGGATGAGTAGGTTAGGCCTCTACTCATTGGAATTCAGAAGTATGAGAGGTGATCTTATCGAAACGTATAAGATTATGAGGGGGCTTGACCAGGTGTATGCAGAGAAGATGTTTCCACTGATGTGGGAGACTAGAACTAGAGGGCACGATCTTAGAATAAGGGGCCGCCCATTTAAAACTGAGATGAGAAATTTCTTCTCTCAGAGGGTTGTAAATCTGTGGAATTTGCTGCCTCAGAGAGCTGTGGAAGCTGGGACATTGAATAAATTTAAGACAGAAATAGACAGTTTCTTAAACGATAAGGGGTTATGGGGAGTGGGCGGGGAAGTGGAGCTGAGTCCATGATCAATTCAGCTATGATCTTATTAAATTGCGGATCAGGCTCAAGGGGCTGTATGGCCTACTCCTATTTCTATTTCTTATGTTCTTATGTTCTCATGAAACAGCGACTAAACCTGAATTCTATCTATGGGTGACCAGAAGTGTCACTTGTCATCGTGGTCATTTCCCGTTGTCAATTTTATTGTCCCATCTGAGTAATTCTGTGATTATCAGTAACAATCTGCAAGGTCCTGGCCAATATTTACCCCTCAATCAACAGCACCAAAAACATATTATCTGGTTGTTTATTTCATTTCCCTTTGTGGGATCTTGCTTTGCACAAATTAATGCCGCGTTTCCTGCATTACAATAGAGATTACACTTCAAAAGTATTTCATTGGCTGAAAAGCACTTTTGGGATGCCCTGAGGTCGTGAATGGAGTGATATAAATGCAAATCTTTCCTTCTTTCTTTTCTTTGAACAAGACTGCCACCATTTTGTCTTCAAATTATGATACAACTCCTTCTTGTTGAAGTTAATCATCTCAGCCTAAAGTGCTTCTGCTCCGGCCAAAAGGGACGGAAGTGGGACCCATCCTGGGTTGGAAAATGAGAGTGCCAGAAAACATTTGAGGCACCTGGGACACCCAGATTGTTTATTCCATGGTTGCGCCTGGTATCCAAAACCTGACTGACCAGGTGGCGTGGATAGTTCTGAAGTCTCCGGCAGGATAAGGGGTGGGGTTTGCCACAGCTGTGACCCAAACCTGTCTAGGGCCCACACCTACAGGATCCTTCCCACACCCCACAAGGTTCAACGAGGTCAGTGCTGTCAAAAGATTCATCATCATCATTTGCAGTCCCTCGAAACGAAGATGACTTGCTTCCACGCAAAAAAGGAATGAGTTCAAAGGTGTTTCAATGAAGGACCTAATATTCCAGATCCCAAACTATATCTTAGAGGGTGGAAGATGCCTGTGCATGGATTTTTTTTAACGTGTGGTGGCCGTTGCGCATGGAGAAAGAGTCAGACTGAACACTGTGAGCTCAAAGTAAAGTGTGACCTTAGTCTTTTATTGCAGGTCTCCAGAGTGCCTCTCCAACCTGTGAAGCCTTCTTAAATACCTGTGCTCCCAAGGGATTATGGGATCCCTTGGGACTCCGGCGGATGAGCCCTCTGGTGGCTGTACAGAGTAAATACAAGTCCACATATATAACAACATTCTCCCACAGTCAATAGTGTAACTATTTACAATATGAGTCGATCTGGGGCCCTTCTTGCCCTGGTTGATCGTCTCGGTGTGAAAGCTGGTGTTGTTGAATCATTTGTTGGGCCCTCGCTGGGCTGCTGTACAGCTGGCCTTGCTGGGTTGCCTGGTGTGTTGGGCCCTACTGGGCTGCTGTGGATGATGGATTCTACCTCGTGGTCAACCATGGTGCCGGTTGCCACTGGTGTGTATGTTGGGAGATCAAAAAAGGTAGCGTCCAAGGTAGGTTGCTCAAGATAGTCCGTGAATCTGAGTTTGATTTGGTCCAAATGTTTCCGGTGAATGAGTACATTTGAAAGTTTGACCTGAAACACCCTGCTCCCCTCTTTGGCCATGACAGTGCCGGGAAGCCACTTGGGACCTTGTTCATAACTCAATACAAATACAGTGTCATTGATTTCACTCTCGTGTGACACATTTGCTATCATGGTATGCACTTTGTTGAAGCCGCTTGCTCTCTACCTATTCATGTAAGTTAGGGTGAACTAACGAGAGCCTTGTCTTAAGTGCTCTTTTCATGAGCAGTTCAGCAGGTGGGATCCCAGTGAGTGAGTGGGGTCTCGTGCGGTAGCTAAGCAGGACTCGGGATGGGCGAGTCTGCAGTGAGCCTTCCGTCACCCTCTTCAAGCCTTGCTTAATGGTTTGCACTGCTCTCGCTGCCTGACCATTGGACGCTGGTTTAAACGGGGCAGATGTGACATGTTTGATCCCGTTACGGGTCATGAATTCTTTGAACTCAGCACTGGTAAAACATGGCCCGTTGTCGCTCACCAAGACATCGGGTAGTCCATGTGTGGCAAACATGGCCCGCAGGCTTTCAGTGGTGGCAGCGGACGTGCTAGCCGACAGTATCTCACATTCAATCCACTTGGAGTACGCTTCTACAACCACAAGGAACATTTTACCCAAGAACGGGCCTGCATAGTCGACGTGTACCCTAGACCACGGTTTGGAGGGCCAAGACCATAAACTTAGCGATGCCTCCCTGGGTACATTGCTTAACTGCGAGCATGTATTACGTCTGTGAACGCAGGACTATAAGTCCGCATCGATACCGGGCCACCGCACGTAGGATCTGGCTATTGCTTTCATTATTACGATGCCTGGGTGGGTACTGTGGAGGTCACTGCTGAAGATGTCTCTGCCCTTCTTGCGGACCACTACTCGATTGCCCTACAGAAGACAGTTTGCTTTTATAGACATTTCATCTTTGCGCGCTGGAGCGGCTTTATCTCTTTCTGCATTTCCACTGGGAAGCTGGACCAGCTCTCGTGAAGCACACAGCTTTTGACTAGAGATAATAAGGGGTCCTGGGTTTTCCAGGTTTTGATCTGCCGGGCAGTGACGGGTGATTGCTCACTCTCAAATGCTTCCATAACTATGGCTAGATCTGCGGGCTGCGCCATTTCCATCCCCGTGGTAGGCAATGGCAGCCTGCTGAGAGCATCGGCGCAGTATTCTGTGCCTGGCCTGTGGCCAATGGCGTCGTTGTATGTGGACAACGTGAGCGCCCATCTCTGGATGTGGGCCGATGCGTTGGTATTTATCCCTTTACTCTCGGAATACAAGGATATATGTGGCTTATGGTCAGTTTCCAATTCGAATTTTAGCCCAAACAGGTATTGATGTATTTTCTTTACCCCATAGACACACGCTAATGCTTCTTTTTCAATCATGCTATAGACTCTCTCAGCCTTAGGCAGACTCCTGGATGCATAAGCAACCAGATGCAATTTCCCGAAATCGTTGGCTTGCTGCAATACACACCCGACGCCATATGTCGACGCATCACATGCTGGTACCAAACGCTTACATGGATCATACAACACAAGAAATTTGTTTGAGCATAACAATTTTCTCGCTTTTACAAAGGCATTTTCTTGGCTTTTGCCCCAAACCCATTCAGCTCCTTTTCGTAATAAGACATGTAGAGGTTCTAATATTGTGCTGAGAACCGGTAAGAAATTAACAAAGTAGTTCAGGAGTCCCAGAAATGACCACAGCTCCGTAACGTTCTGTAGTCTCAGTGCTTTCTCGATTGCCTCTGTCTTCGCATTGGTGGGCTGATGCCGTCTGCTGCAATTCTCGTTCCCAGGAACTCCACTTCAGGCACCAAGAAAACACACTTCGAGCGGTTTAACCTGAGCCCCATGCGGTTGAGTCGACTAAGAACCTCCTCCAGGTTCTGCAGGTGCTCGACTGTGTTCCGGCCTGTGACCAAGATGTCGTACTGGAAGACCACGGTTTGCGGCACTGACTTCAGTCAGCTTTCCATGTTTCCCTAGAATATCGCCGCCGCTGATCGGATTCTAAATGGGCATCTGTTATAAACGAAAAGACCTTTGTGTGTGTTGATGCAGGTGAGGGCCTTCGATGATTCCTCCAGTTCCTGCGTCATGTAGGCTGAAGTCAGATCCAGCTTCATGAACGTTTTTCATCCCACCAGCGTTGCAAAGAGGTTGTCGGCCTTTGGTAGTGGGTATTGGTCCTGCAGGGAGAAACGATTGATAGTTACTTTGTAATCACCACAGATTCTGATGGTGTCATCTCCCTTGAGGACTGGGACAATAGGACTGGCCCACTCGTTGAACTTGATTGGGGAAATGATGCCCTCTCTTTGCAGCCGGTCTAGCTCGATCTCTACCCTTTCTCTCATCATGTATGGTACTGCTCTCGCCTTGTGATGGGTGGGTTGCGCCCCCGGAATTAGGTAGATCTGCACTTTTGCTCCTTGGAATTTCCCGATGCCTGGTTTGAACAGCGAAGGAAATTTGTTTAAGACCTGGGCACATGAAGTGTCGTCAGTCGGCGATAGTAGAACAAAATCGAAGGATGACATCACAGAAAAGGGGTTAAGTGATTGGCTGATGATTGGTGAGTAGTTTTTCTTTTTCTTTTCCGTTATCAGTAGGTAACCTTTAGCATTGTTGTTGCCCAAATAATTTAATCTAAGGGTTAAGTCATGGCAGGAGAGCTCGGACACATGTCATGCTCCTCCTGTGCTATGTGGGAAGTCAGGGACGCTTCCATTGGCCATGACGACTACATGTGTGGGAAGTGTATCCGGCTGCAGCACCTGACATATCGCATTGCGGAACTAGAACTGTGGGTGAATTTACTCTGGAGCATCTGCAATGCTGAGGATGTCGTGAATAGCACATTTAATGAGTTGGCCACACCGCAGGTAAAGGTTACACAGCCAGAGAGGCATGGGTGACCCAACAGGAAGAGCAGTGGAAGGAAGGTAGTGCAGGAGTCCCCTGCGGTCGTCCCCCTGCAAAACAGATACACTACTTTGGGTACTGTTGAGGGGGATGACTCATCAGGGGAGAGCAGTAGCAGCCAAGTTCGTGGCACCGTGGGTGGCTCTACTGCACAGGAGGGCAGGAAAAAGAGTGGGAGAACTATAGTGGTAGGGGATTCTATTTTAAGGGGAATAGATAGACGTTCCTGCGGCCGCAACCGAGACTCCAGGATGCTAAGTTGCCTCCCTGGTGCAAGGGTCAAGGATGTCTTGGGGCGGCTGCAGGACATTTTGAAGGAGGAGGGTGAACAGCCAGTTGTCGTGGTGCATTTAGATACCAACAATATAGGTAACAAACAGGATGAGGTCCTACAAGACGAATTTAGGGAGCTAGGAGCAAAATTAAAAAGTAGGACCTCAAAATTAGTAATCTCAGGATTGCTACCAGTGCCTCGTGCTAGTCAGAGTAGGAATCGCAGGATAGCTCAGATGAATACGTGGCTTGAGGAGTGGTGCAGAAGGGAGGGATTCAAATTCCTGGGATATTGGAACCGGTTCTGGGGGAGGTGGGACCAGTGCAAACCGGATGGTCTGCACCTGGGAGGATCGGAACCAATGTCCTGGGGGGAGTGTTTGCTTGTGCTGTTGGGGGGGAGTTAAACTAATATGGCAGAGGATGGGAACCTATGCAGGGAGACATAGGGAAGTAGAATGGGGGCAGAAGCAAAAGATAGAAAAAAGAAAAGTAAAAGTGGAGGGCACAGAAACCCAAGGCAAAAAGCAAAAAGGGCTACATTACAGCCAAATTCTAAAGGGGCAAAGTGTGTTAAAAAGTCAAGCCTGAAGGCTCTGTGCCTCAATGCGAGGAGTATTCGTAACAAGCTGGACAAATTAACTGCGCAGATAGATGTTAACGGATATGATGTAATTGGCATCATGGAGACATGGCTCCAGGATGACCAAGGCTGGGAACTCAACATCCAGGAGTATTCAACATTCAGGAAGAATAGACAGAAAGGAAAAGGAGGCGGGGTGGTTAAAGAGGAAATTAACGCAATAGAAAGGAAATACATTAGCTTGGATGATGTGGAATTGGCATGGGTGGAGCTACAGAATACCAAAGAGCAGAAAACGCTAGTGGGAGTTGTGTACAGACCACCAAACAGTAGTCGTGAGGTTGGGGACAGCATCAAACAAGAAATTAGGGATGCGTGCAATAATGGTGCAGCAGTTATCATGAGCGACTTTAATCTACATATTGATTGTGTGAATCAAACTGGTAGCAATGTGGTGGAGGAGGAATTCCTCGATTGTATTAGGGATGGTTTTCTAGACCAATATATCAAGGAACCAACTAGAGGGCTGGCCATCCTAGACTGGGTGATGTGTAATGAGAAAGGACTAATTAGCAATCTTGTTGTGCGAGGCCCCTTGAGGAAGAGTGACCATAATATGGTAGAATTCTTTATTAAGATGGAGAGTGACACAGTTAATTCAGAGACTAGGGTCCTGAACTTAAGGAAAGGTAACTTCGATGGTATGAGATGTGAATTGGCTAGAATAGACCAGCGAGTGATAATTAAAGGATTGACGATGGATAAGCAATGGCAAACATTTAAAGATCACATGGATGAACTTCAACAATTGTACATCCCTGTCTGGAGTAAAAATAAAACGGGGAAGGTGGCCCAACTGTGGCAAACAAGAGAAATTATGGATAGTGTTAAATCAAAGGAAGAGGCATATAAATTGGCCAGAAAAAGCAACAAACCTGAGGACGGGGGAATTTTCTAATTCAGCAGAGGAGGACAAAAGGTTTAATTAGGAAGGGGAAAATAGAGTATGAGAGGAAGCTTGCAGGGAACATAAAAACTGACTGCAAAAGCTTCTATAGATATGTGAAGAGAAAAAGATTAGTGAAGACAAAAGTAGGTCCCTTGCAGTCAGATTCAGGTGAATATATAAGGGGAACAAAGAAATGGTGGACCAGTTAAACAAATACTTTGGTTCTGTCTTCACGAAGGAAGACACAAATAACCTTCCGGAAATACTAGGGGACCGAGGGTCTCGTGAGAAGGAGGAACAGAAGGAAATCCTTATTAGGCGGGAAATTGTGTTAGGGAAATTGATGGGATTGAAGGCCGATAAATCCCCGGGGCCAGATAGTCTGCATCCCAGAGTACTTAGGGAAGTGGCCCTGGAAATAGTGGATGCATTGGTGATCATTTTCCAACAGTCTATCATCTCTGGATCAGTTCCTATGGACTGGAGGGTAGCTAATGTAATACCTCGTTTCAAGAAAGAGGGAGAGAAAACACAGGTAATTATAGACAGGTTAGCCTGACATCGGTATTGGAGAAAATGTTGGAATCAATTATTAAGGAAGAAATAGCTGCGCATTGGAAAGCAGTGACAGGATCGGTCCAAGTCAGCATGGATTTGTGAAAAGGAAATCATGCTTGACAAGTCTTCTAGAATTTTTTGAGGATGTAACTGGTAGAGTGGACAAGGAAGAACCAGTGGATGTGGTGTATTTGGACTTTAAAAAGGACTTTGACAAGGTCCCACAAAAGAGATTGGTGTGCAAAATTAAAGCACATTGTATTGGGGGTAATGTATGATGTGGATAGAGAACTCGTTGGCAGACAGGAAGCAGCGAGTCGGGATAAACAGATCCTTTTCGGAATGGCAAGCAGTGACTAGTGGGGTGCCACAGGGCTCACTGCAGGGACCCCAGCTATTTACAATATACATTAATGATTTAGATGAAGGAATTGAGTATAATATCTGCAAGCTTGCAGATGACACTAAGCTGGGTGGTGGTATGAGCTGTGAAGAGGATGGTAAGAGGCTGCAGGGTGACTTGGATAGGTTAGGTGAGTGGGCAAAGGTATGGCAGATGAGTATAATGTGGATAAATGTGAGATAATCCATTTTGGTGGCAAAAACACGAATGCAGAATATTATCTGAATGGCGGCAGATCAGGAAAATGGGAGATGTAACGAGACCTGGGTATCATGGTACATCAGTCATTGAAAGTTGGCATGCAGGTACAGCAGGCAGTGAAGAATGGTATGTTGGCCTTCATAGCTAGAGGATTTGAATATGGGAGCAGAGATGTCTTACTGCAGTTATATAGGGTCTTAGTGAGGCCTCACCTGGAATATTGTGTTCAGTTTTGGTCTCCTAATCTGCGGAAGGACGTTCTTGCTATTGAGGGAGTGCAGCGAAGATTCACCAGCCTGATTCCCGGGATGGCAGGACTGACATACGAGGAGAGACTGGATCGACTGGGCCTGTATTCACTGGAGTTTAGAAAGATGAGAGGGGATCTCATAGAAACATAAACAGGTTAGATGCAGGAAGAATGTTCCCAATGTTGGGGAAGTCCAGAACCAGGGGACATAGTCTAAGGATAAGGTATAAGCCATTTAGGACTGAGATGAGGAGAAACTTTTTCACTCAGAGAGTTGTTAACCTGTGGAATTCCCTATCGCAGAGAGTTGTTGATGCCAGTTCATTGGATATATTCAAGAGGGAGTTAGATATGGTCCTTATGGCTAAAAGTGGTATGGAGAGAAAACAGGAAAGGAGCACTGAGATGAATGATCAGCCATGATCTTATTGAATGGTGGTGCAGGCTCGAAGGGCCAAATGGCCTTCTCCTGCACCTATTTTCTATGTTTCTATGTTTCTATTTTTCTATGTTTCTATGATAGTGCTCGGATGTCGTCCCAGTTCCAGCGTATCTTTCCTAGCCAGCTCCTGCCGAGCAGCGTGGGACCCTCGCCCGTTACCCCTCAGAGTGTTAGTTTGTGCACCGCTCCATCGTAGGAGACCTTTACGGTAGCACTGCCGACTACAGGAATCAGTTCTTTCGTGTAAGTTCTTAGTTTCATGTGAACTGGAGTTAAGACTGGCCTTGAGGCCTTCTTGCATCACAACCTTTCGAAAGTCTTTTTGCCCATGATGGATTGGTCGCGCCTATGTCCAGCTCCATTGACACTGGGAGTCCATTTAGTTCAACATTCAGCATTATCGGGGGATGATGCGTGGTGAATGAGTGCACCTCATATATCTCTGCCTCCTCAATCTGAGGCTCTGGTTCATCGTGATCCTCCATGGATCTGTCCTCCTCTGCAACATGGTGGTTTGCAGATTTAACAGGCTTTGCAGCTCACCTGCACACTCGTTGGAAGTGTCCCATTGTTCCACAGCCCTTGCAAATGTACTCTATGAATTGGTGTGAATGGAAACGATGATCAGCCCCGCAGCGCCAACAAGGTGTTAATAGCCTTGCATTCATCACCCTTGATGGTGGACTCTGAGACATCTGCGGACGTGTAGCTGCAGGTATGTGTGACCTGCCCTGTACGTTACAATTCGAAAACAACATCACTTTGTTCACAGTACTTGGAACAGCACTTGTGTGCTGAGAGATTTGCTTCGTATTGTCACTGGTGGCAATGAACGCCTGGGCTATCGCTATGGCCTTACTCAAGGTTGGGGTCTCTACAGTCAAAAGTTTGCGAATTATGGTTTTGTGGCCAATGTCAAGTATGAAAAAGTCTCTGAGCATATGCTCCAAATGTTCTTCAAATTCACAATGTCCTGCAAGGCATCTTAGCTCGGCGACATAACTCGCCACTTCCTGGCCTTCAGACCTTTTGTCGGTGTCGAACCGGTACCTCGCCATCAGAACGCTTTCCTTCAGGTTCAAATGCTCTCGGACCAGTGTACACAAATTGTCGTATGATTTCTCCGTGGGTTTCGCTGGAGTGAGCAGATTCTTCATGAGGGCATATGTTGGTGCCCCACAGATGGTGAGGAGGATCACCCTTCGTTTGGCAGTGCTCTCTTCCCCATCTAGTTCGTTGGCCACGAAGTATTGGTCGAGTCGCTCCACAAAAGTTTCCCAATCATCTCCCTCTGAAAATTTCTCCAGGATGCCTACTGTTCTCTGCATCTTTGGGTTCGCTATCTGTATCTCGTTGCCAGTTGTTGTGTATGGAGAAAGATTCAGACCGAACACTGTGAGCTCAAAGTAAAACTTGACCGTAGTCTTTTATTGCAGGTCTCGAGAGTGCCTCTCCAACGTGTGAAGCCTCCTTAAATACCTGTGCTCCCAAGGGGTTATGGTGGCTGTACAGAGTAAATACAAGTTTACATATATAACGCTTCGCCCCTCCTGCTATGCCTGCCCGCACTGCAATCAGCGACCTGGATTTGCAGCCATTGCCCTCCTGCTGATGGTCTTGCAGGCCGGGACCGCGGCGATTTACGGGCCAGGCATTGCATGTTGCTCCCTCTAATGCCCCGAAATTCCTCTGGCTGCAGGTGCAGCAAAGGATGGTGAATTAGCACCAGGCGAAACCGAGCTAAAAAGTAATGAGGCACTGCCATTAAGTTCGGAAGGACCACCATGCCCCTGTCCACTACTTAAAAGTATTTCACCTTTTAATGTTCACGTGCTGCTGGAGGTTTGATGAGGACTTTTAAAACATATCGGGAAACATTCTGAGACACTTTGTCAAGACTTCACCAATTCAGGCAACATTTATTCTGTAAATTCTCTGTGGACTTCACCTAAAGAGAGTTAAGTGCTGTGCTGCTCTACCTTACTATAGACCTCATGGGAGTCATCAGGAGAAAGGGAGTGCATGGTCACGGGCATCTTGGGAGGGGTCCCCCTTGGTCTGCAGGAGGAATGGGAGGAGGACATGAGGCCAGGCAGAGCAGCACCAGCTGCTGCAGGAGAGAGGAACAGGAGGGACAGGAGGGCGAGGTTATCTTCTGCCCCTCCTGCGGGTACAGGACATCCCTCCTCCTCTGGACCTCCTCCACCTGGACCTCCAGTGCTGCCCTGAGAACCTGTGTGCCCTCTCCATCGGTCCCTGAACCATTCTGAAACGTGTTGTTGTGCGCCAGCCAGCACACTCCACACCTTCGGTGGAAGTGGATAAGTGGACCCCACATATACTGCTCCACGAAAATTGCATCTAATCAGCACTTGAGTGCAAAACCTGGGGCTAGAAATTCGTTATAGCCAAGGAATGGGCGATGTTAGGCCAAAAGATGGTGAATTAGCTTCATATAAGATTCTGAGAGGGCTTGACAGGGTAGATGCAGAGAGAATGTTTCCCCTCGTGGGGGAATCTAGAACTAGGGGGCATAGTTTCAGAATATGGGCTTCCACATTTAAAACGGAGATGAGGAGGTATTTCTTCTCTCAGAGAGTCGTGAATCTTTGGAATTCTCACCCCAGAGAGTTGTGGAGGCTGGGTCATTGAATATATTATAGGTTGAGATTGACAGAATTTTGAACTATAGAGGAATCAAGGGTTATGGGGAATCAAGGGTTATGGGTAACAGGCACGAAAGTGGAGTTGAGGCCAAAGTCCAATCAGCCATGATCTTATTAAATGGTGGAGTAGGCTCGAGGGGCCAAATGGCCTACTCCTGTTCCTATTTCTTATATTCTTATGTTCTTAGCGCCAGGCGAAAATGCACGCAAAATTCGTCCTCACTGCTCAATAAAATGATTGAAGTCTTAAATCAAGTCTAAAAGCCCAAGCTCATTTGGCGTTACACTGAATACCAATACCAGGTGCAGTCTAATCACAATTCATGGTTGCCACAGGATTTTTTCACTACTTAAAGGGGAGGTTCATTGATGCTGCAGCACCTCATTCTCAGCAATACTGACTGTGCAGCTGCCTCAACAACCATAAGAAGGACAAGGAGAAGGAGCACTTATTTACAAATCCTCATGGCAGATCGCCCCCCAGGGAGGGAGCCCGCAGTTTTCCCATGAAGCTTTGCAGCCATCTACTGATGCTAATGGGCGGCGCTAAGGGGCAAAGTTTCCCCCTAGGTGTGTCTGTTTAGCACCTCCAGGCAAGTTCAAATTAGGGTAAGCAACAATTAGGACCAAAATTATGTGCAAAAACAAAACTTTCGAACAGGCGTGTCTTCTTAACACAGCACCCATTTAGCGTCTGTTTTCACCTTTTCACCAAAATAACCCCCAAATAGTTCAGCAAATATTGCTTTCACCTTTACTTAGAATAGAAAATTGCTGGAGATGAAACCAAAGTTGTTCACTCTTCCCACAGTAGGTAGACTGTCAGCTCGCTGAGGGATTTTCAGGCAGAGGTGCCTGGAGTATAGGCCCACACACTCACAGAATTGCAGACACCTGAATTCATATCATTTGGTGCTGGAACTGATGAGCACTGAACGAATCTTGCATTTCACACTTTTAATTTCTTTGATGTGGACGCCACTATTTTGAAATTACTTTATGAGATAATTGTGTCGGGAAGTTTAATGAGATTCATTTTTAATTTGCTTAAAATGGGTTAATGAGCCTGCTAAAATGGTGAGCGAGGGATTAGGCAGGTACATGCAAACTGTGAGCAACAGAGAGCAAGAGCTCATCCAATGGGAGAGGCATTATATGCAGAACATAATTAACATATTTAGAGTAAAACTAAAACATAACAATGGTGGTGCCATTAGGTGGGAGAGATCAGCACAGTAAGTGGAGCAGTATCAGAAACCAGCAGAAAACAGTGTCTACAAAGGCTCAGAACTACATAGACAACGAGCTCGAATTATCTCTTTTGACTGCTGAGGAAAACCCAAAGGAATGTGCAGAGCTGCTACATCTTATACAGTTCAAAACTGCACGAGAGTGGAAGAGAAGCCAGAGATCAAAACAGCTAGCTCGGAGCATCACGAACGGACCTGTGAGGGGAAAAAATAAAATCAAAGTGTGACGTTAAGGAAAGCAGGTAAGTGATTGGTTGGTGAGTATTACTCTCTCTTTTTTCTCAACCTGGGCATCGGTTTAATTTAAGAGCCATGATTACAGATTAAAAACGATACACGGATAATTGAAATTTCAAAACTTGAAAACCTAATTAGTTAAATAAAATATGATACAGATGGCAGGGTGGCCGATGTGTTGGAGCTGCAGCATGTGGGATCTGGTGGACACCAGTGTGATTCACGGCGAGCACATCTGCAGTAAGTGTTGGCTGCTCAAAGAACTTCGGCTCAGAGTTGACACAAAGCAGCAAAAATACATTGACAGAAAACACCTCAATGAGGCTTCGGTTCAGACACTGCGATACATCAGGGAGGGGGAGAGTTACTGTGTTCCAGAAGGCAGTCACACCCTTTAGGTTAAATAATTCAAATTTCGTCCGTGGGCAGGGACAGGAGGGTGTGACTATGAATGAGGCAGATATGGGGATCCAGAATAATAGCATCAGAGGAGCCTCAACCCTTGCACTTGTCCAACAGGTACGAGCTTCTTGCTCCTTGTGTGGACGAGAGCAAGGACTGCAGAGAGGATGAGCAAACTGACCACAGCACCGTGGTACAGTGGGCCATTCAAGTCGGGGGAGTAAAAATAAATGTAGTAGTGGTAGGGGACAGCATAGTTCGAGGGATAGATAATGTTCTCTGCAGCCGAGAGCGTGTGCTCCAAAGGCTGTGTTGCCTGCCCGGTGCCAGGGTTAAGAACATCTCCTCTGGGCTGGAGAGGAACTTGTAGTGGGAGGGGGAAGATCTAATTGTCATGGTCTACGTAGGTACCAATGACATAGTTAGGACAAAGAAAGAGGTTCTGCCGAGGGAATATGAGCAGCTAGGGGCTATATTAAAAAGCAGAACCACATCTCTGGATTACTACCTGAGCCATGAGCAAATTTGCACAGGGTAAATAAGATCAGAGAGATGAGTGCGTGGTTAAAGATTTATGTGGGAGAAATGGGTTTTGATTCATGGGGCATTGGCACCAGTACTGGGGTAAAGGGGAGCTGTTCCATTCAGAAAGGCTTCACATCAGCCATGCTGGGACCAGTGTCCTGGCGAACTGAAAACTAGGGCTGTAGATAGAGCTTTAAGCTAAATAATGGGGGTGTGGGTTCAGGTGAATGGAAATTTTAAAAGTCAAATAGAAAGGAGAAGGCAATAGTGCAGGGTAGCGATAGGGGTAATGATAACCAGAGTATGACAGGAAGAGACAGAGCATAAAAACATTAGAGTGTATCAAAAATTCGTGTCAGAGAAGGGAAAATGGTAAAAAGACATCTGAATACACGCAGCATTCATAACAAGATAGATAAGGCACAAATAGAAGTAAATGGGTATGATCTGATAGCCATTACAGAGACTTGGTTGCAAGGTGATGAAGGCTGGGAACTGAATTGTTATGTCTTTGGATGCTCTGATAATAACTCCATGAGGCAATGTATTGCACTTTGAACTGTAGTGACCTTAGTCCATTTAATATAACTCCAGAGTGAGGATCACACATAGTGGCCTACCTTTTATACTAGGCCAGGCACACCTGTACAGGTAACCTACAAGTCTCCCACTGCAGTGCACCTTAGTGACCATATAGCTGGTGTACAAGTTTCCCATAGTAGTGCCCTCTGGTGGCACATCATATGTAATAGTACAAGCAGTAAACATGTCTGGATACATGACATCACTCTCCCCCAAGTCCTTCGTGCAAATTGCCTTCATGCATTGACTGTGCTCTGGGCTTAGCTCTATCTGGTTGACCCTTGGAGGGTTGTTTCCATCTTGGGTGAGTAGGTTGTGTTTTGTTGGCAGTAGAGGCAGTTGGTTGGTGGTTTATGTTTGTGAGTCCATGACCACACTATTCTCTCCCCCCCGCCACATCTAGATTATGCCGGTGGCTCATTACATTCAAATACATTCAAGTCCAGAAAAAGAAATGTTGCATTTACATCATTACATTTGTGGTACAGTTGTGAGGCAAGTACATTTGACTGGTGAGGTACATTCTTGATACGTACTTGCAATCAGTACTGGTGTCAGCACCAGTGCGTGAGGACAAACTCGTACCAGAACTGCTGGATGGTGGCCAGGTAATCTGGTGGCGGCGCGGTGCCCAGTGCTGGCAGTGGGAACCCGGTTGGCTCAAGCTGCCTGCTCTCGGGGCCTTTGCCTTTGCTCCTAGAGTCAGGCAGGTTCACAGATGCCTGTGACCTCCCTGTCCTCTCCTTGCGCCCTGGGTCACTGCTGCTCCCTGAGGAGCAGTCGTCTAGCAGTGCACAGGGAACTGCTGACTCGCTTGCCTGTGCATTATTTGGTTTGGGAACCTGGCTGATCCCGGTCCCATTTGGGAGAACTGTTGCGAGTAACCCTTCATTCCCGGGTGGCGATAGGGTCTGGGGTCTGCGCCTTAGCGCGGTTTGCTCTTTCAGGCTCATGGCGGTTGGTGCCATTGGGTGCCTGAGTGGTGAAGCCGATCAGTGGTAGGGTATCGATATTGGTGCCATTGCCTTCCTAAGATCGCTTGCTCTGCAGTTTGTCAAGATTAGCTGCTTGTGGTCACACTCCATGGTGCATCTCTCTGGTCCCAGGGACGCAGACTACAGCATTGGGTAGCTCGCTGGACCTGTGTGCTCCGGATGGGTGTTTGCTCGCTACATTAACTGAATGCAGTTGACATCCGACATCGCACAACGTTTCATTACTCATTATAGATAAACTGTAGCTCCGATTGCAATCGCACGACTTTTCTTTGCTTATTATAAATATAAAACTCTGATCATCAATTACAAGCTTTACATTTAACTCACAGTCACAGTTGCTATTGCATTGATTGAGAATGTGGACCTGTCACTTTAAGTATGGTGGGTTGCTGACCTGGTATCTTTACCCCAAACATCTTCTCCGTTTGGTGCCACATGTTGCTCCATCAGCGCTGCACCTCGTGTCTGGCCGCCACCATCTTTTTCTTCAGCGCTTCACCTCGTGGTTTAGGCACCATCTTTCTTCCATCCACGATGTCGACTCCTGTGATCCTCTTCTCCCCGTGTTCTGCCACCGAGGCTGGGAAGTTGCCTTTGGATCCGATTTTCTTCCTCCGGAGTCCTGCCACTGGAGCCTGGAAGGTGTGTTTGGGTCGTCTCAGCTGGATCATCTCCATGCAGTCATGCTGAGCGATCTATACCTCGGGTGCTGTGCTGGTCTGCTCTCTGGTGGTCGGATCCAACTTCAGGTGGCGGCTTGTTTTGCCTCTGAGCGCGGGGGATGTCGATCGCTGGAGGGAAGAAATCTTTTCAGCTCCAATGGATCTTCTCCATCCACCTTCTTCCGAATAGTGTTGGTCCATCACCTGCGACAATCCACAGTGGTAACATGTGCACTGCGCCATCATGGAGTACCTTTACATCTGCACTACCAACGACTGGGATACGTTCATCGGTGTAGGTGTGCAGCTTTGCTTGAACCGGGACCAACTTGGGTCGTTCAGCTTGATTGTCTCATTGCCTCTCAAAGACTTTTGGATTCAGTACTGACTGGCTTGCCCCCGTATCCACTTCCACGAAGACTGGAATGCCGTTTATCTCGACTTCCATCCTCAACGGGGAACATTCTGTGGTGCAGATAAACATACCATACACCTCATCGTAGGGCTGAGCTGCCTCTCTGACTATCACTTCATAATCCGCACTGGATTCATGGCCATCTGCAGACTCTTCATCAACACAGTGAGTCATATTTCTTTTACACATTCGCTGGAGGTGGCCCTTTGTGCTACAGCCTTTACACACATTGTCCTTAAAACAGCACTGGTGAGCCCTGTGATTCCCTCCGCAATGCCAGCATGGTGCTAACCGATTAGCCCCCCTCGGCGGACTCTGAGTTAAGGGACTCAGGGGCCTGTTCTCTCTCCTGTGAGGAGATTCACATTTTACAGTCCAGCCTCTAAAAGGCGGCAATCTGTGTACAGTCCTTGCTGGGTTTGAGTCCTGAGAATGAGTCATCCGCCTAGAGCCGCAGGTCGAGGTCATGAATGCCTGGCTCATGGTGATGGCCTTCTGCAGTGTGACTGTGGTATCCGCAGACAGTATCCTGTGAAGAAGGCCCTCGTGGCCGATTCTGATGACAAAGATATCCCGCAGTGCTTCGGTGAGGTGTTCGCTGAAATCACACAGTGCCGCCAGCCTCCTGAGGTCTGCAGCATATTTCGTGATTTCCTGGCATTTGGGCCGTCGGTGTGTATAAAACCAGTGTCTGGCTGTGAGGATGCTCTCTTTGGGCTTGAGTTGTTCTTGGATCAGCGTTACAAATTCCTCGTACGTCTTGGTTAGTTTCTTCGCTGATGCCAGTAAGTCCCTCACCAGGCCATAGATGATGGGCCCACAACTGGTTAGTAGGATATCTCTGCGCTTATCAGCCAATGTGGCCGGATTATCGCCTACCCGGTCATTTGCTGTGAAAAAATGGTTGAGCCTCTCCGCAAAGGCATCCCAATCATCACCATCGGTGAACTGCTGCAACGTAGCAAGGTTAGCCATTTTTGCGTGAAAGTCCATAATCTCATCGCCAGTTGTTATGTCTTTGGATGCTCTGATAATGACTCCATGAGGCAACGTATTGAACTTGAACTATAGTGACCTTAGTCCATTAAATATAACTCTAGAATGAGGATCACACATGGTGGCCTGCCTTTTATACTAGGCCAGGCACACCTGTACAGGTAACCTACAATTCTCCCACTGCAGTGCCCTCTGGTAGCACACTTTAGTGACCATACAGCTGGTGTACAAGTTTCCCATAGTAGTGCCCTCTGGTGGCACATCATATGTAATTGTACAAGCAGTAAACATGTCTGGATACATGGCATGAATATTCAGGGGGGTTTTACATTTTGGAAGGATAGGCAGAAAGGAAAAGGAGATGGGTAGCTCTGTTAACAAAGGATGAGATCAGTGCATTAGTGAGAAATGATATTGGCTCAGAAGATCAAGATATAGAATCAGTTTTGGGGGAGATAAGAAATAATAAGGGAAATGAGTCACTGGTGGGAGTAGTCTATAGGCCCCCTTAACATTAGCTACACTGTAGAACAGAGTACAAATCAAGAAATAATGGAGGCATGTAAGAAAAGTACTACAATAATCATGGGCGAGTTTAATCTTTATATGGATTGGACAAATCAAATTGACCAAGGTAGCCGTGAGGAAGAGTTCATAGAGGATATCTGGATGGTTTCTTGGAGCAATACATTGTGGAACCAACCAGGCAGCAGGTTATTTTATTTCTGGTAATGTGCACTGAGACAGGATTAAATCATGATCTCATAGTAAAGGATCCTCTAGGGAAGAGTGATTTATAGTATGTTAGAATTTCAAATTCAGTTTGAGGGTGAAAAAGTTGGGTCTCAAACCAGTGTCCTGAACTTAAATAAAGGCAATTAGAAAGGTATGAAGGCAGAGTTGGCTAAAGTGGACAGGGAAAATAGATTAAAGAGTAAGATGGTAGATAAGCAGTGGCAGACATTTAAGGAGATATTTCATAACTCTCAGCAAAGGTATATTCAAGCGCGAAAGAAAGCCTCTAAGGGAACGATGAACCATCTGTGGCTAACTAAGGAAGTAACAAATGGTATCAAATTGAAAACAATATCATACAGTGTTGCGAAGATTAGTGGTAGGTCAGAGGATTGGGAAATGTTTAGAAACCAGCAAGGGACAACTAAAAAATTATAAAGAGAGAGAAGATGGATTATGAGAGTAAACTAGCAAGAAATATAAAAACAGACAGTAAGAGCTTCTATAGGTATATTAAAAGGAAGAGAGTAGCTCAAGTAATTATTGGTCCCTGAGGGGATGAAACTAGGGAATTAGTAATGGGAAACAGGGAAATGGCAGAGACTTTCAACAAATATTTTGTATCATTCTTCACGATAGAAGACACTAAAAGCATCCCAATAATAGATAATCAATGGGCTATAGGGAGGGGGGAGCTTAAACTTATCACTATCACAAGAGAAAAGGTACTAGGCAAACTAATGGGACTAAAGGCAGAAAGCCCTCTGGACCTGATGGCCTGCATCCTAGGATCTTAAAAGAAGTGGCTGCAGATATAGTGGAGTATTGATTGTAATCTACTAAAATTCCCTGGATTCGGCAGAGGTCCCAGTGGACTCGAAAACTGCAAATGTGACACGCCTATTTAAGAAAGGGGAGAGACAGAAAGCAGGAAACTATAGACCAGTTAGTCTAACATCTGTCATTGGGAAAATGCTGGAGTTCATTATTGAGGAAGTAATAGCGGGACATTTAGAAAATCAAAATACAGTCAAGCAGAGTCAGCATGGTTTTATGAAAGGGAAATCATGTTTGACAAATTTGCTAGAGTTCTTTGAGGATGTAATGAGCAGGGTGAATAAAGGGCAGCCAGTAGATGTAATATATCTAGATTTCCAGAAGGCATTCGATAAGGTGCCACATAAAAGTTGACTGCGCAAGATAAGAGCTTACGTGGTTGGGGATAATATCTCATCGGAGAAGTGTGAGGTAATGCTCTTGGGGAGGGCTAATAAGGAAGGGGTACGGATAGAGGATTGGCTAACTAACAAAAAACAGAGAGTCAGGATAAATGGTTCATTTTAAGATTGGCACATTGTAACTAGTGGGGTATTACAGGGATCAGTGCTGTGGCCTCAACTATTTACAATCTATATTAATGACTTGGATGAAGGAACCGAGTGTAATGTAGCCAAGTATGCTGATGATACAAGGATAGGTGGGAAAGCAAGTTGTGAGGTGGACACAAATAATCTGCAAAGGGATATAGATAGGCAAAGTGAATGGGCAAAAATTTGGCAGATGGAGTACAATGCGGGAAAATATGAGCTTATCCACATTGGTAGGAAAAATAAAAAAGCAATTATTATTTAAATGGAGAGAGATTACATCATACTTGGCTGCAGAGGGATCTGGAGGTCCTTTTAAATAAAACACAAAAAGTCAGTATGCAGGTACAGCAAGTAATTAGGAAGGCAAATGGAATATTGACCTTTATTGCAAGGGGGATGGAGTATGCAAGTAGGGAAGTCTTACTGCACCTGTACAGGGTGTTGGTGAGACCACACCTGGCGTACTGTGTACAGTTTTGGTCTCCATATTTAAAGTGGGATATACTTGCATTAGAGGCAGTTCAGAGAAAGTTGGCTAGCTTGATTCCTGAGATGAAGGTGTTGTCGTATGAAGAAAGGTTGAGCAGATTGGGCCTATACTCATTGGAGTTTAGAAACATGAGATGTGATCTTTTTGAAACATATAAGATTCTGAGGGGGCTTGCCAGAGTAGATGCAGAGAGGATGTTTCCCTTCGTGGGGGAATCTAGAACTAGGGGGCATAGTTTCAGAATAAAGATTTGCCCATTTAAAATGGAGATGAGGTGTAATTTCTTCTCTCAGAGGGTCGTGAATCTATGGAATTCTCTACCCCAGAGATCTGTGGAGGCTGGTTATTGAATATATTTAGGGAGGAGATAGACAGATTTTTGAACGATATGGGATTTAAGGGTTATGGGGAGCCTGCAGGGAAGTGGAGTTGAGGCCAAGATCAGATCAGCCATGATCTTATTGAAAGGCAGAGTAGGCTCGAGAGGCCAAATGGTCTACTCCTGCTTCTATTTCTTATGTTCTTATATGCTGAAATCAAAAGTTGTGCAGGAACAACACAAGGAGAAGAAATGCCACAAATTTAAGATGGATAAAAAGGGATTACCAATGCTAACTCGAGGCAGAGGAAACAAAGGGACAGCACTGATGCACTGTTGAATTGGTGGAGTAAGGAGTATCAACAATAAATCGATAAGTTAGGGCATGATTGACCCAGACCAAAATGTTGTATGGAATAATTTTACTAAATTCAATCTGACACCCAATTTTTAAAAATGAGATGCATAGATAGTTTTGTTAGGACTTCTGAATTGGTAGCCAGTTACCAGAACTAGAATGAAATAGGTTGGGCTAAAAGACTCAAACCATTACTAAACAGTAAAACATGAGTATTCAATGGTTAGTATGAGAAATGAAATTGTAAAATACATTGGGCTAGAATTTCCTAACAACCCGCCAGCGACCGATTGCCGCCCAAAAGACCGCTAATGTTCCCAATATTTTCGCCGGCAAAAACGTCCCCCCTGAAAAAAGAAAACAAACCACGCAGCGAAAAAAATGGGAGTTCTGCCCCGATTCTGAGCGAAAAAGGGGAATTTAGGGTAGTTTGGTCAGTTCCTAAACAAAATGAGTGATAAATAAAAAGACAATAAAAATTTACCCCGAGGCTGCGGGTTGGGCCAAGCAGCAGAAAAACACTAAAAATATTGTTTTCAAAAAACATCACTTAAAAAATCATAAAAACATTTTCAGGACCCTTTTAACCTAAATCACCACAATAGAATTTTAAAATAATGAGTAAAAAAACAGTTCCTAACATTTTTCTTGCAGAGCTACTCACCTATCGGCCAGCCCCACCTATCCTCGTGGGCGTTTTTTTTCATACTTACCTACGGGTCACCACTCAGCCAAATAATGGCTGCATTGGTGGTCATTTTCCAACATTCTATCGATTCTGGATCAGTTCCTATGGATTGGAGGGTAGCTAATGTAACCCCACTTTTTAAAAAAGGAGGGAGCGAGAAAACAGGGAATTATAGACCGGTTAGCCTGACATCGGTAGTGGGGAAAATATTGGAATCAATTATTAAAGATGTAATAGCAGCACATTTTGAAAACAGTGACAGGATCAGTCCAAGTCAGCATGGATTTATGAAAGGGAAATCAGGCTTGACAAATCTTCTAGAATTTTTTGAGGATGTAACTAGTAGAGTGGATAAGGGAGAACCAGTGGATGTGGTGTATTTGTACTTTCAAAAGGCTTTTGACAAGGTCCAACACAAGAGATTAGTGTGCAAAATTAAGGCACATGGTATTGGGGGTAACGTATTGACGTGGATAGAGAACTGGTTGGCAGACAGGCAGCAAACAGTAGGAATAAATGGGTCCTTTTCAGAATGGCAGGCAGTGACTAGTGGGGTACCACAAGGTTCAGTGCTGGTACCTCAGCTATTTACAATATACATTAATCATTTAGACGAAGTGATTGAATGTAATATCGCCAAGTTTGCAGATGACACTAAGCTGGGTGGCAGTGTGTGTTGTATTCCTAACACAGATGAGACTGCACACAGAGAGGTTAAAGTAACAGTGACCTCAGTCCAGACACTCCAGAGTGAGGAACAGGCCTTAGGGTCCGGCTTATATACAGTGCTCCCAAGGGATGCTGGGATCCCTTGAGACTTCAGGGGATGCACTCCCTGGTGGCGGAATATTGGAGTGCATGCTTTACAGATACACAACATCACTCCCCTCCAAAGTCAAAGTGAAAACTATTTACAAGTGAGGCGGTCGGGAGCCTTTCTTTCCCTGGTGGACCGCCTCGGTACAAATGTCTGTTCTGGTGTGTTGGCTGTGCCCTCGCTGGGCTGGCATCTTGTTGGCCCTGCAGAGCTGCTGGGTCAGCCTAGCCTTGCTGGGCTGTTGGACGTGATGGGTTAAATTTCCTGGTCCGGGGTGGTGTCGTTGATCCTTTGGGTATATGTTGTGGGCTCGAAAAAGGTGGTGTCTGCGGTGGGTTGTTCAGGGCAGTCTGTGAACCACAGCCTTGTTTGGTCCAAGTGCTTTCTGCAAATTTGTCTATTGTCTAGTTTGACTACAAACACCCTACTCCTTTCTTTAGCTATCACCATGCCCGCGATCCACTTGGGACCATATCCATAGTTTAGCACATACACAGGGTCATTCAGATCAATTTCCCTTGACACAGTGGCACGACCATCATTTACATTTTGTTGCTGCGGCCTGCTCTCTACCTGATCATGCAGGTTGGGGTGAACCAGCGAGAGTCTGGTTTTAAATATCCTTTTCATGAGTAGCTCAGCTGGGGGCACCCCTTTGAGTGAGTGTGATCTCCTGCAATAGCTGAGCAGTACTCGGGACAGGCGGGCTTGGAGTGAGCCTTCTGTGACTCGTTTAAGGCTCCGTTTGATTGTTTGTACTGCCCATTCTGCCTGCCCATTGGAGGCTGGTTTAAACGGGCCGAGGTGACATGTTTGATCCCATTGCGGGTCATGATTTCTTTAAATTCGGCACTGGTGAAACGTGGCCCGTTGTCACTGACCAGTAAGTCAGGCAGGCCGTGGGTGGCAAACATGGCCCTCAGGCATTCAATGGTGGCGGTGGCGGTGCTTGCCGACATTATTTCACATTCAATCCATTTTGAAAAAGCATCCACCACCACCAGGAACATTTTACCATGAGCATAGTCGACATGGATCCTTGACCATGGTCTGGAGGGCCAGGACCACAAACTTAGTGGTGCCTCTCTGGCCACGTTGCTCAACTGAGCACACACGCTGCATTGCCATACACAAGATTCTAAGTCAGAGTCGATACCGGGCCACCACATGTGGGATCTGGCTATTGCTTTCATCATTACTATACCCGGGTGTGTGCTGTGGAGATCCGAGATGAACTTCTCCCTGCCCTTTTTGGGTAGCACGACGTGGTTATCCCACAACAGGCAGTCTGTCTGAATGGACAGCTCGTCCTTTCACCGCTGGACCAGCTTGATTAGCTCTTGCATTTCAACGGGGATGCTGGCCCAGCTCCCATGCAGTACACAGTTTTTTACTAGGGACAGCAGAGGATCTTGGCTGGTCCAAGTCCTAATCTGGCGGGCCATGACAGGTGATTTATCATTTTCAAATGCTTCCATGACCATCAACAAGTCTGTAGACTGTGTCACCATCAACAAGTTTGTAGGCTGCGCCATTTCCGCCCTCGTGTTGAGCAATGGTAGCCTACTGAGAGCATCCGCACAGTTCTCGGTGCCTGACCTGTGGCGGACGGTATAGTTATACGCTGATAGCGTGAGTGCCCACTTTTGTATGCAGGCTGAGGCATTAGTATTTATCCCCTTGTTTTCAGCGAACAGGGATATGAGAGGCTTGTGATCGGTTTCCAGCTCAAATTTGAGGTCAAGCAGGTACTGATGCATTTTCTTTACCCCAAACACACACGCAAAACCTCTTTCTCAATCATGCTGTAGGTTCTCTCGGCCGTAGACAAGCTCCTGGAGGCATAGGCGACAGGTTGCAACTTCCCCGCACCGTTAGTTTGTTGTAATACACACCCGACTCCGTACGACGACGCAGCACATGCTAGCACAAGTCTTTTACACGGGTTATACAATACAAGCAGCTTGTTGGAGCATAAAACGTTTCTGGCTTTCTCAAAAATAATTACTTGGTTATTTCCCCATACCCAGTTCTCACTTTTACACAATAACACATGTAAGGGCTCTAAGAGGGTGTTTAACCCCGGTAGGAAGTTACCAAAATAGTTGAGTAGTCCCAGGAACGACCGCAGCTCCGTGACGTTCTGTGGCTTGGACGCGTTCCTGATAGCCTCTGTTTTGGCGTTTGTGGGCCGAATGCCGTCCGACGTAACCTTTCTCCCCAAAAACTCCACTTCTGTTGCCATGAAGACGCATTTCGACCTCTTCAGCCACAGCCCTACGTGATCCAGTCGCTGGAGGACCTCCTCCAGGTTTTGTAGATGCTCGATGGTGACCCGACCCGTGACCAATATGTCGTCCTGAAAAACCACCGTGCGTGGTACTGACTTGAGTAGGCTCTCCATGTTTCTCTGGAAGATCGCTGCAGCCGACCGAATTCCAAATGGGCATCTGTTGTAGATGAACAGTCCCTTGTGCGTGTTGATGCAGGTGAGGCCCTTCGAAGACTCCTCCAGTTCCTGCGTCATGTAGGCCGAAGTAAGGTCAAGCTTGGTGAATGTCTTGCCTCCTTCCAGCGTTGCAAATAGGTCGTCTGCCTTAGGTAGCGGGTATTGGTCCTGTAGCGAAAAACGATTAATAGTTACTTTATAATCGCCGCAAATCCTGACCGTGCCATCATTTTTGAGTACTGGAACATTCGGGCTGGCCCACTTGCTGAATTCCACTAGGGAGATAATGCCCTCGCGTTGCAGCCTGTCCAGCTCGATTTCCACTCTCTCCCTCATCATGTGAGGTACTACTCACGCCTTGTGGTGAATGGGTCGTGCCTCTGGGACCAAGTGGATCTGCACCTTCGCCCCGGAAAAGTTTCCAATGTCTGGCTCAAAAAGGGAAGGAAATTTGATAAGAACCTGGGTACATGAGGCCTCACCGACATGTGATAGCGCTTGGATGTCATCCCAGTTCCAACGGATTTTGCCCAGCCAGCTCCTTCCAAGCAGTGTGGGGCCATCGCCCGGGACAATCCAGAGTGGCAGTTTGTGCACCGTGCTCTCGTAGGTGACCTTGACCATGGCGCTGCCGAGGACAGTGACAAGCTGTTTGGTGTACGTTCTGAATTTCGTGTGGATGGGGCTCAGGGCTGGCCTGAGTGCCTTGTTGCACCACAGTCTCTCAAACATATTTTTACTCATGATGGATTGGCTAGCACCAATGTCCAGTTCCATGGCTATGGGTAAGCCATTCAATTTTACATTTAGCATTAAAGATGGACATTTCGTCGAAAATATGTGCACCGCGTGTACTTCAGCATCTGCCTCCTCTCTCTGAGGCTCGAAATTGCTTTGATCCACCATGGACCGATCTTCCTCTGTCACATGGTGGTTAGCAGGTTTTGCAGAGCTTGCAGCCCGTCTGCAAGCTCATTGGAGGTGCCTCATTGTTCCACGACTCTGGCAAACATACCCTTTGAAGCGGCATGAATAGGCTGAATGGAAGATTCCACAACACCAACAATGTGTGAATTGCCTTGCATTCATCCTTTGTTGTGGACTCTGAATCATCTGGATCACCTGAGGCCTGCTGGCAGTTGCAGACTCGTGGTTTCTGCCCTGTATATTTCTGCTCACAAACACAGTTCCAGTTAATTTATGAACATTGCTAGCACTATATCATTGGATATATTCAAGTGGGAGTTAGATATGGCCCTTATGGCTAAATGTATCAAGGGGTATGGAGAGAAAGCAGGAAAGGAGTACTGAGGGAATGATCAACCATGATCTTATTGAATGGTGGTGCAGGCTCGAAGGGCCGAATGGTCTACTCCTGCACCTATTTTCTATGTTTCTATGTTTTTACTTGTGTGCTGAGAGATTTGTTTGGTGTTATCACTGGTGGACATAAACACCTGTGCTATCACAATGGCCTTACTGAGGGTCGGTGTCTCTATAGTCAAACGTTTTCGTAAGATTGTCTCATGGCCAATGCCCAGTACAAAAAAGTCTCTGAGCATTTGCTCCAGGTAGCCATCAAACTCACATTATCCTGCAAGTCGCCTTAGCTCGGCGACGTAGCTCGCCACTTCCTGACCTTCAGATCGCTGGCCCGTGTAGAACTGATACCATCAACACACTCTCCCTTGGGTTAAGAGGCTCCTGAACCAGTGTTCACAGCTCCTTATACGACTTATCTGTGAGTTGCACCAGAGCCATAAGATTCTTCACGAGGCTGTAGGTCGGTGCTGTGGAAATTTACTTTTAAAGTTACATTTTCTGTTAAATATACCCTTTTGTAATAAAACAAAATGGAGTCTCAGTCCTCCCAGAAGTCCCTACAGCAGACAGCCTGCCTCTGTATAAACATGTTAACCTTGATTGATAGCCAATTAATTTAGAAGCTTGGGAGCCATCTGTGTGAGCGAGGGAACCTTGAATGTACCCTCCCTAACAGAAGGAATGTCAGGATATGTTAGAATTATACTCACTAGCAATAAATGTCGCGGTGCAGAACCTTAGAAGCATTAGATAAAGGCCGTATAGATATGTAGAGACTAAGGAGCAAGGATGTAGTGTTAATTAAAGTGATTGAAGAATTCCTTATCTGTATTTGCTGACCGCAAGGGCAGAACTGAACCATAGTTTCCTTGTCTGTTGTCTGTATAAGAATGATGTGTTTTTGAACCTCTGTAGAAAGCTTCACAGAGCCTTTGTCTCAGCAAGGTTTTTCCTTGTAGCAAGTAAAATCTATTAAAGGAACATCTACCGGAGCTGTTTATGTCTGAGTTTCACTCTTTTCAGTTAAATTGAGAGTCGAGGTTTCGACAGTGCCCCACAGACCGTGAAGAGGACCACTCTCCTTTTTGCAGCCTTTCCTTCTCCGGTCAGCTTGTTGGCTATAAAGTACTGGTCTAGCCGTTTGACCAAGGCTTCCCAGCCCTCACCCTCCGAGAACTTCTCCAGGATGCCTACAGTGTGCTGCATTTGATTGTATTGGATTCGTATACTCGTCGCCAGTTATTGCGTTCCTAACACAGATGAGACTGCACACAGCGAGGTTAAAGTAACAGCGACCTCAGTCTTTATTAAGACACTCCAGGGTGAGGAACAGGCCTTAGGGGCCGGCTTATATACAGTGCTCCCAAGGGATGCTGGGATCCCTTGGGACTTCAGGGGATGCACTCCCTGATGGCGGAACATGGAAGTGCATGCATTACAGATACACAACAGTGTGAGCTGGGAGGAGCATGCTGAGAGGCTGTAGGGTGACTTGGACAGGTTAGGTGAGTGGGCAAATGCAGGATAATGTGGATAAATTTGAGATTATCCACTTTGGTGCCAAAACAGGAAGGCAGATTATTATCTGAATGATGACAGATTAGTAAAAGGGGAGGTGCAATGAGACCTGGATGTCATGGTACATCAGTCATTGAAAGTAGGCATGCAGGTGCAGCAGGCAGTTAAGAAAGCAAATGGCATGTTGACCTTCATAGCAAGAGGATTTGAGTACAGGAGCAGGGGGGTCTTACTGCAGTTGTACAGGGTGTTGGTGAGGCCACACATTGAATATTGTGTACAGTTTTGGTCTCCTAATCTGAGGAAGGACATTCTTGCCATTGAGGGAGTGCAGCGAAGGTTCACCAGACTAATTCCTGGGATGACAGGACTGACATGTAAAGAAAGACTGGATCGACTTGAATTTAGAAGAATGAGAGGGGATCTCATAGAAACATATAAAATTCTGACAAGTTAGATGCAGTAAGAATATTTCCGATGTTGAGGAAGTCCAGAACCAGGGGTCACAGTCTAAGGATAAGGGGTAAGCCATTACGGACTGAGATGAGGAGAAACTTCTTCTGTCAGAGAATTGTGAATCTGTGGAATTCTCTGCTACAGAAAGTTGTTGAGGCCAGTTCATTAGATATATTCAAAAGGGAGTTAGGTGCAGCCCTTAAAGCTAAAGGGATCAATGGGTATGGAGATAAAGCAGGAATGAGGTACTGAAGTTGCATGATCAGCCATGATCATATTGAATGGTGGTGCAACCTCGAAGGGCCGAATGGCCTACTCCCGCACCTATTTTCTATGTTTCTATGTTTCTATGTTTCTATATCACAGCATTTGTCACAGAGCTAGAGGCTGTTTAGAAATTGTGGCTAGATGGGAAGAATGCAACAGATTCTAAAAGTCTGTGTCAACTAATGTTACGGAATTGATTACTGGAAGTGGTTTCAGATGATCTAAGGCTATGGTTGCTTGATCAGCAGTACTTAGCAGAACAAACGTCACTTTATGATCACATGAGCGTCCCAGTACTTTCCCCCACTGGTTAGTCAAGAGGAAAGCCACCTAGTCAGACCCACAGCCCTGAGAGCTGGCCAGATACTGTTGCAATGTGGGACACATTGTGGGCGATTGTTGGACCCAGTTGGGCATCCAGTCATGAGGCTTTGAGTTCACTGGATGTGCAACGCTACCTGATGCAAAGAATTAGACAGCATTCCTAAGTCCTGTCTCAGTCAATGCTTGGCTTACCAAAGGAATACGTGATACAGGATGAATACTCTTTCGACTGCACCCGGTGTGGAACTGTCAGTGAGTACATTACAACAGTGACTACACTTCAAAAGCACTTCGTTGACTGTAAAGCACTTTGGGACATCCTGAGGTTGTGAAAGGTGCTACATAAATGCAAGTCTTTTTATAGTAGAAGATAGGATAGTCTAAATCCATGGTCTCATCCTGGTCAATTGTCCTGCCGGCCAAAGTGCGGCTCGAGATTTACTCGTGGCTGGGGTGAAAGAAGTAGAAGTGTCTAAGCTCATGTCATCTGTTGGGGAATGGTCTGAATGATGGGGATATTATGGTTAATATGATTAAGAGGAGAAAGCTTAGGTAGTTTGCCTGGAATTGGGCAAAGGCTATGGAGCTGAGCTGGCCAAAGTAGTGGCAGCATCAGCCGTAGCAGTGAGCTTAGCCCAACTAGACCAAAGGCAGTGGCTAGGTCCAGGAGTGAGGCAAGTTATACTGCCACAGTGACAACAGGCCACATAAGAGTTTCACAGGCACTCAGATGACCTGAGGAGCTTACTTCTACCAGCACTGCATTGTCAGCTTCACTTTGTCTAATCACTTTGGGGTAGGACTTTTGCTGCACAATATTAACAACGAATATGTCAACACATAATTACAGCTTTCCTTTATTTGCTACACGGTGTCTAACACTATTAAAAATATATAATTGGTACAATAAAGAAAATGCCATTAATATGCAAGATTGAACCAAGTGTGGCATTGCAAATGGTCTGATTTGCAACCCAATTGTGGCAGCACTTCTGATAGCGTACCGCCTTTACATAATGACGTTTTGCTGCGCTATTCTGATATCCCAGTCCCAATGAATTGCTTTCGACTTAGCAGCTGTGTTGTGTATTCCTGCCAACATATGTGTATTTGTTTTTGAAATACATTTATCTATATATAAATATACCTACCGGGAGACAATTTACTGTATTTATTCATTTTACCAATTGCAATGCAACACATGCAGATCACAACCTTCAGGTGAGAAATTTTTATCAAATATGGGAGAGTTAGAAGCCTTGGTTCTGGCTTCATTTGGTAGCATGATGGTCAGGGTTGTATAAGAAGATAAGAACATAAGAATTAGGAGCAGGAGTAAGCCATATAGCTCTTTGAGCCTTCGCCGCCATTCAATATGATCATGGCTGATCTTCAACTTCAACTCTACTTTCCCACTCGATCTCCATATCCCTCGATTCCCCTAGAGCCCAAAAATTACCTATCTCAGAATATACTCAACTAATCAGCATCCACAGCCCTTTGAGGTTGAGAATTCCAAAGATTCACAACCCTCTGAGTGAAGAAATACCTCCTCATCCCATCTTCATCTTACCTGATCAGCATAACCTTGTATTCCTTTCTCCCTCGTGCATTTATCTAGCTTCCCCTTCAATGTATCTGCTTTTTGCTTCAAATTCTTAACACTTTTGGTAAAGAAGTTTCTCCTAAATTCCCTGTTGGATTTATTAATGACTATCTTATATTTATGGGCACCCCTAGTTATTTTGCTCTCAATGGCTCATAATTTTTGGATAATCACATACTAACCTTCATAGCCACTATCCTGTTGGGACTAAGTGCTGAAGAAAATTTACGAATTAAGGTCAATATGAATTGGGTTCATAATGAAACATTTAGAACAATCTAAGTAATGATCCAATTCATACCATTCCAGGATGACCCCTGACTTAAAAAAATAAACAATGCTGCATATGTGCAGAGGGAACATTTGGCATTTTGATTTTAGTGGATGGTAATGCCAATTTGCAACTCATGCTGAGTTTTTCAAGCTGTTGTTAGTAGCCATCAAGAAGTGACTGGGCTGACTGCCGGCAATCTACGGTTTCAATAAACAAGTTGATGCCTATATTATAGCTTTAGTGTTATTGTCATGGTTTGGGATTCTTTGGCCAGATAAGACTTGGACATAAACGGTTTTTAATATGTGTTGGCTCAAAGACATTTGCTTTTCAGGGCTGCCCCAAGCAAAGTGATGGACACATAGGCAGATGAGAGATATTTTAAATGTGGGACTGGCAGTTGTTTTGCACAGATCACAAACAATGACCAATTTGAATGTGAATAAATTAGAGTGGGTGAATTCAATATCAAATCAGGTACAGAAAGAGAAATAAAGAGAGGGAAAGAAAGATTTGATGGAGAGAGAAAAAAAAGTGACAGAAAGAAAAAGTTAAAAAAAAACTTTTGCATTTTGAAAATCTCCAACAACAATTAAAACCTGAAGGAATGAGACTCCACACTTGTAATACTTAATTTTCAGTTCCCGAGAGGTTGACTGGCAGTAATTAACACTTATCACATTGTTAAAAGGATAGTTACACTGAAATGGACAAGACATCATTTTCGGTTGCGTGTTTAGTTCACATCTACCGTGCACACACAGCAACTTCACGCCAATCAATGCATGTCAACGGCGAGATACCATTTTCGCAAAGCTAACGGCGGAGCGGCGTAACTCGGGCAGTAACTTTTGGATATTGGCATTTAACCGAACATCTGCCCTTCGCTGCATCATTTGCGGATAAATAATGGTGAGCGGCTTTGGGCTTTCATAAGCTAACATTTGAAAATCCATCTTTTAAAATGAAGCAGGGTAGATCTTGACTTTGTGTGAGAATGAAAAATGGACGATAGCGAGTCGGCAGCCTGATATACATCTCGACAAATCGGAAGAGATGTAACAGTCCGCTCATCTGCACAAGATCTACCCATATATATGTAAATTAAAATGAAAATTTTGCCTAACCATTTCTAAATACTGGAAGCTGAACATACATAAATGCTATTGGTTTGTAAATAATGATAGAAAAGAAAGCAAGAGGAAGGCACTAGGGTATATTTTGATCATCGGGAGGCCACCCAATAGTGCTGAGGGGAGACCCGTCCATTTTGAGGGAGGCCTTATTACCGAATGGCAGTAGACTGTCATTGTCAAATGCAGCTCACTGGCTCCAGGGCCGGTGCAATATTGGATGGCCCAGAGACCAACCTGGCCAGGAGCAAGGTAGGCCATTGGGAACCTATGCATGTCACAGGACCCTGATTTGTGCAGTAAAGTAGCCTACTGGCTGAATCAGGCAGGCATTCCGGCTGCCCAGGGGTAGGCCCCCCTAAGATGGTGTGTTCTGGATCAGAAACAAGAACGGGAGCGGGAGGCGGTAAGCTTGTCCCCACCATTTATGGACCTTTTCTCTTCCAGTGAAAATCTCCCCAATTGTCCATTTATTTCGAATATATACAAAATGAGGATTGGATGAAGATATTTTTAAATTTTAAATTGGATTCAGATCATTTTAAATCTAAATCCAAACTTCAAAGAACAGGAAAGCAAGCAAGAATGGAGTGAACTCCTCTAGACGAGAATAAAGAAAGGAGAGAAAACATAGAAATCATAGAAAATAGGTGCATGAGTAGGCCATATGGCCCTTCATGCCTGCACCACCATTTAATATGATCATGGCTGATCATGCACTTCAGTACCCCATTTCTGCTTTCTCTCCATACCTCTTGATCCCTTTAGCCATAAGAGCCACATCTAACTCCCATTTGAATATATCTAAAAAACTGGCCTCAACAACTTTCTGTGGTAGAGAATTCCACATGTTCGCAATTCTCTGAATGAAGAAGTTTCTCCTCATTTCAGTCCTAAATGGCCTACCCCTTATCCTAAGACTATGTGCCCTGGTTCTGGACTTCCCCAACATCGGGAACATTTTTCCCGCATCTAACCTGTCCAGTCCCGTAAGAATCTTATACGTTTCTATGAGATCCCCTCTCATCCTTCTAAACTCCAGTGAATAAAGGCCCAGTTCATCCAGTCTCTCCTCATATGACAGTCCAGCCATCCCGGGAATTAGTCTGGTGAACCTTCGCTGCACTCCCTCAATAGCAAGAACGTCCTTCCTCAGATTAGGAGACCAAAACTGAACACAATATTCCAGGTGAGGCCTCACTAAGGCCCTGTACAACTGCAGTAAGACATCTCTGCTTCTATACTTAAATCCCCTAGCAATGAAGGCCAACATACTATTTGCCTTCTTCACCGCCTGCTGCACCTGCATGCCAACTTCAATGACTGATGAACCATGACACCCAGGTCTCATTGCACCCCCCCCTTTCCTAATCTGCCGCCATTCAGATAATATTCTGCCTTCATGTTTTTGCCCCCAAAATGGATAACCTCACAGTTATCCACATGATACTGTATCTGCCATGCATTTGCCCACTCACCTAACCTGTCCAAGTCACCCTGCAGCCTCTTAGCATCCCCCTCACAGCTCACACCGGCACCCAGTTTAGTGCCATCTGCAAACTTGGAGATATTACACTCAACTCCTTCATCCAAATTGTTAGTGTATATTGTAAAGAGCTGGGGTCCCAGCACTGAGCCCTGCTGCACTCCACTAGTCACTGCCTGCCAGTTCTCTATCCATGTCAGTCCATTAACCCCAATACCATGCACTTTGACTTTGCACACCAATCTCTTGTGCGGGACCTTGTCAAAAGTTTTTTGAAAGTCCAAATACTCCACATCCACTGGTTCTCCCTTGTCCACTCTGCTAGTTACATCCTCAAAAAATTCCAGAAGATTCGCCAAGCACGATTTCACTTTCATAAATCCATGCTGACTTGGACCGATCCTGTGACTGCTTTCCAAATACACTGCTATTTCATCCTTAATGATTGCTTCCAACATTTTCCTCACTACTGATGTCAGGCTAAAAATCAGAGTGGAGAATGCGGGCATCGATCTAGCTTCCTCTCACATGCTAAGCAAGCACTCTACCATTTGAGTTAATTACCCAGTAGCTTGACAAGTTTTCCTGTCTGCCAACCAGTTCTCTAGCCACATCACCACATTGCCCCCAATACCATGTGCCTTAATTTTGCACACGAATGTCTTGTGTGGGACTTTGTTCATATGTCAGTCCTGCCATCCCGGGAATCAGTCTGGTGAAACTTCGCTGCACTCCCTCAATAGCAAGAATGTCCATCCTCAAATTAGGAGACCAAAACTGTACACAATATTCAAGATGTGGTCTCACCAAGGCCCTGTACAACTGCAGTAAGATCTCCCTGCTCCTGTACTCAAATCCTCTCACTATGAAGGTCAACATGCCATTTGCTTTCTTAACTGCCTGCTGCACCTGCATGCCTACTTTCAATGACTGATGTACCATGACACCCAGGTCTCATTGCACCTCCCCTTTTCCTAATCTGTCACCATTCAGATAATAATCTGCCTTCCTGTTTTGGCACCAAAGTGGATAACCTCACATTTATCCACATTATACTGCATCTGCCATGCATTTGCCTACTCACCTAACATATCCAAATCACCCTGCAGCCTCTTAGCATCCTCCTCACAGCTCACACTGCCATCCAGTTTAGTGCCATCTGCAAACTTGGAGATATTACATTCAATTCCATTGTCTAAATCATTAATATATATTGTAAATAGCCGGGGTCCCAGCACTGAACCTTGCGGTACCCCACTAGTCACTGCCTGCCATTCTGAAAAGGACCCGTTTATTCCTACTCTTTCCTTCCTGTCTGCCAACCAGTTCTCTATCCACATCACCATGTTACCCCAAATACCATGTGCCTTAATTTTGCACACTAATCTCTTGTGTGGGACTTTGTCAAAAGCTTTTTGAAAGTCCAAATACACCACATCCACTGGTTCTCCCTTATCCACTCTACTAGTTATTTCCTCAAAAAATTCTAGAAAATTTATCAAGCATGATTTCCCTTTCATAAATCCATGCTGACTTGGACCTATCCTGTCACTGCTTTCCAAATGCGGTGCTATTACATATTTAATAATTGATTCCAGCATTTTCCCAATAACCGATGTCAGGCTACAGGCTAACCGGTCTATAATTCCATGTTTTCTCTCTCCCTTCTTTTTTAAAAATTGGGGTTACATTAGCTACCCTCCAATCCATAAGAACTGACCCAGAGTCCCTGGAATGTTGGCAAATAACTACCAATGCATCTAGGGCCACTTCCTTAAGTACTCTGGGATGCAGACTATCAGGCCCTGGGGATTTATCGGCCTTCAATCCCATCAATTTCCCCAACACCATTTCTTGACTATTAAGGATTTCCCTCAGTTCCCTCAGCTCCTCCTTCTCGCTAGACCCTCGGTCCCGTAGTATTTTCGGGAGGTTATTCATGTCTTCCTTAGTGAAGACAGATGAAAAAATGTGTTCAATAGTCTTCTATTTCCTTGTTCCCCATTATGAATTCACCTGATTCTGACTGCAAGGGACTTACATTTATCTTCACTAATCTTTTTTCTCAACATATCGATAGAAGCTTTTGCAGTCAGTTTTTGTGTTCCCTGCAAGCTTACCATAGAAATAAGGACATAGGCAAGGAATTAAACATCACAAAGCTTGCATTGTTTGTTTTCTTAACTTAATGTTCAAAGCTGCCTTAATCTTAGATCAGATTAGTTTGTTGATTTTAAAATTTGCAGCCAGTTCTATTGACTTAAGTAACAATATTTTCCTGTGATAAAAGTCTGGCATTGTAAAGACTTCAGATCCAATTAACTAGTTGGCTTGTACTTGCGAATGCTTTCTCAACATGTCCCTCAATATTTTTACTCTGTTGTGACTTGCCTCTTTAACGCTTGATACCATCCAAAGGAAGTGGAGCGAAATGGTCGCTTCTTCTGTTGCCCTTTGAGTGGAAATGTTCTGCCCGGCTTCCCTTCTTAACTTCCTGGTTTTTAATTTGTACTTGAGCCCTTTTCCGTCAGATTGGGATTGTCAATATTTTAGTTTCTTACCGTATCCTAATGTCTTTGGAGCTTTTCAAAGGAAAAGAACAGCTTCAAATTTTAATTTTGTAGCGCAAGTCGAAACCTATCATTTGACACAGATCATGTCCTGGCCAATATTTATCCCTCAATCAACATAGCAAAACAGATTATAATAATAATAATAACTTGTATTTATATAGTGCCTTTAACATAGTAAAATGCCCCAAGGCGTTTCACAACAGTGTTCCAAGACAAAACAGATAAATTTGACACCAAGCCACACAAAAGAAATTAAGGCCGATGACCAAAAGCTTGTTTAAAGATGTAGGTTTTAAGGAGCATCTTCAAGGAGGAAATAGAGGTAGAAAGGTGGAGAGGTTCAGGGAGGGAGTTCCAGGGCTTAGGGCCCAGGCAGCTGAAGGCACGTCCACCGATGGTTGAGCAGTTATAATGAGGGATGTTCAAGAGGCCAGAATTTGAGGAGAGCAGACACCTTGTGGGGTTGTGAGGTTGAAAAAGATTACAGAGATAGGAAGGGGCAAGGCCATGGAGGGATGCAATGAAGGCCATCCAAGGCCATTATCTGGTCATTATCACATTGCTGTTTGTGGGAGCTTGCTGTGCGCACATTGACTGCCGCGTTTCCCACATTACAACAGTGACTCCACTCCAAAAGTAGTTCATTGACTGTAAAACGCTTTGAGACGTCGGGTGGTCATGAAAGGTGCTACATAAATCCAAGTCTTTCTTTTCTTTCTTTCTATATATCTCAGGGGACAGAATGAAATTCCCTTTGCAATTGGTAGGCCTCAGGTTTGCACCTCAGCTTTCAGACTGTAGAATACAGAGGCCCGCTGAGAGGATCAGCCGTGAAATCATTTAAAGAGAAGATGCCTGTTATAAATTTGAGTCTGCTGCAGACATCTACTCAGGCTCAGTGCTCTCAAAGAAAGACTTGCATTTATATAGTGCCTCTCATGATCACCGGACGTCTCAAAGTGCTTTACAGCCAATAAAATACTTTTGGAGTGCAGTCACTTTTGTAATGTGGGAAACGTGGCAGCCAATTTGCCCACAGCAAGCTCCCACAAACAGCATTGTGATAATCTGTTTTTGTTATGTTGATGGAGGGATAAATATTGATCAGGTCACCAGAGATAACTCCCTTGCTCTTCTTTGAAATAGTGCCATGAGATCTTTTATGTCCACTTGAAGGGCCTACGTTTCACATCTCATCCGAAAGACTGCACCCTCCAACAGTGCAGCACTCCCTCAGCACTGCACTGGAATGTCAGCCTAAATTTTTTGTGCTCAAGTTCCTGGAGTGGGACTTGAACCCACAGCCTTCTGACTCAGAGATGAGTATGCAACACACTGGCCCACAGCTGACACATTCTGGTCTCCTGTTTATGGATGTTGATTTTGGTTTCTGTCTCACACATGTACACTCCTTCAATCTCTCCAAAGGCATTCAGAGTTCACACTTGGCGAGACATCATTTGGGTCAATTTATTTGAGCTCATCCAGAACTCTGCTGCCCATATCTTAACTCACACCAAGTCCCATTCACCCTCATGCCTGTGCTCGCTAAGTTACATTGACTCCCAGTTAGACAACATTTGATTTTAAAATTCTCATCTTTGTGTTCAAATCCTTTTAAGGCCACACCCCTCCTTATCTCTGTGACCTCCTCCAGCCCTACAACTCTCCCTGATCT
Organism: Pristiophorus japonicus; assembly: GCF_044704955.1. Taxonomy (NCBI): domain Eukaryota; kingdom Metazoa; phylum Chordata; class Chondrichthyes; family Pristiophoridae; genus Pristiophorus; species Pristiophorus japonicus. Next base: position 34,504,320 of record NC_091977.1, read on the forward strand.
CTGCACTCCTCCAATTCTGGCATCTTGCACATCCCTGATTTCCTTTGCTCCACAGTGTTCAGTTCCATTCACAACTCCTCAGATAATGAAGCAGTCCATGCCTGAATGCAGCAAGACCTGAATGACATTCAGGCTTGGGTGATAAGTGGCAAGCAACAATCGTACCACAAAAGTGTCAGGCAATGACTATCTCCAACAAATGAGAGCCTAACCACTGCCCCTTGACATTCAATGACATTAGCATCAGTGAAGCAACCACCATCAACATCCTGGGGGTTACCATTGATCAGAAACGTGGCTACAAGAGCGAGTCAGAGGCTGGGCATTCTGTGGCGAATGTCTCACCTCCTGACTCCCCAAAGCCGATCCACCGACTCCAAGGCACAAGTTAGGAGTGTGATGGAATATTCTGCACTTGCCTGGATGAGAGCAGCTCCAACAACATTCAACAAGCTTGACACCATCCAGGACAAAACAGCCCACTTGATTGGCATCCCATCCACCATCTTAATCATTCACTCCCTCCACTCTGGCACACTGCGGCTGCAAGATGCAACTCACCAAAGACTTCTTTAGCAGCACCTCCCAAACCCGCAAACTCTACCACCTAGAAGGACAAGGACAGCAGAGGCATGGGAATCCCATTGCCTGCAAGTTCCCCTCCAATTAACACACCATCTTGACTTGGAAGTATATTGCCGTTCCTTCATCGTCGCTGGGTCAAAATCATGGAACTCCCTCCCTCACAGCACTGTGGAAGTAGGTTCACCACAAGGACTGGATTGGAAAACCGCAAATATCATGCCCCTATTTAAAAAAGGAAGCAGTCAAAAAGCAGGAAACTGTAGACCAGTTAGCCTAACATCTGTCATTGGGAAAATGCTGGAGTCCATTATTAAGGAAGCAGCAGCAGGATATTTGGAAAAGCATAATTCAATCAAGCAGAGTCAGCATGGTTTTATAGAAACATAGAAATATAGAAACATAGAAAATAGGTGCATGAGTAGGCCATTTAGCCCTTCAAGCCTGCACCGCCATTCAATAAGATCATGGCTGATCATTCCCTCAGTACCCCTTTCCTGCTTTCTCTCCATACCCCTTGATCCCCTTAGCCGTAAGGGCCATATCTAACTCCCTCTTGAATACATCCAATGAACTGGCATCAACAACTCTCTGCAGCAGGGAATTCCACAGGTTAACAACTCACTGAGTAAAGAAATTTCTCCTCATCTCAGTCCTAAATGGCCTACCCCTTATCCTAAGACTATGACCCCTGGTTCTGGACTTCCCCAACATCGGGAACATTTTTCCCGCATCTAACCTGTCCAGTCCCGTCAGAATCTTATAAGTTTCTATGAGATCCCCTCTCATCCTTCTAAACTCCAGTGAATAAAGGCCCAGTTGATCCAGTCTCTCCTCATATGACAGCCCAGCCATCCCTGGAATCAGTCTGGTGAACCTTCGCTGCACTCCCTCAATAGCAAGAACGTCCTTCCTCAGATTAGGAGACCAAAACTGAACACAATATTCCAGGTGAGGCCTCACTAAGGCCCTGTACAACTGCAGTAAGATCTCCCTTCTCCTATACTCAAATCCCCTAGCTAAGAAAGTCAACATACCATTTGCCTTCTTCACCGCCTGCTGTACCTGCATGCTCACTTTCAGTGACTGATGAACCATGACACCCAGGTCTCGTTGAACCTCCCCTTTTCCGAATCTGCCGCCATTCAGATAATATTCTGCCTTCGTGTTTTTGCTCCCAAAATGGATAACCACACATTTATCCACATGATACTGCATCTGCCATGCATTTGCCCACTCACCTAACCTGTCCAAGTCACCCTGCAGCCTCTTAGCGTCCTCCTCACAGCTCACACTGCCACTTAGTTTAGTGTCATCTGCAAACTTGGAGATATTACACTCAATTCCTTCATCTAAATCGTTAATGTACAGTGCTGAGGTCCCAGCACTGAGCCATGCGGCAGTCCACTAGTCACTGCCTGCCATTCTGAAAAGGACCCGTTTATCCTGACTCTCTGCTTCCTGTCTGCCAACCAGTTCTCTATCCACTTCAGTACATTACCCCTAATGCCATGCGCTTTGATTTTGCACACCAATCTCTTGTGCGGGACCTTGTCAAAAGCCTTTTGAAAGTCCAAATACACCACATCCATTGGTTCTGCTTGTCCACTCTGTTAATTACATCATCAAAAATTTCCAGAAGATTCGTCAAGCATGATTTCCCTTTCATAAACCCATGCTGACTGGGACCGATCCTGTCACTACTTTCCAAATGCGCTGCTATTTCATCCTTAATGATTGATTCCAACGTTTTCCCCACTACTGATGTCAGACTAACCAGTCTATAATTACCCGTTTTCTCTCTCCCTTCTTTTTTAAAAAGTGGTGTTACATTAGCTACCCTCCAGTCCATAGGAACTGATCCAGAGTCAATAGACTGTTGGAAAATGATCACCAATGCATCCACTATTTCTAGGGCCACTTCCTTAATTACTCTGGGATGCAGGCTATCAGGCCCCGGGGATTTATCGGCCTTCAATCCCATCAATTTCCCGAACACAGTTTCCCGCCTGATCAGGATATCCTCAGTTTCTCCTTCTCACTAGACCTACTGTCCCCTCATACATTCAGTAGGTTATTTGTGTCTTCCTTCATGAAGACAGAACCAAAGTATTTGTTCAATTGGTCTGCCATTTCTTTGTTCCCCTTTATAAATTCACCTGAATCCGACAGCAAGGGACCTACGTTTGCCTTCACTAATCTTTTTCTCTTCACATATTTATCGAAGCTTTTGCAGTCAATTTTTATGTTCCCTGCAAGCTTCCTTTCGTACTCTATTTTTGCCCTCTTAATTAAACCCTTAGTCTTCCTCCAATGAATTCTAAATTTCTCCCAGTCCTCAGGTTTGTTGCTTTTTCTAGCCAAATGATATGCCTCTTCCTTGGCTTTAGCACCATCTTTGATTTGTTAGCCATGGTTGAGCCACCTTCCCAGTTCTATTTTTACTCGAGACAGGGATGTACAATTGTTAAGTTCATCCATGTGATCTTTAAATGTTTGCCATTGCTTATCCAACGTCAAGTAAGTATCCTTTGCCAGTCTATTCTAGCCAATTCACGCCTCACACCGTCAAAGTTACCTTTCCTTAAGTTCAGGAACCTAGGGCCCAAGTTTCCACGTGATAAAAATCGGGGCGCCCCTCCGAGCTGGGCGCCCGCTTTTCGCGCCTAAAACGGCGGCGGAAAAAAAACTTGCGATTCTGGAGAGCCCTGCAGCTCCTTGTCTGTTTGGCGCGGTGCCCAGGGGGGCGGAGCCTACACTCGCTCCGATTTTGTAAGTGGGAGGGGGCGGGTACTATTTAAATTAGTTTTTTCCTGCCGGCAACGCTGCGCGTGTGCGTTGGAGCATTCGCGCACGCGCAGTGTGAAGGAAACATTGGCACTCGGCCATTTTTGTAGTTCTTTGTAGCTGTTTAGTTTTCGAACATTTTTTAATAAAAGCACATTGCCATCAGCACATCAGCACTGAGAAGGCTGCAGGAAGCCTCAGAAAGTTGAGGCAGCCGTTTCCCGGCGACCTCCCCCTTTTGCCGTCGGGAAATGGCTCCTCAATTTCTGAGGCTTCCTGCAGCCTTCTGTCTCCTTCCCTCCCACCGTCTGGAACGGCTCCCCTCCCCCCCATGCGTTCGGTCGGTTGGGTCCATCCCCGCCGTCTGGAACGGCTTCCCTGCGTTCGGTCGGTCCCCTCCCTCCCTCCCTCCTGCCCGCCGTCTGGAATGGCTTCCTCCCCCCCGCTCCCTGCGTTCGGTCGCTCGCCCGCCGTCTGGAACGGCTTCCTTCCCTCCCCCCCGACCTGCGTTCGGTCGGTTCCCTCCCTCCCTCCCGCCCACCTGCCGTCTGGTACGGCTTCCTCCCCCCCCCCCACGTTCAGTCGGTTGGTCAGTCGGTTCCCTCCCTCCCGCCGTCTGGTACGGCTTCCTTCCTCCCCGCCCCCCCCCGCGTTCGGTCAGTTCCCTCCCTCCCTCCCGCCCGCCCGCCTTCGGGAATGGCTGCCTCGTTTTGTGAGGCTTGCTGCAGCATTCTCCCTGGCTGAAGCACTTTCACACAGGCAGGAAGATGGTTTATTTAATCTTTTCTTTGCTTATAAATTTTTATTCAGGTTGGATTTATTTGTATAATATTTGTAGAAGTATAAATAAGGATTTATTGTAGAATTTAATGACTTCCCCCCCCCCCCTCCCCCCCACCTCGTTCTGGACGCCTAATTTGTAACCTGCGCCTGATTTTTTAATGTGTAGAACAGGTTTTTTCAGTTCTACAAAAATCTTCACTTGCTCCATTCTAAGTTAGTTTGGAGTACGTTTTCAGTGTGGAAACTTTCAAATCAGGCGTCAGTGGCCGGACACGCCCCCTTTTGAAGAAAAAATTCTGTTCCAAAGTGGAACTGTTCTACCTGACTAGAACTGCAGAAAAAAAAATGTGGAGAATTGCGATTTCTAAGATAGTCCGTTCTCCACCAGTTGCTCCTAAAAATCAGGCGCAAATCATGTGGAAACTTGGGCCCCTAGTTTCCGAATTAACTGTGTCACTCTCCATCTTAATAAAGAATTCTACCATATTATGGTCACTCTTCCCCAAGAGGCCTCGCAAAACAAGATTGCTAATTAGTCCCTTCGCATTACACATCACCCAGTCTAGGATGGCCAGCTCTCTAGTTGGTTCCTCGACATATTGGTCTAGAAAACCATCCCTAATACACTCCAGGAAATCCTCCTCCACCGCATGGTTACCAGTTTGGTTAGCCCAATCAATATGTAGATTAAAGTCGCCCATGATAACTGCTGTACCTTTATTGCACACATCCCTTATTTCTTGTTTGATGCTGTCCCCAACCTCACTACTACTGTTTGGTGGACTGTGCACAATTCCCACAAGTGTTTTCTGCCCTTTGTGATTCTGCAGCTCCAGCCATACCGATTCCACATCATCCAGGCTAATGTCCCTCCTTACTATTGCATTAATTTCTTCTTTAGCCAGTAGCGCCACCCCACCTCCTTTTCCTTTCTGTCTATCCTTCCTAAATAGTGAATACCCTTGGATCCCAGCCTTGGTCACCCTGGAGCCATGTCTCCGTGATGCCAATTATATCATACCTGTTAACTGCTATCTGCACAGTTAATTCGTCCACCTTATTCCGAATACTCCTCGCATTGAGGCACAGACCCTTCAGGCTTGTCTTTTTAACACACTTTGCTCCTTTAGAATTTTGCTGTAATATGGCCCTTTTTGTTTTTCACATTAGGTTTCTCTGCCCTCCACTTTTACTATTCTCCTTTCTATTTTTTTTTGCTTCTGACTCCATTTTATTTTCCTCTGTCTCCCTGCATAGGTTCCCATCCCCCTGCCACATTAGTTTAACTCCCCCCCAAAAGCACTAGCAAACACTCCCCCTAGGACATTGGTTCCGGTCTTGCCCAGGTGCAGACCGTCTGGTTTGTACTGGTCCCACCTCCCCCAGAACCGGTTCCAATGCCCAGGAATTTGAATCCCTCCCTTCTGCACCACTGCTCAAGCCACGTATTCATCTGAGCTATCCTGCAATTCCTACTCTGACTAGCACATGGCACTGGTAGCAATCCTGAGATTACTACTTTTGAGGTCCTACTTTTTAATTTAACTCCGAGCTCCCTAATTTCGTCTTGTAGGTCCTCATCCCGTTTTTTACCTATATCGTTGGTACCTATATGCACCACGTCAACTGGCTGTTCACCCTCCCTTTTCAAAATGTCCTGCACCCGCTCCGAGACATCCTTGACCCTTGAACGAGGGAGGCAACATACTATCCTGGAGTCTCGGTTGTGGCTGCAGAAATGCCTATCTATTCCCCTTACAATTGAATCTCCTATCAGCATCGCTCTCCCACTCTGTTTCCTGCCCTCCTGTGCAGCAGAGCCAGCCACGGTGACATAAACCTGGCTGCTGCTGCTCCCCCCTGATGAGTCATCCCCCTCAACAGTACTCAAAGCGGTGTATCTGTTTTGCAGGGAGATGACCACAGGGGATCCCTGCACTACCTTCCCTGCACTACTCTTCCTGTTGGTCTTCCATTCCCTATCTGGCTGTGGACCCTTCACCTGCGGTAAGACCAACTTACTAAATGTGCTATTCACATCATTCTGAGCATCGTGCATGCTCCAGAGTGAATCCACCCACAGCTCCAGTTTCGCAATGCGGTTCGTCAGGAGCTGCAGGCGGGTACACTTCCTGCACACGTAGTTGTCAGGGACACCGAAGGCATCCCTGACTTCCCACATAGTACAAGAGGAGCATAACACGTGTCTGAGCTCTCCTGCCATGACTCAACCCTTATATACACTTTAATTGGCAACAACAATGCTAAATGTTACTTACTGATATAGAAAAGAAAAAGAAAAAACTACTTACCAATTACTAGCCAATCACTTATCCCCTTGGCTGTGACGTCACTTTTCGTTTTCTTTCTACTTCTTTTTTGCCTCCCCGCTCCAGCTGGGCCTTTGTAGGTCGCTGCCGCTCTGGTCCCGGAACTCCCACCTCTCCTCGACTCTCCGACTCTGGGCCTTTGTAGGCCGCTGCCGCTCCAATCCCGGAACTCACGCCTCTCCTGGACTCTCCGATGCCTCACCGACTCTAGGCCTTTGTAGGCTGCTGCCACTCCAACCCCGGAACTCCCGCCTCTATAGTTCCTATAGAGTGGAGGGTAGCCAATGTAACCCCACTTTTTAAAAAAGGAGGGAGAGAGATAACAGGGAATTATAGACCGGTCAGCCTGACATCGATAGTGGGTAAAATGATGGAATCAATTATTAAGGATGTCATAGCAGTGCATTTGGAAAGCGGTGACATGATAGGTCCAAGTCAGCATGGATTTGTGAAAGGGAAATCATGCTTGACAAATCTTCTGGAATTTTTTGAGGATGTTTCCAGTAGAGTGGACAAGGGAGAACCAGTTGATGTGGTATATTTGGACTTTCAGAAGGCGTTCGACAAGGTCCCACACAAGAGATTGATGTGCAAAGTTAGAGCACATGGGATTGGGGGTAGTGTGCTGACATGGATTGAGAACTGATTGTCAGACAGGAAGCAAAGAGTAGGAGTAAATGGGTACTTTTCAGAATGGCAAGCAGTGACTAGTGGGGTACCGCAAGGTTCTGTGCTGGGACCCCAGCTGTTTACACTGTACATTAATGATTTAGATGAGGGGATTAAATGTAGTATCTCCAAATTTGCGGATGACACTAAGTTGGGTGGCAGTGTGAGCTGCGAGGAGGATGCTGTGAGGCTGCAGAGTGACTTGGATAGGTTAGGTGAGTGGGCAAATGCATGGCAGATGAAGTATAATGTGGATAAATGTGAGGTTATCCACTTTGGTGGTAAAAACAGAGAGACAGACTATTATCTGAATGGTGACAGATTAGGAAAAGGGGAGGTGCAACGAGACCTGGGTGTCGTGGTACATCAGTCATTGAAGGTTGGCATGCAGGTGCAGCAGGCGGTTAAGAAAGCAAATGGCATGTTGGCCTTCATAGCAAGGGGATTTGAGTACAGGGGCAGGGAGGTGTTGCTACAGTTGTACAGGGCATTGGTGAGGCCACACCTGGAGTATTGTGTACAGTTTTGGTCTCCTAACCTGAGGAAGGACATTCTTGCTATTGAGGGAGTGCAGCGAAGGTTCACCAGACTGATTCCCGGGATGGCGGGACTAACCTATCAAGAAAGACTGGATCAACTGGGCTTGTATTCACTGGAGTTCAGAAGAATGAGATGGGACCTCATAGAAACATTTAAAATTCTGACGGGGTTAGACAGGTTAGATGCAGGAAGAATGTTCCCAATGTTGGGGAATGCCAGAACCAGAGTTCACAGTCTAAGGATAAGGGGTAAGCCATTTAGGACCGAGATGCGGAGGAACTTCTTCACCCAGAGAGTGGTGAACCTGTGGAATTCTCTACCACAGAAAGTTGTTGAGGCCAATTCACTAAATATATTCAAAAAGGAGTTAGATGAAGTCCTTACTACTAGGGGGATCAAGGGGTATGGCGAGAAAGCAAGAATGGGGTACTGAAGTTGAATGTTCAGCCATGAACTCATTGAATGGCGGTGCAGGCTAGAAGGGCCGAATGGCCTACTCCTGCACCTATTTTCTATGTTTCTATGTTTCTATGTTTCTCCGACGCCTCGCCGACACTGGGCCTTTGTAGGGAAATCATGTTTGACAAATTTGCTGAGGTTCTTTGAGGATGTAACGAGTAGGGTGGATAAGGGGGAACCAGTGGATGTGGTGTATTAGGATTTCCAGAAGGCATTCGATAAGTTGCCAGATAAAAGATTACTGCACAAGATAAAAGTCCACAGGGTTGGGGGTTACATATTGGTATGGATTGAGGATTGGCTAACTAACAGAAAACAGAGAGTCGGAATAAACAAAGGAGTAAAAAGAAATCGAAGTGTGACATCACAGCCAAGCGGGTAAGTGATTGTTTGGTGGATTGGTGAGTATTTAATCTTTTTATTTTTATTTTCTTATCAGTAGGTAACCTTTGGCATTGTTGCCAAATGAAGTTGATTTAAGGGATAAGTCATGGCAGGAGAGCCCAGACCCGTGTTATGCTCCTCCTGTGCTACGTGGGAAATCAGGGATGCTTCCAGTGTCCCTGACCACTATGTGTGCAGGAAGTGTGTCCAACTGCAGCTCCTGACAGACCGCATTGCGGCACTGGAGCTGCGCATGGATTCACTCTGGAGCACCTGCGATGCTGAGGATGTCATGAATAGCACATTTAGTGAGTTGGTCACACCACAGGTAAAGGTTACACAGGCAGATAGGGAATCGGTGGCCAGCAGGAAGAGCAGTGAAAGGAAGGTAGTGCAGGGATCCCCTGCGGCCATCTCCCTCCAAAACAAATTATACAGTTTTGGGTAGTGTTGGGGATGATGGCTCATCAGGGGAAGGCAGCAGCAGCCAAGTTCATGGCATCATGTGTGGCTGTGCTGCACAAGAGGGCAGGACAAAGAGTGGGAGAGCTATTGTGGTAGGGGATTCTATTGTAAGGGGAATAGATAGGGGTTTCTGCAGCCACAATTGAGACTCCAGGATGGTATGTTGCCTCCCTGGTGCAAGGGTCAGGGATGTCTCAGAAAGACTGCAAGGAATTCTGAGGGGGAGGGTGAACAGCCAGTTGTCGTGGTGCATATATGTACCAATGATCTAGGTAAAAAATGGGATAAGGTCCTACAAGTTGAATTTAGGGAGCTAGGAGTTAAATTAAAAAGTAGGACCACAAAGGTAGTAATCTCAGGATTGCTACCAGTGCCACGTGCTAGTCAGAGTCGAAACAGCAGAATAGTTAAGATGAATATGTGGCTAGAGGAATGGTGCAAGAGGGAGGGATTCAAATTCCTGGGACTTTGGAACCGACTCTGGGGGAGGTGGAACCAGTACAAACCCGAACGGTCTGCACCTGGGCAGGACCGGAACCAATGTCCTAGCGGGAGTGTTTGCTACTGCTGTTAGGGAGGGTTTAAACTAATATGGCAGGGGGATGGGAACCTATGCAGGGAGACAGAGGGGAGTAAAATGGGGGCAGAAGCAAAAGGTAGAAAGGAGATAAGGAAAAGTGGAGGGCAGAGAAATCAAAGGCAAAAATTAAAAAGGGCCACTTTACAACATAATTCTAAGGACAAAGAGTGTTAAAAAAACAAGCCTGAAGGAACATTCATATAAGGTGGATGAATTAACTGCGCAAATAACTGTGAAATTACGAAGACATGGCTCCAGGGTCACCAAGGCTGGGAACTCAACATCCAGGGCAATTCAATATTCAGGAAGGATAGACAGAAAGGGAAAGAAGGTGGGGTAGTGTTGCTGGTTAAAGAGGAGATTAACACAATAGTAAGGAAGGACATTAGCTTGGATGATGTGGAATCTGTATGGGTAGAGCTGCAGAACACCAAAGGGCAGAAAACGCTAGCGGGAGTTGTGTACAGACCACCAAACATTAGTAGTAAGGTTGGGGATGACATCAAACAGGAAATTAGGGATGCGTGCAATAAAGGTACAGCAGTTATCATGGGTGACTTTAATCTACATGTAGATTGGTCTAACCAAACTGGAAGCATTACGGTGGAGTAGGATTTCCTGGAGTGTATAAGGGATGGTTTTCTAGACCAATATTTTGAGGAATCAACTAGAGAGCTGACCATCCTAGACTGGGTGTTGTGTAATAAGAGAGGATTAATTAGCAATCTTATTGTGCGAGACCCCTTGGGGAAGAGTGACCATAATATGGTAGAATTCTTCACTCAGGTGGAGGGTGACACAGTTAATTCAGAGACTAGGGTCCTGAACTTAAAGAAAGGTAACTTCGATGGTGTGAGATGTGAATTGGCTAGGATAGACTAGCGAATGATAGTTAAAGGGTTTACAGTGGACAGACAATGACAGACATTTAAAGATCACATGGATGAACTTAAACGATTGTACCTTCCTGTCTGGCATAAAAATAAAATGGGGAAGGTGGCACAACCGTGGCTAACAAGGGAAATTAATGATAGTGTTAAATCCAAGGAAGAGACATATAAATTGACCAGAAAAAGAAGCAAACCTGAGGACTGGGAGAAATTTAGAATTCAGCAGAGGACAAAGGGTTTAATTAGGAGGGGGAAAATAGAATATGAGAGGAAGCTTGCAGGGAACATAAAAACTGACTGCAAAAGCTTCTATAGATATGTGAAGAGAAAAAGATTAGCGAAGACAAATGTAGGTCCCTTGCAGTCAGAATCAGGTGAATTCATAATGGGGAACAAGTAAATGGCAGACTAATTGAACAAATATTTGGTTCTGTCTTCACTAAGGAAGACACAAATAACCTCCCGGAAATACTAGGGAACCGAGGGTCTAACGTGAAGGAGGAACTGAAGGATATCCTTATTAGTCAGGAAATTGTGTTAGGGAAATTGATGGGATTGAAGGCCGATAAATCCCCAGGGCCTGATAGTCTGCATCCCAGAGTACTTAAGGAAGTGGCACTAGAAATAGTGGATGCATTGGTGGTCATTTTCCAACATTCTATAGACTCTGGATCAGTTCCTTTGGATTGGAGGGTAGCTAATGTAACCCCACTTTTTACAAAAGGAAGGAGAGAGAAAACAGGGAATTATAGACCGGTTAGCCTGAGATGGGTAGTGGGGAAAATGTTGGAATCAATTATTAAAGATGTGATAGCAGCGCATTTGGAAAGCAGTGACAGGATCAGTCCAATTCAGCATGGATTTATGAAAGGGAAATCATGCTTGACAAATCTTCTAGAATTTTTTGAGGATGTAACTAGTAGAGTGGACAAGGGAGAACCAGTGGATGTGGTGTATTTGGAATTTCAAAAGTCTTTTGACAAGGTCCCACACAAGAGATTACTGTGCAAAATTAAAGCACATTGTATTGGGGATAATGTATTGATGTGGATAGAGAACTGGCTGGCAGACAGGAAGCAAAGAGTAGGAATAAATGGGTCCTTTTCAGAATGGAAGGCAGTGACTAGGGGGTACCTCAAAGTTCAGTGCTGGGACCCCAGTAATTTACAATACACATTAATAATTTAGACAAAGGAATTGAATGTAATATCTCCAAGTTTGCAGATGACACTAATCTGGTTGGCAGAGTGAGCTGTGAGGAGGATGCTAAGAGGCTGCAGGTTGACTTGGACAGATTAGGTGAGCGAGCAAATGCATGGCAGATACAGTATAATGTAGATAAATGTAAGGTTATCCACTTTGGTGGCAAAAACAGGAAGGCAGAATATTATCTGAATGGTGACAGATTAGGAAAAGGGGAGGTGCAATGAGACCTGGGTGTCATGGTACATCAGTCATTGAAAGTTGGCATGCAGATACAGCAGGCAGTGAAGAAGGCAAATGGCATGTTGACCTTCATAGCAAGAGGATTTGAGTATAGGAGCAGAGCAGTCTTACGGCAGTTGCACAGGGCCTTGGTGAGACCACACCTTGAATATTGTGCACAGTTTTGGTCTCCTAATCTGAGGAAGGACATCCTTGCTATTGAGGGAGTGCAGCGAAGGTTCACCAGACTGAGTGCCGGGATGGCAGGAATGACATATGAAGAAAGACTGGATCGACTAGGCTTATATTCACTGGAATTTAGAATAATGAGAGGGTATCTGATAGAAACATATAAAATTCTGATGGCATTGGACAGGTTAGATGCAGGAAGAATGTTCCCGATGTAGGGGAAGTCCAGAACCAGGGGTCACAGTCTAAGGATAAGGGGTAAGCCATTTAGGACCAAGATGAGGAGAAACTTCTTCACTCAGAGAATTGTGAACCTGTGGAATTCTCTACCACCAAAAGTTGTTGAGGCCAGTTCATTCGATATATTCAAAAGCGAGTTAGATGTGGCCCTTATGGCTAAAGTGATCAAGGATTATGGAGAGAAAGCAGGAATAGGCTACTAAAGTTGAATGATCAGCCATGATCATATTGAATGGTGGTGCATGCTCGAAGTGCCGAACCTGCATCTACTTTCTATGTTTCTATGTTTCTACGAAATTCAGGAGAAACCTCTTTACTCAGAGGGAGGTGAGAATGTGGAACGCGCTACAACAGGACCTGGTTGAGAAGATTAGCATAGAGATATTTAATAGCAAGCTAGAAAAGTACATGAGGGAGAAAGGAATAGAACGAACTGTTGATGGGGTAAGATGAAGTAAGAGACTAATTGGGCTGAATGGCCTGTTTCTATCGTGTAAAATTCTATGGACTAGAAATTGGGTCATTTGCGCCTTCCATTAGCGCCCCAAAGGACAAATGCCTTTGCGACCGGGTGCGGCGCTGACATCGACTCCCGTCATATTAGGTGGGACTTCAGCGACAGTGCTACGGCATTGTATCCCACTCTCCTGTGCCTGGAAGTCGTGATGCCATCGCCCTGCGCATTGCCCCATTAGCGCCCCGGACCGGAAAATTCACATTCACCCCCTGCAACAGCAGTGGACGAAAACACCAGCAGCTGCAGGAGGCAAGGATCGGGCGGCCGGCCGCTACCAGAGCAAGCTGGCCAAGGTAAGTAAAAAAAAACCTTTATTGATGCCGCTTCTTCGCAGGTTCGTGCCTGCGATCGTTCACTCTGCTTGAATGCCGGTTTGATCGTGCGGTTTCCCCGGTCCCTTGGTGGTCCAGGTTCGTCTGTTTTAAATTGCAGAACCTGCAGCAATGGCCCTTCCCTTTAAGAGAGGGAAGGATTCTTTGTACATGATGGCGCTGCACGGCCCAGTGTACAACGCTGCTGAGGTTTCTGCCCGGCCCCCGCCCTTTAGCGCTCCGAGAGGGAAGTGGAGCACTTGATTTCACGCTCCACTTCCTTCCTGGAGTACTAACGCGGAGAAACATTAGCGCCTGGCACTAAGTTGCCCGGCTTTCAAAAGTTACCGCCCCGCAAACTGGACGATGATGAACTTCGCCCCCTATGTGTTGTGACATAATATGAAATGAAAGAAAACTTAAGGTTGACACATTTGTTTGAAATTTTGCAAGCCATAAGTCATTGTACATCTATATAAATATAACCCAGCCTGCTGCACTGTTAGTAACGATTGTTTCCCACTGATAGCTGTGCATACTGCTTTGTAATTACATTTTTTCTCACGGAACAATAGAGCCAATGAAGACCATTGATGAAAAGAAATTTTGTTTTTGCGAACAGTGCATTTTCAAGGCCTTGAACTTTTGCAGCGGAGATCGATATTGGTGACATGCAGGCTCTTCACTCACACCATTGACCTCTGTCCTTTGTCCTAAGTTCCTGCCAATCAAAAAGGCAGAGAGCAGCGCAGGGACTGAAGGTCAGTGTCATTAGTGCTGATATCGATCTCCATTGCAAAAAACGGCACACATCTTCAAATAGGGATTTGTGAGGCAATTCTTTCTCATGAGCACTTCAATTTATTTTAAGACCCTGCGCCACAAAAATATCATTTTGAGTGATCGCTGCTTTTAGAAGATAGCTTGAGATCAGGTGTTGCTTTGTTTTTCACCCCATGTTTCCTTACTGCTGTATTACATTTGCAAAATATATTTGTTCATATCTACAAGAGAAAAAAATCCACCTCACAGTACAAGGCAGAAGGCACAACGAATTGGTGTGTCCAGGTTTTAAGTACAAACTTACATGACACAACAGCAATAGCAAAATACTGTGCATGCTGGAAATCTGAAATAAAGAGTGATGAAAAGATTTGCTAGTAATGGAGGATGGCTGCACCAGAGCCATTAGGAGTGGAGGAGATGTGGGCTGGTACTTGGGATGGTGATCCACTATCGGTACACAACCGGCAAGCTGTTCTCCACCTCTGAGGTCTACTTGCCTTTCTTCCGCCACATTCCAGGACCTGGGAGGCTTCTCTTTGTCAGTTTTTCCAAAGTTCCCTCCCCCTCTGCTATCCTGCTGCAACCATTTACACCTCGTCTTAACTTATCTTTTGTTTCTATACACATTGTGACCCCCGTTTGCCTTGCACCATCATTACTTTTGTTATTTAATCACAAGTGTTTTCCGCCCTATCACAGTCCCCTTTGTTCTTTTCCTACACACCCCCAGCCCTGTATCCCTTCCCTCTGCACTTGCTTCAAAGCTGGTCATCTCTAACATCATCATCATAGACAGTCCCTCGAAATCGAGGAAGACTTGCTTCCACTCTAAAAATGAGTTCTCAGGTGACTGAACAGTGCAATATGGGAATTACAGTCTCTCTCACAGGTGGGACAGACAGTCGTTGAAGTAAAGGGTGGGTGGGGAGTCTGGTTTGCCGCACACTCCTTCCACTACCTGCGCTTGTTTTCTGCATGCTCTCGGCAACGAGACACGAGGCGCCCTCCCAGATGCTCGTCCTTCACTTAGGGCGGTCTTTGGCCAGGGACTCCCAGGTGTCAGTGGGGATGTTGCACTTTATCAAGGAGGCTTTGAGGGTGTCCTTGAAATGTTTTCTCTGTCCACCTGGGACTCGCTTGCCGTGTAGGAGTTCCGAGTAGAGCGCTTGCTTTGGGAGTCTTGTGTCCGTCATGCGGACAATGTGGCCTGCCCAACAGAGTTGGTCAAGTGTGGTCAGTGCTTCGATGCTGGGGATGCTGGTCGAGGATGCTACGTTGGTGTGTTTGTCCTCCCAGGGGATTTGCAGGATCTTGCGGAGACATTGTTGGTGGTATTTCTTCAGCGATTTGAGGTGTCTATTGTATATGGTCCACGTCTCTGAGCTATAAAGGAGGGCGGGTATCACTACAGCCCTGTAGACCATGAGCTTGATGGAAGATTTGAGGGCCTGATCTTTGAACACTCTTTTCCTCAGATGGCCGAAGGCTGCGCTGGCGCACTGGAGGCGGTGTTAAATCTCGTCGTTGATATCTGCTCTTGTTGATAAGAGGCTCCCGAGGTATGGAATGTGGTCCACTTTGTCCAAGGCTGCGCCATGGATCTTGATGACTGGGGGGCAGTGCTGTGTGGCAGGGTCAGGCTGGTGGAGGACCTTTGACTTACGGATGTTTAGTGTAAGGCCCATGCTTTCGTATGCCTCAGTGAAGATGTTGACTATGACTTGGAGTTCAGTCCCTGAATGTGCGCAGATGCACATGTTGTCCATGTACTGTAGTTCGATGACAGAGGTTGGGACGGTCTTGGACCTGGCCTGGAGGCGACGAAGATTGAACAGGTTCCACTGGTTCTGTAGTTTAGTTCCACTCCAGCGGGGAGCTTGTTGAGTGTGAGCTGGAGCACTGCAGCGAGGAAGATTGAGGAGGGTTGGCGCGATGATGCAGCCCTGCTTGACCCCAGTCCAGACATGGATTGGGTCTGTAATGGATCCGTTGGTAAGGATCACGGCTTGCATGTCGTCGTGAAGCCGGTGGAGGATGGTGACGAACTTTTGGGGGCAGCCGAAACGGAGGAGGACGCTCCATAGTCCCTCGCGGTTGACAGTGTCAAAGGCCTTTGTAAGGTCGAAGAAGGCCATGTACAAGGGTTGGTGCTGTTCCCTGCATTTTTCTTGCAGCTGTCACGCTGTACAAATCACGTTTCAGTTCAACAACAACTTATATTTATATAGCACCTTCAATGTAATGAAACATTCCAAGGTGCTAGGGGAAGGAAGGGAAGAGGCAGAGGCGGCTGAACGGATGGTTTCAACTTAGAGACAAAGAAGTCCACGAGCTCCTCACACTTATTGTCAGAGGTGAGGGTGGAGGCTGGGGAGAGGGGTTTAAAAAGATGGTTAGTAGAGGAGAATAGAAGCCGGGGTTTATCTTTACTGTCCAGAATGGAATAATGAACAATTTTGGCAGACGAGAGCAGGACTCAATAATGCTTTATGTGGTCCAGCCAGATCTGGCGATGAATGGCTAAATCAGTTGTCCGCCATATCCATTCAAGTCTGAGTCCCTTGGACTTAAGGGAGTGAAGATCAGGGCTGCACCAGGGGGAATGACCAAGGTGAGAGAGAGTAATAGGGACTCGGGCATCAAAGATGGTGGTGAGGGTGTGATTGAGCAGATCGGTAGCTGTAGAACTGTCATGGTGAATGGAGGGTCAAACGCTGAATAGTTGGGAGTTCATAAGTGCAGTTGTAAGAGAGTCGGGAGAGAGTTTTTTCCGGGGGGGGACACAGAGAGAGATAGGGTTGGGGATGGGGTGGGGGGATGTGGGTGGAGAGTGATACAAGGAAGTGGTCAGAGATGGCCTTATCGGCGTAATAAGTTGTTGTTGTTGTTCTGATCAACATGAAACCTTAAATCTGTTTTTTTCTCCACAGGACAAAGCAGCCCGCTTGATCGGCACCCCATCTACCACCTTAAAAGATTCACTCCCTCCACCACTGGTGCAATGTGGCTGCAGTGTGTACCAGCCACAAGATGTACTGCAGCAACTCGCCAAGGTTTTTTCAACAGCACCTCCCAACCCACAACCTCGACCACCGAGAAGAAGGACAGGGACTGCAAACGCATGGGAGAACCACTCTAAGTTCCCCACCAAGTCACACACCATCTTGACTTGGAAATACAGCCCCAATGCCTTGATATTACTGGGCCAAAATCCTGGAACTCCCGACCTGACAGCACTGTGGAGTACCTTCACCACAGCTGTTCAAGAAGGCGGCTCACCACCATCTTCTCGGGGACAATTGGGGATAGGCAATAAATGCTGCCTTGCTAGCGACGCCTATGTTGCCAGAATTAATGTATATTAAAAAAGTCTAAATTCTGTGAGCACTGGAAATATATCTAGTAGCTGTAAGTAAGCACATGAATATTTAATTGATGTTGGCCAAATCATAGATTTACAGCTTGACTGAATTGTTCTTTTTAGCTGTAAAAAATTGGATTTGTGTTGAAACAAACAGAAATAATCTTTCAGAATCCTTTACACAAATAATATTAAGATCTCCTTAAAGCACCTTATCACCTGAAAGCATCTCATACAATGAATAATTTTGAATACTATAACTGCTGGTGTATAAGCAAATTTAGCAGTTATTCTGCACCATTGATGTCCTGGGAACAGTAATGAGATGCATCCACGTTAAGCCCCACTGGAGTACGTCTGACCATACATCAGCAACAGCTTGTATTTATATAGTGCCATTAATGTCGTTAAATGTCCCAAGGCACTTCACAGGAGTGTTATCAAATAAAATTTGACACCGGGTCACATAGGAGATTAGGAGATAGTAAGACAGATGACCAAAAGCTTGGTTAAATAAATAGGCCCCGAACTTGGTGGAAGCTAAGTTCCACCCAAGTGCCGCCCAAAGGACTGCTGAGATCCTGATGGTACTTTGGGCGGGAGATTCGTGGAAAAGTCCTGGAAAGACCGCCCGGTGGCAAAAAAGCGACTTACACACTGAATCTGGGTGGCAGCGGGCGGGAGCTCCCAATCTCGGCGGCAAATGCAATCCTCGGCAAAGTACCGCCGAGGATTGAGTCGGGCCCAGGGAGGGGGGGGATCTTATAAAATTAAACATTTTCAAAAAAACACAGTGCAAAACCTTCAGGGGACCCCCATCTACCTGAATCGCTGGAAAAAAAGATGAAGAAAAGAAGATTATTTATCTTTTTTTGCAGGTCTTCTTACTTACCGTTGAGGTTAGACTTGCCTCCACGCGGCTGTCCATCACCCTGCTGCAGCGGACTCCCGCCCGGACCAAAATGGCAGCTTGGCGGGCGGGAGGACAATTACGTCAGTTGCACGCCAGCAGACATCAGCGGGTGGTCCCCAGCGGTTTTACCTCCCCCTGGCGGGAGGCCTCCCCTAAACTCGCTCGGAGGGAAGACTGCCAGAAAATTCGGTGGTAGCGGGCAGCATCGGGTGCTAATCCACCAATTCAGGGCCATAGGTTTTAAGGAGCACCTTAAAGGATAAGAGAGAGAGAGAGAGAGAGAGAGGGGCACATGGTATTGGGGGTAATGTATTGATGTGGACAGAAAATTGGTTGTCAGACAGGAAGCAAAGAGTAGGAATAAGCGGGTCCTATTCAGAATGGCAGGCAGTGATGAGTGGGGTACCGCAAGGTTCCTAGTTATTTCCAATATATATTAATGATTTAGATGAAGGAATTGAGTGTAATATCTCCAAGTTTGAAGATGACACTAAGCTGGGTGGCAGTGTGAACTGTGAGGAGGGCGCTAAGAGGCTGCATGGTGACTTGGACAGGTTAGGTGAGTGGGCAAATGCATGGCAGATGCAGTGTAATGTGGATAAATGTGAGGTTACCCACTTTGGTGACAAAAACAGGAAGGCAGAATATTATCTGAATGGTGACAGATTAGGAAAAGGGGAGGTGCAACGAGACCTGGGTGTCATGGCACATCAGTCATTGAAAGTTGGCATGCAGGTACAGCAGGCGGTGAAGAAGGCAAATGGCATGTTGGCCTTCATAGCGAGAGGATTTGAGTATAGGAGCAGGGACGTCTTACTGCAGTTGTACAGGGCCTTGGTGAGACCACAGCTTGAATATTGTGTACTGTTTTGTTCTCCTACTCTGAGGAAGGACATCCTTGCTATTGAGGGAGTGCAGCGAAGGTTCACCAGACTGATTCCCAGGATGGCAGGACTAACATATGAAGAAAGATTGGATCGACTAGGCTTATATTCACTGGAATTTAGACGAATGAGAGGGGATCTCATAGAAACATATAAAATTCTGATGGGATTGGACAGGTTAGATGCAGGAAGAATGTTCCCGATGTTAGGGAAGTCCAGAACCAGGGGTCACAGTCTAAGGATAAGGGATAAGCCATTTAGGACCGAGATGAGGAGAAACTTCTTTACTCAGAGAATTGTGAACCTGTGGAATTCTCTACCACAGAAAATTGTTGAGGCCAGTTCATTCGATATATTCAAGAGGGAGTTAGATGTCGGCCTTACGGCTAAAGGGATCAAGGGGTATGGAGAGAAAGCAGGAATGGGGTACTGAAGTTGCATGATCAGCCATGATCATATTGAATGGTGGTGCAGGCTCGAAGGGCCGAATGGCCTACTCCTGCACCTATTTTCTATGTTTCTATGTTTCTATGGATGACAGTATCAGTAATTGATGAACTGAGGCAGGGGCCGCGGAGGCAGTGCTGCATTGTCAATAGTGTTGGCTTTTGGATGAGACATCTTTTTTTGTTCTTGTGCTTTGCGCAGTGCTGTCAACGCTCCATTTATTGCCCATCCTTCTTTGTCCTGAGAAGGTCGTCATGGGCCTCCTCCTTAAACCACTGCGATCCTTGTGGTGACAGTGCTCTTCAACACAAAGCATTGAAATGAAGTGCCATCACAAATAACTATTTTATTTTTAAAAGTACCTTTGCCTTTTGTCAATAGTTGTATCGTGTGCAGCAGTCATTCTGCACCACCTCTCTGAAACCGGTGGCTTGTAGATTGCAAAACATGTCCAGCAGCACTTTGTTTTATGCGGCAGACTGCGCACAGTTGTGAATCACACAGTGCCTGCCGGAAAAGAGGTTGGCATGTCTCCATTTAGATCGCGGAATGGACTGCAAGACAAGGGGACTAGCCGCTGCGCTGTCCTCTTTCCGCGAGCCAAAGCCTTCTCCATGAATTTCAACCGAGTAGATCTTAATCCTTCTCCACACTTGACAAGAGCAAACTAATTCTACAAAGGTTGGCTAACAGAGCAGACTCTAGACATTTCGACAGTGGGCTGCCTCTTTGAAGAATTTTGTGCAGTTCTTTAATAAATACAGCTGTACAAATCTCTGATCCTCTGCGAAGTGCCTTCTATGTGGTAATGGCTTGCTGATCCACAGATAATGTCTTGTCAACTTATTAGCCTAGTCTAGGAACCTTGGGAAGTAGGCTGTTATATTATCCTTCCAGCAAGCTTCATAAGCCACCTTCCCTACAGCTTGTAATCATCATTCCTCACACGGAGGCATCCACGAGCAGCAGCATTACTGGAATTGGGAAAACTAATTGGGTGTTCCGTTCAAAAAAATAGAAATAAAATGACACTGTACTGAAGTGAATTGAGCTTTCTTGTGCATTTTAATAGATACCTATGCATCATCTGTAATATTTGCCCAGACGCCAGTTAAGTTTCTAACGTTTCATTGAACCGTTTGAACATTATTTCAAGAAGAAAATAAATGGAGTCAGGTTTTGTTTTGGCCAATTTGCATTAATTTTACATTGACCTTTGGTATTCTGCATTTGCACAAAATAATGGAGCCCAGTGCAAAGAAAATCAAATCAACCCTTCTACCAGGTAAATCAACTCTTGTGTAACACAAAAGCCAGCACCCCAGTAATGCTTTTGAATTTTAAACAGAAGAAAACGGCAGTACACATTAGATCCATCAGGGTCGGAAAACAAGGCTTAACATTTTGGGTTGAGACTCTAACAAGAAATGTTTCAGAATTTATTTTCTGCACACTTCCCACATTTACTGCTTCACATTTTTACATCGAATATTTTTGAGATAATCAGATGGCTAAAATAGCTCCGCACTGGAGCAAGCCATCCATTTAGTGCAATTCTGTGTTTGCATCTATTTTATTACAAGCATTAATTTCTCTGTTGTTCAACACATTTGGAATCTTTTCATTTTTCTCGAGGCCACGTGTCTGGTAATTGGAGGAGCACAGCATGCCTGCTGTGGGCTGCGTCTATCCAAACCAAAGTCCGCCTGAATTTGATGAGCCTGTTTGTACTCAGGTGCAGCAGGCCCTGACCCTGCAGTGGAAATGGGGCAGAAACAGGAGCATAGCTACAGGCCTCTCAGACTTGGCACCTGCCTCAGAGCTTTCTGGGTCCAGTTCGAGAATAGGTACCAGAAAGTCTCAACGCCTGGATATCCACCAAAGCTGAAAGAAAATGTAGGCAACTTGGCCTGTCGACTGTCTTCGTCTTGCTTCCTGCCTCTTCAGATCCTCCAATCTGAGAGGCAACCAGGGTCAAGGCCTATTGCCATCTTATCATGTAGAATTATATCGTATAAAATTACAACGCAGAAGGAGGCCATTCAGCCCATTATTTCTGTGCCGGTTGAAAAAGAATTACCCAGCCTAATCCCACCTTCCAGCACTAGGTCCGTAGCCCTGTAGATTATGGCTCTTTAAGTACACATCCAAGTAGCTTTTAAATGTGATGAGGGTTTCTACCTCTACCAACCTTTCAGGCAGTGAGTTCCTGACTCCCAACACCCTCTGGGTGGAGAAATGTTTCCTCATCTCCCCTCCAATCCTTCTACCAACTACTTTAAATCTATGCCCCCTGGTTATTGATCCCTCTGCTAAGGGAAATAGATCCTTCCTATCTACTCTATCTAGGCCCCTCATAATTTTATACACCTCAATTAAATCTACACTCCTCTGTTCCAAGGAAAACAACCCCAGCCTATCCAATCTTTCCTCATAGTTAGAGTTTTTCAGTCCTAGTTCCTCTGCACCCTTTCTAGTGCAATCACATCTTTCCTGTAATGTGGTGACCAGAACTGCACTTAAGCTGTGGCCTAACTAATGTTGTATACAGCATAACTTCCCTGCTCTTGTATTCTATGCCTTGGCTAATAAAGAAAAGCATTCCACATGTCTTTTTAACCACCTTATCGACCTGTCCTGCTACCTTTAAGGACCTTTGGACATATACTCCAAGGGCCCTCTGTTCCTCCACACCTTATTGAGCCTTCATTGTGTAGGGTGTCCATCTGTTCACTCTACTCTGATTCTTAGACCTCGGAACTTATAGTGGGAAAGGACAACACGTGGTACAAAATTTTAGGCTTAACCCAGTGTTCACGCAACAAAAACCTGACTATAAACTACAGGACTAGACTGCCGAGAGAAATTGACTTAAGTACAATCACCAGCCCTGGCTGTAGCTATTGTAGGTTTGTAGTTCTTCTTCTGACAGTTAACTGCAGCTTCCTTTCCTTTCCTTCCGTGTTTGCTTGCTGTTTCTTTTTGTGATATTCCTCCTGCTTCTGTTTAGCCGTGTTCTCTGCTCTTTCTCCTGCTTCAGTTTAGCTGTGTTCTCTGCTTACTTTCTACTTGTCTGTGTCCGAATATTTATATCCAGGTTTTGAATAAGTTTCTCACTGTGATGAAATTTGATTATTGATCTGTTTAACTGCTTGGTGATGAGGTTGAATGGCTCCTGATTTGCGTGTGGAGTTGACAATGTAAAAGATATTTCCATGCTGAACGCTGTTAGCCCCAAAATTTGCACCTTGCATGTTGTTACAGACGCGATGTCTCCAATGGCTGTTTCCCCACCCTGGTCAATCAAGTTCAGGGCTTCATGTAACAATTCCATTGTATGCATGAAGTTATGCATGAAGTCAGTTTTTTTGGTCCCTGGCCACCTGTTTAATTCTAAATGTCCAGTTTAATTCCAAAGCTTCTATCAATCAATTTTTAGTCCATGGTTTGTGTTTTTCTGAAGATTAGTAACCTTACAATATCCCTACTTTTAATGCCTCTTATAATAAACTCAAGAGACATTATTCTGGGTGGCATTTTCTTTTTCCACGAGCGTTTCTGGGTGATTGCAGCCTTCAATGAAATCTTCCCATTACATTTCTTTTTACACACAAAACCCAATGGTTTTACAATACAACAATGTTTCTTACAACAAAACCATATTTGGCCTTATTCTGACTTCGGTTTATACCATTTTTACAAATACTTTGGCCTGGGTTTACTTTAATAATCCTTCCAGATTCCCTTCCCTCCTCCTTTTCTTTAATTTACAGGACAGGACAAGTAGATACAACACTATTATCAACTGTACAATTACTAATGAGTGTGATACGATTTGAACTCAGGAGGGATTTCAATATTAAGTCCCAGATCCCATCGTGGAGGGCCCATCATTTACTCGATTTCTCCCCTTACTTTATCACTGTCCTGCTGTAACATGTAATAAAGTTTGTGGGACAGCTCGATGTTCTTTAGGTGTTCGGGTAATGACGGGATATCATATCCAAAACGCGATATGTATTCCTGGAGGTTCGGTAAAATATCGTTGACTGTGATACTTATGTGTTTGTGGTCTGAAATAGGAATTATTCTTTCTTGTGCTACTTGTGTCTCTGCCTGGGGTTTGAAACAAAAGGTAGAATCCCTCACTGGACGCCAAGTGTCCTGGTATATTCGATATTGACTTTCGCTGATGGTGACACAGGATGTTCCGTTTCCCTTGTACGCAATCTGTGGCGGGACATGGTCGTGAGCCGTCACTTCCATGATACAGGTTATAGGCTGCCTGTCCTCGTACTTGAACCCACATACTGGCTGGTCGAAAGGATTCAGATGATAGGGGCACAATATCATGTGTGTACCTTCACTCTGGCATTTCTCCAGAATAGCACCGGTTATTGAGTCTCCCAATTTTACCACATACTGTGTGATTTTATGATGTTTCACATGTATCCCGTTCTGAATTACCCCAATGTTTTCCACCCGGTATTCCAGTACGGGACATTGTGACTGATCCAACACTGGTATTCGAAGCACTATCCCTATTATGGATTGCTTACTTTGATCACAGTTGACCAGGACTGGATATGCTTTGGAGGCTGACCGTAGCTGGCATGATTTCAGGAGGTTGTTATAAGAACAAAGAACCGGAGTAAGCCATACGGTCCCTCGAGCCTGCTCCGCCATTCAATAAGATCATGGCTGATCTGATCATGGACTCAGCTCCACTTCCCAGCCTGCTCCCCATAATCCCTTGTCCCCTTATTGGTTAAGAAACTGTCTATTTCTGTCTTAAATGTATTCAATGTCCCAGCTTCCAGAGCTCTCTGAGGCAGCGAAGTTCATAGAGTTACAACCCTCTGAGAGAAGAAAGTTCTCCTCAACTCTGTTTAAAATGGGCATCCCCTTATTCTAAGATCAGGCCCTCTCGTTCTCGTCACCCACATCAGTGGAAACATCCTCTCTGCAGCCACCTTGTCAAGTCCCCTCATAATCTTATACGTTTCGATAAGATCACCTCTCATTCTTCTGAATTCCAATGAGTAGAGGCCCAACCTACTCAACCTTTCCTCATAAGTCAACCCCCTCATCCCCGGAATCAACCTGGTGAACCTTCTCTGAACTGCCTCCAAAGCAAGTATATCCTTTCGTAAATATGGAAACAAAAACTGCACGCAGTATTCCAGGTGTGGCCTCACCGATATCTTATATAGCTGTGGCAAGACTTCTCTGCTTTTATACTCCATCCCGTTTGCAATAAAGGCCAAGATTCCATTGGCCTTCCTGATCACTTGCTGTATCTGCATACTATCTTTTTGTGTTTCATGCACAAGTACCCCCAGGTCCCGCTGTACTGTCGCACTTTGCAATCTTTCTCCATTTAAATAATAACTTGCTCTTTGATTTTTTTCTGCCACAGTGCATGACCTCACACTTTTCAACTTAATACTCCATCTGCCAAATTTTCACCCACTCACTTAGCCTGTCTATGTCTTTTTGCAGATTTTTTGTGTCCTCCTCATACTTTGCTTTTCCTCCCATCTTTCTATCATCAGCAAACGTGGCTACGTTATACTCAGTCCCTTCTTCCAAGTCGTTAATATAGATTGTAAATAGTTGGGGTCCCAGCACTGATCCCTGCGGCACCCCACTAGTTACTGGTTGCCAACCAGAGAATGAACAATTTATCCCAACTCTCTGTTCTCTGTTAGTTAACTAATCCTCTGTCCATGCTAATATATTACCCCTAACCCCGTGAACTTTTATCTTGTGCAGTAACCTTTTATGTGGTACCTTGTCAAATGCCTTCTGGAAGTCCAAATACACCACATCCACTGGTTTCCCTTCATCCACCCTGTTCTTTACATCCTCAAAGAACTCCAGCAATTTTGTCAAACATGATTTCCCCTTCATAAATCCATGCTGACTCTTCCTGACCAAATTTTGCTTTTCCAAATTTCCTGCGACTGCTTCTCTATTAATGGACTCCAACATTTTCCCAACCACAGAGATTAGGCTAACTGGTCTATAGTTTCCTGCTTTTTGTCTGACTCCTTTTTTAAATAGGGGCGTTACATTTGCAGTTTTCCAACCTGCTGGGACCTCCCCAGAAGCCAGGGGATTTTGTTAAATTACAACCAAAGCATCCACAATCCCTGACGCTACTTCTCTTAAGACCCTAGGATGCAAACCATTAGGTCCAGTGGATTTATCTGCCTTTAGTCCCATTATCTTACTGAGTACCACCTCCTTAGTGACTGTGATTGCGTTAAGTTCCTCCCTCCCTATAGCTCCTTAACTATCCACTGTCAGAATATTGTTAGTGTCCTCTACCATAAACATAGAAACATAGAAAATAGGTGCAGGAGTGGGCCATTCGGCCCTTCGAGCCTGCACCAACATTCAATATGATCATGGCTGATCAAGCAACTTCAG